>NC_090446.1:990958065-992208065 GCF_031143425.1 Pleurodeles waltl | reverse complement strand
GATAAGAATTATTTCTCCAGCCCTAGAAATATATTACATGAAAGCTAAGGGGATGGCCTTGTATGGATCAGAGTTGTGTGGACACATTAGGGATACAAGGTTAGCAGTGGTCGAAAATAAATGAATCCAGGCTTTATTAAATCTTCCACAGAGCTCTCCTCATCTATCCCAATTATTAGATGTAGGTGGGTATCCAATTTCTTTCACAGTAAGGCTGTAACCCTTAGTGGATTGGTGAGGATTGAGGTCCACGGAGGAACTAGGTCCATACAGGTTACTCCACGAGGAAATAGTGCGTACGAATGTCTATATGAGAACTGGTTCGCTAGCGTATGTTAAAAACATGCTCTATAATTAGGAACTATCTGCTCGCTGGGAATCTCCTGTGTATGCACAACTAGTACCGAAAGTCTGTCATTAAAGAAAAATGAAAGCTTTTTTTTAATATGCATATATTGGAACAGGAGCTGTGTAAATGCAAAGCGGAAAGTTTGACAGATTTTTAAACCACACATTTATTCCATCGTTTGAACCATTTCTTGGCAAGATTACATGCCACCTAGCAAAGCAGTTGTATACTAAATTTGGAAAGTACATTTTGCCGATCAGTAGTTTCTGTATCGTTGGGTAGAGAAATAATGTCCGAGCATCCTATGCCCGTTTTACAGAATTGAGACTGAGGCCCATATTTATAATTTTTTAGCGCTGCATTTGCGTCATTTGACGAAAACGCGACGCAAATTTACAAAATATAATTGTATTTTGTAAATTTGCGCCGCTTTTGCGTCAAAAAATGCAAATGCGGCGCTAAAAAAGCATAAATATGGCCCTGAATTCCTGCATCACTTTTTTTTGTAACACGCATGAAAACCCGTCATAGATGTATTAAGCCGTTTCTAGGGATAAGACAATGCGAAACAGCACTAAGAATTTTGAGGACCAGTACTGATGTGTAATCACTACCAACCTTGCAAAATTTCTGTCTTCAACGTGGGCCACACGAAAGAAATTTCTATGCTATAATGTAGATCAACCTCCATCATGCATTATGATTTACTAGTAGTTATCACTGATTTTTTAGTCCAATATTTTTATTGTAGTTTTTAAATAATTGATAGCACTTAAGATCTTTCTCCACCTGCAATATTTCAGACGGAATTTTTGAATTTGCATACAATAATATGACATTGTTTGTTTTACATATCATAGAGGAGCTTAACTCTGATGTGATCTGTATGCAATGAATTTATTATATTATGTATATGTGTGTTTTTAAGGATGTTGTATCCGAAATAAACATACTTTGTAGCGTAGTAATACACTATTTAGTGGAGCATCCGCTTCCTGCCTCCATTACCGAACGGTATACTTCAGTGGGCACCCAGATAGGGGCTTTTATCGTGATTTCATGTTAATCTAATTTTAAGTACGCGCTCACTTTCTGTTTCCCATCAGAGACAGGAGAGTTTCAAGAACGTCTCAATTAAACAATTCCAAGCATCAACCCCACAGTGGAATTCGTATTTAATGTGTTGACATTTGCTATAGACAATAAAAACATCTGAAACTCGAGCCCGAAAGCACCGGAAAGTTCAATATTTATAGAGCTTTCAGTAGCCTCTGTAAAGTGATGCGGAGAGCACTTTTGGTAAGGCGCGGTGGCAGCCTATAATATCCTAAACCTGCCTCGGTGTGCAGCTTTCTCTCAGTAGGATTATTAAAGCAAAGGTACTTGTAAAGGCACACCTATACCCTTAAGAATTTTTTACAGGGATGGCTCCTCCACTAAGGCAGAGGAGCGTCACCCCACTGTATTGAGGGGAAAGGAAAAATAAAAGGAGTAAGGGGAGGGACTGGGCTGGAGGGAGGGGGCTGGTGGAAGGCTGTAGGAGGGGTTTTGCAGCACAAAGTGCACATGTCTGTTTGTACGGCTGTGTTGGGCCAGCCAAAAAGACATGCACACTTTACATGTTCTCTACCCATCTGTCTTGCACAGCCGAGTGGAGAACATGCACAGGCTCCCACTCCCAGTCTGAGCGTTGAAGCAGACCACTCAGACCAATCACATCTTGCTGTCATGCTAGTGACAGCAGCGCCGTGATTGTCTGGGAGCCTGTGTGCAGCCCAGATGGAAGATGATGAAGACAGAGGGGAGACAAACGGATCTCCCTGGAAGGTAAGCATTTTTGGAAACCTTTTTATTTATTTTTGTATCACCCCCCTGCCCCTTACCGTCCTGGGAGACCACCCCTGTTGAGTGGTAGCCGCCACTGGAATTGGATATTACTACTCCCTGTGACATACTGTATTGAAGAGGGAAAAAGCTGAAATGAGTGTGGTCTAAGAAAGATAGCATGGAAGTCGATTCACCAAAATGCTAGGGAAGTGGCAAAGCTTAATTTGTGCAAATGGCTGCACTTTTATAGCAAGAGAGGAAAAAAACAGAAAAGGGTGAAAGAAAGATGAAGGAGGTGCGAAAACAGAAATGGAGAGCAGGGATGAAAATGCACCCAGAAGATTGAGATCAGTAGACAAGACGTTTGGGATAGTGGAGGAAATAGACATGTGGGGAGGGGTAAGACTAAGCAGCTTTAGTATTCAGTAATACTAGCACGTGACAGCAACGCAAGAGGCTCCCAATGAAAACCTTTGTAGCCTTACACAATTAATGCTATTTTCATAATTACATATAAGCACTGATGACATCACATACATTTTGGTCTTGACGACATCACAGAGTTTAACCATTTTACCATCCTTAGTCCAGCAACATCCTGCTCTGCGCTTTTAAGTGTCTTGTGGTACAACAAAGAAAGTAAACAATGGTATAAAACAAAGAGAGCATATCGAGTTCTGTTCTCTTCTTGCCGCTACCTTCATGAGCCAGAGATTGGCATTAAAATACATGCCAGATGTAACATATGTTTGTTTTTAGGGTATCATTGCACAAGCGAAGCAAGCCATCACATATTTGTTCAATGCAGTAGAGGTGTTAATCCCCTTGTGAATTTGTGCAGCACTGGAAGTCTACATATCTTCAAATTGAGGAACTAAGGAAAACAGGCATTGGAAAAGCTAGTCGTTCGATGGACAACCACTGACAAAGTATATAGGACTGACCTTTCATTGCATGTGTCTTAATGTTTTTTTTTTTTACTGCAATATAATATAGAGGTCTGAAATATACAATTTCTGTATCACCTGTGGATGCATTCCACTAGCTGTTACCAGGGAAACAAGGGTGTGAGTGTTATACTGCTGTTGTGCAGTTGTTGATTCACACAAGTAATTAAGACTACTGAGTGCACATTTGGTCTTTGCACATTCGTGATAACTCACAACTTCCTCTTCCCTACTCCCTACGAAGGTTGTATTAATGAGTCACACATTGCCCATTAAGCCTGACATGAAGCACAATGCTTATTTTTTGGTATTGATGCTTGCATAAAACTCTATAATTGCATGTAAATCCTGACCTGATTTCTAGTAAAAGAATAGTATTCACATTGTTTCCCCTTGGCAGCTTTGTGCCAGGATGCCCCAATACTTTCCCTGCTTTCCCTTTTTAACTCATTCTTAGGTCATATATCTTGAAATAATTGTAATCCCACCGGATCCATTTTAACAATATAGTCAGTGGTTACTCATCTTTGCATTCCAATGACCTAATTTGCATTACGCTTTATAGTAATCACACGTGTGCCCAGCATCTCACCAATTCATTCTCAAGCTTGTTGATTTTGTGAGCAACTGGTTTAGGGGTGGTTTAGTACTAATCCAGTGAATCCTAAATATCATGCGACACAAACATCATAGCCAAAATATTGACTTCCAAAATAATGTGACGATAAGTTGTATGCCTTGTTATAATGGTCAGGAAAGGTTTCAATCCTGGCACATGAGGGGGATAACTGTATGTGTGGATTCCGGGATCAGCAGTTGGAAGTTACTGAGCTATAGACGGGGTATCATCTAATAAATCTACCTCAACCCAACCCGGTTTTATTTAAACCCTCGTGACAAGTTTCAAGGGAGGAGGAACATTATCATATTCTAGTTTCTTGATGGAGTACGTGCTTGTCTTCAGACATAAGATTTGGTTTCATGAAGTAAAAGGAAGACACAGAGAAGCAAATGGGTGGCTCTAGGAATTTCAGGGGAGGATCTCACCTGACAGTACGGTTAAGATAAGGGCTCTTTTCACACAAAAAAAGGGTACGAGAGAACAGAATTTGGACAGTGACACCAGTAAAATGTTATCACTCCTGCTTTTTAAGTCTAGTTTGTGTGGTGGTGACATTGGTGAAACCCAAACAGTGCAAGGCTACTTCAAAATCTTGCGTTGCAATGATCAGGAAGTTGTGTCGATGTGGTGTCTAAAAAATTGAATAGACACAAGTTCACGGCCATCTTCCAACTTTGGGACAGTTCCACTGTACAGCAGCAATATTGCATAGTGGAAAAGTTATGCATGCTTAATAAGAGGTAGCCATTTCATTGTACTGGATCAAGCCACAGATTATAGTCAAAAGTGTGTAGTGACACAACCACAGTGACCATATTTGATCTGTAGGTAAAGTTTCATTGTGTTGAAAAAACAACAAGGTAATGCAAACATGGTTTATAAGTTTTTGATTATTCAGGGCTGAACCATAAAGAAAACCTTTTAAGACAGTGAAGATGATGTGTGGCGTGTCTGAAGGGAACATTTTTTTTATTTGCTGCGTCCAGTATTTTGTAAAAATTTAACGAGAATTTGGTCCCTCTGCTGATCAAATAGGACTCTTACTGTGAATACTGATAATGGGGACTGGTACTAACCCCAACAATTGATGATTGGCACCAATGTGGAATGTAATGTAGAGAGCATCATTCAGGGAAAAAGAATGTACACTGTGTGACAATATTCAAAGTGAAATTTTAGTTCAGAATTTTTTCTGGTCTGTGGTAACACTGATAAGCACACGTTAGAAGGTAGTGCTAGTAATGTGGAGCTGTATTTAAATGGCTATGCTTTGTTTTTTTTTTAGTTTAGAGGGTACCTTGGACACTGTTGGACAAAATTAGTAATTTAGAGAACAGCCTAGTCTGTCTTCTTAGACTCCTTTTATTTAATATTTAGTGTTTTTTAGCTCCTAGCTCAACTCTGGAAGAAAGCATGCAGCAGATGTTACTGCCCCTCTTATTTTTTTAATTTTATGGCAAGGCTTGGAGGCCAATATTATGCAATATTTTGTCTTCTTTATTGCTGTTAGAAATGGGGTCTTTGGTTGGCACTCAGGTTACCCCCTGGCCAAGCAAGGACCCTCACTCTAGTCAGGGTAAAAGAGAATCATCCTCAGCTAACCCCGCTTACCTCCTTGGTAGCTTGGCACGAGCAGCAGGTTTAACTTCAGAGGGTTAAGTGTAAAGTATTTGTACCAACACACACAGGGGGTCATTCTGACCCCGGCGGGCGGCGGGAGCCGCCCGCCTGGAGGGAACCGCCAGAAGACCGTACCGTGGTCAAAAGACCGCGGCGGTCATTCTGGGTTTCCCACTGGGCTGTCGGGCGACCGCCAAAAGGGCGACCGCCAGCCCAGTGGGAAACAGCCCTCCATGAGGAGGCCGGCTCCGAATGGAGCCGGCGGAGTGGAGGGTGTGCGACGGGTGCAGTGGCACCCGTCGCGTATTTCAGTGTCTGCAATGCAGACACTGAAATACAAAGTGGGGCCCTCTTACGGGGGCCCCTGCAGTGCCCATGCCATTGACATGGGCACTGCAGGGGCCCCCAGGGGCCCCACGACACCCCTCACCGCCATCCTGTTCCTGGCGGGCGGAACCGCCAGGAACAGGATGGCGGTGAGGGGGTCGGAATCCACCATGGCGGCGCAGCAAGCTGTGCCGCCATGGGGGATTCCTAGGGCAGCGGAAAACCGGCGGGAGACCGCCGGTTTTCCTCTTCTGACCGCAGCCGAACCGCCGCGGTCAGAATGCCCTAGGGAGCACCGCCAGCCTGTTGGCGGTGCTCCCGCGGTCCCCGGCCCTGGCGGTATTTACCGCCAGGGTCGGAATGACCCCCACAGTAACTTAATGAAAACACTACAAAATGACACAACACAGGTTTAGAAAAATAGAAAATATTTATCTAAACAAAACAAGACCAAAATGGCAAAAATCCACAATACACAAGTCAAGTTATCAATTAAAAACCAAAAAGAGTCTTCATGTAATTTTAAACACAACGCTAACACTGTTAGCGTGAAAATGTACCTTGGGTGCATCAAAAATAACCCTGCATGAGCGACTGTGTGTCAAAAAGGGCTTACGATGCGTCTATTTTACTCACAAGTGAGACCTTGTGTAGTTTCTCCTTCAGTCGGGTCGGCGTGCGTCGTTTCTTGTCTCCTCAGGAGAGCGATGCGTCGATCCGGTCAGCACTTTCAGGTCCGGGCAGGCCCTGCATCGTTTTTACATGCCCAGCCGTGTTTGCGTCAGAAATTCTGCCTCACGATGATCCGATAACCACACCGCGCAGGTTGCGATCCCACCAGCCTCCCACAGTGATGCTCCGTGTTGTTTCTCCATCTTCCGGTTGCGTTGCAGGCAAAGCTGGCAGCGTGTCAATTTTTCAGCCGCAGAACGGAGTCACATTGATCTTTTCTCCGCACGGCGGTCGGTGCATGGATTTCTCACTCTTGGGCTGCCAGCTTCTCTTTTTGGGGCCCCAGGAACTGGATGGGCACCACTTGGCAGAGTAAGACTCTCACCAGAGGATCCAGGTGCTGGCAGAGAGAAGTCTTTGCTGTCCCTGAGACTTCAAACAACAGGAGACAAGCTCTAAATCAAGCCCTTGGAGAGCTCTTCACAAGAAGGCAGGCAAAAAAAATCCAGTCTTTGTCCTCTAGCACAGGCAGAAGCAGCAACTGCAGGATAGCTCCACAAAGCACAGTCACAGGCTTTTTCCTCAGCTCTTCACTCTTCTCCAGGCAGAGGTTCCTCTTGTTTCCAGAAGTGTTCTAAAGTCTGTGATTTTGGGTGCCCTTCTTATGCCCATTTTGCCCTTTGAAGTAGGCTTACTTTAAAGAAAAGTCTCTCTTGTTTGTGAAATCCTGCCTTGTCCAGGCCAGGCCCAGACACACACCAGGGGGTTGGAGACTGCATTGTGTGAGGCAGTCACAGCCCTTTCAGGTGTTAGTGACCACTCCTCCTAGCACAGATGGCTCATCAGGATATGCAGGCTACACCCCAGCTCCCTTTGTGTCACTGTCTATAGAGAGGTGCAAACAGCCCAACTTTCAAACTGACCCAGACAGAGAATCTACAAATAGGCAGTCACAGAATGGTTTAAACAAGAAAATGCTCACTTTCTAAAAGTGTCATTTTCAAACACACATTCTTAAAATCAACTTTACTAAAAGATGTATTTATAAATTGTGAGCTCAGAGACCCCAAACTCCACATGTCTATCCGTTCCCAAAGGTAATCTACATGTTAATCATATTTAAAGGTAGCCCCCATGTTAACCTATGAGAGGGATAGACCTTGCAACAGTAAAAACTGAATTTTAGAGGTATTTCACTGTTAGGACATATAGAACACATTACTATATGTCCTACCTGAACCATACACTGCACCCTGCCCTTGGGGCTACCAAGGGCCTACCTTATGGGTGTATTACATGTAAGAAAAGGGAAGGTTTAGGCCTGGTAAGTGGGTACACTTGCTAAGTCGACTTAGCAGTCTAAAACTGCAGACACAGACACTGCAGTGGCAGGTCTGAGACATGATTACAGGGCTACTCATGTGGCACAACCAGTGCTGCAGGCAAACTAGTAGCATTTGATTTACAGGCCCTGGGCACCTCTAGTGCACTTTACTAGGGACATACTAGTAAATCAAATATACCAATCATGGAGAAACCATTCAACAATACAATTTACCCAGAGAGCATATGCACTCTAGCACTGGTTAGCAGTGGTAAAGTGCTCAGAGTTCTAAAGCCAACAAAAACTGGTCAGAAAAAATAAGAGGAAGGAGGCAAAAAGATTGGGGATGACCCTGCATAAGCAAAAAAGTCCAACACAATCTCCTACCAGCCTAAAGCCAGGGGAGAACAATCAATACCTTGATGTACTTCCCTGATTGGGGCCATAGAACAAGGACCCAGGTCAACAACGGCAGGCGCATGTTCCAGTTCTATGCCTTCATTACTTCAGTTGGGTCCCTCTGTTCATACTCTCAGGGCCCACTAATCTAACCCATGGGGAACCCTTCTCCACGTCTGCAGATACCATCTGTGCAGCACCGAACCTTACTTTGCTCACAGATGTATCCCAGTGGGCAGATAGCACCACCAGGTCCAACACAGTGGTGTTGCCTACTACCCTCTCAGGGTGTGACACTCGTCCCCCACCCGGGGCAACTCTGCCCACCAGGACATCAAGCCACAGTGACCCCTGACAACTGTCAGGGATGAGACCCAACCTCTGCCCTCTCCAACCACTGTGACTGTGGAGAGTGGGGGGCGGTAGCCTCAGGTGCCTGGCACCCTTTGACCACTCTCCTTTCCACCAGATCAGGGATGACAGCCTGACCCTGGTTCTCCCTTCTGGGGCTATGTACCCTCCCTCCAGGAGCAGCACCCTCAGAGTCAACAATTGTCAAGGTGCTTGTAGAAGCAGTCCTGCCCAATTCTTCCACCAGTGCAAGGATGTTAACATGCAACTGGTCCTCCAACCTGGGGTCTGTGCCTTCAGGTTGAACGAGGGCAAGGGGTGAGGCTTTCCTCCCCCGACCCTCCCTTCTGGGGTCCTGCACCCCACAACTAGGAGTGGCCCCCCAGAAAACAACATGGTAGAGGCACTGTTAACAGTAGCCCCTTCCTCAAGGTGAGGGGGGACACCCTGAACCTGGCCTTCCAATCTAGGGTCTGTACCCTTAGATTGCACTGGGGTCAGAGGTTAGTCTCACCCTCCCCTGCCCATACGCCCAGGGTTCTGCAACCCCCCCTCAGAGAGAGTACCCCTAGAAATCACACTGGGGGGGGGGGTGATTGGGCAACCACTCCCCCCTTCAGGTCAGGGTTTTCCCCCTGCACCTGATCCTCCAGTCCAGGGTCTGTACCCTCAGACTGAACTACTGCCTGACAACCAGGACTTCCTGGGGGGCACACCTACCCCCCACCAGGTCAGAGTTTACCCCCTGAACTTGATCATTCATCCCAGAGTCATCACCCTGCAGTTGAACCATTGCCTGACACACCAGGACTTCATTGGGGGCCCCACTTACCCCCCACAAGGGACACATCGTCCCTAAGGGCCACACAAGAGTCTGGCTGGCGCAGGTCTCCTGACCCCTGACCATCTGGCAGAGTCTGGATTCCCCCTAACCTAGAAATGGTCTCACCAAGGCCATTCCTGGTGGGCTCTGCTCTCAGAGCTCACCCCTGATCCTCCAGGTTTTCCACTGGGGTCCCAACCCCCTCTCAACCCTCTGTCTGGACTTCTGTACCCCCTCACTAGGAGTGTTACTGCCAGACACCAGAACTGGTGGGACGCTGGCTACAGTCACCCCCCCCCAAGTACTCCTGACACTGTTGGGTCTCCCTCAGCAGATGGCCCTACGGTACAGGCTAGGATCCCATCCTGATGTTCCCTCCTGGAACCCTCCAGGACCTGGGACTGGATCCCGGGCACCCTGGGCCTCAGCCCATCCCCATTACATCTCCTCTGAGACTTGATATGTGGTCCCTCACCCATCCCACTACACTGGGACCTACCTGGGACACTACAATCCTTCCCTACCTCACCTGGTTGGGAGATACCTAGACCACCCCCCTAAGGAGCACCCCAAAATGCCTCCTCAGACTTTCTGGTACTCACTCAGAGGTCTGCCTCCAGTGTAAGTTCCCTGGGGTCAGAGAACTCACTCCACCTGGTGTTGGCGTAACTCTGGAAAATAAGGACTAGACATATGCGCTCCAGCAATTACATCACTCAGCCCCTCAGTACCCTTCACCCAACCATCCAGTGACTCAGCCTTGAAAAAGCACCCCACATCACCCTCCTGAGACTGGTGAGACAGTACCTGACTATCCCTGACACTCAACCCACACTCTTCTGGGATGTCTTCACACTCCATAACCGGGACTTCTACCTGTGGGGAACCCCTCTCCCTGTCACTCACCTAGAGTCAGTAGAGTGTCCCTCCCACCAGTAGGTATATGACTCACCATGCCAGTTCCCCAATCCACCTCAGGGACCTTGTGCATCACTGGAGCTACATCATACCCCTGAACCTCCTGGTGTGTGCTAACTCCCTACCTCAAGTAGGGCACCACATCTCTGGTCATGTGCACTTCTTCAGTAGTACTGGATACAAGCTTTTTGCTTGCACCATTCCAGCTGGACTCAGCCCTCATGACTTCCAGCTCTTTCACCGTTAGCTCATAAGCTAACCTCATCTTTTTTACCTCTAAGGCCATCCTCATTTTCTCCAGCTCCCTCTGGTGCTCCTTTTCTGCCTGTCTGTCTGTCCTGCAATTCTTCAGGCATTAGACCCTTAGATGAGACACTGCTACCTATCCTGGAGACCCTCCCCCCAGCTGTAACAGGTACCTCCGCTACACCACTGTGTAGACTTTGCACTTCCTCATCCTCTGTGTGCCCCCCAGCCTCCTTGACTGTCATCCAGGCCCTCAGTGCCTTTTTTAGCTCCCCCTTCCTGGCGCTGCTCTTAACAAGACAGTCAAGATCTTTACAGAACTGTTTCAATTGAGCAACTGTGTACCTCTTCAGTTTCCCTAATTCAAATACAGCTCCAGTTGTTGCATCTTCAGATTGAGACATGACGGCAACAAGTGCAAAGTTCCAAAATCAACAAAGAGGTCACCAAAAACATGGAAGTAGAACAAAAAGGAGACCCAAAGAAAAAAAGCATAATCACAAGACAAGTAGTATGTGGTCACGTACACTTAATCACTGTATGTCAAGTACTGATACAAGTCCAATCCCAACTGCCGATCACCAATGTTACAAATGGGGTCTTTGATTGGCAGTCAGGTTAGCCCCTGTCTAAGCAAGGACCCTCACTCCAGTCAGGGTAAAAGAGAATCACCCTCAGCTAACCCCCATTCACCCCCTTGGTAGCTTGGCAGGAGCAGCAGGATTAACTTCAGAGTTCTAGGTGTAAAGTATCTGTACCAACACACACAGTAGCTTAGTGAAAATACTGCAAAATTACACAATACAGGTTGGGAAAAATAGAAAATATTTGTCAAAACAAAGCACGACCAAAACAACAAAAATCCACAATACACAAGTCATTAATAAAAAATAAAAAAAGAGTCTTCATGTAATTTTAAACATAACGCTAACGCTCTTAGCGTGAAAATGCATCAAAAATAACCGGCGAGTGTGTGTCAAAAAGAGCTTACAATGCGTCGATTTCACTCACAAGCGAGACCTTGTGGTGTTTCTCCTTCAGTCGGGTCAGCATGCATCATTTCTTCTCTTTGCAGGAGAGCAATGCGTCAATCCGGTCAGCACTCTCAGGTCCGAGCAGGCCTTGCATCATTTTTACATGCCCAGCAGTGTTTGCGTCAGAAATTCAGCTGCACGATGATCCGAAAACCATGCAATGCGGGTTGCGATCCCACCAGCCTCAGTCAGCGATGCTGCTCGTTGTTTCTCCAGCCACCAGCATCAATCTGTCACAGTTTCGGGCGGGCCTGATCAGGGTTCTAGTTGGGACACCCCTTGAGGTCACAGAATATCCCAAAGAGGTAGTGTACTGGGGCAGAAGAGCAGCTAAAGGCATACACGGGAAAGGACAGCTATAGTCAGGCACAGGAAACAGGAAAGTAAAAGCAGAGCAACCCTTTTATGAACAAACAGGAAACGGATTACTAATGGACAAACACACTGGGGTTGTACACAGGGTAGGGCGCAGAACCTCCCACAGCAACAAGGAATGTCAATGCCTCGGTGCAGTTTGCTTTTACAGATAGTCACCCTGTCAATCCCATAGAAAGAAGGCAGCAGAAGTGATTCTGTCTCTGGACCCTTAGAGCACAAACAAGGATAGTACTTACATACACAAGGCACGCTCTTGTGGGTCCAGCTGGAAACACAGTGGCAATTCCTGGAAAAACAGCAATAGCACACTGTCACTGTTAGGCACTAAAGACAACGTATAACACTAGACAAAAGATGGGGGCTGAAATTGCCTCCTGGAGACCAGGAGCCAACCCCAGTACAAAGGAGGACACTTAAACACTGGTGAAGACTGATAGAACACTTACCAGACACAAATACCCAAGAGGAAACGGAAACAAACGGAACAAACTAAGAGACAGAGGCAGGAACTGGGAACAGGCTCAGGCTGAAGCAAAGGCAGGAATAGGACTGGAAAACAGGGCACAAACTTCTGGCTGGAACAAACAGAGACAGGAATGGGAAACAGAGTACAGGCTCTGGCTGGAACAAGCATGAACAGGGCTGGAATACAGGGAGTAGGAATAAGAAGTAAACAGGACTGGGTAACAGAGAGTTCAGGCTGGAACAAGGCAGGAGCAGGACAGAAAAACAGGGAGATCAGGCTCTGGAAGAAACAAACAGGTACAAGACTAAGAGATAGGGAGCAGACTCTGGCTGGAACCATCAGGAGCAGGGCAGAGAAACAGGAAACAGGATCAAGCTGGCACAGAACAGAAACAAGACTGGAACACCATCCGATAAAGGGTCTGTAACACAAAGGAATCGAACTCCAATGCATGACGAGGATCTTGAGGAAATGGCTGCTTATATGCAGTTCCAAGCTGTAGAAAACCCCAGGTGGAATCACATGACTGGGCTGCACAGGAGAGGTCTCAGGTGTGTGTAGTTTCAGACACTCGCAAGTCCTGGAAGAGAGGACCCAGTGAAAAGGAGCAACTAGACTACTCCCATAGAAAACAATGTAAAAAAGAATCCAGGCTTTCCTGACTACCAGGCTGTGCATTATGGGATTTGCAGTCCCAAGAAGCAAATGTAATACTACAAAAGTATACCATGGTGAAAAGAGAAACAAACGGGAGTCAACAAGGGACTCTAGATAAGTGTTCAAGGGGATTCCCAGGCTACCGAAAGTCCCCTTACAGCACCCGCTAGAATTGGGACATCAGAGTCATAACACGATCTTCCAGTCGCATTGCAGGCGAGCGTTGATTTTCAGCCACAAAGCCGGTGGCGCGTTGATTTTTCAGCCGCAGATCGGAGTTGCGTCGATCTTTTCCCCGCACGGCTGTCGGTGCATGGATTTCTCACTCTTAGGCTGCCAGCTTCTCTTTTCAGGGCCCCAGGAACTGGGTGGGGCTAACTTGGCAGAGTAGGAGTCTCTCCATAGGCTCCAGGTGCTGGCAGAGAAAAGTCTTTGCAGTCCCTGAGACTTCAAACAACAGGTGGCAAGCTCTAAATCAAGCCCTTGGTGCGTTCTCCACAAGAAGGAAGGGACCACAAAGTCCAGTCTTTGTCCTCTAGCACAGGCAGAAGCAGCAACTGCAGGATATTTCCACAAAGCACAGTCACAGGCGGGGCAGCTCTTCTTCCTCAGCTCTTCAGCTGTTCTCCAGGCAGAGGTTCCGCTTGGTTTCCAGAAGTGTTCTAAAGTCTGTGGTTTTGGGTGCTTTTCTGATACTCATTTTGCCCTTGGAAGTGGGCTTACTTCAAAGAAAAGTCTCTCTTGTTTGTGAAATCCTGCCTTGCCCAGGCCTGGCCCCAGACACACACTGGGGGGGTTGGAGACCTCATTGTCTGAAGGCAGGCACAGCCCATTCAGGTGTAAGGGACCACTCCTCCCTCCACTTCATCTCAGATGGCCCATCAGGATATGCAGGCTACACGCCCAGCTCCCTTTGTTTCACTGTCTAGAGAGGATTTACAAAACGCCCAACTGTCAGTCTGACACAGACAGGGAATCCGCAAACGGGCATAGTCACGGAATGGTTTAAGCAAGAAAAGTGACATTTTCAAAAGTGGCATTTTCAAACTGACAATTTAAAAACCAACTTTACCAAATTATGGGGGTCATTACAACCCTGGCGGACGGTGTTAAAGCGGCAGTAATACTGCAAACAGGCCGGTGGAAAAAAAAGGGAATTATGACCGTGGCGGAAACCGCCAACATAGACAGCCACTTTAACACACCGCCCGCCACGGCGGTACAGACAAGCAGCGCGGCGGTCACCGCCAACAGACAGGTGGAAAACAATGTACCGCCCACAGTATCACAACCCGCCACCTTTTCCGGGGCGGATTCTCCGTGGATAAAAACACGGCGGAAACAGTTTCTGCTATGGGAAAACGCTCACCTGAACACATCCCACGAGGAAGGAGGACTCCATTGAGCCTGAACTCCAAATCCTACTGGCCCTTGTATTCCTATTCATCTACGAAGACCAAAGCCTGCGCCGGCGACGACAACGGTGAGTACCGCACCTATGACATAGGGGAGGCAAACGTTAGGGGGACACACACACCCCCACCCCCACCCCACCCTCGCATATTACAACACACACACCAATGCATGTCCAAACAGCACAGTAACAACCCACAACCCCCCCGGAAGAAAGCAAAGACAACACGAAATCTGTCCAAACATTGTAATGTATCAATATACATGTCTAAAAAATATACAGATATATTAGCAAATCATACAAAAGTATATACATTCCGAGAAGTAGTGCACATATGCACATATAAATGTCCGTGCACCACTAGTCCAAAAATGCATGGGCAAGGCCCACAAAAGATACCTCTCCACACACGGAGAGAACACTGCCGGGGCATCAGATAGAAATACTACAGGCACCTCAGGGGGAAGGGAAGGGGGGGCACCTCAGCCGGAGGAGTGCAAAGCCAGATCCACGACGGGGCTCCATGCCCAATGTTCCATCCTGGGGAGTGCAAAGCCACAGTCTCTCAAGTCTCTACAGTGGGTTGGTTGCCCACTATTGCATCCTGGGGAGTGCAAAGCCACAGTCTCTCAAGTCTCTACAGTGGGTGGGTTGCCCACTGTTCCATCCTGGGTAGTGCAAAGACACAGGGGGTCATTCCGACCCTGGCGGTCATGGACCGCCAGGGCCGGGGTTGGAGGATGCACCGCCAACAGGCTGGCGGTGCATCAAGGGCAATTCTGACCGCGGCGGTAAAGCCGCGGTCAGAAAAGGGAAACTGGCGGTTTCCCGCCGGTTTTCCCCTGCCCCTGTGAATCCTCCACGGCGGCGCTGCAAGCAGCGCCGCCATGGGGATTCCGACGCCCTTCCCGCCAGCCTGGTTCTGGCGGTTTTCACTGCCAGAACCAGACTGGCGGGAACGGGTGTCGTGGGGCCCCTGGGGGCCCCTGCAGTGCCCATGCCAATGGCATGGGCACTGCAGGGGCCCCCTAACAGGGCCCCACATTGATTTTCAGTGTCTGCCTAGCAGACACTGAAAATCGCGACAGATGCAACTGCACCCGTCGCACACCAGCAACTCCGCCGGCTCCATTCGGAGCCGGCTTCCTCGTTGCTGGTGCTTTCCCACTGGGCGGGCGGGTGGCCTTTAGGCGGTCGCCCGCCAGCCCAGCGGGAAAGTCAGAATGACCGCCGCGGTCTTTTGACCGCAGTACGGTCTTCTGGCGGTTCCCGCCAGGCGGGCGGCTTCCGCCGCCGGCGGGGGTCAGAATGACCCCCACAGTCTCTCAAGTCTCTACAGTGGGTGGGTTGCCCACTATTCCATCCTGGGGAGTGCAAAGCCACACTTTCCAAAGTAGATAACAGCCTCCACTGGTTCTGGAGGGGGACTGGTGCCCAGACTGGATTAGTCTCCCCGTGGAAGTTCCTGTACCGTCCCTGTCCCACCTGCACATGGGATAACGATGCTTGATGTGGCGGACATTTCACTCTTCCCCGGTGCATGCCCTGTTCAGCGGTGCTTTGCCATGGCGGTTCTGGACTGTTCAGCGGTGCTTTGCCATGGCGGTCTCTGGACTGTTCAGCGGTGCATTGCCATGGCGGTTCTGGACTGTTCAGCGGTGCTTTGCCATGGCGGTTCTGGACTGTTCAGCGGTGCTTTGCCATGGCGGTGTCTGGACTGTTCAGCGGTGCTTTGCCATGGCGGTGTCTGGACTGTTCAGCGGTGCTTTGCCATGGCGGTCTCTGGACTGTTCAGCGGTGCTTTGCCATGGCGGTGTCTGGACTGTTCAGCGGTGCTTTGCCATGGCGGTGTCTGGACTGTTCAGCGGTGCTTTGCCATGGCGGTCTCTGGACTGTTCAGCGGTGCTTTGCCATGGCGGTGTCTGGACTGTTCAGCGGTGCTTTGACATGGCGGCCTCTGGACTGTTCAGCGGTGCATTGCCATGGCGGTTCTGGACTGTTCAGCGGTGCTTTGCCATGGCGGTTCTGGACTGTTCAGCGGTGCTTTGCCATGGCGGTGTCTGGACTGTTCAGCGGTGCTTTGCCATGGCGGTGTCTGGACTGTTCAGCGGTGCTTTGCCATGGTGGTCTCTGGACTGTTCAGTGATGCTTTGCCATGGCGGTTTCTGGACTGTTCAGTGGTGCTTTGCCATGGCGGTGTCTGGACTGTTCAGCGGTGCTTTGCCATGGCGGTCTCTGGACTGTTCAGCGGTGCTTTGCCATGGCGGTGTCTGGACTGTTCAGCGGTGCTTTGACATGGCGGCCTCTGGACTGTTCAGCGGTGCATTGCCATGGCGGTTCTGGACTGTTCAGCGGTGCTTTGCCATGGCGGTGTCTGGACTGTTCAGCGGTGCTTTGCCATGGCGGTGTCTGGACTGTTCAGCGGTGCTTTGCCTTGGTGGTCTCTGGACTGTTCAGCGGTGCTTTGCCATGGCGGTTTCTGGACTGTTCAGTGGTGCTTTGCCATGGCGGTGTCTGGACTGTTCAACGGTGCTTTGCCATGGCGGTCTCTAGACTGTTCAGTGGTGCTTTACCATGGCGGTCTCTGGACTGTTCAGCGGTGCTTTGCCATGGAGGTTCTGGACTGTTCAGCGGTGCTTTGCCATGGCGGTCTCTGGACTGTTCAGCGGTGCATTGCCATGGCGGTTCTGGACTGTTCAGCGGTGCTTTGCCATGGCGGTTCTGGACTGTTCAGCGGTGCTTTGCCATGGCGGTCCTGGACTGTTCAGCGGTGCTTCGCCATGGCGGTTCTGGACTGTTCAGCGGTGCTTTGCCATGGCGGTGTCTGGACTGTTCAGCGGTGCTTTAACATGCCGGTTCTGGACTGGACATTGGTGTGTGGCATGATGTTCCCTCATTGCCCAGCGGGGCTGTGGCAGCCGGGGCCCTCCTGGGCACTGACTCTGGCGGTGGTCTCCTGACCAGTGATGATACTTGGGCCCTCCTGGACACTGACTCCGGCGGTGGTCTCATGACCAGTGACGACAGGCTGGTGGTGGCGTCCCGACCGCCGGGTAGGATGCCGCCCTTCTCTGCCATGCTGCTCACACTAAGCTGTGCAGACTTCCTCTGGCCCTTCCCCACCTTTGGAGGGGTCACAGCTGACTCTGCAATCCCCCTGGAACTCCTGTGAGTTGTTTTGCCTCCAGGAGTCTTCACAGGGTCCCGTCGGCCACTTTCCAATTTTAGAGCCTTTACAGGAGGTGGGCTGCCAGTGCCTTGGCTCCGGGTCACACTGTCAGTCCTGGTGGCCGGGGCACTCCACACACCTTGAACAGGCACCACTGGTATTGGAGGCTTTTTGGCTGAGGCGCTACGACAGGACTGATGAATTGGAGGGGGGCAAAAAGGTCAACTTTACACAGGGACAGTTTCTGACGAACACTGGGATGGGTAGTTGGAGGGGGTCTGGGAGTGGAGGAAGAGGAGGTGGTTGTAGGAGGTGTCACTTTAGGTGTTTTGGGTGCAGGTGCAGGTATTGGAGGCTGTCGTGAGGTGGATGGATGTTGGGTGTGTGGGTGCCCGCGTTTGTGTACTTTGGGAAGGGGCGTCACAGACACACTGGGAGAGGACACAGGGGACGTGTAAATGGGAGTGGAGGTGGTGAGTGCAGGTAAGCGGGGTGTGGTGCTGGGTGTTCTTGTGCGAGTCCTGGTGCCTGTAGATGTAGTGCATGCAGGTCTGAGTGTAGACGAGACTGGGAGGGAGACGACGAGGAGCGGTACACAGTGGAGGCAGTGGATGTTGCTGTGTCTGCACGTGGGTGATGCTTGCGTGTGTGCCTGTGGGTTGTGTGGTGCCTATGTTTGCCTGAGCTACTTTTGTGTGTAGAGGTGTGTGCATGCTGGTCTGATGGTGTGCTTGGGATAGGCTGGGGTACAGGGGATTGGGTCTGGGTGGAGGAGGTTGGAGGGGGGAGGCTAGACACAGGGACAATGGCTGCCATCAGTGCTGAGGCCAGAGATTGCAGGGTTCGCTGAAGGGCAGCCTGACCAGAATGAATGCCCTCCAGGAATGCATTACCGTGTTGCAACTCCCTTTCTACACCCTGGATGGCATTCACAATGGCAGACTGCCCAACAGTGAGTGACCTGAGGAGGTCAATGGCCTCCTCACTGAGGGCAGCAGGGGTGACTGGGGCAGGGCCTGAGGTGCCTGGGGCAAAGGTGATGCCCACCCTCCTGGGTGAGCGGGCACGGGGCGAACGCTGAGGGGCTGCTGGGAGGGCGGTCCTGGTAGGGGAGGTGGCGGCTGTACCTGTAGAAGTGGGGCACACAGATGGTGCCGCCACCACAAGGGAGCTCCCATCGTCGGACGAGTCCGTGTCGCTGGTTGGTGATCCGGTGGCCGACGTGAAGCTCCCCTCGCCCTCCGTCCCACTAGTGCATTCAGAGTCGTTGGTGTGGCCCTCCAAGGCCATGTGGGATGCAGCTCCCTCGTGCTCCGGTGCCACTGTACCTCCGCCTGTTGATGCTGATGTACAAAAGGACAGGGAGAGCAGAAAAAGGGGGGGAAGACAGAAGAAAGACAGGCTGAGTGCATGGCATATCGCGACCGTTGGCGGACACTACAGACACAGCAGCCCCCTGCACTACGCCGTGCTCCTGGCCTCTACAGATGCAATTCCTGGGATCTGGCCTACATGGCTATGGTGGACCTCTGCACACATGGATGCCACAGGGGCATCTATACCTGTACTTGGCACTCTACTGCGGCGGGGTAGGGAGCCACATGGCCTGCATTATGGAGGGGCCTAGTCTACCTATGTCTGCCTGGCCAAGGTACACCCACAGGACTCCTCCCCCACCCAGACCCCTCCACTGCGCGCCAAGTCCGCAGAATGATGTTGTACTCACCCCCTTGTGTCTGCTGTGTTGCCCTCAAGCACCCATCCAACTCAGGGTAGGCCACCGCCAGGATCCTGAACATCAGGGGGGTCATGGGGCGACGGGCACCCCTCCCACGTTGGGAGGCCATCCCCAGCTGAGCCTCCGCCGTCTTCTTGCTCCAGCGGCGAATGTCCTCCCATCGTTTACGGCAGTGGGTGCCCCGTCTCTGGTGGACCCCCAGGGTCCGGACGTCCTTGACGATGGCACGCCAAATGTCCTTCTTCTGGTGGGCGCTGACCTACATGACATGCAAAAGGGAAGAAGAGAAGTCACTAACAACCGCACCGTGAATGTGTGTGGCCCCCCTCCCTACCCTAGCCATGTGGCACATTCATTCACATGCATTAATGTTCCCTGAACTCTGCCCCCTTCCCTCTTCCAACCAGCAGCCCTCTCCACCCAGGCCTAGCCCATACGACGTGCTCCCAGTGTACTTACCTGTTGGTCTGGAGGACTGTAGAGTAGCGTGTACTGGGGGAGGACCCCATCTACCAGTTTCTCCAACTCCTGAGCAGTGAAGGCAGGGGCCCTTTCCCCAGACGCAGCAGCCATCGTCGCTTCCAGACCGAGGTCACAGCAGCACTTGCAGTGTAGGTCCTCTCCTGTCGAAGATCAGGTATCTAGTGATTGAACAGATAGAAAATGGCGGTGACTTTCTCGGCGGTGACGTCCGCGGCGGTGCGTATCATCACCGCCGGCGCAATTCCTCATTGGCTCCTGGGACCCATAGGGTCCAATGTTAACCAATGCAGCATTGCGCCGCGGTCTACGACCGCCTACCGCGACGTGTGCAACGCCAACGCAGTTACCCCACAATCCCATTGTCCCAGTTTAGAGGTCAGGCAGCCGCCATTTCAGGGGCCCACATGGCTTCATTTACTTCTGCATCACACATAGCTAGGCCTACACTCAACACACATACAGGAAGGGTCTTGTGTTTGGTGTCGTGTTCTGTGTAATTGTGGGTATATACCTGGAAAAAGGTTGACTCAATCCTCGCTGTTGTCCTTCCTAGGCACAGTCATTTGGCACAATTGAGAAGATGGCGGAAACCTCCGGTGTACCGACCACTGGTGGACCTGTTGACAATGGAGGAGCGACATTTAATCGTCACCTACAGGTTTGACCGTGCCACTATCCAGGAACTATGTACCCAGTTGGAGCCAGACCTGATGTCACCAATCCGCCATGCCACAGGAATCCCCCCTGACGTGCAGGTGCTGTCAGTGCTCCATTTCCTTGCAAGTGGGTCTTTTCAGACAACAGTGGCCATGGCTTCAGGGATGTCCCAGCCTATGTTTTCCTACGTGCTGTCCAGAGTGTTGTCTGCCCTGTTGAAACACGTAAGGTGATACATCATTTTCCCTGAGGTGGAAGATTTGGCTACAGTGAAAGGTGACTTCTATGCCCTTGGACATATCCCCAACGTCATAGGTGCTATTGATGGGACCCATGTAGCTCTGGTCCCCCCCCACAGGAGTGAACAGGTGTACAGGTACCGGAAGAGTTTTCATTCGATGAATGTACAGATGGTCTTTTTGGAAGACCAGTACATCTCCCAGGTAAATGCTATGTTCCCTGGCTCAGTGCATGACGCCTACATCCTGCGGAATAGCAGCATCCCTGATATGATGGGTCAACTCCAGAGGCACCGTGTGTGGCTATTAGGGGACTCTGGTTACCCCAACCTTTCCTGGCTATTGACAACAGTGAGGAATCCCAGGGCAGAGGAACGCTACAATGAGGCCCATGGGCGGACTAGGAGGGTGATCGAATGCAACTTCGGGCTCCTGAAGGCCAGGTTCAGGTGCCTCCATATGACAGGTGGTTCCCTATTCTACTCACCAAGGAAGGTGTGCCAGATCATCATCGCCTGCTCGATGCTTCACAATCTTGCTTTGCGACGCCAGGTGCCTTTTCTGCTGGAGGATGGTCCAGATGACAGTGTTGTGGCAGCTGTGGAGCCTGTGGAGCCTGTGGACAGTGATGAGGAGGAAGCTGAGGAAGAAGACAACGACAACAGGGAGTCAGTCATACAGCAATATTTCCAGTGACACACAGGTGAGAACATTTAATTTTTAACATTCCATTCACTGTCACACGTCTTACTCTATCCTGTGTGTCATTTAATGGGATTATTTGGTAACTGAGTTGTTCCTTTCCATTACGGTTTCACAGGTGTGGTTACCAACGTGTGTCATCTGCATGCATCCTTCAAGGACTTGTGATGTGTGACATTGGTATGTTGCCTTAACAACCAAAAAAGCATTTTGACACTGTCATTGAGAATACATTTTACAAAATCATAGACTGACTCCAGAATGTTTTGTGGTTCAAGGGTGTTTATTTAAGTGCTCAAAAATGGAGGGGGGTTGTAAAATGGTGAGGGATGATGGTGGAGGAATGTCCATGGCAGAGTCCAGTCTATTAGTCTCACAGGTGCACTGCCCATCTGGGCATAGGAAGTGGAGCTGGGGCAGTTAAAGTATGGACAGGGTAACAAAGTGGGACGGTGGGGGGACATTCAGGGTGCTCTCATTTGCTGGCGGGGGTCTTGCCATCTTGCTCTGTCCTGTTCCTGGATCTCAGGGACCGCTTGCGTGGTGGTTGTCCGTCTGCAGGGGGTGGGGTGCTGGTGTGGTGGTCCTGTGGCGGGGCGCCCTGTCCACTAGCGCCGGCGGAGGTGGTGGGCAGTTCATCAACCTGGCTAGTGTCAGGGGCCCCTTGGAGTGCCACGGTGTCCCTCAAGGTCTGCTGTATGTCCTTCAGCACCCCTACGATGGTGCCCAGGGCGGAGCTGATGGTCCAGAGCTCCTCCCTGAAGCCCAAATACTGTTCCTCCTGCAGGCGCTGGGTCTCCTGAAACTTGACCAGGACCGTCGCCATCATCTCCTGGGAGTGGTGGTATGCTCCCATGATGGAGGATGGGGCCTCGTGGAGAGTGGGTTCCCTTGGCCTGTCCGCCCCCTGTCGCACAGCAGCCCTCCCAGTTCCCCTGTGTTCCTGTGCCTCCGTCCCCTGGACCGTGTGCCCACTACCACTGCCCCCAGGTCCCTGTTGTTGTTGGGGTGGTGGGTTATCATGGGTTCCCTGTAGTGGTGGACACACAGCTGATTGACCTGTCCTTGGTACAGAGGTTTGGGCCCGCTGGGTGGGTGCTGTGCTGGTGTTACCAGAGGGTGGAAGGTCAGTGTTGGGCTGTGCCTGTGCAAGGGGTACCGACTGTCCCGAGGCCCACGATGGTCCGGGCTGGTCATCAGGCTCCAGTAGGGCAGAGCTGCTATCGTCACTGTGGGCCTCTTCTGTGGGTGGAGTGGAGATGTCTGGACCCTCCGGTGTGGTGACGGTCCTTCGTGATCCTGCAGGGGCATAAGAGCATGATTATTGCATGTGTGTGTGTCATGGTGTGCAATGGGTGGGTGAGCGTGTACCCCAGTGCTAGCATTCCTGTGTGGGGGCTTGTGTGATGATAGTTAGGGGGTTGTTCTGGGTATGTGCAGTGAGCATGCTTTGGTGAGGGGTGACCATGCTTAGTTGTGTCATGCAGGGCTTGTTGTTGGGATGTGTGGTTTGTGTTCTTAGTACATTAGTGAGGAGTTTGAGTGATAGGGGAGGGGGTGAGGGTGGGGGTGTATGATAGCATGCAGGTAGGGTGGGGGATATGATAGTTGAGATTTGACTTACCAGTGTCCATTCCTCCACCGACTCCTCCGAGGCCCTCTGGATGCATGATGGTCAAGACTTGCTCCTCCCATGTTGTTAGTTGTGGGGGAGGAGGTGGGGGTCCGCCGCCAGTCCGCTGTACCGCGATGTTGTGCCTGGAGACCGCTGAACGCACCTTCCCCCGTAGGTCGTTCCACCTCTTCCTGATGTCCTCCCGATTTCTTGGGTGTTGTCCCACAGCGTTGACCCTGTCGACGATTCTGCACCATAGCTCCATCTTCCTGGCTATGGAGGTGTGCTGCACCTGTGCTCCAAATAGCTGTGGCTCTACCCGTAGGATTTCCTCCACCATGACCCTGAGCTCCTCCTCGGAAAAGCGGGGGTGTCTTTGGCATGCCATGGGGTGGTGTGTGTGATGTGTGAGGTGGTGTATGTGGTGATGAGTGCAGTGATGTGTAGTGGTGTGTGTTGTTTTGTGCGTGGATGTTGTGTGGGTGATGGTGTTGTGTACCTCTGTGTGGTGGTATTGTATATTCTGTGCTCTCTCTCTGGCCTTCGTCAATAATTTTTGGTCGTAGGGGTTTGTGGGTGATGTGGGTGTGTGTTTTATATTGTGTTGGGTGTGTGGGAGTGGTGTTTGTATGTGTATCAGGTGTGTGTATTTTGAATTGTCCAATGTGGCGGTGTTTTGGAGATGTGTGTGTATTTTGAGCGCGGCAGTGTGTACCGCAAATGGAATACCGTGGTTGAAAGACCGCCACGTGGATTGTTGTGTCGTAATAGCATGGGGGTGTTTCTATTGGCGTGGACGTGGAGGTTTTGTTTTCGCCAGTTTAACACTGACCTTTGGTGTGGCGGACTTGTGTGGGTGTCTGAATTTCGGCGGATTCAGAGATGTGTGTCATAATAGTTGTGGCGGAATTCCGCGGCCGCGGCGGTGTTTTGGCGGTCTTCTGCACGGCGGTAAGCGGCTTTTACCACCAATGTTGTAATGACCCCCTATGTCTTTTTAAATTGTGATTCAGAGACACCAAACTTCATATTTCTATCAGCTCCCAAAGGGAAACTATACTCAAAAGATATTTAAAGGCAGCCCCCATGTTAACCCATGAGAGAGATAGGCCTTGCAACTGTGAAAACCGAATTTGGCAGTATTTCACTGTTAAGACATGTAAAACACATCAGTACATGTCCCACCTTTAACATGCACTGCACCCCACCCATGGGGCTACCTAGGGCCTACCCTGTTACGGCCTTACAGGTATAAAAAGGGAAGGTTTGGGCCTGGCAAGTGGGTACACTAGCCAGGTCGAATTGGCAGTGTAAAACTGCACACACAGACACTGCAGTGGCAGGTCTGCACCTTGTTTATAGGGCCACTAATGTGGGTGGCACAACCAGTGTTACAGGCCCTCTAGTAGCATTTGATTTAAAGGCCCTGGGCACCTGTAGTGCACTATCTTGGGACTTACAAGTAAATCAGATATTCCACTCGTGGATAAACCAATCACCAATACAATTTACACAGAGAGCATATGCACTTTATCACTGGTTAGAAGTGGTACAGTGCCCAGAGTCCAAAAGTCAATAAAAACTGATCAGAAAATAGAGGAGGAAGGCTACAAAAAGCTTGGGGATGACCTTGCAAAAAGGGCCAGGTCCAACATCAGGCATCCATCTTCCTTCTTTGTTGCTGCTCACTGACAAGATAAGTATCAGTTTCGTTGTGTGGTGGTTAAACGTGGAAAGAATGATACATGATTTTATAAGGTTTTTTTAAGGAGATAATATGAAAAGTTATTAATGTAGGTATTGGCAGTTTTTTTTTAGTAGCATGCCAGTGAAACAGACTTAAAGATAGAGAGAGATTTTGGCCCATATTTATACTTTTTTAGCGCCACATTTGCGTCATTTTTTGACGCGAAAGCGGCACAAACTTACAAAATACAGTTATATTTTGTAAATTTGTGCCACTTTTGCATCAAAAAATGACACAAATGCGGTGCTAAAAAAGTATAACTATGGGCCTTAGTGTATATGAGAACAATAGAATGTTGGGATCTCCTTTGGGGACAATGGAGTGCTCTGGGCTTTTACTGGCTGGTAAAAACCCTGAGCGTCAACATTCCAGTAAAAGCTATGAACAAAGGCCACAGGTAGCCCGAGGGGATTTTTAGCCCCTCTTGCTCCATGAGGACTTTGTTTTATTTATTAGAACATTGGAACGTTGGCAGCTCCACTGAAAACAATGGAGTGCTCCGGGCTTTTACTGGCCAGTAAAAGCCCGCAGCGCCAAGTTTCCAATGTTCTCTTTGTTCACAGCAAGAGCTGTGAACAAAGCCTCACGGAGCCCGAGGGGATTTTAATCCCCTCGGGCTCCATGAGGAATTTGTTTATTTAATATAACATTCTGCCCTGAGTGGCAGAATGTTCTAATAGCCTTAGAACCCGCCGTAGCGGGCTCTACCGGCTATTAAAGGCCCTCTCCCTTGTTTATCGCGGGAGCGGGCCTTTAATAGCCGGTAGAGCCCGCTACGGCGTGTTCTAAGGCTATATTAGAACATTCTGTCCTCTAGGGGAAGAATGTTCTAATAGCCTTATAGCCCTTCATAGCTGGGGTATGCCGGCAATTAAAGTCCTGCAACCTTGTTAACGCTGGAGCGGGCCTATCATGGACAGCCAAGCCCCCTACGGCTAGCTCTAAGGCTTTATTATAGAGGGGTTTTACCATTGAGAAATGTTTTAGGATTATTTAGTTAAGACCACAGCACTTCAGCACAAGTATATAGAGCACCTTTGGTAATTTACTAAATAATAATAGTAATATAAGACCAGTCTTTGAAGGAAAACAGAAATGAAGTGAAATTCTTCTCTACTTGTAACCTTGTGGGTTTATTTACGTTGAAGGAAGTTCTTTACAAGTTTGTTCATTTGTATACGGCTATTGAAAAGACAGTTTTTTTTCATGGTCAATCCATATAGTAACAGCCCGTAGTCAGTCCATACAATAACAGCCAACAAGTGTTTTGTCACAAAGTGAATTTTTCAAGGCCTAGAAGTTGGAGCGATGCGTCCCTATGAACTTGAATCAGTCATGTGTGAGAAAGCTGTGTTTCAGATGGTATGTATGCGCATCAGTCATTAAATGTGGTCCAAAAATGTTCTCCTCCGTACTGTTGCCTATATGGGCAAGTTCCAAAATTCCATAATTATGCAGCATATGTAGCTGTTTAGAGGACCATGATAAGTCCCTCATCTGCTGTGTGGCAAGCAAAGTGTCAGCTCTCAATGGAGGAAGAAGTTGACCTTCAAAGACAGGTCTAATATTACTTTCTATTTAGTAAATTACCAAAGATGCTCTAAATACTTGTGTTCGAATGATGTGGTCTTAACTAAATATTTGCATGTTGTGTATTCTTGTGACACATACTTTTTTTGTCTTGAGGTAGTAAGGCAATTCAGCCACGTAGCACCATAACATACCCCCTTATCTCAACATTTAGACACTTGTGGAAAGTGCTTCTATGTTACTATTACTACCATTTCAATGTTTTAGGATTAGGCAACTGTTGTTTTGAAAAACAGAGATTTGATGGGGTTCTTCTGTGAAATTCCATTGTGTATGAAAGTGAGCGTTATGGAGAACTTCTGTGTGAAGTTCTGTGACATAAACCAAAGTGTTTTGACATGTTTGCAGCTAGCAGCATGTGTTCTATTTCTCCTGTTCCCCTTCTCAGTACCAACATTTGTTGAATTTGAGTAGTTCTAATTTTGGGGGTTTTCTCTGGTGTCCAAAATGCTTTGTGGACTGTCAATAGCCTCGTTTGTGCCAAGTCTTAGGTTGGCTTCTGGTGACATGATCCATGATACACATAGAATAGCTGAGGCTTTTGCAGACCATTACAAAGATCTGTATCGATCATTCCCACACCCTGCTTCCACTGTGATTAGTTTGCTATACAATATCTATTTTTCAAACATAGAACAACCGTAAGTCTTGACTGTTCAAACTAGTTACCCTTCAATTCAAAGGACTGCTTGGTTATCCATTACCCAACTGGAGGTCAATTGTAACTTGTGCATAATAATAGTATGCATATGTATAGTACTCAGTACTACTTGCTGCTCTTGAACCAGGAAAAAACACATACACACATACACACACACTGTCTCATTCTTGCTTACGAACGTTAGCTTTGTAAATGCTAGCTTAGCCTAATCAGAGCACAATTTATGTCATGAGCTTGTAGTGCATCTAAATATACACAGACTATAAACGCTGTACTGTTTGTATCATGTGCTTCAGGTGCTTAGTGAAGCTCGACACAGAAAAACAGGAATTCTGCACTATTTGTATCATGAGTTTAGCATACAGAGATAGTAATATTTTGCTCTTCTCCTAATCCTTCCTGTAGCACTGCTGTTCTGTTTCCTCTTCATAGGCTTTTGTGTCTCTCAGCTCTTTCTGTAATCGTGCTCAAAGTCGACACTGGCACACCACTTCCAACCCTCCCCTCTCATCACAAAACCCACTCTTCTTATTGTATCTCCCGTACATGTTTCCACTTCGAATGTTAACTCCCTCCACCCCCCTCCGGGACTATGCCCCTAACCTGCTCTCACCCATCTCACATCTCCACTGCAAACCCCACTTTTGTACAATGCTTCATTGTTTTGCAGCTACATTTGGGATACTAACTCCATGCATGCATTTAGTGCCCCAGGCGCGGTACCAGATTGCTACCTAATTCCAGGAGTAAACCAGAATTACTATTGGCAGGGGAACAGCTTGGGGTGGGGGGTGGGGGAGGGAGTAAGGGCTGGGTCTTTGGAGTGTTGCACCCCCCTAAAAATGTATTTTCTAGGAAATAGTTGGGTGCATGTGCTTTCAGTCGGATATGGTGAGGTGACTGTCAGATTTCACCAAGGATTTGAACATAACCATACAGACAAAAACATATGCACACACTCTCTCTTGTGTCTGTTTTGAAGGTATTAACAATGTTAGTCAGGTTGAAAAATATTGTATTTTAAGTACCCCTAACAATCCACACTCCTCTCTATTTCCACTGCCCTATAGGACCAGTCTTGCTTCTCATATTATGCATTTTTTCAAGATGTGCATGCATGACGCCCCACCTGCAAGCTTACTGACCAAGCTACACTGCTGACTATTGGTGTACTCCTTTAATTCAACATTACGGCAATATAACTAGAAGAGTAACTCACACTCACAGAAAAGTCTTTGTGAATCAGACACACAAATTCCAACCATGCTCAATTATTAAAATGATTAATGGGGCACATGCGCTTGCACACAGAAACTGTGCAGCACTATTTGTTTCTTGCATGGTGGAGAGTAAAGGTTGAATTTGACATATGGCCCTCATAATTTGCGTTATTAAAACATGATCTGAATTTATAAATTGTTACTTTGGATACCCAAGGGTAGACCTATTAATTTATAGTGCACCACAGCAACCAAAGTTGCTGCTTCGCACAGGTGGAAGAACGCTGTTCAGGGCCATATATATTAAAATTGGCTGCTGAGCTGGCACACAAAGAGGCTGCTTAGTATAATTCACAACCTTTGCACCTTGTCACAGTGGTGTGTGAATGATATTTAGCATAGGATATGTGCTGATAGCATAGCCTTTGATAGAGCGTTACCAGCCTAACAATTTACCTGTAGTTGGACGCTCTTGGGTCGATGAATCTTTTGGCCAAGTGGGACTCTCCTTACTCGGGAGTAATCAATCAAAATCAACAATCAATAATCAATAACGAACATAAGCAATTCCCCGATCAACATAACACTTCACAATTAATCCAGAATATTATCTGGAATATACGTGCAACAGTGTCGTGCACCAAGCATTTTGCAAACGCCGCCATCCTTTGCTAAAAGAATGTCTAAGGCAAGCCTGTTTTGAAGAGTCATAGCTCTTTCCGCTGCAAGTTCAGCATCCATCAGGATTATAGCACCTGAAAACTTTGTCAACATGTTATCCACTATAGTAGACAACTTTCTTATTTTGATGGAATTCAACACAACTCCCAATGAAGGAATCATGGCTCCAAATATATCTCCTACCACAGCAGCTGCGGTCTCTTTTTTCTGGATACGATGGGATCCAGATGTCTTTGGAATCATCGATAGGTCATCCAGTTGATAAACCTTTGGGAACACTATACCCAAATAACATCTCCCCCACCATCCTTTTGGAAGACGATAATAGGCATTATGCCCACAAATGTAATACACACCTGGTATGACAGGGTCAAGTCCGTTCAGCATGAATGTCCATTTGGCTTTAAAGATAAACGTATGTTTACACTCACTCGCTCCTACAAAAATGTTGTCATAATAATATTCACCTCGATATATACAAAATTTCCCTACATGCCAAGCATCTAAAGCTATTCTCCCTTGTGTCTTTATTGCAGCAAAAGCATAATTATCTACTGAAGTCCTCTTATGTAGTTCCTTTTCTAATTTCGC
Organism: Pleurodeles waltl; assembly: GCF_031143425.1. Taxonomy (NCBI): domain Eukaryota; kingdom Metazoa; phylum Chordata; class Amphibia; order Caudata; family Salamandridae; genus Pleurodeles; species Pleurodeles waltl. The sequence goes on along the minus strand of NC_090446.1, from coordinate 992,178,598 downwards.
ATTCATGTGTGCCCTTCTATCATCTGTGCGATCTAAAAAGCTTATTTCTACTGCAGATAGCGAGCAGGTAAAATTCTCCCTATGAGCGTGAGCTGTTTCAAAAGGTTGAATTGGCTTGAAAAATTCCCTCATTATTTTAGCATCCCAATCTTTAGCAATCTGGCTAAGCTGCGTGATTATAGGAACATATGCAAAGGTAACATCATAATTTGAGTAAAAATACTGTATGTTTGTTTGACCATAAAATCTAGAAGTTACTATACTACATGTAATCCCATATGTAAGAGGAATGTGATGATAAGTCACCCCTTCCGTTACCGATGTCGGTATCTGTGTACACACATAACAATCTTTCGCATCCATAGTCTCAACATATTCTGTTAGCAAGCGATAGAAAACATTATATGAAAGCTCCTTTTTATCATGCAAGTGTCTCTCATCTAATTCGAGTCTTTTCAGTGCGGTTAGTTCAGTGACAGTAACAGGAGCAAAAGTAGAAGCATCAATTTTCTCATTCTCACCCTTACCATGCCTTCCAAGCACTATTGCCATTATTATTAGTACACATGCAATTACCAAGCCTATACACGCATATTTACAATATTTCTTTCTACTGTTTTGCGTCATGATCTGTATAGAATCAGAGAGCTAGAAGCACCTATAAAAGAAACGATTTAGCAATTCAGTTACAAAGCTGAACGAGCGCAATGTTCACACAGTCTTCTTCAGGAGCCAAGTCACTTATCGGTTAGCAGCATTTGTCTCAATTCGGCAATGACTCAGTCTCAATTCGGCAATAACTCAGTCTTTTTTTTTTTTGTTTTTTTTTCAAAGTTCAATAACTCACTCTCTCTTTTTTTTTTTTTTTTCAGTTGGCACGTTGTCTCAAATCGTGTTTAAGAGTCAATCATGTTTTCAAAGTCTTTTCAAGTTAGCAAATGTCTCATCCGGTTTAGCAATGTTTCAGCTGGTTGTATCACGTTATATTATAGCAAGCAATGTCATTTACCAGCTTTTCAATCAACAGTGTCCATTAAACTTTTCTTTTCTATTGGTATCTCTTCTTCTTCGTTCTCGAGGCTGAGAGATACAAATTCGTCAGTCCAATCGTCATGGACTACGTATGCCCATTCTGGACCGGAATATCTCCTGTTCGGTATCCTTTTCCTCTTCAATTTTGCATCTCTCTTTGACTCTGCCTCACTGATACTTTCCTCTTTGGCCAAGTCTTTTCCTTCACTTGATGTTGGTACCACGACAGACACTTCTTTTCTTTTCTCTTTCACTCTTGGCCCTTCGTCATTCAATTTTTCTCTAGTTCCTAATTTTACTGGCGATCTACTTTGTCTTTTCTTTGCACCGTGTCCATTTGATGGACCTGCGATCTCTTCTGAAGAAGTTTGAATAGTTTGGTTCTGTTCTGCCTTGTCCCCTTGTTCTGGGGAGACAATCACGTTTTCCTTTTCTTTTTCTGTACCGTCTGCTTCTGGGAAAGCCCTCCTCTGATCAGGCTCTCCTGCTTTTTCACTTCTTTCGAGCCCTTTGCCACCGTTACTTTCTTCAGGCTCTGTGTCACTTTCAGCTGCTTCAGGCTCTTTGTTACCTTCAGCTGCTTCAGGTTCTTTGTTACCTTCAGCTGCTTCAGGCTCTTTGTCACCCTCAGCTCCTTCGTCGCTGTCTGAGGTTTCTCCTTGGTCTTCCCCAATTGAATCTGTTTCTTCGTCTTCAGAGAATATTTCTCTCTCGACTATTTCTGCCTGTTCGCTTCTAGTTCTGTTTTGCTCTGTCTCAGCGCTCGGCACTTTGTTATCAGGTACTGGCAGTTTCAGCGCTTCAACTTCCTCATCTGTGGGGCACAACACTTTCTTTGTGTGACTGGCGTGAATCCAGTTGGGAACCCCCGCACACTTCACAGCGGTAGTGGTTGTCAGGATCACTTGGAAAGGGCCTTTCCAACGGGGTTCCAGACACGACTTCCTCACGTGCTTCTTTATCACGACCCAGTCACCTGCTTTCAGTGTGTGTCCTGGACCTTGGATCGGTGGCAAGGTGGTTGCTTCCACCTGGTGAGAGAAAGAGCGAACCACGTCAGCCAGACCTTTGCAGTAGTCTAACACCATATCATCTGTAATATTCAAAAGCGCGTTTGCGGGAACTGCAGGAAGTCTCATGGCCCTGCCCATGAGAATTTCGTGCGGGGACAGTCCAGTCTTTCTGTCAGGGGTGTTTCTCATTGACATTAACACCAAAGGCAATGCGTCAGGCCATTTCAAATTTGTCAATGCACATATTTTCGCCATTCTTGATTTCAGTGTACCATTCATTTGCTCCACCAGTCCTGAGGCTTCAGGGCGATAGCTACAATGCAGTTTTTGCTCAATGTTCAGCGCTGCGCAAAGTAACTTTATCACCTCGTTATTGAAGTGACTTCCCCTACCTTATTCTAAAGAGATCGGGAATCCGAAACGTGGTATCAACTCCCTCAGCAATAGTTTTGCAACTGTAAGGCTGTCATTGCTACGCGTGGGGTATGCTTCAATCCAGTGACTAAAAATGCACATAATCACCAACACATACTTCAGACCTCCATGCACAGGCATCTCGATAAAGTCCATCTGCATTCTGCTGAACGGGCCACTCGCCCTGCCAATGTGGCTCGCGTTCACAACTGTTCCTTTTCCTGGGTTCATCTGCTGACAAATGACACAACGATGGCAAACTGCTTCTGCAGCTTGACGAAATCTGGGGTTAAACCAATCAGTTTTGAACAATCTTATCATGGCATCTCTCCCTAGGTGAGCCTGCCCATGATAGAACCGCGCTAGCTGCGATAAGAGACAATTTGGTAAAACATATTTTCCCTCATTTGAAACCCATAACTCATCTGGTCTCTGTGTACGATAGCTACAATGCAGTTTTTGCTCAATGTTCAGCGCTGCGCAAAGTAACTTTATCACCTCGTTATTGAAGTGACTTCCCCTATCTGATTCTAAAGAGATCGGGAATCCGAAACGTGGTATCAACTCCCTCAGCAATAGTTTTGCAACTGTAAGGCTGTCATTTCTACGCGTAGGGTATGCTTCAATCCAGTGACTAAAAATGCACACAATCACCAACACATACTTCAGACCTCCATGCACAGGCATCTCGATAAAGTCCATCTGCATTCTGCTGAACGGGCCACTCGCCCTGCCAATGTGGCTCGCGTTCACAACTGTTCCTTTTCCTGGGTTCATCTGCTGACAAATGACACAACGATGGCAAACTGCTTCTGCAGCTTGACGAAATCTGGGGTTAAACCAATCAGTTTTGAACAATCTTATCATGGCATCTCTCCCTAGGTGAGCCTGCCCATGATAGAACCGCGCTAGCTGCGATAAGAGACAATTTGGTAAAACATATTTTCCCTCATTTGAAACCCATAACTCATCTGGTCTCTGTGTACATTGTGATTTAATCCAGGAAGCCTTTTCATCCTCCCTGACACTATTCTGTAATGCTTTTAGTTCGTCCATTGTATCCACGACCTTTAAAGCAAATGCTTCAGCTGGTTCAAGCTCTGGCTCGCTTATTGAATTCCATTCATCCCTGAGCAATATACAGTTCAAGGCACAAAATCTTGCGACTTGATCCGCATATGCGTTTCCCAAGGAAACATAGTCCTGTCCTTTTGTATGAGCACTGCACTTTACCACTGCAATTTCGGCTGGCATTTGAATGGCGTGTAACAATTCCCTTATTCTCTCCCCGTTTTTCACTGGGGACCCTGAAGAAGTCAGGAAGCCTCTCTGTGACCATAGTTGCCCAAAGTCGTGCACAATTCCAAACCCATACTGACTATCAGTGTAAATGGTAACCTTCATCAATGCAGACAGTTGACATGCTCTGGTAAGGGCTACAAGCTCTGCTACTTGGGCGGAATAGACTCCTTGAAGCCAGGACGCTTCCAAGACACCTGTTACAGTACATACAGCATATCCTGCTTTCAAAATTCCCATTGCATCTCTTAAACATGACCCATCAACAAAAATAATTTGGTCATTTTCATCAAGCTTAGTATCCTTAATGTCAGGTCGGGGTTTTGTGCAAAATTCAGTCACCTGAAGGCAGTCATGCTCGACGTCTTCAGCGTTCTCAATTTCAGCATTTTCACCGGGAAGCAAGGTTGCTGGATTCAACGTAGTGCACCTTTTCAGCTGCACATTCGGTGAGCCCAGAATTATTGTTTCATACCTTGTGAGTCTTGCTCCAGTCATGTGTTGAGTTCGGGAGCGGGTCAAAAGTATCTCAACTGAGTGAGGGACCATGACTGTTAATGGATGTCCCATCACTATTCCTTCACTCTGAGTGAGGCTAATACCAACTGCTGCTACGGCGCGCAAACACCCTGGAAGTGCTGCTGCGACCGGATCCAAAGTAGCTGAAAAATACGCTACTGGTCTGTTTATGCCACCATGGGCTTGGGTCAAGACAGACAAAGAACATGCATCACGTTCATGACAAAACAATGTGAAAGGCTTTGTGTAATCAGGCATACCTAAAGCTGGAGCCCTGCACATGCATTCTTTCAATTCAATAAAAGCATCCATCTCATCTCCTTTCAGCTCAATTTCATCCAATGCATCCTTCTGGGTCAGTTTCAGTAAAGGCTTTGCTAGAGTCGAGAAGTTGGGAATCCACTGGCGACAGTAGCTCACCATCCCCAAAAACTTCCTCACCTCCCTCCTTGTCTTTGGTGGACTCATTTGAAGTACACTTGTTATTCTTTCCTTCATTATTCTCCGTGACCCTTTCTCTATTTGGTGACCCAAGTATTTCACTTTCTTCTGACAGAACTGCAACTTTGAAGGAGACACCTTGTGTCCATTCCTTCCCAAATGGTTCAGTAGGGCAATGGTATCGGCTGTGCAGCCACTTTCTGTCTTAGCTGCAATCAGTAAGTCATCAATATACTGTACTAGGACTGACTCGAATGGCAATTCTAACGCTTCCAAGTCTTTCTTTACAATCTGATTGAAAATTGATGGTGACTCAGAAAACCCTTGAGGAATTCGACACCAACTGTAAACTCTGTCTAAGAATTTGAAACAAAAGAGAAATTGGCTGTCCTCATGAAGAGGCACTGAAAAGAATGCTTGTGACAAGTCGATGACTGAGAACCACTCGGCATCGCAAGGGACTTGGAACATTATCACAGCTGGATTCGGTACTACAGGGCAGCATTTGACTATGATGTCATTTATTTTCCTCAAGTCCTGCACAATTCGGACCTTCCCACTCGGCTTTATCAGTCCCATGATTGGTGAATTACATGGACTGCTCAACACTTCTTTCAGTACTCCCTGTTTTACGAACTCGTCAATTAGTTGGGCGACTTTCATGAGGGTATCTTGTGCCATGTGGTATTGTGGGGTCTGGGGAAAGGTTACATTGGGTTTTACTGTCACTTTCACTGGTTCCACTCCTTTCACCAATCCCACCTCCTTTCCTGTCATATCCCATACTTCTTTTCCGACTGTTTCCCGTAATTCAGCTGGAATATCTTCTTCAGTTAACATCGGAAGAAGGTTAATCAGAGGATATTTTTCATCGACAACTTCCATCTCGTCCCCTTCTACACTGTCCTCCTCTTCCCCATCACTGCTCATCCGAATTCTGATTCCATCGTACGAACACATAATCGAACATCCCAATTTGCACAATAGGTCTCTCCCTAACAGTGCTATCGGGCTTGAGTCACAGACCACAAAATTATGTAACCCTTGGTAGTTACCAATGCTGATTGGTACTGGATCCGTGATTGGGTTCGTCAGGTACCAGTTTGCTACTCCCACCACTTGAACTGTTCTCCCTGAGAGGGGCAAATTTGGGACTTCAATGCTCCTAACAGTTGAACGTGTGGCTCCTGTGTCCACCAAGAATGAAACACGATGACCCATAACTTTTCCCTCCACATATGGACCCTTTTGATCAACTTCCAAGGATGCTGCAAGCACACAGTTTCCCTCCTCATCTGAACTTTCACTCTCCCATACATTGTTTATTCCACTCTCACTGTGTAATGGGAACTGTTGTACTGTGCCGTTTGTACTCATCACCTGACTCGAGACCTGTGGAGGAACCATCACTTGCTGCTGACTCATTGGTGCCAAGGGTATTTGCATTTGCTGATTAGGTACCATGGGTAACTGCTGTTGCATTGGCTGCATTTGCGTCATCTGCATACGGGGCATCTGCATCTGCTGCGGCTGCATGGGCTGTAATCCCTGCAGCTGATTTATGGTCTGAAAATTTGGGTTTGGACCTCTCATTTTCGGTCCCCTCATTGTCTGAAATGCATTGACATCATTGTTTTGCTGACCAACACCTGCACCTTCCTGCACCACCATTGGGCACTCGCGTTTCCAATGTCTGACGATTCCGCACACGTGACACGGCATCACCCTTTTCATTACCTGCATACCATTCGGAGTCACAACAGTGTTCAAATCCGGACCATTATTTACAAAACCTCCTCTGCCTCTGCCTCTCACCTGTGGCTGAAACACCATATTTCCCTGCAGCTGCGGCTGCGGTATCTGCTGTTGGAACCCTTGCAACCCTTGCAAACCTGTCTGAGCTGCTTTAAGCTGCATCATCATCACTTTCTCTTTCAACCTTTTCTGTTTCACCTCAATCTCGTCACTACAGTATTTCGCATAATTCAACACCTCATCAATAGGTTTCGACTGCCAACAAATCAAATGCGTCTTTATCATCTGACTTATCTCTGGTCTCAACCCTTCCACAAATCTAAACACAAAATGAAGCATGTCCTTCGCCTCTATTGTTTCCGTGCCACTGTAGTTCTTGAACGCCTTCAACAACCTCTCATAGTAACCATGAATCGACTCTTTAGCCTCTTGGGCAGTTCGATCAATCTTCTGCCAATCCACATTTTTCGCGGCAACCTTCGTCTTCAAATGCTCAATCACCTTGTGGTACCATAGGTGATGGTGCACCCGTATCCCTGTCTCTCTCTGGTTCACTTGTCGGCCAACCTACAGCCCTTTTGCATTCCTCCCACAAATCTGCCGGAACCACAATCTCAAAAAGGGTGTTCAGGTCTTCCCAAAGACATTTTGCAAGCTTCACAAACCTATCAGTCTGTTGATACCATTCAATCGGTTTCTCTCTCAGTTTGGGAAAATCATCCGTAAAAGACTGAATGTCGCTTCTGTGCCACGGTACATGTATTAATTTTCCCCCTGCTGTCTCCCTCATTGGTAACATGGTTACTGCATCACTACTCTGTTGTCTTTTCTCCTTGTGCTCTGGGACACTGTCTTTCTTCTTTTCCCTTTTCTTTGCCCACCTGCTTTCCCATTTATCTAAGCACCTCCACACTTGTGCACTCTGCAGCAATTCTCTAAGGTGCGTCTTCATGCCTGCTGACCTCATGTGTTCAAAGTCTGTGGTCCCGAAATCCAATCTATAGCTCCTGCTCAAGTGTTTTGTCTTGTCTATCTCAATCCCGTTTTTGTCAGCTATTTCTTGCAACCTTCTGTGTACCTTGTTCACTTCTCTCGTAATCCTGGGACATAGATACCTCAGCTCTTCTTCCGAGTAGGACTCTAGCCTATTCACACCCATAGTCCCTTCCACCAACTCTTCTGCTTCCATGCTCAACCTTACCCTATTCAGGTAGTCTTCCCCCTTCCCACTTGTTGAGCTTTGTGTGGAATTCAGACTGTTGAACCACTGTGTTAGCTGTTGCGCATTCAACCCCATTAGTGTAGCATTCACATCGACTGCCATTGATGGTTGCGGCAACTTCTCAGTGCTCGATGATAGCGGTATTATCAGTGGGGGACTCGACCTCACCACTGTTGACTGAGCACATATGGGACTAAACTCCATCAAGGACCCAGATCCAGTTGGCTGAGCCGCTATCGGAGTTATCTCTGGGGTGTTTTCTATGCACCTCCTTTCCGTCCCATTCTGCAGCATTGATCCTTGACTGCTCATACCTGCGTTAGGCTGAACGTACAAAGGTACCGGAGGACCTACAGTAATGGGTAGGGTTATCGCATCTGGGTTCTGTCCATTCACCAGGTTCTGAGGCATGTTTATTCCCACACCATGGGTCATCATTGCCGGCATGCCCATCTGACTCCCCGTCATCTGAGCATGTGCTGTTCCCCCCTGCATCTGCTTTTGAGGCATCAAAAACTGAGTTGATTCAGCTTGTGCCAATGTTGGGTTGCAACCATTCTGTACTCCCATTACGGTTGGATCTAGAATCATTCCCGTACTGTTATCACTGCTGTAGTACCTTGGGACCTGCGGCTGATAATTTTCTGCTGGTTTCAATATAGGCACATCTGGATATATTCTCCTAACCTGCGGTATCTGCGGGGTGAACAGTAAACTCGGGTCCTTAGATACCGATGGCGTTTCTGAATTCGGAGTTTCATTATTCTGTACCGGTGCCGGAAGGGCAGAACTGGTACTTGGACCTTGTCCACTCTCTGCATAAGGCGGTGGACGGTCGTTCAGCAATTGCATGATGAACTCCTCATCATCTGACTCATCTTCTCTATCTTTGGAACACCTCCTGTTTGTCTTACAGGTAGCTTTCTTGCCTGTCGCCTCTTCTTCCTTAGCAATTGCGGGGAACAATTTTATCCCCTGCAATACATCTGTCCTCCACACCTTCTGTGCATTGTCCCACCTAGCGTCTGCTAGTGTCTTTTCTACCTTTCTCATCCTGGTCTCGAACTTCTTTTGCTGTTGCTGTCTAGCCATTAGTTCCCAAATCGCTAGAGCCTCAAACTGTGCTGGCCTTGGAGGTACCTTCATGTCGTACATCGCAAATCTCAAATTCTCTAGGATTCTTATATTGAATGTCCCATGGATCGGGAACGCTACGCTCCCATGTTTCTCTGTCAGCTTGTGCCATTGCTTTAGCCAAAGGCACGGAGCTACCCCTTTTTCCTCCATTACAATGTAAGCTGGTGTACCTTCGGGTGGCGTCTCCTCTCCTACGCTCGCTTTAATGTAAGACTCTCCCTTCATCGCACTCTTTAATGCTTAAAAAAAATTCATTTTCTCGTCTTTTATTTCACAAAATATGTAATCAATAGGGTGACTTTAATTCCCGGAATACTCTTCGCTTGCCTTTCCCCTTCCAATCGAGCCTCACGGACTGCGTCCAATCCGTGCGCGACCCTTCTCTGCAACCAACCTATCCCAGCGCGGCTCCTAGTGACGTCACACTCACACACACTGCGGCTGACAAAGCCTCGCGGCTCGTCCTCCTTCACTCAGCTCCTCTCGTAACAACTTCTAGCATGTATCGCGAGCAACCAAAATAATAATAAAACAGATCTGTTGGTTTACTACAGGAAGGGTAACACGATCGCTTCAGGACCTTAGGGATTTTTCACTAGCCTCAGCAGTTATTCCATCTTTCTCGGTCCCCACTTTCGCAAGCAAATCTGACCCGCAGACTCTGCTCTCAACTTGTCAGTGATCTATTCTAGTGCACTTAGAATTTGTCAAAGCCCGAAGTCGAAGTTTCTTTCACTCCCTTAACACACGTACCGACTCGTTGACCACGCCCGATCAACCTACTAAACCGACCAGACCACAACATAAAACAAGTGTCTCATACACTTTTCAACATACTCCGGAGTCTCTTGACCTCGCAGGGCCCGTCTCAACAACAACAACCACGTGGACCTTTTTCTGCACAAAGCGCCACATACACGTGAAGTTCGACGACTTCCCTACTCTCACACTCGGAGTCACACCTCCGCTATTTCTATGAAGTTCGACGACTTCCCTACTTCTACACTCGGAGTCGCACCTCCGCTATTCTCTAAGATCCTCGCAACCTTTTCACACAATCTGCGGCAATAAGCTGTGCAAGCGCAAAACCCTAACTTCACTCATACCGTCACTAGTACCACCAACGCCGATTCCACACCTCCATTCTCTCCATTCGCAAGCTCCGAGATCCTGGTAAAGTCGCGGGGGACTTAGCCCATCATCATTCTCTCAATCTGTTTTATCCAAGAAAAATCTAATTCAACTTCTCGAGTGGGGTCTCAAAGGGCGTAATCGTTAATTCAACACCATGTATGTCTCGAGTGGGGTCCCAAAAGTCGAAACCGTCCTCTGCTACCATCTACTGATAGAGCGTTACCAGCCTAACAATTTACCTGTAGTTGGACGCTCTTGGGTCGATGAATCTTTTGGCCAAGTGGGACTCTCCTTACTCGGGAGTAATCAATCAAAATCAAAAATCAATAATCAATAACGAACATAAGCAATTCCCCGATCAACATAACACTTCACAATTAATCCAGAATACATTTCGGCGAAACCATGACCTTTCGGTCATGAATAATCACACCAGTTTATGCAAAGTTAATGAATTTATTTCCCTATATTAACAAAGCTAGCACAATGTAGATGTGTCTCAACACCAAATGATATATGTAAATGAACATTAATAGCTGTCCATAACGACGAAACAGATGCAATCTATGCAGCATTTGAATAACGATGCCTTCTATGATGGCAACGCAAACCACTAAAACTACAATCTGTAATGGGCTAATTGCATACATTTAGTCAGCATAACAAGGTCTCAAATTGCATCGTGCATCAAATGAATCCTCATCTAATCTCAAATCAGCATCGGCATGTGGGACTTCATGCAAAAACAATTTAGCAACATTAATTTGGAAAACTCCTAACTAAGGCTCTTATCAAAATTTCAGCAGTTGGTTACCTAAAAAGAAAACACAATGCAATTGTACAATTTTCCTTTCATATTTACCAAATTCAATCAGCATTCAAGGAAGTCTTCGTCTCACAGGTACCGATTTCGATCAGCATGGGTACCGGTTCCGATCAGCATGGGACGGGGGCAAAGGGGCAGGGTGGATGGGGCAATTGCCTCACAGCGGCAAGATAAAACTACTACTTCATGCAAAGGGACAAATCAAAGTTAAAGTCTCTAGGGCGAGAATTACTTAAAGTCTCTAGAAGACGGCAAAATAACGATGTCAGCAAGATGGGCCATAATGGCCAATGTCCTGCAAAATGGCAGGTATGGGCGATGTCTCTCGTAGTGTCTCTCAAAATGGCTGGTAAAGTTCGTAATGGGCTGTAATGGCGGGCAATGGCTGGTAATGGCCGGTAATGGCTGTAATGTCCGATGGGTAATGGCTGCTTTCTTCTCGTGCACCTGGTTTAAATAGACAACAGTTAAAATCCAGTAGGGTCTTCCATTGGAGGGTTCATAGGTTAGCTTCAAATTGTCCAATCAAAAACAACAGTTCTCAAGCTTTTACCTAAGCATACATTATCCTTGGAGTCGGGAACGTAAGTTGCAACATATTTTACCAATTAACTCACTTTCAGAGCGTCCATTGTCTGCACCTGCAGATTGACCTTGGAGTGGAAAAGAAGATGCCAGGCTGGCACGAAACCTTAAAGATAAGCATGTGAACGGTCTCACTGGAAAAGTACAGCTTCAAGCAAGAATACACGTTTATTAGCACATTGGAAAAATACGAGCATCTAAACCGTGAGACACGGCAGCTAGGCCAAAGCCTCCACTAAAGTTATGCTAAGCTAAAGCATCTCTAACAAGCAAATCATGGCACACGTTTACGATTATGTCAAACTAGTACAATTCTAATACATCACGTTATATGAAGCACGCTTATAAATGTTGGCAAACTACTCTGAGGGCACATTTGTCCCCGTACAATCTTATTTAGTTCGATTAAAGTCACACTTGATTATTGCAGCACTACGTTTATGCACTAATAAATGTAAAACCTTAATTTCAGCTTCATCACCTTCAAGTACAAAACCATATGCCTAGATTAATTCTTATACATTCCATACATTGGGTGTGTGTTCTACTGTGCAGCACACATTTAACGAGTGAAATGTTTCTCCAAGTTAGTTTCTTCTTGAGGAAGGTAATGGTCTGGGTATTTTAGCAGATTGTATTTTGTGTCAAAAACTTTCGGTATTTACTGTTTGAGCTTAGAAAAGGGCACCGTTTAAGTGCAAAATGCTTTTTGTGCTGGAAAGTAATAAGCTTCAAAGACTTTGCACACTTTGAGCCAGATTTACAAACATTACAAAAGTGGCGAAAACCAGTACAATTTCTTTTGTTGTGTTATTTACTTTCCAGCACACAACTCGTTTTGTGCTGAAAAGTTGCCTAAAATTAACTCAAAGCATCATGAAGTACCGTTTTGCGTTGCTTAGCCTGAAGGGGGCATTACAGGGGTGGTACGTGGGCATTCACATGCAAGCACTTATGCTTTTTGATGCAAAACCCTATCTACCAAAAAGATGAAATAGGATTTTCCGTCAAAAATAATGCCAGATGAAAGAAGGTGTACTAAGGAGAAATGTTTTCATTTCTCCTTTCCTTTCCGACTTTACATGTGTTTTGCACTGTACAGTACACATTCAAAGTAGAAAACATTTTAAAAGTTGTCTAGACATAGTAGTTTGTAGTTTAAGGGTACTCTTCCAGTACAAAGCCTGTGCTAGACTTATGCACACACAATTGCACTACAGTGCAAAAGTGTGCATGGTGCTTGACAGCAAAATTCTGTGCCAGCGCTAAGGTTAGAGGGAAAGAGAACTATGGGGGTGATTCTGACCGCGGCGGACGGCGGTCGCCGCCCGCCAAGCGGTTCCCGCCGAAAGACCGCTCTGCGGTCAAAAGACCGCGGCGGTCATTCTGGCTTTCCCACTGGGCTGGCGGGCAACCGCCGAAAGTCCGCCCGCCAGCCCAGCGGGAAACACCCTTCCCACGAGGACGCCGGCTCAGAATGGAGCCGGCGGAGTGGGAAGGTGCGACGGGTGAAGTTGCACCCGTCGCGAATTTCAGTGTCTGCAAAGCAGACACTGAAATTCTTCGTGGGGCCCTCTTACGGGGGCCCCTGCAGTGCCCATGCCATTGGCATGGGCACTGCAGGGGCCCCCAGGGGCCCCGCGGCACCCCCTATCGCCATCCTGTTCCTGGCGGGAGACCCGCCAGGAACAGGATGGCGGTAGGGGGTGTCAGAATCCTCATGGCGGCGGAGCGCGCTCCGCCGCCATGGAGGATTCTCAAGGGCAGCGGGAAGTCAGCTGTACACCGCCGACTTTCCGTTTCTGGCCGCGGCTGAACCGCCGCGGTCAGAATGCCCAGCGGTGCACCGCCAGCCTGTTGGCGGTGCTACCGCCGACCTCCGCCATGGCGGTAATTACCGCCAGGGTCAGAATGACCCCCTATATCTCTGTCAGTGGCGTCCGGCAGCTTTAGGAGGGAGGGGGCTGGGGGGGATACACACACACACACTCATTCTTTCACACACAGACACGCACGCATGCATGCACATCCATTAACAACACTCATACCATTCAAACATGCACGCATGCACCAAACATTCAATTTAAATGATCGCACACACTCATTCTTTCACACACACACGCACGCAAGCACATCCATTAACAACACTCATAACACTCAAACATGCATGCGCGCACCAAACATTCAATTTAAAACATCACACACATACACACCCACACACACACACACACTTACCTTCAGCCTCCAGGTCCCAGGAGGTTTGGGACTGCTGCCTTCCCTCATTGGCTGACCTTAGGTCAGCCAATGAGGGAAGGCAGCAGTCCCAACCTCGTCACAGAGTGGGATGGGGTCAGTGAGACTGCTGACCCCACCCCACTCTGTGATGAAGTGTCACTGATTGACACTCACCCTGGGCACTTCAGGGCTTAAACCTGAAGCGCCCAGGGAGAGTGTCAATTGGTGATGCTTTCCTCGTCACCCAGGGGAGGGCCTCGAGGCCCTTTGCACTGTATGCCCATAGGACCTCCTCAGCCCAGCAAAGTTCAGCTCAGGCAGCCAGGAGTGTGCGCAAATCGCGCATGTCTGATCCTGGCTGCCTGAGCTGAACATGGATAGTGTCTGTCAGGCTGACCTTTGTTCAGCCTGACAGACACTGTTCATGAGGGGCAAAAGGTGGGGGGGCGTGGCCCCTCCACCCTAAAGGACGGGCCGCCACTGATCTCTGTAGATATGACGCTCTCCTGCTCTCCTTTTCACATGATGCAGAGCAGCATTTCTGGCTGCAGCGCTGCCTTGCATGAGAATTTAGCAAACCTGGCCCCAAGTGTCAATTGTGTAACTTAGCAACAGTAAATATGCTCTCCACTTTTGCTTGTACATTGATTTGGGGATGCAAAATGAGAAGAAATCCTCAGTTGTTTTTAATATTCAGAGCTCCATGTGAGATCACGCTGTGCAATAGCACTAAAACACAGGGTAGAGACAAAAGCCAGATTCAATATCAAAGTGTCACCTTCATGGACCTTTTCTAATTCTCCTTTTGGTAGAATTTATAAGCACTAGCTGTACACTTGAGTTTGCAAAGCACATTAAGTTTATGGCAACTGTCCTTTCTCACAACAACTGAAAACTGTGAACTGATTGTACTGCTTTTAGCACATGAAGGCAATGCTTCATTTTTATTGGGTGCTTACTGCAGTCAGACATTCTTCCTGGTAGCTGTAGAAATGTTTTTTTTGCAGGAGTGTTGTGGGTGAGGCACAAAAAGGGCATCAGATAAACTAGTGACACCACCTACTGCTGCCAATCTTTAACAGTGCATGCAGGTTTGTGCAAATGTGCCTGCCTGGGTCTGTGTATCTCTTTTTGGGATCCCTTGGTTACGTTTGGAAAAGAAATGTATAAGAACACATAATCTAAGAGAATGCTAAGTTTAAAACACATTGAGTAAATGGTTCAAAAGTTACAATGAGGCCTCAAAATATTTTTGGGAAATCAATGTAATGGGATTTCCAGTAGGAAATGTTTGTGCACAACTAATTCTGACATCTCTGAATTGATAGTCTCATCATTTATATGACACAGCACTCTTACAATTTCCCAGACTTTTTCTTGCTTAGCTGAGAATCTGGTCAGTCATTTTGGAAATAAAAGACTAAGGGGTCATTTCGACCTCGGCGGTCTTTTCACAAGACCGCCGAGGGACCGCCATGCTGAAGACCGCCAGTGGTGGCGGTTTTCCGCTCAGCGTATTATGACTGCTGGCAGCCCTCCGTCCTTTTCCGGACGGAGAGCCACCAGCAGCCATACTGGCAGGTGGCGGGGAAGTGGAGGTTGCTCCACCTCCACTGCCACGTCAACAGAACACCGCCCACCAAATCACGTTCTGTGATCCGGCGTGGCGGTGTTCTGTTGATGGTGTGTTGGTGGCGGAGCAGCCCCCATGGATCCCGTCCCCTCCCGAAAGATCAACGGACAAGGTAAGTTGATTGTCCGTTAGGGGAGGGGGTGGGGGGGTGTTGTGTGATGTGTGGGTGCATGGGGGTGTGCGTGTGAGTATGTAGAGGGGGTGTGTGAGTGGGTGTATGCATGCGGGGGTGTAGTGTGAATGGAAATGTGTGCGTGTCTGTCTGTATGTTTGTCTGTATGGATGTGTGCATGTATGTCTGAATGAGGGTGTGCATGTATGACTGTGTGTGTGTCTGTGGCATGTTTGTTCGTGTGTGTGTGGGAATGTGTGTTGGTGGTGTCTGCATGCTTGTCGGTGTGTGTCTGTGTTGTGATGTCGGGGGTAGGGGTGGGGAGGGGGGTCCTGCCACCTTTGGGGGGTGGCAGGGGGGTGGGGGGTGTTGGGGACGGACTCGGGGGAGGGGGTGGGGGGTGGCGGAGACCCCTATCAGTGCCAGGGAAGGAATTTCCTGCCACTGATAGTGCTTACCGCCATGAATTTCATGGCGGTTCCAAACCCCATGAACTCCATGGCGGTAAGCCGGGTCATGATACCGCTGGCGGTCTTGTGACGGCCGCCGGGCTGGAGACCCAAGTCTCCAGCCCAGCGGTCGTCTCCGCCATGGCGGTCTGATCGGAGAAGTGGCGGATGACCATGGCGGTAACCGCCATGGTCATAATTCCAAATTTTTTACCGCCAGCCTGTTGCCGGTAAAACCGCCACTTCTCCGTCAACCACCAGGGTTGTAATGACACCCTAAGGGCCTGATTTAAGGAAAGTGGCGCTGCACTACGTGCAGCGCCACTTTCCTTGCATCCCTTAGTGCCCCCCTAACACCACCATATGGATGCCATATCTAAGATATGGTGCACCATGGCGGTACTTAGGGAAACTAGCATTAAAATTTGTAATGCTAGTTCGGAGCTTTGCAGGACTAGCATCAAAACTTTTGACGCTAATCCTGCAAAGCCCATTGAGACCCATTGAAACAAATGGTGTGCCTCCATTTAACACCTTCTCGGAGCAGGTATTAAAAGTGCCGTAAAAAATGATGCAAAGAAATATTTTAGATTTCTTTGCACCATTTTTTCAGTCCTCCTAATGGATGAACGCCCCCTTTGCATACATTATGCCTGGTGCCAGCATAATGTAACACAAAGTGTTACAAAGTGGCTCAATGCATGCATTGCACTACTTTGTAAATTTGGCACAGCGATTATGGCCCTTGCTGGGCCACATTAGTGTAAAAAAAAAATGGAGGCACTAGGGGCTCTTTAATCAGCTTCTAAAGGTCAGATGTACTAACATTAGGAATACGATTTCCTAATTACAATTCTCTCCAAATCGCAATTAGAATTAGGAAGTTAGTATTCCTGATGTATGAAACTCTTTTGAGTTTCATTGGCAAATCGTAGTGGGTCTCAAATAGGCCTACTTCATGCTTATTCATGAGGTAACTTGCACCATGTGTCCTATTAGGAGTCGCAGCCATCACAGAGATGGTGGCCTGCTAAGGTCAGCAGACCACCATGTCTGTGATTTCTTTTTAATAAAGCAATCTTTTTTTTCTTTTTAAATGCAGCCTGTTTTCCTTGAAGGAAAATGCGATGTGTTTAAATAGAAAAAAATAAACTTTGCAGGTTCATTTTTCAAGAGTAGGCAGAGGTCCAAGGGACCATTGCCTGCTCTAAAAAAATATTATTATTTACATTCTCAAAATTGAAGGGGTCCTTTAGAGTTATAAATGGATGGCAAAGTAGTACCATTTTGTAACAGATTTTGGTTGCAAAACAGTAATACATACTGTACCAATTCGGTATTTGGATGGGAGGCCTTATACAGGGCCCAGGCAGAAAACTCCACTCCGCTCGTTGAGTTTTCAGAATTTGAGCATTTTGCACCATGGGGGGCAGTGCAGAGTTCCCGAATTCCGCCATCCAGCATGAGGCAAAGTTAATTTTTTCCATTCATGCACATAACATTAGTTTTTGGCACGCACTTATGCCACAATATTCTGAGGCCGCTAGCAAGCACGTGCAAGATTTTTCCTGCTGCAACAGAGCCTATGTAGCACTGCTCGCAAATGCAAATGCACCTTAAGTAGATTTTCAACTCGAGAAGCAGCTAAATATACTCTAATATACATTTTCAGGTGGCTTTTCTTCTCCAATGGACTGTTCAAGTTGTTTTTTTAGTGCAAGAAGCCTTTTTTTTACTTTTTTTTTTACAACAGGAAGGAAGTGCTCTAGAGACCCAAACGTCTTATTCCTGACCAGCAGCCATCTCCTAATGCTTTTTCCATCTCCTGGTCACTTTTCCCTTGAATTTCGAGGTGGGAGGATCAGTCTCTTTGTCTCCTGGATATATATCTTTGGATTTAAGGACTTTGTTTGTGTGCTATCACACAGGAGAGAAAAAATATATTGTATAACCGTGTTGTGTGTTTGATAGGGCATGCACCAGTATTCCTTTGTACTTTTATTAGTTTTTTTTAAATTTCATTGAGGTGGGGGGCCTGGAGTTTACTTAGGGGCCTATTTTTTTGCATTTTATTGATATTTCATCTTTTGTAAAAGAAAATTGGTGCAGAGCTCAGTACCTTTTCTCCTTGTTTGTTACATTTGCAATATTCATTTATTTTACTATGGCATAGACATCCAAAGGACCATCTAGCCAGTAGGTCCAATACTAGTCATTAGTTCATGAAAGAAATGTTTCTGTGGTGTAATGTTTTAAAACTTCATTTAGAGCAGGGATGACATTGGATTCAATTAAGCACATTGGCTTTCATTTGCATTTCAGTTTTTTCTGCTAAAAGTGTATATGTAGGTTGATAAGGATGGCATAGGAGGATATGTGTTGATAAGTTTTTATAGCTCTGTTAATTTTCGAGTTTTGCATTGCTGAATTAATGTTAGTGTTTTCTTCATTGTTACCAACAGGCCTTCTTTTTCTGGCCATTGTGTGTGTGTGTGTGTTTGACATTGGTGACCATTTGTCTTTGTTCTCCATGCCATGTGGCAAGGGTCCATTTTATGTAGACTATGTCCATAGGTCTGAATGTGTTCCTTGTTCCCAATACCTCAATGCTTGCTGTTGTTGTTTGAACAGGTCGCTGGTGGCCATTTTGTACTTATGACCAAAGTGTTTTTGCCTTAGGCTTGCATGTGTTCTTTGTTCTCCATGCCTCCTTGCTCTCTGTTGTTGTTTGTCTATGTTTGATCCATCAGGATGAAGTTATTGAGGTGATTAGGAAGGTGCGCAATAACAGAAATTAGTCTAAGAACACCCCCACAGAATTTTTAGTTTCCCTAGCCACACTATGCCTCAAAAAATGTTTTTCAAATACAAAGAGAAATGGTATAGACAAATTAAAGATGTAGCTATGGGATGCAGCTTTGCACCTGAAATAGCTAACTTAGTGATGGACTGCTTTGAACAGAAATGGATTTATCCACACTCTAATCCTTTCAGTAAAAACATCATCAAATGGTATAGATACATCTTGGGAAGGTAACGAAGAAGTGCTTAGTTCTTTTCCTGATTCGTTGAATCAATGCACAGTAGACTTTAAATTCACCATAAGCAAAGACAGCAAAATAATAAATTTTTTAGATCTGTGGATTCTAGCTAGAAATGGGCAGTTAGAAGTGAGTCTGTATAAGAAACCCACAGACCGCAATACACTCCTACACTTCTCAAGTGGACACCCCAGGACACTAAGAGAAAATCTGCCATATGGTCAGTTCCTCCGTATCAGGCGCAACTGTAGTGACAAAGAGGATTATTTTAATAATGCTACAGAGTTAACAGAAAAATTGCTCAATATGGGTTACCCCAAAAAACTAGTGAAAGTAGCAGCAAAAAGAGCCTGGTATACCCCTAGAGAGACACTTCTAGTCCCTAAAGAAAAGATCAAAGAAACCCCTCTTACCTGTGTAATCACATTTAGCCCGAAGGCCAATAAGATCCGGTCCATTATAGAGAGGATTCGGAAGATAGTTAAAGATCTAGGGATAACGAAACCCCTGTTTGCATTCAAAAAAACCTGCAGCTTGCGAGATCAATGGGTAAGAGCAGATAACACACAGACACCAAAAAGAGGGCTTATAACGATGCGCCAGCTACCAACTATACAAGGACATTACAGATGCTGTAAATGCCTGGCATGCCAGTTTACATGTGATTCAAAAGAAGTGGTAATAAATGGAAAAGTGCACCTCCAAAGGGACTTTTCAAACTGTAACACCAAGAATGTCATTTACTGTATTATGTGCCCTTGTGAAAAAGTTTATATTGGTCAAACTTCTCAGCTGGTTAAGACCCGCATCTTACAACACAGATCGAGGATAAAATGTTCTACAAGAGGAGTACCATTGGTAGAACATTATACAGAAATGAAACACACAGCAGAGGACATTCACTGGACTGTGTTGGCTGTAGTACAAACTAAGGCAGATGGACAATCAATAACTGAAAAACTGCTGGGGTAGGAAGCTCGGCTGATCGAAAAATATCAAACAGCCCGGCAAGGACTAAATGACATTGACGAAATCTGGGCACTTATCTACCAGCTGGTTCCAGCTTGTTTCCCTACCTCCACAAATTGTTTGTGTGCATTTTCATGTATTCTTTGGTGTCTCTGCACTTTTGCAGATATTAATAGTTGTGTAAACAAATTTTATGTCTGTACATAGCTGGCCCTATATATGACAGTCCACTAAGGAGGGCCACTTTTGAATTTACTTCCAACTGTTATATCTGCAGCCATTTTTAATTGCTACGATAGGAGTCAGGGTACACGGGACATCAGAGCCCTTGAATGCTCGAATTTATACATTGTGTGGCAGTCAGACGGTTTTTATATCAGACCATTTATAGATCTGGAGCATGTTAGTGTTTTCACCCACTTTAAGTTTGGTTCCTTTTTTAGCGGTTTATGTGCTCGGCTAAGCTTTTTTACAATTTTTACATTCAGGCACTCTGATGGCCTCTAGATTCACTCTAGGTCCGGGGCGTTAATTGTCCGCAGTTTAAGCAGCCCCCGTTTCCATCTATCTACAACATGACTTTTTTATTGATATGATACTGAGATTTTTCTTTAGTCGACAGCCACTTTAAGATGGCCGACCCGGCATTTCAGGGTAGCCCGCCTCCTTT
This sequence comes from Pleurodeles waltl, assembly GCF_031143425.1. Classification (NCBI taxonomy): domain Eukaryota; kingdom Metazoa; phylum Chordata; class Amphibia; order Caudata; family Salamandridae; genus Pleurodeles; species Pleurodeles waltl. The sequence continues at coordinate 992,158,112 of NC_090446.1, read as the reverse complement.
TGATGACGCGTTGAGCCGGTGTGCCGATTCCAAAAGCACTGAGCCTTCGAGCCTGGCCGAGTTTATAACTGTTTGATGAGTGTAAGACGGTCTTCATCTCGAGGCACGATCCACAGAATTCTTCATTTAAGTGACGGACAGTGCTTCACGCAGATCGCTGACGCGTGATAGCTTGAGGAACCTAATCTTTCTACTTTTTTAGTAAGTACTTTTTTAGTAAGTACTATAGCCCCACTGGCCTTACCCTGTTAGCATGGGACCTGTAGGCAATTCCCATAGATTTTAAGTTTTTTTGTCTTGCAATTGACAGCTCGATTTTCCCCTATGTTTAGGGCCCACTAGGACGAAGATCCTCTTGATTGCAACAAGTTATAGGCACAATCAAGGTAAACCACACCGAAGGTCCGAATTTTTTGCTTTTCCACCAGTGTGTTTCACATTATGATAGAACTCTGAGCACGTGTGCTACACGAACTGTGTAGTCATTTTTAATCAATTTATACCAACACCATGCACCTCGCATGGTTAGACAGACTCACACTGTGGAGGATTCTGACTCCTTTTTCACCACGGAGCATGCACTGGGTGTCCTATGGTTTGGCTTTTTAACTTATGTTGTCTCAAACGTTTTTAGTTCATTTTTTGTTTATCTTGGTTTATTATCAGGCAAAGTTGTCTCACTGTAGTCCTGATGAGGCCCAGAAATGAAGGAGCCAAAACGCGTCAACACCTCGTGGATTGTGGTGAGGTTGGGTAGAAAGTATAATTGACCCCCCAGAAGTACATCGCGCAGTGCAAGGAACTCCAGGAAGTAATTGATCTGGGTACAGCATCTGTTGGTAAAACTAACCACAACTTCTGCCCTTGAGTGGATTACATCTTTAAGTACTTCATGTACCACCACCTCCAAAGGAGGAGATTTAGTTGGGAAAATTTCCAGACAATTGGGTTTGTTTAATTTTTGTCATATTTCATGATTTGTTTGCATTTTCTCACATGTTGTATAATTGGTAATGTTGTGTAAATGTTATTCCTGGTGTTATGTTCAAGTTCAATTCGGACAGTCCGTCTCTTTGATTATTCCCTTCCCCCTGTCTGATTATTTATGAATAAATATGACAAAAAAATAATTTCTCGAAGAGAGTATTCATCACTTCTCTTGTCAGAAAATAGAGTAATCTATCCCAGCCTTTTGACCAATTTCGCATTAATATATGTTTCCATACCAAGGTCAGGTAGGGTTGTTGGGTAAACCTCCTCTTTATTATAAGTTGTTTGACCATGTGGCTGGTAACCATTTGGTGTATCGAGCCAGTGTGGCTTTTCTAGAGGCTTCCATGTGTTCTTTGTTCTCCATGCCTCTTTCCTCTCTCTGTTTTTGTTTGATCATGTGACTGACTGCATGTGTTCTTTGTCCTACATGCCTCCCTTCTCTCTGTTGTTGTTTTATCATGTGGCTGACAGCCATTCTGTACATCCAGTCTATGTGCTTTAGCCATAGGTTTGCATGTATTCTTTGTTCTCAATTCCTCCTTGCTCTCTGTTGTTATTTGACCATGTGAATGATGGCCAATTTGTGCATTCAGCCAGTGTCTCTTGCCATAGGCATGCATGTGTGTTTTATTCTCCATGCCTTCTTGGTCTCTGTTGTTGTATGACCATGTGGCTGGTGGCCATTTTTTGAAACCAGCCAGTGTGCCTTTGCCATAGGCTTGCATTTGTTCATTGTTCTCCCTGCCTCCTTGCTCTCTGCTGTTGTTTGACCATATGGCTGACAGTCATTTTGAGCATCCAGCCAGTGTGATTTTGCCATAGGCTTGCATGTGTTCTTTGTTCTCCATGCCTCCTTGCTTGCTGTTGTTGGTTGACCAAGTGGCTGGTGGCCATTTTGTGCATCCAGCCAATGTGCCTTTAGCATAGGTTTGCATGGATGGATGTGATACCAGTTTCATAATATGCTTGAGGATCACTATAGACTATGTATACTAATAATATGATTTTGATGAACAGTGCTTATATTACATGCTTTTTAGCATTTTATTATTTTGCATCTCCTTGACTCACAATAGGTTTCTTTCTTCTCGTCATCCCATAGAAACTTTAGCAATTATTGAATATTTTTTAAATTACATTTTATATGTTAATTTTATTGTTTTAATTTTATTTACTTTTTAATGTGTTTTTATTTTCATTTTTTTAATATTGTTTTCATGTGACATTTCTAATAAAAGTCTTCTGTTTTTTTCTGTTTTTACTTTTACTTTGGATTTTTTAATTCTTTTATTTTTCCCAATTTTTTTTTTAAATGTATTTAATTTTTTGTGTTTTTCCTTGATCCATCCATCCATCCATCCATCCACCATAGGTAAACAGCCACGCTACAGCATTCAGCTTCTATAATTCCATTTCCTCCTAGACACCCTGTCTGTGGTGCACTGCAGAGACATCAGCAGCTTCATAATTTTTTTTAAATGATTCTTCCATTTCCCCTGTACCACCTTGCCGTCATAGGTTTTTTATAGGATTATTCTATTTACCCATGCACCTCTCTGACTACCACAGGTGTCTCTTTTAAAATCGATGGAGATAAAGCAAAGAGCATTATCTGCATGTTGTGTTGCCTGATTATTAATGAAATATTATGGTATAGTGGTGGTGTGGTTTGACCTTATAAACAATGTTTAGATAGATTTTTATTTATTACATAAGTAACAAACTTCACTAATAGTGGATTTGCCTGCACTTTTTGAACCTGCAACAATGCCACGTATCACTAACTACATGTTATTCTTGCTTGACTGCTTTTAGGTGCAGAAGAGAAAAAGGGACATCAGTATGGCCAAGGAGAAGGCCTGTATTGTGATTTCAGTCCTCCAATCCCTTCCACTTGTGCAGCCTAGTGCCACTGCCAGCCCAGCTGAGAGCTTTAAGATGGCAACAAAGAAAGTTGCAAACAGGAAAGTGGTCAGAGAGAAGAAGCAACTTTCCACCAGTGACTTGCCCCATGCAACCTTTTGTGGGAGATGTGTGCCTACCACACTGGCCTCCGAGGAGGAACCTGGGAGAAATACTCCTGCACCAACAGCACCACTCCACCTAAGCCCAAGACCATGTCTGTCAGTGAGGCAGCCACTGCACTCATGGCGACGCTGACGAGCAGTGAAGTTGAATTTGATTTGACCTCAGAAAAGAAGAAAAAACAGGCAATTATTATGGCCAGGTTAGGAAGGGGGGACTTCAACCACAACCACCCAATGGCACGTTTGTACAGTGGGAAGCTGGACAAAATGCTAGTGCCGGGTCTCCTTACTTTTTCGTTTGTGGAATGAGTGGGATTCTTAGAATTTGTGGCAGCTATCTGCACAAAATTGAAGGTTTCAAGTTGGGCCTATTTTGTGAGAATTGCTATTCCAGTGCTGTATCATGATGTGCTGCAACTGGTTAGACAAGCTGTGCAGCAAAGTGTTGTCCACACTATCCACCTACAACAGACTTGTGGACCAGTTGTCAGATGACTGTTCACATGTGCCTCACTGTACACTGAATCTCTTTTCTGGGAGCAAAGCAAAAGCTATCTACAGTCTGAGCCCTGAAGAAAGTTAAGAGTGTTCAGCTTCATGCAACAATAGCCATGTCCACCATGGAGAAATCACTTACAACTGCAAACATCTTGGATTAATTCAACAGCAAGGTGTCTGAATGGCTGCAACCCAAATGTCTCTGAATTGGATTTGTTACCACAGGAAATGGCAGTAATATAGTCAAGGCCATGGTAGACAGTGGCTATTTCAGGGTCGTGTGTTTGGCGCACTGAATCAACCAGGTTATGCAAGACTTTCACAAAAAAGAAGACATGGTCAGCAACACACTGACCGCCTGCAGATAAATCTGCACTCATTTCAGCCATCCTTTAGAGGCCTGGAAGCAGTAGCAAAATATTCAGCATGCTAATAGAGTGGCAGTTATAGCTGTGAAACAGGAGATACCCTCAGATTGGAACTCAACCTACAATATGTTGCAACATTTGTTTGAGTATAACTGTGTCATTCAAAGAGGAGAAGATGCAGTTGGGCTATGACCATGGTTGTGGACAAATGAGGCCTAGTCAAATGCCTGACACAGATGCTGCTCCATTTTGTGGTTTCATTTGGGAAATTAGCAAGGTGGACAGTACGATGGGCCAAGCTATTCCGTTGTTGCATTTGCTACAGGACGAGCAAAAGAAGGTGTCCAAAAGGTTCACACTCGGAGGTGTGATTGAAAACACAGAAGTTTTCAATCCTTGGTTGAGAGCTTAAGCTATCGCTTGACTTGTAATCCAAGGGTAAACAAATTACATTACCTGGTCCAAAGAGTACATCTGTGCCACCCTACTTGATCCACGCCACCAAAAATCTTCCCACTTTTATTCATTTTTCTGAAGTGGATGTTTCAAAATACAAGGGGTGGATTGTTGAGTAAGTCAGAGACCTGTAAGAAGAACGACTGGAAATTAGATTCTCACTCCGCAGTTCTGGGGTGCCTCCTTTAACTTCTAAAGAGGGCAGGCTTGTCTCACAGCAGCCAACACCAGAAACAAGAACACCAGCAACAACAGTTACAGAAGAATTGGACCCAACCTCTGCTTTGGCTTGGTTACAAATTCCTGGTCTTAAGTCCGGTGCAGAGGCAAAGGCATTCAGAGGATGTTCCAGGAGTATCTTGATGACCCAAAAGAGGTGTATGTGGATAAAAACCCATTGGGGTATTGGTATGGGAAGATGTGCCAAAGGCCATAGGTTGGTAGGCTAGCAATAAAGTATCTTGCTTGTCCTCTAGACAGTGTGTCTGCTGAGCGTGTGGTCAGTGCAGCTGTAACAGTTGTTACAGTGCGAAGGACCAGCCTCTCACCTTAAAAAGTGGAGAGATTGTTCATGATCAAAATTAACCAATATTTCATACTGACTGATTACACTGTTCCCCAAACACCACAGCAGAAGGAGGAGGATGACTGGTCAGAATCAAGTGTGTTATCTGAACAACTTCTGGGTGAACCACCTGAGTTTGAGGACAAATTCTACTTCCTGGACTGAATATGCAAGTGCCACCATAGAGCTTTTTAAATTATTTATCATTGTGCTTCTTTCTTTAAAAAAAATAGCTAGTGGAGCATTATATTTGTGTCAGATTTATGCTACTCTACCATTTTCTAGGCACATATATGGCCACATTTGAGTTGGACCAGTGTCCAGTGAAGAGGACTCCACATTCCCTTCAGGATATTGGAGACAATGCCATTGCCTATTACTTTTTGTGCATCACCTAGCAGTGCTGTCTCAGAAGATCAATGAGTAAAAGACTGCCAGTGCCAATGCCAAATTCCAATGTGTTGCTAGCATCAAAGAGGAGATACAATGTTATATCTACTACCATGCTTGAATTGGAAGAGGTAACTACTAAATATTATACCAATGAGTGATTGTGAGTGATGATTGATGATGTATATGGTGGCAAACAGCAAGGGAGGGAGTTCAACAAATTTGTAAACTTGATTTCAATGATTTGCAATGTTTGGGGCTGATGGGTTATCAATTTTTCCTGAAAGTGATTGACCTTTCAAACTTAGTGAAGTTTACCTGCAGGGTCCATTCCTTTTTTTTCTGGTTCTGGTTCTTCAGAGACCAGACCAGTCACTTCATTTAACAAACCCAAATCCATACAAAATACTCCAATTCAGTTAGTGTCTCTATTTGTTCTTTAAAAGCAGTCCACTACACAGGTCTACCTTGCTCAGTTTGGGACTGGGACAGAGTTACTCAGAATCAGGAGGAGGAGGATGAAATGATTCAAGTTGGGACTACCTCAAGCTTTTGAGTTATCTGTTTCAAACAGAAACCATAAAGATGATGAAGACTCTGAGGCCTAGTACTCACTTAGCTCTGTGGACTGGATAGAGATGTGTTGATTTGGAAAATGCTGCTGAGTGTGAATTTGATGCATTGCTGGCTCAAACTTGACACTCCTCTTTATGGTCTTGCTGTGCCTCTGAGTCTTCTTAGTACACTCCAGACTCCTCATAAAACTTACCTTGCTTCCTTCTGGCCTTATCCTTTATTCTATAATACAGTTACTTTTTTTTAAATATACAGGCCTTCTCCTAGTCCTCTCCTGCATGAATAAAAACTTGGTGAAAGCTCAATACTCTAGCTTATCTACCGGACAGGTTAAGCCATGTACTCAAGAGTGATCGACATTCCAAGACAAATGGAGATGCACTGTCCAGTTTGGCAATACAGTATCATTTTCCTTTCAACAATCATAATTTTTTTAACTGGGTGGGTTAACTTCAATCTTCCATATTTTGTATGTTTCAAACCTAGAAGACAGAACACTTAGAGATACACTGTATTGGGCCTCTCTGAGGTTGAAGGACTGTTTGCAGTGCATTTAACTGAACTGTGTCATACCCATTCCTTAATTTCCTTCCACAACAGATTGATGATCGTGTGCTGCTTAGCACCCCCATGAATATTGTCATTGTTTTTTTTGTGTAGTGTTTGTCTTTGTCACATCTTTCCCCAAATCCCCTTTCCCGTCCATTCATCAAAACCCTAACCCTCTTCCCCTGGGCTGTGTGATTTTTTATTGAGGTGTGACTTCGTTTTGAACCATAAATGGATCACACACATGCTGGGGCAGATGTGGTAAAAGTGGCACCAACTCACTGGATGATCTTCTATTACCCGAGCAATAGCTCACACCAGCTCCATTTACCCACCCATGCATCATTCATCAACATCATCATTCAGATCTTGTGTTGAGTGTTGCATAAACGCTTAACATTGTCCAATCGATCCAGACCCTGAGCCCACTTCTCCTGACTTAAGGATTTCATTTCCTAAGTTTAGTTTTCATTAAATACCAGCTCTCCATTACTCAAAAAAGTGATACTGCTTGTTTTTATTATCATATAAGGTCTTGCTTGTTGTGTGTCATACTGTCATTTTGGTAGTCTGGTCTCAGTCATTTTAAAGTTATGATAAAATATAAACCACTAACTCTGTTTTCTTTCAATCGAGTTGACAGTGATGGATAACCCTTTGATTAATCATACAGTTGGAATTTACATAGATGGGAATGCCACCTTGTGTTTTCCCTGTTAACGCTCTAGCCTGCTATTACTACTATTAGTACATAAGATAAGAAGCTACCTTGGGAAAACCCTTAATTAAGAAGACTGAGGTAGCAACCCTTGCGTCATATATTCAAGTAAGAGATCTGTGGATAGAAGTGAACTTGTTCAGTTAGCAATTAAGTTCTACTGAAAAAGATGTTGCTTGTGTGTATTTAGGTTTGTGTATGCAAAATTGTCAAAGGCAGTTGCAGAGGGTAGTAGACCAAGGAGATAACTAACCAATATACACTTTTTTAGCAGATTTAAAAAACGGGCTATACTAAAAGACAGAAGTGCAAACTAAAATACCAAAATAAAGATTTGAGGCATAAATGAAGTAAAATAAATGATTCCCCTTTTACCCACCCATCCCCCAAAACAAAGTGACCCATTTCCCAGCCAATGTCCAAAGAAAGTCCAAAGAAAAAGTTCAAAGTGAAAAAAACAGTCCCAACTCCCTTTGCTACCCTCTCCATCCACAAGTGTCCCTCCCACCAAAACAAACATTTATAAAAAACATCAAAAGTGGGCATTTTCAATGCCAGTGTAAATCAAGGGTTTGCTCTATGTGTGCCACCCAGCGGTCCAGGTGTGCAATGTGTTTCAGCATGTGGTGCTGGAAAATGCGGTCTGAGCATGAGGGGGCCAGCAGTGGTAAGAAGTGGACGGGCTTATGCCAGCTTGTGGTGATGCTGATGGTGCTGCTGGGAAGCTGGAGGTACTGGTGTTCGGTTGAAGAAGATCAGACCGGCGGGAATGTTGGTAGCTGCCTGGGCCTTGTCTTCCTCCTCCTCCTCCTGAAGAGCCACTAGCCACTGATATTTAGTGTGGATGGCCTCCAGCCTCTGCCGCCGTAGCCAGAGTACTATCTCCTGAACAGTAGGAGGCTGTCCACCATGAGTAGCTACAGAAAGAAAGAAAAAGGAAAATGATAAATTATAAACAGTGCTCTGTGCAAACAATTGTTTTAAAGGTATAGTGGCACAGTAGCTCCAAGGTCCCCAGGTCCCCTAGAGCTATTGGAATTTGATGTGGCTGATTATGAGTCACAGGGCCATTCTTTTACTACCAAGTGTCTCACTGTGGTTGATGATTGTCAAAAGGGTAACATTTGAACTGGCATAAATCATTTATGGAAGCCAGGAAATGCTAATCACTTGTACCTAATGGTGGTGCATGCCAAAAGGAATTTTACAATTATTTTGGGGGTGGCTGGAACATAACTTTGAAAAGAATAAAGGACTCAAGTTCTAGGAGGTGACAGAGTGGGCACTGGGGGGGAAGGAAAACACACCTTGTTTTAAGTTTTCAATGCATTTACCTCTTTGTAAATGCTGCATTAGCTGAAGCAGATGCACATTGCACAGACAACAGTATGTTAGTGTCAAATTGAGCCATGCCTCACTTATGTCATCATAGTAGCATGGATGACTAATGGGGAGGGAGGTATGATGATGAGTGAGAAGATACATATCTGCCTTGCTTTTTAACTACAGTGGGTTAATGCAGTGGGAAGAAAATTAAAATACCCCCCACTTTGCAACAAAGCTTTGAGAAGCATGCAAACCAAGCGAAGTAGGTGAACAGATATGTCCCTCTCCAGAAGAGCTCCCTTATTTCTTGATCCAAGCAATAATCCATTCATCTTTTCACTTATCTATTCATAGTTTGATACCCACCATTTAAGCTTTCCACTCTCTCTCATCCAGTCTTCCAGCATTCCAATCCAGCCATCCAGCTATCCACCTATCCATCCCTACACTCACCTATCCAGTAGCCACCCTTTCAACCACCCTTGCACCTATTCATCCATTTACGCATGCATTGTTTGTTACCATCCATTAACCCACCTGAGCACCTCCTTTACCCATCCAAACCTCACCCACTGAGGCATCTTTTCACTCATATACCCTTTCATCCATCCTTTCACGCACCCATGCATCTCCTATCACTTAGCTTTCTGCATCTCTTCCTTTCCTTTCACCCACCCGCACATCCTTTCACTGATTACCATTTCACCCATTCTTTCTTCTAGCTATCCATCCTTCGCTCGCTTTTTCATTAACCCAGCATATGTAATGTCCGTTTATTATGATCTTTTGTTTGCTGAGTTGCAGATAGAAGTGGTCATTAAGAACTCAACCCCACATTAGTTGCTAAAGCAGGAGGTTCACAAGCAACACCCCAATTGTCAATAAGCAAGAGCAATATGACTTACCATTGCCCATCCCTGCTGCGGCCATTTCTCCTCCCTGACTTCTGTCGCGTCTGGCTCACTGGTGCTGCTGCTGACCTGTGCACTGGTGGTCAGTGCAGCTGGAAAAAATGTCACACATTTTAGATGCCAGATATGCCTCCCCTTGTTATTTTTCAAGAACTAATTCAACAAAATACAACAGCAGTAGATCACTACAGTTCTATCATTCTTCTATCATTCATTTGAGGAATTTTATTGGTTAACTATGTTAGAAAAGCCAGGTAGTCAAATAAACTGCTAACGTTTCATAATGGAGGGGCAGAGCTAAGACATTGAAGTGCAATGAAGGGATGGAATATTTTGGTCAATACAGGGGGATTTTTGGTAAAGTCTTGGTTGGCAAATGCAGTGGGCATGACCAAGAAAAAGAAAACCTTCACAAACATGTGTAGAAAAGCTGATTTGGGCATGTAATCTTGTCAGTAGAGTACCTGTCCTAAAAATCTGTCCTCTTAGTATAACAGTGCCAGTCCGTAAGACATATAGGAGGAGATGGGAAAGTTAAGCTTAGTAACAAAGCAGAAGATAGCTACATATCAGTACAGACAGGAGGAAGTCTGGTACAGAAACATGAGAAGTAGAAAACTGCAGGAATAACAAGAATTTAACAAAGCTTAGATAGAACGAAAATAGGTACAAAAAAGGTAGACAGGTACAGTAAAAATAAAATAAAAATTAATTGAAATGAGGAGAGGTGAAAGTTATGGAAATAATAATAACATTACAGGAAGACTTACCAGCAGATCTGCATGGCTTCTTAAATAATCAGCCCAAAACACGCCAGTGAGCATAATTAGGAAGAGTTGACTTCCACATGGCTAGTTTAAACAGGATCACAGGATAGTCGTCATTACATAAACTGAACCCACCACTGAGAGTCAGCCATATTGCTATTAGAATAAAAAATTTACATTGTAGAACACACACAACCAAGAAAGATATATTTACTCACCAAGGCCCAACACCCAGCTGGTCAAGCAGGTCCTGCTCGTGTTCCAGTATGTTCGCCCAACAGTGCACCAAGTGCTGTTGGGAGCATTGGACCCCAGTGTGCTGACGCACCAACTGGCGCACACACCCCGCCCACAGGAGTTGACACTCTGAAGGGCATAACCATTCTCAGGCCTGCTGCCATCATGATGGTGCTGCACAAAAAAACACAAGCTCCTTTGCCTCAGTACAAATGGGGCAGGGCTGCATCCCTTGGCAGCACTAATGTCCACAAGGTAAGCGGCTAGAAGCCATACCGGCACTGCCACTCCCTCTGCCGCCCTGCTCTGCCATGGCGCTGGGTGTAAAAAAGAAAGGGGAAGAAATAGAAGGAAGAAAGGAAGAAAAAAATAAAGAAGTAAAAGGAAAAGCAAAAAAATAAAGTATTCAAAAAGTTATGAAAAACACACACAAAATGACAGAAATGTAAAATACACAAACACAAAGACACACAGATGAAATAAAGGAAAATAAGGGTGGATAATTTAGAAAAGGGTGAAACTGAAAGGATTTATGGTGAACTAAAGTTAGGCTCTGCATTATGCACAGAGAGACAGAGAAAACAAAATGGCTATGCCCATGCACATTGCGTGGTGCCGTTTGCGTGATATTTTCAGCCCAAGAATGCACATCGCGCTCCTGAATGTGAAAAAGTAGTGCAAATGGGCTTGCTGAGCAATTCCGCGCATTGACAGAATTCCATGGAGCTCACTGAGTTTTTTTAACTACTTCAGGAGTTCCACGTACTCTGCCTACCCCTCCCCGAAACATGCCCCTTCCAAATACCGAATCACAAATTCAAAATGTGATTCAGCAACAAGATTCATAATTGCATTTTGCATTTTATACATTAGAAAAAACATTTTTGGGGTAACGAATGCCCTGATTCTGTGAATCAGGTTGTTTGTGACCAGAAAAATGTTTTGTACATCTGTTCCTAAATGTCTGGTTCTGATACCATTGTCAATGTTCAGAAAGGCACGTCACCTGCATCTTAAATAGATGTGTACGCCTGCTCGACTGCATGTGAAATTGAAATCCCAATTTTTTGTTTGGCCCTGGTGTCATGCTAATTTAGCTTGTAAGCAGAAGCCTAGAACTTCCCTGATAATGAGAGGCCCAAAGCTTCTTTTGTGACCCAGAGGGGCACATCAAACTTGCCATCATAGTGGGCATTAGATTATTGCCTTAAACAATGAAGACAGCATATTGTAACTTTTGAAACAATAGCGTGACCAGTGCTTTAAATGGGCCGGTACTCACAGGTACTGAGTACCGGCACTTTTTATTTTTACCGCTGTGAGTACCGGCATTTCTCTGCCTGCTATGAGAGTACCGGTACTCATAAAAGGCTCGTTGCTGCTCGTGCTTCTGAGCTCGAGGCTGTGAAAGTGAGGCCTGCCTGGACGACACTGTGACAGCCAAACTGCCTTTGTAGCCCCGAGCTGAGCCACTGCTGAACTATTCAGCATAGTCTCATTTGCATAATGTCCGGTTGCCCAGGATCACACACTATGTTGGAGGACGGAGCATGGCCCATTAAGGCCCTGCACTGTCAATCTCGTTCAAACTATCTCGTGAATTTGTGAACACACTGAATTCAGGAAGCCCAATAACAGGCGCAATTAAGAAAGCCACAAGCCACGGAGGTAAGTAGTTTAAAATGGCTTTCATCCCACCGGAGTCTCTTGCGTGAGTGTCTGTGTGTTGGCTTGCTTGTGTGTGCCTGGTTTGTGTAAGAGAAAAGCGACGGAAAGAGGGAGAGAATCGGGACACTCAGGATATATTTTAAAGAAAATATGTGGAATGCTGTGTGTGTTCATGTCTGCTTGTTTATTTCTGGGTGTACGTGCACTCAAGAATATTTAGGTATTGTGCCAAATGCAAGCATAAAGTACGCCATTAAAAAGCTGAAAATTATTACAAAACAAGGAATATCATCATGTTTGGCCTACATTTTGTGTGACGAGTTAACCTATTCTATTAATACATTTCTCACATGGTTCGGTGTAGTCTGCAACTCGTACAGAAGTAATTATTAATCCTGCGATTCCATTCAGTTTCCAGGGGCACACCGATTATTAACTTGCTGTGGCCAATAGTGCTGCTGTTGATGGCTTGGATGCATTCCTGGTTTAGGGATTCTTCCATTTTGATTTAGTGCCTATTCCCAGCAGGTCTTCACGCCACTCACTATTAACAAACGTAAAGGTAAAAGGCCTTCCCCATTTCACCTTTTAAAGAAAGGCTGCCCCCCGAAAGGCACTCCTATCACACCTTATTTACAGTGTGCATTCACACCCAGTCTGGGCCTCTTGCAGTGGTGCAAAAAGTGGAGGGGGCCTCCCTGCAAAGAACATGGAGGGCCCCCCTCCAGAATAAACCATGCCAGGTGCTGTGCTGAGGGGGCCTCCTGGAGCTCAGCCCCCCCGTGCACTGCCGGGTGTGCGGGGGCCTTTGTTGCGCCAGTGGCCTCTTGAGGTGTTTTGGTCCACCCCTGCTGGGCATTTTCAAATTCAGCAACTAGAGAAGAGAACTAGGGGCACTTTCAGTTAATTTATTTTATAAATCAACTCAGTATTATATCAGTTGCACTGCAACTTCATGCCAATCACTAGTACAATCACTACATCTGGCTAACAGTGAACATATTTTCTGTGATGTGTTGAGGATACACCTGCCTCTACATCAGGTACAGTCAAATCTACTTCTTAGCGAAACTGGTAAACACGTAATAAGATGCAGGGTCAATTCCCTGTACATAATGTGGGTGCATTAGTAGCACTTATCTCAATACACAGTGCTGGCCCAGTCCAGCTAAATAAAAAGCGGTACACAAGATCACTCAACATTGTGACATTAGCACAAAAATTGGCCCTATTATCACAAAGCACTCACACACATTATTACAGCACTTGTCCAATATATAGCAATGGCATATGCATACTTATCAATGCCCAATATACCACAGTACTGGGATCACATAATACTGGCCTAGAACACTGTCCATGTCTAATATCACACACAGTGATGTTGAGAGTGCACCGTTCAAGATCTGTTAAATTTGTTCCAATGATCCTTTGCCATGGTCATTCAACCTAACCTTTCCCTTTAAATGCAATGGACTGTATACATATTTCTGAGGGCCGTGCTGTTAATTAATATGTATGTAGTGTGCCACATGTGCAGAGGGAATCTGCACATATGGTGTGTTTAGGACCACTGTCATGGGCAATGCAAGAGCAATATGAATACTGGATAGATGTATCATCATGTCTCACCCTTAGCCCCGCCTCTAGCCCCGCCCAACAGCCACACCCATAACTCATTTTAATGAGTACCTGCACTTATTTTTTACCATTTAAAGCACTGAGCGTGACTAGACCTTTTTCTCTGTGTTAAGGAGAGGCAAGCCTACCAGCTCCTTCTTTGTACAGTTCTATTGTTATGTGAAATCCAGAACCTTGTTCTGGCAGTCCATGTGCATGTGGAGTGTGTGTATGTGCAGTGAGTGTTTAACACAAGTAACGTACTATAACTCTGAATACTAGGACCAGTGGACTCCATTTTGGATGCCCCTAGTTTAGCCTGACACAATATGAAGGTTGAGCGTAGCTTCCCCAGACAGTAGAACTGGCAGGTGGAGACCCGGACACTGAAGTTAGAAGGATGAAGGCAGAGTTACCAAATTACCTACAGATTACATTCAGGAAAGCACCTTCCCTTTGAGACCAATTGTCATTGAAAATGCCACCAGAAATGTAATGCATGAGGTCATAAGCAGTGAATGCTGTGGGTGCAAGTGAGAGTTAGGTCTGTAAATTATAACTGGTGACTTTCAGTGTTTTTTTAAGTTTAAAATGGTATGTTTTAACTGTCAATTTCTCCCAACTATAACATCACTTAAACCTTTGATTTTTGTCAGTGAATGTCTATGTTTTTTTAACATAAATTAAGGCATTATTACAATACCTAATGCAAATCTCACTTTAACCTTGGATTTTGTAAGTGAATTTCTAGTTTTTTTTAATATCAAGTCAGAAATTATTTGCAGACGTAGCTATAACATTACTCTGAACGTTGTTTTTTTTAGCAAATTTCTAGGGTTATTTTAAGGTAAAGTATGATTATAGTTCCGTACCTAACTGTATGTACTAGGGTCTTGGCTAGGCAAGGATGCTTGAGGATATGGTGGAAGTCCACCTTCTATGAAAAGCTGCAGAGACAGTGAAGGCTGTGTGTGGCAGGGACTTCATACCTAATGTCAGTTAGGTGTCTGGAAGGAGTGGGCTGTACACACACACTGCACGGTGCATAGATTTTGCATACTGTGGGCTTGCACACCTAAAAGGGCTTGCGTATGTGGAGGGAGTGGGCTCTATGTACAGACTGTATGGGGAGCTCAGACTGAACATATTAGGGGTTTGCCCACCTAATAAGAATTTTGTTACTAGATGAAGTGGATTCTAAATACAATGCGGAGAGCATGGAAAGCAAATAGTAGGGACTTGCTCAAAGTGTAGGCTCTTAATTTTAGGGGTTTGCCCATATAATACCAATAATTCATATGTATTTTCAAGTGTATTTATTTTTTTCTAGTTTCTTGCTCCCACTTGAGTCACCCCGGTCCCATGTGACTATTGTGGTAGCCTCTCACCTAATGAAAGGTCCTCCCGGGAACTCAGAGTGGGGTTTACTTCCTGTTCTGGCTCTCACTGAAGTTTCCCAAGAGCGCCAAAAATGTGATAAGTTGTATTTACTGTGAAAGAGTGTGTTTAATTTAAGTTTCACGGTAGTGGTACACTAACTGGTGGTGTTAATAAGCATCCTTGGAATCTTTTTGTGTAAAGATCACCGTGTTTTTGACTTTCGCGAGTTTCAAGAGACTCCCAGAGGAGCGATGTCACATAAAAGAAACACATTTAGTAGGTTGAAATCAAATTCTTCAATTATTTGCAGGATGTGGCCACCATTTATTTCTTATTTCTGGTTTTCACTTGATCAGATAGGACATTATGTTCGTCTTCCTTATAAATTATTTGTTTTTTCCAAGATTGTGGTATAGCATGGCATCAAGAAGAAGCAGGAATTTGTGGCGAAGTGGGCAATGAAGGAGGAAGAGGAGACTAGTCTCCAGGTCACTAAAGAATAACAAATGTGGTATTTTTTACAATTACTTAGGGAATTAAAAAAGTCTCCTCCCGTTTTGTCACATGCAACGTTTGCATGAAATAATTTTCTCGAGGGAAATACAGTCAAAGCACAATTGGCATGTGGACACATCTGCATAGCATGCATCGCATGAGGCTAGCTCATGCCGCAGAACAACAGTGCAATGCTGAGGCCTCCACATCACGAGCAGTACTATCGCTTGCACAGTGTGACACAGTACCACCATAAGCCCTTCAGGTGCATGAAGACTTGGAGTCAGCATGTGCAGGCATATCTGCCTACTGTGGGAGGTGTTTAGTGGGGAGCGAAGCACCATGTTTCACGACTGACTAGTGAAAGACCACAGTGTGTCCAAAAGTACTAGTTTTATTTATTTTTGGTCATCCACAGGTTTGATGGCATGTTTTTGTTTTTAATGATGAACCCCAGGTTAAACAAATTTCGAAAAAATTAATAACACGTGATTTAAAAATGAAAGTTCTTTGAGCTGCCTGTACTGGTTTAAAAATAGAAAAACATATGTTGTTTCTCATTTGTATGTCTTTAAGTTGCTATAAAATAGTCTGTTACAGCAGTTTATTCTTAGTAATAACAGGTAGGTATATTGTTACAGATGGAAATAT
This sequence comes from Pleurodeles waltl, assembly GCF_031143425.1. Classification (NCBI taxonomy): domain Eukaryota; kingdom Metazoa; phylum Chordata; class Amphibia; order Caudata; family Salamandridae; genus Pleurodeles; species Pleurodeles waltl. The sequence continues at coordinate 992,141,917 of NC_090446.1, read as the reverse complement.
AACCTAAACATTCGAAACAGATTTGCCTTACATTTACCTAATGCATAATGCAGAAAATGTATTCTATAGCCTTATAGCCCTTGTAGAAAACTATGTATCCCATTAAACGCCTGCTCTTAAATTAAGGCCTAAGCCAAAGAAGAGGGCCTAAAATAAGGGAGAGCATTTAATGGTCAGTATAGCCCCTTAGAGAAGGTAAAAAGCCTTTTAGAACATTCCATGCTATGATGGCAGAATGTTCTAATTAAAAAAGTAGCATCCTGGGAAACACAGGTGGTTTATAACCCCTCACAACTCCTAGAGTTTCGAGCCTTTCACAGCTTTTGCTTTGTGTGCATGACCATCATGCATACACCTAGCAGAAGCTGTGAAAGAACGTAACGGTCAGCCCCTTTCTTCTTGGGCTCTGCCAAATTGTCATCATTTAGCAGAGTACAAAGTGATGGGAGCTGAGGAGAATTCCTCCCTCCTTCCCGCCTAGGCTTCCTTGACACTGTGAGCAATGGAAGGAGGAAGGCTGTATAGGCCCTTAACTGTATGTTGTAAGGGCTTGGCTATCTAATGAGACTTGGGTGTCTAGAGTGAGTGGTCTACCCATCAAAACGTTTGTACAGGGCAAGGGGTGTGTATAATTGGGGTTTACCCACCTAATGGGACGTGGGTGTGTGCTAGGAGTGGTGTCTATGTAACATTTCTGTTTAGGATGTAGGCTGTGCACTGTAAGGACCTAGTTACTCACAGCTCATTAGCTGTGGCTGACAGATTACCAACCCGCAAGGGGTCAGTAGAAAGTGAAGAGTGTGTGTAGTTGGGGCTTGCCCACCTAATGAGATGTAGGTACGTACAGAGACTAAGCTCTATGTGAAAACGTCTGTACAAGGTGTAGAATGTGGATTGCAGAGCCTTGGGTATCTGGAGGAATTGAGCTCTCAGTGAAAAGTTGTGTACATGTCATAGGGTGTGTGTAGTGGTGGCTAGCATACCTAATGCGATGTAAGTGACAGGAGGGAATGGGCTAAGTGTAAGGTCTTATAAAGTAAGGATACGGTCTGTATATTAGGGTCCTTCTCCCCTAATGGGCCATAGGTATGTGGAGAGAGTGTGCACTCTGTGCAAAATGTGCAATGTAAGGTCTTGGCCACCTTGTCATGACTTTTGACAAGGCACAGGGTGTGAGTAGTAGGGGCTTGGCCACCTAAGTGGGTGTGGGTGTCTGGGGAGAGTGGGCACCCTATGAAAAAGGCATACAATAAGTGTTATGCTGACTTGGTCACTCACCACTCATTGACTGTGCTCCAAATGATTGCCGAAATGCAAAGTGTCTAATACAGGGCAAAAGGATGCCTGGAGAGAGTAGACTCTTTGTGAAGACTTCTGTACAAGGTGTAACCTATCTGTTGTAGAGGCTTGGCCACCTGCAGCTTATTAGTTAAACACAAGAGATTGCCTACCTGCAAACGGTCTGCTACAGCAAGAAGGATGTATGTATTAGGGGCTTGTGCAGGTAATGGTATGTGGGTGTGTGGAGGGAGTGAGCCCTCTGTGAGGACTTCTGTTCAAGGTGTAGGGTGTGAGTAGTAGGGTTTAATGAGGGACTGACCTGATTGCAAAGACCTCTGTGTAGAGTGAAGGCTGTGCATAGTAGGGTTTGCTGAGGGAATGGCCTATTCACATAGACCTCTGTGCAGGTCATAGGTTGTGCATAGTAGGGTTTGGTGAGGGACTGGCCTGTCCGCAAATACGTATGTGCAAGGTGAAGGCAGTGCATAGTAGGTTATCATGAGAAACTGGCCTGTCTGCAAAGATATCTGTACAGGAGGAAGGGTGTAAGTAACAGCGTTTGGTGAGGGACTGGCCTGTCTGAAAATACTTCTGTACAGGCAAAGATTGTGTGTAGTAGAAACATACCTTCATAATGGGACTTTTGTGGGAGCCAGCATGGACCTAGGAGCGCCTGTGAAATTCCCGTAGGAGCTGAATATGGGAAAAGAAAATGTTGAAAAATGTTGTCTCCATAGGGAATCTGTCTTTGACTGCCCTCCAAGTACCAGGGGACAAGGTGCCTGTATTCTGCAATGGTGGGCACAACATTTCTGGAATTGTTGCAGCCATCCAATCAGAGCACAGTCTCTATTGGGACTGCTTCACTGTGGCGGGGGGAAAAGACAGTGACTGAAAAAAAACACTCTTTGCCAATCAGAACTCTTTTTTTTTATTCTGCTTTCCTGTTGTCAGAATATTGAGAAATTGTGAATCTTAAATACTGTAAACTACTGTACAGATTTAAATCAAATCACAGAAATACATGCTTTCTTAGTAAGGGATTTTCAAATATTGGTGTAACTCGATTCAGCCATTATGGCTGTAGCACTGCCTAAAATTCCCTATAGAAATTGCATGGATAAAAATCTTGTGAGAGAACAGGGCTGATTGCAGAGGCCCCCTAACTTTGTGCCCCCATTTTCCACTTTTTGCCTGTGTTTTCCTGACTCTGATGGTGCCCTGGGTACTGCTAACCAGTCCCAGGGCCTGTGCTCTGTGTAAAATCAGTATGCATATTAGGTTAATTATAATTGGCTAAGTCAACCTACCTATAAATCCCTAGTATATGGTAGGGCATGGAGGTTTAGGGACCCCAGCATAGGTATTGCACCCATAGGCGCACTGCTGAGGTGCCCAGTGTCATTTTAAAGGCAGGCCTGCCTTGCTGGCTGCTTTTAAACTAAAGTTATATGCAAATTCGACCTTGGAATTAAAAGTAGTTCCAAAATCTTAAACTACCTTATTTTTACATATAAGTCACCCTAAGGTGTGCCCTATGTGCCCCTAGGGCTGGGTGCCATGTAACTATAAGCAGGGACCTTATAAAAATAGTTGTATACGCCCTGGTGAGGTAAAAACAGCCAAATTCGTTTTTCCCTCATTGTAGCGAATGGCCTCCATAGGCTAGAATGGGGAGACTTTATTTTAATTTTTAAAGTCCCCTTAAATAACAGATACCAGAAGTTTGGTATCAAATTAATTGTTATAATAAATCCCACAAGATTTAATATATCTTGTTCAGGTAAAGAGTTTTAAACTTTACCTGAAAGGTTGCCAACTTCAACCCTGCAGTGTTTCTGCTGCTGTGCTTTGATTGGCCAGCCTCTGGCAGCCTGGCCAGGCTGCTTTGATGAGATGTGAGGTGGCCTGGCTCCATACGAAGAGATGTGCCTGTGTGAGGAGATCTCCCCTCAACAGATGGTGAGGCAGGAAGGGGGAGGGCTGCCAAACTGGTCTTCAAAGGCAGAGAAGGACATTTGGAGCAACCCAGCAACGCCCCCACATCCTGCAAACCCAGACAATTAGGTGCCCCCTTGATTAAATTAGGAGAGGGCAGGAGAGGGGTGTGTTTAGGATGTTTAACCACACCAGTGGGTGGGCTCAGACAGATGTAACCTCCAAAAATCACTTTCAGCCATGATGAACTTTTTAGGAATGTTGCTCCCTGGGATAGATTTTTGCTACACTTCCCAGGAAGTGGTCATCACAGGGAGAAGGGCCCTGCACCTGATTGGAGAACCAGTACCCCCCTGTTTTTCACCCAGGAGCAGGGATAAAACTGGCAGACCTGAACCCACACCTCAGTTCCCTACCAGACCCCTACCAGGAAGAACTACAGATGAAAGACTGCCCTGCTGGACCCCTGGCCTGCACCTGTACCCTACACTCTGAAGGACTGCACCAGCTGCACACTTGGGCTTCACCACAAGAAGGACTTTGCCTGGTTTCAACTGGTTCAAGGAGGGACTCCCTGTTTGCTACAGGTGAAAAATTGGTAACCAGAGTCCCCTGCACCAACTCCTGAAGAAACCATCCAGCTGACCACTGATGAAGTGGCCAAAAAGGAGTTTGCACCAGGTGCATTCTGGGAGCTATAGTCCACACCCCCAAGGAGCATCTCAGAGCTTCTGGAAACTTGGGGTGAGATCTGGACCCCAAAAGAACCTTAAAGGAACATCTGGAAGAAGATCCAGAAGTTTGGAGAAATTTGGAGAACCTTTGGAAAAAAGCTCCATAGAGGGCCCGACCCTCAGCAGTAACTCTAGCCGGCTTGACTCAACCGCGACCCGGCCTGACTTGCAGGTTCGTCCCGGTGAAGAAAATCTCCAAAAAAGAGACTAAATCAGAATGTAGGAAGTTGACTGGGACCTCCCAGCCAGCGTTTCCAAGGAGGGCTCCAAGGACGTCGAATCAAGATCCAGGTTTGCCCCGGTCGAAGGATTTTCACCTCGAAAAAACAACTAAGTCTGAAGGTAAAAATCTCCACCGAGGGCTCCGACGACGCGTATCCGAAGAAGAGTTCCAGGAGGTCGGATTGGACTGGCAGGTTCGTCCCGTTGAAGAAAATCTTCATAAAAATGACTAAATCCGAAGGTTAGCTTTTGACCGAGGCCTCCCGCGGGCTGTAGCCGGGCTCCATCGCGGTCGGCCTTAAACTTTGACTTTGTCCCGGTCGAGGTGCGACCAGATGACCAGATTGCCGCTTTTTGTTTCTAGGCACTAGAAAGCAATAATTCCTTAAAAAATCATATCTTCTATTCCCCTTATCCGATTTTAGTCTTTTTTGTGACATTTTAAAGATAAAAATACTTCCTAGTTTTATAAATTGATGTTTGATTTTTCAACTGTTTCCTGTGTTTTATTTAATTACTGTTTTGTGATATTTGAATGCTTTACACTCTGTCTCCTAAATTAAGCCTTGTCGCTCGTTGCCAATCTACCAAGGGTTGAGCTGGGTTTAATTTACTGAGACCTAACTGGACCTAAGTGGAGGTTAGTGGCCTATTGCTAAGTGTAGGTACTTACCTGCCCTTACCAATGACCCATTTTCCAACAAAGCTTTTTGGGGACTCCCACTTTCTCTTAGTCTCCACTTAACATATCAACCAAAAACTTTCCAGGAAGGAGAGGGATGATTTGTTTTTAAAAGTTTCATGAAGATTCGTCAAGTGGAGCCAAAGTTAATAGTGAAACAAAAAAAACTTTCTTCCTATAGAAAAAGCAAAACACTCTGACCTAACAATAAATACTATTTTAAAATTAGAAAGCTGTAAAGTGACTGAAAGGTGTGTAGGATGAGTAAACAGATGTGGAAAGAGGATGCTGTACTTATGGAGATGTTTCCCTCTTTAGACACTCTGTATTTTCTCATGTAGTGCTGTTAAAGTGGCATCCCTTTCAAAGCTGTAAACATGCGGATGTTCGGGCAAAAAACAAATACAGAAAAACAATATATATTACACATTAAAACAGTCAATATATAAATTGTTAAAAAAGGTTTCTGACGCTTGACTAGAAATGCTACAGCCGAGAAACTAATGGGTGCTCCTTAGAGAGGCAGCAGACCTTGACTAAAGAAATTCAGAATTAAGGGCCAGATGTATAAAAAAAATTTGCACTTGCAAATGGCTAAATCGGCCGTTTGCGAGTGCAAAATAGTGGTCTGCAATGCATCAAAGGCATTCGCAGACCACAAAATAGAAATCGCAAAAATTGCGATTTTTTGCGTTGCGACCTGGATTTTGCGAATCGCAATTTGCGATTCGCAAAATCCAGGTCGCAAGGCAATTCTGCAAAAAATAGCAAATTGCGATTTTTCGCAGAATGGTATTTTGCACATGCAAAATACCATGGTCTGCAACCAGGTGGTAACATGGTGCAAAAATAAAAAATGCAGTAAAACTGCATTTTTAAATGTAACATGTAAAGCACACATGCCCTTTTGGCATGTGTGTACTTTACATGTTAAAAAAAAAAAATTGGGGTGCAGGAGAGGGGGCCTTAGGCCCCCAGCACCCTGCCCTTTTGCATTTCCAAAATTGTGATTTCTGGTTCAGAAATCGCAATTTTGGAAATGCAAGAAATTCGCAGCTATGGGCCAACAGGCCCATAGCTGCTAATGGGGCCAGTATCGCAATTTGCGATTCGGTAATTGCATTTGCGATTTTTAAGAAATCGCTATTACCGATTCGCAAATGTGATACATGGCCCTTTGCGAGTTGGTAATAGCGATTTCTTAAAAATCGGAATTACCGAATCGCAATGGGCCAGAATCATTCATCTGGCCCTAAGGGCCTTATTAAGATCTTAATGTTATTACTGCTGATCCACCACTGCAGCTGACCCAAGAACTCCATCAAGTCAACTGTGTTATGACCACAGTATTTAGATGTGTTGCCGATGAGCCACTGACTGCCACGACAGAGTGCTCTACCTAGCCGTCAAGCTGGCGGATTCTCGCCCACCATATATAGATGTTGCAGTTTTACAGGCAGTGTACTGGCAGTGGATTGCTGATGAAGGGAGCCCGTTATGGGACCCAATGTACATCAGACAATGGCAGTGGCTCTGGAATAGAGGTAAGTGACATACACTTACACACTGTACATTAGGTATAGGCATCCACCAGCACAACACACTACACAATACACTACATACACATTGTTATCCATTGCCATTCCACCACAACACGTGACAGTATATGCTGAAAACGCACATTGGAATACATCCATAACACAATTTTTTTTTTTTAAACAGATTTTATTAGTTTCTCACTGCAATCATACAGATACATTGAATGTTGAGGTGACCACTTCTTTACAACACACATTGAAATGAGTTTCGTAAACTAGGTAGTTATCTTATGGTACAATTGTCGCAATCTAGTTATTCTAACAAAAAGCTGCCCAGCTGTATCGGATACTGTACCCCTATTCCCTACTCCAACTGTCAGGTGCAGGTGTCTAAAGAAACGGAGTGTATGATGTGGACCCCTATCGAATGCCCTATAAGACAACGCATAAACTTCTGAACTCCTCCCATGCCCCCGCCCTCTTCCCCCATGCTACCCAGTGTAATGTTAATTTTGCCTTCCCCTCCGTGCTGCCCCTGGATACCTCGCTGAGCCCTCAAATTGAAGGGCTCAGGCATGTGTTCTATTCCCAGCGTTAGCTGTCTGGTGTGCGATTGAATGAAGTATCCCGTTGATCGGTAAATACTGAGGCTGGCGCTACTCCTTCTGTGCAGAGGTGTAGTGTCTCGACCTGTAACCTGATAATAAGCTGATCCCAGGCCTCCTTTAACTCAGGAAACCTCTGCCCCTCCCAAGCTCTATGTACAGTACTAGTCTTTCGCTCTCTGGCCATTTGATTAGTTCTCTCCTCCAGTTGGGAAGACAAGGGCCAGCTAGGCTTTTCCAGTTCTTAGTCAACTCTCTTTAAATTAGTATCAATGCAAGATCCTGAAACCTACTAGTTGCTCGGTTCTTAGGGGTGTGAGGAAACCAGTGTAGTAAACAATGGGCAGGTGTACAAGCCACATCGCGCTCTATGATATCTGCCATCTCCCTCGCCACTGTGCTCCAATATGCCGTCAGACGAGGGCAAGACCACAGCATATGTCTGAAGTCTGCCACCTCTGTCCCGCATTGGGGACATTTCTCATCTAGTATCCGGAAATGGTCCCGCAGTCTCTGTGGGGTAAGATAGGCTCTAAGTAAAATATAAAATTGTATGAGCTGAAACCTGAGGTTTCTGGAAATCTTCTGTACCCTTTCTAGTATTTGGTCCCAGTCTCCTTCCGATATCTGGGTCTCCAAATATACCTCCCATTTACGTCACCGCTCCTCGAGGGGCCCCTGTGTCCCCACATTGACAGCTCTGTATAAACTTGTGACGGCCTTCTGAATCCCGTCCGAAGTTAATAAATAGATACTTGGGCCATGAGGAGCAGGTTCTCCACTCCCCGCCCCCCAATGCACTCGGATGGCATGAGTGAGCGCTCAGTACAACAAGAATTGACCTTGCGAAAGATCATGTGTTTGCCGAAAGTCCTTGAATGGCAGGAGACTACCCACGCGGTACAGGTCTCCCATCTGTAAAGCCCCGGCCTCCTCCCAGGCCAGCAGTCCCTTTCAGTCTCCCGCGCGGGGCGACCACTGAAGCCAGGTCATTGGAATCTCCGGTGCACATGGCATAATTAAGCCAGTGCATCGGAGGCAGCGTCTCCAACACTAAGGACCCCGAACTCGGGCGCAAGCTCGGGGCCCAGAACGGGGCTGCCAAAGAACACGCTCACCAGCAACGACACTGGGGGAGCTAGACTGTCATCGCTTTCCTCGTCGGTCCCCGGGTCCGCCACCCAGCGGGTCAGCCATTGTAGTTCGGCAGCCAAATAATAGGCCTCAAAATCAGGAACTGCCAGCCCTCTCTCAGCCCGGGGTCGCTTCAACTTGGTGAGTACCACTATATGTCTCACTTTCCCCCAAATGAACGCCGTGAGCATAGAGTCTAGTTCCCTGAACACCGCCACAGGAATCCAGACCGGCAGGGTCGCGAAGTAATACAACCGGTGCGGGAGTGCCACCATCTTGATGGCCGCTCTCTGCCCAATCACTGAGAGCAGAAGCGATCTCCAGAAAGCACTACTGGTTCTCAGCGTCCTAATGGCAACCCCAATGTTACCCTCTAATATGTCAGATCTAGAATGATATATTTTAACCCCCAGGTATGGTATGCATCGGGGCTCCCATGTTACATTCCCCAGCTCACCTGCTGGGTCGCTATGTGCAGACAGGGGAAACAAAAATTATTTCTGCCAATTGACCTTCAAGCCTGTCAGTCAGCCGAATAATGCCAGCAGAGCCTGAGCTCCCTCTAATTCCAGATCAGTGTTCTGTAAGAACAGCAGCAAGTCATCTGCATATAATGCTATTGTGTGAACGCCTGGTGCCCTGCGACAACCCCTGATACCAGGTGGCAGTCCGAGCCTGGGCAGCTTGGGGGTCCATTGCCAGTGCAAACAATAACGGCGATATAGGGCAGCCCTGCCTAGTGCCCCTCTCCACTGAGTACTGCTCTGATATAATGGTACCCGTTCTAACTCTTGCCTTCGGGTTAGCATATAAGAGCCTCATCCAATTGATGAAGCCCTCTCCCAGTCCCATACGGGCCAGCACTGTATATAAATAATCCCATTCTAGATTGGCAAATGCCTTTTCAATATCTACTGCCAATACGGCTGCCGCTGCCAGCAGAGGGGCAATAGTATCCTTAATATGCAGAACTCTTCGTATGTTCTGGGCAGTATTCCTGTAGGGACTAAAGCCCGCCTGGTCAGGGTGTACCAATTTGGTCATGTGCAGCAGTAATCTAGTTGCCAATCTTCTACTTAATATCTTGTAGTCTGAATTTAACATGGAGAGGGCTGTATAAGCCCTACTATCGCTTGGTGTCTTACCAGGTTTTAGCAGAGGAATAATCAGGGCTTCTCCTGTGGAATGTGGAATTGTTTCGTCACACATACGGCGCTGTACAACTGTGCCAGTTTAGGGGCCAATTCCTGCACATAAGTGGCATAAAACTCAATCGGCAGGCCGTCAGTCCCAGGTGTTTTCCCTCGGGCCATCCCATTTGCCATTCAAGGAATATTTCAGCTAAGGTGTCAATTGATGATTCCCTCAGTGGAGGATGGGACCTGTCAAGACCCAGAGCGGCTACACAATTGAAGTCCCCCCCAATCAGCACGGAGTGGAGCAGGTGAGGAGCCAGGGTGTTCGATAAGTGATCTAGGAATGTAACCTGATCTGTGTTAGGTGCGTATATATTTATCACTGTGATATCCCGTCCCCCCAATATGCCAGTAACCACCACATATCGCCCGTCAGGATCTATTAGTGTATTGGTCATCTGAAACGGTATTCTCGCTCTTATCCAAATGAGGGTGCCCTTGCGTACGTGGAGTAGGTTGTATAAAAGACTTGGCCCCTCCACCCCTTCTGCGTTGCCATGCCCTCCGCTGCCGTCAGGTGAGTCTCCTGTAGCATTGCTATATGAGCTCCCCTTCTACACAGATAAGAGTATACTTTGTCGCGTTTAGCCATAGTGTACATGCCCCTTATATTCCAAGAAATCACTCTATATTCTTTGGGATCGCCCATTCAAAAATTACAGTAGTGTTCTGTCTCTGTTCAACATCCATGCACGCAGTATCCTCAGGACAGCAACAGTCGGGGCTATTACTCCTCCCCTGATGTGGCATGTGACGGGTTTCCCAAACTCTACCTGAAAACTTTCCCATCTCCCCCTCCCCAGGACAGGTGTCAAAACACCCCCCCCATCCAAACTAGTTCAAAACCAAAAGTCAATGCTTATGGGGTAGTAGAAAAGCGAGCTCCAGTCAGGTGAGGCTACAGGCTCCAGCGTGACCCCGGTCAATGTCCTGTTGACCGTACTACACAGTGTTCTGCCGAAGCCTGAGGACGTTGCCCCGCCAGGGCCTCAAAGGTTATTCTTGGTACCTGGGTGTCATTTCATAATATATTCTCAGAGGTTCCCGGCATCACTACTGGCAACTCTATGCTCAGAGCTGACGAGCTCTCCGATTCTGCATCTGAGTCCAAGCCCGGTCCTCTTTCCGTGTCCCTGTGGATCATGGGCTAGTTTTCCCTCCGCTCAGACTCGCGACTGCCACTGTGGCCCGTTGACGTTCCGTCTTGATCTCCTCCGGTGTGGCTGACGCTCCCCCTGTAACGACCCTCCCGTTCGGGTCCGTCTGCTTCTGGATCTGGGTCCCCAGGGAGCCCCAGCCAGTGTGGGGCCCTCTTGTTCATCCAGCCAGGCCCTGGCCTCTTGGGGAGTCTGGAAAAATCTAGCACCTAAGCGTAGAGGGGAAGAGCATAGCATACTGAATGTTTAATGTTCTCAGTTGCCTCTCAATCTCCAGGTAGGTTGCTCTCTGCCTCTGAACCCCGCAGGAGAAGTCAGGGAAGATGCGGACCAGGTTGTTCTCCACTCTTAGTTGCCCAGCCTTGCTAGCCTGTGCGAGTATATGAATGCGGTCTTTACAATGCAGTAGCCTAACCACCACTGGTCTCGGCTGTGCCCCTGGAGGGGGAGCCCTCGCCGGCACCCGATGTGCTCTTTCAAAGGCGAAGAAGCATGAGAGGCCTTCTGGGGCCACTTCCTCTGCGATCCATCTTTCCAGATACTCAGTTAGGTCGTGTCGCTCAACTTTTTCGGGTAGACCTAGTACCCGAATGTTGTTCCTCCTAGATCCATTTTTGGCATCTTCAGCCTGGACCAGGAGTGTCCCCACCTGTTTTTCGAGAGAGGTCACCTGATCACCGGTCGTCACCAACTCAGGCTTGAGTTCCTCAACAGTTTTTTCAGTTGTCGCCACTCTCTCCACAAGTCGGCGCTGGTCCTCCCTCAACAGGCCCAAATCCAGCACAAGGGTGTCTATTTTGAGTTCCAGGCTTTCTCTGGAGGACATAATAGCCTGCATATGGCCCCTCGTGACGGCCCTCTGTCGCTGCTGATCGCTCCGTTACGGCATGAGGGGGGGAGGGCCATCATGATGGTCGCCAGATTAGTTGCCCCCATCTTTCTTCCTGTTGATTTTGCCCATCGTGTCTGGGCTCAGTGGGGTTCCCCCTGCAATCTGAGCAGCAAGAAATCTTGCCCAGGTTTCCTGGGGCAGGTCAGACCCAGTCAAGGCCCAAGTCCCTTCACCCCACAGTCCAGGACGTCCGCTGCCCCAGCCCCGGGCTCTTTCCCTTCCTCTTATATGTCCAGAGGGTAGTCAGTCGCCCTGTGACTTTGCTGGACCAGGGGCGCTCTCAATTGCGCTCTATGATAGCCATTTGTAAGAGGAGATGTGGGATCCTCCCTCCTCGCCACGGCCCTCGTGGCAGCACTCACCTCTGCGAGAGGAAAGCAGCTTTACCAATGTGGTGGTCAAAGTCCGGTTCCGGAGTCTCCCACCCCCGCAGCAGGAGCCAAACGTTGCTGTTAACGCTCGTCGGAGCGGGCAGGTTTCTCAGGCCGCGCTCGGTCCATGCTCCATCATCCCAAGGGTGCCCGCCATATTGGAGTCAGGTGTCCAGGCCGGATTCTTTGCGTTTCTCGGTTCCGAGGTTCGAATGTTGTCTGTTTGGCCCCTTTCTTGACACCCTCTTCCTCCTGACCTCTAGGGAGAGGAGAGGTGTGCAAAGTGTTGGTCGTATTATTCAGGATCCATGTGTAACGGGGTACCTCAGGCCAGAGCTCTTCTCCGAGGCAGCTCACTCCATGAGCTCAAAGCCATGCCCCCATAACACAACATACACACACGATTGACACTGTACCCCCACACTACACAACATCCAACACAACTACACCATCATCTACTCATACATGCTGACACACAAGCACAACTACACACATCACAGCAATGACCACCACACAACTACAACACTCACCTGAATGCTGCACACAGCAACACAACACACAACCAAACCTACAAAACAACATCAGTCCCACATGCAAGAGGAACACATACTAACACAAACACATCACCGACTCCAGCTCTCTCCACTGGGGGTGGGACTGGCTTCTCGAAGATCTAAATCAGGCCCTTAATTTCCCTTTGGTTAAGCTCATGTTGGAAATAAATGTATACAACTTAATTTAAAAAACATACTGCTAAATAAATGTAGGTGTGATGATGATGATGAGGCCACACGCAAGGTTGATGAAGCACATGGAAATATTAATATAGTTCAGCAGGATACTTGAAACATCCCAGCTACCACATCAGCCAGCTTCCAACTGACTCCTACTGTTGATTCGATGTTCTCAAAATTCTTACATGCGAACATTCTGCATAGTAAATTATATTTTGCTCAAGTATAAGGATACCACACATCTTTCCCCCTTTTTTATTTTTCCTCAGAATAAAGCACTACTGTGAAGCAAATTATCATGATACAAGTGGATGAGAAAAAAAAGTTATACAATGAACTTAAAACATGTATGGTACATGCAGCTTTATTATAATGCTAGTCACCAAGGGCCAGATGTAGCAAGCAGTTTTGCCCATTCTGTGTCTATGGGAAAATGTGTTCGTACACATGGCCACAAATTACAAATAGTCCTTCATGAACTTAGGAGGGACCGCCACCCACTTACTTCTTCTTGGCTTGACTTTATTACTCAAGATCGCAAATTTGGAACCTACCCCACTAAGCAAATGGTGGACTACCACCACAACTCTATTCAAATTCCATTTTGTGTGATGCGTATCTCTGGCCAACATGAGAACATATCCATCAACGCAATCACATACGATTGGCCTTTCCTACCAGTGACATATCCCCAAATTTCTAAAGCTGCCTCTTGCCATTCTCTCTCTGGAGTATCTCTCACTGCCATGGGCTGTGTTTTTGTTTTACAGACTTTATCCCTCGGCCTTCACTCAATACAGTCTCTAACCACTCTTTCCACCCAAGTGTCAATTCCTGGCCACCAGAAGTATAGTCTGATTCTTTCTTCAGTCTTTGAAATTCCAAGGTGTCTATGATGACCCAGTTGAACAACTTTTGTTCTGACACAACCGGGTGGGACTAATTTCATGCCCCTCCACAGCATACCTTCATTCCTCACATTCCAGTACTTTAGTCAATCCTCACTCACACCTACATTTGAATTCCAACCTTTGCCAATCAACCTAATCACTTATTGTAACACAAGATCCTCTGCCAACTCTAGCCTCTACTCATCCTCATTGACGATGCCCTCAGTGACTTCACAGACTTTGAACTCTTCTAATTATCCTAGGTCACTCTCCACCTCTGCTTCTATTTCCACCTGTCCCACGACCAAACATGATTGACAATCTGTCACTTTGTTATCGCCAGGGATGTAGTCCACCTTAAAACCGTAGTCTTATAGAGCTACCACCAATTTGCATTTCCTGCTAGACATAGCATCCAGGTTTTGTTTTACAAAATATGTCCTTGAGAGGCTTATTACCAGTCCTCACCATAAAATCAATTCCCCTTGGAAACCCCTTCAATTTCTTGATTGCCCACATAATGCCTCTCTTTCAATGATCAAATACCTATTTTCAGGGCCAACTAAGGCTTTGGAAATAAACATGTTCGTTTTTTTCTTCACCACCTATTACCTGTTTAAGCACTGTTTCTAACCCTTTGGAACTAGCATCCATAACCAAAATCAACTTTCGCTTGGTGTCAAAACTCTGCAATGAAGGAGCATTACATAGCACATTCTTTATGTCTTGAAAATTCAAGATCACACTGTGAAGGCCATAAGACCTTTGCTCCCTTTTTTTATTAGTGCTCCTAGATTTTGCAAGAAATGTATCATAGTATTCGGCCTTCCCCAAAAACTTGATTAAATCAGCTTTATTTGTCCAGAACACAAACATTTTCAATGGTTTTTAACCAACTGCTCTTTAGGCTTGACACCACCCTTAGTCAGCTTGTGTCCCAAATACTCAATTTCCTTTTGGTTACGTTTGTACTTAACCAAAGTACAAACTTGTTCCTCTTGTGTAGAACCATAAATCAGTATGTCATCTTGGTAAATTTTTAGCCCAGCAATATTCCTCAATACATCCTTCATTGCCCTTTGAAAGACAGAGGCAGCAGAATTCAGTCCAAATAGCATCCTGGTAAACTTGAACAACCAAAACAGTGGGCCTGATTACAACTTTGGAGGAGGTGTTAATCCGTCCCAAATGTGACGTATATACCACCAGCCGTATTACGAGTTCCATAGGATATAATGGACTCGTAATACGGCTGGTGGTATATCCGTCACTTTACCGCCACTTTTGGGACGAATTAACACCTCCTCCAAAGTTGTAATCAGGCCCAGTGTGATGAATGATATTAGATGCATGGAGCTACTGTCTAATTTAATCTGGTGATATGCAGCTCTAAGGTCAGAGGCGGAGAATACCACAGTGTCCTCCAGCTGGGCAAGCACATCTAAAATGTTGGGAAGGGGATAGCTGTCTACAGTCATAGCCGTGTTCAATCCTCTCAAATCCACGCAAATCTTACCCCACCTGAATACTTGCAAGCAAGAACCATGGGCACAGCCCACTATGTCGCCTCTGTTTCTATAATAATACCTTCTTATTTTAACTTCTCAAGGTCTGTGAACATGGCTTGTCTCAATGCCAAAGTTACTCCTCATATTTTGCACACCATCGGAGATGCATTCTCCTTCAACAAGATTTTGTGTGTATAATTAGACAGGCACCCATTTTCTTGCTAAACACATTCCTAAATACCTGATGCAGCTCGTGAACAAGGACATCTTCATCCTTACCAACCTTGACTAGTGCATTGTCTCTCAACCCTTAATTCTTGGGATGTACAGATTCAACCATGGAAGGTATTTCTTTCAATACAATGCAAGGTTCATTATTATGGTCTAGGATCACATTTAATTCATTTTGATGGAACCAGCTGATAATACTGCCCCCTTTCCCTGAGATTAATCGCTCTATGTACCTAATTTCTCCCATGGAGAATCCAAGTAATTTTATAGGTGTACCCCCATAAGCTAGAGGTCTAATTATGGTTTAACACTTGAAATTGTCTTACAAAGTTTTGGGCACAGAAATCTCTAGGAATTAATGAAAGTTTTAGCCCCAGAATCAAACAACATTTCAACTTTGAGATTGTTCACATTGACCCAATCGATAGGTCCTTTTTAGGGTCGAGCGTGCAAAGCTCTCTGTCCCTGTTGTTTGCTCTCTATGGCTTGTAACTACACCCATCAGTTTGGTTGGTTCGTGGGCTTGCCTTTTTAAATTTGCTTGATTTGATTAGTGAAAGGCATGCATATGTCATGCCTTTTCGGGTGTTTAGCCCTCCTCGAGAGCATCAGTCAACTACTGAAAACATATGAGGCTCCATATTTTCCGTATCGTTACTGGACTACTTTTTCTTTTTATTTCATAGGCAGCGCGATCTCCCTGAGCAGCTGTTGCACGCTTTGCATGACATCGATCCTGTTACATAGATAATTGCACTTTTCCCGGTTACATGGATAATTGCAATTTTACCTGTAACATGAATATTTGCACTTTTGCTGATACGTTTCACTGCAAGCTAATTTCTATTTCCTTCTGTGTGTTTGCTTCGTGCTCTTGGTGGCCATCGGCTCGCTTATGTGAAACTGTCAATCTTTTCATTTTCAGTTTATTTGGCACGAAGAGTCCTGTTAAGTAAGTCTAATAGCTCTAACTCAAGCAAACGCGAGACACATTGTATTGTAAATGCTTGTTTCTTTTGTCATTCTAATTGAAATACCACCTCCTCACAATGTAGTTTATAAGATTCCTACTCATCATCCAAGACATCCTACTTCATTTGAATCATTTTGTCCTGAGACTTGCAGCATTTGGCAAAAATGTCCAGCTTTGCCTCAAATCTGACACTTGAGTAATAGAGCTGGACAATAACCGTTAGCTAGATGGCCTAATATATCACACCTAAAATGGTTGTCTTTAAATGTCTTCTTTAGACTGACTGTACGTTTTACTTTACTGACATTTTCCTTTTTTATCACATCCACACAAGCTAGAAAGTGTTCAATCTAATTTTCAATCAACCACACCTCATCTAGCTTCAGGTCATCTTTCTGCCACAATTCGTCCCTGACTTGTTCTATGTTAGGTCCTAACATGAACTGGTGACAAATGCACTCTTCTTTACTGCCTTCAAATTTGCACATGGCCCCAAATTTGTGTGGGTCAGTGACATAATTCTCCACTCACTGCAACAGTATCTGTAATCTTCTTCCAAAGCGGTACCTCTCTAAAATAGTACTCACTTCTGGAAGATAATGTTTATCTATTTTTTTGAATGCACAGTTCAAACTCATTCAACCCCTCTGCTTCGCTACCCTCAATTTTGGGAATACATTCAACAAAACCTCAGTCTTCAGGGCCCGAGCAATGTAGAGAGGCTTTTCTCTGCGCTCAGAGAGGATTCAAACTCACACATACACTTAATGAACAAAAACCCTTTTCCCTTTTGACCACCTGATGTTAGGTTCTCCTGGGGAAGATGGAAAAAATGGTGGTGGTAAGATATTCAGCAGTTTTCCTTAATGTATTAGTACATGCTAGTTGGGCAACCTGTAATTTGAGCTGGGCCGCTCTCAGGGAGTGAAGTCAATAATACTTCATCTCAGGCGTAAGCGGCGTGGCATACGGCCCTCCGATTGCAAAGAAGTGCTGCTGCGAGGCGAGTAGTGCTACAGCATGACGTAAGGCTCTCTGTTTGAAAGTAAGCGCCGCTGCAAGGTGAGTACCAATCACAACGGTCTGCTGGCAAAAACCCAGATTGAAGTGCACACGCTGTGCTTGGCTATCTCCCTTGCTCGTGCCGCTTTCACATGTAACTGCTGAAATGCTCCCCTCAAAACATCACACTGCTATGAGATACTACGGTTGCATAAACCAGCATGGAAAGTAAGTTGTTTGTTACAAAAAACAATTTAATGTCGTTCATCAGGATACATAAACTTCCCAGCCACCAAAATAGCCAGTTCCCAACTGACTCCCACTGTTCATTCCATAGCTTCATTCCATGTTCTAAGAATTCTCACATGTGAACATTCTGCATACTAAATTACAGCTTGCTCAAGTATAAGGATACCACAGTAGGACATAAAATGAAAATAACCTGAGAAATATAATTAAAATTTGTAATCGCTTTTGCCTTATTAAGTAAAAATAAATTTGCTTAAAGTTTCAGAAAATAGCTTGTCAAACATACCACATTGCAAAACACTCGTCCCTCCAGTATCTAAACAATTAAATAGTTCTGAGACATTACGCATCATGAAAGGAGGACATGACACCATTGAATTCCCTTTTACATTCACACTTCAAATAAAAAATAAAAAAAATTGGGAAACATTTGGTTGAATGCTGAACGGAACGTACTTTGTGGTAATTACCCAAACAGATACAATGAATAACATCAGCAAGACGAGCACCATCTCTGTGAAAGAGATATGCATTAACTTATCTCACACTGCTGTGGTAAACACTGCCAAACTGGTAACTGGTGTTTTAACACATTTCACTTAGTGTCGGGCATGCTCCACCTTTGGGTTGAAGTCAATAGTTCAGGGCTACTTTTGACTTTGGGCAAAGGATGAATAAAAAATGTGTGTATTGTAATACAGAACCAAAAAGAGCCCTGATCTTCCTCCATTTCAAAACAAAGGTATGAACCAGGAATATGTCCAGAATCCAAAATAACTACTGGCAACATATAAAATAATGATAGTTGGGTGCAGACCGGACAAAATCACTTTCCTTTAGTTCCTCCACAACCCAATCCCTTGAAAATTATGTTCAACAGCATACTGCTTTCTAAGTACACACAAGGATCCAGAGTTAAGGAGAAATGTAGTGTGCGATCTTCAAAGATCTACCAAGAAATTTGAATGACAACTCACATATGTTGCTTATAGCCTGATTCATATTTTGATTGACGTTATTCTGCCACAACGGTGACGGATGTTCCATCTACCAAAATCTAAATCCTGTAGCACATAATGGAATTTAGATTTCGGTGGATGGCATATTTCTCAACATTGTAACAGAGTCACCAGTCTGCCAATATCTAAATTAGGCCCTTAGTATTAAAGAAGTGAGCACATGTTCATTTACCAATGTTTAATTATATTATAAATAATTTAAATACAGATAGCTCTCTTCTAACACAAGAAACACAATAATAAACATATTTTTTAATTTATGATATTTCTTGTAAAGTAATATCACTTACATTAGCAGCTTAAAGAACTAAAAAAAGATAAATACCAACAACTCATATAATCACACTTCATTTCGTTGGTTTAAGCGATAGGGGATGGGATGAGGGGATGAGTACCAACCTCAAAAAATATCCTGTGCCATTTGGATATACAGATAACCCATAACATGTCAGGCCATATCCAGAAACATGAATGAAATAATCATTTCCCTTAGATATAAACAGAGCACTGGGGAACCTATTGTGCATTGCACATCCAAGCAACTAACAGTAGTATATACGTATGTCCTGTTTCGTGGTATAATTCAACATTCCATTAACATGGACAAAATATATCATGCATGTAAAAAATGTGTGTATTAGTTGGGGTGGGTAAGAACCCACCTCAAATAATAATCGAAATGCTAGTCAGGGTGAACCACAAAAGTCACTAAATAAATCTGTGCTCAACTCCCTGGTAGCTAGGCACAAAGCAGTCAGGCTTAACTTAGAGGCAATGTGCAAAGTATTTATGCAGTACTCAAACAGAGATAAAGTGAAAATATAACTCAAATAAAAAATCCAAACCATTTAAAAAAAACGAATTGATTTTCAATAAACAAAAACACACCAAAAATGACAAACATATAATTAGTACAACTGGAGTTATACGTTTTTAATATTTTTAATGACAGTGCCAAAAAGCACAAAGCACCACTCTTGGTTATATGGTCAAGGTGGGTAAAGTCAGAAGTGAAGGCCAACTATGATGAAGACTGGATCAGATCCATGGCCCAGGCTCATCCTGATGAAGAGTTCACCTCTTCTAAGTCTAAGTCCACACAAGGAGCTGCAAGTGGAGGTTTTCATTTTCAAGGGCCACAAGGAGGTTATTGTCAGCACAAGGAGCAGGCTGGACATCACAGATTGTCGATGTTGTGGCACAAAGAGCTGCTCATCACTCAAGCTTCCTGTTGATGGTTGACACAGACTGTTGATGCAGACATGGACTGTCATGGCTGACGCAAACTGCAGTTGTCACTGGAGATTTGCGTTGGCATGTATCACAGACTGTCACGGTCTGGTGCGAAGAGTCCATTTTGTAGTTGCGAGGAGCCCAAAAATCTAGATTTTCACCGTGAGTTCAGGAGTTGTACACTCTTATGCTAGCCAACGGTCTATGGCCTAGGGGCCCCTTTCCTCCTAAAGAGTCACTCCAGCAGAGGCTATCAGCAAGGCTCAAGCATGTCCAGGCAGGTCCAGGTGGTGCTGGACAGAGGCAGATAGGCTTCTGAAAACTTGTTGTGTCCCTTCAACTAAAATAGCAGGTCAGCCAAATGACTCTTGGAATCACTTCTGGGGAGCCTGGTTTCACGGTATGCTAGTCCAATCTTCCTTCTTCAAACAGCAGAGCAGTCCTTCTTTTTAATCTTCCATGGGTCCAAGAGTAATCTGATGAGAGGTTCTGAAGGTGCCACATTTATCCACAGTGCAAGCCTGTGGGTAGGGTGTGCACACTTTGTCTGACATACCCCCTTTCCTAGGTTTGGCTCCAAATGTTCTAGTGTAAAAAATACAGGCAGGCTTATGGATGAGCAGCATTTGTCAGTGGCAGGGTAAGTATCCTTAAGAAGTCAGGAAGAGTGTTGCTAAGCCCTGAGACTACCCTCAAGAAGGTTGAAAACATCCTGCGAGACATCTTGCATAGGAAAGAAACACCCTGCACCACACACATGGCCCTTTTGTCCCCATGTCTGGAATATATACAAATGGTAAATTCTATGAACCGTAAACACATTGGCATCCTTAGCATGGCTTCCCCTTCTTTTTGCCTCTGCTTCCTGTATTTTTGACTATGTGCTAGATTTTGTTTTTGCTGGTTTTTGGAACTCTGGGCACTTTGCCACTTCTGACCAGTGCAAACGTGCAAGTGCTTCTTGTATAAATTGTGATTATGATTGGTTATCCATGATTTGAATTACTGGAAAGTCCCTAGTAAAGTGCACCAGGAGTTCCCAGGGCCTGTTAATCAAATGTTACTAGTGGGCCTGCAGTACTGATTGTGCCACCCACATGAGTAGCTCAGACTTGCCACTGCAGTGTCTGTGTAGACAGTTTTAGATTGCCATGTTGACTTGCCAGGCCCAAACCTTCCCTTTTAGTACATGTAAGGCACCCCTAATGTAAGCCCTATGTAGCCCCATGGGTAGGGTGCAGTGTATTTAAAAGGCAGAACATGTACTTGTGTGTTACATGTCCTGATAGTGAAATACTGCCAGATTAGTTTTTCACTATTGCAAGGCCTATCTCTCCTATATGTTAACATGGGAAAGCCTTTAAATATCTTTTAAGCACAGTTTCCCATTGGGTGCAGATAGAAATATGGAGATGGTGTCTCAGAACTCACAATTTAAAAATACATCTTTTGGTAAACCCTGTAAACATGTCTCAGACCTGCCATCGCAGTGTCTGTGTGTGCAGTTTTAAACTGCCTTGTACCAAATCCCTCCCCTTTTAATACATGTTAGAAACCCTAAGGTAGATCCTATGGAGCCCCAAGGGCAGGGTGCAATGTATTTAAAAGGTAGGACATGTACTGGTCTGTTTTATGTGTCCAGATAGTGAAATACTGCTAAATTTGTTTTTTCACTATTGCAAGGCCTATATCTCCCACGTGTTAACATGGGGATTGCCTTTCAATCTCTTTTAAGTGTAATTTCCCATTGTGGCCATTTTCTTGCTTGACCATTTTGTGCCTCTGCTTGGCTACTGAATCCACATCTGGGTCAGACTGACAGTTGGGCTGTTTTTGAATTCACTCTAGACAGTGACACAAAGGGAGCTCAGGTGTGGCCTGCATATCCTGATAAGTCTTCCTGGGCTAGAGTGGGAGGGAGGAGCTGACATCTGCACTTGAAAGGGCGCTGCCTGACATCTCACAATACAGTCTCCAACCCCTAAGAATGTGGCTGGGGCAGGGCAAGGAAGAGGCAGGGGCTTGTTCACTACAATGATTTTCCTTTTAAATTTGTCTATTTCTAAGGCAGAAATGAGTATAAGTAGTGGACCCAAAACCCCAGACTTTTAGAACACTTCTGGACCGAGAGGAACCTCTGCCAAGGAGAAGCGCTGAAGAGCTGTGAGGAGGAGTACTGCCCTTCTACTGTGTGCGCTTTCTTTTCTAGGTTGGCTTGGAGTTGCTACTTCTGCCTAAGAGAGGATACAGACCTGACTGTTGTGTATCCTGCTTCTGAAGTTTGTCCAAGAGCATGGACTGAGCTTGCATCCTTAAGAAGTCTCTGGGACATCAAAGACTTCATCTTCCAGTGCCTGGGCTCCCTTCTGAGACCCCCTGACTTGCCAAATGGTGCCACATCCAGTATCTGAGCACCAGGAAGGAGAAGCTGGCAGAACCTGGATGAAAAGCCATGCAACGGAGCCGAGCGGCAGACAAATTGACGAAACGCCTGCACTGTGGCTGAAAAATTGATGCAGTGCCATGAACTTGATGCATCACCAGCTCAGTGTGGATTCATCATTGCCGAGTGCCTGGATTTTCCGTGTATCGTCCTGGGCGTCGAATCTTCAACATTACTGCACAGACCTGTGGCTGCCTGTCCAGAAATCGACACATCCCTCCCTGGCAAGGAAAGAATTGACACATCGCTTACCCGGCAGAGAAAGAATCAATGCAAGGCCTCATTTGCAAGTAAGGAATCAACACATCACTTGCTTTTCTGATGCATCCTCACCCCTATGGCTTTATTGTGGACGCATGCCAGGTACTTTGTGATAGAACAATGCATCCATTGATTCCTATGGTTTAAAACTCTTTTTTTGTACTTTAAAATTTGATATCTTTACTTATGTATGTTGGACTTTGCTGTTTTGGTCTTGTTTGATTTAGATAAATATTGGCTATTTTTCTAAACCAGTGTGGTGTCCTTTTGTGGTGTTTTCACTGTGCTACTGTATGTGTTTGTGCAAATACTTTACACAATGCCTCTGAGATAAGCCTGGCTGCTTGTGTCAAGCTACCAAGAGTGTGAGGGGAGGCTATCTGAGCTATGTATCTCCCTTACCCTGACTAGAATGAGGGTCCCTACTTTAACAGGATGTAAACTGACTTCCAACTAGAAACCCATTTCTAACAGACAGCAAGCACGTGTATGCAAGTAAGAGTCCAGATGAAGGGAGGCTTCTGCAACATCTGTGAAAGCAGATGTGGTTGTTGAGATATGCTGAACCAGTCTTATGTAGTGCCTTGAAAATGTTGGTGAGGAGTTTAAATTGTTTTTGTTTGTGTATGGGGAGCCAGTGGAGCTTCTTCAGATGTTGCATCATGTGATTTTGGCGTGAGGGTTCAGACTGATTCTGCCCACCGAGTTCGGAATGGCCCATAGATTTTGGTGAATTTTTTGTTGATATTGGCACAGAAATTGTTCCCGTAGTCAAGCTTGCTTTTGACAAGGGCGTGTGTGATGGTATTCCAGGTGCTAATTAAGAGCCATTTAAAAATCTTTCTCAGTATATTCATGGTATGGATACATGAGGAGGAGACAGCATTGACTTGGACAGTCATGTCGAGTTTGCTGTCCATGAAGATCCTGATTTGTTTGGCATGGGTGGTGGGTGGTGATCCTAGCTATGTTGGCCACAAAGTGAAATCTCATGGTAAAGTGCTGTTACCAAAGCTTATGATTTCACTCATGCCAGTGTTCAGATTCTGATAGTTGGCTTGCATTCAGTGGGTGATTTCAGTCATGCAAGCATTGTCCTTGATCAGGGTGGTAGATTTCTTGTCCGTGAGGCACAGCATGAGTTGTGTGTCATCTGATTAGAAAAGACATTCATGTCATGAGAGTGAATGGTGCTGGCTAGAAGAATCATGTTTATGTTAAAAAGGTTCAGGCTCAGGGATGATCCTTGTGGAACTCCACAGATGAGGTTGTGGGCATCCAAGGTGACTGAGTCAGGCCGACATACCAGTCAGGAAGGAGCAGATCCATCTGAATGCATGTCCTTTGATTCTGATTGGATGAAGGTGGGGTGGGAGACTATGTCAAATGCTGCAGGGAGGTTCAAGACAATGAGGGTTGCTTCTCATCTCTGCCCAGACTCAAGTGGATGTCATCTGTGGCAGCAAAGATGGCTATTTCAATGCTGTGGTTAGATTTGACACCAGACTTAATGATGTTGAGGAGTTGGTGGTCATTGAGGTATTTGGGGAGGTGTTATTGATGATTTTCTCTAAGTCCTTGGCTGGGAATGGTAGCAGAGAGATCAACTTTTAGTTGGCAAGAGTTTAAGGGACTGTGGAGAATTTCTTCAGGAATAAAGGAGGACCGTTGCTTGTTAGTAAGCATCTGGGAAGGTTGGTAAAGATGTAGAGGGTTTTAGAATGGGTGTGAGCATAGCACCGATGGGCAAATGTCCTCTGAAGTAGGTGTGGTGGTAGCAGGGGTCTGATGGTGCCCCTTGGTAAATAGACTTCATAGTGATTGTTTTTAAAATTTTCTTTGTGATAATGACGGGCCATGTGGTTAGCATTGGTTCTTTGGATGAAATTGGGAGACGTTTGATAAGATCTGTCAAGTCTGGTTGCGAATTGAAGTTGCTGTAAATGGTTGTGATTTTGTTGCTCAAGAATTGAGAGAGATTATTGCAGAAATACTAAACGATGTGAGTGAGTTGGAGGCTGCTCCTGGTAAAATGAAATCCTTCACAATGGTGAAGATGTCTTAGCTTCTAGGTAAGAAGATCAAAAATTCAATGGCACTAAGCCCATCATTATGAATGATTGCTTAATTCTGATGTTGCCATACACAGAAGTTACAAGCCCTAGAGGATTCGTTACTTTCTTACTTTCACCAGCACATTTCGGCTGCTTAAACAGCCAAAATCCCTACATGAGAGACAAACGCAAATCCAGAATTACCAACTCCCTGATAAGTGTCATTTACAAACTGGTTCCTCGGGGTCCAATTCACAATAGTAAGTATTTTCTCAACCCCCGGAGTTACCAGTATCCCTGTATCATGGAATATGGGAAATCCAGTCCATTTCATAAAGAGGACCTGAGACAGGAATTATACTGATACTGCTACTGGGACAGGCAATACACTCAGGCTGAGGCATGGCATAAATGTAAACTGTACATGTTAAGGGTGGAGTGTAGACACGCTCAGGAGAAACAAAGGACATAACATTGACTCCTCAGGATAAATGGACTGAATAGGGTTCAGGTACCAAGTTTGATTATTCATAAGCAGACATTAGCCCTGGCAGCAGGCTCTGTATTGTTTCTTATCTCTACATCCATTTACATCACACTAACATAGCAAAGGGATAACAAGGAAAACAGACCAGATAGCTAGGACTACAGTCTGTGAGAACTGAGAGTCGTGCAGGTTCCCAAATGTGTTTTGCAAAAGTGAGTTCACACCTTCACTCCCTGGATGAAGTGTAATTCTGTGGTTTGCCACTTACCAAAGAAATGGGGAGAATTTCATTGGGATGTTTGATGCCTTGCTATTGTGCTTGATTTGGAGATTTGTGTGGTCTATCCCACTGATGCATTGACATCTATGCCATCATGTGGGAGACATTCACATGCGTTATGTGCAGCATGCGCTGCGTTTGTTTGGCAAGACAGCACTATGAAAAGGACCCTGTGAATTCTGAGAAAATGAATAAGTGCTCCTCCTGCCAATCAGCCCAGATTATAATCAAGAGTTGTCAGAGGCAGCGTGTCAGTGTCCTGCTCCAGTCACGACAGGGAACAAAAAGTCTAGAGATAAGTGGGAGAAACTATCTCTGTATCAAAGAGGTGTTGAGAATAGTTTGGAACAAACTGCAGTAGGAAATGCCACATATGGCAAATAATTTCCATAATCATAAATATGACATAATACAAAACCCAGTCTTTTATGCATAGTGCATATCTTCTCCTTAACAATTATAAATGGATATTCATTATTGGAAGAATGAAACATGCTTAACTGTGATTACAGAAATGATTGTGGATATGCTGTTTACTTTCACTGGTAATTGATCTTCACAACTGCCATTGCCTCTTTGGATTGTAGTTCTCCTTACTCACTATCTGGATCAACTACCAGGTTATTTTACTGACAAAGTTGACTTACACGTTTGATATAAAAAACCGATCTACAGAATGACGGGCACAGAAAAAGGATGCATGTAGATCAAACGTAAGGAAGCAGACTTTCAAACATGCAACCACATATTTGTTCTTTATGTATCATGTGTTCGTTACTAGAATCAAAATCTGCAGTGTTGAATGCCCCTTAGAAGGAAACTTCGTCTATCTTGTGTGTGTGTTTTGTTGAATACTTGGGGAATATCCAATAAGGGCGAGAGGGGTCAGAAATAAATAACAACCGCATGATTGAGCAGTACCATTGCCACAAATTACCTTCCCCTTGCCATAATTAAGAAGTTCATTAGTATAGATGAGCAGCAATCTATGGATCAACCCCAACACACACCTGTATCTTCCTGTCACGTAATAGCTGTCCATTGGGATACGCTGGCATCGATTGTGAAAGTAAGTTTTCTTTATGGCACAGGAAATCTGATGGGATGTTAATGTTGGCTACCTGGCCCGTGAACCTACGTTGGTAATGCATCGCGTGGAAGTGTATTCAAAACAATATTTCTGAAATGTCTTAAGGACCGGGAGATGCCCACTACTGAAGTACCACAAGAACAAAGGGCAACAACACAACCTCTTAACGGTTTTGTAACTCACTTTGAACCTCCAAGAATCGAATACTCTTTCTCATTGACATTCAAGAAAGGAGAAAAGGGAACAATCTCCTACCCTGCTTCCTGGAGAACAACAGGGAGGCAGAACTGCTGTAAGTAAATTCCGACAGAAAGAACCAATCTATCTATTCATCTTTCTTTCCACCCACCCATTCATGCTGGATTGGAAGACAACGTTTGCGATTCTCCATAATCGCGTCAATTGCTCCCGGGGCGCGCGCGCTTCCTATAGGCGAACTGTTTGCCAGACTTTTTACGCGGTTGCCTCCGTCGCCGCCGCGCCATCGCTCCCCAGCTGTGCAATCACAGCAGAGAATTCTGCTGACCCGCCGCACTTGCCAGAAAAAAGCAATCTTTTCCTCCCCTCCGAGCACTAATATTAGCTCTAATGATATACATGCAAACGGGAGAGATTTCGTTTTATGTGAACCCAGTACAAGAGCAGTATATCACCTCCTTGGGAATTACTTAACTGACAGAGGAGCATCCTATCGTGTTATAAAAAAGGGAACGGCATGGTTATGGACTACACTAATAAGGATATCAAAAGAAAATCAGAGCTTTCTGCTGTTTCACATTGTTTACAGCGTGGCTGATTCGGAAGGCAGCTGTAAAGTTGCAAGTAGAAATTTGTATTATGCCTTAAAAGTAATGTATCTGCATGTCTGCATAGTAGGGCATTGTGAAAGAATGGTCTTCAATTTGTCTTTCGCAAACCGTGATCATTCTGGCCTTTGATGCAATGTACGATTACTTGAATTGGTCTAAACAAAGAATCGACACCCTGGTGAGAGCGAGAAGGGTGTCCAGAGCAAAAAGATAGGTATAACAAAAGAACAAGCATTGGCAAAGGCAATTGATCTCGAAACTAAAGGGCCAAACTATTGGCTTCGCTAATGCCTTTTCCAACATCCATGCGAACACGCAAATGAAGACATATAGATGTATGCTTCGTGTTGGTCGCAATATTGCACTGGGTTTTCTGTTGAAAAAAAGAAAGTACACGTCAAAATGACTTTTGATGTACATTCATTTGTTGTGATCCATGGACATCATTTTTAAATTTCCTTTTCTAACATACAGGATGTCTGTTTTACAATAGTAAATTGAATTGCAAAAAATAAAATAATAAATAAATACATAAAAAGAAGTGCTCGCAAAATGAAAAAAAGGAAGCAAATAGCCTGGTAGCATTTTCTGCTTCCGGATCTTGTAAAAAATAAAACAAGCAAATAAACAAACAAATAAATAGAATTTAAAAAGTATGGTGGCGGGATAGGGAGCATTGCGGAGTGAGGTAGTGAAGACAGCATATGAGAAAGGTAGAGGAAACTCACATGGAGTGCTAAATGCAAAAAAATAGTCAGTGGAAGAGTACAACTCTCCTGTTCAGAACACTGGAAGACGAAATACTCCAGGGTGAGACAACTACAAGAACACAAAGGAAATAATTTGAACCAAGAGCAGATAGCTGAGATAAACAACTTCATCTAATGAAGAACAAGGGGTTGACTCACAAACCAAACTATTATATGTTATATATTGAAAACTACAAATCTTCCCACAGACAGTTAAAAGTAGGTTGTGTTACCAGAATATGAAGCCTCTTTAGGCCTAGCCTAGGTATTTGCATTTCTGCAGATTTTATATGTTAAACTGAACCGGTTTGTGGCAATCTCTACAGTATTTTGTCTAACTGACGAGGTCACATATGGAGTGTTTCATCCAATTCTGGGAAGGTTTTTCTGGGGTACTGTGTCCAATTCTGATGCCTTTGTTTAGAGAATTATTACAAGTTCTAGACATCACAGTTAACCACTGTGTCCAGTTTAGGGTCTCCCATTGAATATTTTGTGCAGTTCTAGGGGAATGGGGTTGTGAGTGTTGCATCCTGAGTATTGTCTCCCATTCTGGAACCCACTTAAAGAGAGTTGAGTGGCACTTTAGGTAAGCTACAGACCATATGCATGGGTTCTGTATTTCAAGAGTAGGTGGGGAAATGGGGCAACTTGATCGCCTTATTACCAACATATCCAAGTATACCGTCTATCAATATTTTCTGTACTGCTAAGACACTGATGTATGAGTGTCTGGTATCAAAGGATAAATAGGTACAGCACAAAAGTGATGGATAGTGTTAGAAAAATATCTCTGGGGCCACTGAATTACCCATGGGGAACCCTTCTCCTCATCTGTGGACCCCACCTGTGGAGCTCCTAACTTTAATTTGCTCACAGATGCATCCCAGTAGGCAGATAGGATCACCATGGCCAACAAAGTGATGTGGCCCGTTCCACTCCCTGGGTCTGACTTCTGTTCCCAACCCAGGGAATACTCTGTCCACAAGGACAGCAACCAACAGAGGCCACTGACAGCTGTCAGTGTCAAGAGCCAGGCCCCAGGCCATCCACTGCTAAGTGAAGGCCCTGAGTGGGGACATTGGATAAGCTTCTCCTCCAGCCTTGGAGCTGGCAGGGAGTTCCCTATGGGCTTCTGAGGTTTCCCTGACCTCTGAGGTATCTCAGAATGGGGGGTCTTGTACCCCTTCTCCATGCTACCTCCCACCAGTTCAGGGGTGGTATCCTGACACTGGTCAATCAACCCAGGGTCTGTACCCTGAGGCTGAACAGGGGAAAGGGGTGAGTCCTCCCTCACCTTGATCCTACATTGGGGCTCCATACCCTCCTTTCGGGAGTGGTACTGCCACACAACTGAACTGTCAGGGCGCCCTTAGAGGTCACCCCTCTCAGTTCTCCTGCCACCAGGGGTAACTCATTCCCCAGAATGCAGTCAATGGGCATCTGGGGACTAACTATGACCCTTCCCTGGGTTACTTCCCCACCCCACCCCACTCCAGGGATACTAGGGCCATAGGGTGGAAGAAATCCTCCCCCTGGGCTGGAGTCACCCTACACAACTGGCCGGTGTACTGTTCTGGGGAAACCAGTCTCTCCACTATCATGGTATGACTAGCCCCTGTGTCCATCAGAGCAGTGACTGGGACCCCATTCACTCCCACCTGGTGGAAGTGACGACTCCCACCCTCAGGGATCACCAGCTTACCCTCTGAGTTTATCTCCCAACTGAGGGAGATTAGGGCATGGTCTGTGACCTGCCCCTGGGACCACTTCTCCCTAAGGGCACGTTGGCAACCCCTGTAGAGGTCCCACCAGTGGGGGGTTTCTTTGGACAGACAGAGTCCCTCTTTCTCTGTCCTAGCTGGAAGCACTCAAAGCAGCAGGGTTGGTAATGGGGTGCTCTGGGCCACCGCCCACCAGAACCACCACCCTGTTTCTCAGATGGGGCATGGGAACCCTTTCCTCCCCCTTTACTCTGGGACTTTTCTGGGTCATTTATAACCTCTCCCTCACCCTGTTGGTGGGAACCAGAACCACCCTTCTTGGGGTCACTCTCAGGTATGTTTTTGGACACTATGGTGCTAGCCCAGGGGTCCTCCTCCACAGCAAGCTTTCTGGGATCAGTCAGCTTACTGTCAATCAGGACCTGGTGCAACTCTGTAAAGCAAATATTGAGAATATGCTCGCTCAGGATCAAATCATATAACCCCTTACAATCATTTACTTTACTGCCCCACACCCATCCATTCAGTGCCCTGCTAGAAAAGTCAAAAAAGTCTTCCCAAGTTTGTGTGGAGAGTTTGGTGCTGCCCCTGAATCTTTGGCGATACTTCTCAGGGGTCAGTCCAAACATGGCAATTAAAATGGCTTTCATAGGGGCATACTTGTTCAGGTCCCCAACCTCCAGTGTGAGAAGTGTGTCCCTCCCAAGTACTGGCACATGATTCCACAAGCCCGCCCCTCATTGCTGTTCAGGAACCCCATGAGCCCTTAGTGCAACTTCATAGGCAGCAAACCATTTGTCAATGTCATCTCCCACCACATAATTTGGCACCACATCTTTGTGTGTACAAACCTTTTTGTCTCCAGCAGGTCCTGTATGTCTGCTGCCACCATCACTGCTGGACTCAGACTGTCTAGACATTAGGCCAAGCGCCTTTAGACTCAGTTCATGACCCCGAAGTAGTTTCTTTTTAGCCAAGGCCCTTTCAGCCTCAGCTCTCCTCTCCTCTGCCTCTCTCTCTGCTCTCCTTTCTTCCAGTGTTAAAATGGCCAATTGTAGTTGAAACTTTCTCTGCTCCCTCCTTTCCTCTGCGGTCAGGCTGTGGCTTGAGGCACTGATCCCTGGTTTAGCAGGGGGAACAAATCCAGGGGTGTCTCGCCCCACTGCTATGCAACTGGCAAATCTTCTGGGGAGCCATCCTCTGACCCCTCCACCTCAACATCATCTTGTGAATGGGCTTCTGCCCAAGTAGTCAGTGCCTTTTGGTACTCCTCCTTCCTGGAGGCACCCAGGGTATGTACTCCCATCCCCCTGTAGAACCATTTCAGCTGGCTGACAGTGCATGTCTCCAGCTTAGCTAGGTCAAACTCTCCAGCTCCTCCTTGAGACCCAGCCTGAGACATGTTGTTGAGGATTCGATTAAAAATGTCAAGCACAAAGAAATTGCAGTAAAAAAGAGAAAACATCAAATTGACCTCTAACTGTGGGTAGGTAGTCTACACATAACTATTGTATGTTACTGCACAAAAACAAGTCCTATCCTCACCACTGATCACCAATATTAGAACTTGGGTCTCTAGTTGGCAGAGGTATTCACCTTTGTCCAGAGAGGGACCACAATCCCAGTCAGGGTAAGTCACACACAATCCAAATTATCCTGTGCCCACCCTCTGGTAGCTTGGCACTGAGCAGTCAGGCTTAACTTAGAAGACAATGTGTAAAGTATTTGTGCAAAAAATCATGCAATAACACAGTGAAAAACACCACAAAAATACATTACACAGGTGTAGAACGATATAGAATATACATCTGAATAAATTGTACAGGTTGAAATATCACTTTTGCAATGTTAAGAAGAGTCAGACAATACATTGTTTCTTCTCACGCTGCAAGGGCTTTACATCAATTTCTGGCGTGCAGTCTTGGATCCTCACTGCGATGCTGGGTTCTTCGCCGCCCAGGGACGATGCGTGGAAATCCTGGGCATGCAGGACAAAGTCACAGGTGCTGCATCGATCCGGTGTGCGATGCGTCAGAGTTTCTGTAGGTGCTGTATCGATTCTTCACTCAGGAAGTTGGGCTGTGTCATTCTGGCTCGGCTGTGCATCGATCCAGTATGGTTGTGCATCGAAGTTCCGGTCACAATGCAGGTGATCTCCACTCAGGAAGTCAGGCTGCGTCATTCCAGTTCGGTGATGCAGAGATTTTCTCACTGCAGGGTAGGCTGTGCGTCGTTTCAAGCAGGCTGTGCGTCGATTTGTGGCACACAAGGAGTTTCCTTGAAGAGAGGAAGTCGTTTTGGCCCTGAGTCTTCAGAAACAAGAGGCATGCTCAATCCAGGCCCCTGGAGAGCACTTCTCAGCAAAGTCAGAGGCCAGCAAGGCAGCAGAGCAACAGTAAGGCAGCAGTCCTTCACAGCAAAGAAGTCCAGGTGTGTCCTTTGGTCAGCCAGGCAGCTCTTCTTGACAGGTTGCAGGATCTGGTCCAGAAGTGGCTGATTTGGTGGTGTCAGGTACAAAGTTTATATACCCAAAATGCCTTTGAAGTGGGGAAGACTTCAAAGAGTGATTTTGAAGTGCACAAGGTCCACTTTCAGTACAGGTCTGTCTGCCAGGGTCCCAGTAGGGGGTTTGACATTCCATTGTGTGAGGGCAGGCCACTAGCCTTTGAAATGTAAGTGTCAGCCCCCACCACCTTTCCAGCCAGGAAGACCCATTCAGTATGCAAATGAGTGCAGGTGTGACTGAGTATCCTGTGTTTGTGGTTGTCTGGGTGAAATGCACAAGGGAGCTGTCAACCAGCCCAACCCAGACGTGGACTGGAGACAGGCTGTAAGGCACAGATGGATTTTAAGTGCAGAGAAATGCTCACTTTCTAACAGTGGCATTTCTAAAATAGTAATATAAAATCCAACCTCACCAATAAGCAGGATTTTCTATTACTATTCTGGCCATACTAAATATGACCTGGTTACCCCTTTCTGATCAGAATCTACCGCTCAAACACTATATGAGGGTAGCCCTAATGTTAGTCTATGAAAGGAGCAGGCCTAACAGTAGTGAAAAACAAATTTAAGAGTTTTCCACTACCAGGACATATAAAACACACATGTACATGTCCTGCCTTTTATCTAGATATCACTCTGCCCTATGGGTTACCTAGGGCCTACCTTAGGGGTGACGTATATGTAGAAAAAGGGCAGTTCAAGACTTGTCAAGTACTTTTAAATGTCAAGTTGAAGTGGCAGTGAAACTGCACACACAGGCCTTGCAATGGCAGGCCTGAGACATGAATAAGGGCCCACTTATGTGGGTGACACAACCAGTGCTGCAGGCACACTAGTAGCATTCAATTTACAGGCCCTGGGCACATACAGTGCACTTTAGTAGGGACGTACAAGTAAAAAAGTTAAATATGACAATAGGGTATGAGCCTATGTTACCATGTTTAAGGGAGAGAGCATATGCACTTTAGCACTGATTAGCAGTCGTAAAGTGGACAGAGTCCTGAATCAAGCAAAAATGAGATCAGAAAATGGGGAGGAGGAAGGCAACAGAGAGTGATATATTAATGTTTTGTAACAACTTGTTAGTACTCAAACAGCCCCTTTCATCTCTTCTGCACTATTAGAGCAACAGCATTCCAACATGAGGAAGGCCTCCTTCCTTGTGGAAGGAGCAACGTGAACTTGACAAGTTACCATTAGCATTTTGCCCAGGTAGTAGCAAAATGTGCACTTTTAGTGGAATGCTAAACATCATTGCAGTGATTTTGATATTAAATTAATTATTCAGGTACATTAAATGTTAACAATAAAAATCAGCCATGTAAAAATGTCTTCTTGATCTATATATACCTTCCCCCACAAGGAGTACAGGACATATAGTAGGGAAAAGGCAATACATAATATTTTTTAACTTGTCTTTGACAATGTTTGCTAACATCATTTTTCCCTGGTACTGCTCTCTCTTGAAAGGCTGGGCAAGCTTGGAATGGATTACATTTTTAGGTCAAGTCTACCTGACATAGCAGCAGCCCAGTCAAAGTTTACCATTGTTTGGCTTCCCTGTCACTCTCATTTGCTTGCTTCTTATTTGTGTTCTAGCTTGTCAAATCTTGTGTTTGCCTGTCTTTTATACTTCCACTGCTTGCTTTTCAAGCACTACTTTATTCTTTTGAGTTATGCACTCCAGAAGGGTTTGTGTGTTTTCCAGTGTCTCTTCTGTACTTCTCTTCCACTACACTCTGTGTTGCTTTGTCACCCTGTGTTCCTCCCCACACCATCCATGTTGCACTCGCCCTCGTGTGCTGCCCCCATTGCTTTCTTGTCTATGTGGTTCTTCCTCGCCATCTCCACATTGATCTTTCCCCTATTATTCTCTCCACCCCATCCTCAGTTTTGCTTTCTCCATCTTCTTTCTCCTTTTTTTACACCTATGACTTCTCATACCAACACTCACCCTCCATGTAGCTGCCCTCAGCCATGTCCTTCTTCCCTATCACCCATCTGCTACACTCCCCGCGTTGCTTCTCCCATCCTTGCCATCAATGTGGCTTCACTCCGCCCCCGCCCTCCGTGTTCTCCCTCTGCATGCACCCTCTGTATTGTCCCCAACCATGCTACTGATGGAGCAGATATGCTACTTTGAGAAATTTCTATGACTAATGTGTATTTATTAATGAGAAAATTCAATGAAGAATATATCTGAAAATAACGTGTGTTAGCAAAATGTGCCCACGGGGAGTGGTCACCATGTGTATTAACAAGATGCTAAATAATGAGAAATATTCATGAAAAACGTATTAATATGTCATATTTGGATGTATAACCTATGTTTTATGTTAATTTGTATTCTTAACTTAGCCAAACTGAAGGCCTGGTTTCACTGGGCCTTGCCTGCTTATAACGTAAAGACGCGACAAGGCTTGCAAGGGCTGGTAACCGGAGCAAAGGACCTTGAACTGCGCAGAGTTCAGATGACTCTGCTAGAACATTCTGCAATGTACCAGCAGGCAGGAGATGATGAAGACAATTTGATACAATTATGTGTAGCGTAGGCTAAACATACTTTCCCAGAACTTGAACAATGGAAGCTCTGACTAAAAGACTGACTATAAGACTGTGTGCAACAATTTAGTTACCTGAAGAGCCGGATGATGTTCTCATCAACAGAGGAACCAATCAGACTAATGGAACTTGAATCCCAAGTAGACGTGTAGATGCGGTATATAAAAACTATAGGTTGGAGTCATAACCTCTGATAAGGTTGACCAATTACCAATTAGTGGGATGGACTGAGAGACCCTAATAAAAAGTCATGACAAGGGGAGAGAAATCAGAGCGGAAAGGAGAAAGTTGATGACGTCAGGAGATGCTGTCCAAAGTGCTGATAAATTGGGCTTACGCTCTGCGCGCCTGATGACCTGGAGACTAAGACTGACTCGTTGCTGACCCATCTTGGATAGGTAGCTATGATAACGCAACTGATTACCTTTTGCCTTTTCTTCCAGGTACCAACTGCGCTGTTATATAGAATTTCTCATTTAGTTAGATTTTTCCAAATTAATGTTTGTCCAAATAATTTTCGCATGAAGACCCACATGCTGATGCTCATCTTGGTTAGATATGATGATAGGGGTGACACTGACGGTGACAATTGACTGACAAAAAATTGCTTTGCTGAATTACTATAAAATGTGTTGAGAAAGTATTAGTTTAATGAGCTTGGATTTTGCGATTCTTGAATGAATAACGTTTCTATGATGATTAATAAAGCTTGATTAATAATAAAGTTGAATAAGGTTTTCTGATTAGAATTGTAACTAATAGGGAATAAAAACAATTAACCTTCTGAGAGTGATGTTAATTTTTTAGAAAGGGTTCTTTGTTTCATTAATGTTTGATCCTTGATTTTTAGTGATGTTGATGGTTCAGTGGTCTACCGCATAGCTAGGATACTCCATGCGATCCAAAAGGTTAATCGGCCTATACGCATCCCTTTGTAAGCACACTTACTAAGGACCAGGCGCGCTAGCAGTTTTTGGTAGCAGTTTGATGGTTAGTTTCCTTGGGGAACTAGTTACGTGGTGACTATTGGTTATGGTAGTAGTTTAAGTAAGGTTTTAGTTGTTTGTATTTTATGAGGTTTGAATTTTATTTTTCTGAAATGGCAATTATAGCAAAGATGATGTCCCCTTAAACCCAGAAAAAACTTTTCCAGATCCTGGATCTTGTCAGTAAGGTTGGGTATGTTCCCAGCGTATTTTGAAGTAGTATGAAAGTGGTAGAACTGTGCTTAAACAGGCTTAAGCAAATTGCAGGTGAATTATGAGGTAACATAGGGAGTCTGCGTTCTCCAGTCAAGGTTAATAGGAGTGTGCGTACTCCACAGTGTGAGAGTAGGGAAGTCGTGAGAGTGTGTGTGGCGCTTTGTGCTAAAAAATTATCTACATGGTTGTTGCTGATGTACGGACCCTGTGTGGTCTAAGACTCCGGAGTATCTTGATAAGTGTAGGAGACACTTGGTTATATGTTGTAATCTGTCTGGTTTAGTAGGTTGATCGGGCGAGGTCAACAAGTCGGGGTGTGAGACAATTGAGTAAAATCAATTTTGACCGAGATTTGGCGAGTCCTATGTGCACCAGGACAGACCCATTGATCAGTTGAGAGTAAAATTTGCCAGTCGAATTTTGCTTGCGAATGTGGGAGACTGAGAAGAGGAATAGCTAGATGAGCCAAAAAGAGACATTAGTGAAAATCTGTAAGGTCTCTGAAGCGATTGTGTTCCTTCCTGTAGTAAACAAGCAGGTTTGTTTTAGTTATTGATTGGTTAAGGTGCTCGCAATAAAATTGCATTAGTTGTGTGAATTGAGTTAAGGAGGAGAAGCCGCAAGACTTTGTCAGCCGCTGTGTGTCAGTGTGATGTCAGAGTGTGCCGCGCTGGGATAGATTGGTTAGTAAGAGGAGCCGCGACCGGATTGGCAGCCCTCCGAAAGAGGCAATTGGTTGAGTAAGCGAGCGAAGGGAATCTTGGGAGTAAAAGTCATTTTATTTATTGAATAAAACGCAAACAAGAACAGGTAAACTTAAGTTTTTCAAGGCATTTAAGAGTGCAATGAGGGGGGATACTTACATTAAGGCATCAGTGGGGGAGCTGACCCCACCAGAGGATTCTCCAGCCTACTTTGTGATGGCAGAGTGAGGTGTAGCACTGTCTCTCTGTGTAGGAAGTACCATCATGCCTGGCATGTTACCCCCATTTTCACTGTATGTATGTTTGTTTTTGCCCTTGTGTCACTTGGATCCTGCTAGGCAGGACCCCAGTGCTCATAGTCTATGCCCTGTATGTGTTCCCTGTGTGGTGCTTAACTGTATCACTGAGGCTCTGCTAACCAGAACCTCAGTGTTTATGCTCTCTCTGCGTTCTAAAATTGTCACTGCAGGCTAGTGACAAATTTTATCAATTCTCATTGGCACACTGGTACACCCTTATAATTCCCTTGTATATGGTACTTAGGTACCCAGG
The DNA here is from genome assembly GCF_031143425.1 of Pleurodeles waltl. Taxonomy (NCBI): domain Eukaryota; kingdom Metazoa; phylum Chordata; class Amphibia; order Caudata; family Salamandridae; genus Pleurodeles; species Pleurodeles waltl. Next base: position 992,104,906 of record NC_090446.1, on the reverse strand, counting down.
GTATTGGGGTTCCAGGAAATCCCTATAGGCTGCAGCATTTCTTTTGCCACTCATTGGGCGCTCAGACAATTCTTACACAGGACTGCCACTGCAGCCTGAGTGAAATAACGTCCACATTATTTCACAGCCATTTTTCACTGCACATAAGTAACTTATAAGTCACCTATATGTCTAACCCTCACTTGGTGAAGGTTAGGTGCCAAGTTACATAGTGTGTGGGCACCCTGGCACTAGCCAAGGTGCCCCCGCATCGTTCAGGGCAAATTCCCCGAACTTTGTGAGTGCGGGGACATCATTACACGCGTACACTGCACATAGGTCACTACCTATGTGTAGCGTCACCATGGTAACTCCGAACATGGCCATGTAACATGTCTAAGATCATGGAATTGTCACCCCCAATACCATTCTGGTATTGGGGGTGACAATTCCATGATACCCCGGGTCTCTAGCACAGAACCCGGTTTCTGCCAAACTGCCTTTCCGGGGTTTCCACTGCAGCTGCTGCTGCTGCCAACCCCTCAGACTGGATTCTGCCCTCTTGGCGTCTGGACAGCCCCTTCCAGGAAGGCAGAACAAAGGATTTCCTCTGAGAGAGGGTGTTACACCTTCTCCCTTTGGAAATAGGTGTGAAGGGCTGGGAGGAGTAGACTCCCCCAGACTCTGGAAATGCTTTGATGGGCACAGATGGTGCCCATCTCTGCATAAGCCAGTCTACATCGGTTCAGGGATCCCCCAGCCCTGCTCTGGCGTGAAACTGGACAATGGAATGGGGAGTGACCACTCCCCTGACCAGTACCTCCCAGGGGAGGTGCCCAGAGCTCCTCCAGTGTGTCCCAGAGCTCTGCCATCTTGGATTCAGAGGTGTTGGGGGCACAATGGACTGCTCTGAGTGGCCAGTGCCAGCAGGTGATGTCAGAGACCCCTCCTGATAGGTTCTTACCTCTCTTGGTAGCCAAACCTCCTTTCTTGGTAGCCAAACCTCCTATTCTGGCTACTTAAGGTCTCTCCTCTGGGCTATTCCTCAGATAACGAATGCAAGAGCTCACCAGAGTTCCTCTGCACTTCCCTCTTCGACTTCTGCCAAGGATTGACTGCTGACTGCTCCAGGACGCCTGCAAAACTGCAACAAAGTAGCAAGACGACTACCAGGAACATTGTAGCGCCTCATCCTGCAGGCATTCTCGACTGTTTCCTGGTGGTGCATGCTCTGAGGGCTGTCTGCCTTCACCCTGCACTGGGAGCCAAGAAGAAATCTCCTGTGGTCGACAGAATCTTCCTCCTGCTAACACAGGCACCAAAAGACTGCATCGCCGATCCTCTGGGTCCCCTCTCATTCTGACGAGCATGGTCCTTGGAACACAGGAGCTGGGTCCAAGTGTCTCCCACAGTCCAGTGGCCCTTCTGTCCAAATTTGGTGAAGGTAAGTCCTTGCCTCCCCACGCCAGACAGCAAACCTGTGTACTGCATGATTTGCAGCTGCTCCGTCTTCTGTGCACTTCTCCAAGGATTCCTTTGTGCACAACCTAGCCTGGGTCCCCAGCACTCCGTCCTGCAGTGCTCAACCCACTGAGTTGGACTCTGACGTCGTGGGACCCTCCTTTTGTGACTCTGAGTTCACAGAACTTCAAAGTGCCTGCTCCGGTACTTCTGCAGGTGCTGCCTGCTCCTGCGAAGGCTCTCTGAGTTGCTGAGCACCCCCTGTCTCCTCCTCCAAGGGGGCGGCATCCTGGTCTTTCCTGGTCCCCAGCAGCAACCAAAAACCTCTACTGCGACCGTTGCAGCTATCAAGACTTGTTTACTGTATTTCTGCGTGGAAACACTTCTGTAATATCCAGCACTCCGTGGGAGATCTTCCATCCAAAAGAGAAGTTCCTAGCCCTTTTTGTTGTTACAGAATCTTTGGCTTCTTCCACCCGGAGGCAGCCCTTTTGCACCTTCATCCGGGGTTTCCTGGGCTCCTGCCCCCCCTGGACACTATCGCGACTCTTGAACTTGGTCCCCTTCCTTTACAGGTCCTCAGGTCCAGGAATCCATCTTCAGTGCTTTGCTGGTGCTTGTGGCTCTTGCAGAATCCCCCTATCACGACTATTGTGTCTTTCTGGGGTAGTAGGGTAACTTTACTCCTACTTTCTAGGGTCTTGGGGTGGGGTATTTTGGACACCCTTACTGTTCTCTTACAGTCCCAGCGACCCTCTACAACTTCCCATAGGTCTGGGGTCCATTAATGATTCGCATTCCACTTTTGGAGTTTATGGTTTGTGTTGCCCCTAGACCTATGTTCACCTATTGCATCCGATTGTGATTCTACATTGTTTGCACTACTTTTCTCACTGTTACTTACCTGTTTTGGGTTTGTGTACACATAACTTGCGTATATTATTTACCTCCTAAGTGAGGGTACTCTCTGAGATACTTTTGGCATATTGGGGGTCACCGCCAGGGCTAAAGTGGCGTCCGTATCGCCAACAGGCTGGCGGTACGGAGACCCCTACCGCCGCGGTTGCACCGCCGGGGCTGGCGGTTTCCTGCCGTTTTAGCCCCGACGGTGATAATCCGCCAGGGCAGCGCTGCAAGCAGCGCTGCCCTGGGTATTATGACTCCCCTACCGCCAGCCTGTTTCTGGTGGTTTGCACCGCCAGGAAGAGGCTGGCGGTAAGGGGAGTCCTGGGGCCCCTGGGGGCCCCTACACTGCCCATGCCACTGGCATGGGCAGTGCAGGGGCCCCCTAACATGGCCCTGTGCAGCTTTTCACTGTCTGCACAGCAGACAGTGAAAAGCGCGACGGGTGCTACTGCACCCGTCGCACAGCCGCAACACCGCCGGCTCCATTAGGAGCCGGCTCCTATGTTGCGGCCGCATCCCCGCTGGGCCGGCGGGCATAAACTAGGTTTGCGCCCGCCGGCCCAGCGGGGATGTTGTAATGGGGACCGCGGGAGTTTGGCCCCATTGGCGCCAAGCTTGTAATGACCCCCATTGTCACTAAAATAAAGTACCTTTATTTTTAGTAACTCTGAGTATTGTGTTTGCTTATGATATTGTGCTATATGATATAAGTGGTATAGTAGGAGCTTTGCATGTCTCCTAGTTCAGCCTAAGCTGCTTTGCCATAGCTACCTTCTATCAGCCTAAGATGCTAGAAACACCTCTATTCTACTAATAAGGGATAACGGGACCTGGCACAGGGTGTAAGTACCACAAGGTACCCACTATAAGCCAGGCCAGCCTCCTAAACTCTGGTTAAAACAATGGAGTAAATTGACGAAAGATCAAGGGACCTTAGCTTTTCCGGAACACAGAACATTCAATTTAAGAATTTTGGATCAATTGCGATTATCACTGTATGATATGAAGCCATTGCCGAGACAAGCAGAGTTCGAGGCTTTAGCAGTCTGGGAGCTAGTGGTTAGACAGCAGCAGGAGCTGAAGTTTAATAGAAGGGTGAAGAAAGTGGAAAAATCATTAGCAGAAGCTAGATGGGATTAGGAGCAAAAGAGATGGAGAATGGCAAAAATGCAGGAGATTAAAATGTTTCCTGCCATTACTGAGGGAAATGAGGAAGAGAAAGAAGACAGTGCTAAGGAGGAAGAAAGTGGAGGAAAGAAGAAAAAGAAAAAGTCCTATGTAGATGATGATGATTCAGATGTTGAGGATCTTATTACGCAATTGTTAAGAGACAGGCCTCCACCTTTAACGACCTATGGCGGGGGTCCGGGTACTAATGCTCCTGCCCCTACAGCTACTCCTACACAAGCCCAGAGAGCGGGGGGAGCTGTACAGGCAGAAGTCGGATAATTGCCAGGGGTAGTACAGAGTACACCTATTGCAGGAACGAATACCATAGTTCAAGCACAGATGCATCCACCTTCAGTACAGAGAATGTATCCAGATGTACCAGTTCTTGAGACTGTTTAAAATATCCTGGTGCTGAGGGAGCAGGTGCTTCCGAAGGCAATGTTGGTCCAGACAGACCAGACACCAATGTTGTTACCTTCAGCCCAAGCACAAAGTTTGCCGAAATTCACACCTCTAACAGGAACACAGACAGATCTCACACCAGTTATGAACCAGGCAATAGGAGTAGCACTTCCACAAGGTGCAGGTGCTAGAGCATCCCCGGATGCAATATCGATACCGATTACTGTTGGTCCAGCGGTACCCTTATATGCACAAAAGAAAACAGAGACAGGAGAGCAGAATGACATGTCACAGAGTCTTGTGAGAAGGGGGGGGGAAGATTCTGCACAATTGACATTGTCTGCAGGGCAGGCTTTCAATGAACCTAGACCTTCTATGGGTTTTAGTCCTCTTGTAGCACTACCAGATTCAGTGAATGTCTTGAATGCAAATCAGAGTCTGAGACTTCTGACACCGCAAGCTTCGGGCACAGTGACACAACAGACACCATCCTCGAATGCAAGTAACATCTCATTGCAAGGGTTAACAGCTTAACAGTTGAATAATTGGCTGGAGAGTCTAAATTCTCCTCAAAATGCATCAAAAGGTGAAGACCAATTAAACCGAGTGGGATTAAATATAGAAACAAACGAGTTAGTTGAGGGAACAATGTGACTGAACCGGCTAGAGTTTTACACAGAAGAAGAGCTGAGGTATTTATGCCCAAGAATTACAAAAGAGGTGGGAAAAATACATCAGAAACTAGCAGAATTAGCAGAGAAACATGACATTGATCTTAAAATGACAAAGCATCTAAGACGAAGTTACAGATTTTGAGGCAAAGGATTTTGAACACATGATATCAGCTGGGATGAAAGCACACTTGAGGGATTTGCTGCAGAGTGCACAGATCTGGGAAGCATTAGAAAAGTGGGAAGGCAGATGGACAAAGAAAAAAGAGAAACAAAAGCGAGATTCCAAAGAAGGGGCAGAAGGAGTGGACAAAGGAGAATCGGTTAAAATGCTTCCAATGAGTGAAATTCCAGAGTGTCAATTTGTTCATGTCCCATGGCACAGGAGTGACATACTATCCTTCACACATGATTATCCCAAGTTGAGGAAGAAGCCAGTTGAGTGATATCAATAGATTGAGAGATTTGTGAAACTCTCTAAATGTTTGTGGGAAGACTTGAACGCATTACTGGAGATAGTTGTTCCAGCTGACCTGTGGGTCGAGTGTAAGAGGGCAGTAGATTGGCCAACGAGTGAACCAGAGAGAGACAAGCTTACAGGTGCACCATCACCCGAGGTAATAAAGAATTATTATAAGGTGATTGAGTTCCTGAAGACTAGAATCTCACCCAAAAACATTGATTGGCAGCGGATTGATAGAAAAGTCCAAGAGTCTAAAGAGTCAATACATACATACTACGAGAGATTGTTGAAAGCTTTCAAGGAGTACAGTTGTAAGGAACAATTGAACCAAAAGACATGTTGCATTTTGTGTTCAGATTTGTCGAAGGGTTGAGACCAGAAGTAGGACAGATGATTAAGAGTCATTTAATTTGCTGGCAGGCAAAGCCGATTGATCAGGTGTTGCAATATGCTAAATACTGTAGTGAGGAGATTGAATTGAAAAAAAAGAAATTGAAAGAAAAGGCAATGGCAATGCAGATTAAGGCAGCCCAAACAGGAGTGCAAGGAGCTTTAGTGCCGTCGATGCTACCGCACCAGAGAGCTGTCATGTTTCAACCCCAAGTGAGGGGCAGAGGGCGCGGAATCGATATGATGCGCGGTCCAGATTTAGGAATTGTGGTTGTTCAGAATGATGTGCAGGGTATGAAAAGGATGCTGCTGTGTCATTTGTGCGGAAACGTTGGACACTGGAAGCGGGAGTGCCCATTGATGGTGCAGGATGGAGTGGTTCAACAAGGTGAAGTCAGTACATTTCAAGCTGTGAAGGTTCCGAAAATGAGGGGCATAGTTTCTAATGCTCAGAATCGAAGACATAATTTCTTGCCCGTACAGCAGATGCAGGTGCCTCATGCCCAATTTGCTCTGTTAACACCAGTACAACAGCAGGTTTCTATGGTACCTAGACAGCAAATGCAAATACCCCAAGCACCGATGGAACAGCAACAGGTGATGCTTACTCAACAGGCCACAGGTCAGAGACAAGACAATTGTAATAACACAGTACACCAGTTACCATTTCACAGTGAGGATGAAATAAATGAAGAATGGATGAGTGACAGTTCAGACGAAGGAGCATGTATGCTTGCTGCATCCCTAGAAGTAGATCAGAGAGGGCCTTTTGTTAAGGGAAAGGTAATGGGTCATAAGGTATCATTCTTGGTTGATACAGGAGCTACACGCTCTACAGTGAGGAGCATAGAAGTACCAAACTTACCTCTTTCAGGCAGGACAGTTCAAGTTGTGGGAGTGGAAAATAGACAGCTGACAAACCCATCACAGAACCAGTGCAGGTTGAAATTGGAAATTACTTGGGACTGCATAGATTTGTGGTATGTGATTCAAGTCCAGCGTCCCTACTAGGTAGAGATTTGTTGTGCAAAACCAAATGCTCTATAAATTGTACAGATCCAGGGATAGAAGTCCAAACAAACAGTGATGATAAAGAAGAACAGGCATCTGCAGTGGTCCTAAATAATGCCTATGAAGAATACCCATTGATTGAATTTTTACCAATGTTCACTATGAAAGAATTGCATGCAGATTTACAGGGAACTGTGAGAGAGGAAGTCTGGGGCTTGACAGGAAAAGAAGTAGGACTGATTAATGGAGTAGAACCGATCAAAAGTACTTTGAAGCCGAATGTTGAGTTTCCGCAGCTTCCTCAGTATAACATGGCGCAGGATGTGCTGATGAAAATGGCACAGATAATTGGAGATTTCCTAAAACAAGGAGTTCTAAAGGAGGTGTTGAGCAGCCCATGTAATTCACCGATAATGGGTTTGAAAAACCCATGTGGGAAGGTACAGGTTGTGCAGGATTTGCGGAAAGTGAACGACATGGTGTTTAAATGATGTCCGATTGTGCCCAATCCAGCAGTGATACTGTTTCAGATTCCGTGCGATGTGGAGTGGTTCACAGTGGTTGATTTGTCACAAGCTTTCTTTTCTGTACCACTTCATGAGGATACTCAGTTTCTTTTCAATTTCAAATTTCTAGATAAGATCTATAGCTGGTGCAGGTTTCCACAAGGGTACACGGAGTCACCATCCCTGTTCAATCAGATCCTGAAAAATAATCTGAGTCATTGGATTTACCCTGCCAATCGACTCTTGTACAGTACATTGATGATTTATTGATTGCATCCAAAACAAGGGGACGAATGTAAGCATGACTCGATTGCCCTGTTGAACCATTTGTGAGAATTTGGTCATAAAGTTTCACCTGTGAAGTTACAGTATTGTCAAAAGTCAGTCAAGTATTTGGGACATCAGATTGATAAGGGGTTGAGAAGAATTTTCAAAGAAAGGTTAACAATGATCTTACAGAGAAGTCCTCCGACTTCCCAGAAGGATTTTCGAATGTTTCTGGGAATGGTGGGGTACCGTAGACAGTGGATTCCGAATTTTGCTCAGATAGCCAAACCCCTACAGCAGTTGACCCACAAAGGAGTTACAAATCCTATTACCCTAGACGAGGACCAGATGAAGGCATTTACTGAATCGAGAGAGAGTTGTGCAGAGCTCCAGCATTGGAAATGCCTGATTATACAAAGCCTTTCACATTGTTCTGCCATGAACGTGATGCTTGTTCTTTGTCTGTTTTGACACAGGTCCATGGATGTGCTTATCGCCCAGTAGCTTATTTTTCAGCTACCTTGGACCCGGTTGCAGCAGTTTTGCCAATGTTTTTTACAGTTATTGTGATACTTTAGGGAGCTTTGCTGAATATATGCTTTAGTCTGTTTTGTGAAACAAAAGCCCTCTTGTGCCACTCCAATGTTTTAAATTCCTCACAATATTTGAAGTGTTACTGAATAATTGTGAGAACATATGTCATATTGGTGGAGTTACCAAATGATTGCAAGGGACCGGACATAAACATTTTTGATGAACACTGCGGTAAAGACAAAGAAAAATTCATACACAATTCAAAGTGAAAGAGATACTTTATTTCGACTATAAGCCATAAAAGTGAAATACAAAAAGAAAATGTATAAAAAATACAATTAATTCTAATAAAAATGCGTATGCGAGCAACCATCATGAGTGAAATAGAACAGGCCAATGCTGGGTCACACAGATACGAACAAACCTCTGACAAAAACCTATCCTGTTTGGAGACGTTTAAACATAATACTTAGCAAGGACCAAACCATTTCCCAAGCGGCATCTTTATCTTCAAGGGATTGCACGACCCATTACAAGATCCCATTAAGGGTTTCTCGGGGCCGTATAATTCAAACATATTAAAAGAATCAATTAAAAACTGGGTAACCATTATACACATACCATTATGCAGGGAGCATTATGCCACAAGATGTTTACAGAACCCATTTCCCTCCAGCAACTAGATCCTGCTACAATGTTAGGTTGCCCACAAATTGTTAAAGACATAAAGTGCACGTGCTTAAGAAAATCTAATAAAAACGGGAACCTGAATCCAGCTACAGTACTAAGTTTTACAACCTAGGCTCGAACTAGAATAGCAGTACTACTGAAATAGAGTCTCCCAGGGTATCTGGCTCTGTACTTAAATTGGGTTTCACTTTCCACCTTCTAATAGGCCAGGCTTCTAACAGGAATTAAGCTTCCAAGAATACAACGCAGGGGTTCTTATCCACTTCTGTGCTGTCCGGCCCCCAAATGCCTACAAAGTGGTAAAGCCCAATGCTCTATTTGTCCTCCATGCATCTCGCAAAAGAATATGAAATAATTCTCAATTCTGTGAGCAACTCCATATGTACAACTATCTGCTTGCCTGGAAGGGGTGGGATTCCATTTGTCTGTAAAATGGGAGAGTGGCAGTGTACCCAGTCTACCCGGAACAAAAAGTGACCACACAGGGGCATGTTCTGTCGGAGCATGGAGTGAGAAGTGTCTCTCTCGCTCTCCAAGCTCCAGTGGGCCATCCAGCATCATCTAACGCACCGGGACTGCCTTGTCTATGAACAGACACCAAGATACAATGCTATATACCCTCTTGAGTCTGTGTGGGGGTCCTCTTGCTCCTCTCTGGCAGTCCCGGTAAAGTCATGGAGAACCTCTGTCGTGAGGACTTTCACTTTCTTCAGCCACCATCTTGCTACAACTAGGCTGCAATACTCAGAGCCGCACTGACAGTAATGGGGACAGGTGACCTGGTCACCACTGCTGAGTGGAATCTTTGCGGCACCTGTGGCTCAGCGGAGCATTTTGCAGCTGGAACTTGTGCTCGCCATTGCTAATACATTTGGGAGCATCATCACTGGCCTGATGCACCACTCGCTTGCAGCAATGACAGGGGCACACAGGAGAGGAATCAACGGTCAGAGTGGGCGTTGAGGAGCACAAAAAGCTGTTACTGCTGATCGCCCCATGAGGACTGCCAAAGAAGCGGTGAACGCTACTTCTTGCCCTCCACCCTTTATTTTTTGTTTTGCTGCACAGCATGACGAAGCTCTGGGGGATAACACTTCCGGTGCCCACTGTCCCTTTAAGATCCTTGCCAGCATAGTAGTTTCTCAATATGTGCTGGGCCTTCACACTTGATCAGTCTAGAAAGGGGGAGAGTTCACAATGATGGACAGCACTATAATCCTGCTCCCACTGAGTAACACGTTTACCAGCCATTTTAGAATGTGCTATTGGGCACTCTGAAACCAAGAGATCATTAGGCCCGCACACACACTCAGGCGGAAGGTGCACGCCATAAAGACTGGAGTTCTGTGTCCTCCTAGGGGCTGGAGGCAACTCATGGATGATTTGCTGCTTTTTGGGTACCTGCAGCCGAGGCCCTCCTCCCTTCGGTATTGAACACTAGAGTCTGAAGGGGCCATGCAGAGCTGAGGCAGCGACAGCTGCAGGCCAGCAATACACCAGGACCCGTTTTTACATCCATTGGCAGAGACAAAGAGGCCTGAGAGCACAGCTCCTTTACTTGTCCAGATTGCAGCTGCCACCCAGACTTTGGTGGTTTACGACAGTCAGGACCCCTAAGCATTATCTCTGCTGGAATTAGCTGGTAGGGTCGGCTTGCAGTACCCCAAAGTGTTACCTCTGCTGGATGGAGCTACTCCTACCTGTCGATGTCTGCCGATAGGGCCTCAATACAGACTCATTGCTCAGTTCCGAACACAGATACTGGGAGTCAACATGCACAACTTGACCTCTAGTGGGGAGATTCCGATAGGAACCTATTACATAGACTATCTTACCAACTGTGCTTGGGTAACCACAATGGTGTGCTCAAAATCATCCAAGGATAATCCAGTGACCTCTCTCTGGAGTAAACCATCTGCTAGAGACATGAAGTTGCCTAAAGGCCCGTCAACTCTTGAAGCAGATAACTTGGCCCCTGTCCCAATCTCTCAAGAATACACTGCTCTCTTTCTACAGGAGACATGGTCAGAGATTGGGTCACTCAAGTGAGACTTTAAATCATGGGTCGGGGATCTACAAAGAGACATATCTGAGATAGGAAGTCTGGAACGCACTGTGGATACCCGATCTGAAGATCAGGAAATGTTTTGGCACCAGGTAGTGACTCTTCAGCACCAACAAATTGAATCACAAGCTAAGCAAGAAGACTTGGAAAATAGGAGTCGTCAAAACTATCTCCACATAAGGGGGATACCCAAGGGTGTGGATGGTGAGAACATAATTGGCGTTCACTGCAGGCCTGTTGCAAGCGATTAGAGAAAACATGGATCTGACCCTATCAAAGTTAGATAGAACGCACATAGTGGCATCTACACCAGGACACTCAGACATGGCACCTGATATCCTGGCCAGGGTCCACTTCTTTATACAGAAGGAGGACATACTGTCGGCCTCCAGAAGCAAAGCTGGACTTGTATTTCAAGGACACACCATACAAATATACCAGGACCTCTTCCCCATCAGTCAGAGAAGAGACTTCAAAATAGTGACAGATAAGTTTAGGGAACTGGACATCCACTACCAATAGGTCTACCCATTCACCTTGATGTCTACCTGGGAAGGAAAGCAATGATCCCTGCACTCCCAGGAGGAGGCAAAGCACCTTTTGGGCCTTGAATCTGATCTGGAGGACGAAGGCCCCTCAATTTCTTGTAAATCCACCAGAGAGGCACTGCCACCTACTTGAACTATGGTAAAGTCCCACCGGCCTACAAAGTGTCAAACAGAAGAGGTCTCCTGAGATACTAAACACAACATCATTCAGCACCTCAGGAATATGGGCAAGAGTTCTTCTCCAACCCCCTATAATGTGGGTTCCCTGTAGCATTTCCACCCTCCCTGCACTGATGACAAACCTGTCCCTGCTGAACGAATACTGGCTCTTGGTGCCCTGGCCTGTGGGGCCCTGGGGTGATTCTGGATTACACTCTGGTGCTCCCCCATGTTTGTTGAACTTGTCTGGCAGCCTATCCCCCATGGCTCACACCCCAGCAGAGTAACTTCTCAGGCAGAATCTGTGCACTCTGATGCTGATCTCCACCTGAAGCTTTTGGACAGGTAGGACCCGGTTGGTCTGCCTATTGTAGTTTTGTTTTGTATGCCTTCTCTAACAACAGGTCACACAGTCTTGGATATGGCTAACGTGATCCTTTTCAGTCATTTCACCAGACTTCCCCGTCCATGAGAGAGGGCCATAGTCATTAATTATATTGATTTTCAATAAGTGGCATACTGCTCTCTCTTGGACCTGACACACCACTGAATAAGAATTGCCTTGGAGAGAGCAAAGAGGGTAGGACATGATTGTTGCCCCTCTCACCTCGCCCTATCCGCACAATATGCCTCCCACACCACCTCATACCTGCCCTTTTACATACATCCATAACAGACAGCACTAACGAAGGACATAAATCTATTAACACTTAATATTTGATGCCTGAACTCCCTGAGGAAGCGTAGACAGCTTTGGAGATACATACTACAACATGACCGGATGTGGTCCTCCTCGAGGAAATCCACCTTACAGAGGCCGACAGACACCGAATGCCATACCCAAAATATCCAACTCAATATTGGGCCTTTACTGACACTAAAACGCTGGGGGATGACATCCCCTGCAAATCGGGTTTCTGTTCTTCGGTCTTTAAGATTGTGAGAAATTAAGAGGGGCACTTCCTAAAGTTGCATGTACTGAGAGGAAAAAGACCTCTGACCCTGCTCAACATATATACACTAAACTCATCACAGAACTCCTATCTTGGAAGGGTGCTGCGAGAACAACTCGAAGGAGAATGATGTGACATAATAATCCCCAGGAATTTTAATTTGGTTTGGGACCCGGAGTTCAATAGAAACAAGGTGACATACCAAGGTACAGGACCTATGTCTGCTCAGATGAAGAGGGATATCACTGACTTGGGCCTAGTAGATGCATGGCACTATAAGAACCCAGACGCAAGGGATTGTTCCTGTTACTGTCACACTTCATATTGATGCATTGGCATTGTCTTTGTCACGTCCTCACTCCTACGCCATCTGACCCTGGCTGGAATTTCTGATATTTCAATTTCTGACCACACCCACGTAAAACTTAGCTGGTTTGATGCATCCTCCAATAATAGAAGTCTCCCCTGTTCGTGCCTTCCACCTCATATGCTGAAAGATCCCATAGATGTTGAAGAAATATGAAAGGGGATTGGGAAATACTTTACCATCAACACTACATTGGACACGTCCTAACATATGGAATGGGATGAGTTCAAAGCACAGATACAGGAAGTGATCTCCTCGGCAGCCATGGCTAGAGGGAGGGAAGCTCAGCGGGTAGATGTTAACCTAACTACAGAACTCAAAGACCTGGAGCGGCAGGATAAGCTACCCTCCTCATGCAGGAACAAAATGCTAACTCGCCCTACTAAGAGGCCAGTTAAGAACCTATAGAACTAATAAGGCAGTGCAGACCCTCTTAGCCCTACAACAGAAATGTTATGAGGATGGCAATAAAGTGGTCACAATTGTAGACTTTGCCACATGCAGTCTAGGGCACACAGAATGAATGGTTGGGGATCAGGGTTGGGTGACTACTGTAGGAGGCTGGACTGGCTTGTAGTGAGTACCAAGGGGTACTTGCACCTTGCACCAGGCCCAGTTATCCCTTATTAGTGTATAGGGTGTCTAGCAGCTTAGGCTGATAGATAATGGTAGCTTAGCAGAGCAGCTTAGGCTGAACTAGGAGACGTGTGAAGCTACTACAGTACCACTTAGTGTCATATGCACAATATCATAAGAAAACACAATACACAGTTATACTAAAAATAAAGGTACTTTATTTTTATGACAATATGCCAAAGTATCTTAGAGTGTACCCTCAGTGAGAGGACAGGAAATATACACAAGATATATATACACAATAGCAAAAATATGCAGTATAGTCTTAGAAAACAGTGCAAACAATGTATAGTTACAATAGGATGCAATGGGGAAACATAGGGATAGGGGCAACACAAACCATATACTCCAAAAGTGGAATGCGAACCACGAATGGACCCCAAACCTATGTGACCTTGTAGAGGGTCGCTGGGACTATTAGAAAATAGTGAGAGTTAGAAAAATAACCCTCCCCAAGACCCTGAAAAGTGAGTGCAAAGTGCACTAAAGTTCCCCTAAGGACAAAGTAGTCGTGTTAGAGGAATAATGCAGGAAAGACACAAACCAGCAATGCAACAACTGTGGATTTCCAATCTAGGGTACCTGTGGAACAAGGGGACCAAGTCCAAAAGTCACAAGCAAGTCGGAGATGGGCAGATGCCCAGGAAATGCCAGCTGTGGGTGCAAAGAAGCTTGGACTGGACAGAAGAAGCTGAGGTTTCTGCAGGAACAAAAAGGGCTAGAGACTTCCCCTTTGGTGGACGGATTCCTCTCGCCGTGGAGAGTCGTGCAGAAGTGTTTTTCCGCCAAAAGAACACCAACAAGCCTTGCTAGCTGCAAATCGTGCATTTGGCGTTTTTGGACGCTGCTGGGGCCCAGGAGGGACCAGGAGGTCGCAAATTGGACCTGAGGAGAGAGGGGACGTCGAGCAAGACAAGGAGCCCTCACTGAAGCAGGTAGCACCCGGAAAAGTGCCAGAAACAGGCACTACAAGGATGCGTGAAACGGTGCTCGCCGAAGTTGCACAAAGGAGTCCCATGTCGCCGGAGACCAACTTAGAAAGTCGTGCAATGCAGGTTAGAGTGCCGTGGACCCAGGCTTGGCTGTGCACGAAGGATTTCCGCCGGAAGTGCACAGGGGCCGGAGTAGCTGCAAAGTCACGGTTCCCAGCAATGCAGCCCAGCGAGGTGAGGCAAGGACTTACCTCCACCAAACTTGGACTGAAGAGTCACTGGACTGTGGGGGTCACTTGGACAGAGTTGCTGGATTCGAGGGACCTCGCTCGTCGTGCTGAGAGGAGACCCAAGGGACCGGTAATGCAGCTTTTTGGTGCCTGCGGTTGCAGGAGGAAGATTCCGTCGACCCACGGGAGATTTCTTCGGAGCTTCTGGTGCAGAGAGGAGGCAGACTACCCCCACAGCATGCACAAGCAGGAAAACAGTCGAGAAGGCGGCAGGATCAGCGTTACAGAGTTGCAGTAGTCGTCTTTGCTACTATGTTGCAGGTTTGCAGGCTTCCAGCGCGGTCAGCGGTCGTTTCCTTATCAGAAGGTGAAGAGAGAGATGCAGAGGAACTCGGATGAGCTCTTGCATTCGTTATCTAAAGTTTCCCCAGAGACAGAGACCCTAAATAGCCAGAAAAGAGGGTTTGGCTACTTAGGAGAGAGGATAGGCTACTAACACCTGAAGGAGCCTATCAGCAGGAGTCTCTGACGTCACCTGGTGGCACTGGCCACTCAGAGCAGTCCAGTGTGCCAGCAGCACCTCTGTTTCCAAGATGGCAGAGGTTTGGAGCACACTGGAGGAGCTCTGGACACCTCCCAGGGGAGGTGCAGGTCAGGGGAGTGGTCACTCCCCTTTCCTTTGTCCAGTTTCGCGCCAGAGCAGGGGCTAAGGGGTCCCTGAACCGGTGTAGACTGGCTTATGCAGAATTGGGCACATCTGTGCCCAACAAAGCATTTCCAGAGGCTGGGGGAGGCTACTCCTCCCCTGCCTTCACACCATTTTCCAAAGGGAGAGGGTGTCACACCCTCTCTCAGAGGAAGTTCTTTGTTCTGCCATCCTGGGCCAGGCCTGGCTGGACCCCAGGAGGGCAGCTGCCTGTCTGAGGGGTTGGCAGCAGCAGCAGCTGCAGTGAAACCCCAGGAAGGGCAGTTTGGCAGTACCAGGGTCTGTGCTACAGACCACTGGGATCATGGGATTGTGCCAACTATGCCAGGATGGCATAGAGGGGGCAATTCCATGATCATAGACATGTTACATGGCCATATTCGGAGTTACCATTGTGAAGCTACATATAGGTAGTGACCTATATGTAGTGCACGCGTGTAATGGTGTCCTCGCACTCACAAAGTTCAGGGAATTGGCTCTGAACAATGTGGAGGCACCTTGGCTAGTGCCAGGGTGCCCTCACACTAAGTAACTTTGCACCTAACCTTTACCAGGTAAAGGTTAGACATATAGGTGACTTATAAGTTACTTAAGTGCAGTGTAAAATGGCTGTGAAATAACGTGGACGTTATTTCACTCAGGCTGCAGTGGCAGGCCTGTGTAAGAATTGTCAGAGCTCCCTATGGGTGGCAAAAGAAATGCTGCAGCCCATAGGGATCTCCTGGAACCCCAATACCCTGGGTACCTCAGTACCATATACTAGGGAATTATAAGGGTGTTCCAGTAAGCCAATGTAAATTGGTAAAAATGGTCACTAGCCTGTCAGTGACAATTTGGAAAGAAATGAGAGAGCATAACCACTGAGGTTCTGGTTAGCAGAGCCTCAGTGAGACAGTTAGTCACTACACAGGTAACACATTCAGGCACACTTATGAGCACTGGGGCCCTGGGTTACCAGGGTCCCAGTGACACATACAACTAAAACAACATATATACAGTGAAAAATGGGGGTAACATGCCAGGCAAGATGGTACTTTCCTACACAACCCCCCCCAAACGAAGGACAATAAGACTAGCCATGACCTGATGAGTCTTCATTGTCTAAGTGGAAATATCTGGAGAGTCCATCTGCATTGGAGTGGCTACTCCCAGGTCTATGTTCCACTGTATAGTCTATTCCCTGTAGGGATATGGACCACCTCAACAATTTAGGATTTTCACCTTTCATTTGTTTTAGCCAAAGTAGAGGTTTGTGGTCTGTCTGAACAATGAAGTGAGTGCCAAACAGGTATGGCCTCAACTTCTTCAGAGCCCAGACCACAGCAAAGGCCTCCCTCTCAATGGCAGACCAACGCTTTTCTCTAGGGGTCAACCTCCTACTAATAAAAGCAACAGGTTGATCCTGGCCCTCAGAATTAAGTTGTGATAGGACTGCCCCTACTCCTAATTCAGATGCATCAGTTTGGACATAGAATTTTTTAGAGTAACAAGGGCTTTTCAGGACAGGTGCAGAGCACATGGCCTGCTTCAGCTCCTCAAAAGCTTTCTGACAGTTTGCTGTCCATGATACCTTTTTAGGCATTTTCTTGGATGTGAGGTCATTAAGAGGGGCTGCAATGGAGCCATAGTTCTTAATGAACCTCCTGTAATACCCAGTGAGGCCTAGGAAGGCTCTCACCTGAGTCTGAGTGGTAGGGGGAACCCAATCAATAATAGTTTGGATTTTCCCCTGAAGTGGTGCAATCTGTTCCCCACCAACAAGGTGTCCCAGATAAACCACCTTACCCTGCCCTATCTGGCACTTTGAAGCCTTGATAGTGAGGCCTGCCTTTTGCAGAGCCTCCAAAACTTTCCATAGGTGGACCAGGTGATCATCCCAGCTGGAGCTAAAGACAGCTATATCGTCCAAATATGCTGCACTGAAAGCTTCCAGCCCTTGCAGGACTGTGTTCACCAACCTCTGAAAAGTGCCAGGTGCATTTTTCAAACCAAAAGGCATTACAGTAAACTGGTAATGTCCTCCAATGGTAGAAAATGCAGTCTTAGGTTTAGCATCTTCTGACAATTTGATCTGCCAATACCCTGCAGTCAAATCAAAAGTGCTTAGATACTTGGCAGATGCCAGTGTATCTATGAGCTCATCTGCCCTGGGTATAGGGTGAGCATCAGTTTTGGTTACCAAGTTGAGACCTCTATAGTCTACACAAAACCGCATTTCTTTCTTTCCATCTTTAGAATTGGGTTTTGGTACCAGTACCACAGGAGAAGCCCATGGACTGTCAGAGTGCTCAACCACTCCTAGTTCCAACATTTTCTGAACTTCTTGCTTTATGCAGTCCCTGACATGGTCAGGCTGCCTATAGATCTTAATTTTGACAGGTAAACTGTCTCCAGTATCTATAGTGTGCTCACACCAAGAAGTGGTGCCTGGCACAGTAGAGAAGAGTTCTGAAAATTGTCCTAGGAGATTTATGCAATTGTCTTTCTGCTCAGCAGTAAGACAATCAGCCAAAACTACACCTTCCACAAGAGCATCTTGATCTGTGGAAGAGAAGAGATCAGGTAGAGGATCACTGTCTTCTTCCTGTCCCTCATCTGTTGCCATGAGCAGGGTGAGATCAGCCCTGTCATAGTAGGGTTTCAGGCGGTTGACATGGAGCACCCTAAGGGGACTCCTGGCAGTGCCTAAGTCAACCAAGTAGGTGACTTCACCCTTCTTTTCAACAATTGTGTGGGGTCCACTCCACTTATCTTGGAGTGCTCTTGGGGCCACAGGCTCCAAGACCCACACTTTCTGCCCTGGTTGGTACTGAACCAAAACAGCCTTCTGATCATGCCATTGCTTCTGGAGCTCTTGGCTGGCCTGAAGGTTTTTACTGGCCTTTTTCATGTACTCAGCCATCCTTGATCTGAGGCCAAGTACATAATCCACAATATCCTGCTTAGGAGCTTTTAAAGGTTGTTCCCAACCCTCCTTTACAAGTGTGAGTGGACCCCTAACAGGGTGTCCAAAAAGAAGTTCAAAGGGGCTGAAGCCCACTCCTTTCTGGGGTACCTCCCTGTAGGCAAAAAGGAGGCATGGTAGAAGGATATCCCATCTCCTGCGGAGTTTTTCAGGGAGACCCATAATCATGCCTTTGAGAGTTTTATTAAATCTCTCCACCAGTCCATTTGTTTGTGGATGATAGGGTGTTGTGAACTTGTACGTTACACCACACTCCTTCCACATGGCCTTTAAGTATGCAGACATGAAATTGCTTCCTCTGTCTGATACTACTTCCTTTGGGAAGCCCACCCTGGAAAATATTCCCAGGAGGGCCTTTGCCACTGCAGGAGCTGTAGTGGTCCTTAAAGGAATTGCTTCAGGATATCTTGTGGCATGGTCCACTACCACCAAGATAAACCTATTGCCTGAAGCAGTAGGAGGGTCAAGGGGGCCAACTATGTCAACCCCTACCCTTTCAAAGGGAACCCCAACCACAGGCAGTGGGATAAGGGGTGCCTTTGGAGTGCCACCTGTCTTGCCACTGGCTTGACAGGTTTCACAGGACTTACAAAATTCCTTTGTGTCCTCTGACATCCTAGGCCAATGAAACAATGGAACCAATCTGTCCCAAGTTTTCATTTGACCCAGGTGCCCAGCTAGGGGAATGTCATGTGCCAGTGTTAGGAGGAACTTTCTGTACTCCTGAGGAATCACTAATCTCCTGGCAGCTCCAGGTTTAGGATCCCTATGCTCAGTGTACAAGAGGTTGTCCTCCCAGTAAACTCTGTGAGAGTCACTGACATCCCCATTAGCCTGTTTGACAGCTTGCTGTCTGAGACCCTCTAATGTGGGACAGGTTTGCTGTGCCACACTCAGCTCCTCTCTGGCAGGCCCCCCTTCACCCAAAAGCTCAGCAGTGTCTGCTTCCAGCTCCTCTGGTGTAGGTTCTGCACAGGGAGGGAATTCTTCTTCCTCAGAAGTAGAATCCACTGTAGAGGGAGGGATAGTAGGAAGTGGTTTGCTTCTACTAGCCCTTGCTTTAGGGAGCACTTGGTCCATTGTTCCAGGATCCAAGCTTCCCTGTCCTTTTTGCTTTTTGGCCTGAGCCCTTGTCAAAGCAAAAATATGCCCTGGGATGCCCAGCATTGCTGCATGGGCCTCCAACTCCACATCTGACCAAGCTGATGTCTCCAAATCATTCCCTAATAGACAGTCTACAGGTAAATCTGAAGCTACCACAACTTTCTTTGGACCAGTTACCCCCCCCCCCCCAGTTGAGATTTACAACAACCATGGGGTGGCTTTGTGTTATGTTGTGAGCATCGGTTACTTGGTACTGGTGTCCAAGTATGTGTTGTTCAGGGTGCACCAGTTTCTCAATCACCATTGTGACACTGGCACCTGTGTCCCTGTAGGCCTGGACCTCAACACCATTTATTAGGGTTAGTTGCTTGTACTTCTCCAAGTTATGGGGGCAAGCAACCAAAGTGGCTAAATCAATAGCCCCTTCAGAGACTAAAGTAGCCTCTGTGGTCTCCCTAATCAGACCAACCCCAAATAAATTACCAAAAGTGAGCCCAGCTACTCCCTTGGATTGGCTATTAGTAGGTTGGCTCCCACCACCACTGCTATTAGTAGGGACACTAGGTGTAGCAGTAGGGGTTGTAGTGGTAGGAGCTGTGGTGCCTTTCTTTGGACAACTGGGATCTGTTGTCCAATGGCCTTTTATTTTACATAAATAGCACCATGGTTTCTTTTCCTTGTTCTGATTAAAGGAGGATTTGGACCCACCACCCCCACCAGAGTGTTTTTGTGGGCCTGATGAAGACTCATTTTTAGATTTGTCCCCACCCTTGTCAGAAGACTTACCATCCTTCTTTTTGTTGCCATCTTTGTCACCCCCTGTATGAACTTTTCTGTTCACTCTTGTTCTGACCCATTTGTCTGCCTTCTTTCCCAATTCTTGGGGAGAGGTCAGATCAGAGTCCACCAAGTACTGGTGCAACAAATCAGACACATAATTATTAAGAATATGCTCTCTCAGGATCAAGTTATACAGGCTGTCATAATCAGTAACTTTACTGCCATGTAACCACCCCTCCAAGGCCTTCACTGAATGGTCAATGAAATCAACCCAGTCTTGTGAAGACTCCTTTTTGGTCTCTCTGAACTTTATCCTGTACTGTTCAGTGGTTAAGCCATAACCATCCAGGAGTGCATTCTTAAGAACTGTAAAATTATTAGCATCATTTTCTTTCACAGTAAGGAGCCTATCCCTACCTTTTCCACTAAATGATAGCCATAGGATAGCAGCCCACTGCCTTTGAGGGACATCCTGTACAACACAGGCCCTCTCAAGTGCAGCAAACCACTTGTTAATGTCATCCCCCTCCTTATAAGGGGGAACTATCTTGTGCAGATTCCTGGAATCATGCTCTTTTGCAGGATGACTATGGGGAATACTGCTGCTGCCACCATGGGTATCTAAACCCAACTTCTGTCTTTCCTTCTCTAATTCAAAAGACTGTCTATCCAAATCCAGCTGTTGCTTTTTAAGCTTCAGTCTGGTTTGTTCCACCCTCAACTTATTGAGTTCCCTCTCTAACATTCTGTCATCAGGGTTGGTGGGAGGGACATTTCTAGAAACAGAGCTATGATGGGAATGAAAAGAAGGAGACCTGTCCCTTACAGAAGCCACCCTAACAGCTTGGTTTACAGAAACATTACTACCAGTATGGTGAGAATAAATGCTTTTGCTATGATGTGAGACAACACTATTTATATGGTGTGGCTCATCATCATTACCATCTATGCTAGATTGTCTAGTAATGGGCAAGCTAGGAAGTTTCTTTCCTGAATCTTTTCCTGGGGGAGTCCCTGAATCAGATTGAGAACTATTAGGTACTTTTTCAACAGATGAGGCACCTATGGCCTTATCCTGTTCTCTAAGCATGTTAAGTAACAGTTCCAAGGAAGGATTCTTCCCTACACTCAAACCTCTCTCTATACAGAGACTCCTTGCTCTTTTCCAGCTAAGGTTGTCATATGCAAGTTTGGACAGATCAACACTTTGGCCTGTGCCAGACATTTTTTAGAGAGAGTTAAAGTGATAGAAAAAGAGAAAAAAGTTTTCAGAACTTTTTGGAAAGACAGAAAAAACGTTTTTAAACTTTTAAGAACTTTTTGAAAGTTTAGAGGTACTTTTCAGCACTTAGAAAAGAGTGAAAAGAGGAAATGCAAAACTTTTTGGCTATGTGTATATACACTGACCTTGTTTTTTATATTTTTCTCTTATGAAAAGTACAATGACAAGAGTGGTAAGTAGTCTCAAGCACCCATCCCACCACTGCACAACCAATGTAGGAGGCTGGACTGGCTTGTAGTGAGTACCAAGGGGTACTTGCACCTTGCACCAGGCCCAGTTATCCCTTATTAGTGTATAGGGTGTCTAGCAGCTTAGGCTGATAGATAATGGTAGCTTAGCAGAGCAGCTTAGGCTGAACTAGGAGACGTGTGAAGCTACTACAGTACCACTTAGTGTCATATGCACAATATCATAAGAAAACACAATACACAGTTATACTAAAAATAAAGGTACTTTATTTTTATGACAATATGCCAAAGTATCTTAGAGTGTACCCTCAGTGAGAGGATAGGAAATATACACAAGATATATATACACAATAGCAAAAATATGCAGTATAGTCTTAGAAAACAGTGCAAACAATGTATAGTTACAATAGGATGCAATGGGGAAACATAGGGATAGGGGCAACACAAACCATATACTCCAAAAGTGGAATGCGAACCACGAATGGACCCCAAACCTATGTGACCTTGTAGAGGGTCGCTGGGACTATTAGAAAATAGTGAGAGTTAGAAAAATAACCCTCCCCAAGACCCTGAAAAGTGAGTGCAAAGTGCACTAAAGTTCCCCTAAGGACAAAGTAGTCGTGTTAGAGGAATAATGCAGGAAAGACACAAACCAGCAATGCAACAACTGTGGATTTCCAATCTAGGGTACATGTGGAACAAGGGGACCAAGTCCAAAAGTCACAAGCAAGTCGGAGATGGGCAGATGCCCAGGAAATGCCAGCTGCGGGTGCAAAGAAGCTTCGACTGGACAGAAGAAGCTGAGGTTTCTGCAGGAACGAAAAGGGCTAGAGACTTCCCCTTTGGTGGACGGATCCCTCTCGCCGTGGAGAGTCGTGCAGAAGTGTTTTCCCGCCGAAAGAACGCCAACAAGCCTTGCTAGCTGCAAATCATGCATTTGGCGTTTTTGGGACGCTGCTGGGGCCCAGGAGGGACCAGGAGGTCGCAAATTGGACCTGAGGAGAGAGAGGACATCGAGCAAGACAAGGAGCCCTCATTGAAGCAGGTAGCACCCGGAGAAGTGCCAGAAACAGGCACTACGAGGATGCGTGAAACGGTGCTCGCCGAAGTTGCACAAAGGAGTCCCACGTCGCCGGAGACCAACTTAGAAAGTCGTACAATGCAGGTTAGAGTGCCGTGGATGCAGGCTTGGCTGTGCACGAAGGATTTCTGCCGGAAGTGCACAGGGGCCGGAGTAGCTGCAAAGTCGCGGTTCCCAGCAATGCAGCCCAGCGAGGTGAGGCAAGGACTTACCTCCACCAAACTTGGACTGAAGAGTCACTGGACTGTGGGGGTCACTTGGACAGAGTCGCTGGATTCGAGGGACCTCGCTCGTCGTGCTGAGAGGAGACCCAAGGGACCGGTAATGCAGCTTTTTGGTGCCTGCGGTTGCAGGGGGAAGATTCCGTCGACCCACGGGAGATTTCTTCGGAGCTTCTGGTGCAGAGAGGAGGCAGACTACCCCCACAGCATGCACAAGCAGGAAAACAGTCGAGAAGGCGGCAGGATCAGCGTTACAGAGTTGCAGTAGTCGTCTTTGCTACTATGTTGCAGGTTTGCAGGCTTCCAGCGCGGTCAGCGGTCGTTTCCTTATCAGAAGGTGAAGAGAGAGATGCAGAGGAACTCGGATGAGCTCTTGCATTCGTTATCTAAAGTTTCCCCAGAGACAGAGACCCTAAATAGCCAGAAAAGAGGGTTTGGCTACTTAGGAGAGAGGATAGGCTACTAACACCTGAAGGAGCCTATCAGCAGGAGTCTCTGATGTCACCTGGTGGCACTGGCCACTCAGAGCAGTCCAGTGTGCCAGCAGCACCTCTGTTTCCAAGATGGCAGAGGTTTGGAGCACACTGGAGGAGCTCTGGACACCTCCCAGGGGAGGTGCAGGTCAGGGGAGTGGTCACTCCCCTTTCCTTTGTCCAGTTTCGCGCCAGAGCAGGGGCTAAGGGGTCCCTGAACCGGTGTAGACTGGCTTATGCAGAATTGGGCACATCTGTGCCCAACAAAGCATTTCCAGAGGCTGGGGGAGGCTACTCCTCCCCTGCCTTCACACCATTTTCCAAAGGGAGAGGGTGTCACACCCTCTCTCAGAGGAAGTTCTTTGTTCTGCCATCCTGGGCCAGGCCTGGTTGGACCCCAGGAGGGCAGCTGCCTGTCTGAGGGGTTGGCAGCAGCAGCAGCTGCAGTGAAACCCCAGGAAGGGCAGTTTGGCAGTACCAGGGTCTGTGCTACAGACCACTGGGATCATGGGATTGTGCCAACTATGCCAGGATGGCATAGAGGGGGCAATTCCATGATCATAGACATGTTACATGGCCATATTCGGAGTTACCATTGTGAAGCTACATATAGGTAGTGACCTATATGTAGTGCACGCGTGTAATGGTGTCCTCGCACTCACAAAGTTCAGGGAATTGGCTCTGAACAATGTGGGGGCACCTTGGCTAGTGCCAGGGTGCCCTCACACTAAGTAACTTTGCACCTAACCTTTACCAGGTAAAGGTTAGACATATAGGTGACTTATAAGTTACTTAAGTGCAGTGTAAAATGGCTGTGAAATAACGTGGACGTTATTTCACTCAGGCTGCAGTGGCAGGCCTGTGTAAGAATTGTCAGAGCTCCCTATGGGTGGCAAAAGAAATGCTGCAGCCCATAGGGATCTCCTGGAACCCCAATACCCTGGGTACCTCAGTACCATATACTAGGGAATTATAAGGGTGTTCCAGTAAGCCAATGTAAATTGGTAAAAATGGTCACTAGCCTGTCAGTGACAATTTGGAAAGAAATGAGAGAGCATAACCACTGAGGTTCTGGTTAGCAGAGCCTCAGTGAGACAGTTAGTCACTACACAGGTAACACATTCAGGCACACTTATGAGCACTGGGGCCCTGGGTTACCAGGGTCCCAGTGACACATACAACTAAAACAACATATATACAGTGAAAAATGGGGGTAACATGCCAGGCAAGATGGTACTTTCCTACAACTACTGAACAGGACAAACAGTAAACATTCCAGGATTATTCCAAGGCAAGCCATCAGAGCAAAACTATCTCCCCCTTAGCTGATCACGGCTTACTTACAGTCCTGCAAATGGGACCCATTGTGTCCCACATATGCAGAACTCCTCAAAGCTTCCAGTACACCGGAGGTACTCTGGGCAGCTGTGCGGAAACTACCTTTGGGGAAAACCATGGGCCCAGATGAGCTGCCCGTAAGTTTTTACTGTCTGTTTCTTCCTGACCTCCAGGCCCACATCCTCCAACTTTTTAACTCTTTTACACAGGACTTGAGCTTACACCATCCATGATGGCAGCAGAAACAACTCTTATACTCAAACCAGGCCTCATGTTGTCAGCTCTTACATTTGATATGGCCTTTCTGCACTATGGTGCATTGTTTGTCTCCTGTTTCACCAAAACTTTAAATTAAAAGATTCTGAGGAAAAAGTGACCTCACAAATTGTAATTTAAAAAAAACTTCAAAGCTGAGTTCTGGTTGCTGGTTTGGATTCCAGGAACTAAACGGTTAGTTTCCCTAAGCTGGGACAATGGTACAGTATACTCTACTCGCACTCCCAGAAGTGCGTCTTCACAAGCTTACTCAAGGCGAGATTGATACTTCACTTATCCAACCACAATTCACAATTCACCCCAGATCTTCATGAGATATCGGGTGGCCCCTCTCCCCAGCCCAATCTCGGAACTGGGGACCCTGTCTCCCGGGGCCAGGACTAAATATTTAATTGCTTTTTTGAGGAGGGTGGCCATGAGGTCCCCCTTTCCAGGCCAATTCTAACACCAGGATCCCCATCCCTGGAGTCCAGGCCATAATATTCTTTTGGGGGGAGCTGGACCATGTGGCACCCCTTCCTAGGTGGATCTTGGGCCCCTGTGACCCCATCACCCGGGGCCCAGCCTAATTATGTAAAAACTTTTGGGGAGAGGGTTGCGTGGCCCGTCTCCCCACAGCCAATCTCTGCCCCAGGGACCCCATCCACCCGGGCCCAGCCATGAGACCTGGCTCCCCACCTCCTGTGAGAGCTGGCACTGCTGTCACATAGAGGGAGCTCTCTGTGAGCAGCTCCCTCTCTGTGATAGCAGTGTTTCCTCTATTCCCCTGCCTGCATCTCACTCTCTGCCTGTTGTTTGATGGCTCTCCCTTACTGAAAGTGTAGTGTTTGCTTTGACTTGGTGGGAGCTGTTAAAGCTATGTCACAGGGATGGGCACCCCGGGACATATCTTGAGCTGGCCCTGGAGGGTGGTGGTCCCCATGGCCATTAATGACTTCCATAGGGGGCCGCAAAGCACCCCTCTAATGTCAATATCCACAGGCAGGTGGTGGTCCCTGGGGCGTGGGGTCTGTAGCAGGCCCTTTTGTGATCCTGGAGGTGGCGGTCCGTGGGACCATGCAGCCCGCAGCCTTCAATTTTAATTTCTGCCCGAAGGAGGTGGCGGGCCCTGGGGTTGCGGGGTGGGGGTCCAGGTGGCTCCCAGCATTCGTTTGACATATGTGCCTCAGGCCGGTGGTCGTCACCGGGGCTGCAGGGGCCAGGTGCCCCCTGCAACCATTTTGTTTAAAGCCTCAGGGAGGTGGTGGCCCCTGGGGTTGCAGCAGGGCTAGGCAGCCCCTCAGCACACATAATTTTTTTAGCCCCAGGGAGGTGGCAGTTTCCAGGACTGTGACAGGGGGCGCCTGCCCCCCTCAATAAATTGAGAAATATGCCCTGGGTAGGTGGTCATCCCTGTTGCTGCTGGGGTTGCGGTGCAGCGCAGCCCCCGCATTCAATTTTAATTTCTGCCCTGGGAGGTGGTTCTCACTGAGGCTTTAAGGGGGCCGGGCGCCCCCCCCATTACATTGAGAAAAGTGGTCCAGGAGGTGGTGGTCCATAGTGGTGCAGGGGGGCCGTCAACCCCCTTATTTAATGAAGTTTTAGTCCCAGGGAGAGAGTGGCCTCCGAGGCTGCAGAGGGGGGCAGCCCCGCAAACAAAATCTTTGTAGCTCTGTGGGGGTGGTGGTCACTGTGGCTACCAGGGCATTCGGGTGACCCCCCCCCATTAAAAAGGGCGATGCCCCGGTACTTGGCCCACATGGGGACTTCAGATTTAACAAGCACAGGAGACCCCGCTTGTGTTTTTTTTGTATTTTTTGCAGCAAAAAGTGTTTATTCTGCTCCTCACCAGAGCTAAGGTGTCCCTGCCCTGGTCCCTGGTCTTATTTCTAAACTTTTTTTGGGAACTTGGCTGAAGCCGAGACCTAAGATGGCTGACAACACTTTACAGTTGAAGTGTTGGCAGCCAATCCAGGCTGTGCATTTCTCTGCACAAGCTCATAATTATTCATGGATCTGTTGTGTTTCTAGATATCTATATTTCTTTTTCTTTTAATGTCAAAAATCACTGAATGGAAAAGAAGAAAAAGGCATCTTTATGGACCAAAAGCTACCTTTCTGCCACATTTGGTGTAATTTTGGTCAGCAGTTCGTGCTGTAGTTATATTCCAAATCCCTATGGGAATTAACATGGAAAACACAACTTTTTTGACCCCCCCCTTTTTTTCTCAGCCCCCACTTTACAGATCATCCCAAAACTGTACATGTACAACAATTTTGTTTAGAAAATGTTGTGACGATTTGTCGAACGGTGCCAAAGATTTAGGTAAGTCAAAAAAAGCTTTTTCTATGGAAACATGGTCCTAACTATAACTATCTACTAGATAGATAGATAGATAGATAGATAGATAGATAGATACTATTGTATTCACACACAGATGCATACAATAGAAAACTATTCTGTCAAGCTGCATGCACGCTTTCCAAAGGAAACTCAATCTAAAAGCCAGACAAATTCAGGAGGTATACACCTTAATTAAAACTAATAGGCACAATCAAATTAACAAATGACATATAGCATCTTAAAAACAAAATGTTTGTCTGTATATCAATAAAATGATTTGCATAATGTCATATTTTTAGGTCTTGCTTGATTTGAAGCTGCTTAAAGACATATTATTTCCAATTCTTTCAAATATATGTAGGGTGCACTTTGGCTTCACCCAGAAGAGTATTATTCTCTCATCGCATGCTATTGACTATTAGGTGCATCCTTCTGCCTTCCAGGATGTGTTACTATTGAATTGCATGCAAGACTCCATCATGTGTCTTGTTTCAATCAATTATTTGTGTCTGGATACATTCTGTACATAAAACAATCCCTTCTTTACTGTTTTTCCACATCATCGGCAAATCCAATTAGGAAGGCTTGAATGTGATAAATAAATAGCATTTGTGCATGCAACATGTGCAACCAACATTTTTTTGAATGCCTATATTTTCACACGTTGGCCCATTAAAGCCAGAGCTCTTTGCTTTGCAAGACTAAAATCTTATTAAATTAGAAAACAGGCAGGAAAATATTTGTCGCAAAAAGTTTTTAAAAAAACCAGGAAGGTGAATTTGAGTTATATTTACACCAGCAATAGATATACTTTTTTAAATAAAGTACTCCCTGATGAACATTACAGGGATATTACAAGTCACCGAGGAGTCTGATGTTCAAATAGAGGAACGAGGTATAAGTCTGAGTTCCTTTATAAGGTTATGGAACTCTTAAGTGACTTGCAGTAGCCTTATAATGTATGGCGAGGTAATTTATTCCTCATATTATATGGTCACATCATTAACTTTGCCACAAAACCACTTAATTCTTTGGTGTATAGTTCTTTCACATGAAAAACCTGAAGAATAAAAATAGAATCTCTAGTGCAAATTTCAA
The DNA here is from genome assembly GCF_031143425.1 of Pleurodeles waltl. Taxonomy (NCBI): domain Eukaryota; kingdom Metazoa; phylum Chordata; class Amphibia; order Caudata; family Salamandridae; genus Pleurodeles; species Pleurodeles waltl. The sequence continues at coordinate 992,076,731 of NC_090446.1, read as the reverse complement.
CACATCAAAAAGCAAGGCATTTATTCCAAAAAGATATTGGAATCAGGTTAAGACAAGTCATTTTGTTTTTTTAAACGCTGTAGCATGGAGCGTGTAGAAACATGCAGAATGATCCTAAATGTTCTATAATATCCTAAGGAGTGCAAAAAATAAAAATGTTGCCAAAAACATCTCCTTTCTGTTTGTCACTGTACAGCTACAAAAACAGATGCCGAAAGAAAAGCAACGTTTTTGTTTTGTTTTTCAAACATCTGCTTTGATTATACTCTTTGAGCCTACATGCCTTTCCCCTTGGCTGCTGGCAGCAGGCATTGTGATGTCATAAATTATAAAAGTTGAGTGGCTACCTCATTCCTTTAGACTTATTAGTCACCTATTATAAAGAAATTAGATATGGGGTTTCAGATATGGACTTCAGAATCCTATGTATTATATATGAGATTACAATTAATTTCTGTCTATTTCTTTTGTAAAGGTAAGCAAGGCACTGCGCACTAATATATATGAGATTAGAAGTGTTTTAGGTGCCTGGGTTCAACATCTACTAATGAAAACAAGTATGGCCTCTTTCATCTCACACGTTAATGCTCATTGTCGCCATGCTAGCAAATACCGCATCTTCACAATGGCACCGCTAATCCAGTCTACTGAGAGGGGCTGCTTCACAAGAAGAGAATGGATGACTACAGAACGCTACCCTCCAATCCCATTGCTCATTCTCTACTTCCGACTTCCGAGGTACAGTCATCTTACATGAGGAGTGACTGTCACACTTCACGAATGCATATTTGAATATGCCTCAATGGTTTATTCTTAATTTCTTCTACACAAGTCTATCAATAGAGTGCAATGTAATTGTCATTTATATAGCGATTGTAATCCTTTAGGCTTATTCACACTGGAATGGTGGATATGAGGGAAAAAAAGTCACACATATGCAGCGACATATTCAGGCAGGTTTTCTGTTTCATGAAAGTTGCATACGAATCTATGCTCCCTAGTGATGCGCAGTTTACTCTGCTGTGACAGAGAAGTCATTGGTCAAATGTGCGAGCAGTGAGAAGAAGACGGGACACTCCATTCTGTATGACTTTGACATTGAAGAGTAGATATTTACCGGTGCCCAAAAAGAGGATGTCAGTAATCGAACCTTGAGACAGCAAAAGTAGTTACAACAAGAACAATGCAATTGGATAAGTTTTTCTGTAGGCGCTTAAGCCTGAAAATGCTGAATGAAGTAATGACGGCCAATTAGGGAACGAATGAGAACTTTCAGTGCAGCTTACATCGAAGGTATTCATTGTGCTAATAGCGGACATGTACCCCCTCTCATAGAGGTCATTTAGGAGCCGCCAGGGGTCGCCGCTGCTTCAGAGGCGGCAAAATCAGTGCCTGGAACACAGAGGCAGCTGTCCTTAAGGACGCCAGTTGGGGCTCCACTTTTTTTGTTTTCAGTCAATTTGTTAATATACTAAAAGTAAATAATAAATTATTCACTGTTAGTGTAATATGCCCTTCCATGGCAACTGAGGTAAGTAAAAATGTATGTTGTGTGCGTGCTTGCGGATGAGAGTGTGTTTATGTGTGAGGGCGAGAGTGTGTAAGTGTAAATGTGTGCGTATGTGTAAGTATGTGTCTGTGAGTGAGAGTGGAGGTCAAAGGGCGTGTGATGTCACTTCCGCTACCCCTGGCCTTCTGGTGATTTACCGCCATTTCTTCTCCTCCATAAATCTCTTTTCTTCTGCATTCAGTAGCAAAGTGCATAGTGGAGACTACCAGTTGACATTTCAGTTTCAGAAGGGGTTTAATGTCACCAACTAACATATAGAAATTGAACCTATAGGCAAAGGAGAACCACTGCACTAACATTATAGATTTTGAGGGACAATGGGTATCATAAGGGTATGCAGTCAGAGTACAGTCTCTTGAAGAAAAGGGGGGTTGAAAACCTGGCTGAAAATGGTCAGTCAGTAATGACCTGACCCAATCTAGAATCAATCCTGAAATACTATTGGGTGACACGAGGCTGAGCAATAAATTGAGCTTGATGGTATCAAATGCTGCTAAACTAATCAGTGCAGTGACACTGCTTTCTGCTATCACAGATCATCTATAAATGAGTGAGAAATTAGCTCTTTGTCTTGAAATCGAATTCCAGAGGTTTTCTCAGGAACCCGCCACCAATGACATCAAGAGTTTGCTTACTGCCAAAGAAAAGATATGGGGTGGTAGCAGTGTGTGATAACCATTGCTCACATGAGCAAGTTAGGTGTCCTTACCCTTGTGGAAGGATAGCATAAGAATGTACGTAATCCATGGGGTCATCACACTAGAATCTAGGTGCTGTTATATAGGTACAACTAGGGTCTAAGGAGGAATCCATTGTTAGATTTGTGATCAGACACATAAGATAATCTTGGTTTAAAAGGAATAAATGTGCACGCCTACTAATGGGCATGCTTGGTTCCCATAATGCCACCTAGTTTTAGGATTATTTGTAAATTTGAATTGTATTACACAGAGTAAATAACCTGAGAAAGTTGCACCTGTGATGATTAGCAGGGTTCCCTACAGATGTTTATTACATCTGGGTGAGCAGGTCAAGCTGACACCTGTTTGTTTCTCTTTAATACTATTCATAATTATAGTCTCAACCCTCAACCCCGGCCGCTCCACAACATGCTTCCAGTCCTCACCGAAGAACACCAAAGGACCCTTCTCCTGCCGCGCCTGCAACTTCACCCTCAACAGAACAAGGAAACCTGCAACAACCGGTACAAACCACCTCCACTGTATACTCCTCAACACACGCTCCGCACGCAAGCACGCCATTGAGCTCTGGGACCTGCTCGACACCACCGCCCCAGACGTAGCCTTCCTGACCGAAACCTGGTGGAACGACTCTTCAGCACCTGACATCGCCATAGCCATCCCAGACGGCTACAAGATCATCAGAAGGGATCGCGCCAATGGAATCGGAGGAGGAATAGCCATCGCCCACAAATCCACCCTCAAAATCCACACCCATACGGACGACACCCTCAAGACCGCCGAACACCTGTACTTCCGAATCCACACTGACCCCAACACCACTCTCACAGGAACGCTCATCTACAGACCCCCAGGACCACGAGCACCCTTCAGCGACTCCATCATCGACCTCTCCAGCACCCACGCGCTCCCTTCTACGGACTACATCCTCCTTGGAGACCTTAATTTCCACTTGGAGAACAACAACGACGCCAACACCGCATCTCTGATCGACAACCTCTCCAACCTCGGCCTCAGACAACTCGTCAACACACCCACCCACATCGCCGGCCACATGCTTGACCCGATCTTCTCTGCAAGGACCCACATCACCTTCAACCACACCACCGAACTTCACTGGACCGACCACCACTGCATCCACTTCACATTCAAGAAGCATATCGAGCACCACCGCACCCAACAACCACGCCGCCGCTGCTGGAGCAAAATCACCGAAGACCAGCTGACCAGCACCCTCGCCAAGAACCCACCCACCGACTCCACCGACCCAGACACCGCCGCACTCAACCTACGACGGTGGATCAACGACTGCGCCAACACCCTCGCACCACTCAAGAGATCCACCAACAACCAAGAAAGAAAAAAAGCCGCCTGGTTCACTGACGAACTTCTCACCTCCAAACGCGTCTGCCAGAAACTGAAGAAGAAATGGCTCCTTGAACACACACCTGACAGCCTTACAGCCCACAAGGATGCCACCCGCAAGCACCACCAGCTAATTAGACTTGCCAAACGATCCCACTTCACAGAACGCCTGAACAACAACGCACACGACAGCAAAGAGCTCTTCTGCATCGTGAAAGAGCTCTCCATCCCCAGCGCCAACGTCAACGACATCCCACCATCCCAAGAACTCTGCGACGCCTTGTCCACCTTTTTCTATCAGAAGATCACCGACATCCACGACAGCCTCAACACCACGCCCACATCGGACCCCACCCCCGAAAACTCCACCTGCACCAACCGCTTGACCGCCTGGACCTAGGTAGACAACACAGAAATACGCAAGATCATGAATTCCATCCACTCAGGATCTCCATCAGACCCATGCCCCCACCACGTTTACAACAAAGCCGACTCTACCATCACCCCCCAACTTCGAAAGGTCATAAACTTATCCTTCGAAACCGCGACATTCCCGGAAAGCTGGAAGCACGCCAAAATCCATGCCCTCCTTAAGAAGCCCAAAGCAGACCCCAACGACCTCAAAAACTTCCGACCGATCTCCCTGCTCCCCTTCCCGGCGAAGGTCACCGAGAAGATCGTAAACGCTCAGCTTACCTACCACCTCGAGGACAACTCCATCCTGGACCCCTCCCAGTCCGGTTTCAGACGCAACCACAGCACCGAGACTGCCCTTCTCGCCGCCACAGACGACATCAGACAGCAAATGGACAACGGCAAAACATCAGCCCTCATCCTCCTGGACCTATCCGCTGCCTTCGACACGGTCTGCCATCATCTGCGGCGTCCCCCAAGGCTCCTCGCTGAGCCCGACACAGTTCAATCGCCAAGTGGATGAGAAGCAGCCGCCTGAAGTTGAACTCTGACAAGACGGAGGTCCTCATCCTCGGATGCACCCCCTCCGCCTGGGACGACTCCTGGTGCCCCGCCAACACCTACCGACCACGCACACAACCTCCTCCCTCTCCATGTCCAAGCAGGTCAACGCAGTTTCCTCCTCCTGCTACAACACCCTCTGCATGCTCCGTAGAATCTACAAATGGATCCGGACAGAAACCAGAAGAACGCTGACCCAGGCCCTCGTCAGCAGTAGGCTAGACTACGGCAACGCACTCTACACAGGCATCCCAGCAAAATACATACAACGCCTCCAACGCATCCAAAACGCCTCCGCCCGGCTGGTCCTCGACGTACCCCGCCGCTGCCACATCTCCCACCACCTGAGAGATCTCCACTGGCTCCCCGTGGACAAGAGGATCACCTTCAAGCTCCTCACCCACGCTCACAAGGCACTCCACAACGCCGGACCAGCCTACCTGAACAACAGACTCAACTTCTACGCCCCCACCCGCCAACTCCGCTCCGCCAACCTCGCCCTCGCTATCGTTCCCCGCATTCAGCGTAAGACCTCCGGTGGCAGATCCTTCTCCTACCTCAACGCCAAGACCTGGAACACCCTCCCGACCGTCCTGCGACAGACCCAGGACCTACTCGCCTTCAGGAGACTACTTAAGACCAGGCTCTTCGACCAGTAGCAGCACCCCCCCCTTCCTCAGCGCCTTGAAACCCTAACGGGTACGTAGTGCGCTCTACAAATATTGTGATTGATTGATTATCATGCAATTGAAAAATAGGGGTGTTCAAAGCTTTATTGGTTGGGTGAAGTCACACGTATATCACCATTATTGGGTAACTCATAGGTTTTCCTCCTAAGACTTGAACTTCTCTTCCTTCTAACTGGGAATGGTAAGTTCAAGACAATCTTATATCTTCTTAAGCATCTTAATCTGATGCCCACATGTAGTATAAAGAGCTCCCATAATATCTGGGGTGGGTGGAACATGCAGAATATCAATCCGCGGAAGTCCACAGAGTTACATGAAAACTCAGCATGATTCTGTGGACTTCTGCCAATTGGTGGTATTAGGCACACCGTGCTGTGATTAAGTGCCGCTAGTGCATTCCACACTGACAAACTAGTGCGAGCATCATCACATCGTGCACCAAACAGTGAAGCTACTTGAGTTAATTTTGCTGCAGCTCGAGTAACTTTTCTACTCAAGTGTCAGGTTTGTGACCGCCCACAACCACCTGCGGTAGGAACATCTCACAGAATGTCGTCCTAGCAACCAGAAATAACTCTAGGGGATGCTAAATCCTGTTCACACTCACCAACTTCCCAGTCTGGAGCCATGCACAAGAAGAAATTCCACCATGTGGCGATTGGCAGAATTTGGCCAGAAATCTCGTGTTGCAAGAGTAATGCAGAGCCACCAACATTTTACCAAATCCACAGGCAGAACAGAATATTCCACCCACCCCTAATATTATCTTGGTTCTGTCCAAGATAATAAATGTAAATGTTGGGATGAAGACAGGACCAATGACAAAGCATGCTACTAACTGTGGATGAGGGCTGTTTTATCTTCCTGGAGGGATCTGGATTACACCAGATACATCCAAAGAACTGGTAGCTTTAGCTTTGTCATACCTTATGTGGGATACAGTCAGAAGATTATCAGCATGGTGGCAGTCCAGCATTTAATGGACAGTGGGAATGAACATAACATTCACTTCTCCCCTGCACACACAGACATGCATTCACAGAATGATTCCGAAACCATCAAATGAATCAGCACTCACAGAAGAGCTGGTGCCACCACTCAAAATAGCAGACCTCTGAAAGTTGTAACAAGTGTTCACCATTTCTAACAGAAGAAAATGATAATGGGGGCCATAATGCAGGCAGAACATGTCTGCTTTGTGAGCAATGTGATTCTTGTTTATCAAAATTTGTCACAGGTAATTTACAGCAAAGAAGGGCATTTCAACCAGTAAAGTAGTTCCTTAGAGCCTATGAAGTAACCTAAAGATGAAGGCATCCTTTTTACTTACTATGGCAAGGACATTCCTATCAGACAAAATCTCTGACCGTGGAAAATAATATTTTCAATATTAACAGTGAATAGCATAATGATGGTCAAGAGTCAGTGGCAAAGCAAGAGGATCAGTGCTCTGTACTCCATAGGGATAAAATTGGAAAATATCCACCAGAAATAATGGATGGGCAAAGCTGAATGCTGGTGACATCAACAAGGAGCAAAAGGCAGTCATCAAGCAGCTCCAAAGATAAGATGTGTACCTAAGGGGACAGCACATATGACAAATGGGTTCTTTGTATGACAACACTAATTGGCTGCAATTATCTGTTAGTTAGCAGGATGTTCCTTTGGTGGTCCTTCGGTGGCCTGTGCAGTCACTGAAGGAGGCAGGGATGGAAGGGGGGCAGAGTTGGTTGTGGTATTTTACTCTGAATCATAATTAATCTCATAAGTTGTGGTTATATCTATATATTGTGGCGATACAGGTGGGTGGGAGGATTCACCAGTAGGTTGGTGTTAGTGATTTACTGGGGATAAGGGGAGAGGATTAGAAGAAATGCTATTGCACCTTCATTTAGTGAAGAGTCGTTCAGAAACAGATGAAATGCATAGAAAATGTTGTCAGTGTTGGGTCTCAAGTGGGCTTAGCTGTATTTGCTTCCATCGGATTGTTTTGTGGATGTGACCCACACATGTGTGTTATTAAATGTATGAGGTCTAAATGACCCCAACAAATGGATATCAATCGTACACACTCATAAGTGCAGTAGAGGAGACATTGGCTTCTTTGAGAATGCCCATCTCCTAGCACACAAGACTTGGAGACTTTGGCATCATTTTTTTCTTGCAATTGTCTGAATCATACAAAGACAAAGGGCTGGGCATAATATTTACAGACCCGACTGGCTTCTTGTTAGTGGAATGTACCACAGACAAGAAAAGATGGTGGCTGCTCCTGAATTACTCTTTGAGGGGAAAGGCAGAGTCCTTGCCAGCTGTTTATGTCCAAAACAGGGCAGGTAGAATTTCTTATCTTAGACATATGATCAAGGAATTATTGGGCTTGGCCAAGGTTTCTTAGTTTTTAGAAGGATTTAAGTTAATAATGAATGAGACAACAGATAAACACACCATGGGCATTGAGGCACATTTGTCCTCTCTGCAGTAGGCAAGAGATGACTTTCAGATTTGGGTTATTGGATGCCTAGAAGCTGAAGAACCCAGGGAGGTTCTATTTGTCAATTTCTGTTGCTCAGCAGCACTTAGGCACTAAGCTAGAACTGACATGGGGTTTAAGTAATAGACTCACATCACCTAATTTGCATGGGGTAATAGACAATGAGTTGTGGTTTGTTGGCTATGGTTGGAGCCAGTGTACCAAGGGAAGGACTTTTCATGCTGCTTCAAAAGCTTTTGTCTTAGATATTATGCCACCAGGAGTGAGATCCTCTCCTAGCAGCCTTGGCCTGTTCTTTAGGGCAGAGAGGCCACCCCCCCCACCTTTTGCCCCTCATGAAGAGTGCCTGCTAGGCTGAGCAAAGGTCAGCCTGACAGACACTCTTCATGTTCAGCTCAGGCAGCCAGGAGTGAGACATGCACGATTTGCACAGACTCCTGGCTGCCTGAGCTGAACTTTGCTGGACTGAAGAGGTCAAAGTTCTTATGGGCGCGACCTCCTCGGCTCAGCAAAGCTGCCTTGAGGCCCTTCCCCTCGGTGACGAGGGGAAGCATCACCCATTGACTTCGACCTGGGCGCTTCAGGTTTAAGCCCTGAAACTCCCAGGGCGAGAGTCAATCAGTGACACCTCGTCACAGAGTGGGGTGGGGTCAGAAGTCTCACTGACCCCGTCCCACTCTGTGACGAAGTTGGGACTGCTGCCTTCCCTCATTGGCTGACCTAAGGTCAGCCAATGAGGGAAGGCAGCAGTCCCAACCCTCCTGGGACCTCCGAGCTGAAGGTAAGTGTGTGTTTTTTAAATAAATGTTTCATGCATGCGTGCATGTTTGAATGTTGATGAGTGTTGTGAATGAATGTGCGTGCATGTGTAAATGAATGAGTGTGAGTGTGCTTCCCGCCCGCCCCCCTCCCTCCTAAAATTACCGGCCACCACTGTCTCCTAGATAAAGGAATTCCTCATAGTCAACTATATAAGATTCCCTTAAAGCAGTATTTCTGGTAGGGGGCTTGAATCATTGTGTCAGTAGATGTAAGAAAATCAGGGAGGTGACTTTTCAAAAACTGCAGTGAGATCTGGGGATTGTAGCCATGTAATTCAATCAATCCCTCTTTCAGAAAATTTGCAAAGTACTATGAAGTGGGCAATAAAGCAGGAAGGATATTGCCACCCAGACATAGGAAATTTAAGAAAAGTAAGACTATGGCCCTCATTATGACACTGGCGATAAATGCCACTTACCGCCATGCTGACGGTCACCAACATACCGCTGCAGTGGTGGATATTCGTTCACCATATTATGACACACACACACTAATCCGACAGAATACAGCCACATACACAAATCTGCCAGACCAAAGGTCAGTGATAAAGTGGCAGTCCCAAAACCCATACTGTTAAGCTACCAAAACAACGCCCATCACATTATGACCCACGAATTATCACAGAGGACATTCAATGGCGGTAAACCATTGGCGGTACATACCGCCGTGCTCAGAGTGGACACCCATATATAAAACAATGCCACATTGGCCAATGCCAAAAACACATACCTGACACTCATACACACACCACACCCACACCACTATAAAACACACACCCACATTACCCACAACCTTTTACAAACAACAATTGCTGCCAGGAGACTGAGAAGGAAAGCACAGAGACAACTAGACACACACACCACTTGCGCTCATACACCCCTCACAGACTCCACATCACACACCCCACCACATCACCCAACACACCCTCACCAACACACATCACGCAACACCCATGGCATCACAAAGGCACCCCCTTTTCACTGAGGAGGAGTTAAGGGTCATGGTGGAGGAAATTGTCAGGGTAGATCCACAGCTCTTTGGAGCACAGGTACAGCAGATATCTATAACAAGGAAGATGGCACTATGGCAGAGAATCGTGGACAGGGTCAATGCCGTGGGACAGCACCCAAGCATGAGGGACAACATCAGGAAGAGGTGGAACGACCTAAGGGGGGAGGAACGTTCCATAGCAGCAAGACACCAGCTCACAATATGGAGGACTGGCGGTGGACCCCACCTCCTCCCTCATAGCTCACAGCATGGGGGGAGCATGTACTGGCAATACTGCATCCTGAGGGACTCACTAGATTTTCCAGAGCACTGGACACTGGTAAGTCAATATTTACTACCTATCACCCCCATACCTGCATGCCATCTCACACCCACACCCTAATTCCCATCACTCCACTCCATCCCACACACTGCACCTACACATCTCACTAATCCCAATGCAAAGCACTGCATGCCATGCCAATGTGTGGACACCCCTCCCAGCCCTGCATGGACATCCATCACTAAAGCATGCACAGCATATAGAAACTAACAATCCCACCATACATACAGAAGCAAAAGCTGGCAGGGCAACACCAACCATAAAGGGGAAGCTAGGGAAGTACAAGTGTCATACACTTGAAGCATAATACATAATTTACATCCCCCCAGGTACCCCAGCCAATGTCAGTGGAGAGGAGGTTCCACCACTATCCAGTCCCCTAACAGGAGAGGCCCCCAGTGATGACAGTAACTCTGGACTTCTGGATCTGGAGGACCTACCAGGCCCACCAGGGACCACTGGACAGCTAGTCACCTAAGCCCACTCACAGACCACCACAGAGCCTCCTCCATCAGGAACAAACACCACAGCACCCATCCAGCGTTCCCCCCTGCCTCTATCCCCAGGACACGTCAATCAGCAGTGTGCCCACCTGTACAGGAACCCCAGGCCACACCTTGCCCCCAAGACAATCTGGGACCTGGGGTCAGTGGCAGTGGGCACACTGTTCAGGGGACAGAGGCACAGGCCAACAGGGACAATGGGAGGACTGTTGTGCACCAGGGGGAGGACCGGAGCAGGGAACCAACTCTCCAGGAGGCACTCTCCGAGATCCTGGGAGCCTACCAACATTCCCAGGACACGATGGGCCACATCCTTGACAACGTGCAGAAGAACAGGGGTTGAAGGAGGGATAGTATCAGGGGATCAGGGAGGACTTGAGGCCATTAACAACACCCTGATCTCGATAGCAGAGGTGCTGGCAGACATGGCCAACATCATGAGGGAGGCAACAGCACATCAGCGGGCCCCTACCAATAGCCAGTCAACTGAACAGCCCTCCACTTCTGCTGCCGCTAGTGGCCAGGAGGCCCCACCACAGGACCCACAGGCTACCAGCATCCCTCCCACTGCAGAAGGTGAACCACCCCGCAAACATTCCCTGCCACCCAGACAGAAGCCAGAGACAATTGCCAAGACCACCGCCAGGAAATGAGACTCTCCTGATTGTCCCCCTTGTGTCCCACTCAGTCACCTTGTCCACCTTGAACTGCCATTGCTCCCCTACCTATATCCCATCGGACACTGCACCAGTGCTACACACAGACTGGAACAATACCCTGGACTTACCTCCATCATCACCCAATTCCATTGCACTTTCCCCTCTGTTTTTTAGCACTACAATAAACACCCTTGGATAAAACTCAACTACTAGTATTTCATGTATTGCAAATTTGTATTGATTGAAACAGCTAAATCCATTGCAAATGAACGGTACATAGTGAGAGCATAGAATGAATGACCTGGTTGCTGGCTGTAGTGCGCACATCAGGACATTGTTGTCATATCACCAACGTCTGTAAAATGATAGTCCATAGCTGACAGTAAGTAGAGGTGACAAGTGGGTAATGCCAGCATGCCACTGCCACACAGAATACAACACTAGTCAAAGAATTGTGAACTTGCACTGTCTCACCTGGGTGTCATTGGAAGTACTGACGGATCACTAATGTTCTGTTGTCCAAATCCTCATCCTCTGCCTCCTCATCCTCACTGTCCTCACGGTCCACTGCTGCCACAGGGGCATCTGCAGTCTCCTCCTCCTGCAGGAAAGGTAAATGGCATCTGAAGGCCAGGTTGTGCAACATGCAGCATGCCACTGCTATCTGGCAGACCTTCTCGGTGAGTAGCACAGGGATCCACTTGTCAGATGGAGGCACCTGAGCCTGGCCTTCAGGAGGCTGAAAGTCCTCTCAATGATCCTTCTGGTTCACCCATGTGCCTCATTATAACGTTCTTCAGCCCTTGTCCTGGCATTTCTCACAGGGATCAGAAGCCAATGGGCTTGGGCAGCCAGAATCACCTGCAAGTATCTAGGGACAACATTTAGCCACACACTATATTATTTGGCTAACAGCAGAGGCATACACCAACATGCATTGGCTGGGGAACAAGGCTCACCTATAAGCCACACCCTGTGCCTCTGTAGTTAGGCCATCACATTTGGGATACTGCTATTCCTCAGGACAAAGCCATCATGCACCGACCCACGAGTGGGAGATGTACTGGTCCGCCAGGCACACCATCTGCTTATTCATGGAGTGGAAACTCTTATGATTCCTGTACACCTGTTCATTCTGCTGGGGGGGAACAAACGCAATATGTGTTCCGTCAATCGCCCCAGTAATATTGGGGATATGTCCCATTGCGTAGAATCTGGCCATCACAGTGGCCAAACCTTCCTCCTGGGGGAAAGCAATGTAGCTGCACATGTGTTTTACCAGGGCAGACATGACTGTTGCCAGCACGCTTGAGAACATTGGCTGTGACATTCCTGCTGTCAATCCCACTGTCACTTGGAAAGAACCTGTAGCCAGGAAATGGAGCACTGATAGATCCTGCACAAGAGGGGGGATCCTAGTCGGATGATGGATAGCTGAGATCAGGCCAGGCTCCATCTGGACACACAGCTCTGTGATTGTGGCCCTGTCCAGTCTATTGGTGAGCATTTTGTGCTTGTCGTCCAGTGTAGCTAAGTCCACCAGGGGTATGTATATGGGGGTATGTCTCCATCTCTTATTCATCTGCAGTGGCAGGTATCTACGGAGCACAAGAGTGAGTAGGCTGTCACAATTTGAACAACTATACCACAACAGAAGTCCACATCTAGCAATCATGTATTGGGACAGTGTAATTTAAAAGTATGTGCCTATTTATCTTGTGATGCAGCAATTATTGCAAGGCGTGTTCACCCCCCCGAAATGCTGACCACCTGTCTGTTTGGAGGGACAGGTGAAAGTGAGGTAATCCCGCCGACATTGTGCGTCGTGGCGGGAGGCGGTTGTGAACTGCCGTGCAATTCCTTATTGGATAATATTGGGCCCTATGGGGTACAGTGGCCAATGGGGATCTACGCCAGCAGTGACAGTGTACACCGCTGCGGACATGACTGCCATTTTCTATCTGATTCCACACTTGTTTCCTGACCTTCCACAGGAGAAGACCTACACTGCATGTGCTGCTGTGGCCTGTATCTGGAACCTACCATGGCCCGTGTGACCGGGGAAAGGGCCCCAACCTTTATTTTGGAGGAGTTGGAGCGACTGGTGGATGGGGTCCTACCCCAGTACGGACTGCTTCATGGGCCTCCAGACTAACAGGTGAGTACACTGTGGGCACGATGCATGTGACATGGATGCGTGGTGATGTGTGTGAAGGCATCGTGTAGTGGTCGGTGGGAGGTGGAGAGATTGTCTGTTGGCGGTGTACATATTGTGAGCTGTCCTATGTGTGTGCCAATGGTGATGGAATCAGGTATGGTGGGCCATGTGTGTGACAGGCTAGTCTGTTTGTTTAATGGAGTTCTCCTGTATATCTTACCTCTGCAGGTTAGCACCTATTAAAAGAAGGGATTATGATGTGCCATCGCCAAGGACATGCGGACCCTGGAGGTCTATGGAAGGCAGAGCACCCACTGTTGGAAACGGTGGGAGGACTTGAGACACTGGTCATGGAAGACAGCGGAGGCCCAGCTGGGGATGACCTCCTAATGAGAAAGGGGTGCCAGTCGGACCCTAACCCCCCTGATGGACCGCATACTGGCAGTGGCGTACCCTGAGCTGGATGGGCACTTGAGGGAATCATAGCAGCCAGGTGGGTATAATTACAACTTATGGCTGGTGGGGTGGTATCCGTGTGGTGTTTGTGTATTAGTGGGTGCCCCTAAGGCTAGGCGAGACATTGCAGTGTGGGTCCTCTGAAGGGTAATGGTGGCATGGCAAACAAAGGTAACCTAGACTGTTAGTATTCACTGCTAGGCAGGGCTGTGTGGTTCCCAGGTGTGATGCAGTTGGTGGTGTGTGCTCCTCCTCATGCCTGTGTGGCTAGCCATTTCACTGGTAGTGCAATGCATTGTGCGTAGGCCTGATCCCTGTGTGTGTGAGGGTGCTGTGTACTCCAACAGTGGTGTTGTTGCAGTCATTGAGCCAGTGTATCCTTTGTCTCTCTCCCCTTCTTGTTTTGTCATCCTGTCCTTGTGTGCATTAGCATCATCTGGCGGAGAAGCAGGGGCACATGCGACAGAGGGAGCTGCATTCCACAGGAGGCAGAGTCCACTGACGCAGAGGGAACAAGTGGGACGGAGGGCGAGGGGAGCACCACGGTGGATACTGGAGGGGACAACACAGACTCTGATACCTCCTCTGCTGGGAGCTTCCTGGTGGTGGCGGACACCTCTGTGATCACCCCAGCTGCAGGTACAACCACCACCGCGTACCAGCACCACCTCCCAGTAGCTCCTCAGCAAGTTGCCTGTGCTCGCTTACCCAGGAGGGTGGGCATCTCCTTTGCCCCAGGCATCTCAGGCCCTGACCCAGTGAGCCCTGCTGCCCTGAGTGAGGAGGCTTTTGACCTCCTGAGATCCATCTCTGTAGGGCAGTCAATCGTTGTGAATGCTGGTTTGGCGGTCCAACAGAGATCGATTCAGGCTCTGGCTTCCTCCCTGATGGCAGCCATTGACCCCATTTCTACCATTCCTCCCTCCAACTTCCACTTCCCAGTCCCATTCTCCTCAACCCCAACCCATCTCAAACACACAGACAGATGAGCATGCACACAAGGCAACACACAAGAGTGGCACAGGCAAACACAAGCACCACACGTCATCACACAGGCACTCACACAAAAAACATACAGTTGCAGACACGACAACATCCCCTGTCTCCCCCTCCTTCTCCTCCTCCACCTCCCTCCCAAACACGTCCACACTCACACCTGCATGCACTACATCTACATCCACTATCAGCATCACCACACAAAGCAGAACACACACCTTACTGGCAGACACCTCCACAACAGCCATCCACGCATCCCCTGTGTCCTCTCCCACCATGTCTGTCCCCCCTCCTATAGAACACAAACGCAAGCACTCAGACAGCCAGCAGCCATCCACCTCACATCAGCATACAGCCCATGCACCTGAACCCAAATCCAGCAGACATACACCTCCAACAACCACTCCCTCATCGTCCACTCCAATTACTACTCCCTCCTCCCACCCCAACGTCCCTAAAAAGCTTTTCCTTTCCCAAATTGACCTCTTCCCTACCCCTCCCCACCCCGTCCTGCACGTATGGGCAGGGTACCAAGGACACAGGCCAGCACCTCAGCCAAACAGTCCACGGGGACAATGGTAGCACCACCTACTCATGGTGGTAAGGATACCAGACCTATCACACTGAAGGGGAAGGAGCCAGCACCACCAGGGATGAAAGGGAACAGTCTTGCACCAGTTGTGAGGAAGGGAAAGGGGCCTGCACCAGCTGTGATGAAGGGGAAGGAGCCTGCGCCAGATGTGAAGAAGGGGAAGGAGCCTGCACCACCAGGCAGAGAGGGGAAGAGCCCATATACCCCTGCCAGGAAGGGTAAGGGATCCCAGACCCATGAACAGGAGGAGATGAGGCACTCAATGCCAGTGGAGCTGTCAGGCTAACACTGCCACCACCACCAGCTGTCACTGGGTCTCCACCACCAGCTGTGGATGTGCAGCCATCAGTGAGTGCAGGGACTGCCCAGGAGTCTCCTCCAACCACCACCACAATGCAGCCATCGGAGAGTGCAGGGGCTGCTCAGGAGCCTCCTTCAACCGCCACCACAGTGCAGTCGTCAACACAAGCGGACGTCATGTAGTCCACCCTCCAGGGGCTTCTGTGCAGGCTGCCCCCTCCAGAACCAGTGGGCAAGTCACCCACTCCTGAGACTGTGGCCTGGCACTCCCCAGGACAAAGCAATGGGATGTTGCCCCCTTCAGAACCAGTGGGCAAGTCACCCACTCCAGGGACTGTGGCCTTGCAATCACCAGGACAAAGCAATGGGCATGTTGCCCCCTCCAGAACCAGTGAGCAAGTCACCCACTTCAGAAACTGTGGCCTTGCACTTGCCAGGACAAAGCAATGGGCATGTTGCCCCCTCCATAACCAGTGGGAATGTTCCCGTATTCGGCTGAGGTGCCCTCCCCGCGGTGCCTTCCCACTTGTAAAATGATGCCCCTGCAGTGTTCTCTCCAGCTGTGTCAGGGAACACGTTGGGCCTTGAAATGTGCCCTGTGGCCTTGTATGCCCTCATGACTTTGGACTGGGCATTGGCCCTTTATGGACATTTGTATATAATTGGTTCATGGAGTGGATTTTGCTCTGCTAATACATTGTCGTTACTCAAGCATTATGGTCCGTGTATTATTCTGCCGTGTGTCTTGTGCGATTGGCTTACATGTGCAGCTGGTTGTGTGCATGGTGTGTGTGAGGATGGTGTGTGTTGTGTGTGTGTGTATCACTGTCGTTCTCCTCCCTCTCTCCCTTGTGTGCTAGGTGGCTGTACTCACCATCGTCGTCTTCATCTGCTTTGGTGATCTAGGTGGAGCATAACGTAGAAGATCATCTGGAAAACTGGCAGTTCAGATTCCATGGCAATGAGGCTCTTCCCTGTGTCTCCAGTGGTGAGTCCTTTCACTTCTGAGCTCTGTTTCCACCAGGCTTTTGTTGGCATTGGTACCGTCCAGGAAAAGGTGGTGAATTGCAGTGTCATGATATGGTGGGCGGTACTTTGCCTCCCGCCTGGCTGATGGCAGCTACCGCTGTGGTGGCTGTTGTTTCCGCCATGGTGGTTGGTGTGGTACATTGGCTGTCTATGGGAGTTCTCACCGCCATGGTCATAATTTGGTGGTACTTACCACCAGCCTGTTGGCAGTATTTCCGCCTTTTTATCACCCACCACCAGGGTTGTAATGAGGGCCTTTGTCCTTTACACCACAATCTAAAGGGAGGTTAAATATAGTGTAAGGGAGGAACAAGCAAAAACATGGAGACATTTCTGCTCTTCTCTCCACAACTTTACTAAGAATGTTGACCAATTTGACATATTTCTGATAATAGCATTAGAACATAACTTTGCAAAGCAAATTTTTAAAATATCTCTTTATTGTGATTTTTAGAAAAGAACAACAGATTAGTTATACACAACATTAGTATAACAGCACCAACATGTATCCCCTACCCCTCTGCTCCATTTTCCCACGGACACTGCAATCCCTGTTATGTAGCACAGCTGTTGTACTTGTGGATGCCTTCTGATCTATTCTGCTTGGGGTTCAATGATATGGGCAAATAGGAGATAAGAGAGGGGACAGCCCAGTTGGATGCCCTTACCAATTTGAAATCAACAAGAAAGGACACAATTGATGCAAACTCTTACCCAAGGTTGAGTATACAATAACTTCGCACAGGTGTGAAATATAGTGGGTCATTCTGACCCCGGCGGGCGGCGGTTGCCGCCCGCCTGGCGGGAACCGCCATTTGGCCGCACCGCGGTCAAAAGATCGCTGGTGCAATTACAACTTTCCCGCTGGGCAGGCGGGAAAGAGGCCTGCAACACTGAAGCTGGCTCCGAATGGAGCCAGCGGTGTTGCAGGCGTGCGACGGGTGCAGTTGCATCCGTCGCGCTTTTCACTGTCTGCTAAGCAGACAGTGAAAAGCATGCTTGGGCCCTGTTAGGGGGCCCCTGCACTGCCTATGCCAGTGGCATGGGCAGTGCAGGGGCCCCCAAGGGCCCCAGGACACCCGTTCCCGCCAGCCTCTTCCTGGCGGTGAAAACCGCCAGAAACAGGCTGGCGGGAAGGGGGTCGGAATCCCCATGGCGGCGCTGCTTGCAGCGCCGCCATGGAGGATTAGCCCAGCCGGGGGTAAACCAACGGGAAACCGCCGGCCCCGGTTTTCTGACCGCGGCTTTACCGCCGCGGTCAGAATGGGCAAGGAAGCACCGCCAGCCTATTGGCGGTGCTTCCGTCATCCGCGGCCCTGGCGCCGGAATGACCCCCATAGTGCCTAAATTCATTCTCTCCAGAGTAACTTACTAGAAGGGCCATTCAACTGAATCAAAGGACTTCCGAAAATCTAACCGCTTTAAGACAGTTGGATGAGATATAGAGTCAAGTTGGTCTAGTGTCTAGTTCAGCCTCCTGATGCAGTGTTGGGTGTCCCTGGTTGGCAGGAAGTCATTTTGATTGTATCATACCAAGGATCTTATTCATGTGACTATAAGAAATTGGATTGTTGGATGACTGTTGTGTGAGCTCTGGTCAAGCAGCAACCACAATCCTCATGAGAGAGAGGCACAAACCAACCTTAAATAAAAATGTGCTTAAACCAATGGTAACATGGCACAGAGCAGTCAAAGCAGTCAAACCTTACTTAGAGGCAATGTATTAAGTATTTGTGCATCACTTCAAATAGTAATAAAGTGAAAAACACCACAATGAAGGATCCCATACCAAATTAGAAAAACAGAACTTTCTTTAATAAATGAAACAAGACCAAAATGACAAAAATCCAATCAGTAGAAGTGCAGATTATAATTAGAAGTTTAAAGGTGTTAGAGAAAATAGCACCCAAATTCACTAAGCTCCAACTCTGGTCTTGCCGGAACCGGGACAAAGTCACACGTTCAGTTTGACTGCGATGGAGCATGAGCTGGCTACAGAGACCCAGTTAGACCAGCTGAACAGAGTGCCTTCAATCCTGGTTTGTGGAGCGTTGCAAGGATCCACGTCAAAGATGACTTGCACATTTGAAGTGATGCATCAGTTCTGAGATGCAGCAAACCTGCGAAGCAAGGGCCTGCATCAGGGATGCAGCTCACAAGCAGGGTGGTGCATCAGTTCCAAGGAGCTGTGAGGCTCTGATGTGGAGTCCAGCCTCATGGCTGACTGTTGCTGTCCTGCACAGGGACAATCCTTTCAGCAGCACAGCAGTCCTTCTTCCTGGCACAGTATCCAGAAGTCCAGAAGTGTGCTGAAGACTTGGTACCTGAGGCCTAGTATTTACAACTAGTTGCACTTTTGAAGAGGGGAGAAGCTTCTAGAGACATGCCTTTTAGGTGTACAAATGCCCTGCCTCCCCTATCAACTACAGGCGCTATGCACAGGTGAACAGGTGCCCTGACTCCACACTACCTACAGCGGGCATGCAGCTTTTTGTGTGGAGGCAAGAGGCAGCCTACTCAAGTGTAAGTGGGGCTCAGCCTAGCTCCTCCTTCCCATCCTGACAGCAATGGTGCATCCATTCACACCTAAGGTTACCATTGTTTATGGCTGTATCGGAGGAATACACTAATCTCCAATCTGCCAACGATATGCAGCCATGTGACCCAGAGACAGACTACTGAAACCAAATGACTAAGGCAAGGAAATGCCAGTTTTCTAAAAGTGTCATTGTCAAAATTGTAATTTAAAATTTTACTTTGCCATAAATTAGGTTTTCTCATTACAGTTCCAGAGACGCCAAAAATTAATTTATTACCTGTTCCATTTTGGAAATTTCACTTATCAAATATAATAAGGCAAATTCCAATATCCTGTTGTAGAACTAGGCCTTGCAGAAATGAAAACACAATCTAAGAGATTTTCATTAACAGGACATGTAAAACTTAAATGTGCATGTCCTACCTTTTAAATACATTTAACCCTGCCCATTGGGCTGTGCCAGGCCTACCCTAGGGGTAACATCTATGTATAAACAAGCACTTGCAGTGCAATGGGTCTCGAGTTTGCTCAGGTTAAAGATATTAGCGTTGTAAACTCCTACCCAGATTTTTCTTGCCATATAAAGTAAAAATGATAAGTAAAACAGCTTCACATAACTAACCGGACTTTTCTTGCCACATAAAGTGAAAATGGAAAGTAAAACAGTTTCACATAAGCGAGCCGATGGCCGTCATGAGCACAAAGCAGAAACACAAAAGGAAACAGAAGTTTGCTCGCAGTGAAACGTAACGGCAAAAGTGCAATAATCCATGTAACCTGCAAAAGTGCAATCATCCATGTAACCGGCAAAAGTGCAAATATCCATGTAAAAGGGATGTCATGCAAAGTGCTCAACTAGTGCCCAGTGAAATCGCGCTGCCTATGAAATAAAGAGAAAACATAGTCCAGAAACTATACAGAAAACATGGAACTTTGTATATTGTCAGTAGTTGGCCGGTGCGCTCAAGGCGGGCTAAACACCGGAAAAGGCATGACGTATGCATGCCTTTCACTAATTAAATTAAGCAAATTTTAAAAGGCAAGCCCACGAACCAACCAAACAGATGGGCATGATATGGGCTTGGTTAAAAGCCCATAGAGAGATTACACCAGGGACAGAGCGCTTTGTGCTCAACCATCAAAAAGAAGGTTTGAGCCTTGCAAAATGCTTTATTTGCCAGGGTGACATGGTAGCTTAAAATTGCACACACACAGGCTGCAATGTCACACCTGCGGCATGTTTAAAGTACAACTTAAGTGGTTGGCACAATGAATGCAGCAGGCCCACTAGTAGCATTTAATTTACAGGCCCTGGGCACAGATAGTGCCACTTTACTATGGGCCTGCAAGTAAATTAAATATGCCAATTGGGTATAAGCCAATCTTAGATGTCTTAAGGAGAGAGCACTAGCTCTTTAGCACTGGTTAGCAGTGGTAAAGTGTGCAGAGTCCTAAGGCCAGCAGAAATGAGGGCAGCAAAAACAGGAGGGCTGAAATCAAAAAGTGTGGGGAAAACCATGCCA
The DNA here is from genome assembly GCF_031143425.1 of Pleurodeles waltl. Lineage (NCBI taxonomy): Eukaryota > Metazoa > Chordata > Amphibia > Caudata > Salamandridae > Pleurodeles > Pleurodeles waltl. Next base: position 992,056,027 of record NC_090446.1, on the reverse strand, counting down.
AGAATGCCAATTCTAACACATGTCCCCCCCCCAGCTCAAAGTGGGAGAACTAACCAACCCTTTGGAGTTCTCTCCACTAAGGTGGAAAAACCTTGAGAGACCATCAGCGTTGGTGTGGCTTGTTCCAGGACTGTGCTTCACCATAAATCCATTCTCTGTAGGGAGATAGACCTCATCAACAGTTTGGGATTCTCACTCCTCATCTTCATTAACCATGTATGAGGGTCTGTGTATGGTATGGTACAAAGTATGGTCTCAGTTACATCAGTGCTCAGACCACTGCAAAGGCTTCCATCTCTATTGCACTCCACCTCTGTTCCTGGGGAAGTACTCACCTGCTGATGAAGGCTACAGGTTGATCCAGGCCCTCTTTATTCAGTTGTGAGAGCACAGCCCTGTGCCATGCCCTGACGTGTTGTCTGGACAATGAATTATTTGGAGAAGTAAGGGACCTTGAGCACGGATGCTGTGCACCTGGCCTCCTTCAGGGTATCAAATCTTTCTGGCATGTCTCCGTTCAGATCCACTATCTGGGCTGCTTCTTAGATGTCAGCTCTTCCAAGGATGTAACAATGGTGCCCCTTGACAAATCTCCTGTCATAACGAGTGAGACCTAAGAAGGCTATCACCACTGTCTGGGTTTTGGGGTGTTCCCATGTCAGATGATTTGAATCTTGGCCTGGAGGGGCTACACCTTGTCACCTCCCACTTGGTGTCCCAAGTAGAATATTGAACCCTGCCCCATCTGGCACTTACTGGCCTTGATAGTCAGGCCTGCCCTCTGCAGAGCCTGAAGCATTTCCCTTAAGTGGCACAAATGGCACTTCTAGCTGTAACAGAAGACTGCAATGTCGTCTAGGAAGGTGGCATTGAAATTCTCCAACCTAGCCAGAATCTGGTTGACCAAACTCCGAAAGGTGGCAGGGGCATTCTTCAACCCCAAGGGATCACCCGGAAGTCGATGTGCCCTTTGGGGTAGATAATGTAGACCTCTCTTTAGCCTCCTTGGTTAAGGCAATCTGCCAGTGTGCTAACAAACATGGCAGCTCCTAACTGATCTATGAGCTCATCAGCTTAGGGAATGTAGTGTGCCTCAGTCTTGGTGACTGCATTGAGTCCCCGGTAAACCTAAGTTCTTGGGTGGCACCTGGTGAGGCAGCCTTGAGGATCAACACCACTGGTCTGGACCAACAGCTGTTTGAGGGCTCAATAACCCTTAACTCCAGCACCTTTGAGACCTCATCCTTAATGCTGGAGCCCAACTTTCAGACAACAAGGAGATTTTAATCTTCATCAGTGTGCTGTCCTCAGTGTCAATATCATGGGTATACAATGCACAGACTCGAGGGATGAAGGACAATAGAAGGGCAATATGCCCCAACAACTGATGGGAGTCTCTCTGTTGTTCTGGTGTCAATGAAGGGGAGAGGCTGACACCCTCCACTGATGCATCCTACTACTTGGGAGAAAGGAGGTCGGGGAGAGGTTCACTCTCCGCCTTCACTCCGTCATCCATCACCCAGAGCATGATTAGCTTAGACCTCATGAAGTGGGGTTTGAAGCAATTGATGTGCAAATTCCTTAAAGGATTTCTGCGAGTTTTGAGGTCCACCAGGTAGGCGACTTCACTCTTTTTTTTATAAATATTTTTATTGCATTTTTACTCAAACACAACAACATGTTTCATCGGGCAAGAAGACAGTAGTAGCAATAACATGTCAAATCATTACAGAGGTAGGTCTTACAGGTATAGCTCAGTCGTCTATAATGTGAACATGGTGTTGCATTATCAGGGTGGGTATTTCCATTGTCCCAACTGTTTAGTGTTTAGTGTACCAGCGTTAGTACAAATTGTGTCTATCTTCTTAGTCTTGCATGTACTATAGGCCATGACATGTCTTCCAGGGTCTCCACATCTTGATAAATTTCCTTGGGTAACCCCATCCCTATTCTCCATCCCTTCAATGTGGGAGTCTCAGGGCCCCTCCCAGTGTTTGGCCAGGTCCCTCTTAGCCGAGGTTACTGAAGAGGAGCCTAGGGTGCAACAAGTCTACGTCCATTGGTATGTCCAGCAACTCAAAATGGGGGTCAGCCGGGATCTGCAGTTCGAGAAAATGCTGGACCAATACTTTTGAATATGAGGGCAAGTCCACAAAGTATGCATGAAAGTGTCCCTGTCTATTCCATATCTTATGCAAGTTGGCAATAGGGCCCTGCCAATTTTATAAAGTTTTGCCTTGTCATAATAGATCCTATGCAGGATTTTAAATTGTATGAGCCGCAGCCGGATGTGTAAGGACACTTTGCGTGGGTGCATGAGGGCTGCCTCCCAGTGAGCGTCTTCTAGGGATCCCAGGTCCTCCTCCTACCTCACTCTCAAATGTCATAGCATGCCAGGCATGTTTTGTTAAAAGTTTTGTATGTCCATGAAATTGCTTTCTCCTCGATCTGCTCCATAAGGAGTCTACCTTACAGGGGAGCCTAGTCCCGGAGGTCTGTTATGTCTGGGTTCTCTGCCTGCCAACCATGTGTATTGGTATCGTTGTGCATGTTACAGGTGATTTTCCTCCTGTGGGGTGGAGAAGGTCTTGAGTATCCCTCCCCATATTAGGTCCACCAGTCTAGAGATCCCTATTGTGTCCCAGGCCTGGAATCCCTGGAGTTTCCCCAATTCTCTCAGGCAAGTACCCTACCACAATGGGGTTTCTCGTGTGAGCTTCGCATGCCAGCCTATCTTTCTCACTGCATTGAAGCATCTGCAAGGATATTCTGGGATGTTTCCCACCCCATAACAATGTACGGACTACCTCTTCTAGTTTATTAAAGATGTGATCTGATATTGGCCTGTATGTGTTCTTGTGGGAGGATGGTAATTTCAGGAGGGAGATCATTTTCCACTTCTCTTAACCACAAACATCTACTTTGTATGATTCTTGAAGTGTACACTATCAGCAAAGTAACAAACGTAGTCAACATTATTACCTAAAAGTCTATTGCTTCAATATCTGGCTCTTGTAGTTCATTAAATCATTACTTAACATTTGATCACATAATTATTTGGTAATATTTGTATGAGGCGACTCTGAGGCAGCCAGGACTTGGTGTGAATAATGCACATGGAAGGTGATAGGATTATTCTCATCAAGTAGACTACTGATGTATCTCACACAGAAAATCATGTTTGTTTTTACTTTAAACAACCCCCTTCATTTTCTTTAGCAGATTTAAGCAGTTCTGACATTCCCAATGTTCTTCTTTTCCTTGCTTTTTCTAGAGAAATGTCCCTTTCAACCATAGCTATTACAATTTTTGCCACGTCCACGATGAAAGCAAGCTATTTATAATAAGTTTTCATTATATCACTAGGTTCATACCGTTGTCATGCACTGTACTAACTTCAATAGATTTTATCTAAAATATGTCTTAATTCACATCTGTGACCAATGAGAATGACTGTTCAATAGCTTTGAAGTAGTTATGATCTCATCTAGGTGGTCATACATAACTCACACATTTCTTAGATTTCTTTGGAATTAGTAGTGACTATCTCTGAGCATTTAGACAACTAAGGGTCTAAAATTGTGTGTTGTCTAAGTCGTTCAAAGCCATTGAAAATCAATCAAATATCTCGTTGGGTTTTTTGGTATGTGTGCAGAAGTAACACTTTTCTAGAGTGATGCTAATTCATGATTTGAATCTATTTTCTAACTTTTTCATAGCCTAGTCATAATAACTAAGTTCACGCTCCCATTGCGCTGAAGTTATTCTAGATAATTTCCTCCATATTTCTTGGACCGCATATCCTAGGTAGTGTACTAAGATACATTTTGTTCGATTCAACAGGCATTGTTTCCACTTGAATAGCAACTAAATATGTTCCACCTCTTCAGGGAATTGGAGGTGAGTGGTGTCACCTATTTTACTGAAGACATTTCTGTGTGGTTCAATTTGCATGTTTAGAAGCTCAGTACAAAACAATACTCAGGAAAAAAATGTATATGTACAAGATGATGCAAGTGAGAAAGAATTTCAAGTCCCTGTGTACAGAACACTATAAGGTATCGACATGAGTAATGACAATACATCACAGAAATTCCTCCTTAAACACCAGAGGGCATAATTTGGTAAACATGTGTATGCATATCACAGTTATTGAGGTTCTCGTGTAAACTGAGTCACATGACCATGAATACAAACATAAATAAAGTGAGTAAAGCAAGTGCATTGCTAATGCTAGTCTTTTAACTATCGTGCACTTCAGTAGGTAAACATATGTGTGCCAATTATAGTCCTATTCATAATTGCATCAGGAATATGATACATTTCTTCCAAAGTCGTGAAATATGCATGTGTATCGCAAGTGACTACACAAGAAATTGGTAATCACTCACTAAAGATTAAAAAGGTCCGAGGAACACTCAATGCGATGGCTTCATGACAGTGGTGGACTAATTAAAAAAATAGGAAGTAGCCATGGGCGGAGATAATTAAATCTACAGAATGAATGAACGGACACAAAGAGAAAAAAAATGCTCTCTATTTCATAGTCAGCCGTTGTACACCATTCCCCCACCCTAACAGAAAAACATGAATTGCACTGCAAGACCGAGAAGTCGAGAAATATTACTGGCAAAGACAACTTCTTCTAGCTGTCAAAACGATCATCCCAAATCGTTTGCAACAGCAGAACACAGAATGAAGCGGATGACAAGCTGCTCACTATACATACCAAGGACTCCTGGAAGACCCACACAGCACGTTCAAGCACACTCAATGGGGAACAATTCTCGAGTAGGACTGACCTTGTAGACAACAAATGGTGTTGGAATAATATTGGTCACAAATAAGGCACACAGGGTGCACTGCACTCGTTGCGTTGTATAATAATGAAAAATAAGTTCCAGTATGAAGATAATTTTATTCCAACAAGAATGGATGTAAGAGTGTACATTTACAATCATTTACATCTGCTCAGGGAATCAGCTGTGAGCTCCCTAACGTTGAACAAAAGAATACTAAGGGCTGTTGGGAACACATCTACTGTGTGGGTGGGGGGCGGGGTGAGAGGGTGAAGGAAAGGAGATAGGTAAAGGATTAGCACATATGAAGTAGACAGTATGACGGACAAACAAAAGATGGCCATACTAATTTATTCCTGGAGACTATAACAGCACTTTCTTCATTTCTTAATTTGTGCTGCATTATTTTATGGCAGATGCACACATGTTCATTATATTTAGCTAAATAAATGATAACTGTGGGAAATAAGTAGTTTTGAAAACTCAATGTAAGATCTTAACATTGACATTTTACACTATAATTTCAGTTTAAAAATAATATCATTTCTTCCTGTGAGTCTCCAGCTCTCTCTTCAGGGTAATCAAAGCCAGCGAAAAGATTAAGTAAAATGAGCCTTATTTTAAAAACCTGTTTATTTATTTTCTGGCACAAAGTGATTGTAACATGCTAGGCTAGTTTTATCCCCTTTGAAGCAAGGTCAGCTTCTGCAGGTGCAGACAATAAAAGCTCTGATATAGAATTAATTGGCAAACTTTGTTGCAACTTGTGTTCCAAGGCTCCAAGGGCACCATATGCATAAATGAGTACTAAGAGAAAGACACTATTCATTGGTCAAAAGGAAGCCACCCTATGACCTCTCCAATGGAAGACCCTGAAGAATTCGGAATGTTTCTTACTTAAACCCACCGGACAAAGAGAAGTCAGCCATTTTCGTTGATGCCATTTTGAAGCCTGATTCAAGACGCCATTTTGACATTTTGATGCCTTTCTCTGTCGCAGAGAAAGAGACTTTAAGAATTCTCACCCTAGAGACTTTAACTTTAATTTTGCCCCGTTTTGCCCGTGCAGTAACTTTTGCCCCATTCTCCTTGCTGCAGCAGGGAAAACTTGCCCTTAACTTTGCCCCTTTGAAACCTGCCCCATCTTGATCGAACCGGTACCTGTACCTGAAGGACGAAGACTTATCTTGAATGCTGATTGTATTTGGTAATTATGAAAGGATAATTGTATTATGCATTGTGTTTTCCTTCTTAGGTACCAACTGCTGATTTTGATAGACCCCAAGCTAGAAGTATTCTAAATTTGTGTTGACCAAATTCGTTTTGCATGAAGCCCCACATGCCAATGCTAATTAGAGGTTAGTTGAGGTATTCATCTGATGCACCATACTAAATTGAAATCTTGTTATGCTGACCGATGTACGAAATCAGTCAAATGCAGTTGCTTATATTAGTGATTTGCATTGCTACACCTGAATGCATTATAATCCAAATTTTGAGTAGATTGCGTTTCTTCTGTCGTCATGGACAGCTAGTAATGTTTGTATACGTATATCATTTGATTTTGAGACTTATATATATTGTGTTAGCTTTGTTAATATAGGGAAATAATCTCATTAACTTTTAATAAACTGGTGTAGTTATTCATGGCTGAAAGGTCATGGTGTGTCAAATACTGATTGTCATTGATTCCTAATGTGTTGTTTGATCTATTAATTGAGTATTGGATATTGCTTACAATGGTTATTGATTATTGATACGAGTGACCCGACTATTCTAGGATGAGGAGAACCCAACTCGGTTAAAAGGTCCACCGACCTCCAGCGTGTCCAAGTACAAGTAATTTATAAGGACTGAACACGCTATCTGTAGATGGTAGCAGAGATTGATGGTTTCGCTCTTTGGGACCCCCTCCTGAACAATAGACGGAGTCAAGTTAGAATTTTCTTTGATAAAACAAGTTGGAGAGATGATGATGCCCTAAATCCCCAATGACTTTCCCGGAATCTCGGAGCTTGCGAATGGAGGAAATGGTGGTGTGAGAATGTTTTCGGCGTTTCTAGTGACAGTATGAGTGAAGTTAGGGTTTCGCACTTGCACAGCTTATTGTCGCAGATGAATTGAGAAGTTTGCGAGGATTTTAGGGGGTTACGAACTCCAATCAAAGATTTTAGAGGAGTGATACTCCAAAGTGTGAGAGTAGGGAACTTCACATGTGTGTAGCGCTTTGTGCAGGGAAAATTGTCCAGGTGGTTGTTGATGTTGAGACGGGCCCTGCGAGGTCAAGAGACTCCGGAGTATGTTGAAAAGTGTATGAGACACTTGATTGATGTTGTAATCTGTTCGGTTTAATAGGTTGATCGGGCGTTGTCAACGAGTCAGTATGAATATTGAGTAATGAAAGAAAATCTTAAACTTTGAGATTTGATGAATTCTAAGGCGTGCTAGAATAGTTCATTGATAAGTTGAGAGTAAAGTTTGCGGGTCAAATTTTGCTTGCGAAAGTGGGAAAACGAGAAAGATGGAATAACTGCCGAGGCTAGTGAAAAATACCTAAGGTTTCTGAAGCGATTGTATTACCCTTCCTGTAGTAAACCGACAGATTTGTTTTCTTCTTTTTTGGCTAGTGCTCGTGATATATTGCAGAAATTAGTTTTGAGTGAAGCTGAATGAAGGAGGACAAGCCGCAAGACTTTGTCAGCCGCAGTTTGTGGGTGTGACGTCGCGAGGAGCCGCGCTGGGATAGGTTGGTTGGTGAGAAGGGTCGTGCACGGATTGGACACAGTCCGTGAAGCGCAATTGGTGGGGAAAGGCAAGCGAAGAGTATTGCGGGAATTAAAGTCACTTATTGATTACATTTTTTTAAGAAAATAAAAGACGGAAAGATGAAATTTTTCAAAGCATTTAAGAGTGCCTTGAGGGGAGATGTATATATTAAAGCAAATGTAGGAGAAGAAACACCGCCTGAGGGAACACCGGCTTACATCGTGATTGAAGAAAAGGGTGTCACACCATGTCTTTGGTTAAAGCAATGGTGTAAATTAACAGAAAAACATGGAAGTGTAGCGTTCCTTATCCATGGGTCGTTAATCTAAGAGTTTTGGAGAATCTAAGATTTGCGCTATACGACATGAAAGTACCTCCAAGACCAGCACAGTTTGAGGCATTAGCAATTTGCGAGCTAATGGCTAGAGGGCAACAACAGAAGAAATTTGAAACAAGAGTGAGAAAGGTAGAAAAGACAGTAGCGGATGCTAGATGGGATAGTACTCAAAAGGTTTGAAGATCAGATGTATTGCAGGGAATTAAATTGTTTCCAGCAATTACCGACGAAACAGAGAAGAAGGGAGGAAAGCTACCTATAAAACAAACAGGAGTCAGTCCAGAGATAGAGAAAACAACAGAAATTTGAAAAGGTCAGATGAGTCTGACGATGAGGAGTTCATTATGCAGTTGCTAAATGATCGCCCGCCACCATAGGTGGAAAGCGAAAATGGGCCAAGCACTAGTACTGCCCCTCCAGAACCAATACAGGGTAATGTAACACCAAATTTGAGAATATTGCAGGGGCAAAGTAGTCCCAATATGCCTTTTACACCAGAAATACCGCAAGTTCAGAGAATATATCCTGTTGTGCCTAAATTGAAACCCGTCAATGATTATCAGCCACAGGTTCAAAGGCGCTATTATGAGGAGCATAATTTGGAAATGACTTCTTGTTTAATGGCGCAGGGAGGACAGAATTACCAAAGACCGATATTGATTCAAACCAAATCAACACAAATGTTGATGCCTCAAAAGCAGGTGCAATAAATGCCGAAATACATTCAAATAGCAGAAAACCAGTTAGACATGCCAGCAATGATGAACCTTAATGTGGGAATTAACATGCCACAGAATTCGGGGAACAGACAGAGTCCAGATGCAATATCTCTGCCTATCACTGTAGGTCTGCCAGTACCATTGTACATACAGGCAAAGCCGAATGTATGCGACCAAGGGGTAATGACACAAAATGAGACGGGAAGGAGATGCATAGAAAATACTCAAGAAACGACTCCGGTAGGTACACTGCTAAATAGATCTGGGTCCTTGTTGGAATTTAGTCCAATTCCAGCTTGTGCTCCATCAACTGTGGTAAGGTCAGGTCTACCACTAATAGTACCGCTAACTTCAAAAACAGAAACGTTATAGAAACCATCAGTAGCAGTCGATGTAAGTGATACATTGATTGGACTGAACGTGCAACAGTTGACACAATGGCTGAACAGCCTGAACTCCCCACAAAGTACACCCAGCTGGAAGGGAGAAGAATATTTGAATAAAATAATATTGGGCATGGAAGCAGACAAATTAGTAAAGGGAACGATGGGTTTGAACAGGTTAGAATCATACACAGAAGAAGAGCTGAGATACATGTGCCCTAGAATTACAAGAGAAGTAAGCAGCATACATAAGAAGTTACAAGAAATTGCAGACAGAAACAAAGTCGACATAGGTAAAACCAAACACTTGAGCAGAAGTTACAGGTTAGACTTTGAGACAAAAGATTTTGAACACATGAGGTCTGCAGGAATTAAAACACACCTTAAAGAGATACTGCAAAGCGCGCAGGTCTGGAGATGTCTAGACAAGAGGGAAAGCAGGTGGGTTAAGAAAAAGGACAAGAAGAAAGAAAGTACCCCAGATCGGGATGAGAAAGCACAACAGAATGATGACCTTATAACGATGTTACCAATGAGAGAGACAGCAGGGGGAAAGCTTGTCCATGTACCATGGCACAGGTGTGATATTCAATCCTTTACGGATCACTTCCCTAAATTAAGAGAGAAACCGATCGAATGGTATCAACAAACAGATAGATTTTTGAAACTCGCAAAATGTCTTTGGGAAGACCTGAATACTTTATTCGAAATTGTGGTTCCGGCAGATTTGTGGGAAGACTGTAAAAGGGCTGTAGTTTGGCCAACAAGTGAACCAGAAAGAGATAGCAACACAGGTGCACTATCACCTACGGTAATGAGTTTATACCATAAGGTGATTGAGCATTTGAAAACAAAGGTTGCGTCAAAAAATGTGGATTGGCAGAGAATTGACAGAACGGCACAAGAAGTTAAAGAGTCAATACGTGCGTACTATGAGAGATTGTTGAAAGCGTTTAAAAATTACAGTGGTACGGAAACGATTGAGGCAAAGGACATGCTCCATTTTGTGTTCAGATTTGTGGAAGGGTTGAGACCCGAAATCAGTAAGATGATTAGAATGCATTTGATTTGTTAGCAGTCAAAATCGATTGATGAAGTGTTGAATTATGCAAAATACTGCAGTGATGAGATTGGGACAAAACAGAAAAGGTTGAAAGAAAAGGTGATGGTGATGCAGATTAGAGCAGCTCAGACAGGTTTGCAAGGTTTTCAACAAAAGTTGCTGCAGCAGCAACAGCAGGGAAATGCTACGTTTCAGCCACAAATGAGAGGCAGAGGCCGAGGAGGTTTTGTGAATAATGGTCCTGATTTAAATACTGTTGTGATTCCAAATGGTATACAGGCAATGAAGAAGGTGATGCCATTTCACACGTGTGGAATCGTCGGGCATTGGAAACGGGAGTGCCCAATGTTGGTGCAGGAAGGTGTAGGTCAGCAAAACAATGATGTCAATGCATTTCAGAATATGAGAGGACCGAAATTGAGAGGTCCAAATCCAAATTTCCAAAATAATGTAAATCAGATGCAGAGTTTACAACTTATACAACAATAGCAGGTGCAAATGCCCTGTGTACAAATGGCACAGTTGCTGCCAATGCAACAGCAGTTTCATATGGTACCTAATCAGCAAATGCAAATACCCTTAGCACCAATGAATCAGCAACAAGTAATGCTTCCTCAACAGGTCACGGGTCAAGGAATGAATCAAAATGACACAGTACACCAATTCCCGTTACACAGTAAGAATGGAATAAACGATGAATGGGAGAGTGAAAGTTTAGATGGGGAGGGAAATTGTGTGCTTGCAGCATCTTTGGTAGTTGATCAAAAGGGTCCGTATGTGGAAGGAAGAGTCATGGGTCACAGCGTTTCATTCTTGGTTGACACAGGAGCTACACGCTCTACAGTCAGAAGTATCGAAGTACCAAATTTGCCACTTTCAGGGAAAACAGTTCAAGTAGTGGGAGTAGCAAATAGGTATTTGACAAACCCAATTACAGATCCAGTGCAAGTCAGGATTGGTAACTATCAAGGGTCACATACATTTGTGGTGTGTGACTCGAGTCCAATATCCCTATTAAGGAGAGATTTATTGTGCAAATTGGGATGCTTGATTATGTGTTCAAATGATGGAATTAAAATTCAGACAAACAGTGATGAGGAAGAATAGGACAATTTAGGAGGGGACGAAGTGGAAACTGTCAATGAAGAGTATCCCCTGATTTCTCTTTATCCAATGCTCACTGAAGTAGATATTTCTGCTGAGTACAGGAAACAGTTGATAAGGAAGTATGGGATATGACAGGGAAAGAAGTAGGATTGGTCAAAGGAGTAGAACCAGTGAAAGTGACCGTAAAACCCAATGTAAATTTTCCCGAGACACCACAATACCACATGTCGCAAGACACCCTCATGAAAGTCGCCCAACTCATTTATGAGTTTGTGAAACAGGGAGTACTGAAAGAAGTGCTAAGTAGTCCATGTAATTCACCAATCATGAGACTAATAAAACTGAGTGGAAAGGTCTGAATTGTTCAAGATTTGAGAAAAATAAATGACATAATAGTCAAATGCTGTCCCGTAGTACCAAATCCAGCTGTGATAATGTTTCAAATTCCCTGTGATGCAGAGTGGTTCTCAGTCATCGACTTGTCACAAGCATCTTTTCTGTGCCTCTTCATGAGGACAGCCAATTTCTCTTTTGCTTCAAATTCTTGGACAGAGTCTACAGTTGGTGTTGAATTCCTCAAGGGTTTTCGGAGTCACCATCAATTTTCAATCAGATTCTAAAGAAGGACTTGGAATCATTGGAATTACCTTTTGAATCAACTTTAGTACAGTATATTGACAATTTGCTGATCGCATCCAAGACAGAAAATGACTGTACAGTTGACACTATTGCCCTATTGAACCATTTGGGAAGGAATGGACACAAAGGGGGTCATTACAACCCTGGCGGAAGGCGGAGAACCGGCGATAAGACCGCCAACAGGCTGGCGGTCTTACTCTGTGGAATTATGACCATGGCGGTTACCGCCATGGTCATCCGCTGGTTCTCCGTTCCGCCCGCCAGGGCGGAGACAACCGCCGGGCTGGAGACCTGGGTCTCCAGCCCGGCGGCCGTCACTATACCGCTGGCGGTATTTGGACCCGGCTTACTGCCGTGGATTTCCAGCAGTTTGAACCGCCATGAAATCCATGGCGGTAAGCACTATCAGTGCCAGGGAATTCCTTCCCTGGCACTGATAGAGGTCTCCCCCACCCCTGCCACCCCGCCCCAACTCCCTCCCCTAACCCCCCACCACCCCTGCCACCCCCAAAGGTGGCAGGGCCCCCCTCCCCACTCCGATCCCCAACATCACTACACCCATACCCACACGACACGCATGCAGGCACCACCTACATACTTACACGCACACATGCCGACATACATGCCTACATCCACACACACAGTCATACACCCACACCCACATTCAAACATACACGCACTCATTCCCATACACACAACACCCCTGCAGGCATACATGCACTCACACACCCTCTCTACATACACACGCGTACACCCCCATGCACCCACACAACATACAGCACCCCCCCAACCCCCTCCCCTCACGGACGATAGACTTACCTGGTCCTACGATCCTCCGGGAGGGGACGGGAGCCATGGGGGCAGCTCTGCCAACACCACACCGCCAACAGAACACAGCCAAGGCGAATTACAGGATGTGATCCGCTAGGCGGTGTTCTGTTGGCGTGGCAGTGGAGGTGGAGCAACCTCCACTTCCCCGCCTCCCGCCAGTATGGCTGTTGGCGGCTCTCTGTCCGTAAAAGGACAGAGAGCTGCCAACGGTCATAATAGGCCGAGCGGCAAACCGCCACCAATGGCGGTCTTCCACACGGCGGTCCCTCAGCGGTCTTCAAAAAAGACCGCCGAGGTCAAAATGACCCCCAAAGTGTCTCCTTTAAAATTACAGTTCTGCCAGAAGAAAGTGAAATATTTGGGTCACCAAATAGAGAAAGGGTCGAGAAGAATAATGAAAGAAAGAATAACAAGTGTACTTCAAATGAGTCCACCCAAGACGAGAAAAGAGGTGAGAACGTTTTTGGGAATGGTAAGCTATTGTCGCCAATGGATTCCCAATTTCTCAACTCTAGCCAAACCTTTACTGAAACTGACCCAGAAAGATGCGCTGGATGAAATAGTGTTGAAAGGAGATGAAATGGATGCTTTTATTGAATTAAAGGAATGCATGTGTAGAGCTCCAGCTTTAGGAATGCCTGATTACACAAAGGCTTTCACATTGTTTTGTCGTGAACGTGATGCATGTTCCTTGTCTGTCTTGACTCAAGCCCACAGTGGAGTAAACAGACCAGTAGCATATTTTTCAGGTACTTTGGATCCAGTCGCAGCAGCCTTACCAGGGTGCTTGCGTGCTGTAGCAGCAGTTGGGATAAGCCTAAATCAGAGTGAAGGAATAGTGATGGGACATCCTTTAACAGTCATGGTCTCTCACTCCGTCAAAATACTTTTGACACGTTCCCGAACACAGCACATGACCGGTGCTAGGCTTACAAGGTACGAGACAATAATTTTGGGATCACCCAATGTGCAGCTGAAAAGGTGCACTACATTGAATCCAGTAACTTTATTTCCCAGTGAAAATGTCAAAATTGAGAACGCTGAAGACATTGAGCACGACTGTCTTCAGGTGACTGAATTTTGTACAAAACCAAGACCTGATATCAAAGACACCCGATTGGAAGAAAACAATCAAGTTATTTTTGTTGATGGTTCGTGTTTAAGAGATGCACTAGGAATATTGAAAACAGGATATGCTGTAGGCTGCAAGGAGTTTACTCTGCACAGGTAGCGGAACTAGAAGCCCTTACTAGAGCTTGCCAACTTTCCGCATTAATGAAAGTCACCATTTACACTGACAGTCAGTACGGAGTTGGAATAGTGCATGATTTTGGACAATTGTGGTCACAAAGAGGCTTCTTGACCTCTTCAGGATCACCAGTGAAAAATGGTGAAAGAATAAGAGAATTGTTACATGCCATCCAGTTACCAGGAGGAGTAGCAGTGGTAAAATGCAGTGCACACTAGAAATCACAAGACTATGGTGGTCATTCCAACCTCGGCGGTAAAAGGCGCTTACCGCCGTGCAGAAGACCGCCATAACACCGCCGCGGCCGCGGTAAACCGCCACGGTCATTCTGACCCACAACAGGCAAACCGCCAAAATACAGACATCCACAAAAGATCGCCACACCAAAGGCAAGCGAGAAACTGGCGATGACCAAACCTCCACCGTCACGCCAACAGAAATACGCCTACACTATCACGACACACGAATCCACCCAGCGGTCTTTCAACCGCGGTATTCCATTGGCGGTCCCCGGCCTCCGCGCTCAAAATACACACACACTTACAAAACACAGCCACATTGGACAATTCAAAATACACACACCTGATACACATACAAACAACACTCCCACACACCCAACACAATATAAAACACACACCCACAACACCCACAAACCCCCACTCCTAGAGCTTCGTGAACACGCACAGAGAAAAGAGACCTGAGCACCCAGACGCGCAATTCACTGTCACCCAGCAATATTACCATGCACTTCAAACTACACACCAATACACATCACCACACTTAGCACCACACAATCCACCCCACACATCACCCACACCACCCCATGGCACCGCTAAGACACCCCAGGTTTTCTGAGGCTGAACTCAGGGTCATGGTGGAGGAAATTGTACGGGTAGAGCCACAGCTCTTCGGGACACAGGTGCAGCACACCACCATTGCCAGGAAGATGGAGCTATGGAGCAGAATAGTGGACAGGGTCAACGCAGTGGGACAGCACCCAAGAAATAGGGATGACATCAGGAAGAGGTGGAACGACCTACGGCGGAAGGTGCGTTCCATGGTATCCAGGCACAACATCGCAGTGCAGCGGACTGGCTGCGGACCCCCAACTCCTCCCCCAGAATTTACAACATGGGAGGAGCAGGTCTTGGCGATCCTGCATCCTGAGGGCCTCGCAGGAGTATCTGGAGGAATGGACTCTGGTAAGTCAAATCTTAACTACTTCATCCCCCCCACCCCACCAGCATGCCAACTCATACCCCCACCCTCACCCCCACCCCCATCACACCTACTCCTTGCAAATGTCTCACCTTCACAACCCACCCATCCCAACACCAAGCCATGCATGCGACCACAAAGCTTGGACACCCATCACCTAAGCATGCCCACTGCACATACCCATCCCCCCCCCAAAACCACCATGACAAAAGCCCCCACACAGGAATGCAAGCACTGGGGTACACGGGCACCCACCCATTGCACGCTATGGCACACACAGAAGTAATAACCATACTTTTATACCTCTGCAGGACCCGAACGCCACGTCACCGCGCAGGAGGGTCCACAAATGTCCACTCCACCCCCAGAAGAGGTCCACAGTGAGAACAGCAGCTCTGTCTCCCTGGATCTAGATGACCAGCCCGGCCCATCGGGGACCTCGGGACAGTCGGTTCTCCTCACCCAGTCACAGGCCACAGCAGACCTTCCCCCTCTGGTAACACCAGCACAGCACCCACCCAGCGGGCCCATATCTCTGTCACCAGGACACGTCAATCAGCGGTGTGTCCACCACTACAGGGCACCCAGGTTAACCCACCACCCCAACAACAACAGGGACCAGGGGGCAGTGGTAGTGGGCACACAGTCCAGGGGACAGAGGCCCAGGAACACAGGGGAACTGGTAGGGCTGCTGTGAAACGGGGGGGACAGGCCCAGGGAACCCACTCTCCACGAGGCCCTCTCCTTCATCATAGGAGCATACCACCACGCCCAGGAGACGATGGCGACGGTCCTGGCTAGGTTTCAGGAGATCAGGCTTCTGCAGGAGCAACAGTATATGGGGTTCAGGGAAGAACTAAGAAACATCAGTTCCGCCATGGGCACCATCGTAGTGGCTCTGAATCAGGTAGTCACCACATTGCGGGACACTGTGGCACCACAAAGGGACCCTGTCACTAGCATGGACCAAGAACTGCCTACCACCTCCGCCGGCGCTAGTGGACAGGAGGCCCCGACACAAGACCAACAGGCCACCAGAACCCTACCCCCTGCAGAAGGAGAACCACCCCGCCAGCGGGCCCTGAGATCCAGGAAGAAGACAGAGTAAGATGCCAAGACCCCAGCCAGGAAAGGATACCTCCCTGATTGTCATCCCACTGTCCCACATTGACACCCTGTCAAACCTTAAACTGCCCCTGCTCCACTTTCCACAGGCATCTGGACAATGCACCTGTGATACTGATAGTCTGGACTCTGCCATGGACAATCGTCCACCATCACCCCTCACCGATTTGCAACCACCCACCAATTTAGTGCACTGTAATAAACACACATATTGCATAAAACAATCTGGAGTCTGGCTGTGATTTTGTACAAATGTATTAGACATTACCGTGCCAAATGGCATATTCACATTGTGATGCCAACATACCACTGTCACACATCTGTAGTCCATGGGGAAACAAAGCAGATGTCACGCAGTGGGGTCCACATCTCTGAAATCGGAAGGGAAAATCACAACTCAGTTACCATACAGTGGGGGAAAAGGTCACACAGTAGAGAGGTAGTAGGGGTTAAGTATATGTAATATGCTGGTGTGGACTCTTACCTGTGTGTCATTGGAAATACTGCTGTATTACTGTGTTCCTGTTCTCTATGTCATCCTCTTCGCCTTCCTCCTCTTCACTCTCCACAGGCTCCACAGCAGCTACAACACCACCATCTGGACCATCCTCCTGCAGAAAAGGCACCTGGCGTCGCAAAGCCAGGTTGTGAAGCATACAGCAGGCAACGATGATCTGGCACACCTTCTTTGGTGAGTACACTAGGGATCCACCAGTCATATGGAGGCACCTAAACCTGGCCTTCAGGAGGCCGAAGGTCCGCTCGATCACCCTCCTAGTACGGCCATGGGCCTCATTGTACCGTTCCTCTGCCCTTGTCCTGGGATTCCTCACTGGGGTCAGTAGCCATGACAGGTTGGGGTAACCAGAGTCACCAATTAGCCACACACGGTGCCTCTGGAGTTGACCCATCACGTAAGGGATGCTGCTATTCCGCATGATGTACGCGTCATGCACTGACCCAGGGAACTTGGCATTAACATGGGAGATGTACTGGTCTGCCAAACACACCATCTGGACATTCATGGAATGATAACTCTTCCTGTTCCTGTATACCTGTTCACTCCTGCTGGGGGGGACCAAAGCAACATGTGTCCCATCAATGGCACCAATGATGTTGGGGATATGTCAAAGGGCATAGAAATCACCCTTGACTGTAGCCAAATCCCCCACCTCAGGGAAGACGATGTAGCTCAGCATGTGTTTGAGCAGGGCAGACAACACTCTAGACAACACCTTGGAAAACATGGGCTGGGACATCCCTGATGATATGGCCACTGTTGTTTGAAATGACCCACTTGCTAGGAAATGGAGTACTGACAGCACCTGCACTAGAGGGGGGATCCCTGTGGGTTGGCGGATTGGTGACATCAGGTCTGGCTCCAGCTGGGCACACAGTTCCTGTGTAGTGGCTCGTTCAAGCCTGTATGTCAATATGACATGTCTTTCCTCCATTGTCGACAGGTCCACCAGCGGTCTGTACACGTGAAGATTTCTCCATTTCCTCGCATGTCCAAGCGGACGGTGCCTATGAAGGACAACAGCGAGCACAGTGTCAATCAACCAACAGGTACGTTCCCACAGCTTGCACATAACACGATTCCCAATGCATCGTATGGCTTGTATGAGTGTCGATGCAAGGGCTAGGTATGTGTGACGCAGTAGAAATTAAGCCATGTGGGCCCTTGAAATGGCGGCTGCCTGACCTGTGAAGTGCGACAATGGGATGTGAGGTCAATGCGCTGGCGTGGCACACCGTGGCAGTAGGCGGTTGAAGACCGCAGCGCAAAGCAGCATTGGTTAACATTGAAACCTATGGGTCTCAGGAGCCAATGACGATGTGCGCCGGCGGTCGCGGTACGCACCGCCGTGGTACGCACCGCCGTGGTACGCACTGCCGCGGTACGTACCGCCGCGGGCGTGACCGCCATTTTCTATCTGCTTAATTACTCGATACCTGATCGTCCACAGGAGAGGACCTACACTGCAAGTGCTGCTGTGACCTCGGTCTGGAAGAGACAATGACTCATGCGACTGGGGAAAGGGCCCCTGCCTTCACTGCTCAGGAATTGGAGAAACTTGTGGTTGGGGTCCTCCCCCAGTATGCGCTACTCTACGGTCCTCCAGACCAACAGGTAAGTACACCGGGACCATGCTTTGTGGGCAATGCCTGTGTTGAGTGGGGTGGATGAAAGATGGTGCGGAGGGGAGCGATTGAGGCATGCATCAAACGACAGATGAGAGCATGTGCCACATGGCAAGGGTGGGGATGGGGGGGCCACTCACATCGAGCATGCAGAAGGTGATGATTATTCTTCTCTCCCTGTACATGTCACATAGGTCAGCGCCCACCAGAAAATCAATATTTGGTGTGCCATCACCAAGGACTTCCGGGCCCTGGGGGTCCACCACAGACGGGGCACCCACTGCCGGAAGAGATGGGAGGACATCCGACGCTGGAGCAGGAAGACGGCGGAGGCTCAGCTGGGGATGGCCTCCCAACGTGGGAGGGGTGCCAGTCGGACCTTGACCCCCCTGATGTCCCGGATCCTGGCGGTGGCCTACCCTGATTTGGATGGGCGCGTGAGGACATCACAGCAGACACAAGGGGGTGAGTACACTGAAATCCTGGTGACTTTGCGCGCAGTGGAGGTGTCTGGGTGGGGGAGGAAGGCTGTGGGTATCCCTAGGCCAGGGCGATATCTGTAGGCTAGGCCCCTCTGTAAGGCATGGCCCTGTGCCCCCGCCCCCCACCTCTGTAGGGTGCCAAGTACAGCTATTCATTGCCCTGTGTCATCTATGTGTGCAGATGTCGTCCATAGGCTTGTAGGCCATGTCCCACGGATTGCGTAGTCGACCCCAAGTGCGCGGCGTAGTGCAGGGGGCTTCTGTGTCTGTCCTGTCCGCCAATGTTGTCGCCAATGCATGCACTTAACATTTCTTTATTTTTCCCCACCCCCCTTTTTTGTTGTCTTCCTGTTCATTTGTGCATTAGCATCATCAGGCGGAGGAGAAGTGGCATCGGAGCACGACGGAGCTGCATCTCACATGGCCATGGCGGGCCATGCAACGGAATCGGAATTCACCAGTGAGACGGAGGGCGAGGGGAGCTCCACAGCGGGGACTCGTGCGGATGTCAGTGACAGCGACTCGTCCTCTAAAGGGAGCTCCCTTGTGGTGACGGCAACATCTGTACCCCCCGCAACAACAGGTACAGCCGCCACCCAGCGCACCAGCACTGCCCTCCCAGCAGCCCCTCAGCGTTTGCCCCGTGCCCGCTCACCCAGGAAGGTGGGCATCTCCTTCGCCCCAGGCACCTCAGGCCCTGCCCCTGTCACCCCTGCTGCCCTCAGTGAGGAGGTCATTGACCTCCTGAGGACGATCATTGTTGGGCCGTCTACCCTTTTGAATGCCATCCAGGGTGTAGAAAGGGAGGTGCACCAGAGTAATGCATACCTGGAGGGCATTCATTCTGGTCAGGCTGCCCATCAGCGATCGTTCAACACTCTGGCCTCAGCACTGATGGCAGCAATTGTCCCTGTCTCTAGCCTCCCCCCTCCAACTTCCTCTACCCATACCCAATCCCCTGTACCTCTGCCTATCCCAGACACACCATCAGACCAGCCTGCACACACCTCAACACCCAAGGGAAGCTCATCCAGACATAAGCACCACACATCACACAAGCATTCACACAAGCAACATCCACATACAGACATACCAACACCCACTGCCTCCACTGTGTCCCCCTCCTCCTCGTCTCCCTCCTCCCTCCCTGTGACGTCTCCACTCACACCTGCATGCACAACATCTTCAGCCACTACGTCCATCACCAGCACACCCACCAGAAACACCCGCACACGTGCAGTCACCACCCCCACTACCATTCACACAACCCCTGTGTCCTCTCCCAGTGTGACTGTCACCCCCTCTTCCAAGCTACACAAACGCAGGCAGCCACCCACCCAACAGCCATCCACCTCACGACAGCCTTCAGCCCAAGCACCTTCACCCAAAGACACCAGACTTCAAACTCCTACAACCACAACCTCTTCCTCCACTTCCATACCTACTACACCCCCCGTCCCTCTCTTCCTAAACTTCTTTTCCTATCAAAACTTGACCTCTTTCCAACAACTCCCCCACCCCATCCATCCCATAGGACTCCAGTCAGCACCTCAGCCACCACAAAAGCGGGCCCTGTGAACACGGTCTGCCATGGACTGTGGAGTCCTCCACCCTCAAGGGCAGCCAGTTCAGTAGGGAGCCAAGGCACGGCCAGCCCACCCCCGCAAAAACATGCGAAGATTGTCAGTGCCCGGCGCGAGAGGCCTAAGACACCAGGGACCAAAATCCCTACCATGGTTCCGGAAGGGAGTGTAGTGCCAGCTGGCACACCGCCAAAGGTGGGGAAGGGCCACAGGCGAAAAGGGAAGGCTGGAAAGGGCAGCACGCCCGACAAGACCGCCAGCAGCCCAGCTGTGCAGGAGGGCCCTGCAAGCCCCATCCCAGGTGGGCAGGAGGACACCAACAGGCCCGGTACTGCAGCCCAGGAGGGCCCAACCAGCCCCATCCCAGGTGGGCAGGAAGGCGCAACCAGCCAGAGGTCAGGTGGCGAATGACCTCCACACCATGGGCGGATCCGCTGAACTGGGCACTCATCCGAAGAACCGCTGAACTGGGCACCGCCGTCTCAAGCACTGCTGAACTGGGCCCTTCCTCTCAAGCACCGCTGAACTGGGCACCGCCGTCTCAAGCACCGCTGAACTGGGCCCTTCCTCTCAAGCACCACTGAACTGGGCACCGCCGTCTCAAGCACCGCTGAACTGGGCACCGCCGTCTCAAGCACCGCTGAACTGGGCCCTTCCTCTCAAGCACCGCTGAACTGGGCACCGCCGTCTCAAGCACCGCTGAACTGGGCCCTTCCTCTCAAGCACCGCTGAACTGGGCACCGCCGTCTCAAGCACCGCTGCACTGGGCCCTTCCTCTCAAGCACCGCTGAACTGGGCCCTTCCTCTCAAGCACCGCTGAACAGGGCACCGCCGTCTCAAGCACTGCTGAACTGGGCCCTTCATCTCAAGCACCGCTGCACTGGGCCCTTCCTCTCAAGCACCGCTGAACTGGGCACCGCCGCCTCAAGCACCGCTGAACTGGGCACCGCCGTCTCAAGCACCGCTGAACAGGGCACCACCGTCTCAAGCACCGATGAACTGGGCCCTTCCTCTCAAGCACCGCTGCACTGGGCACCGCCGTCTCAAGCACGCTGGCCCATTGGCGAAAGGGGCAGGCCCGCATCTGTGTTGGGCGGGTCTGCACGAAGCACTCTGGGCACCAGTCCCCCTCCAGAACCAGTGGAGACTGTTATCCACTTGAGGGACTGTGGCTTTGCACTCCCCAGGATGGAAAAGTGGGCAAGCCACCCACTGTAGAGACTTGAGAGACTGTGGCTTTGCACTCCCCAGGATGGCACAGTGGGCAAGCCACCCACTGTAGAGACTTGAGAGACTGTGGCTTTGCACTCCCCAGGATGGCACAGTGGGCAAGCCACCCACTGTAGAGACTTGAGAGACTGTGGCTTTGCACTCCCCAGGATGGAAAAGTGGGCAAGCCACCCACTGTAGAGACTTGAGAGACTGTGGCTTTGCACTCCCCAGGATGGCACAGTGGGCAAGCCACCCACTGTAGAGACTTGAGAGACTGTGGCTTTGCACTCCCCAGGATGGAACAGTGGCCATGGAGGCCCCTCGTGGATCTGGCGTCATGGACTAATCTGGCTGAGGTGCCCCCCCTTCCCTTCCCCCTGAGGTGCCTGTAGTTTTGCTATCTGATGCCCCTGCAGTGTTCTCTCCATTGGAGTCAGGTATCCTGTGTGGGCTTTGCCCATGTGAATTGGGCCCAGTGGTCCACGGACAATGCCTGATACAAATATCGGACTAGACAATTTATGTATATAAAAGTTTTTAATGTGTGATATATTTTAAAACCAGTAATACAATATATTCTAATGTTTATAATCATTTCCTTTTGTCTTTGCATTCTTCCGGGGGCTCTGGGGGTGTAACTGTGATGTATTGCTATGCATTGATGTGTGTGTTGTAGTGGGTGAGGGTGAGGGTGGGTGTGTCGCGTATATGTGTCCCCGTAATCTTTTGCCTCCCCCCTCCCCTGTGTCGTAGGTGCAGTACTCACCTTTGTCGTCTGCGCCGGCGTTCGTGCTCCTGGTAGAGGAGCAGGAAGACAATCGCTGGGAGGATGTGGAGTTCGGGTTCCATGCTGTCCTGATTCCTCGTGGGGTGTATGGAGGTGAGCCTTTTCCGTTTGAAATGGCTGTTTCCGCCATATTTTATCGGCGGGGCTACCGCCCCGGAAAAGGTGGCGGATTGGTGGGTTGTGATAGGTTGGGCGGTACATTGAATCCCGCCTGTCTGTTGCCGGTGACCGCCGCGCTGTTTGTTTGTCCCGCCGTGGTGGGCGGTGTGTTGAAGTGACGGTCTCTGTTGGTGGTTTCCGCCAGGGTCGAAATTCTATTTATTTTACCGCCAGCCTGTTAGCGGTTTTGCCGCCGCTTTAACACCGACCGCCAGGGTTGGAATGACCCCCATGTTTCTTTGGGAAATGAATATGCAGATCAAGTCGCAAGGTTTTGCGTATTGAACTGTATATTGCTCAGAGACAAATGGAACTTGATAAATGAGCCAGAACTTGAACCAAGTGAAGCCTTTGCTTTAAAAGTTGTAGATACAATTGAAGAATTGAAATTCCTACAAAATAATGTCAGTAAGTATGAGAAACTCTCATGGAGTAAATTACAATGCATAAAGAAACCAGATGATTTGTGGGTTTCAAGTGAAGGGAGATTGGTTCTGCCAGACAGTCTTTTAACGCAATTGGCCAGGTTGTATCATGGACAAGCCCACCTTGGGAGGGATGCCATGATTAGACTATTCAAAATTGATTGGTTTAACCCCAAATTCCGTCAAGTTGCTGAAGCAGTTTGCCATTGTTGCGTCATTTGCCTACAAATGAACACAGGGAAGGGAACAGTAGTAAATTTGAGCCACATTGGAAGAGAAGGTGGGCCATTCAGCAGAATGCAAATTGATTTCATTGCGATGCCTATGCATGCAGGCTTGAAATATGTTGTGTGGTTGTGTGCATTTTTAGTCACTGGATTGAAGCATACCCTACAGGCAGAAACGACAGCCTCACAGTTGCAAAACTATTCTTGAGAGAACTAATACCACGTTTCGGGTTCCCGATCTCTTTGGAATCAGATAGGGGAAGTCACTTCAATAACGAAGTAATCAAATTACTGTGTGCAGCACTGAACATTGAGCAAAAATTGCATTGTAGCTACCGCCCTGAAGCATCAGGACTAGTGGAGAAAATGAATGGCACATTGAAATTGAGGATGGCGAAAATATGCGCATCCACAAACTTGAAATGGCCTGAACCATTGCCCTTGGTGTTAATGTCAATGAGAAACACACCTGATAGAAAAACTAGACTATCGCCGCATGAAATCCTAATGGGCAGAGCCATGAGACTTCCAGCAGTTCCTGCGAATGCACTTGTAAATATTACCGATGATATGGTATTGGACTACTGCAAAGGTCCAGCTGATGTGGTACGCTCTTTTTCTCACCAGGTGGAGGCAACCACCTTGCCACCGATCCAAGGTCCAGGACACGCCCTGAAAGCAGGTGACTGGGTCGTGATAAAGAAGCACGTGAGAAAGTCGTGTCCGGAACCCCGTTGGAAAGGACCTTATCAAGTGATTCTGACAACTACCACCGCTGTGAAGTGTGTGGGAGTTCCCAACTGGATTTACGCCAGTCACACGAAAAGGGTGACGTGTCCCACAGAAGAGGAAATTGAAGTGCTGAAATTACCAGCAACTGACAGGAAAGTACCAGGCACCGAGACAGGACAAAGAGAGCCTGAAGGTGAACAAGCAGAAATCGAGACAGAAGAAATATTTTCTGAGGAAGACGCAGTTGATCCATTTGAGGATAACAGAGGAGAAGCATCAGGAAGTGACAAAGATTCTGAAGGTGACAAAGAGCCTGTCACAGGTGAAGAAGCAGGAGAGACTTATCAGAGAAGGGCTTTCCCTGAAGCAGATGATACAGGAAAAGAAAGAGAAAACCTGATTGACCTCCAAGGGGAAGAAGACAAGACAGAACAGAGTGAAATCGTTCAAGTTCTTCCAGAACCGGTTGCAGGTCCATCAGGTGAAAGCAGTGCAAAAAGGAGACAAAGAATATCGCCAGTGAAATCAAAGACTAAAGAAATATTAAAAGAAAGTGAAGGGCCAAAGTTGAAGGAGAAAAGAAAAGATGTGTCTATCGTAATAACAACACAGAGTGAAGAAAAAGACACAGCCAAAGAACAAGACATAAGCGAAAGAGAATCGAAAGGAGATGCAAAGTTGAAAAGGAAAAGAATACAGAGCAGAAGATATTCTGGTCCAGAGTGGGCATACTCAGCCACTAACGATTGGTCAGACGTATTTCTATCTCTCAGTCTTGAAAACGAAGAAGCAGAACGACACTTTAGTATTTGAAAAGTGAAATTCCATGAACATTACCGAATAAGACATTGACAACCTGATTGACTTTTGAACCAGATAAGACATTGCTAACTTGATTGACTTTGAAACCGATCTTGAGACAAAAGCTGCTAATACGACAAAAGACTAAGGGGGTCATTCCAGCCTTGGCGGGCGGCGGGAGCCGCCCGCCAAGCGGGAACCGCCAGAAGACCGTACCGCGGTCAAAAGACCGCGGCGGTCATTCTGGGTTTCCCACTGGGCTGGCGGGCGACCGCCAAAAGGCCGCCCACCAGCCCAGTGGAAAACACCCTTCCACGATGAAGCCGGCTCCGAATGGAGCCGGCGGAGTGGAAGGTGTGCGACGGGTGCAGTAGCACCCGTCACGAATTTCAGTGTCTGCTAAGCAGACACTGAAATTCAAAGTGGGGCCCTCTTATGGGGGCCCCTGCAGTGCCCATGCCACTGGCATGGGCACTGCAGGGGCCCCCAGGGGCCCCACGACACCCCATACCGCCATCCTGTTCCTGGCAGCCGAAACAACCAGGAACAGGATGGCGGTATGGGGGTCGGAATCCCCATGGCGGCGCAGCAAGCTGCGCCGCCATGGAGGATTCCCATGGGCAGCGGAAAGTCGGCGGTACACAGCCGACTTTCCGTTTCTGCCCGCGGCTGTACCGCCGCGGTCAGAATGCCCAAAGGAGCACCGCCAGCCTGTTGGCAGTGCTCCCGCGGACCCCGACCCTGGCGGTTTTTACCGCCAGGGTCGGAATGACCCCCTAAGCTGCTAAAGAAAACCGTGTGAACATTGAACTCGTTCAGCTTTATATATATATTTGCTAATTTGACTTTCTGATTCTATATAGATCATGCCAGGCAGTACTACAAAGGGACATAAAATGAAGTGTTGTAAATACATGTGCATAGGTCTAATAACTGCATGTGTACTAATAATTGTAGCAATAATTCTTGGAATGCATGGAGAGAATGAAAGAGACGCGAATGATGCTTCTACTTCTAAACCTACTACTGAATTAACTCCTTTGCAGAAGCTCGAACAAGACGAGAAATATTTACACGACAAGAAAGAATTATCCTCTAAAATCTTCTATTGCTTGCTGAATGAGTATGTTGAGACAATGGATGCGAAAGATTGTTATGTGTGCACACAAATACCTACCTCAGTAATAGAAGGAGTGACATATCATAGCATGCCTCTTACGTATGGGATTTCATGTAATTTGTTACTAACCAGATTTTATGGCCAGGAGTCTATTCAATACTTCTATTCCAATCATGATGTCATGTTTTCATATGTCCCCATAATAGAGTACTTGAGTAAAGTAGCAAGAGATTATTATATAAAAAATAGTTAGGGATTTCTTTGAACCATTATCACCTTTTTCCACAGCTCAAGCTCATAGAGAAAATCTTACATGCTTGCTTTCACCTGTAGAGAAAAGCTTTTTAGATCATACTGAAGATAGGAGGAAAGTGGTGAAGGAGAAATTAGAAAGGGAATTACACAAAAGGACATCTGTAGACAACTATGCTTTTGCCGCGATAAAGACACAAGGGAAATTAGCTTTAGATGCAATACACGTAGGAAAGCTTTGCATATATAGACCTAAATCATATTATGACACAATCTTTGTGGGAACGAGTGAATGTAAACACGCGTTTTTGTTTCAGGCTAAATGGACATTCATGCTAAATGGCCTAGATCCAGCTACTCCAGGAGTATACTATATTTGTGGACTCAATGCCTATTATCGCCTTCCAAAAGGATGGTATGGGAGATGTTACTTGGGAATAGTATTTCCAAAGATTTTTCAACTGGACGACTTAAAGAAATTTCCAAAGCTGTCTGAATTACATCACATTCAGAAAAGGGAGACAGTTTCTGGTGTGGTAGGAGATATATTTGGAGCAATAATTCCTTCAGTAGGAGTTATATTGAATTCAATTAAAATACAAAAGTTGTCTACTATTGTGGATTACATGTTGACAAAATTCTCAGGAGCCATGATCCTGAATGATGCTGAACTTGCTGCAGGAAGAGCTATGACTCTTCAAAACCGGCTTGCTTTAGACATTCTTTTAGCAAAGAGTGGAGGCGTTTGCAAAATGCTTAGTGCACGTCACTGTTGTTCTTATATTCCAGACAATAGTGGGCAAATTAGGAAAATGCTTACAAATTTAACTAACGAGAGTGCAGAGTTGAAAGAATTGAAAGAACCAGGAGTATGGGAAAAGGTTGGAAAAGGATTTGCATCCGTGGGAAATTGGCTCAGCAACATTTGGAACGGACTATTATTGAAAATAGTAAAAGGAATAGTAATAATATTAATCTGCTTATTAGGTATTTGGGGAATTTGGAAAGCTATTAAAATATTGAAATCAAGAAGCAAAAGGAGAAGAGAAGAGAAAGAACGAAATAAAATAGTAGAAATATACAGGGAAAAATCAAAGGGAACAAAAAGGAAGAGGGAATTGACTGAAGTGCCAAATTACTAGAACAGAATTTTAATGGAATACAATTTGTGACAAAAGATTTGATGTGATGACATAATTAGTCATCAGAGGAGGGATTGATGACGCAGAAAAGGAAGGACTAACAAATATTCAAATATTCATATATCATGTATCAAAATCGTATAAGGCCATGTGATTTTAGCAAAGAAAAATAATGTACGTGGGAAATTGTGCCCACGGTGGTAGTTCGCCATTTATTATAGTCGAGCTTAATTAATCATGAAGAATTGACAATGTAGTAATCCGTTATAATTGCAAAAGTATTCTATGATTTTCTTGTTGAAACTGTTATATGCTTAGCTTAAATTTAGCAGAGGCTTTGGCCTAGTTGCCTGGTCTCAAATTTAACTGCGTGGTTTTCACTTGTATTAACAAAGACATATTCTTTTACTTTAAGGTTGTATTTTTCCAGTAGAAATGACTAATACACTTATCTCAAGGTTTCGTGCCAGGCTAGTTTCATCCCCTTTGAAGCAAGGTCAGCTTCTGCAGGTGCAGACAATAAAAGCTGTGATATAGAATTAATTGGCAAACTTTGTTGCAACTTGTGTTCCAAGGCTCCAAGGGCACCATATGCATAAATGAGTACTAAGAGAAAGACACTATTCATTGGTCAAAAGGAAGCCACCCTATGAACCCTCCAATGGAAGACCCTGAAGAATTCAGAATGTTTCTTACTTAAACCCACCAGACAAAGAGAAGTCAGCCATTTCCGTCGATGCCATTTTGAAGCCTGATTCAAGATGCCATTTTGACATTTTGATGCCTTTCTCTGTCGCAGAGAAAGAGACTTTAATCATTCTCACCCTAGAGACTTTAACTTTAATTTTGCCCCGTTTTGCCCATGCAGTAACTTTTGCCCCATTCTCCTTGCTGCCGCAGGGAAAACTTGCCCTTAACTTTGCCCCTTTGAAACCTGCCCCATGCTGATCGAACCGGTACCTGAAGGACGAAGACTTATCTTAAATGCTGATTGTATTTGGTAATTATGAAAGGATAATTGTATTATGCATTGTGTTTTCCTTCTTAGGTACCAAATGCTGATTTTGATAGAACCCAAGCTAGAAGTTTTCTAAATTTGTGTTGACCAAATTTGTTTTCCATGAAGCCCCACAAGCCAACGCTAATTAGAGGTTAGTTGAGGTATTCATCTGATGCACCATGCTAAATTGAAATCTTGTTATGCTGACCGATGTATGAAATTAGTCAAATCCAGTTGCTTATATTAGTGATTTGCATTGCTATAACTGAATGCATTATAATCCAGATTTTGCGTAGATTGTGTTTATTCCGTCGTTATGGACAGCTAGTAATGTTCATATACGTATATCATTTGATTTTGAGACTTATATATATATTGTGTTAGCTTTGTTAATATAGGGAAATAAACTCATTAACCTTTAATAAACTGGTGTAGTTATTCATGGCTGAAAGGTCATGGTGTGTCAAATACTGATTGTCATTGATTCCTAATGTGTTGTTTGATCTATTAATTGAGTATTGGATATTGATTACAATGGTTATGGATTATTGATTCAAGTGACCCGACTATTCTAGGATGACGAGAATACAACTCGGTTAAAAGGTCCACCGACCTCCAGCGTGTCCAAGTACAAGTAATTTATAAGGACTGGACGCGCTATCAAGTGCCTGCATTGCATGCTGGATTGGTTTTGTGCAGGGAGCGACACCTTCCTGCACAAAACAATCCTGAGAGGCTTATTCCACTTTCTATCTGTAGCACACCTACAGAGAGGAACTAACAAGGAGAAATACATATATTTCTTTATGTTATGCCTTTCCCAAGAAGACGTATCTTTATGGGACATTCCTAGGTCTACAACTTTTGGTAAATCTGGGAATGCACCAAAGACCATGGAAGTTGTGTGGGAACACCCAAGCAATGCCAATGGAATGCCTTCTCAGGGCAGCGCAAAGCAACGCATCAATATGTGTTACATTGCCTAAAACCAGATTTATGGATCTACTCAGGGCAAAACAAAGTGATCTTGCGTGGCTTTATAAATCTCTATTTTAAGTTGCGTCGCACTTGCACCGTGTTCCTTGGTGCAAGTGAGACGCAACGAGGCTCATAAATATGCCCCATAGTTTAGATAATAATTGCTTACATATTCAGCAAAGACTGGGAATAGCAAATTGATATTCACAGATTCAATTTTCTTTTACTGTATGAACCATATAACAACTTTGTGGCTCTGGTTCCTCATCCACTCAACTCCATTTTAGAGATCTGCTTGGGTGCCATTGCTTAGCGTTGGAAGGGCAGAGCCATCTCACAACTCTGTCCTTGTCTGTTAGAAATGGGGTCTCTAGTTGGCAGTCAGTTTGCACCCTGTCCATGTAAAGATCCTCACTCTGGTCAGGGTAAGAGAGATACACAGCTCAGATAACCTCTGCTCACCCCTTTGGTAGCTGGGCACCAGCAGTCAGGCTTATCTCAGAGGCAATGTGTAAAGTATTTGTACAAGCACACCTAGTAAGACAGTGAAAACACCACCAAAGGACACCACACCAGTTTAGAAAAATAGCCAATATTTATCTAAACCAAGCAGGACCAAAACGACAAAAATCTAACATACATAAGCAAAGATAGAATTGTTTTAAGTAAAACAAAAGTTTTATTACATAGAAATCAATGGGTGTGTTGTTTTAGTACAAAGTACCTGGGATGCATCAAAAATAAAGTCACCTGGGGGAGTGTGCATCGGAAAAGCAAGCTCTGCATCAATTCCTTACTCGCAAGTGAGGTCATGCGTCAGGCAATGCATTGACTCTTTCCTTCCAGGGAAGGGACGTATCAATTTCCAGACAAGCACCCTCAAGTCCATGTGGTGATGTTGAAAATTTTAAAACCCAAGGTGGGTGCGTAGGAAATTCCTGTGCACTGTGCGAAGGGTCTGCGTTGACAACAGGTACTACGTCAAATCAAAAGCCATGAGGCAGGTGCTGCGTCATATTATTTCAGCCGCAGGACAGGCTCTGCGTTGATTTTTCTGATGTGCACACATTGGTTCATGGATTTTCCTCCACAGGTTACCAGCCTCCACTTCTAAGGGTCCAGGGACTGGATTTGGCACCACTTAGCAAGTCAGGCCTCTCAGTAGGCACTGGCAGATTACATCTTTGATGTCCCTGAGACTTCTGAACAGGGGGCATGCTCAGTCCAAGCCCTTGGAGAAATTTCACAAGCAGGTTTTCAGAGAGCAAAGTCCAGTCCTTTACCTCTTTAGGCAGAAGCATCAGCAGCAGGCCAGCACAGCAAAGTAATAGGCAGAGTGGCAGGCCCTCCTCAATCCTCAAGCTCTTCCCCTTAGCAGAGGTTCCTCTTGATCCAGCAGTAATCTAAAGTTATGGGGTCAGCAGTCCAAAACTTATACTCATTTCTGCCTTTGAAGTAGCAAACTTCAAAGGAATGTCTTTGTAGTGCACAAGACCCTGACTCTTCCTTGCCCTGCCGCAGACACACAACAGGGGATCAGAGTCTGTCCTGTGTGAGGGCAGGCACAAACCTTTCAAGTGCAGGAGTCAGCTTCTCCCTCCCACTCTAGCCCAGGAAGACTCATCAGGAGATGCAGGACACACCTCAGCTCCCTTTGTGTCACTGTCTAGAGTGAATTCACAAACAGACCAACTGTCAGTCTGACCTAGATGTGTATTCAGAAGCCAATCAGAAGCACAGTATGATTAAGCAAGAAAATGGCCACAATGGGAAATTGCACTTAAAAGAGATTGAAAGGCAATCCCCATGTTAACCTATGGGAGATATAGGCCTTGCAATAGTGAAAAAAAGAATTTAGCAGTATTTCACTATCTGGACACATAAAACAGACCAGTACATGATCTACCTTTTAAATACATTGCACCCTGCCCTTGGGGCTCCATAGGATCTATCTTAGGGTTGCTAACATGTATTAAAAGGGGAGGGTTTTGGTACAAGGCAGTTTGTACTGCGATGGCAGGTCTGAGACATGTTTACAGGGCTACTCGTGTGGGTGGCACAATCAGCGCTGCAGGCCTACTGGAAGCATTTGATTTACAGGCTCTGGGCACTTGTGGTGCACTTTACTAGGGACTTACTGGTAAATCAAATATGCCAATCATGGATAAATCAATCACCAATACAATTTGGACAGATAGCATATGCACTGTAGCACTGGTTAGCAGTGGCAAAGTGCCAAGAGTCCCAAAGCCAAAAACAATAGGTCAGAAAAAATAGGTGGAATGAGACAAAAACTTTGGGGATGACCCTGAAAAAGGGCGAGGTCTAACACTGTGAAACCAAAAATTTGTTTTGTGGCTGCTCAAATTCAGCTAATCTTTCATCCGAGAGATTGACCATTTGCCTCCAGTGAACATCGTGTTTCCTTGCCTTGGGTTTAGAATACAGTAAAGAGGACAAGCACTGTAATGTCAAAGGAGATTACCTTCTGAAAGTGTCAAAGGTTGAGAGCTACACACCAGACAGACAAGGGAGAAAAGGAGGGTGGTAATATTGGTGTAGTTTGCTGGGCCATTGAGATGTTAGGGGGATGTCAGAGCCTTGATCATAGGGGTGGCAGTTGTTCTCTATTATGAGAAATGTTTGCTTGAAAAGATCTGTATGTATCACAACAAACACCTTATCGCTATAATGTCCTACTTAAAGGTTCAATATGTATGTTTAATAAATTCTTGATTTGTGTATTTGCCGTATGTGCACTGGTGAGCGCACACAGGGACCAAGAGGTGTGATGCACAATTGGACATTTGAATCAACTGTGCAAAAACTTTAGGGTGGACTCGGAGGTACCTTGATAAGACAGAAATATGATTTCTTCCTTGTCATGGAAATGCTTTGTTTCACTATTCACACAAATTCATATTAGGCCTTGAGTCAACCATGTTATCGGTACAACTGTGGGGGATGAGTTCTAATATGATTTATTGGCAAGGTATGTACGCCTAGAGATGGAGAATATATGATAGCAAGTCATAACTCTGCCTTTTATTAATTGCCACTTCATACCCAGGACACCTTGATGTAAATGGAAATGTTTTCCTAATTTTAATTATTGTATATTTTATTATTGAAATTTACAATTAAAGTAAATGTGATTATATGAATTAATAATTAATATAATTATATTAAGTACACTAAGTAAAATGTATACATTTTTTAATTAATGTCTTTTTCCAGAGCTGGTGGTGAATGACCGTGCAGTATCATGAAGAGACTGAAACAAGCACATCCTGTCCCTCTGATTCCCAGAGTACAATTCATTATGGTCAAATGCACCAACATGAAGTTACGCTGACAAGCCCGCAGGACTGCTCATCATGGAAAACTTTGTTAGAGGCAGCTCAAGTAAGGCATCACATTCTACTGTTAGACATTGTGAGAAATGTGGAAAGCAATACTGTTCCCCAAGTATTTTATCACTGGAAGTGCAGGAGTCTGTTTACTACGAAGAAAGATTTACAGACTATTATATAAAAAGCTGAAGCAAGTGTCAGTAATGATGCTGGAATGAGAGTGTACGAATGAATACTTAAACAGGAGAACATAATTAAAGTCAAATGTGTATGTTGAAGAATGTATATTTTGTGGGATGATAAAATGCTGCAAGGGAACATCAACTCATTAATTAAGGCCACTGAGCTTAGAGTTGACAGAAGGCTTCAAGAGTGTCCAACCATTAATTATGATTCAAAGATCTTAGCAGTTTGTAGTAGGGGCATAGTGGCTGCATAACCCATTATCATGATCTTGTTATAGGAACTACAGTGCCTGATGACCTTAAACGGTTCCTATTATAACTTCTGAATGGAGATCCAGAAAACATAAAGTCATCCGAAAGGGTCGCCTTACTTATGCAATCATTCAGTCAGTACATTATATATGCAGTCACAAATGGCCAGCAGAAGTCCCCCAAGCAATTGTTGCGCCCATACGCTGTAAAAACGCTGACAGGCAATGTTGAAATCAATTGCATTCTAAACAGACTTGGTCATGGGATTTCATACTCACAACTGGAAGAAAATGAAACTGCTTTGTGTCTTCAGAAACTTGTTGCTACTTCACACGAGTAGATTGTTCTTCCATCCGACATTCAGGCTCATGTCTTCACTAACTTGGCATGGGATAACATTGATAAGCTGGAAAATACTTTTATTGGTAAGGGGTAACTCATTGAGTCAATGGTATAGCTGTGCAGCCCAAGTTGTTTGAACCACAACCTTTTAAAGCTCCTCTCCCAAGCATTGTGGAACAAAAGCAAGAACATTAACTACGACAAATACTGAAGAATTGTTCATGTATGTTTCTGGTTAACGAGTTGGGCCTCGGCCATTGATGACAAGTACTGAAGTCATGCCAGAATGTGTTGCCCAACTGAAGTTTGCAGAAAATAAGATCGCAATCTGGGTTGTTACAAGACAAGAAAAGAGCCTCACACATATATACCAAGTTGGACATAATTTAATATCAGTACTAGAGACCTAATTAGTGTATAGCAGGATTCCATAGGCTACTTGCCCAACAATAATGCCCCTGAAACTGAGTTGACAACTATTTCTGAAATTCTGAACAGTCACGGCTGATAAGGGAATCGCTGCATTTGGTGAAAATTGTAGTGGTCATGGGTCAAGCTCTCCATGCAAAAACAACTGAGATCGTGTGGAAGCATAAAGCAACATGCGACAGAATCATTCTTCGAATGGGCACCTTTCACACCATTTGCATTGTCATGTCTATTCTTGGAAAATGCTTTCAAGATGCTGGCCTTTGTGACCTTTGTATCGAAGCAGACATGAAAGCAGAAGGATCAATATCACCAGTACTAGAAGATGGTATGTACAACCATGCAGTTCAAGAACACAAGTATATGTATGTAGCTATATTGAGGCTGGCTTGATTGGAATTTATCCCTTGAATGGAGAAGAATTACTAAGAGAACATTCAGGTAGTCTATTTCATTGCAAGTGTTAATGACATAGAAAAAGACCTATGCCCACAGAGATTAGACGATCTTTTGCAGAATGCCTCCTTTGCCAAACTAAAACAGTTTTGGAACATCCTCAATGGCATTTCGGATGTCGTAAGTGGATATTGTTGAAAATCTCTTGCTGGCTCTGCTGCATGCTGTTTGTGAATGAAATTGGCATTTACATCTTACCGCCACACGTTCTATGATCCCATGGTGTTTACGTATGACAGGATGAACCATGCTAGATGTGTTCCTGTATACTATGCCAAAATTACATTACTTGTAGTGAAACATCCAGAGATATACTGCAACTTCATCAATGGATGCTTTGTAGTGCAACTGTCAGATGTTAATCTGTTTGGATGAATTCCAGTTGATCAAGCAATAGAAGTAAGAGTCAACAAAGACATGCAGACTCCAGGTGGTACGACAAGGTTCACCCTCAAGGCGGGTGGTGTGAAAAGATATTGCATGACGGCTGAACATAGAAGCCCCTTTTTGGATCAGATAAGGAAAAGATGCATAGTAAAATATCAGATCTTACTCATACAGACCTACATAAGGCACAAACTGAAAAAGATGAAGATACTGTTAAGAGAGATGTTAGTTTGGTTCAAAGCTGGATAAACCTACTTTTAGGGCCACATGATCTCCTTAGACTCTCCACAGCAAAAAAGGCATCTCAAGATATAGGCCCTCATTACAACCCTGGAGGTCAGTGTTAAAGCGGCGGTAAGACCGCCAACAGGCCGGCGGTAAAAAAAATGGAATCACTACCATGGCGGAAACCGCCAACATAGACAGCCACTTTAACACTCCGACCGCCACGGTGGTAGAAACAAACACTGCGGCTGTCACCGCCAACAGACAGGCGGAAGACAATGTACCGCCCACACTATTATATGGAGGTCAATCCGCCACATTTTCCAGGGTGGAACCAACGCGAACAAAAACACGGCGGAAACAGGACTTGGAAGGGAAAACACTCACCTGCCCACTGCTCTATCCTGGGGAGTGCAAAGCCACAGTCTCTCAAGTCTCTCAAGTGGGTGGGTTGCCCACTGCTCTATCCTGGGGAGTGTAAAGCCACAGTCTCGCAAGTGGATAACATTCTCCACTGGTTCTGGAGGTTGCTCAGTGCCCAGAGTGCTTCATCCTGCCAAGGACTGAGGTAGTGGATCCTTTCTCCACTAGTTCTGGAGGGGGCTTGGTGCCCAGAGTGCTTCATCCTGCCAAGGATTGAGGTAGTGCATGCCTTTCTCCACTGGTTCTGGAGGGGGCTTGGTGCCCAGAGTGCTTTATCCTGCCAAGGACTGAGGTAGTGGATGTGATACTCCACTGGTTCTGGAGGGGGCTTTGTGCCCAGAGTACTTCATCCTGCCAAGGACTGAGGTAGTGGATGCCTTTCTCCACTGGTTCTGGAGGGGGCTTGGTGCCCAGAGTGCTTCATCCTGCAAAGGACTGAGGTAGTGGGTGCTTTTCTCCACTGGTTCTGGACGGGGCTTGGTGCCCAGAGTGCTTCATCCTCACAATGACTGAGGTTTTTGGATGTGATACTCCACTGGTTCTATAGGGGGGCTTTGTGCCCAGAGCGCTTCATCCTACCAAGGACAGAGGTTGTGGATGTTAAACTCCACTGACAGTGGTGCAACATGCAAGCTGCCCAGGCTCCTGGAACTGACCACCAGCCTCGTACGACTGACCACTGGGGATGGCAGCCATGCCTGCGGTGGTGCCACTGGCTCAGGATGTCGCGGGGCCGCTGGCAGTTATGGCGGCGGTGTCAGGGGCATCGGTGCTTGCTGCGGACTCTGTGGCATCGGTGCTGGCGACGGGCTCTGTGGCATCGGTGCTGGAGGCGGGCTCTGTGGCATTGGTGCTGGCGGTGGGCTCAGTGACTGCGGTGCTGGTGGTGGGCTCAGTGACTGCGGTGCTGGTGGCGTGCTCAGTGACTGCGGTGCTGGTAGCGGGCTCAGTGACGGTGGTGCTGGTGGCGGCCTCAGTGACTGCGGTGCTGGTGGCGGTGCTGGTGGCGGTCTTGTCCGCTGTGCAGGTTGGCGTGGACGTGGACCTGCCCTTGATTTTCTGGCCCTTCCCCACCTTGGATGGTGGTGCAGCTGTCTTGCCACTATCCACTTTTGTTATGCCTGAGCCCGTGGTGGGAAGTGTTTTCACCTTCTCCATCTGGGATGTGGTCAACTTTTTTACTTTTGGAGGTGGTGGAGGAATGTCCTTGCCCTCGCTCCGTGGAACACTGGCAGCCCTGTTGCTTGGCGCACTCCAAAAGCCCCCAGTTGCTGGCACCACTGTGCCCGGTGATGTGGTGGCTGAGGCGCTGGGTTGGGACCTGGAAAGGCGGGCCCTAGGGGGTAGACGGGGGCAGAGGTGTAGGGAAGAGGTCAATATTAGACAGGAGAAGCTTTTTAGACACATTGGGATGGGTAGATGGAGGGGGTTTGGGAGTGGAGGAAGAGGCAGTGGTTGTAGGAGGTGTACGTTTGCTGACTTTGGGTGAAGGTGCATGTGCTGGAGGCTGTTGTGAGGTGGATGGCTGTTGGGTGAGTGTGTGGCTGCGTTTGTGTAGTCTGGGAGGAGGGCTCACAGACACACTGGTAGAGGACACAGGGGATGTGTGAATGGTAGTGGGGGTGGTGAGTGCACGTGAGCAGTGTGTGGTGATGGGCGTGCTGGTGATGGAGGTAGTGGCTGAAGATGTAGTGCATGCAGGTGTGAGTGGAGATGAGACAGGGAGGGAGGAGGGAGACGTGGAGGAGGGGGACACAGTGGAGGCAGTGGATGTTGGTATGTGTGCATGGGTATGATACTTGTGTGAGTGCCTGTGGGATGTGTGGTGCTTATGTTTGCCAGAGCCACCCTTGTGTGTTGAGGTGTGTGCATGCTGGTCTGATGGTGTGCTTGGGATAGGCTGAGGTACAGGGGATTGGGTCTGGGTGGAGGAAGTTGAAGGGGGGAGGCTGGACACAGGGACAATGGCTGCCATTGGTTCTGAGGCCAGAGCCTGAAATGATCTCTGTTGGGCTGCCTGCCCAGAATGAATGCCCTCCAGGTATGCATTTGTTTGTTGCAGCTGCCCCTCTACACCCTGGATGGCATTCAGAATGGTAGACTGCCCAACAGTGAGGGATCTCAAGAGGTCAATAGCCTCCTCACTGAGGGCAGCAGGGATGACTGGGGCAGGGCCTGAGGTGCCTGGGGCGAAGGAGATGCCCACCCTCCTGGGTGAGCGGCCACGGGACACACGCTGAGGGGCTGCTGGGAGGGCGTTGCTGGTAGGGGGGGTGGTGGCTGTACCTGCTGATGTGGGGGTCACAGAGGGCCCACCACCCAAGAGAGCTCCCATCAGAGGAAGAGTCGCTGTCGCTGACATCACCTCCTGTCCCCGCTGTGGAGCTCCCCTCACCCTCCATCCCACTGGTGGCGTCAGACTCCGTTGTCTTGCCCTACAGGGCCATGTGGGATGCAGCTCCCTCCTGCTCCGGTGCCACTGCTCCTCCACCTGATGATGGTAATGCATACAAGATCAGGGAGACCACAAAAGGGGGGAGGAAAAGACAGAAGAAAGACATGTTCAGTGCATGCAATACCACTACCGTTGGCGGACACTACAGACAGAGCAGCCCTCTGCACTATGCCATGCACTTAGAGTTCCCTAATTAATCACAGGGACATGGGGTACAAGGCCTATGCCCGATTGCTGCACACATGGAAGTCACAGGAGCCCGACTAGGTGTAGTGGGCTCTTACCACTGGTGGGGTTGGGGTGCCACATAGCCTGCCTCCCGAAGGGACCTTGCCTACAAAACTCACCCTGGCCTAGGGGAACCCAAAGCCCACCTCCCCCACACAGACACCTCGTAATGCATGCAGAGTCAGATGGATGTGACTGCACTCAACCCCTTGTGGCTGCTGTGATGCCCTCAAGAGCCCATCCAACTCTGGATAGGCCACCGCCAGGATCCGGAACATCAGGGTGCGACGGGCACCCCTCCCACGTTGGGAGGCCATCCCCAGCTGGGCCTCCGCTGTCTTCTTGCTCCAGCGGCGAATGTCCTCCCATCTTTTACGGCAGTGGGTGCAACGTCTGTGGTGGACCCCCAGGGTCCGGACGTCCTTGGCGATGGCATGCCAAATATCCTTCTTCTGGTGGGCGCTGACCTAGAGGAATAGTACAGGGTAAAAGGAAAATCTTTAACTGTCCGGACCGTCACAGTCATTGACCCTTGTTCCCATCCTTGCCCTGACGCACATACACTCACTGTCCGCTCATGCAGGCCTCAGTACCCCCCCTGTATCTTCCATCCATACCACTCCAAACAGGCATTGCCTGTACAGCATGCTCACAGTGTACTCAACTGTTTGTCTGGAGGACCGTAGAGTAGCATGTACTGGGGGAGGACCCCATACACTAACTTCTCCAACTCCTCCGAAGTGAAGGCAGGGGCCCTTTCCTCAGACACATGAGCCATTGTCGCTTCCAGACTGAGGTCACAGCAGCACTTGCAGTGTAGGTCCTCTCCTGTCGAAGGTCAGGTATCAAGTGAGTGAACAGACAGAAAATGGCGGTCACATCCTCGGCAGTGCGTACCGTCACCACCGGCGTACATCGTCATTGGCTCCTGGGACCCATTGGGTCCAATGTTAACCAATGCAGGATTGCGCCGCAGTCTTCGACCGCCGCCCACGACGGTGTACAACGCCAGCGCAGTTACCTCATATCCCCTTGTCCCACATTACAGGTCAGGCAGCCACCATTTCAGGGGGCCACATGGCATTATTTTTAAATGCGTCACACCTATCTAGGCCTTGCATACACTCAGTGACAGGCACACTGCCGATTGACAAATGTGTGCAATAATTATTTTTTTAATACCTCAGTGTTGGCTGACTCTCTGCTCGCTGTTCTCGTCCATAGGGCAAGTCCGCTGGGGCAAGTGAGGAGAAGGTGGCATCCTCCGGTGTACAGACCCCTGGTGGACCTGTCAACAATGGAAGAGAGACACGTAATAGTCACCTACAGACTTGATTGTGCAACAATCCATCAACTGTGTGCCCAGTTGGAGCCAGACCTGATGTCAGCTATCCGCCATCCCACAGGAATCCCCCCTCCAGTGCAGGTCCTGTCAGTACTCAATTTGCTGGAAAGTGGGTCTTTTCAAACTACAGTGGCGATTGCATCAGGGATGTCCTAGCCTATGTTCTCAAACGTGTTGTCCAGAGTGTTGTCTGCCCTGCTGAAACACATGCGCAGCTACATCATTTTCCCTCAGGTGGAAGATTTGCCCACAGTGAAAGGTATCTTCTATGCCCTGGGACAAATCCCCAACATCATAGGTGCCATTGATGGGACACATGTGGCATTAGTACCCTCCGCAAGGAGTGAACAGGTGTACAGAAACCGGAAGAGCTACCATTCAATGAATGTGCAGATGGTGTATTTGGCCCACTGGTACATCTCCTATGTGAATGCCAAGTTTCCAGGCTCAGTGCATGACGCTTACATTTTGAGGAATAGCAGCATCCCTTATGTGATGGGGCAACTCCAGAGGCACCGTGTGTGGCTAATAGGTGAGGACAAGGACCCTATACCAGTGAATAGTTTTCTGGGTCTAGGGTTGTCCCTAAGGGTTAGTGTGTGTCTAACAGTTGCCCCTCGACATTTGCAGGTGACTCTGGGTACCCCAACCTGTCATGGCTACTGACCCCAGTGAGAAATCCCAGGACAAGGGCAGAGGAACGCTACAATGAGGCACATGGGCGAACTAGGAGAGTGATCGAAAGGACCTTCGGCCTCCTGAAGGCCAGGTTCCGGTGCCTCCGTATGACAGGTGGTTCTCTCTAGTACTCACCAAAGAAGGTGTGCCAGATCATCGTGGCCTGCTGTATGCTGCACAACCTGGCTTTGCGACGACAGGTGCCTTTTCTGCAGGAGGATGGTCCAGAAGGAGGTCTTGTGGCAGCTTTGGAGCCTGTGGACAGTGAAGAAGAGGAGGCAGAAGAAGAAGATATCGACAACAGAAACAACATTATCCAGCAATACTTCCAGTGAGACACAGGTAAGAAGATGTCACTGGCTCACACATCTCATACAATTGTTAGACCTATCATATGTCTGTCACTTTCACCCAGTGTATGGACCCTGACTTGTCACTTTGCCTTTCCATTTCACAGATGTGGGTCCCACTGTGTGACCGCTGCTATATTACCTCATGGACTAGAGCTGTATGATATAGGTATGTTGAGAATACAATCGACTTTGCTATTTTCCTTAGTTATTGCAAATACACATTTGTGAAAGCACAGACTGACTACAGATTATTTTGGGATTCAAGGGTGTTTATTTCAGTGCAAATTAGTGGAGGGGGTTGTAAAATGGGCAGGGGCGATAGTGGAGGATTGTCCATGGCAGAGTCCAGTCCATTTGTTTCACAGATGCATTGTCCAAAGGGGCATAGGAAGTGGAGCTAGGGCAGTTCATGGATGGACAGGGTGACAAAGTGGGACAGAAGGATGACATTCAGGGTGGGCTCATTTCCTGACGGGGGTCTTGGCATTGTTCTCTGTCTTTGTCCTGGATCTTAGGGACCGTTTGTGGGGTGGTTCTCCATCTGCAGGGGCTGGGGTGCTGGTGTTGTGGTCCTGTGGCGGTGCCTCCCGTCCACTAGCGCCGGCGGAGGTGGTGGGCTGTTCACCATCCAGGTTAGTGTCAGTGGCCCTTTGTTGTGCCACAGTGTCCGTCCTGGTGTTGACAAGGTCCTTCAGCACCCCTACAATGGTGACCAGGGTGGTGTTGATGGACTTGAGTTCCTCCCTGATCCCCAGATAGTGTTCCTCCGGCAGCCGCTAGGTCTCCTGAAAGTTGGCCAGCACCGTTGCCATCGTCTCCTGGGAGTGATGGTATGCTCCCATGATGTTGGAGAGGGCCTCGTGGAGAGTGGGTTCCCTGGGCCTGTCCTCCCCCTGTCGCACAGCAGTCCTCCCAGTTCCCCTGTTTTCCTGTTCCTCTGTCCCCTGACCCGTGTGCCCTCTGCCACTTCCCCCAGGTCCCTGATTGTCTTGGGTTGGTTGGTTTGCCTGGGTTTCCTGTAGTGGTGGACACACTGCTGCTTGATGTGTCCTAGGGACAGAGGGATGGGCCAGCTGGGTGGGTGCTGTGGTGGTGTTTCCTGAGGGGGGAGGCTCTGTGGTGGCATGTGCCAGTGTCAGGGGAACCGACTGTCCCGAGCTTCCAGATGGGCCGGGCTTGTCATCTTGATCCAGTTAGACAGAGCTGCTGTCATCACTGTGGGGGGAGTGGACATGTCTGGAATCTCCTGTCTGGTGACGTTGGATAGGGGTCCTGCAGGGGTTTAAGGCATGATTATTGCATCTGTGTGTGCCATTGTGTGCAATGGGTGGGTGACCCTGTACTCCAGTGCTTGCATTCTTGTGTAGGACCTTGTGTGATAGTTGGTTTGGGGATCTGTGTGGGTATCTGTAGTGGACATGCTTTGATGATGGGTGTCCATGCTTCGTTGTTGCATGCAGGGCTTGGAATTGGGATGTGTGGGTTGTGATAGTGGGGCATATATGAGGTGTTGGCGTGATGGGGTGAGGTATGTGATAGCATGCAGGTAGGGTGGGGGATGTAATAGTTAAGATTTGACTTACCAGAGTCCATTCCTCCTACTACTCCTGCGAGGCTCTCAGGATGCAGTATAGCCAAGGCCTGCTCCTCCCATGTTGTTAGTAGTGGGGGAGGAGGTGGGGACTGCCGCCAGTCCTCTGAACTGCAATCTGGTGTCTTGAGACCACAGAACCCACCTTCCCCCTTAGGTCATTCCACCTCTTCCTCATGTCATCCCGTGTTCTTGGATGCTGTCCCACTGTGTTGACCCTGACTACGATTCTGCACCATAGCTCCATCTTCCTAGCTATGGAGGTGTGCTGCACTTGTGATCCGAATAGCTGTGGCTCTACCCGGACGATTTCCTGCACCATGACCCTGAGCTCCTCCTCAGAGAACCTGGGGTGTCTTTGCGATGCCATGGTGTGGTGCGGGTGATGTGTGGCGTGGTGTGTGTTGTGATGTGTGAGGGGATGTGTTTGTCTGTGTTGTCTTAGGTGCGTGGATGTTGTGTGAGTGATGGTGTTGTGTGCCTGTGGATGCTAGTATTGTTGATGGTGGTGTCTCTCTCTGTGCTTCTTTCTCAATTTAGTCATAGGGGTTTGTGGGTGATGTGGGTGTGTGTTTTATATTGTATTGAGTGTGTGGGAGTGGTGTGTGTATGTGTATCAGGTGTCTGTATGTCGAATTGTCCAATGTGGTTGTAGTTTGTATATGTGTGTGTATTTTGAGCGTGGCGGTGTGTACCGCCAATGGAATACCGCAGTTGAAAGACCGCCGCATGGATTCGTGGGTCGTGATAGTGTGGGCGTATTCCTGTTGGCGTGACGGCGTCAGTTTTGTTATCAGCAGTTTATCACTGTCCTTTGGTGTGGCGGACTTGTGTGGATGTCTGGATTTTGGCGGATTCCGGCCTGTGGGTCGTAATAGCTGTAGCGGAATTCCACCGCTGTAGCTGTGTGGTTGGTGGTATTCTGCACGGCGGTAAGCGGGATTTACCGCCAATGTTGTAATGAGGGCTATAGTATGCAACAGAATTAAGGTGCATGAAAAAGGTGAACAGTGCAACACAGATTTCAAACTTGAGCAACTTGAGATTAATACACCTATTAAGAATTTTTGTGAACCAATGAAAATGAACAAACTAAAAACATTCAATAACATGTTCAAGAAGAAGGCAGTGAACAGAACAGCAAAGGCAGGAGAATAATCTTTGCAGGAAGTAAATAGGAGTCAAAGAATTGATGGTGTGTTTGATATGTGCAATGAGACATCTATTAAGAAAAGTGAAAGGACAATCAAAGGGGAAGAACTCGGGCACCAGTTTACGAGGATCTCACCCTCCCAGATTGTCAGACAGAGGAGGAAATTCTTAAACCACGTGAGGAATAAAACAACTCTCATCGCATTTCTTGTTACAGAATGGAAGAAACTTGGAAGTAAAATTTGAGAATAAAACACTGTTCGTGAACTGTGTCAATAAATGATATAAAATAACATCTGAAGGGAGCCCAGGAGTGCCCAATCTCAACAGTACACACATAGTAGAAGATGATCATTTATTGCTGAATGCTGCACACATTGCTAACAAGGGTTATGAGGCAGTAATGATAAGCTCAGATTACATTATTATGGGGGTCATTACAACCCTGGCGGACGGTGTTAAAGCTGCAGAAATACTGCAAACA
This sequence comes from Pleurodeles waltl, assembly GCF_031143425.1. NCBI lineage: Eukaryota > Metazoa > Chordata > Amphibia > Caudata > Salamandridae > Pleurodeles > Pleurodeles waltl. The sequence goes on along the minus strand of NC_090446.1, from coordinate 992,012,408 downwards.
GGCCGGCGGACAAAAAAAGGGAATTATGACCCTGGCGGAAACCGCCAACATAGAAAGCCACTTTAACACACCGCCCGCCACGGCGGTACAGACAAGCAGCGCGGAGGTTACCGCCAACAGACAGGCGGGAGACAATGTACCGCCCACAGTATTACAACCTGCCAATCCGCCACCTTTTCCGGGGCGGATTCACCGTGGATAAAAACACGGCTGAAACAGATTTTGCAATGGGAAAACGCTCACCTGAACACATCCCACGAGGAAGGAGGCCACCATGGAGCCGGAATTACAAATACTGCCTGCCCTGGTCATTCTGCTCCTCTACGACCAACAGCTACGTAAGCGCCGAAGACACCAGTGAGTACTGCACCTATGACACGGGAGAGGGGGGAGGCAAAAGTTAGGGGGACACCCACCAAACACCCCCACCCCCACCCTCGCATATTACAACATACACACCAATGCATTCACAAAAATCACAAGAACAACCCACAATCCCCCCGGAAGAATGAAAAGACAATGCGAAATTCGGTCAAACATTATAATGTGCCAAAATACATGTCATACAAAAATATACAGATATATATTTGAAAATCAGTCATAATTATATATACAATACGAGAAGTAGTGCAGATATGTACACAACAATGTCCGTGCACCAACAGTCCAAAAATGCATGGGCGAGGCCAACAAACGATACCTGACCACTATCGGAGAGAACACTGCTGGGTCATCAGATCAAAATACTACAGGCAACTCAGGGGGAAAAGAAGGGGGGGGGCACCTCAGCCGGATGAATGCAAAGCCAGATCCACGACGGTGCTCCATGCCCATTGATGTATCCTGGGAAGTGCAAAGCCACAGTCTCTCAAGTCTCTACAGTGGGTGGTATGCCCACTGTGCCATCCTGGGGAGTGCAAAGCCACAGTTTCTCAAGTCACTACAGTGGGTGGGTTGCCCACTGTGCCATCCTGGGGAGTGCAAAGCCACAGTCTCACAAGTCTCTACAGTGGGTGGTTTGCCCACTGTGCCATCCTGGGGAGAGCAAAGCCACAGTCTCTCAAGTCTCTACAGTGGGTGGCTTGCCCACTGTTCAATCCTGGGGAGTGCAAAGCCACAGTCTCTCAAGTAGATGCAGGTCTCTACTGGTTCTGGAGGGGGACTGGTGCCCAGACTGGATGAGTCTCCCCGTGAATGTTCCTGTCCTGTCACTGTCCCAGCTGCACATGGGATAAGGATGCCTGATGTGGCGGGCTATTCATTCCTACACGGTGCTTGCCCTGTTCAGCGGTGCTTTGACATGGCGGTCTTTGCCCTGTTCAGCAGTGCTTTGACATGGCGGTTCTGGACTGTTCAGCGGTGCTTTGCCATGGCGGTCTTTGCCCTGTTCAGCGGTGCTTTGACATGGCGGTTCTGGACTGTTCAGCAGTGCTTTGACATGGCGGTCTTTGCCCTGTTCAGCGGTCTTCACCATGCCGGTTCAGGTCTGTTCAGCGGTGCTTTGACATGGCGGTTCTGGACTGTTCAGTGGTGCTTTGACATGGCGGTCTTTGCCCTGTTCAGCGGTGCTTTGACATGGCGGTTCTGGACTGTTCAGCGGTGCTTTGCCATAGCGGTCTTTGCCCTGTTCAGCGGTGCTTTGCCATGGCGGTTCTGGACTGTTCAGCGGTGCTTTGCCATGGCGGTCTTTGCACTGTTCAGCAGAGCTTTGCCATGGCGGTTCTGGACTGTTCAGCGGTGCTTTGCCATGGCAGTCTTTGCCCTGTTCAGCGGTGCTTTGACATGGCGGTTCTGGACTGTTCAGCGGTGCTTTGACATGGCGGTTCTGATACGGACATTGGTGTGTGGCATGAAGATCTCTACAGTGGGCATTGGTGTGTGGCATGACGTTCTTTACACTGGGCATTGGTGTGTGGCATGATGTTCTCGACACTGGGCATTGGTGCGTGGCATGACGTTCTTCACACTGCGCATTGGTGTGTGGCATGACGTTCCATCATTGCCCAGCGGGGCTGTGGCAGCCGGGGCCCCCCTGGGCTGTGACTCCGGCGCTGGTCTCTGGACCAGTGACGATACTTGTGCCCTCCTGGGCTGTGACTCCGGCGGTGGTCTCTGGACCAGTGGCGATACTTGTGCTCTCCTGGGCTGTGACTCCGGCGGTGGTCTCTGGACCAGTGACAATACTTGGGCCCTCCTGGGCTGTGACTCCGGCGGTGGCGGTGGTCTCCTGACCAGTGATGATTTTTGTGCCCTCCTGGGCTGTGACTCTGGCGGTGGTCTCTGGACCAGTGACGATACTTGAGCCCTCCTGGGCTGTGACTCCGGCGGTGGTCTCTGGACCAGTGACGATACTTGGGCCCTCCTGGGCTGTGATTCCGGCGGTGGCGGTGGTCTCCTGACCAGTGACGATACTTGTGCCCTCCTGGGCTGTGACTCTGGTGGTGGTCTCTGGACCAGTGACGATACTTGAGCCCTCCTGGGCTGTGACTCCGGCAGTGGTCTCTGGACCAGTGACGATACTTGTGCCCTCTTGGGCTGTGACTCCGGCGGTGGTCTCTGGACCCGTGACGATACATGAGCCCTCCTGGGCTGTGACTCCGGCGGTGGTCTCTGGACCAGTGGCGATACTTGAGCCCTCCTGGGCTGTGACTCTGGCGGTGGTCTCTGGACCAGTGACGACGGTGCTGGCGGTTGTGTCTGGACCGCCGGAAATGATGGCGCACTTCTCCGCCGTGACACTCACAACAGGCTGGGCAGACTTCCTCTGGACCTTCCCCACCTTTGGTGGAGTCACGGCTGACTCACCAATCCCCTTCGAACCCATGTCAGTTGTTGTTCCACCAGGAGTCTTAACACAGTCCCGTCATCCACTCTCCAATTTTAGAACCTTTAAAAGGGGTGGGCTGCCAGTGCCTTGGCTCCGGGTCCTACTGCCTGCCCTAGTGGCCGGTGCACTCCACAAGCCTTGAACACGCACCACTGGTATTAGAGGCTTTTTGGCTGAGGCGCTACGACGGGGCTGATGAATTGGAGGGGGGGTGGGGGCAAAAAGGTCAATTTTACACAGGGACAGATTCTGACGAACATTGGGATGGGTAGCTGGAGGGGGTCTGGAAGTGGAGGAAGAGGAAGTGGTTGTCGGAGGTGTTACTTTAGCTGTTTTGGGTGCAGGTGCAGGTACTGGAGGCTGTCATGAGGTGGATGGATGTTGGGTGAGTGACTGCCGGCGTTTGTGTACTTTGGGAGGGGGCGTCACAGACACACTGGGAGAGGACCCATGGGACGTGTAAATGTCAGTGGAGGTGGTGAGTGCAGGTGAGCGGCTTGTGGTGCTGGGTGTCCTGGTGCGATTCATGGTGCCTGTAGATGTGGTGCATGCAGGTGTGTGTGTAGACGAGACTGGGAGGGAGGAGGGAGAAGAGGAGGAGGGGGACACAGTGTAGACAGTGGATGTTGCTGTGTCTGTATGGGTGTGATGCTTGTATGAGTGCCTGTGGGATGTGTGGTGCCTATGTTTGCTTGAGCTACTTTTGTGTGTTGACTTGTGTGCATGCTGGTCTGTAGGTGTGCTTGGGATGGGCTGGGGTGCAGGGGATTGGGTCTGGGTGGAGGAAGTTGGAGGGGGGAGGCTAGACACAGGGACAATGGCTGCCATCAGTGCTGAGGCCAGAGATTGCAGGGTTCGCTGAAGGACAGCCTGACCAGAATGAATGCCCTCCAGGAATGCATTACCGTGTTACAACTCTCGTTCTACAACCTGGATGGCATTCACAATGGTAGACTGCCCAACAGTGAGTGACCTGAGGAGGTCAATGGCCTCCTCACTGAGGGCATTAGGGGTGACTGGGGCAGGGCCTGAGGTGCCTGGGGCGAAGGTGATGCACAACCTCCTGGGTGAGCGGGCACGGGGCGAACGCTGAGGGGCTGCTGGGAGGGTGGTGCTGGTATGGGCGGTGGCGGCTGTACCTGTTGAAGTGGTGGGCACAGATGGTGCCGCCACCACAGGGGAGCTCCCATCGGCGGACGAGTCCGTGTCGCTGGTTGGTGATCCGGTGGCCGACGTGAAGCTCCCCTCGCCCTCCGTCCCACTGGTGCATTCTGAGTCCGTGGTGTGGCCCTCCATGGCCATGTGGGATGCAGCTCCCTCGTGGTCCGGTGCCACTGTACCTCTGCCTGTTGATGCTGATTTACAAAAGGACAGGGAGAGCAGGAAAAGGGGGGGGGGAGACAGAAGAAAGAGAGTTTTAGTGCATGGCATTCCGCTACCGTTGGTGGACAAGACAGACGCAGCACCCCCCTGCATTACGCCGTGCTCATGCACTCTGCACACGCAATTTCTGGGTTATGGCCTACATGGCAATGGTGGACATCTGCGCACATGGATGCCACAGGGGCAACTATACCTCGACTTGGCACTCTGCTGAGGTGGGGTTGAGTGCCACATGGCCTACATTACGGAGGGGCCTTGCCTACCTAACTCGCCCTGGCCTAGGGACACCCACAGCCCACCTCCCCCACCCAGACCCCTCCACTGCACGCAAAGTCTGGAGAATGAGGTTGTACTCACCTCCTTGTGTCTGCTGTGATGTCCTCAAGCGCCCATCCAACTCCGGGTAGGCCACCGCCAGGATCCGGAACATCAGGTGGGTCATGGTGCGACGGGCACCCCTCCCACGTTGGGAGGCCATCCCCAGCTGAGCCTCTGCCGTCTTCTTGCTGCAGCGGCTAATGTCCTCCCATCTCTTCCGGCAGTGGGTGCCCCGTATCTGGTGGGCCCCCAGGGTCCGGACGTCCTTGGCGATGGCATGCCAGATGTCCCTCTTCTGGTGGGCGCTGACCTACATGACATGCACAAGGGAAGAGGAACAGTCATTACCAACTGCACCGTCAATGTGAGTGTCCCCCTCCCTACTCTGGCCATGTGGCCCATTCATTCCCATGCATTAATGTTCTATGAACTCTGCCCCCTTCCCTCTTCCACCCAGCCCTCTCCACCCAGGCCTAGCCCATACAACGTGCACCGTGCTCCCTGTGTACTAACCTGTTGGTCTGGAGGACTGTAGAGTAGCGTGTACTGGGGGAGGACCCCATCCACAAGTTGCTCCAACTCCTGTGCAGTGAAGGCAGGGGCCCTTTCCCCAGACGCAGCAGCCATCGTTGCTTCCAGACCGAGGTCTCAGCAGCACTAGCAGTGTAGGTCGTCTCCTGTCAAAGGTCAGGTATCTAGTGATTGACCAGATAGAAAATGGCGGTGACGTCCGCGGCTGTGACGTCCGGGGCGGTGCGCATCATGACCGCCGGCGCACCTGTTCATTGGCTCCTGGGACCCATAGGGTCCAATGTTAACCAATGCAGCATTGCACCGCGGTCTACGACCGCCTACCGCGACGGTGTGCAACGCCAGCGCAGTTACCCCACAATCCCATTGTCCCAGTTTAGAGGTCCGGCAGCCGCTATTTCAGGGGCCCACATGGCTTCATTTACTACTGCGTCACACATAGCTAGGCCTACACTCAACACACATACAGGAAGGGTTTTGTGTCTGGTGTAGTCTTGTGTATAACTGTGGGTACATACCTGGAGGAATAATGACTGGTTCTTCGCTGTTGTCCTTCGTAGGCACCGTCAGCAGGGACATATGAGAAGATGGCGGAATCCTCCGGTGTACCGACCGCTGGTGGACCTGTTGACAATGGAAGAAAGACATGTCATCGTCACCTACCGGTTTGACCGTGCCACTATCCAGGAACTATGGCGGTGATTCTAACCGCGGCGGTCGCCGCCCGCCATGCGGTTACCGCCAAATGACCGCACCGCGGTCACAAGACCGCGGCGGCCATTCTGGCTTTCCCGCTGTGCTGGCGGGCGACCGCCAAAAGGCCGCCCGCCAGCACAGCGGGAAAGACCCAGCAACGATGAAGCCGGCTCCGAATGGAGCCGGCGGAGTTGCTGGAGTGCGACGGGTGCAGTAGCACCCGTCGCGAATTTCAGTGTCTGCTAGGCAGACACTGAAATTCCTTTTGGGGCCCTCTTACGGGGGCCCCTGCAGTGCCCATGCCATTGGCATGGGCACTGCAGTGGCCCCCAGGGGCCCCGCGGCACCCCCTACCGCCATCCTGTTCCTGGCGGGAGACCCGCCAGGAACAGGATGGCGGTAGGGGGTGTCAGAATCCCCATGGCGGCGGAGCGCGCTCCGCCGCCATGGAGGATTCTCAAGGGCAGCGGAAAGTCGGCGGTACACCGCCGACTTTCCGTTTCTGGCCGCGGCTGAACCGCCACGGTCAGAATGCCCAGCGGTGCACCGCCAGCCTGTTGGCGGTGCTACCGCGGTCATTCGCCCTGGCGGTTTTTACCGCCAGGGTTAGAATGACCCCCTATGTACCCAGTTGGAGCCAGACCTGATGTCACCGATCCGCCATCCGACTGGAATCCCCCCTGACGTGCAGGTGCTGTCAGTGCTGGATTTCCTTGCAAGTGGGTCATTTCAGACTACTGTGGCCATGGCATCAGGGATGTACCAGCCTATGTTTTCCAATGTGTTGTCCAGAGTGTTGGCTGCCCTGCTGAAACACGTAAGGATATACATCATTTTCCCTCAGGTGGAGGATTTGCCTAAAGTGAAAGGTGACTTCTATGCCCTTGGACATATCCCCAACTTCATAGGTGCCATTGATGGGACCCATGTAGCTCTGGTCCCCCCCCACAGGAGTGAACAGGTGTACAGAAACAGGTAGAGTTATCATTCGATGAATGCCCAGATGGTCTGTTTGGCAGACCAGTACATCTCGCTGGTAAATGCTATGTTCCCTGGCTCTGTGCATGATGCCTACATCCTGCGGAATAGCAGCATCCCTGATATGATGGGTCAACTCCAGAGGCACCGTGTATGGCTATTGGGGAACTCTGGTTACCCCAACCTGTCCTGGCTATTGACCCCAGTGAGGAATCCCAGGACCAGGGCAGAGTAACGGTACAATGATGCCCATGGGCGGACTAGGAGGGTGATCGAATGCACCTTTGGCCTCCTGAAGGCCAGGTTCCGGTGCCTCCATATGACAGGTGGATCCCTATTCTACTCACCAAAGAAGGTGTGCGACATCATCATCGCCTGCTCCATGCTCCATAATTTGGCTTTGCGACGGCAGGTGCCTTTTTTGCAGGAGGATGATCCAGATGACGGTGTTGTAGCAGCTGTGGAGTCTTTGGAGCCTGTGGACAGTGATGAGGATGAAGCTGAGGAAGAAGACAACGACAACGGGGAGTCAGTCATACAGCAATATTTCCAGTGACACACAGGTGAGAACATTTTCAGGTTTAACATGACATTAACTTTCACACGTCTACCTCTATCCTGTTTCTCGATTTCAATCACTATTTGTTAACTGAGTTGTACCCTTCCATTACGGTTTCACAGGTGTGGTAACCTACGTGTCAACTGCTTGCATCCTTAAAGGGCTTGTGATGTGTGACATAGGTATGTTAGCCTTACAATGGTACAGCCATTATGACACTGTCATTGATAATACAAATTACAAAATCATAGACTGATTCCAGATTGTTTTGTGTTTCAGGGGTGTTTATTTAAGTGCTCAGAAAATGAAGAGGGCTTGTAAAATGGTGATGGGGGATGGTGGAGGAATGTCCATGGCAGAGTCCAGTCTATTAGTCTCACAGGTGCACTGCCCATCTGGGCATAGGAAGTGGAGCTGGGGAAGTTCAAATATGGACAGGGTAACAAAGTGGGGCAGTGGGAGGACAATCAGGGTGGTCTCATTTCCTGGCGGGGGTCTTGCCATCTTGCTCTGTCCTGTTCCTGGATCTCAGGGACCGCTTGCGTGGTGGTTGTCCGTCTGCAGGGGGTGGGGTGCTGGTGTGGTGGGTTTGTGGCGGGGCGACCTGTCCACTAGCGCCGGCGGAGGTGGTGGGCAGTTCATCATCGTGGCTAGTGTCAGGGGCCCCTTGGAGTGCCACGGTGTCCCTCAAAGTCTGCTGTATGTCCTTCAGCACCCCTACGATGGTGCCCAGGGCGGAGCTGATGGTCCTGATGAACCCCAAATACTGTTCCTCCTGCAGGCGCAGTGTCTTCTGCAACTTGTCCAGGACCGTGGCCATCGTCTCCTGGGAGTGGTGGTATGCTCCCATGATGGAGGATAGGGCCTTGTGGAGAGTGGGTTTCCTGGGCCTGTCCGCCCCCTGTCGCACAGCAGCCCTCCCAGTTCCCCTGTGTTCCTGTGCCTCCGTCCCCTGGACCGTGTGCCCACTACCACTGCCCCCAGGTCCCTGTTGTTGTTGGGGTGGTGGGTTACCCTGGGTGCCCTGTAGTGGTGGACACACCGCTGATTGACCTGTCCTGGGTAGGGAGGTTTGGGCCCACTGGGTGGGTGCTGTGCTGGTGGTACCAGAGGGTGGAAGGTCGGTGTTGGGCTGTGCCTGTGCAAGGGGTACCGACTGTCCCAAGGCCCACGATGGTCTGGGCTGGTCATCAAGATCCAGTAGGGCAGAGCTGCTCTCGTCACTGTGGGCCTCTTCTAGGGGTGTAGTGGTGTTGTCTGGACCCTCTGGTGTGGTGACTGTCCTTCGGGTTCCTGCAGGGGCATAAGAGCATGATTATTGCATGTGTGTGTGTAATGGTGTGCAATGGGTGGGTGTTTGTGTACCCCAGTGCAAGCATTCCTGTGTGTGGGTTTGTGTGATGATGGTTGGGGGGGTGTTCTGGGTATATGCAGTGGGCATGCTTTAGTGCTGGGTGTCCATGCTTAGTTGTGTCATGCAGGGCTTGGTGTTGGGATGGGTGGTTGGTGTCATGGGTACATTAGTGAGGAGTTCTAGTGATAGGGGAGGGTGTGAGGGAGGGGGGGGTGTGAGAGCATGCAGGTAGGGTGGGGGGATCTGATATTTAAGATTTGACTTACCAGTGTCCCATCCTCCACCGACGCCTCCGAGGCCCTCAGGATGCAAGATGGTCAAGACTTGCTCCTCCCATGTTGTTAGTTGTGGGGGAGGAAATGGGGGTCCGCCGCCAGTCCGCTGCACCGCGATGTTGTGCCTGGAGACCGGTGAACGCACCTTCCCCTGTAGGTCGTTCCACCTCTTCCTGATGTCCTCCCTATTTCTTGGGTGCTGTCCCACGGCGTTCACCCTGTCCACTATTCTGCGCCATAACTCCATCTTCCTGGCTATTGATGTGTGCTGTACCTGTGAGCCAAATAGCTGTGGCTCTACCCGGACGATTTCCTCCACCATGACCCTGAGCTCCTCCTCGGAGAAGCGGGGGTGTCTTTGGCGTGCCATGGGGTGGTGTGGGTGAGGTGGGGGGTGGTGTATGTGGTGATGAGTGTGGTGAGTGTAGTGGTGTGTGGTGTTTTGTGCGTGGATGTTGTGTGGGTGATGGTGTTGTGTGCCTCTGTGTGATGGGGTTGTCAATTGCTGTGCTCTCTCTCTGGCCTTCTTTCAGAATTTCTGGTCGTAGGGGTTTGTGGGTGATGTGGGTGTGTGTTTTATATTGTATTGGGTGTGTGGGAGTGGTGTGTGTATGTGTATCAGGTGTGTATTTGGAATTGTCCAATGTGGCTGTGTTTTGTAGATGTGTGTGTATTTTGAGCTCAGCGGTGTGTACCGCCAATGGAATACCACGGTTGAAAGACCGCCACGTGGATTCGTGGGTCGTAATAGCATGGGCGTGTTTCTGTTGGCGTGGAGGTGGAGGATTTGTTTATGCCAGTTTATCACTGACCTTTGGTGTGGCTGTGTTGTGTGGGTGTCTGAATATCGGCGGATTCCGAGATGTGTGTCATAATAGTTGTGGCGGTCTACCGCGCCTGCGGCGGTGTATTGGAGGTCTTCTACATGGTGGTAAGCGGCTTTTACCGCCAATGTTGTAATGACCCCCTATGTGTTTGGGATTCCATGACAGAATAATGGCTAAATTGTTTCTGAAATGTGGTACTAAAATACGCATGCGAGTCCTTGGCATTGGGAAAATAGCTTCAACTCTTGGCGAAAATGTTTGTCGAGCTATGATAGGTCTGCATACGTGTACTGGATGTGATGCAGTAAGCGCATTTGCGGGACAAGGAAAAGTAAGTGCATGCAAAATCCTAAATCCAAAAGTCTACCAACAGACATACACAGGAAACATTTTCACAGCTCAGACAAAAATGGGGTCTCTCTGAAGAAATAATGGACAAACTGGAGCAATTGTCATGCTTGCTCTATGCACAAACATCTTTGATTCCTCACATTTATGACTTGAGATATCACGTATTCTGTGCATAGAAAGATGAGATAAACAGTCATCAACTTTGACCTTGCAGGGACTGTCTGAAGAAACATGACGAATGTGCAAATTATCAAGCAGCTATAAGCAAGAGATGTCTTCTGAATGATCCACAGACACCTAGTCCAATTGGTAGAGGGTAGAAGTTAGAAATCACAAGGGAGCAAAGCAACTTGTAGTGGACTGGATGGAGGAGCAGCCAGCACCCCAGGCTGTGTTAGATCTACTAGCTTCCAAAGGCATTAGGAACTGCAAACTGCCAACATGTGTCTGCTGTCTAAATGACCTCAAGTGCACTGACATGTGCAGACTTCCCACTTGTGAAAATCAAACAGAAACGCAAATGCTAGAGCGCTGGGACCATAAACAATACTAAACTCAAGAAACAATTTAACACTCAGTCAGACTCCAAACTGAATAAAGTTTCAAAGCTTTATTACAATCCCCAAATCAATGTCACATATATGGTGCACAAAACTAAAGTATAACCACACATAAAGACCATAGGCTGACCGATATGACTAAAAAGATTCAACCTACTATCATCAATAAATTTAGATACTCCAAAAGAATAATATAGATTAGGAACAATACAATATGCGCATTATAATTATTTTTCAACGCAGATGATGGGGATATCAGTAAATCATCAAATTACAATTTGACATTCGATTTCAGATTTCAAAGTTGGGCCATTCCTAACCCTAACCAGAATGTGTGAGAACTTGAAAGTGAGGGAACGTTCTAACACACATGGACAAAAGCAAAATTAAAGGAAGAGAAAATAATTTGGAAAACATCTAACTAGGGCAGCTAACTCTAACAATATGCTGTTGTAAGTGACAAAGCTAAAAAGAAAACAAGAAAGCAAATATAGTTGTACCTCTCCTCATGGAACAGCATACAGGATGATTAATCAAGCAGGACAGTCACCGTCTTCTGGTGTCAGTTTACATCAGCATGAGGATGGTGCAGAACACGGGCTGCACATAGGAGAATCAGCAGTTCAGAATTAGTTGACCTTATTAGTACTGAACCACGTAACAGAATAGGGCAATTGTACTATGATGAGGAAACTCATCATGGAGACCCAGAGAAGAGGAGTATGACAGCAGACTTAAGCAGGCTCCGACAGGCTTCTGAACAGCGCAGAAACAGGAGTGTGGCTAAGGGAAGACTGACTCCAAATCCAAAGTTTCTCGCTAACTTAAACAACAACAGTCCTTTCGATTGGTTCTTCAGGTGGGCACATTTCGGACATCAGATTCAGCATCCAAAAACAGGCGGTGGTGCCTCCAAGTTTGCAACTTTCAGAAATCTCAACCATAGCCCATTGTTTATCCTATGACTTCATGTAATTCTACCAAAATATTACATTTTCTAATAATTTGTTACTTGCAGTTCCTTGCTTCACAATACGCAGTAAACTAAGCTAATGTTCTTTCACATGGCCAATGTAAATCTCCTGTTCTGTTTGTCAGCCAGAACAAATAATTTAACATTGTTGCTTCTGAAACATGCCTAAAATACAATAGGACATTCAACATTCACATTAGCAGCCTATGAAACAAATTCAGATCAGAGGGGACAGAATAAACAAATGATTTTCCATTAATGCTTACAAAATGAATTGTACACCTAGTCAAGCTAAAAAGCCCTAATATGCTTATACATGTAATACATTATTAAACCTATTGCACACCATATAATTCGTATATGCGAAGCAAATTATTCGCAAGCATCATTTCTAACATGTTAGAACTAATTTTAAACATGCATTTATTTTTCTGCACATGTGTAACTTGCAATGATAAAACTCATTTAATCTAATATAAGTATGACGGATTCTTCTTCATTTGCACACCATATAATTCGTATATGCGAAGCAAATTATTCGCAAGCATCATTTATAACATGTTAGAACTAATTTTAAACATGCATTTATTTTTCTGCACATGTGTAACTTGCAATGATAAAACTCATTTAATCTAATATAAGTACGATGCATTCTTCTTCATTTTAACACTTGAATTATTAATCTATATTTTACTAAAACACTTTTAACGTAAGCCCAAGTTTAGTGGTGTGAATTATTAAAATGCAAAACTCTCTTGTTAAAATGTGGTGCACAGTACGAATGAAGGCCATACTGCTCATCATAATTCAAACGTGCACATTTTACAACTTGTATTATTTTCTCTGTTAGGCCTTTACATGTAGGTTAATTAATCACCATATGCTAAATTATATGCCACTAATGTGTTAATAAAATGTGATCTCTCTCAGTCCCTCCTCTGACAGCAATGTATGCTGTGACAAAATAACTATTCTCATTTACAATGAGACAAAGTAAAAACCTTGTAGTTTGATAATGCATAACTGTAGGTTTGTGATAATTGTCAATTCTCTTCATTGTCTACTAATACCTATTTCTAATAATCTCCATTTCAATTTCCTCCCTCCTCTGTTTATTCTTTGCTCTTTGTTTCTTCAAAAATTGTAAGAATTGTAAAATCCAAGTGCACAAATTATGCACATTGTCACAATCAATAAAGGTTTCAGGATCATCTACACAAAACCATTTCCCAAGTTTCCAAACCAAGATCCTACTTTAGAGAATCCCTCATCTATTGTCTCCCAGACATTTGTCTCCTTCAAGTCACTTAAGTCATTTTTCAGGCTTGTCAAATTAAATAAGTATCTCCTTATCTTTTAGCTGTTATTCATTCTGGATATAAGTGCAACAGTGTTGTGATTTCAAAACTCTTTAGACTCCGCCCTCTTTGCTGAAATAATGTCTAACTCAATGCGATTCTGAAGAATCATTGACCTTGCGGCAAGCATTTCCATATGCATTAGGAGCACTGCACCTGACAAATCAGTTGCCTTCTTATCTACAATTGTTGATAACTTCCTTATCTTTATGCCATTCAAGATCATTCCTTGTTGTACTGATGAAAAAATGTGTGTACACACATAAGAATCACGCATATTCATTGTGTCCACATACTAATACAGCAAACTGTAATATACATTGGAAGATAAGTCTCCCTGTGTGTCATCTAAATTAAGCAATCCCTCATCTTATTAAAACATATCCTGCTTGGATGTTGTCATTCTCAGCATTGGAGTTACTGTACTTTGCACCCCTCCTTTAATTGAAACACTTATTCCTACAATAAATAACATGCACACAATCATACATACTATTATTAAACCAATGCAAACATATTTACACCTACTGTGTTTGCTGTGTTGAGAATTCATGGCTTCTATAGAATCAGAGGAGAAAATAAAAATAAAAATAAAAACAAAGCAAGCAAAAATCAAAAACAAAACAGCTTTCAAAGTCTTTGCACTATTTCCTGCAGTTCTTGATCTTCAAGAAAGTTCTTCAAGATTCAACTAAAAGCTTAAAAATAGTTTAATGTTTGTTTTCAATAGAAAACAGTCTGATGATCTCTAATGATTACTTACAGAGTATAATGTCTTTGTTGACCAATTGGAAAGGTTATTTAAAAAGCTCAGTTTAAATGCAATTTCAAGTTCCAGAATGTTCTGTTGCGTAGCCTATCATTATTCTAAAGAGACTACTGGATTTGAGGAGCAGAATCACTTGTACTGTGGGGGACTGAGTCTAACCCACAACAGTTGACACCTGCTGAACTAATCCGGGTTTTGCTCCGGATAACTAGCAGTGTCTCATCTCCACCCAAGAGCAGGGATGATTGGGCAGCCGAGCGCATGACACAATTGACTCCTCAGGGAAATTGTGATCACTCAGATCGCATCCATTTCTCTCATTTTCATTAGTCTCACATATACAAGGACAATCAGAGGCAGTGTATGTTTCAATAGGATTTTAATGAACAACTGCATCTTAGATAATAAAACATATACTGCAATAACCAGGATGATGAAGCATGACAGGATTAAAATTGTATTAAGGAGAGTGAAGCATAAAATAACGCTACCATGTTGTCACTAGAGTCATTAAAATAATTCCTACCTAGGCTATGTTAGAGCACAGCATGTTAAGCTCTAGTTCTGCCTTTCAGGTTCCCCTGGGAAGACATCATCCCTCATACCTCAGCAAGAGGCCTGTAGTCTACATAAGCAGCTGTAGCAAAGCGTTTAGCAATCAGCATACAGTCGTGGTCATCTGGCTGGAATCTCCCTCTAACGTGTATAGGACAGAGAAGTGATTTTATAATAAAACAGCTGGTATTCTGAGAAAATGTCCCTACGTAAGGATGTGTATGTTTCTATGAGCACTAGAGACAAAGCCTTACCATGTTTACCGGCAACCTATCTCACTGCAGCCTTGAGAAAAGCAGAGTGAAAGAAATGTCTTGTTTAAGAACGCAGTGCTGACCTAGGCAAAGAACAGCTAGATAGAGAGAAATAAAACAAGACCACAAATGTGGCAATTGTTAAAATAATAAACAAAGCTGAATAAAATACATCTAGATTAAAGTGCACAGAGGCAGGCCTAGTTCGCTAAAATAACATACATGGAGCTATGACTAAAATGGCTACACAACAGTTCAACTGAATTCTCACGGTCAAAGTAAAAGGCCATAAATGTGTGCTCCCATTCATTTGTGACAAGATAGATCCATTCAGGTGAAGAATATCTGTGACTTAGCACTCTTTTCCTTTTCGTTCTCCTAACAGCACTATCTTCATATTCACTCTGATTTGACTCTTCAACTGTTTCTGTTATTGATGGAAGTTTATCCGCAACCAGTTTATGTGTAGCTGCACGCCATTTGTCTCCATTCACAGATTCTCTTTCCTGGTGAAACTTCTTTCACCACGTTTGCTGCACTGACTTTGACTTTGCTCTCCTGCACTTTTGTCCGTATGCATGCTGTTTGCATCTTGACCACTTTGTACAATTTCTGCTTTAGCCACTGGTTCCATCCTCAAAGCCTGGTCAAGTCGAACCTTCTCTTCAGCATTCACTCTTGCAGTATCCGACTCTGTGTTTTCAAGAGGACACAGAACTTTGCACGTTTGTCTTGCATGAATCCAGTTCAGAAGACCAGCACACTTCACAGCTGTTGTCATCACCGAGATGACTTGAAATGGTACTCTCCACATTGGCTCTAAGCAAGTGTTCCACATATGCTTCTTTACCACAACCCAATCACCAGTTTTCAAGCTGTGACACTGTTCTTTGGCCATTTGAACTGTTGCTGCTGCAACCTGATGATACAAAGAGTGAACCACATCAGCCAGAGCTTTAGAATAATCCAGCACTAAGTTATCAGTTATGTTCACAAGTGCATTTGCAGGAACTGCTGGTAGTCTCATTGTACTCCCCATTAGAATTTCTCGGGGAGTCAGTCCTGTCTTCCTGTTAGGGGTGCTACGCATGCTCATCAGGACAAGTGGCAATGCATTACACCATTCAAACACTGAAGAGGCACAAACCTTTGCCAATTGGGCTTTCAGTGTTCCATTCATTTGTTCCACCAATCCAGATGCTCCTGGTCTGTAACTGCAGTGCAATTTTTGCTTAATGTTCAGTGCTGCACACAAGAACTTTATGATCTCATTATTAAAATGAGTTCCTCGATCTGATTCCAAAGAAGTCAGCAATCCAAACCTTGGAATTAGTTCCCTGAGCATCAGCTTAGCTACAGTGAGACTATCATTCCTACGTGTTGGATACGTTTCCACCCATCTGGAAAACACATACAATGACCAATACATACTTCAATCCAATACAGGCAGACATTTAAATGAAATCAAGTTGCATTATGTTAAATCGACCTCCCGATCTGCATTTGTGGCTCAAATTAACTACTGTATGTTTCCATACATTCATTTGTTGGCATATAACACATCTGTGACAAGCCGCTTCTGCAAACAATCTAAATCTGGGGTTGTACAATGTCTTTTTAAATGTGTGAATCATCGCATCGCTGCTGAGATGAACATGACCATGATAATACTTAGCCATTGAGTTCAGCAAACAATCTGGCAACACAACTTTCCCTTCATTTGAAATCCAGACATCATCTCCCTCTCTTTGAGCACATCCTGTTTTTATCCAACTGTGTTTTTCCTCTGTTGCTCCTTCTACAACCTCTTAATCTCACCCCAGGTATCAACCACTGACATAAAGAAATGTTGACATGTGTCACTTTCATTACTCTACTCTGGAATGCACAATATCTGGCAATTTGGTCAGCTTAGACATTGCCCAATGTTACATAGTCATTTGACTTCTGGTGGGCCACACACTTAACAATGGCAACCTTCGCAGGTAATTGTAAGGCATCTAACAAATCATTAATTCTCTCACCATTTCGAATGGGTGATCCAGACGAGGCCATGAAACCTCTCTGGTGCCAAAACTGCCCGAAATCATGGAACACCACACCCATTTTGACTATCTGTGAATAGTGTCACTTTGAGCTGCTCTGAAATGCACCATTCTCTTGTAAGAGCAATCAATTCAGCTACTTTGGCAGAAACGACTCCTTGAAGCCTTGAGGCTTTGACAACTCCAGAGAGGGTGCAAACTGCATAACCTGCTCTTAGATTACCTTCACTGTCTCTTAAACAGGAGCCATCAATAAAGACAACCTGACCATTTTCCTCTAGAGGAGTATCCTGAATATCAGGTCTAGGTTTAGTGACATCAAGGCAGTCATGTTCAATTTCATTTACATAATTTGATTCATTAACATTTACAGGCATTAATGTGGCGGGATTTAAAACTGCACGCCTCTTGACTGTTACATTTGCAGATCCATGGGTCTTGGCCCAGGTCAGGAGTGCTCAAACTGAGTGTGGGACAAAAACAGTTCAAGAGTGCCCCATCATAGTGCCTTTGCATTGACTGATATTCACACCAGCACTGGCCATGGCTTCCAAATAGCCGGACAAAGCAATAGTAGCAGGTTTTAACGTGGTGGAAACATATGCTACCGGCCTGTTTGTTCCTCCATGCGACTGTGTCATAAGAGAAAGAGCACAACCATCACATTCGTGACAAACAGTGCAAATCCTTTTGTGTAATCAGGCATTCCCAAGGCTTGAGCTCTGCACATACACTTTTTTTTAACTCAGTGAAAGCTTTCATGCATTTTTCATTGAAGGGAACTGGATCTGTGACCTCTTTGTGTGTCAATTTCTGCAACGGTTTGGAAATTACTGAAAATTTGGGATCCATTGGCGACAATAACTCACCATGCCCAAGAACATTCTGACATCTCTCTCTGTAACTGGGGGATTCATTTGCATAACTGCTGCAACTCTCCCTCAGGACACTTTTCTCACACCTTTCTTAGTTGGTGACCCTAATATTTCACTTCTTTCTGGCACTACTGTAACTTAGCAGGGAAAACCTTCCATCTGTTTTCACCCAAATGATTTAACAATGCGATGATGTCTTGTCTGCAAGCTTCACGTGTACTGGACACCACCATTAAATCATCAATGAACTGCACTAAAGCAAACTGAAATGGCATGGTCAAAAACTCTAAATTCTTCTTCAGGGACTGATTAAAAACGGACGGTGATTCTGAAAACCCCTGTGGAGTACGACACCATGAATACTCATGGTTGCCAAATCAGAAACAAAAGAGGAACTTACTATCCTCTTGCAAAGGCTCTGAGAAAAAATGCTAGTGACAAAACAATAACTGAAAACCACCCTGCTTCATACGGAATCTGAATAATTGCTGGATTTGGCACTACAGGACAATAGGATACTACAATTTCATTCACCTTTCTCAAATCCTGAACTTTGTGATATTTTTCACTTGGCTTTCACAATCCCACAATTGGTGAATTACATGGGCTGCCCATCACTTCTTTTAACACTCCCTGCTCAACAAAGTCTGCAATTATTGGGGTAATACCTTCAATCACGTCTGGGGTGCTCTGGGAAAAACAGTGTTTGGTTTAACAGTTACTTTGACTGGTTCAACACCTCGAATAAGTCCAATATCCTTTCCAGAGAGATCACAAACTCTCAACGTTACTTTCTCTTACAATTCATGAGACAAGTCTTTAACTGTCGTTGCAGGAAACAATGTAATGAGATGATACATCTCATCAATTTGACTGGAAGTTTCATCATCGCTATTGGTTTGAATTGCTATCCCTTCATGTGTACATGTAATGGAACATTTTAATTTGCATAGCAGGTCTCTTTCTAACAGACTCACAGGACTTTAATCACAAACCACAAATCGGTGCAGACCTTCAAATAACTATCGTAACTGGAATGAGCTTTGTAATGGGCTTCACCAAATGCTGATTTGCTACTCCTACAACCTGAACAGTCCTTTCTGAAAGGGGCACTTTGGGACTTCTGCAGATTTGACAGTGGAATGAGTTGCTCCAGTGTCAACCAGGAATTAAACATCATAACCCATAACATTTGCATTCACATAAGGATCATGCTGATCTACCTCCAGTAAGGCAGCTAACACACATTTTTCTTTGTCTGAACTTTCACTCATGTATACTTCACTCATTTCATCATCACTGAAATCAATCAATGGGTATTGTGTGATTAACTGATTTACATTTGCATTTTTTCTTTGGTTAACATTCTGCTGAAGAACTATCACCTGTTACTGTGCCATCGGAGGTTGTAGTATCTGCATTTGCTGTGGGGTATGAATTAGCTGTTGTGGACTTTGCTGGGGAATTTACATTTGGGCTGCTCCAGTAAGAACATTCATATTTGGATTGCTGGGTCTTTGGATTCTCTGATTCTGAAATTGACTGTTGTCAACCGTCTGCGCAACACCACCACCTTCCACCAAATTGTTTACATTATTAAAGGGACACTCACATTTCCAATATCCGACATTGCTGCAGGCATGACAAGGACACATTTTCTTCAAGTTCTGAACCATGTCCACATTTGCATTCAGATCTGCACGAATTCCACAAACTCTACCTCTATATCGAGGCACCATGTTGCCTTGCTGTTGTGTTCCCTGCATTCCTCCTACATTCACCATCCCCTGCAGACCCTGCATACCTGCTGCTTGGGTAGACTTAATCTGCATCAACATTGCCTTTTCCTTCAACATTTTCTGCTTCAAATTAATGTCATCACTGCAGCATTTTGCATATTACAACACTTCACCAATCGCCTTTCCTTGAAAGCCAATCAAATTATTTTTAATCATATTACTAATTTCAGTCTTCAATCCTTGAACAAATCTAAACACAAAATAAATCATTTCTCTCAGCTCAATAATCTCTGTGCCACTTTATTGTGTGAATGCTTTCAGCAGTCTTTTATAATAAGCATGAACAGACTCCTTTGCTTCCTGAGATGTCCTGTCCATCCTTTGCCATTCAATATCTTTAGGGGAAACTCTAATTTTCAAAAACTCAGTCACCTTGTAATAAGCTTTCATCACCTCTTCCGACGGCGCACCTGTTACTGCATCTCTTTGTGGTTCACGCATTGGCTAATCAATGCTCCTCTTACACTTAACCCACAAATCTGCTGGAGCCACAGTCTCAAACAAAGTGTTCAGATATTCCCACAAACACTACGCAAGCTTGACAAACCTCTCTGTTTGCTCATACCATGCTACTGTTTCCATCCTCAACTTTGGGTAATCATTTGTAAATGACAGTATGTCACTTCTACTCCAAGGTACATGAACAAAATTCCCTCCTGGAATTTCACTCATTGTCATTATTTGTGACAGCTCCCTCAGCCTGCTGTACATCATTCGAAGATGCAGGCAGTTGGCTTTTTCTTCTGATGTATTTTCTTTGCCATTCTGCCTTCCCATTTAAATAATGCTCCCCATGTTTGAATGCTTTGAATCAACTCCTTAATGTGAATTTACATTCCAGGTGATCTCATGTTTCCAATGTCTCTCGTGTTGAATTTTAATCTGTAACTCATCTTCAACCTTTTGGATTTATTTATTTCAATTTCATATTTCTCAGCTAAATTAGTTAATTTCTCATAAACATGTCCTGCTCAAAGAGTAACATCCTTGCATATGAAGCACAATTTGTTTTCACTGTAAGAGTCTAACCTGTACAATTCAAGGGTTCCCTAAATCATTTCCTTTAATTCCAATTTTAATCTAGTCATGTTCAATGTCTTTTCTCCCTCTAGAATGTTCTTTGAAGCTAAAGTTGAGCTCAAAAAGTCTAACCATTCATTCAATTGTTGGACTGTCAATCCTCGTAAACGTATTTCCTCTATATCGGGGTACAAACTGTGGTACATTACAAGGGGCTCTCATAACCTGCTCCTGAGTCATCACAGAAGATCCCATTGAGCATGGGGGACATGTCACATCAATCAGTGGACCAACTCCATGATGTTTCTGGTTTGAAATGAAAGAATTCATAGGGGCCATAGCAGACACAATAGAGCTCAGTCTCTCCATTTCTGCATTAGTCCCAGGAGGTGAATTAGTTACTGATACTGGATTTGGAATCTGGGTACCACTCTCGTTATTACCCTGAGCATACAATGGGCCCACTGGACCTACAGTTAATGCTTCTGGCCCTGTCAAATTCAGCTGAGTTTGCAGGAACATTAATTCTTTACCTTGGACAGTTAATGCTGTATCAAAGCTTGATTTGACTGATTTGGGGCAACATTCTGTGGTGTCAATATTGGAGAATACATAGGCGTCATCTGTCTCTGATTCACAAATTGTGCAGGTGTCTGTACATTAAGGGCCATATGTACAAAAACATTTTCCCATAGACAGAATGGGTAAAAACCTTTGCCACATCTGGCCCTAAGTGTAGACTCAAACTGAGTCATTCCTCCATTCCGAATTGGTGGCATAACTGGAACTGGAACATTCTGAACTGCATTAGCATTAGGAACTGTTGGATAAACTGTTGACACCTGTGCAACATTTGCAGTAGGTACATTTTGAATTATCTGCACCTGGCTTTGTGCATTTGGAGCTGTAGCAATACTCTGGACTATATTCTGGTTTACTGATTCAACTGCATTATATGGTGGGGGTGATTCTGCAACAACTGAGCTATAAATTCATCATCTGAATCACTCTCGACATCCACTACCCCTTTATTTTCACCCGAATTTGGCTCTGTATCTATCTAAGATTTCTTTTTGGCTCTAGGCTTAACACTTCCATCACCTTCCTGTGTTATTGCTGGGAATAATTTCACTGCATGTAATGTATCTGCTCTCCATATTCTCTGCTCTTCATCCCATCTAGCCTCTGCCAATGTCTTTTCTGCTTTTCTCATTCTCCTTTCCAATTTCTCAGTCTCTCTTTGTCTCACAACTAACTTCCAAATATCAAGTGCTTCAAATTGTGCAGGTCTCAGAAGGGGCTTTGATTAATAGGTCACCCTCCTCAGATTTTCCAAAAGTCTCAAATTAAAATATCCATAAAAGGGAAAAGCTAAGGTGTCTTCCTTCTCAGTTATTTAGCACCAATGATTTACCCAAAGACATGCTGAAACTCCATTCTCTTCCATTACCTTGAAAGCTGATGTACCCTCAGGTGGAGTAGGCTCACCCTCCCTAACTAGAATAAAAAAATCTCCTCTCAACGTGCTCCTTCAAACTTTGAAAAACAAATACTCTTCCGCCTGTGGTTTTCTCACAAATACAAGAATGATTTGACCCACAAACCTCACTCCGATTGGTACGGATACACTAAACACAAAAAAAATAATTTAACACTCACTCCCACTCTAAACCGAATAAAGTGTCAAAGTTTTATTACAATCACAAAATCAATGTCACATATATGGTGTGCAAAACTAAATTAAAAACATACCTAAAAACCATAGGCTGACCGAAATGTCTAAAAAGATTCAACCTACTAAACATCAATACAGCTAGACAATCCAAAAGAACAGTATAGATTACCAACAATACCATATGCACATTATTACTATTTCTCAAAGCAGATGATGGTGACATCAGTAAATCATCAAATTACAATTTGACATTCAATTTCAGATTTCAGAAAGCTGGGCCATTCCTAACCCTAACAAGAATTGGGACTTGCATGTGTGGGAATGGGCTAACACATGCGGGACAAAGAAAAATTAAAGGAAGACAAAATAATTTGGAAAAAATCTAGCAGCTAACTCTAAAAATATGCTGGTGAAAGTGACTAAGCTAAAAATGAAACAAGAAACCCCATTTAGGTATACCACTCCTCATGGGACAGCATACAATATGATTCACCAATCAGGACAGTTACCGTCTTCTGGTATCAGTTGACAGCAGCATCAGGATGATGCAGAACACGTGCTGCACATAGGACAATCAGCAGTTCAGAATTAGTTGGCCTTATTAGTACTGAACCACATAACAGAATAGGGCAATTAAGATTATGATGAGGAACTCATCATAGAGATTCAGAGAAGAGGAGTATGACAGAAGGCTTAAGCAGACTCCAACAGATTTCTGAGCAGCACAGAAATAGGTGTGTGGTTAAGGGAAGACTGACTCCAAATCCAACGTTTTTTACCAATTAAAATAACTACAGTCCTTTTGATTGGTCCTTCTGGTGGGCACATTTTGGACATCAGATTCAGCATCCAATAGCAGGCGGTGGTGCCACCATGTTTCCAACTTTCAGAAATCTTCACAGTCATAGTCCATTGCTTATACTTTGACTTCATGTATTTCCACCAAAATATTACATTTTCTAATAATTTGTTACTTGCAGGTCCTTTCTCACGACACACAATAAAATCAGCTAATGTAAGCACTGTAAATTTCCTATCCTATATGACAGCTAGAGCAAATAATTTAACATTGTTGTTCTGAAACATGTCTCTTGCCTACAATGCAATAGGACATTCAACATTCACATTAACAGCCTAGGAAAACATTTCAGGTCTGAGGGGACAGAATAAACAAGTGATTTTCCAATAATGCTTATAAAATTAATCTTAGGCCTAGTGAAGCTAAAAATCCTTGAAAAAGTTCTACATTAGTAAACCTATTGGGCGCCGTATATTTCATATATGCAAAGCAAATTATTTATTTGCAAACACCATTTATAACATGTTAGAACTAGTTTCAAATATGCATTTATTTTTCTGCACATGTGTAATTTGCAATGATAAAATTCATTTAATCAAATATAAGTACGATTATTTCATATTAATGGTAACACTTCAATTATCAATCTACATTTTAATTAAAAAAAATTAACGTTAGCTCAGTTTAACAGTATCATTCAATAAAATGCAAAACTCTCATGTTAAAACATGGTGCACAATACGAATGGGGGCCATATGGCTCTTCATAATTCCAACATGCACATTTTACATCTTGTGTTATTTTTTCTGTTAGGCCTTTACATGTAGGTTAATTAATCACCATATGCTTACTTCTATGCCACTAATATGCTAATAAAGCTTGAACTCTCTCACAGAGAATGATGACACCTACTCAGAAGAAGAAGATGATGACGAATGTGAATGATAAAATTGTGTTTATGTTCACTCATGACATACATTGCCTATGTAAGATGTAACAACTATTATTATTTGAAATTGTAGGTCAAAATTATGCATTTAATCTATATCAATATATGAGGACTACAATGAAGTTTTATTGTTATTATAAGGACTATAATGTTATTGTTACATTTAATAATCATAATTATTTCAAAAAGATATTGAATTTAACTAATCTGGTGGAATTAGATTTATTTTTCCACATATTATGATGAATTTGTATGCTATTTATCAAAATGTGAAAAACATGTTTTTTTTGGCTATGGTTTCTAATCCAATAATATCAGACAAAAAGCAAAGAGTGATGACTTGCTATCACATATTTTTAATCTCTAGGATCCATACCTTGCAAAATAATCATGATATATCTCATCCCAAGTGGCCAGTGGAATAAATGGTCTAAATCTGGTGTCATTGCCAATGGGCTACATTTATGTTGCATCCAGTGTTCCCAAAGCAGGAGTAATTTCAAACACTGATTTCAAGCACTGATTTAAACATGGCAGTATTTAATGATTACACTCAGAGCTTAATAGAATTGTTTTTCAAAGTCCTATATCCTGAACCCTATAGTGTCTCCTATTAAGAAAAATCATCCTTAATATCATATGTACTTCAAGGTCTTAAGGACTGTTTACGAGGGAGGCGTGGCCAAGATGGCGGCGAGTGCGGTCGCTTGAATCAGAGCTCCGCACAGAGCCTAAAATTATCCTGCAATCCCTCTGTCCCCAGGCGATAAAAACCACCGGACCTGCATGCCTGGTATGCAAGAATCTCTCGAGACCCTGAAAATTAGACCCGACCGATGCCGCGGCTCGTTTGGGGCCCAGGCGGAGACAGGGACGTGGACCCAGCGCGAAGCCGAGCGGACCAGCGGTCGTGGCTGCCGCTCCCTGCGAGCATGTACGGAGGGACACCACCGCAGTGGGCGGTGACGGAGAAGTGCTGCGGGGGCGCACCCGTAGGTGCCGCCCCTCGCGGAGGCGCGTGCTATAGGCGCCCAACCTGACGGGTGGTTTGAGACTCTGAATGGCGGAAAATAGGGCCCGATTGCCGGGCGCGCGCCTGGCGGCGTGACCTGACTGTGATCCAGCTGAAGATGAGGAAGGGGCTGCGGTGCGGGACAGACGAGGACCGGCATGACTTATTGCTCAGAACTGCTGCTCAATAACACTGAACACCTGCGTGCCGAAGAAGAATCCGGTGGTATGGGACGGGGCCGTCAGGCCTTAGATGAGGTACGGGGCCCTGCAAAGCGAGAAGCTCTATTTCTTGCACGAAAATACACCGGAGATCAAAGTAGAAACTTCGCTGTGCCATTTTGATAGAGTGACTTGGGGGAGCCCCTGGACCCCGAAATCAAGCAATTCGTGTTCACCACATCCACCAACGAAATAAGGCTCAATGACACTTCTTATTTTTGTGTAATGCTTGGGAGCAATGCTGACTCTTTCCTAACATGGAACGCATAGATGCGAACGCTACAACGTGCAATCATCAACTGCAAATATCCGTCGCATGACTCTTGCCGAACGCATCATACCCCCACGCGCCTGCCGCCGGGCACACGACGCTGCCCTGGGGAGTGCCCGCAGGGCACCATTCTCCAGCGCTCGCCGGGCTGGGTGCTCTCTCTGTGCGCTCTTCATGCTGGATGTTATAAAAGTCGCCATACAGATGTAATAACGCAGCAAGGAAAGATATAAAAAAAAAAATGGCCTAATTGTGATATATAAAGTCCTTCCCCCGAAACCTTGAAATCAAAGCACAACACAAATATTGGAACTGTATAAACTGTCCACCTAAATCACAACGTGACACGGGGAGCGTTCAGGGGACGCACCACGATGGTGAAACCGAAACCGCCAAGGGGCCACGTGGAGGCCAGACTCGAGGACCCGCTACTGATAGAGGGCTCAGATTCACGCTCAGCTGCCCTGCATAAAGTGACTGAAACGCTAGCTGCTCACTCTATACAAATCGACAAGGGACTACAGGTGATATTAGATACTAAAACATCCCTTGAAGGAAAGATAGATGTGATGGAAGTAGAAATCACTATACTGCGCACTGAATACCAAAAGCTAGTGGACAGAGTAACCACCTTTGAATCAACTCCAGAAATATCTCAAACAAATATTGAGGTCATGAAAACCCGAATACAACAACAGGAATCTGAGATAATACAGCTCCAAAGACGAGCGGAGGATGTGGAGGGCCGCTCACGCCGTATTAACATTAGATTCCTGGGATTCCCGGAGCGAATTGAACTCCCTAACGCAGAGTCATTCCTGAAGCGCTGGCTAAAAGATCACATACTGAAACAGGAGGCCTCCCCTGTCCTCTCGGTGGAGCGAGCACACCGGATTCCGGGCAGGCCCGCACACCCAGGGGCCCCCCCTCGCCCATTAATAGCCAGGCTATTGAATTACCGTGACGGAGATCAAATCCTAAAGGGCTTTTATGCGCTGGGTCCTGTCGAAACTGAAAACGCAAAAGTCACGGCCTACCCGGAATATACAGCGGAGGTCCAACGCAAACGTGCCACATTCACCAAAGCAAAACAGGTACTACGCGACAAGAACTTTTCATACTCCCTCATGTACCCGGACAGACTACGCGTTGTGGATGGCGACAGAACCCACGTCTTCCCATCCTCAGAAGATGTATGGACTTAGATCTACGCCAAGGGCTTAGCAGACCCCAGAGATGAACATTCGGAGCAAAAGGAATGGGTAACACAAAAGACGCGCAAGAAAAGGAAATCGAAACCCAGAACCGGATCACGTCCCACTGAAAAACAAGCAGCGGACGGGCAAGCCGAAGTGCTAAAGCAAGTCAATAGGTTCTTGAACATACGAATGCAACACAACCGCGAATCTTGCACCACGGACTCGGAGTCGGGGGGACCCTGGATCTCGGGGCTGGCGTTCACACCGCGCACAGCAGACGACCTTTAAAAATAACACGTAAATGCAACGATCAATCTATTCGGTAAGGTACAAACGCTATGTGAGTGCAGCCTGCTTACTCTCCAACCTGTATAGGCAGTCCTTGTCAACACCTGGGCAGACCCCACATCCCGGAATTGATCATCACCCCCTTAACCTGCCTGTGGGGGAGAGATGCGCTGCCCTAACACGTACCACACCAAGCAAATTGCAATCCCTCCGGAGACCATATTGTGCCTGAATGGGAGATGGCGTCATCCGATCAGGCCGGACCTTGTGGCCACCTTGGACCATATACTACAGAAGCCCCCTAACCCAGATGGGTTCCCGTACGGACACTAAACGACTCAAAGCCTCTCTTGCACCTGTTGTGCCTGGTTACTCACACTTCTTCCTTTTTCTTCCTTTCTTCCTTACTCCTCTCACTCTTAATCCCTCAAAGTATGTGCTAATCACTCTACACTCAAGGGGTGGTCCGAACCTGGGGAGTCAGGGGGGTGGAGGGCGGGGGGACGTTGCAAATTCTATCTAACGACGCGTACTGCTTGCGGTGCGACCACAAAATGTTTCAATGACATATAATATTGTAACCTGGAATGTGAGGGGCCTGGCCAATCATACTAAAAGAAGCAGAGTACACGCCTACCTCAGACGCCACAAGGCGCATATAGCTATACTACAGGAGACCCATGCCAATACACAAGATCTAGGGGAAATTAATAAGAGCTGGCCGCTAGCAATGCCACGATCCAACTCAAAAAGCAATGGGTTGACATTGAAACCCGTTTACGAATATTTGACTATCGACACTACACGGTGCGCCTACACGCCGAGGGTGATCGATCAAGCCGCATGTTGGCTTGGTTAGCGAAAGGTACTCCTATAAACGCCATTCGCCTAGATACTGGTGTGATTGTGAATACACAATCAGAAATAAATGACGCATTCAAGCAGTACTATGCAAGGTTATATCAGGCAGAACCTCCCCCACTCCCAACAGAATTAAAAGATTTTTTCAGGACCTCCCATGTAAATCACCTAATGACAGCACAAGCACTAGAGCTAGACAAACCCATAGAAAGTGACGAAATAAAGCAATCATTGCAACAACTAGCCCACAATAAGGCTCCAGGGGGAGACGGACTATCGATCGAGTACTACCAGATTTTCTTATCACAAACTCTCACTCCGTATCTGACTATGTTACAGGAGGCATATGAAACAGGTTGTCTCTCAGATTCACAATGCGAAGCAACGACTGTAGTCCTCCATAAAAAGGGTTGTGACCCACTAGACGTACGCTCTTATCGACCCCTGTCACTACTAAACACGGACTGTAAAATATTGGGAAAGATACTGTCGAACCGGCTTCTCCCAATAATCTCCTCCCTGATACACCCAGATCAAACCGGATTCATACCCGGATGCAGCACTTCCATTAACATCAGGAACCTATTGCGTTTGATAGCTGAAACCCCTGACACAGATTACTCCAGAGTGGCGGTCTCACTAGATGTCGAAAAAGCTTTCGTCACACTGAGTTGGCCATACCTGATGGCCACTCTGCAGTTAATGGGATTTGGCAAAGCATTCACACGTTGGATATCTATCCTTTACTCAGACCCCATAGCACAAGTTAAAAC
This sequence comes from Pleurodeles waltl, assembly GCF_031143425.1. Classification (NCBI taxonomy): domain Eukaryota; kingdom Metazoa; phylum Chordata; class Amphibia; order Caudata; family Salamandridae; genus Pleurodeles; species Pleurodeles waltl. Next base: position 991,984,053 of record NC_090446.1, on the reverse strand, counting down.
TGGTACCATCACCTCGGAATAATTCGAGATTGGTAGAGGCACAAGCCAGGGATGCCCCCTATCACCACTCCTGTTCGCACTAGCCATCGAACCCCTCGCGGCTAAATTGAGTAATGAAACCACAAGATGGGGCATACCGGACAGCATAGAATACCGCATCGTCTCCTTATACACAGACGATGCATTAATATACCAGCGCAACTACTCCGAATCCCTACCAAACCTGCTGCAACTATTGAATTCTTTCGGAGACATATCCGGCTTACGCGTCAATTGGGCTAAATCATGTCTATTCCCCATGCACTGATTACCCGACACACAGATCCATATACCCGCCGAGCACAATTTACAATGGACTTATAGCACTTTTAAATACCTAGGTGTGCACATATATCATGATGAATCTGACCATAAGGAGGGCAACTCAGACCGGGTGATTAGATCAATAAAAGGATCGTTGCCCTTCTGGTGTGCACTACCACTATCACCTATGGACAGAGTGGCATTAATCAAAATGATCATACTTCCTCGGCTACTATATTTTTTCACTGCCTTACCATTATGGCTCCCCAGCACCTTTTTTGCACAGCTGAATAAGCTATTGATAGATTTGATATGGAGCACTGGACGCAGTTGTGTGGCCTTTGCTAAGATCTGTCTACCGCTGGACAGAGGCGGGATGGGAGTACCACAATTTGAACTTTATTACGCAGCAGCTCAGTAGCACTGGATCCTAAATTGGCTACAAGACCCCACTCATCCTGAAAGCCACACTGTGGGCGTACAACTGGGTAGTTTAAACACACTGGAATGGCTTATAGGATGCGTGGCCCTTCCGCGCCACGGTAATATTCTGATAAAAGTGGCTGACCGTGTGTGGTGGTGCTACGTGAACGGGGGTCTGGAAAACCACCATACTCACCCAAGATCCCATTACTCGCCATCCCAGGTATACACAAACTACATGGCTGTGCGTGCCTTATGGATTGAGCCACTAAAGGTATCCAAATACTGGGAGAATTATTCGCAGAGGGCCAATTTATCTCCTATGAAACACTTGTGACGACATATACTCTGGGACAGGGCGGTTTCCTTATGAACGGTGCACTGCAATCTTTAATACGTAACACTTGGGGGCACGGCAGCAGGGAACCACAGTCATCACCTATTCTACACGAATTGCTCTTAGACACCGGCATACAAACACGAATTTCATGGATCCTTAACACACTACGGGCCAATCCAGAAGAAGTACAGTTACAACCCAAGAATAAATGGGAAAAAGCACTACACACACCCCTTACAACACAAACATGGTCCATGGCTCTCACAACCACGCGCGAGGTATCGCGCAATGCGCATTTCAGATATACCCAACTCAACTACCTACATCAGACATACTTGACTCCACACAGCATCCAACGCATGTACCCTCAAGCCAGCCCTGACTGCCCAAGATGTGGCAACACAGAAGCTGATTTCTTACATATGACTTGGAACTGCCCACCACTACTCCGCATATGGCAAGACATCACACAACAAACTGCGACATGGGTGGGAATACCTCTAGCACCCACCCCTGAGTCCTGCCTATTGGGCACCCAGCATAGACGTAGCAAAGATAAACAAAAACATAGATGCGCAGATCTTGCATTTGTTATCCTCAAACGACTCATCGCCACGCAGTGGAAATCACCTAGCGCCCCAGACTCCCGCCACTGGATAACTGACTTACAGCGATGGGCCAACGCAAAAATACAGGTACTACATACATTGCGCGACATAGGGGTGGTAATCAAGGGCGCTGACATATGGGATTCCTTCGCAGATCAACTACAGGAAAATTACGATACACGACCTCCCTAGACTGCTGGAATAATAATCACCCAAGACATTACAACCGACATATATCGCACGCGCAACCCATGAACCTTAACTTGAACGTAGACAATAAGTATACAAACACAAGCCCCAGATGAACCGCTGCGAAGCAACACCCACGGTAGTACACTCCTCCCATGACAAACACACCTTGCTCGAAATTAATAACTTATATCCTTCTCGCCTCTTATGCATGCTCCTCCCTCGTTTGCCTTGCCCCCTCCACCGGACCACCAAACATTAGACCCGCGATCATTCACCAAGCAAACTATAAACTTCACACCACCTACTATCTACTCTCATTTCCTATTCTGCTCCTATCTCTTTTAAGTATCTCAGTTGTATTGCTTAAATTGATGCGTTTTTGTTTGTCATAAATACAATAAACATTTATTTTATTTTTTAAAGGACTGTTTACGAGTAGAAAAAGTTGCTTCTAGACATGTGCACATTACTAGAGGATCGCCTTTTAGTACAGGAAATGTGTAAAGGTATGCATATTTTTCGGTTAGTGCAACATTTTGTATCTTTTTGAGATGAGTAGTTTGCTCTTCGCTCGTAAGCAAGTAGTATCTTGTTTGTGGTGACCAATGCCGTACTTGCCCACAAGTAATCAGTCAACGGTTTGTTGTAGCTAACAATAACTGTTAGTTCCTGAATTGCAAGAAGAATAATGCATCTTTTAAAATTTGACTGTGAAACAAGAAATGCACTACTAATGGTTTTCATACTACTATTCTGAATCGATTATATGAATTTTGAGAATACGTGCCTTTGTTAGTAAGTACATTTTGTTCATGATCACTTCGCACTTTCTGTTAGAGTGTCAACGTTTGTGCTGGTACTTTTATTTACTCATGATTTTAATCCATGCAGATGCCTTTCCTTCAGTTCATTTTCTCATTCACGGAAGATCTAGGGGGTATCAGCTGAGAAAGAGTCATTACAATTTTTAAAAGTGAATTCCTATTTCTTCATCTTTTAGGATTATTGTGGAAACCCATTTCTTCATCTTTTCCACACCTATGCAAACAGAATATAACATTCTCAATGTTCTTATGTTAAACAAAGCGAACAGGAAAAGTACTAATGGCTTGGCTTATTTTTCCTTAACTTTAGGTTCATGGTCAGTTATTAGTTGCGTTTTTTAGGTACACCTTTGCATGAGCTAATACAACAGTGTTCTATAACGCTTCTGCTTTGGGTTTGCTGCTTTGGTTTTTTAGCAATGCTTCCGTAATTTGTTTAAATGTTCTTTGCAGATCATTGTTTAGAAATGTCTTAGGGGGTTTCTGCGGCCACTCATGCCCCCTCCTCTCCTAATAAAGAATGCCTCTGACCTTGGATAAGGGTTCTGGAATTTCGAGTCTCACTTTTGAACAGCATTAAAGTTACGTTTCTTTTTCTGGTTTGAGGAGATGCCAGGGGTAATTAGGTCCAAAAGCTTCTCCTCAGCAGCAACGCCCCGGCCAAAACAGATCTGAATTTTCCGACAGTACTGCCTACAATGCTTCTACTGGACATATTGGGGGTTATTCTAACTTTGGAGGAGGTGTTAATCCGTCCCAAAAGTGACGGAAAAGTGACGGATTTACCACCAGCCGTATTACGAGTCCATTATATCCTATGGAACTCGTAATACGGCTGGTGGTATATCCGTCACTTTACCGTCACTTTTGGGACGGATTAACACTCCTCCAAAGTTAGAATAATCCCCATTATTGTCTTGTTTACATTCACCGGCAGATATTCGGAAACCAATGTAGGCTTAAATACCTTGCAGCAGGACCTTACTTAAAAGTTTCGAATATGTGTCGGTGTCACCTGATTTTTACAGTTATTTTTTTAACACCTATGAATAATACCCAGTGCTTAATTTGTGCTTGTTGTTTCCGGTGCTGATCACCGGCACCTATTTTTGAGGGCTGGGGCCTAATCTTCTGCCTCAAGCTTTTGCTGCGAGCAAAAGACACATATGAGAAAGACGAAGGATGTGAAAAAACAAAAAAGCGTCACAAAGGGAGGAAGTAGAAAGTTGCTTGAGTGACCTGAAGGGGCAGGGAGTGGCTTTATATGGCTTGAAGAGGCCAGAGGTGGCTTCAGGATTACCCACCTCAGTATTCCCTGTTCACAAATTTAATTGCAGCAGCCACGTGTTTATGAGAAGGGCTTTGAGCACTGGCACCTTTTTATTTACAAATTAAGCACTGATAATAGCACAGGGTATGAACAAGAGAATTACTGCCATTTATTGTCTATTTGATTACATAGGCTTAGGATGCACCAACAACAATACATTCCAATGGATTTCTGCAGGAAACATCCACAGCCAGGTGAGCCATTGTACATTCTGAGGGCAGGCCATAAAATACATTTGCAAACCTATACCTATTGGTTCACTCTTTGGTTTAGGTGCAAGTTAAAAAACATTTAGAATTCACAAAAAATCATGGAATACCAATTCTGTTTATGTGAAAACAATTATCTGTCTGTAATTGTTCATACATTGTGAAAGTTCATGCAAAATGTGTTTGCGTTAGTGCAATTGCGCTTTGTTTTAATTGCCTTTACTTCCACCCCTTTCAATTTTACAGTATGCTCTCTACATTCCTACCTAGAAAAAGGCTTGATCCTGCCAGTAACAGGAGTAAAAGACCAACTGTTTGAAAGCTGAATCAAAATCATGGGACAAGGAGAAGTTTTTGAATACCCAGGAAACATCATGCAAGAAACTGGGTTATTATTTGGGGTGATTGACAACTCACCTCAATGAATCATCACAACTCCTGTCAAGCTAAACCCACAAAGTCACAAAATGATGCTGAGCTCAACCTCCTGGTAGCTATCGCACATGGTAGGCAGACTTAACTTAGGGCAATGTGAAAAGTATCATGCAGTATTGAAACAGTAATAAAGTATAAATGTAAAACAATAAGGGGGTCATTCTGACCCTGGCGGTAATTACCGCCATGGCGGAGGTCGGCGGTGCACCGCCAACAGGCTGGCGGTGCACCGCTGGGCATTCTGACCGCGGCGGTTCAGCCGCGGCCAGAAACGGAAAGTTGCGGTGTACCGCCGACTTCCCGCTGCCCTTGAGAATCCTCCATGGCGGCGGAGCGCGCTCCGCCGCCATGGGGATTCTGACACCCCCTACCGCCATCCGGTTCCTGGCGGGTCTCCCGCCAGGAACAGGATGGCGGTAGGGGGTGCCGCGGGGCCCCTGGGGGCCCCTGCAGTGCCCATGCCAATGGCATGGGCACTGCAGGGGCCCCCGTAAGAGGGCCCCACGAAGAATTTCAGTGTCTGCTTTGCAGACACTGAAATTCGTGACGGGTGCAACTGCACCCGTTGCACCTTCACACTCCGCCGGCTCCATTCTGAGCCGGCGTCCTCGTGGGAAGGGTGTTTCCCGCTGGGCTGGCGGGCGGACTTTCGGCGGTCGCCCGCCAGCCCAGTGGGAAAGCCAGAATGACCGCCGCGGTCTTTTGACCGCGGAGCGGTCTTTCGGCGGGAACCGCTTGGCGGGCGGCGACCGCCGTCCGCCGCGGTCAGAATCACCCCCTAAATATCCCATTCAGAATTATAATCTTAGTGTAATATTTAATAAACAAAATAACGTTGAAATAAAAAGATCCAATGATAACAAGTGTTAGAACGTTTTTGAGTTTTAAGTAGGAATAGCACCAAGAAACATGAACTGGTTATGACCGTTAATGCTCGCAGTGGACTAAGCCCTAGGTCCAATTTGATGGTGCACCGGTTGAATACATCATCCTGGTCAAAGATTTTACCTTCTAATTTAGTGCTTTACATCCCAATTCACCACAGGAGTACACATCTAAAGCCCTAGGGACCTCAGAGACTCATAGGATGCCATGTAGAGACCAACAACAGGGTCAGTCTAGATCCATTTGCCATTGGTTAGCTGGGCAGTTCCAGGAAAGGCCTCTTATAGTTTGTTGTATACCTGAAGCTTGAAAAGAAGATCACACTCTGGGAGTCTACTTCTTTTCTGAGCTACAAGAGGGGGCAGGGCCAATGCTTCAGGGTTCCTCTCCAGTAATAGACAGGTAAAATACAGCAGGTTCAGTCCTCTTCTTTCAAAGCACAACAAATCATGAAGAGGAAAAAAATCCTTCCACACATCCTTTTAAAATAGACACCCATAAACACAACGAGTAGAGGGCAAAATGCTTGCATATAGAATAGGAAAGATGCCCTGTTTCCATGACCTTAGGTCCGAAATCCAAAACCAAAATTTCTGAATAAGGAAGCCAAACCCACAATAACTGAACTACTTCATCATAGGTTCCTCACCCCAACCTGGTAAGATGATGCTATCAGGGAGAACTAAACCTCACTCTGTGAGGCAGTTGTTGATAAAGTATATTTCCTGGCTAAAACAAAGATCCTGATGTAAACATACCTACAATAGACCTGAAGAGTTTCACTTTCTTGTAGGTAATCTAGATATGGTTGATATTCATAAAAGGGAAGTTTCTGCTCATCTGATTGCCTTTAAAAAGTAAAAGAATTCATCAGCTAGGCCTGGCACAGTGAAAAATAGCTTTTTGGTCCTAATCACTGTACGGGCATGTTAACATTAGATTTGTACATACCCTACTTTTAAATACCATGCATTCTGTCTAGATAAGGGTGACATATTAACATTCAAAAGGGAGGTTAATGATCTGTCAAAAGGCTATTTTTGACAGGTCATATTTCAGTGTTTAAACTGCAACAGTAAAGCTACTATGCTAGGCCTGAAGCCATGTTTTACACTGTCACCGTAGTGGATGGCACAATAGGTGCTACATTCCACTACGAACATTTAATTTATAGGCCCTAGGTGCATTTTGTACCATACATTAAGGAATTATAGATATGTTAAATATACCAATTAGGAATATACCAGATTGACCATGTTTAAGGGGGGCACAGATGCTTTACCTCTATTTATCAGGGTTTAAGTGCACAGGACTCTAAAGCCAGCAGAAAAGGTGAATTTCCCGCAACGCGTCAGCTTTTTGATGTGTGCAAATTTCCCAGGTCTCCCTACGTTTCCCACCTACGGGAGAAGATTTATCTTGCATCTGAGTAGTTCATGCACAGAAATCCATAATCGATTCCCGACAATGCAACACTCCTGGTGGTTATCACACAATCATGTGACATGTTGCATGCCAAAATCAGGGCTGTTGGCTCAGATGTGGCCTTGATCAGTCAGAACCTTATAAATGCTGTGGACAGGATAACGGAGGCTAAGACGCAGGTATCCGGGGTGGAAGACGTAATGAACATTCTCCAAAGAAAGGTCACCAAACGAAGCAGTGATGAGAAAGCTGGCCTTGCAAGTGGAAGATATGGAGGGGAGGGCCCCCAGAAACAACTTAGGATTTATGGTCTTCCAGAGGGCTGCGAGGATCAATCCGTAGACTCCTTCCTGACACAGTGGCTGTGCTCGGTGGTCCCTGCAAGACTGTCTCCTCTTCTTTCATGGTCAAGTGGGTTCACAGGGCACTGGTCAAAAACCACCACTTATGGCACGCCCAAGACCAATAATTAAGAAACTCCTGAACTATATGGCAAGGGCTGCGATTCTTCGGTAAGCACAATCACAGCCCAAAATCATGTACCAAGTTTCCCACATCATGATCTTCCCCAATTACACAAAGATGGTCCAGCAGCAGCAGTCTTGCTGCTGCTAAAGAATGACTCCATGAAGTGAAGTTGCAATACATGCTTCTGTACCCGGCACACCTGCGAGTAGTCTTTGAAACACATACTTTTTCAAGGCCCCGGAGGAGGTCTATCAATGGACTGACGAAAGTGTGATGTTGAAGCCACATACCCTGCCGCATTTCGACTCAGGCTCATCATCACAGAGCACAGTGAAAGATTGTCCTAAGAAATCACTGGGAAATGGTGCAACATGTCCCACTCCTCGTGGTGCAGTGGTAGGTGAGGTATTGTGATAAGATGGGCCGATTATGGGGGCATCGCTTAAAGAAATGAATTTCCTTTGGATCTCAGGATTAAGGCTTGATTAGAGTTGGAAAGTTTTTATTCATACAATGAAAGGCATTAAAGGCAATATAGCTGGACTAAAAAAGTTAACTTATTAAATGTATTATTACTTCACTATCCACTTCTTTAATCCTGGTTATATCCATTGACTGTCATTTATTTTATCCACGCAGGGGTCCACATAACATCATAAGAACATAGGTGGTCATTATGACATTGGTGGTGTGCTGACCGTCACCGTTAAAGTGGCGGTAATACCACCAACAGGCTGGCAGTAATTACCACAAAATTTTGACCAAGGCGAGACCTCCCACAGACATCCAATGTACCACACCAACCGCCAGGGCATTAACATCACCGACCACGGCGGTAGCCACCTACAGCCAGGCAGAAGTCAAGGTACCGCCCACCATATTATGACATAGCAAACTGCCAGGATTTCCGGGGCGGTAGCAACGCCATCAAAAGCCTGGCATAAACACATCACAGAAAATGAAAGACTCACCTTCAGGGAAACAGAGGACTCCATGACCGCCATGGAACCGGAACTCCAAGTCTTCCCGATGCTCTACCATGCCATGGCCATCCTGGAGTACCAAAGCCACTGACAACGGTGAGTACAGGAGCCTAGCACACAAGGGAGGGAGGGAGGAAAAGGAGAGTGACACACACATGCACAACACACACCATACACACACAACACACATAGCCAGCTGCAGAGTAAATCAACTGTTAAAGGACCCACAAGCAAAGAATGCATGGAAAAATCTGAAGTACGAACACTGTAATTTGCTGCCAACAGCCACCATAGTGAATAATGAAATCAAAATGTAGACGTCAATCTGCAGATTGGGACAATGGCCAGTCCAAATTACTAAAGGGCCACATGGACACAGGGCATCGTCCAAGCCCTAACTTGACTCCTTACATCATCCGGACTCCACTTTTCAGGAGCATCATTTTGGAAATGGGCAGGCATCTCAGGGGGAAGGAGGGTTGGGAGGGCACCTCAGCTAGAGTGGGTATAATGCCCACTGATTCTGGAGGGGGCTCGTTGCCCAATAGTCTCTGGAGGGGAGTGTTAAGCCACAGTCTCTGGAGTGAATATCATGCCCATTGGTTCTGGAGGGGGCTCCTTGCCCAGTAGTCTCTGGAGGGGAGTGTTAGGCCACAATCTCTGGAGTGGGTATCATTCCCACTCGTTCTGATGGGGGCACCTTGCCCAATAGTCTCTGGAGGGGAGTGTTAGGCCACAGTCCCTGGAGGGTGGGCTACCTGCCCTCAGGTGGTGGAGGGGGCTCCTTGCCCTTAGGTGGTAGATGGGGCTCCTTGACCTTAGGTGCTGGAGGGGGCTCCTTGACCTTAGGAGGTGGACAAGCACCACAGATGGCATACACATCACCATCACACACAGGGACCAAGATTGAGCAGTATGCACCACACTGGCATCCCATTGGCTAGGTAGCACAGCAGAAGGATAGCCAAACATGTTGTCTGCACCCCTCATGGGACCTACTAAGCCCTGTCAGCAATGTCCATTAAGGGGCACCCACTGACTTAAACCGACCACCAGGATCCCATGCCAGGCAACAAAGATGGATGTCACACACACACTAGACTTACCCCCTTGTGGCTTCTGTGCTGTCCTCAAGTGCCCATCCAGCTCTGGGTAGGCCACCACCAGTATGCGGGCCATCAGGGAGGTCAGGCTCCCCTCCCTCGTTGGGAGGCCATTCCCAGCTGGGCCTCTGCGGTCTTCCGGGCCCAGCATCTCAGGTCCTCCCACCATTTCCTGCATTGGGTGCTCCGCCTGCTATAGACCTCCAGGGTCCACACGTCCTTGGCAAATGGCACGCCACAATCCCTTCTTCTGATGGGCGCAGACCTGCAGAGGAAACACAGACAGGAGGACACCATTAACCATACAATCCAGCCTGCCACACATGTGGCCCACAAAAAACATGTCCCCTCATCAGGCACACACATCACCCGGAGACCTGCATGTACACTACCACCAGATATACCCCTCACCCAAATGACACACTGCCACCACACACACACATCTCCATGCAGCCTTGTTGCATGCAACATCCCCATGGTGTACTCACCTGTTGGTCTGGAGGCCCATAAAGCTGTACATACAGGGGTATGACCCCATCTACCAGGTGCTCTAACTCCTTTCAAAGTGAAGGCAGGGGCCCTTTACCCTGTCACACAGGCCATGACAGGTTCCAGACACAGGTCACAGCAGCACACACAGTGAAGGTGTTGTCCTGTGGAAAGTCAGGAATCAAATGAGGTTATAGTCAGAAAATGGTGATCATGTCTGCAGTGGTGTACACCGTCACGTCGCCGGTGATCCTCATAGGATACTGTACTCCATAGAGCCCTGACCGCCTGCCGTCATGACTTCCAACGTCGGCGGAGTTACATCACTTCCACCTGTCCCTACATACAGAACAGGCGGACACCATGTTATGGTGCTGGTACACAATCTTAAATTGAAAACTGCGACATTGTTGTCAATTGTACATACATTGCCATTTTCACAGTCCAGTTACATACATGCTCAATGTACACTGAAGTGGTGGTTCCATTGTTCATTTTGTCACTTCCTACTGACTCTTGTGTCCCTTAGGTACCTACCACTGTGGCGGAATAGGAGTAGGAGGCAAGACCCCATGTACAGGTCCCTTGTTGAGTTGGCTTCACTGGAGGACAGGTACATAATACTCACCTATAGACTGGACAGGGCCACAATCACAAAGCTGTGTGCTCAACTGATCTGATATCTGCTGTCCGTTATCCCCTCTTGTGCAGGTCTTATCAGTGCTTAATTTCCTGGCAACTGACTCTTTCCAAGTCACAGTGGGCTTGGCTGCAGGTATGTCACAACCAATGCTCTCAGTAGTGCTGGCAAGGGTTTTATCTGCCTTGCTCAAATACATGTGCAGCTGCATCGCTTTCCCCCATGTGGAAGATTTGGCCACTGTGAAGGCAGAATTCTTTGCAATGGGATATATTTCAGTTGTTATTGGGGCCATTGATGGAACACATATAGCATTTGTCCCCCCCATGGGCCAATGAACAGGTGTTCAGGAATCAGAAGAGTTTCCATTCACTCAATGTCCAAATGGTGTGCCTGACTGACCAGTACATCTCCCACATCACTGCCAAGTATCCTGGGTTGGTGCATGACGCCTTTGTCTTGAGGAATAGCAGCATCCAACATGTGATGGCACAACTACAGAGGCACAGGGTGTGGCTTATAGGTGAGCCTGAGTCCCCACCCAATACATGTCAGTGTATGCCTTCAGGAGTCATCCCCCATGCCATTGTGCAAGGCTAATGCTTGTCCCTTACTTCTTGCAGGTGACTCTGTCTACCCAAACTTGTCCTGGCTCTTGACCCCTGTAAGGAATCCGAGGACAGAGGCTGAGATTAGGTATAATGATGCTCATGGGTGTACCAGGAGAAATATTGAAAGGACCTTGGGTCTCCTGAAGGCTAGGTTCAGATGCCTCCATCTGACAGGTGGATCCCTCTGCTACTCCCATGAAAAGGTCTGCCAGATAGTTGTTGTATGCTGAATGTTGCATAACCTGGCCATCAGATGACAAGCGCCCTATCTGCAGGAGGAGGAGGGCCAAAATGCTTCTGTGGCAGCAGTGGACCCTGAGGACAGTGAGGATGAGGAGGAAGAGAATGAGGATGTGGACAACAGGACATCAGTTATACAGCAGTACTTCCAATGACACACAGGTAAGACAGTAGAACTGACCATTCCTCCATTAAATTAATTTTCTGTGTAGCTGTACCATGATGAAAGTATGAAGGAATAGTGAAATGGAATGGGGTGATGGTAGAGGAAATTCCATGGTCCAGTCTATTTGTAGCACAGGTCCAGTGTCGAAGGGGCCATAGGAAGGGGAGCAATGGCAGTTCAAAGTGGACAAGGTGACAGAGTGGAACACAAGGGGGACATTCATGTGGGTTTCATTTCATGGCAGTGGTCTTGGTCTTAGCAAGTGTTTCTGGTGTTTGTCTGGGTCGCAGGGAATGTTTGCCTGGTGGTTCACCTTTTGTAGGGGAGGGGTGCTGGTGGCCTGTGGGTCCTGTGGCAGGGCTTCCTCTCCACTAGCTGCAGCAGATGTGGAGGGCTGTTCACTTGACTGACTAGTGGGAGGGGCCTGCTGGTGTGCTGTGTAGTTCCTCATGATATTGTCCATATCACCCAGCACCCCTGCTATGGAGACCATTGTGGTATTGAAGGCCTGCAATTTCTTCCTGATCTCCTGGTGGTGTTCCTCCTGCAGCCGCTGGTTCTCCTGCATGATATCTATCACCTGACCCATCTTCTCCTGGGATTGCTGGTAATCCCCCAGGACGTTAGTGGGTGCCTCCTGGAAAGTCGGTTCCCTGGGCCTGTCCTCCCCCTGGTGCACAGTGTCAGGAATCCCCAAGGTGCCTCCTGCATTATCTGTCAGCATCCCCAGGGATCAGGGTTATCTCTGTTCTTGGTTAAACCTTCATGTTTCTAAGTAAACATAGGCCCTCATTCTGACCCTGGCGGTCGGTGATAATGCGGCGGCCAACCCGCCAACAGGCCGGCGGTCCAAAATATGCAATTCTGACCCTGGCGGGAACCGCCAACACAGCCCGCCGCATTAACACTCCGCCCGCCACGGCGGCACAAACAAACAGCGCGGCGGTCCCCGCCAACAGCCAGGCGGCAGACAATGTACCGCCCACCCTATCACGACCCACCAATCCGCCACCTTTTCCGGGGCGGGAGCACCGCCGATAAAAACACGGCGGAAACAGACTACGAACGGGAAAACGCTCACCTCTACGCACTCCACGCGAGATTCCGGCAGTATGGAACCCGAGTTGCAGGTCATCCCCGCACTCCTATACCTGCTCATGTACCAGGAGCACGCCCGGCGGCGCGGAAGACATCGGTGAGTACTGCACCTACGACACAGGGGAGGGAAAAGATTACCGGCACACACCCACCCACCCATACCCACTACAACACACACATCAATGCATTCCCACAGATCACTGTCACAACCCACAAACCCCCCCCCCCCGAAATAATGCAAAGACCAAAAGAAGAGATCATAAACGGGCAGATATATTGAAATATGGACACCAGTAATCCCAAAAAATAAATAAACTATGTACAAAATATATACAGCTACTAAATGTAGTCCAACCACTGTCCGTGGACCACAGGGGTCCTGTGCAAAGGGGCAAGGCCCAGTCCCACGACAAGAACTCCACGGAGAGAACACTGCAGGGGCATCAGAAAGAAAATAGGACAGGCACCTCAGGGGGAAGGGAAGGGGGAGCACCTCAGCCACTTGAGTACACGACGCCAGATCCACGAGGGGACTCCATGACCACTGGGCCATCCTGGGGAGTGCAAAGCCACAGTCCATACAGTCCATACAGTGGGTGGCCTGCCCACTGGGCCATCCTGGGGAGTGCAAAGCCACAGTCCATACAGTCCATACAGTGGGTGGCCTGCCCACTGGGCCATCCTGGGGAGTGCAAAGCCACAGTCCATACAGTCCATACAGTGGGTGGCCTGCCCACTGGGCCTTCCTGGGGAGTGCAAAGCCACAGTCCATACAGTCCATACAGTGGGTGGCCTGCCCACTGGGCCATCCTGGGGAGTGCAAAGCCACAGTCCATACAGTCCATACAGTGGGTGGCCTGCCCACTGGGCCATCCTGGGGAGTGCAAAGCCACAGTCCATACAGTCCATACAGTGGGTGGCCTGCCCACTGGGCCATCCTGGGGAGTGCAAAGCCACAGTCCATACAGTCCATACAGTGGGTGGCCTGCCCACTGGGCCATCCTGGGGAGTGCAAAGCCACAGTCCATACAGTCCATACAGTGGGTGGCCTGCCCACTGGGCCATCCTGGGGAGAGCAAAGCCACAGTCCAAACAGTCCATACAGTGGGTGGCCTGCCCACTGGGCCATCCTGGGGAGTGCAAAGCCACAGTCCATACAGTCCATACAGTGGGTGGCCTGCCCACTGGGCCATCCTGGGGAGTGCAAAGCCACAGTCCATACAGTCCATACAGTGGGTGGCCTGCCCACTGGGCCATCCTGGGGAGAGCAAAGCCAAAGTCCAAACAGTCCATAACAGACCCCACTGCCACTGGAGGAGGCATGTTGGCCAGAGGACATCCTGCAGCCCTGCCCGAGACAGATCCTGCCCTGCCACGTCTGCCAAAGGGCCAGCGGTTCTTGCCTGGAAGGGCCCAGTTCAGCGCTTCTTGCCTGGAAGGGCCCAGTTCAGCGCTTCTTGCCTTGAAGGGCCCAGTTCAGCGCTTCTTGCCTTGAAGGGCCCAGTTCAGCGGTTCTTGAGACGGCGGGGCCCAGCGGAGCGGTGCTTGAGACGGCGGGGCCCAGTTCAGCGGTTCTTGAGACGGCGGGGCCCAGTTCAGCGGTTCTTGAGACGGCGGGGCCCAGTTCAGCGGTGCTTGAGACGGCGGGGCCCAGTTCAGCGGTTCTTGAGACGGCGGGGCCCAGCGGAGCGGTGCTTGAGACGGCGGGGCCCAGTTCAGCGGTGCTTGAGACGGCGGGGCCCAGCGGAGCGGTGCTTGAGACGGCGGGGCCCAGTTCAGCGGTTCTTGAGACGGCGGGGCCCAGCGGAGCGGTGCTTGAGACGGCGGGGCCCAGTTCAGCGGTGCTTGAGACGGCGGGGCCCAGCGGAGCGGTGCTTGAGACGGCGGGGCCCAGCTCAGCGGTTCTTGAGACGGCGGGGCCCAGCGGAGCGGTGCTTGAGACGGCGGGGCCCAGTTCAGCGGTGATTGAGACGGCGGGGCCCAGCGGAGCGGTGCTGGAGACGGCGGGGCCCAGTTCAGCGGGGCTTGAGACGGCGGGGCCCAGTTCAGCGGTGCTTGAGATGGCGGGGCCCAGCGGAGCGGTGCTTGAGACGGCGGGGCCCAGTTCAGCGGTTCTTGAGACGGCGGGGCCCAGCGGAGCGGTGCTTGAGACGGCGGGGCCCAGTTCAGCGGTGCTTGAGACGGCGGGGCCCAGCGGAGCGGTGCTGGAGACGGCGGGGCCCAGTTCAGCGGGGTTTGAGACGGCGGGGCCCAGTTCAGCGGTGCTTGAGACGGCGGGGCCCAGCGGAGCGGTGCTTGAGACGGCGGGGCCCAGTTCAGCGGTTCTTGAGACGGCGGGGCCCAGCGGAGCGGTGCTGGAGACGGCGGGGCCCAGTTCAGCGGTTCTTGAGACGGCGGGGCCCAGCGGAGCGGTGCTGGAGACGGCGGGGCCCAGTTCAGCGGGGCTTGAGACGGCGGCCGGTCTATGGCCAACTGCTCATTGCCTGGTGGTGCCCTCCTGGGCAGCGGGGATGGTGCTCCTTCAATGCGCACCTGGGCTGTGGGTGGTGGGGCCCTCCTGGCCAGCTGGGCTGGGTCCTCCCTGGGCAGCGGCTATGGGGGTGGTGGGCTCCTCCTGGGCAGCAGGCCTGCAGCCTGACCTCTCCGACTTGCTGCCCTTGCCCTCCTTAGTCGGGAGTCTGTGGCCCTTTCCTCCCTTTGGAGCTGTGGCTGGTGACTGTTTCTGGGTGGTGTCCGGGGGGGATGTAGAAGCCGGGCTCCTGCGGCGCCCCTTCCGCCTTCTGCTCCTCTTCCCAGGGGGTGGGCTGGCTGTCCCCTTGCTGCTGGGCGAAGATCCAGACATGCGGGCTGGTGGGCTCCAATACCCCTGCACCCTTGTCAAGGGGGCTGCAGGGCTGGTGGTGGCTGAGGTGCTCTTCTTACCCCGACGAGAAGGAGGGGGGGGCTCAGGGTCAGGAAAGAAGTTAGCAGTGGCGAGGAAGAGTTTCTTGGGACAATGGAGAGTGGTAGGTACAGTGGGAATGGGAGTGGAGGGAGAGGATGTGGTTGTAGGTGAGTCACGTTTGCTGTCTTTGGGTGCAGGTGCAGGAGGGATAGGCTGTCGTGAGGTGGATGGCTGTTGGGTGGGTGGGTGGCTGCGTTTGTGTGGTGTGGAAGAGGGGGTGACAGACACAGTGGGAGAGGACACAGGGGACGTGTAAATGGCAGTGGGGGTGGTGACTGCACGTGTGCGGACTGGAGTGGAGGGTGTGCTGGTGATGGAAACACTGGCTGATGGTGAGGTGAATGGAGGTGTGAGTGTAGACGTCACAGGGAGGGAGGAGGGAGACGAGGAGGTGGGGGTCACAGAGGTGGTAGTGACTGTTGGCATGTCTGCATCGGAATGTTGCGTGTGTGAATGTCTGCGTGATCTGTGGTGCTTATGTTTGGATGAGCTTCTCTTGGGTGTTGAGGTGTGTGCAGGCTGGTCTGATGGTGTGGGTGGGACAGGCAGAGGAACAGGAGACTGGGAGGAGGGAGTTAGTAGAGGGAGGCAGGAGACAGGGACAATGGCTGCCGTCAGTGCTGAGGCCAGAGCCTGGAACGATCGCTGATGGGCAGCCTGACCCGAATGAATGCCCTCCAGGTACGCATTGCTGCGATGAACCTCCCTCTCCACCCCCTGGATGGCATTCAAAAGGGTAGTCTGCCCAACAATGAGCGTTCGGAGGAGGTCAATGACCTCCTCACTGAGGGCAGCGGGGGTAACAGGGGCAGGGCCTGAGGTGCCTGGGGCGAAGGAGATGCCCGGCTTCCTGGCAGAGCGGGCACGGGGCGAACGCTGAGGGGCTGCTGGGAGGGCAGAGATGGTGCGCTGGGTGGCGGCTGTACCTGTAATAGCGGGGGGCACGGATGGTGCCACCCCCGCAAGGGAGCTCCCTTCCGAGGACGTGTCCGTGTCGCTGCAGGGTCCAGTCGTCCCCGTTGTGGAGCTCCCCTCGCCCTCCGTCTCACTGGTCCAGTCTGACTCTGTGGCATGGCCCTCCTGGGCCATGTGAGATGCAGCTCCCTCCTGCCCCGATGCCACTTCTCCTCCGCCTGATGATGCTGATGCACACAAGCACAGAAAGACAAACAAAAAGGGGGGGGGGAGAGAGAAATAAAGGGATATTGAGTACATGGATCTCCGGTACAGTTAGCGGACATGACAGACACAGATGCCCCCTGCACTAAGTTGCGCACTTGGGGTCCGCTACGCATTCCGTGGAACATGCCCTACACGCCTAGAGTTGACAACTGCACCCATGGATGACACGGCCCAGGGATGGCTGTACTGACAAACTACTGAGGGTGGTGGCTGGGGACACAGGGGCTTACGGGGGTGCCCAGCCTACAGATATCGCCCTGGCCTAGGGGGACCCACAGCCCTCCTCCCCCACCCAGACACCTCCACTGCGCGACAACAGAGTAGATAATGCTTGTACTCACCCCCTTGTGTCTGCTGTGCTGCCCTCACGCGCCCATCCAAATCAGGGTAGGCCACCGCCAGGATCCGGAACATCAGGCGGGTCAGTTGACGGCAGGCACCCCGCCTACGTTGGGAGGCCATCCCCAGCAGAGACTCGGAGGTCTTCTTGGTCCCGCGGCGGATGTCCTCCCACCTCTTGCGGCAGTGGGTGCCCCGTCGATGGTGGACCCCCAGGGTCCGGACCTCCTTGGCGATGGCACGCCAAATCCCGATCTTCTCATGGGCGCGGACCTATGTGACACGTACAGGGAGGGAGAAATACCACGTTCAAGTTTGTCTGCATTTTCGTTGCCAGTGGCCCAACGCCCCCCATCCCCGCCAGGCCCACCGCCATGCCCCCCACCAGGCCCAACATGCCCCCCATCCCCGCCAGGCCCCCCGCCAGCCCCAACATGCCCCCCCATCCCCGCCAGGCCCCCCGCCAGGCCCAACATGCCCCCCATCCCCGCCAGGCCCCCCGCCAGGCCCAACATGCCCCCCATCCCCGCCAGGCCCCCCGCCATGCCCCCCGCCAGGCCCCCCGCCAGGCCCAACATGCCCCCCATCCCCGCCAGGCCCCCCGCCAGGCCCCCAAGCCAGCCAGTGGCCCCAAATCCATATTGAATTAAACTCACTTGTTGGTCTGGAGGACCGTAGAGTAGCGCATACTGGGGGAGGACCCCATCCACAAGTTTCTCCAACTTTTCTCCAGTGAAGGCAGGGGCCCTTTCCCCAGGCGCAGCAGCCATTGTCCCTTCCAGACCGAGGTCACAGCAACACTTGCAGTATAGGTCCTCTCCTGTGAAAGTTCAAGTCGCAAGTGGATAAGTAGATAGAAAATGGCGGTCACGTCCGCGGCGGTGCGTACCGCGGCGGTGCGTACCGCCACCGCCGGCGCCCTTCGCCATTGGCTCCTGAAACCCATAGGCTTCAATGTTAACCAATGCGGCTTCGCGCTGCGGTCTTCGCCCGCCGCCCGCCGCGGTGTGCCATGCCAGCGCATTGACCTCACATCCCATTGTCACACTTCACAGGTCAGGCAGCCGCCATTTCGAGGGTCCACATGGCTCAATTTCAACTGCGTCACACAGGCCTAGGCCTTGCATAGCCACTCAGACACGCCATTCACTGCATAGAGAATCGTTTACTGTGCTAGCTGTGAGTACGTACCTGTGGGTTGCTTGACTGTGTGCTCCATGTTGTCCTTCCTAGGCACCGTCCGCTGGGTTTGGCGAGGAGACGGATGAATCCTCCCGTGTACCGACCGCTGGTGGACCTGTCGACAATGGAAGAACGCCACATTAACCTGACCTACCGTCTTAACCGTGCCACTATACATGAACTGTGTGCCCAGCTGGAGCCCGACCTGATGTCCCCCATCCGCCAACCCACAGGGATTCCCCCTCTGGTGCAGGTCATGTCAGTACTCCATTTCTTGGCAAGTGGTTCATTTCAGACAACAGTGGGAATTGCTTCTGGGATGTCTCAGCCCATGTTTTCGAAGGTGTTATCCAGAGTGTTGTCTGCCCTGATGAAATACGTGAGGAGCTACATCATTTTCCCTGAGGTGGGCGAATTGGCTGCAGTGAAGGGTGATTTCTACACCCTTGGACATATTCCCAACGTCATTGGTGCCATTGATGGGACCCATGTGGCTTTGGTTCCCCCAAGAGACAGGGAGCAGGTGTACAGGAACAGAAAAAGTTACCATTCAATGAACATCCAGGTGGTGTGTTTGGCTGACCAGTACATCTCGCATGTAAATGCCAAATTCCCAGGGTCAGTGCATGACGCCTACATCCTGAGGAATAGCAGCATCCCTTACGTGATGGAACAGCTAGAGAGACACCGTGTATGGCTATTGGGGGACTCTGGGTACCCCAACCTGTCGTGGCTACTGACCCCAGTAAGGAATCCCCGGACCAGGGCAGAGGAACGGTACAATGAGGCCCATGGGCGTACTAGGAGGGTGATCGAACGCACCTTTGGCCTCCTAAAGGCCAGGTTTCGGTGCCTGCATATGACAGGTGGATCCCTAATGTACTCACCTAAGAAGGTGTGTCACATCATCGTGGCCTGCTGCATGCTTCACAACCTGGCTTTGCGCCGCCAGGTGCCTTTCCTGCAGGAGGATGGTCGAGACGGTGGTGTTGTGGAAGCGGTGGAACCTGAGGAGAGTGACGAGGAGGAAGATGACGGGGCTGAAACAGACAACAGGGACAGAATCATTGAACAGTACTTCCAATAGGACACAGGTAACAATTCAAAGATAATTTAGTAAATGTGAACTACTCTCCTGCATCTCTGCTGCCTGTCTATTTGCCCCAGTGTATGATGACTGAGTTGTGGCTTTTCCCTCCCTATTTCAGATCTGGGGTCCCCACTACGAGTCCTGTGCTTCGTTTCCCCATGGACTACAGCTTTGTGGCAGCTGTTTGTTGACTTCACTATGTACAAGGACATATTTGCACTCTCATGTCAATTACAATATATTGAAATCACAGCCAGACTCCAGATAGTTTTGTGCAAAATAGGTGTTTATTTAAGTGCTCAAAATGGGATGGGTGGTTTCAAGTGGGTGGGGGCTATGGTGAAGGAATGTCCATGGCAGAGTCCAGAGTAACAGTCACACAGGTGCATTGTCCAGAGGCCTGTGGAGAGATGGAGCATGGGCAGTTCAAGGATGGACAGGGTGACAATGTGGGACAGTGGGATGACATCAGGTGGTATCCTTTGCTGGCGGGGGTCTTGACATCCTACTCTGTCTTCTTGCGAGATCTCAGGGCCCTCTTGCGGGGTGGTTCTTCTCCTGCAGGAGGTGGGGGTCTGGTGGGCTGCTGCTGTGCGGAGGCCTCCTGTCCACTAGCGCCGGCGGAGGTGGTTGGCTGTTCTTGGTCCAGGCTAGTGGCAGGGGCCCTTGGGTGTTGTTGAGTGTCCGTCCTGGTGTTGATGAGGTCCTGCAGCAGCCCTACCATGGTAACCAGGGTGGAGGTGAGGGCTCTGATGTCCTCCGTGTACCCCCGATAGTGTTCCTCCTGCAGTACCTGGATCTCCTGGAACCGGGCCAGTACCGTCGCCATCGTCTCCTGGGAGCGGTTGTATGCTCCCATGATGGTGGTGAGGGCCTCGTGGAGAGTGGGTTCCCTGGGCCCGTCCCCCCCCTGTCGCACAGCTGCCCTCCGAGTTGCCCTGTTTCCCTGGGCCTCTGCCCCCTGGCCGGTGTGCCCACTACCACTGCCCCCAGGTCCCTGTTGTTGTTGGGGTGGTGGGTTATCCTGGGTGCCCTGTAGTGGTAGACACACCGCAGATTGACGCGCCCTGGAGACAGAGGCATGGGCCCGCTGGGTGGGAGCTGTGCTGGTGTTCCCAGAGGGGTTTGGGTCTGTAGTGGCCTGTGCCTGTGTGAGGGGAACCGACTGTCCAGAGGACCCCGATGGTCCGGGCTGGTCATCGGTGTCCAGGTCGACAGAGCTGCTGTCATCGCTGACGGCCTCTTGGGTGGGGGGTGTGGAGAATTCTGGGCCCTCCGCGGCGGTGTGTTGACGGTCGGGTCCTGCAGGGGTATAGAGGTATGGTTATAGTTTCAATGTGTGGCATATGGGTGTATCTGTGGGTTCCCGTGTCCCCAAGTGCTGGCATTCGTGTGTGGGGGCTTTGGTGAGGGTGGCTTGTGGGGGGGAATGTGTATATGCATTGGGCATGCTTTGGTGATGGGTGTCCATGCTTAGTGGACGCATGCAGGCCTAGGTTTTTGGATGTGTGGGTTGTGATGGTGAGACATTGGCAGGGAATAGGTGTGCTGGTGGTGGGGGTGAGGATGGTGGTGGGGGTGAGGATGGTGGTGGGGGTGAGGGTGGGGGTGAGGATGGGGGTGGGGGTGAGGGTGGGGTTCGAGGATGGGGGTGAGGGTTGGGGTATGATTTGGCATGCAGGTGGGGGGGAAGCAGTAGTGAAGCTTCAACTTACCAGTATCCATTCCTCCGCCGACTCCTGCGAGGCCGTCCGGATGCAGGATGTTCAAGACTTCCTCCTCCCATGTTGTAAATTGTGGGGGTTGAGGTGGGGGTCCTCCGCCAGTCTTCTGCACGGCGATGTTGTGCCTGGATACCATGGAACGCACCTTCCCCCGTAGGTCGTTCCATCGCTTCCTGATGTCTTCCCGATTTCTGGGGTGCTGTCCCACAGCGTTGACCCTGTTGACAATCCTCTGCCATAGCTCCGTCCTCCGGGCAATGCTGGTGTATTGGACCTGTGTGCCGAACAGCTGGGGCTCTACCCGAACGATTTCCTCCACCATGACCCTGAGTTCTTCGTCTGAGAAGCGGGGGTGTCTTTGGGGTGCCATGGGGTGGTGTGTATGATGTGTGGGGTGGAGTATGTGTAGTTAAGTGTGTTGAGTGTGGTGGTGTGTGTTGTTTTGTGTGTGGATAGTGTGTGGGTGATGGTGTGGAGTGGCTGTGGCTGCTAGTTTGTGGATGGTGGTGTCTCGCTCTGGCCTTCTTTCAGAATTTTTGGTCGTAGGGGTTTGTGGGTGATGTGGGTGTGTGTTTTATATTGTATTGTGTGTGTGGGAGTGGTGTGTGTATGTGTATCAGGTGTGTGGTATTCAAATCGGCCAATGTGGCTGAGTTTTGTTCGTTTGTGTGTATTCTGACCGCGGCGGTGTGTCCCGCCAATGGAATACCGCGTTTGAAAGACCGCCGCGTGGATTCGTGGGTCGTAATGGCATGGGCGTATTTCTGTTGGCGTGACGGTGGAGGTTTTGTCACCTCCACTTTTCCGCCGACCACTGGTCTGGCGGTCTGTTGTGGCTGTCGGATTTTCGGAGGTTTGCCTTCTGCGGGTCAGAATGACCGTGGCGGGTTTCCGCGACCGCGGCGGGATTATGGAGGATTTCTGACCGGCGGTAGGCGCCTTTTACCGCCGAGGTCAGAATGACCACCATAATGTTCTGTGTTACACAATTGGTTTTTATCAATGATTGTTTTACCAATGCTTGTTTGCTAATGTGAGAAGGTGTAGACATGTGCTTCTAATTGGTTGTGGTGACTCATCCATATATGGAAACTCAACTGCTTTTTCTGATTGGCTATAAATAGCAAAGTGAAGCATACCTCCCTGCTTGGCTTTGTTTTGCTTCCTGATCTCAGCATCTCATTTGGCAGTCCAGCCCCTCCTGTCATCCTCATATTCAGGACTTTTAAGGCAATTCTTTTCTTCATTCCTGTACCAGCTGACACCAGGCATTCCTCCAGCACTCTGGAAAAGACTGCAGCTAAGTGACTAGTATTCTCCAGGGAGTTTGTTCTTTGAGCGCTGCGCTTTCCTAGAAAAGACCTTGTATTTTGGCAGAGTGCTTATCTTGAAGAGACAAATGTATTTCTGAACATTTTACATTATTATTGTAGTTACTTGCCTAAATGTGCTTCAGGAAACCTGCTTGAGCTCAAGTACTACAAAAAGTAGCAGTGCAATTTTAAAAGAGCATTTATGTGACTTTTCTTTCTCTAATAGCATAACTCTTGGATTTAAATTGTGTAATTCATGCCTTTCTTTCAGGTTTGAGGAATTTTCCTTTGAAGGGTTTTTTCACACACACAGTGAAACCAAACCAAACTGTGCCACCCTAACTGTTTAAACCCAGAGAGTACATTTGTATTTCTTGGATTGTTTTTGTTCCTTTTAGTTTAATCCTATGCATGCAGGAAAAGTTATGCGTGATATCATTAATGCCCATGTTTGTCTTTCTTGTGCATGATGAGTGCAACCACAGTTCTAATTGTAGTGTGCAACAGTGAATCTCTCTGAAGCCAGCCCTAGTGTCACAGTTCTTATTGTTATGGTACTCAGTTTGGGTTTCAGGTAATGCAGTGTTAGTAATTGTGCCAACAGTCATTATTATCCAAGAAAAGTGCTGGAGCATCCTGGCGTCCTTCTACTGCTCCGATGCCTATATCAGAAAGAGAGAGTCAGTTTCAAGGATGTTGAGTGCACTAGCTCTACAATCACTCTGTCAACAATGACCTGCCACCCGAAGATACAGGGTGCCTGGCTGGACCAGCAAGACGTGGCAGTGTTTTGTCTCTTTCTCTTCCACTCTCCCTTTCCTTTTGGGACACCTGCCGGGGTTTCTGTGTCCACCAGGAAGTGCTGAGTGGTGTCCCAGGAGGTTGGGGGCATACCATCGCCCCTGCAGACTTCCTGCTTTTCAGGTGAGTGGCCCTGTCTCGACACACAGCTGTCCTCCGTGTGCTCTCGGCCCCTGTGCCCCCTGAACAGTGGGACCACTGTCACTGAACCTAGGACCCTCATTGTCTTGCCTGTGAGGTGTGGATTGGGATCCTTGTACAGGTGGACACACTGCTGATTGACATGTCCTGGGGACAGAGGTGTGGGGACGTTGGGTGGCTGCAGTGGCATTGGATACTGAGGGGTGAGGCTCTGTGGTGGAGTGGGTGTGGGCTGTGGTATCCGACTGACCAGTGGTCTCTCACGGGCCAGGGAGTACATGCAGATCCAGAAGTCCAGAGTTGCTGTCATCACTGGGGCCTTGTTCTGGTGGGGGACTGGGTAGCCGTGGCACCTCCTCGCTGCTTAGATTAGCTGGGGGACCTGTGGGGATGTAAGTGGTGTATTATGCTACATGTCTATGACATATTATGCATCTCTAGTTTCCCCTATATTGTTGCTGTTGCCCTGCCACCTTTGTTTGTGTATGGTGATGTATTTTGGGATTGTTAGTTCTCCATGCTGTGCATGCATTGGTGGTGGGTGGACATGCAGGGCTGGGAGAAATGTACATGCAGTGGGTATGGCATGCAGGGCTTGGCATTCAGGTTAGTTAATTGTGGTGGTATACTGTGTGGGATGGAGTGGAGTGATGGGTGTCAGGGTGAGGGCTGGTGGTGGCATGCAGGTATGGGGGGGTTAGGTAGTGAATGTAGACTCACCAGTGTCCAGTCCTCTGGCAACTCCATCTTCCTGGCAATGGAAATTTGCTGTACCTGTGCTCCAAACAGTCGTGGCTCTACCCTGACTATTTCCTCCACCATGACCCGCAACTCCTCATCAGTGAAACTGGGGTGCCTTTGTGGGGACATGGGTGTTGTGTGGTGTGTGTTGTGGAGAGGGTGTTGAGTAATGTGGTGGGGTGTGTGACGGATGAATGGGTGTTTGTGGTGTGTGTGTAGTTGTGTCTATGATTTGCGTAGCTATCTCTTGGTATATTTTTTGTGTTAGCAAAGGGTTGTGGGTAGTGTGGGTGTGTGTTTTATAGTGCTGTGGGTGGATGTGTGTGGTGTGTGTATCAGTGTCAGGTGCGTGTTTTAGGTATTGGCCAATATTGTGTTGTTTTGTATTTGAATGCCCATTCTGACCACACCGCTGTATACCACCAGTGGTTTACCGCCGTTGATTGTCAGCTGGGGTGATTCGTTGGTCATAATGTGGAGGGCATTGTTTTGTTGGCGTAACGGTATAGTTGTTCGTACCAACAGCTTAACACTAACCTTTGGTCTGGCAGATATGTGTTTGTGGCAGTATTCTGTTGGTTTGGTGTGTGTGGCATAATATGGTGAATGGATGTTCGCCTCCGCGACGGAATGTTGGCGGCTGTCACTGCGGTGGTAAGCGGGATTTACCGCCAATGTCATGAGGGCCAATCTGTCTTCAAGGCTTCAAGCAACTTAGTCAACTGATCCCTTCTATTTAGATGGATGCTAAGCCTTACACCAACCAGCCCTCCCACCTTTGGCAGGAAGAGCTATGGGGGGGTTTGGCTATCTTTTTTTTCCTCAGATTGTCGACAGCCAAAGCATCACTTACATGGTCTTCATCCTATTTTATGATTGTTTTGATTTTGATTGAGGGGAGCATAGATATTTTATTAATACATTTCTATAATAACATACCCAGTGTTCCACAGCCAAAGTGGTAGAGGATGTAATGGACTTTTTCGACTTCTCGTCGTGTTTGTGGAATAGGGATGAAACCATTTGTTGGGTAGGGGATTTTAATATGTCACTTTATCATTTGGGGAATTCAAATTTGTGCAGGTTCCCACAGTAGGGCTGTGAAAATGGGATGCACCTTAAACATACTGAGGTGGGGGATGTCTTGAATTTCTTTTAGGTAAACATGATCTTTTATTCCCCATTGAAAGGGTATATGAAGATAGCCATAAAATCACCACTTTCACAGGGAACAATTTAGGGAGCATCATAGATTTTATACCCTTCTCTGCAGATGCCTCTCACTGAAATCAAGATTTGAAGACTTCTCCTCATTGTGCTAGTGATCACAATCCCTTAAATCTTAACATAAGATATAATATTAAACCACATTTGAAGAGCAGGGACCAGGGTGAAGATATTGCTTTTACTGAAAACTTAGGTTTGAGACTCAAATGGGAAAAGGTGGATCAGGGAAAACTTAATGAGAAAATTATTAAAGAGAATCTAAAATCTATCTCCACTTGCCTAGATGAGACATTAAACCACAGACTTGTAGTTCAGGAATACAAGCAGATATGTGGTTTTGTCTCAACTGCATTAGAGATTAAGCAATCAAAGAAAGTAGTGCCATACTGTTGGTTTAATGCCGCCTGTACAGCTGTACATAAAAAAATTAAAAAGGCACTTAAGGCTATCCCTCATTCCAGTGAAGAAGTCCAAATGGCTAGATATACGTATAAGGTTCCCCTTCAAGAGAGGAACTCTGAAATAAAAGATAAAGCATGGGAAGATTTACTAGCAGCCACTGTCACAAGGGATACCTCTAAGTTCTGGGGGCTGATAAATCATCCATACTTCTCTGAGCATGAGACTCAATCGATTCAATGTCTCATTCCAGAAGATGTATGGGTACATCATTACTCTGGGGTTTTTCAGCCTGAAAAGAATCATCTCCAGAGAGGACTTGAAATTACAACTTATTCCCATGGGAAATTAACTCCAAAGGCCTTAGATAGTCCCATTAATTTAAATGAGGTAATCATATTGATAACCCAGTCCATTTCAGGGAAAGTGCCATGGCCAGACGGGGGTTTCCATTGATCTATTTAAAAGAAATGTACAGCTTTGGGGACCCCTGGCTACAAATGTCCTGCGGAGTGTAGTCAAGAGTAATATTCCTCCTTTTCAGAAATTGGCCATAATTGTCCCGATTTTTTAAAAGAGTGACAAGCAAAAAACAACTTGCTACAGGCCAATTTCTCTTGTAGACTCAACTGCAAAAAATTTGGGACGCATGATTCTTTCGCCATCTCAGCTACTTGTATGTAATGATGCTAGTGGCATATCTGCCTGGCTACCATTTTGTCTTTATTTCACAATTTTCTGAATTGGTGCCTTGTGGGGTGACCATCTGGTTATTCATTGCCTTATAGAAGTAGCACCAAACAGCCAACTCTATTAGGTGTTTCTGTTAAAATGCATATAACAAAATGTTTTACCATTACATCTAAGATATAAATGTTTTTGTAACTTCAGTGTGGCACTGCTGTATGAGGCTGCTAAATCTTTCTAGCACAACCGTGTACAGCTTGAGATTGTTAGATGTGTTGATTGCGTATATCCTCTGC
Source organism: Pleurodeles waltl (assembly GCF_031143425.1). Classification (NCBI taxonomy): domain Eukaryota; kingdom Metazoa; phylum Chordata; class Amphibia; order Caudata; family Salamandridae; genus Pleurodeles; species Pleurodeles waltl. The sequence continues at coordinate 991,957,215 of NC_090446.1, read as the reverse complement.
CACTTGCAATGAGATTCTCAGTGTTGCTAGGGAGAATTCTCTTGGAAGGTGCAAATTGAAAAATGGGACCAGCAGGGGTCCCATCCGGATGTGTTTCTCCCGAAGATCAGTAATTCTGTTTTGTCAGAGTTGAGTTTAAGGCAATTGGATCTCATCCAGTTGACTACGTTGGTCATTGTGTTGCAGAAGTTTGTTCTGGCGGGGTGGGGTTTTCGGGGAGTAATAGGATGAGTTGTGTGTCATCTGCGTAGGAAATTATGTTAAGATAGAGGGATCTAGCAATGTCTGCTAGGGGGGTCATGTAGGTGTTGAACAGCGTAGGACTAAGAGATGATCCTAGGGGTATGCTGCAGATGATATTCTTGGGTTTAGAGGTGAAGGGAGGCAGCCAGATGCTTTGTGTGTGTCCTGAGGGCATTCTCATGTTGACGAGGGTGTGGTGGGATACAGTGTCAAAAGCAGCTGAGAGGTTGAGGAGGATCAAAGCTGCAGTCTCCCCGCGATTGAGGAGGATTCTGATGTCATCTGTGGCTGGGATCAGAGCAGTTTCCATGCTGTGGTTGGCTCAGAATCTTCATTGGGAGACATGAAGCAGGTTATTCTGTTCCAGGTGTTCAGTGAGATGTTGGTTGATCGCCTTCTCCAGTACTTTGGCAGGGAAGGGGAGCAGGGAGACTGGTCGATAATTTTAGAGTTTGCTGGGATTGGACCAGGGTTTCTTCAGGAGGGGTTTGACTTTGCGAGTTTCCAACTATCTGGGAAGAAACCCATGGTATTGGAGGCACTGAGGATGCTGGTGAGTTCTGAGCAGATGTGGTTGGCTCCAAGGTTGAGGAGATGGTGGGGCTTGGGTTAGTGGGTGCCACAGAGTGGATAGACAATATTTTGGTCATGGTGGTCTGTGTGGTGAGTGGGGTACAATTGGTGTTTGTGCAACTGGTGTGCGGTGTGCGTTGGTTGTCCAAGGTCGAGGCCTGTGGGCTGGAGGTTGAAATTGGTGTAGATGATGGTGATCTTGCTTTGTAAGTAGTCTGAGAGAGTGTTTCAGAGTTTTTAGGAAGGGTGGATTATGTTCTCTGTGGCTACCACTTTGGGGTATTCCTTGACTATTTTAATTAGCTCTTTTGAGTGGTTGGCTCTTTTGTCAATATAGGCTGTGATGGTAGGTCTTTTGACCTCCTTAATGAGCATATGGCATTTGCTGAGGGCTGCTTTGTGAGCATCTCTGTCGGAGGGATTTTTAGTGGAGCACCATTGTTTCTGGAGTACGTAGCAGCTGCGCTTTGTGGATCTGAGCTCTGAGGGTGTACCAGCTTGCTTGTCTTGATGTTTTGTTGGATCTTGCTGGCTTCAGTGGGGTGACTCTGTCAGCGAATTTGGTGATTCATGTGGAGAAGTTCTGGATGGCCTGTTCGAGGGCTGATGAGGTTTTAGGTTAGGTGGTGCTGAGGGCCTGCATCCATTGTGTTTCTGTTACTTTACTCCAGCTGCAGTGGGAGAAGTTGTGGTTCTTGGTGATGGTGTACACTGCATTGGGGATGGTGAAATGGCCGATGATGGTGTCGGACTAGGTGAATTCTGTGACATAGCTGAATTTGATTCTGTTCCTGGAGGTGAAGATGGGGTCAAGTGTGTGTCCAGGTTTGTGCGTGGGTTTCCTGACTAATTGGGTGTGACTGGTGTGCATGTTCTCCAGGATGTTGGTTGAATTGGTGCCCTTGGGATCGTTGAGGCGGAAGTTGAGGTCACTGAGTAGAATGTAGTGGTTGGAGTCAATGGCTAGCAGGGTGATGAGGTTGGTGATGGTGTCGCAAAAAAACACTCAGGGGAATATTTATACTCTGTCTGCGCTGAATGTGCTTCAAAAAATTTGACACACATTCAGCACAAACCTTGTCCCATGTTTAAACTTTGACGCCCGCGGATGTCAAAATCTTGCCGTGTGCGTCATTTTTTGGATGCAGGAAACTGCCTTGCGTTAATCATATGCAAGGTAGGCGTTCCTGTCCAAAAAATTACTTAAAGGGCCGTGCGTCGTATTTATGCTTCCGGGCAAAAATGCTGCACGACCGGGAGGCGGAGGCGGAAAATGACGCACAGCCTGATTTGCATAAAAAATTAACGCCTGGGTCAGGGCAGGCGTTAAAATGGGGCAAATACACCTGTATTTAATCAGAACACGCAGAAGCAACAGCAGAGCAGCAAAAGGGAGACATGGAGGTGCTTCTCATCCAGCGTGCACGCTGACGCAGAGCCCAGCAACAACAACAGCAGCTACCACAACACCAGCAGGGACCGCAAAGGCAGCGCAGAAGGCAGGAGAGGATATTCCGCACCAGAACAACCCTTAATGGCCTCAGGGAACATGACATCATCCACAGGTATAGGTTGAACTGTCAGGCCATTCAGCAGCTGCTGCGAAACATAGAGCCACAGTTGGCATCCACCTTGCTGACACCCCGCACCATCCCAACAGAAACCAAGCTGCTAGCTGTACTTCAAATGTTGGCAAGTGGCTCTTTTCAAACAACTGGTGCCCTGGTTGCTGGAGTATCACAGCCGTCATTCTCTGCCTTCTTGCCCAAAGTACTGGATGCCATCATTGAACTCACACCCGCCACATCTGCTTCCCAAACACACTGCAGTAGCAGCAGGAGACAAAACAGGGGTTTTACCTCATTATTGGCTTCCCACACGTCCTTGGTGCCATTGACTGCACACATGTATGCCTTGTGCCACCTACTGCAACGGAACACCTCTACCGCAACAGGAAGCACACACATTCCAAAATGTGCAGGCCATTGTCGATCACCAAGGATTGATCACCAACATCGTGGCAAAATATCCTGGGAGTGTCCATGACTCATTCATCTTCCGTCACTCTACCATCAATCAACTCTTCCAGGATGGACGGTATGGCAATGGACTGCTTGTTGGTAAATACAAAAATCTACTTATATACACACTGCACAGAAACCCTCTAGGACACACAACACATACACCACGCCAGCAACATGTGGACAGGAACACACTGAGGTTGTGACATCGCTAACCACGTTTCATTGGTCACCATTGAACCTGTCACACATCTGAAATTAGTGTACAGTCTAATGTAAAGACGTCAATGATCACAACGTTTGAAAGGGTTTGCCTATTTGTCACCTTGCAAAATGTAAGCGTCTCACTGATGTTTACATTAATACATTGTATAAGTCTAAAGGATGGGGATGTCCAGGGTACATTGATGCTAACGTGTTAACAACACTGTCAAAATAAGCACATAAGTACAATACCTCAATGCCTATGGCTCAATGTTTGTGCATTGGCTACTAATGTAGTTGTCGACACAGTGTGTGTGCATCACAAGATGCATAATTGCAAATATGCTTGTATGAATGTGAAGTCAATGTGTCCAAACCTTAGATGCAAGTCATTGTGGAAATGAGAGGGGACATGTGCTAGTCATACATGTAGCAACATCTGTTTTGTGCACTTCCAAGATTTTGGGTAACATAGACACCACAAATGACAAATCATGCACCGGATAGATGACAGACACTTGCTCATGTCAATGGTCCACAAGTTGGCCATCCCATGTCCTAGAAATTTGGTAACTGCTTCATAGGCACTTGTTGGTGAACCCACAGTGAGTCAGGCACATGCATAGACTAAGTGGGTACCATGTTATTGGCACAGACAATGAAAGGTGAACCACAAATGTAATTTGAAGCCACAGTTGTGGTCATATGACTGAGCCACAACTCTCCAGTGGCAGTGGTGGACCAGCAGACGAGGCAGCAGGTGGCCACATATTTCCAGTGATCAATTGCACAGAGGTGTCTTGTTCATGTGTGTAGTCCAATGTTGATCCTTTATATTTTTAAGGGTGTATGTTGTTACAGTAACTTCCAGGTCTCATCATGAGTCAGTGGCAGCTATTCCTGTATCTACTGAGTAACCTTCAGAGAGCAATGTGAGTAAAGTCGATGAGGACATGAGAACCTACAAGGGGATGGTCCCACCCTGTCACTGAAGACGTGTTATGAGACTGTCAACAGGGCAACCTTGGTGTGCTGAGTGAGATAATGTCTCAGGTGTCATGTTCCGGCAGGTGTCATTACAACATTTGTACACAGGTTGGCCTGTGAAGTTCCCACTGCATCTGGGAACATCATAGCCTAAGTGTTGATTAATGTAGCAGCCACTCAGCATGCACAGCTTATCAATATGTTGTGAGCAATGTGATTCAGAGTGTGAACTGTCAGGGTCCTAATATGTGTGTACTTTTCATGCACATTATCAGAGGTAGCTGGTTCTGCTGGAGGCACCATACCCAATCCCTGCATACGGCCCTGGTACACTGTCACACTTTGTCATTCATGCATGCATGAGACCCAGACAAGGGATAGGCCATGATTTTGGTATTCAAAGACAATTTTACTAATATGGTACAATTAAAAAACAGATGATGCTATACAATGTATTTGGGTATGCATTCAGGAAGCACATGACAAAATACCCTCTGAGGAAGGAGAGGTTTGGTAACGCAAGTGTGGTACATATGTAGCCACAAGGAACCTTTAAGGTAACGCACAGACAGGTGCCAGTCAGGATGACAGGATGCAGGGTCAATCTGGATCCAGCAATTTATTAAGGTACATAATCAGTGGTCTGACTAAGACTGGTCGGAGGAAGAACAAGACAGTTGACATGTAAAACTGTGTATGTCCTGTGTTTTTGAAGGTGACACATAAACCCAAGGGCTGTGTTACACGGCTTAATTACTAGCAATGCATAACTGTGTATTAGACAAATTGGAAACGTCTATGATGTTCCAGGCATCAGCAGGGGCAGTGCATGTTCAAATGGGTGGTGTGCATGGAGGTGATCACAGGTGTGTGCTGCATCAGTTTCTCACAAGTCCTGTATGTGAGATTCGAATCCAAATGGCCAACAGTACCTTTCACATGGGAAGCAATGTACAGGTGATAACAGGGCTTAGAAACTACAAGCCAGTGTATTAATTGACCTGACGTCCATGCAGTCAGATGTACTATTACAATGGTATAACATAGGAAAGGGTGTAGCAAACAGGATAACTATTGTTAGTCTGTGTGTGTAGAGGAGGGAATATGGGGGTACACATATTACCATTCCAGGGACCTCTTCAGACAGGTGGGGTGAGACCAGGAGCATGGGTGTGTCAGGAGTTAGGAACTGGGCTGACATGTACATGGAATGTCATGTGCGCAATGCTGGTCATAGGTGGGGCACTTGTGCTGTCTATGTTCTGCTTCTGTGGAACTCTAGCCACTGATAGTCTTTGCAAAGATCGGTGCAGTTGGACTTACTGCTGTCAAGGGTCTGGCCATACATTCCTGTTACCAATGCAATATTACATCCACTGCCTCATGTATGAGGCTTGTTTTCCCCTTATTGAGTGATGGTGTCTTAGTTGTGTGCCATATGCTGTGATGAACCATGTTGCTAACATGTATGTGTGAAATTGGTGTGGTCCTCTGCTATTGCCCTTCAAAGGTGAAATGTACAGAATATATGTCATTTACAGTGTGTGTGTATGTGACGGTTGTATTATACGCATCACAATTGCTCAGGAAATTTCTGTGTCCTGATCGGTATATCAGCAATGCTCCATGAGGCTACACTCTTATTCTGATAGTTAGAGATAAAGGTGAACAAAAATGATTAGCCAGACCATGATATGGTGATTATTATCGGTGTTTATTTACATTAGTTAATACAGTGGTGATAGTGATTAGTTTTAAAAGAAATTGTTCACTATATGTTGGCGTCTACACAATCCGGCAGCCGTGTTTTGTTGTTCCCCCTCATGTTGCAGGCCAGCATCCTCCTCTTCAGGCATTTGTGGCTCTGGTTCTAAGAGGGGAATGTTCCTTCGTATGCAAATGTTGTACAGGATGGCACATGTTAGAATGATCTTATAGACCATTTCTGGGGAATATAGGAGGCTGCCACCAATGATGTCCAGGCACCTGAATCTCGACTTGAGGATGCAGAAGGTCCTCTCGACTATGCTGCATGTCCTCCAATGTGTGTCATTGTAGGCACGCTCTGCTGTAGTGCTTGGGTTGCCAAATGGTGTCATTATCCATGGCTGGATCCCATACCCCTGAGCAGCTGAAAAAGAAAATGAAAGGGATCATGTTGATGTAGCTTGCCCCATTGACATCACCTTGCCTGGCAGTGGTTGTCTTGTGTTGTCTGTAACTCTTTTGTAGTATTGTGTTCCTTCCTAGGCTTGTAGGATGTACCATCTGCATTGGGTTGTTTCCTTGGCTGAACGAGTGTTTGGCTGCTGACCGGTTGTCAGCAGTATGTTTTGGGATTTGCAGTACAGTGTGCACTCCCTAGCATTGTGACTTGTGATACAGGTGTCCCTGTGTCTTCACTGGGGGTGAGATGATATTTCCATCACCAAGGAGCAAGATCTGCTGGACCACCTGGGAATAGTGATTGGTGGCCTTGTTGGTGAGTACAAATCATGTAAATGTGCACAATTAAAAGCTCTGTAGTGACATCAGATGATTTGTACAATATCTGCCGGCTAAGTTGCCGAGTTTGTGGAATGCTTCGGAAACATACAGGGTCATTGATGGACTATGTGAAGGACCACAATTGCTAGCTGACAGGAAGCAAGTGCTCTGCAAACTTACTGAATACTTTTGCTTAATGTAATTTGGTGCCGCCTTTGTGTCAGACAGCAACACAAATTAGGAGCTAGTCATGTCTATATAGGTCACATTTGCCAGTGAAGTACAGATTTTCCAAAATATTGGCAACCTTTGTTGATGCAACAGGTAGACTGACTTTCGAAACACTACATGATGCAGAAATTGAGTGCAGGCTTCACGTCAATTGATGATAGCAATGTTGCCCAGACATATGTCTCATGTGTATCTGGTGAGTCTGTAAGGAAAGCGTTCACGGAAGTTCTATGAATGTTAGGGATTATTGTGGTCCTTCATCATTTTGGATACATGTCAGATCTGGATTTGGAAACATAGAGAAAAAGTGTAAGGCGCCCTCAGCTAACATCTTACACTGGTATTTGGTGTTTGGTGTTCCACCTTTCGTTTAGGGATGGCAGGCCAAAGGTATGCACATGGGTTCATATCTCTATGGTTGGTGCAAATCACGATAGCTGGGCCACATCAAATGAAGAAACTGTGACAACATGAGGGCTTACAAATATCCCTGCCCCTCTGTACATTGTACCTATGTGTCATAAATGTGTCATGGCCACAATGGCTGTTTGACTGGTAATGCACTCCTCAAGTAACCAGGCTTTGGATGTCTCTCTTGGATGCACATGATGATACAAATACACGCCATTATTATGTCTTTTCACTAATGAAGGAGCATGTTTGCCACCACATGATAGGTAGAGCCACTGCATGTGTGCAGATATGTATGTAATTGTCACAGGAGACCCATGCTATGTACATGTTAGCCGTGCTATATCAGATACAGTATCATCATGTCTGAGTGGCTTTACTTACTTATGTCATCTTACACATAGTTTTTGTCATTGGAATTGTTGGTCAGTGCACAGATTTTGAGCAAATTTCTTCCTTCCATGCCTCACAGGTGGACCCGCACCCTACACTGTGGGCGAGGTGGCTTCATTTGAGGACCCCGATAACTCCAGTAAGTGGTGATATGCCTGTTATGTGTTGTGTTTGCTGGTGATCTGTGATGGACTCCTGTGTGTTGAACACATATCAAGGTATGATGCGCTGGCCCATCATTTGTCTTGTTGCATGAGTGGGATTTCATTTTCTAAGCATTTTGGAGTTTGCCAATGCTTATCCCATTGTCTTATCCGGGGGTTCTAGGTCATTCCTGTAGGCCCTGCAATGTGAACTGGGGTGAGTCACGTGAATAACCCTTGTATCAACAAGAGTCGCACTGGACCTAATCTCAGATTTAGTCTGCCTGTCAGACCCACATTCTCCCAAAATGGGGCTGCAAAATGCTTACCCACAGACTTCTGCTTCCCTATTCACTAATGTACTTGTGAAACTGTAGGGTGAACTTCCTAGCAGCATGTAGCTCCACATGGAGTGCTACAAGTATGTGGCACTTAAGTGCAATGGCCTAGGTGTGCATGCAAATCATGGCCAGGGGTGTTCTTGCAACTCTGTGTCTGTTGTAAGTCATGCCTTACTGGAAGTATATGATGTGGACAAAGGTCTGCATTTACAGACGTGTGTGGCGCTGGGACTGGTCAAGAGTTAGCTGTCTCCTATTTGTAGATACACCTTACCTGTGGTGTGTGTGTAGAGCCAAACACATGTCCAGCTTTCCTAAGCTTCCTGGGTGTCCATGTTGTTTGAAATTGTTAGTTGTTTCTCCCCCAACCCTCAAACACAGGCAAGGGTTTGTGAATAGTGTACCTAGGACTGATGATACAAGTATGTTACACAGACATGTAAATCAGTGAATGTTTGGTCAGAACCTAGTATACACACTCAGGTATAGCACATGAGTACTATACTAGCAAGTCCATTTACAACTTGCAGATCATGTGGCCCTAGATTTCCATCCCGTACACTGACATTTCTAGCCCTGGCATTGGCGCAGGATGTGCTGCGTGATTGTTAGCTGACAACTGTCAGAACTCTGATTCCAAATTAATGCCAGTTGTTACCCATCTTGTAGGGTTTGGATGTGCTATGTGTGATACGACCTTTGTAGGTTGGCCTGCCATGTACTTCCTCAGGGACATTCAATGATCTGTATGATGATAGGAGCTGTTACAAGTACAGTAGATGTACTGTCTGATTTACTTCTTGTACCATTTCACACAATGCAGTTCCTAATGTAAATTTTTGCCTTTGTCTTCACAGCTGCGAACATGACATCCATCCAGGTCCGTGAGTTCCAGAGGCGGACAATGCGTTACCAGCCTATCCTGCTGGTAGAGTCGGGGTTCAGACTGATGGCCCGAAGATACAGGAATGAACAGGCCTCCGGAGCATGGAGGGCTTTCCCACAGGGTGGCCCGACTTTGCCCACCACCAGCACGACCACCACTTCCACCCAGGTGGCACCACCCTCAGCTGGGACTGTTGTCCCAACAACATCTGCAAGTGCTCCAGGCCCTAGCAGTAGACCACCTTCAGGGCAGCCCACAGGCATTGACTGTACACGCCCACACACGTCCTCAGCTGGTACCCAGACCGCCCCAGCTGCTACAGTTGACCCTGCAGCTTTTCAGGACATGCAGCGCAAAATGGACCGTGTCATCCGTAAATGTAGTCACCTGAGCCAGGATGTTCGCCATATGAACAGGTGTGTGCGGTCCATAAAGCAACCCCTCCAGAGGGCCAACCTCTAGACTTTGTAAATGGACATGATTCCCTCCCCTCCCTCCTCTTTCCTTGTTCTTATACTTAGTGGGCTTAGGGGGCTTAGTGTTAGGTTAGTATAGGCTGTTAGTTTAGTTAGTGTTAGTGGGTGGGGGGTCCTGATTATTTCTATTTTTTCTTTTTGAGTGTGTGGGTGGGTGGGTGATGGGCTATGTTGGGGTTCTTGTGTGTTTAAAAAAAAAAAAGTAAAAAATAACAAACAAAATATATATATATATTTGTTTAGTATAGGATAGTATGTGTTTAGGTTAGTATCTGTTGTCCTCCATGTGTACCGTCTCATAAGGGGGATGGGGGTTGATGTTTAGAACGTTTAGTTACATGTGATGAGTACGTTTAGCTTAGGTTAGTTAGGGACAGTTGTGGGTAATGAGTAGTTAGGGTAGATTAGGGTAGGTAAGACTTTTCACAGAGTTTCCTCTTCTGTTATTACCGTTTAATAAATATATAGTGAACCCTTTACAGTATGTGTTAAATGCTTGTTGATCAGGGCCTTGGCATAAGTGTACATTAATTTTGTTCTATTACATGTCCTATGCTACGAACAAATCCCAACTAAGCTGTAAGATTGGTAGCTATCCCAAAGCTAACTTGCAAAGATTCAACCATTCATTGCAACCACCAATCCCAGTTACTAAGGATCCCAACGTGTTTTTTTCAATAAGTATGTTTTCAAAGTCACAAACAGTGCTTCCAGATTTGGTATTGGGGGAACTGTTTTATGTCTGACTACAATGTGATGTTCAAGGAAACCCTTATAAGGTGAGTGGTCGTAAGCACTCTTGTAGTATCGTCTTCATGACTCACAGACATCATTTGTGACACTGTTCAGCATGATTACTTATTTGGATGTAAACTCAGACACCTTCATTCTTGCAGTTTTTTGAGTGTTTGCTTAGATTTGTGGGCACTGTTATATGTGTTAGTATTGCATGGTGACAACATTTTGCTGCCACTATTCGATGGCTTAGATATCCCTTGAGGAAGCATTATTCTGTCCAACACAGCATGATGGTGTACGGTTTCTCTTTTCATCATATATTACCCTCAGGAAGGGCAGAGTATGATGCAATCCAGGCCACTGTGCAAAGTTATCAGACTACATCATTTCAGTACAGTTGTATTGACAAGCTACGTAATTTGACAGTAGGCACATTTCAGTTATCTACTGCACAGTTGATGTGTCACATTACACAGAGACAAAGTGGTTGTGTAAGTGCTATTTATTCAAAAGTGCTGTAGTGGTATATGTACATTGTCCATGATTGTGAGTCCATCATAGTGACATCTTCCATTGTGATCCTACACAAGTGGTAAAAGAAAATGCATTTGACATGCTGGGGTGATGTGTCAGACAGTGCAGAGGGACAGGATTTGCCAATGAGTAAGTGAGAGACAATCACTGGGCAGGATGACAAAATAAACTGTGGTTTGCAGAACAGTCATTGAGTACAGTTGTTGTAAGACTGGCAAGTTACAAAGCGCTGGACCTTGGTAATAGTTGGCCATGTGGCAGGGACTAGTGCTTCAGGGTACTTTTTAGTGTGAAGGTGATCTGTTCCATGTCTTCTTCTTCTGATGTGTGTGTGTTGCCTCCTCTGTCCTTGGTGGTGGTGGTTGTGAAGGGGCAACACACACCTCAGTGTTAGAAGATGTGGAGTCAGAAATCCCGGTCACTGCTACCTTTGAAGGTCTTAAGGGCAGTACTGCTGCAAGGAGGATCTGCTGATTCTTAAGAATAGCAGCCACATCACAATGGTAGGCAGCCAGGTCGGCCCTGAGGGGGTCATGATTGCATTCGTGCATGCAGTGGAAGGTTTGGGGTGCAAGGTGTTGTGGCACCTCCCTTACTGCAGTGGTGAATTCCTTGACAGTTTGTTGTAGTCCTTGCAGGATGGATGTTAGGGCTTGCATGGCTGCTGCCTGATCTGCAGATGACATAATTCACGAACGCACCCCTTCTAGGCTGGCTGCCATAGTTTGCAACCCCACCCGCACCTCCTTGGCCAGCTCCCGCTGTACTCCGACTACAGTTCTCTCAAAGCTTTTGCCTGTGTCGTCTGAGTCCTCAGCTGTATTGCAGCTGGTAGGCCATACAATTGGTGTTGTGGGTGGGTCCTCTGTGATGGCTGCTTGTTCTGAGCTCCTCCTTGTGACAGAAGGTGGGGTCTGGAGGGTTCCAAGGACATCTTGGAGGGTCTGGTGGCTGATGTTTGTCAGCTCATCATCCATGTCATCAGGGTAGTCCTGGACAGGCATATCCGCAGGAGATCCATCGTCCTCTGCAATGAAATAGGGTACAATTAGTGTGTCTGTGCTGTGGCATTGGTGATGTGACATGCCTGCCTTGTGATGATTTTACACTGTGATATTGTTTCCTGTTCATTGCTCCAGTCTTTCAGATGGGCATTCTCTCAGGCCTATGGCCCACCTGCATGTCACATGTATTGTATTAAGTTATTAGACTTGTCGGCATCATCTCCTCTAGGTGTTGGTTTTGGCCAAATAGTGAATTGCCACCTTCTTGTCCTACTCAAGCCTCCATCTACATCCATTCTAATGGTGAGGCCTTTCACTGGCTGTGGGTGCTCTGATGGCACTAGCAGCACACTTAACAATCTGGACCTGCCCCAGTCTCTGATCTTTGACATCCACTTATATGTAGTTAGCATGTAGCGTATCCTATGCATGGCATTGTTATTGCACGATATGGATGTTAACATTGGTAATGTGTACAGCTGATGTTGGGGAATGTGTGGTACATTGGATTGCCCTGATAGTCGTAGCAGTGTCCTATTTCCTCCTCTGACTGTGCTGGTGTATTTCAGTGACCAGTTACATGTGTCCTCCCCCTCAATGCTGTTGTCTGAGCAGTATGACATTTGGGATGTTGCATTGTGACCCAGGCACAAGATGGACCCTGGCAGATGCAGCATGGGTGTGTCCTTAGTGCTGTGTAGCTCCTACTGTTGATGGCATTAGCTGATGTTTGCGGGAACTATTGGGCATTCACATTTGACAGGACTGGAGCCTTTGTCTTGTTTCAGGGGATTGTTAAAGTAGTCATCCTCAACTCACTAATTTAGGTGTGTATGATCCATGGGGACGTTACTGCCTTTGGCAACTTGAGCTGCACACAGAGCAGAGGTGGTAGTGGCAACTGTTGTCACTGTTACATTCCAGTTGTCGGTATGGCTAGAGGTTGTTAATTGGGCCCTAGTTAATGTAGGGGGTATAGTGACTGATGTGTGACAGGATGTCAGTTTGACGCTGTGCCCTTCCCTCCTGGCGTGCCTTTACCTGTGCTCCATCGGTGGCAAGGCAGCATGCCCCCATGGGACTGTTGTTGGTGTAGTGTAATGGTGTGTCCCAGGTTCTCTCTGTGCAGGCCATGCCCCCATGCCATACCCCTTTACCCATGCCACTCCATGTAAATCATGGCTTCCATGCATTTTGTGGTCGGTATCCCCCTGCTTACAATTAATATTACTGCATTTTAATTCCTCATGCGACTTACCTTGCATGTGTGTTGTCTCCTGGTAGTCTGCGCTGTCCTGTCCTTGAATCCCTGTGACGATCTCCTCAGGGATGACGGCTGCAACCATCTCCTCCATGTGGTCCAGGGCCTCCTGCGGTGCTGGATTCCCACCTCCAGTCTGCAGTGCTGCCTTCCTGTTCCTGCCCATTTTTTCCTTGGTCCTGCGCTTGCAGTCATGCCAGCGTTTCTTGCACTCGATGACTGTCCTGCGTACTTCTGCCACACTGTTAATCTTGTCAACAATTTGTTGCCATATTGCCTCTCTTCTACTGATTGGCAACTTTGAGGTGACAAACAGTTGGTGCTGGTATTCCGTCACCTCTTTAACCAGTATTTCCTGTTCCTCTGCACTGAAGCAACACTTTCATTTTCTTCTTACAACTGTCCTGGGTCTTGCGTGGGTCCTCCTGACTGGTTCCTGGTCTGTTGTTATCTTCATGGGGTCTGTACAGGCTTCTGGGATCCATTTTGGCTCTCCTCTGCTGAAATGGCTGTGTTTGCGGGGAATTTTGACGCTATTGCATCAAAAAACGCCGCATATCCGGTGTGCGGGGTTGTAAATCGACGCACAGTCATCTCCCCGCATTAACGTCGTTTTGCTTTACGACTTGACGCTGCGGTGTGCGTAAAAAAAAATGACTTACACCTGTAGTTTGCACCGCCGGGCATCAAAGTATAAATTTGACACCCGCACGGTGCACCGAAATGGCGTTAGCCGGAAGTAATATTTGTGACGCAAAACTGCGCCGTTGCAGTTTTGCGTCAAAAAGTATAAATATGGGCCTCAGGATCCAGAGAGATCTCATGTAAATGTGCCTCCTAGCCTTGGCGTCCGTATGCAGCTGGATGTTGAGGTGTTCCATGAGGGGAATGGGGTCATATTCGATGGCTATGCATTGGATGGTTTCCTTGAAGGTGATGCATCTGCCATGTTTGTTGGTGGGATCCCAGTGTAACATCTTATAGACGACGGGTGTGCCTGGGGCAATGTTGGGGTTTGAAGAAGGGCTGAGCCAGGTTTCAGTGATGAGTGCTACATCAGGGGCGAGGGTGGGGATAGTGACCCAGATTTCCATGACGTGTTTGCAGAGGTATTGGGAGTTGATCAGGATGCACTGGAGAGGTTCTGGTTGGTCGGTGGTCCTGTGCAGACTGGAGGGGCTGCATTGCAGGAGAAATGGCAGAGTCGACAGGTAAAAGGACATTTGGTTCCTGGGGGAAGGATATGCATCAGTTGCTGTGGCACTGTCCAGGGTCCAGTAGCTGCTCAGCTATGTAGTGGAGGGAGGGGGGAGGGTCAGGGCTCCTGGTGCTGGGGTGCTGTCCAGGCGTGGACGGGTGCAGATGTGCTTGCCTTTGGCGCGGTGGTGGGCAGCTGATGTGCAGCCATTCTGGGCCTCCATTAAGCATGTCCTAGAGAGGAGGGAAGGGTGATGAGGGGTGGGGGGTGTGAACAAGGAAAGGTGGGAAGCAGACGGGAAGTGGGCAGGGAAGCAGGATAGAGGGGAAAAAGCGGGACAACTGCAAGAGGCATAGAATGGAGATGAAGATGGAAAAAAAAGTGACAAAACATTGGCAGAAAAGTGGAAAACAGTGGATAATCACTGGGTGAAGAGCCGAAAAAAACAGTCAAAGAGGCAAAAGAGGCAGAGACAGAGGTCAGCACAGGAAGAAGAGGCAAAAGGAAGGTTAAGGGGGAAGAAATGGGTAAAGAGGCCGAATCAGAGGTGAAAGAGGGAAAACGGGGCACAGACAGAGGTTAAAGTAGAAAGATGGGTGAAGAGGCAGACCAGAGGTGAAAGCAGGAAAAAAGAGGAAAAGAGGCAAAAGAGGAGACGAGGCAAGAGAGGGCAGGAAGCTGGGCAGAGCAAACAGAGAGTGAAGGCAGCAGAGATGTGCATGAAGGCTGCAGTGTCAGAAACCTGTCGCAGGGGGAGCTGGTGAGTGGACCTGCGCATCAACATTGATCACATAAAAAGTGATTTGTTTGCACAAAAGAACAGCATGGAGCAGCTGCTGCATAAGCCCAACTATTTTCAATCTGTGCACATGTGATCTCCGTATCACCTTGGAGAAAACGTCAACTGCAGGTGGATTACTAAGGGTTACAAAAATACACTGACTCCTCCATACTGATGATTCATTTTTTCTATCTTCCACACTCAGTGACCTTACAACAAAGGACAGAAATTCTGGAAAAGTACTTACTGCAACACATGGGTCCTCGAATACGTGAAACCAGAAAAAAATGTCATGGCTTTCAAGGACAAAAACAGAAACAAGGGAAAAAAACACACGATACACCTAAACAGTGAAATTCCTGGACACGCCATGCTTTATATATAGTAAGAAACATTAGAAATATTCGTACAGGCTAATAAAGATCTCACGAAAAAAGACTTTAGGAAAGCTATACAATAAAATCTATAACGCTAGGACCCAGTTTAAAAGTTACAAGTCGTGCCATTATCATCCGGGGCGACAGAGTAAATGACTCCATTGCACTGTCGGAGGTCTTGATGACCAAATTTTGAAATGCCTTTCGGGCCGGTTGGCATGTCAAGCATTGACAGGAACCACTGTCAAGATGGTTCCTTTAAGTGTTTTGTAACTTTGCCATATGGCTCCTTTATCCACGCTGAGCCGCAAGGCATAGTTCATTTTTTTTGTATTTTCAAAAACAAAACCCTAAAACGGGATTTTGTTTTTGAAAAAAAAAAAAATGCTGCCCTTGCCATGAGAGATCTCTCCCATGGCAATGGGGACTTTTGAGTTTCATTCCCCGTCCAACCCGCCATGACGGGGAGTGAAAACTAAGCGGTATGTCTGCCAATCCAAATTAGTGGGAGGCGGACATACAGGTCAACCTCTGATGGCCCTTTCTCCGAGGGGCTGTCGCAGGGGTGTAACCACTGCAGAGACTACTCCTTTACACAAAGGGCCTGCCCGCATCAAAATCAGGCGAGCAGACCATTATGTTGGTGGACAGGGTATATGTTTCTGCCAACATATAAATTAGGCCCTAAATGCCAATGGATTTGCAAAGCATTGGACAAGACTTTTTAATTGTTTGATTAAAAAAGCCAATTTATCTGTCTGGAAGTGAAATCTGTGTGCCAGCCAAAAATAAACCAATAGCTATTAAAACTGAAGATAAAAACAGCTTAAAAAAGCATTTACAATGCAACGGGTCTCGCGTTTGCTCATGTTAGAGCTGATCGCGTTGTAAACTCCTAACCCGACTTTTCACCTACACAACCCGAAAAAGTGAAATTAACTATGTAAAGCGCTCGACTTCTGCCAAGCGAGATCGCGCTTGTAAATTAGAGAAAAAGAAGTCCATGAGCCTGATGGAAAACAGCGAGCCTCGCATGTTTTCTGAACTTGCCCTCTGCGCTCGAGCCACCGGAAAGGGAATGACGTATGCTTGCCTTCGACTAATGAAAGCAAGCAGATTTTATTAGGCAAGCCCACGGACCAATAAAAAACACTGAGGTGAAGTTGACAGGGCTCCGAACCCTTTTCTAAATACAATAGCGTCTCGCTGCGATATGCATGTGCGAGCGCATGCAACCCAGGCTCGACCCTAAAAAGGGAGGTAACATTCTGTAAACAGGTATGTAGCGTACATAAAACTACATTTTGTTGTTCTTTATTTGTATTTCCTACCCCTTACAAAGTGCAGAAGGGCATTAGTGGATGGTAAGCACACTATGGCGGTCATTCTGACCTTGGCGGGCGGCGGAGGCCGCCCGCCAAAGTCCCGCCGTCAGGTTACCGTTCCGCGGTCGAAAGACCGCGGCGGTAATTCTGACTTTCCCGCTGGGCTGGCGGGCGGTCGCCTTCAGACCTTCCGCCAGCCCCGCGGGAAAGAGGCTTCCACGATGAAGCCGGCTCGGAATCGAGCCGGCGGAGTGGAAGCTGTGCGACGGGTGCAGTTGCACCCGTCGCGTATTTCACTGTCTGCGCAGCAGACAGTGAAATACATGTAGGGGCCCTCTTACGGGGGCCCCTGCAATGCCCATGCCAGTGGCATGGGCACTGCAGGGGCCCCCAGGGGCCCCGCGACCCCCCCTACCGCCATCCGGATCCCGGCGGTCGGACCGCCGGGATCTGGATGGCGGTAGGGGGGGTCGGAATCCCCGCGGCGGTGCAGCAAGCTGCGCCGCCGTGGAGGATTCAATGGGGCGGCGGTACACTGGCGGGAGCCCGCCAGTGGTGCCGGTCCGACCGCGGCTTTACCGCCGCGGTCGGAATCCCCATTGGAGCACCGCCGGCCTGTCGGCGGTGCTCCCGCGGTCCTCCGCCCTGGCGGTCTTTGACCGCCAGGGTCAGAATGACCGCCTATATGGTAGATCCTGCATAATTGGAAAACGTTTTAGTTGCCCTGTGGCCTTTAGGAAATGTTTTAATGTCTACTATTCCTGAGTGGTGAGAAGCTGTATTGATGTGCTTCTTCTGAAATAAAAAGCTGAGGTGATTACTTAGACAGAACATTACATTCTGAAAGTATCTTTGAAGAAATTTAGATGGTCAGTGGACCCTTGCCCTGGGTGATCATGTGGGCAATGCAGATCGCCTTGAAGATGGAGCGCCTAGCCAAATTAAGCCTGTGAAGCACTTGAATCTCTGCTGCAATGTGCTTTCATGAACGTAGGAATAAGTGCTGTCTTGGTACCACATTTTAGACCCTTTTCAGTCTTTGGAGTAGGAATAGTGGGGCCCTAGTTAAATACCATTTGTGTAGTATAGTAAATCTATAAACAGGGTGATGTGGCCTGCAGCTTCTGAGGGTAGCCTAGATAAGGGATAATGGGCCAGATGTAGCAAAGTGTTTGCGCCTCGCAAACAGCGAAAATCGCCGTTTGCGAGGCGCAAAAGCCACTTTGCTAGTCAGAAATGCATTTTGCGAGTCGGCTCCGACTCGCAAAATGCATTTCCGACTCGCAAATAGGAAGGGGTGTTCCCTTCCTATTTGCGACTCGCAGTGGGATGCAATTCCATTTGCGACCGCGTACGCGGTCGCAAATGGACTCGCAGTTACCATCCACTTCAAGTGGATGGTAACCCACTCGCAAATTGGAAGGGGTCCCCATGGGACCCCTTCCACTTTGTGAATGGACCCAAAAATATATTTTCAGGGCAGGGAGTGGTCCAAGGGACCACTCCCTGCCCTGAAAAAAACCCAAAACTAAAGGTTTCGGTTTTTTTTTTAAGTGCAGCTCGTTTTCCTTTAAGGAAAACGGGCTAACCTTAAAAAAAAAAAAAATGCTTTATTTAAAGCAGTCACGAACACGGAGGTCTGCTGACTACAGCAGGCCTCCATGTTTGCGAGTGCCTATACTCGCAATGGGGCCGCAATTTGCGACCCACCTCATGAATATTGATGAGGTGGGTCATTGCGACCCCATTGCGAGTCGCAGTCGGTGTCTGAGACACCGTACTGCATAGCAAATTGCGACTTGCAATTTGCGAGTCGGATGGACTCGCAAATTGCAGGTCGCAATTTTGCATTTTGCTACATCTGGCCCCATATCCCATAGAGTTTGCATGGTGCAGTAGGTACTTTTTGTGTCTGGGTTCCATTGAAGGGTCAGGTAGAGGTTTGCGATCATCATAATGACATCCACATTTCAGATCCATTTAATGTCGCTGTTGGGGCAAGGAGTTAATGGCGTCATTAATGCATGCGAAAAGGAACTGTTAGATATAGCTTAAGTGAAATAAGGAATTTTAAACTAGAAGTACAAACGGATTTTAAAGTCACAAACCCTCAATCTGGTAAAATGTAGGGCTTGCATGTAAACCCCTTTTATGTATGCACTAAGCCCATTTTTCAATTCGAAATCGTTTTACTGAATCGCATTACCAAAAAACAATTTGGACAGGTGTGTGATGAGTGTTCTTTCTAAACTTTGATTCAATAAACTATGTGTTAATGGGTTATGATCACAGTCCATTGATCAGTTACCATTTCCCAAGTAAGGGTGGTTATTGATTTGCAAAGGGGAACGGATCTTTTGGACTCCTTCCTCGGTGAGAACTTGAGTTGCTGCATCAGGCGGAGTAGGTAGCAGTCCAGATAACCACTGTCTGCTCTCACAGATGTTTCCCAAATGGAAAACATTTTTAAAATACAGCTTGGGTTTGTTTGAGGAACCATGGCTGTTTTGAAAAAATGTTTCTGGAATATAATCACAGAGATGGTGGCCTGAGGTTTCTTGCAGGCCACCCTACCTTTGATTAAAACCAATTACAAGAGGGTTGCACATTGCAACCTGCCTCATGAATATTGTTTAGGCAGGTTGTTCCACTGCAATTCATTATTATGTGAACTGATCTACTGGTACATAGGTCGGTTCATAAAATGCAATTGCGGTTTCAGAAGGTCAGTACGCAATTTGTGACTGCATTTTGTAACCACTATAATAGTAACTTTGGCTTTTTGGGTTCAATCCATTCCAACGCAAATTGAGCTAAATATTTATCAGCCTAATTATTACAACACCCACAATTTGAATTAAACGCTCAACAGGAAGGAAAAGATAACATCCCAGGACATAAACCTCGATAGAAGTCTGCAAAAGAAGCAGAATGTTGCTGCATAACCCATTGGGTAATCCAGATAAATGAGCAGAACAAGGTGAAATAGTATAAACTAATGAACAGAAATACTGCCTCTTGACATATACATATATATAAATACATTTGGTGAAAACCGTTATACCAGTGAAAATGTAGCAAAATTCAAATCTACGTGTGATATCAGACATCCAAAGAATGCCAAAAGGAATACATGTCTCTGCCCAAGCTTTAAAAACGTACGCTTGGCCATAGTTCTGATAAACAGGACCAGATTCTAGCCTCCTAACTGTTCTCTAAATCATGTGTATGTGAACATATTATGCAAAAAACTGTTTTGCAATACCCGCATTTAAGTTTATGCTAATAAAGCATTTTATTTGTATGATATTGAATTCTCTATTCTGGCGAACAGAATAAGTCAAATTCTCTCTGCTTCAGCTCATATTTGCTGCACTCCACTCCCCACATTCTATCATAAGCAGATACTGTGAATTACATTCTAGTGTGTTGTGGAACCTTATAGCTATATCAGGACTAGAATAAACACTGAGGCCCTCATTATGACTTTGGCGGTCTTTACCGAAGACCGCCATGGTGACAGCTGCCAAAAAAACACTGCGGAGGTGGCAATCCACCTGCCATATCATGAGTCACAAACACAAAACCACCAGAAAGTAGGCAAAATTACAATCCCACCAGAGCCAACGAAGGCGGAAGAGAGTTGGTCCCACCAGCCTCCCTGCCACGCCTACAACACACAGCCCTTCAAATTATGACCCACGAATCACCCCAGCGGTCACTCAACGGCGGTTACCCATTGACGTTGTGGACTGCCGAGGTCGATTTTGCCACTACACACCAACAGAAACCAAAATTGGCCAGAATGAAAAACCCACACCTGATAACATACACACACCGTACACACCCACCAACAGCACTATAAAACACACACCCATACAACCCACAATTCTTTACAAACTCAAGAATACTGCTACACGTTGCCAGCCCACACATCTCCAGAACTGCACACACAAACCACAGCCACCTACACACCCTTCATGTATCACACACCACATATCATATCTCTACACCTAACACAGACAACACTGGACACAATCACTACTTCAAAGCATCCCACATACTCACACAACCTGCACCCCACCAAACATAACACCCTCTGCACAACACATACACTACACCCACTACACAATTGGCATGTCCCCACAAAAGAACCCCTGTTTCACTGATAAGGAATTGCGGGTCATGGTAGAAGAAATCGTTAGGGTAGAGCCACAGCTGTTCATGCACAGGTACAGCAGATCTCCATTGCCAGGAAGCTGGGGCTATGATGGAGAGTCGTGGGCAAGGTGAACTCCATAGGAAACTATCCACACACAAGGGACCACATTAGAAAGAGGTGGAATGACCTACGGGGGAAGGTGTGTGCAATGGTATCACAGGCACCACATTGCCATAATGAAGACTGGCGGTGGACCCCCGCCTCCTCCCCCACAGTTAACAACATGGGAGGAGAAAGTCTTGGCAATCCTGCATCCCGAGGGTCTCACTGGAATCACTGGAGGGCTGGACATTGGTAAGTCAGCATTGCTTCCCCATCACCACGCACACCTGCATGGCATGTCTCCCCGTCACCCTATCTCCCTTCAACCCACTCCATCACAAACTGAGAACTACCCCCATAACCACCCTCAACAATATACTCCTTCATGCCCTATCCACTTCAAACACACCTCTCCAAAGTCAGCATTCACACACGAGTAATGCCTGAGCATCATTAAGCACTACTAATCCCACAATGCATCACCACACGCAAACCAAAGGTGGAAAAAACACACCCACCCCATAGGGAAAGCCGTAAATGCTGAATATGTGTCTGAGAATGAAATTAAGAACTATCATACATGTCCACAGGTACTCCAGCCAATGTCAGCAGGCACCATGTGCTATGTCAACCCAGTCCCCCACCAGAAGAAGGCCCAGTGATGACAGCAACTCTGTATGTCTGGATCTGGAAGATCTCCCTGGCCCATCTGGTACCACTGGTCAGTCAGACGCCACAGGCTGTCCACCCCAAAGCACCCCACATCGGACCCACTACCACAGCAGCCACCCAAAGTCCCCAAGCGTCTGTCGCCAGGACACGTCAATGAACAGTGTGCCCACCTGTACAGGTACCTGAGTCAGCACCTCACAGGCAAGACAAAGAAGGTCCTGGTGTCAGTGGGAGTGGGCACGCAGTTCTGGGGACACAGGCACAGGTGGGCAGGGCCAATGGGAGGATATCTGTGCACCAAGGAGTGGGCCAACCCAGGGAACTGACTGCCCAGGAGGCACTGTCAAATGTCCAGGGACAATACCAGAAATCCCAGGACAGGATGGGCCAGGTACTTAGTATCTTGCAGGAGGACCAGAGGCTGCAGGGGGAATACCACCAGGAGGTAATGCAGCAGTTGCAGCAATTGCAGGGGTGCTTGGTGATATGGCCACCATCATGCATGAGTACACAACACCCCAGCAGGCCCCTTCCACTAGCCAGTGTACTGACCAGCCCTCCACATCTGCTGCAGCTTGTGGACAGGAAGACCTGCCACAGGACTTTAAGACCACAAGCATCCCTCCCTCTGCAGCAGAAGAACTACCCCACAAACGTTCCCTGCGACCCAGAAGGCCACCAGAGACTGTAGACCACTGCCAAGAAGTGAACCTCTCCTACATGTCTCCCTTGTGTGCCACTGAGACACCTTGTTTACTTTGGACTGTCATTGCTCCTTTTCCTATGGCCCCATGGATAGTGGACCTGTGCTACAAACTAACTGGGCCACTACACTGAAGACTTCATCCACCAACACCCCACTCTATTGCACTATACCTTCCTTTTTGTCATTTCAATAAACACACTTAAACATAACTGAAGGTTTTTTGTTTTTATTTTAACAATATGCGACTTGACCTTTACTATCCTGTGTAACTGTAAGGTGAATAGTGAAGCATAACCAGTGTAAGAGCATGCCACAAGCCACCATCAACCAAACTGTGTGAAAGCAGTCTGTAGGCATTATATTAGTTCACAGCAGTCACCACACCAACATCTGTAAAAGGGGAAACCATTAGTGACATTCAAATGAGAAGTTAAAGGACGTAAAGCAACATGAGCCCCTGTAACATAACAGTCTACATTCAGCTGGTCACATCAACTCAAACATTTGCACTGCAATTAACCTCAAACACCAGAAGTGAAGAGAAACAACTTATGTAAGGGCCTCTGGGAAGATACCACAGTATTAGCTATACCATATTGTCATTATGTCAATCCCTCCTCTGGACCACCTAGTCCAGGCCAAACTGTCAGGGACAATGAAGTCACAGAGTGGTTGTGTAACAAATTGTAACTCACATAACATTCCCAGCAACAAATGCTAAGTACTGTCTGGAATGAGGACACAGTCTGATGTGGGCATGTATTTGAAAAGGCAAAACAGCTGATACATTGCATAATCAGAATAAGCTTTTTCGCAATCATCATACCACTGGCATGAATGGCCACAGATGGAACAATGTCAGGTTACAGAAGGCACACATTTATGCTTGGTACATCATAGCTGTCATACAGCTCTTAACTGAAATGGTGGTGTGAACAGAACTACAGTCATAACGGAGCATCATTGGAAGTACTGGTGTATCAGATGTGTCCTGTTGTCCACATGTTACTCCTCCCCATCTTCATCACTGTCTTGAGTGTCCTCTGCTGCCACAGGTGAATTGTCTCCCCCTTCCTCCTGCAGGAATGGCAAATGCCATCTTAGGGCCAAATTGTTAAGCATGCAGCAGGCCACCACTATCTGGCAGACCTTTCCAGGGGAGTAAAGCAGGGATCCACCAGAAATATGGAGGCACCTGAACCTGACTTTTAGTAGCCCAAAAGTTATTTCTATGACTCTTCGGGTCTGTCCATGTGCCTCATTGTATCGATTCTCTGCCCCTGTCCTCGGATTCCTTACTGGACAACTCCAGGTGACATACATAGGGTGAAACATCAAGCTCACAAATGAGCTAGACTCTCTCTCTCTGTAGTTGTGCCATCATCTGTGGGACACTGCTGTTCCTCAATACGTAAGCATCATGCACAGATCCTGGAAACTTGGCAGTAACGTGGGGAATATACTGATCAGCAAGGCACACCTTCTGCACAGTTATAAAATGGTAATTCTTCCTATTTCTGAACACTTGCTCATTTATCCTGGGAGGGACCAAAGCAATATGGTCCCGTCAATGGCCTCAATCGCATGTGGAATGTGTCCCATTGTGTAGAAAGGAGTCCTCACCGTGGGCAAATCATCACTTTGTGGGAATGAGATATAGCTGATCAGGTGTTTCAGCAAGGCAGTCAAAAAAACTCTGCTCAGCATATTAGAAAACATTGACTGTGACATACCTGCAGCCAAGCCCACAGTCACCTGAAATTATCCACTGGCAAGGAAGTGGAGCACTGATAGCACCTGTATTGTAGGAGGTATTGCAGTAGGACTACGAAGAGCAGGAATGCAATTTGGCTCCAATTGTGCACACAGTTCAATGACTGTGGCTCTGTCTAGATGATAGGTGAGTATTCTATGGCATTCTTCCAGTGTAGCCAAGTTGACTAGGGGTCTGTACACATGTGCATTCCTCCTCCTCCTCTGCAGTGGTTGGTATCTAAACTAACCAAACTTCACAAGTGGGTGACAGCAGGAAGGATAGACACACAACATCACACTAAACAGAGCTGTCTCATACATTTCAGGCAACCAATGATTCGAATCTGCACTGGTGTACTGTACATGCCAAAGGTTTTCTGAAACCATACATTCTCATTAATTAGCCATACAGCCTCATAGATGTAGTCAAAGTCGTGTGACATTGATTTGTAGCATCACTTTTTACTTTTTGTCAACTACTCGTCTGCAAGCAGAGGTCTCTCTGAAGAGCCGGTGTCTCCCACCAAACCAAAACATTTAGACGTGTTGGAATTGCCTTGGTGTGTACCATTTGTAACTATGACACACATTTAATTGACTGAAATGAGTACTGTCATAAGGAAATGGCACCCGCCTGCCCAGCATGCAGAGGATAGGTGGAAGTGACATCACTAAGCCAGCATTTCACATCATGGCGGAGGGTGGTCTGAACCGCAGTGCAACTCCTCCTTGGTTAACATTGAAGTCTATGGAGCACAGGGGCCAATGATGATCACCGCCAGACAGTGATGGTGATTACCGGCGTGGACATCACCGTCATTTTCAGAAGTCCATGTCACTTGACTCCTGCCTCTCACCCTATCAACAGCTCCACTGCGTGAGCCCACAACGGCCCGTGCTACAGGGGATAGGGCCCCAGCCATCACATATAGAGAACAAGAGAAGCTTCTGGATTGGGGTCCTACCCTTGTATGGACAGTTGTATAGGCCACCAGATCAACAGGTGAGCACCTTTTTGGTATTTGGATGCAACATGGCTGTATGTAGATGTATGTGTGTGCATGCAGTGTGTCCTTTGGGGGTGTTGTTTGATGCATGCATTCTACACAGAGATATGAGTTATGTGTAAGACTAATGTGGGATCAATGCAGTATGTTGTCCATAGCTGTAATAGAATGTAGTGTGTAGTTAATGGTGTCCTTCTGTATGTGTTTCCTATGCAGGTAAGCGCCTATCAGAAGAAATGATTATGGGGTGCCATCGCCAAGGACGTGCGGACCCTGGGGGTCCATAGCCGGCAGAACACCCACTGCAGAAAGAGGTGAGAGGATCTGTGACGCTGGGCCCGGAAGACCGTGTAGGCCCAGCTGGGGACATCTTGCCAATGAGATAGGGGTGCCCGTCGGACCCTGACCCCCCCCACCTAATGGCCCGCATACTAGCGGTGGCCAACCCAGAGTTGGATGGGCGCTTGAGGGAGCACAGCAGCCACAATGAGTAGGGTGACCAGACGTCCCCGTTTTCCCCGGACGGTCCCGGTGTCCCAACACTTCTCTTTATTTTAGCCAAATGTCCCAGTTTTTGGGACAAAAGGTCAGATCACTAAATAAATGTCACAGTTTTCGGGACAAAGGTCAGATCATGTAGGGAAGCATAAGTAGAGTATGAAATAATTAAAGTAATTTATCTGTTACTGTTAGGCAACAAAGTCCCCTGTCTTGTCCAAGCAGAGAGATGCAGTGTGGAGCAGAGAGAGGTGGGTGGGGGCAATTAGGGGATGCAGGGTGGGAGGTCAAGCCATAGCTAATTTGATATATGTAGCATTATAAATGTGTGCATGTGTGTGTGTGTGTGTGTGTGTGAGAGAGTTTATATATATATATATATATTTATATATATATATATATACACATGTGAATGTATAACAGGACAGGCCAGATATAAAAGTGAGTGTAAAGTATTCAATCCTTCTTTTATGTCTGACCTGTCCCGGTTTTTGCTCCTCAAAATCTGGTTACCCTAACAAAGGGGTGAGTACACACTGTGTAAAATTTCATTCATGATGCCTGGCATGGTCTTTGTATGCAAGGTAATAGTCAGTGTATGCCTCATTATGCCCCTGTAGGTTATGTTGTCAAGTTCTGCATAGCTATGGTGAGTGGTATGTACAAATGGTATTGGTCATTTGCTGGTATTCCAGCTTCAGTAAGGGCCTACATCCTGACTTACCGGTGTTGGAGTGATGCTCTGATGTCCACTGCCTAGGTGGTGTGACCTGGTAATTGAACGTTGTGCAGTCACTTTGTCAGAGTAGTGTATCTGTGCCTTTGTCAACAGGCAGACATAGATTAGTGAGTCTCAGTAGATGTGTAGATGGTTGTGTCTGCAGAGTTCATTTCAGCTGTTGTTCCCAGGCAATGGTGTGGTATTGTGGTTGTTAATGCATAATGTAATTACCAGTGAGTTTCTGTGATGTGTATGCCATATGTGCTGTTGTTGCTGTTATTGACCCTATGCTCCCTTTCTTTCTCCCCCACCCTCCCTCATTTTCTTCTCCTGTCCTTGTGTGCATTAGCATCATCTGGCAAAGGAGCAGAGACACCGGTGAGTGTGGCAGCTGCAGCCCACGGTACCCAGGAGGCTGTGTCCACCGATGCTGAGGGGACCAGTGGTTTTGAGGTCGAGGGGAGCACCACGGGGGAGACAGGAGCTACAATAACTGACTCTGATTTCTCCTCAGATGGGAGCTCCCTGGTGGTGTCGGACCCTTCTGGGACCACCCCAGCATGGTCATCTTCCACCACCCCGTTCCAGCACTGCCCTCCCAGTAGCCCCCCCACCTAGTTGCCCGTGCCCTCTCACCCAGGAGGATGCGCGTCTCCTTCACTGCAGGCACCTCAGCCCCTGCCCCAGTCAGCCCTGCTGCCCTCACTAAGAGGCTATAGACCTCCTGAGATCCATCTCTGTAGGGCACTCAACCATAGTGAATGCCATCCAGGGGCTGGCATCCCAGATGCAGCAATACAATGACTACCTGTAGGGCATTCACAGTGGCTTGGCTGGCCTACAGAGATCGTTTGAGGCTCTGGCCTCTTCTTTGACGGCAGCCAGTGCCCCTAGTTCTTCCGTCCCACTCCAGCTACCTGTACCCAGTCCCAGAGCTCTCTCCCCTCACCCATCCCAAGCACACAATCAGACCAGCATGCACCAATGACAACAGACAGGCCTCGCAAAGACAAGCACAAGCACCATAGATCACACTGCAAGCAAACACACAGCCAACACAAAGAAGCACACAGCCACTGCTTCCACTGTCTCCCCCTCCTACTCCTCCCTCACAGTCACATCAGCACTCACACCTGGAAGCACTGCATCCTCAGTCCCAGATCCTGACACCTGTTCAGCCTTGCCCACAGTCACATGCAGACTAGCACCCCATTCACCACATGTGCAGTCACCACTATCACAACCGCATGCAGCACACCCACCTCACTTGCAGACATGATCCCAACATACATACAGATGACTTGTTCGTTCTCTCCCTCCCTCTCTGCCCCCCTCCTCCCAAAACACATAGATGCTCCCACTCAGACATTCAACAACCATCCACCTCACATATGCACACGTTACATGCACCTACACCCCAGTCAAGCACACCTACACCTCCTACAGCCACCCCCAAACCTCCTCCCACACTCCGCCCCCTGTACCTAAAAAACCTTTCCTTTCCTTTCCTGCCTTGATCTCTTCTCTCCTCCTGACCCACCCTGTGTTGTCCCAAAACGTATGGTCCTGCTCCCCCAGGCCAGTCCCTCCAGCTCCAAGTCCTCTCATGGCCTCCCTAGTGTTACACATGTCCCTCCCCCACTAAAAAAACATCCCACTATGGAGTAGAGGGCAGCTATTCCAACCCCCGCTTTAGGCCCACTCCTCTGCCCCCTAAACAGAGGAGCAAAAGCCCTCCCCTTCCCAAAGCAAAGTCCAAAGACCCCCCCTTCCAAGAAGAAACCACCCCCGCTCCCCCTGTTCCCTGAGGTGCCTGCCTTCCACATTGATGTCCCTGCCCCATGGAGTCACTTGGGCTGTCAGGAGTCAAGTTGAGCCTCTCACGGTGCCCTGAGTAGTGGCATGGACACTTTTGGACTGGCCAATGGCCCTTTGTATATATAGGGGGTCATTACAACATTGGCGGGCGGCAACCGCCAAGTTGTAACCGCCGTGCGGCCGCACTCCTGCGGTGCCCATAATGACATCCCGGCCGGCCCAGCGGGGATGTGGGCCGCAACATGGGAGCCGGCTCCAAATGGAGCCGGTGCTGTTGCGGCCGTGCGACGGGTGCAGTTGCACCCATCGCGCTTTACACTGTTAAAAGCTGCACAGGGCTCTGTCAGGGGGCCCGCGACTCCCCGTACCGCCAGCCTTTTCCTGGCGGTTCAAACCACCAGGAAAAGGCTGGCGTAGGGGGACTCGTAATCCCCTGGGCAGCGCTGCTTGCAGCGTTGCCCTGGCGGATTATCACCGCCGGGGCAAATGTGGCGGGAAACCGCCGGCCCCGGCGGTGCGACCGCGGCGCTACCGCTGCGGTCATAATCCCCTCTGATGCACCGCCAGCCTGTTGGCAGTGCTTCAGCCAAAACAGCCCTGGCGGTCTTGGACCGCCAGGGTTGTAATGAGGGCCATTGTTCTGTTTTTGTGGTAGCTATTTCCACAGCAATACAGTGGTTGAATCACTGGTATTTGTCCTGGTTTTCTTTACTTCTGGCCTATGTTGTTGTACTTTTCAGCAGATTGTTCAGCGTGTGTGGTATGTGTGTATGGTGTGTGTTGTGCGTGTGAGTGTGTCACTCTCCCCTCCAACCCTTGTGTGCTAGGCAGCTGTACTCACCATCGTCATCTTCACTGGTGTCACTGCTCCTTAACTCACATCGTGTGGTACAGCATCGGCAGGACTTCCAGTTCGGGTTCCATGGTGGCCGTGGACTCCTCTGTGTCCCTGGAGGTGAGTGTCTCCTTTTATATTCGTCATTTCCACCAAGCTTCTCGTGGCGGTTGTTCCGCCCTGGAAATTTTGGTGTCTGCTATGTTGTAATATGGTGGGTGGACTGCACTGGCAGTTCAGGCAGTGAATTGGATGTATATGGGAGGGATCACCGTCGTGGCCATAATTTGGCGGTCTTCGCTGCCAGCCTGGTGGAGGTACTACCGCCATCGCCGGTGTGGAGATCATCTTACCGCCAAAGTCATAATGAGGGCCTGAAAGTTTAAGAGGGATGGAGATGAATCCATTACAATACAGACGTTGGTACTTGAATAACTTCACCAGCCCTCTCGCCCTTTGTGTAGACCAATTTGCTTCTGTTGAAGGCTGATCTTAAGGTTGAGTAACAGATCTATGTGAGGTTCTCAGTGACAGACTAACATAACACAACATGCACTTGTAGCCTGAAGGGTTTATTTGCAATGAATAACAGATGTTCACTGGTGTCCAAATCAATAGCCCTCATTTTATCAACTTTAGACAGAATCAAGACTGAGTTGAGCTGCCAAGATTCAAACCTGTGACCAGGATATCATGCACGGATCCCTACAGAAAATGCATCAGTTAACTAAGCCCCTGGACCTAAAAGAAATTGCAGCAGATTATTATTCGGATCCACTAGTAGAAACTTAACATAGCCTCAGTAACAGTACCAGAGTGCCTCACTATCTAAAAATGATCAAAACAAACCTCAAATACAGTTATGTGGCAAAGGCAGGGTTAATTTAATTCTATGGAATAAGAAGGGAAGGTTGCTGACCTAGTAACATTGCATGGGCTTTCCTCTCAGGAGATCTAATTTAGGATGAATTTAAAGAAAAGGAACGCTCACCTTCCAGGAAATTTTCTGTAAGAAATCCACACCCCAGAGGAATGGCACTGTTCTTTAAATCAATAAAGTCTTTCATGTTGCTGCTGAACAATCATATTATATTCTGTGACGGGCAGCTCGGAACTCTCCTCATCTTCTATTTATCTGTTAGAGGAGGCGCTATTTTGTATGCTTCAGACCAAGATACAACCAAAGAGAATATGATTGTTAGTTTAGGGGATAAGCACTGAAGTTGTAATGCATGTTTTCAGAGAATTGCAGTTAAGTGGCTAGTGACAAGTGGCTCAGCCTCTGACCTCAGTCAGACAACGTAGTACAAGCTATAGTTCAACAAGTAAGGGCAGATTGTCATGACCGAGAGAGAGCAGAAAGGCTCCATATCTACAAAGATATGATGCATTCCTGCTCTCTCTCTCTCTGCCCTGGTGCACTGAGTGCTGCCTAGCGCCAACTCTGAAACCCTTTCACCAACCTACAAGAGTGCCTGCAATATAGGCAGTATAGTTTTTAAACAGACACAACCACCCGCGCCAGCAGCAACCGCTGCAAATCCTCTACCAATGAAAGGATAGTAAACTAAGTTTATTATCCTTTTATTGGTAAAGAGCCGGGACATTTGGGGTGACGAGCAGTGAGGGGAGTGCAGTGTACACTCCCCTCAGAACGCATGTGTGGTTGGCTGGCCGTCTCAGGCCGGCAAAACACACATGCACAGTAGGCTCTCTCCAGCCTGGCACTGTGTTGCCGGGCTGAAGAGAGCAGGCACAGGCTCCCTGTTTGTGCTCCCAGCTTTGAGCAGCGCCAGGATTGGGGACAAGACAGGTTGGGTGCCTGTGCCTGCCAGCTGCCTGAAGATGAGGATCGGCATCACGGCGGTAAGTTTTTTTAAATGTATGTTTTTAATTTTATTAATCTTCCCTCACCCCCACCTCGGGCTCCCGTCCCGCCTCCTGTACCCAACACGAGCCGTGACTGTTCAATATAGAAATTTAAAAAGTCAAGTGAACACCCCACATTCTCCTTCCTGCACTAAAACAATCTTTTAAGATATTCTGCCCTTTCTGTGTGTGCTGCAGAATACACCACACATAGAATGAGGAAAAGGCGAAGAGAAATACAGATATTTTTCCTTGTTACACCTGTTAGGAAGGAGTATGATTTTGACAAAGTCCCAGGTTTACTAACCTAGTAAATCTGTGATTGTACAAATACCATCCTATCGGAGCAGCGAGCTAAAGGTAACCACCCTTTGTCCCACGTAGTTTATTTTATTAATTTTTGCTCCCAACCAAAGCAACTGCTGCTCCAAAAGTACGACCAGAGAGGTCCAAAGTCTATACGTTATAGATGGAGGGGCACCAACAGAATTCAAGGAAACGCAGAGTCATCCAAGCATGATGCTCCAATGCAGTCTTTATTTACTTCAATACACCAAAGAAAAACAGCCAACGCATTTCGTTCACCACATGTGAACTTCCTCAGGGCATTAATGCTTCCTAATTATGTGGAAGATTGCCATGTCCAAACATATAAGTTTCGCATGTTAACCGCACATATTCCATTGTAATGTCTCTTTGAAAAGTGAGTGGTGACTCCAATGCAGTACAATTCAAATTTCAATGACCATGGTAAGCCACTCTCTTGATCTTTAAGATCACTCAGTAGGACGCCATGTAAAATTGTGATTGTGTCAAAATCTATAGGTGGAGGCATGAGACCGCCCGTGCTCCACTTAGGGAACACCTTCCCAGCGTTGAGTACTACAAGGGTGTTATTTGTGCTACCTTGCGTTACACTGGATTTACTAAGCCATGCAAAACCAACCAAGGTGGCTTTGCGTGGCTTAGGAAATCCCATTAAAGGGCTTATGCTGGACTAGTACCCTCTTGTGCGACATACGCCCTTTGCAATCCCTGTGTAAATCTGACCCTTAATGTATTTCTGAATCATCTTATCATTTAATGTGACCCATTAATTCTCTGGGTGGTTCAAACTTAAAACTGAGTTATGTATTACTTTTCTACACTCAGCTGATTGTCCTGTTGTCTGATTTGAGTAGGAGTAAAGTGATCAGTGGACTCTGGGTTTCCTTTTACTCAATAAATTGCTAAATGTGACAAATGGCATGTGCTGGTGGGGCAGTTATGACCTTGGTAAACTTGGATGGTGCTGGGATCAACCTTCAGAGGCCACAAGAGCCAGAGTTCAGGCTTGCAGGAGACATAGGGACCAAAGATGGTTCCAGTGGGCTTAGTAACATTGAACAACATGTGGACTCTGTAAGAGAGCAATGGTGCTTATCCAGTAATGCAATTGTTGACAGCATGTGGCTGAGAGCATGGCTTGTCCAGGAAACATGTATAAAATCTACACCAGTAGCATTACTGGAGCACACTGAGTAAGGACATGGACGCTATCATGTCTCTTAATTAATAAGAACCCCTACCACAATGTTAGAGGTTGTTCAATGTGAACAGCTCTTTTGTGTAACAGACAGCACTCTAGAAGCTGTTGTATAGCTGCTTCTCTGGGTCTTGAGGCAGTCAGGGGTTATTTGAGAGTATCAAAGGTTGTTACTGTAATTTAACCTTGGCGTCCAAGAGCCTCAGGTGCTTTTGTGCTCTAACTGGATATCTAACTTACAACCTTTGAACATATGACACTCCAAACATATCTGGTCAAGTAGCCAGTGTTTACTCTGGGAGATGGTAGTAGGTTTGGGAATCTGAAAGAGTATATAGCAATAATCATGCATAATAAAATCAATGTCCATTCAGGGCTATATAGTTTTTTAGACTAACAGGTCTTTATATATATTAATCAATCAAGGGGGCCGTTAACACACAACGAACGCTGAAATAAGCTAGAAGGTTCTAGCATATTGAGGGACCGAGATATCCTCTGGATAGACCATTTTATATTTTGTTGTAATGTGCCCTAATTAAAATTAATTACTTTGGACTGTAATGTTGCAAAGTTGTTTCGTGAGGAAAAGTTTATGTCCTCTAATCTTGTTTTGGAAATCTTTTGATATCTACTGTTTTGTTTACAGCCCCATCAAAGAGCTAAAGGTGATGATGTTTTGTCCTTTCTCTTTGCTGGTCAGGGGTGTGGGTGCACAGAGAGACAACTCACTGGTCCTCCATTCGATTGGCCTCTCAATTCCGATGGGGCTTGTAACTGCAGATTTCTTAACTTTAAAATGAGATTTTCTGCAAGTAAGATTAAATGTCTGGTGACGATCTGACACAAAATAAAAATGTACTGAGGGAATTGCATCTAGAATTACTGATTCCCCTGGTAACAGTGCTTAATTTGTAAACAAAGAGGTGCCGGTGCCCAAAGTCGTCCTCTTAAACAGACGGCTGCTGCAATTAAATGTGTGAACACGGAATACTGAGGCGCCGTAATGCTGAAGAAAATTTTATAAAGCCACTCCCTGCCCCTTCAGCTCACTGTTGCAACTTTCTACTTTCATCACTTTTGACGCTCTCTCGTTTTTCCCGTCTTAAGTCTTCCCCATATGTGCCTTTTGCTCGCAGCAAATGCTTGTGGCAGAAGAGTAAGCCCCGGCCCTCAAAAATAAGTGCCGGTGCTCAGCACTGGAAACAACAAGCACAAATTAAACACTGCCTGGTAATTCCTCATTGGCTAGTGGAGCCTTAGGGTCTAGCTTGTAACGATGCAGATTTTCCACGTTCCCGGAGTTACTGGTTTCCTGGGTATTGGTAATACTGGAGGTGGGAACATCTAGCCCATTTACCCAGCCTTTCACAATGAGGGCCTCTGAGTTTGGGCAGATGAGATATATACCACAATACCCTTGCCATTTTGACAGAGGCGCCAATGAATGTAGTATCAGCACCAGAATGCCAGGCCAAAGGCAGACTTCCAAGCATGATCTTACATTTTCACTATCATTTACACTCACTCACTCACACTCATTCTCCCTCACTCACACTCACCAATTCACTCTCACTCTTTATTGTCACCCAATCTCTTGAATTTCTCTTAATCTCACTCATTCACAATAACTCTGACTCACTAATATTGCTCACTCTCCCTCGCAATCACTCTTGCAGCCACTCATTCTCAAGTAATATTGGTCACTCTGATTCACTAATTCTCACCCTGTTATTTACTCACTGTCATTCGTGATCACTCATTCACACTTACTCTCACTCTCTATCATTCAAAATGAATTTCTGTTGATTTTCACTCACACTGTCTCTCTTGAAGTCACTCTTGCTGTCATTCCTTCATTCTCAATCATTCTGACTCACAGAGGCTCACTTACTGACTCACTTTCATGCATCTTTCACTCACAGATGCACATGCTCACACATACAGACACACTCACACACACACTCTTTTACTCAAACACACTCTCACCTGCAAGCATGAACAACATACTCTGAAAAGCATTTTTTTTCTCATACCTCATCTTTTTGAGAAGATCCCACTGCAGCTCTTTTTGCTCTATGTTTTATTAGACTAATAGGGAATGGCAGACTAGTTATTATTATCAACACAACAACCATGATCAGGAAGTAAGGAGGAGGGAGCCCCGACGCCCAGGAGGGCACTGATTTTGCTACCCATGAAGCTACGGGTCACAAAGGCAATGCCAGGGGTCGCATGTGGCAAGCCAGGGGTCGCGGTTGGGGCTGTTCCCAGTGTCTAAATAGCCCCCGCGCTTATTTTGCTCAGGAAGCGTTTTAGTAAATAATTTAAATAATTGAGGCCCTTTGACCGTGGGGTAACTCTTCATCCGAACTGTGCTGGGAAACTAACCACGTTTATTCATTGTACACATCAGGCAACAGAGGAGAACTCTCAGCAATCAGATATGGGAGAATTACGTCACTGCAGACAGGGAGATCAGAAACAATATTAGAGAAAGGCTGTCCATAATGGGCAATTAGCTCAAATGTTGCAAGCTACTAACCATCAAGAATCCGTTCATTGACCAAGAGTAATTTCTGAATGAAGAGAACTGAGTACACGTGTGATTTCAGCGTGTGAATATCTGATCAGTCAAAAGACATACGGAGACCATCCCTGGGTAGGAGATATAAGAAATGGGCCTCAGGTATGGGCACTACTGAAAGCTTTTTGGGCAACAGAGGCAGCAATGCACCACGCACGAACAACAAAATGTAAGTGTAGTTATTTTCTTTTCAGTTAACCCACCATCACGTTTGTCCACTTTTTTTTTCAACAAAATCATGACATGCTAAGGGGCACTATGCTCACGCGTGGTGTTGACAGATGTAACAAAGGATCTTGCCCCTTCTGTGTCTATGATGAAATGCGTTGATACACCAGAGCCCTAGTTCCTACCTATATATCAACAGTGTCTTAGATTAGATGTTCACTTTATTTCTACATACCTCTGTGTTTGCTTGTCTGCGTGACACCCAGAGAATATCCTCTGCTTAACAAGCGTTGGCTATTCGAGTCTACCTGTCTTAAAAATATAATGCCTCCTTGTTGATTGGTAAGTTTAGGCAATAAAGTACCCATCATGCGTGCAGTCTGTCACTCATCCTTGCATTCATGTAACTACTGAGTCCCCCATTGATTCATTCCTACTTCATCCACTGCCGCTTCCAAAGCACCAATCAATGAAGAAGCGCTTCTGCCTACGCTAGAGATGTGGACATTTCTTTTGCTATGGTATCAAAAAACTCTGTTTCCCGTCACACCTACGGGAAAAGCAGATCAGTCGTTCCTAGATACTAGGGTGTGTACAAGGCTGGTATAATTGGGACCAAATACTGGGAATTGTACTCTTCATTGTTCATGTTTTGGGATTGGTATGAGACTGGTATCAGGATGGTAGGGTGCTGGTTTCTCTTCCGTCCATTGAAAGGAAGCAACCACATCAGTGGCTGGATAGGTGTCCTCAAAGAAATTCAGGCCATCAACGTCAATAAAACCATAAAGTGTTGCTCTCCACTCTTGATGCAGGGGTGTTTCCTGCCAGTGCACTGAGAGCTTCTGGATGAGCCTAGCTTGGCGGCTGGGATAGAAGTTTCAAACAGTGATCATAAGCTGTCGATGTTTCCCACAGATGTCACCAACGTCAACTCCCCAGTGTTGTTGGTGCCACCAATCCCAATCAGTCTGCAGGGCTAAAACAACCGCAGGAAAACAGAGAAGGACTGTATGTGTCCAAGTTAGGCTTAAGTTGAGCCATTTTGTCTATGCAACTGTAACACTGTTTCCACTACCTGTCTCGCAGGACATCCTGTCATGTGGATCACTGTATTCTCTGTGCTAAGATGCAGCTTCCCGAGGTTCTTTTACTGAGACGTATGTAGATGGTATTGGATGGAGAGTCAAACCTCTGTAATCAATGTACACTATGCATCACTGTCAATGTGTGTCTCTGATACCTGACAGGTCCCTCACTCCCACAGCCCTGTTGTCATCATTACACATGTCAAATGTGTCCTGTGCAGGTTTATGGCAGACATGTCAGTCTCACAGTGCAGACAGTGTGATGTATCCTGTGAACCCATGATATCTGGCCTGATAGTTGTGTTACATGGCTGACAATGGACAAAGCCACAATGACATCCACACCTAAACATCATACTACTGGCTCCCTCAACCTCCAAATCCTGTCCCCCTTCTGATGACTGCCCCTGTATGTCCAAGAAGTTTTTCCTGTGTGACCTTGACTTTACCCATGTCATCCTCCCCATAGCACACCCAAAAGGTCCTTTGTCGTGTCCAAGGCCATCCCTTCCACCTCTAAGGCCTCCCCTACCCCCTGCAAGGACTCATACCCCTCCCCCAGCCAAAAATAAGCCCACCCCTCTGAAGAATAAGCCACCTCCCAAGCTCCCCCTTCCAATTCCTATCCCCCAAACCCCAGATAATTCCTGAGATGCCTGCCTTCCCTCTTGATGCCCCTCACATTGGAGGTTGCATGGCAGTCAGGAGAAAAGTTGGGACACAACACTGTGCCATTTAAGCAAATCTGATGGACTGGCCTATGGCCTTGGACGTTCTGAAGTTGTACACACAATAAACCCTAACAATTGTTTTGTTTTTGGGTACACCTTTGTCCTGCAGTTCCTTTTCTAGCTTTATGTAGTTCCTGAGTGACCTTAGTAGTGGCCCTGCAGGTGTGCCTGTTTGCTGCTCCATGTGTTGTTTGCAGAATGTGGGTATGTGAGTTTGTGTGCAGTGCTGGTGTTCCCCAAGAGGAGGTTATGTGTTTGTGTGTAGGTATGTGGGTTCTTGCAATGTTGGTATTGTGATATTGTGTAATGTTTGTTGTGGTAAGTATTTGTTATTGTGTTGAGCAATGTGGGCATGTATGGCGTTGGACTTGCCCCCATGATATGGCTTCTGTACAGATGTAATGTGTATAATCTTGAGTTTTGTATGTGCAGACATAGGGTGTGTTCAGTTGTGCTAGCTGTGTTTTCATTTGCCTATGCATGTGTCCATTCAAGTGTGTGTCCCTTGCAGCTGGTTCCTGTCGAGTCTGTCCCATGCAGTAGGAGTTGTGGCACATTGTTGACTTGCTCTCCCTATTGTTTAGATGTGCATGACAATTGTTTTTAGTATTGTTTGTCCCTGTGATCCATGTCGGGCCATTTCTTGTGGATATGTTGATTGAGGGTCCTGTTGCGAGTGTGATATGTCCCAGTGAAGTATCCTTCCCTGGCAGTCCCAGTTGTCCCCATCCCAAATATGTAGATATGGTTGTGAAATTGTTCCTGGTGTATTTGTCTATCTCTGCTTTGTGCATGACATTGTGCTTTCATTCTGGCGTAATGTGCGTTGTGCGTGTCCATTGCTG
The DNA here is from genome assembly GCF_031143425.1 of Pleurodeles waltl. Classification (NCBI taxonomy): domain Eukaryota; kingdom Metazoa; phylum Chordata; class Amphibia; order Caudata; family Salamandridae; genus Pleurodeles; species Pleurodeles waltl. Next base: position 991,919,512 of record NC_090446.1, on the reverse strand, counting down.
TGTTGTTTACTGGTGGTGTTGTTTGTGTTCTGTGCCACAGAGATTGAGATGTGTTTTGTATTTGGAGACAGTCCCTGGCCAGTGTTTGATGTGAGTGTATGAGTTGTATTTGTATATGTGCTGTAGGTGTGTTGTTGCAGTGTGTGACAATGCTGTGTAGCCTTCAATGTCCCTGTGCCTGAGCTATGTGGCTGTGTGTATTGTGTGGTGTTGCCATGCAGTGTGAGTGTGCTCACCCAAGTGTGCGTATTGTGAGTGTGTATGTGTCCATGTTGCAGGGGTGTTAGTGAATGTGTATTGTATAAAACGTGTAGCTGCTCCCCATGGCACACCCCCATGATGAGTTTGCCAGTGCTACATGCAGTTTTTAAAAGTTAATGATACAGGTAGGAGTGTGTACCTATGGTTGGTGTCGCCTACGTCGATGTTGATTTTGTTGTCTTTGGATGAACTGGAGCAGTGGCATGAAGCTTGCGAAGGACTCTAGGCTCCAGACATGTGAGGCTGCCTGCAGATGAGTGTCTCCCTTTATACTGTTCGCTTACGCCAGCTTGTCTCTGGTGGTTGGACTGCCATAGTCACATTGGCAGTGTGCAACCTCGTAATGGGTCTGGTGGAAATCTCTGCCATGATGTTTGTGCTTGCTTGTGACTATGGCGGCAGGCCGCTGGCAGTCTTTTGTTGGTATGAAGGCCAAACTCAGACCTCCACTGCAAACATGGCAGTCACAGGACCGCCAAACTCGTAATCAGCCCCTAAGTCACTGTCTCATTGGATCTGACCACTATGTGCCCAGAGAAAGATGAGCATGAATTTGAAAGGCCAATACCTAGGGAAGGCAGATCGAGGTGGTTCTGAATCACTTGCATAGTGGTCCTTGCCTGCTTTCCTCGCAAATTCAGATAGTTCTAGAGAAGGGTGTATTAAACAAGGACATACAGCACTATGGTGGTCATTATGAAATTGGCGGTAAATCCCGCTTACCGCCGTGGTGACGGCTGCCAACATACCGCTGCAGAGGTGAACATTAGTTTGCCAAATTATGACACACACATCAATCTGACAGAATACTGCCACATACACAAATCTGCCAGCCCAAAGGTCAGTGCTAAAATGGCGGTACCAGCATGGTATGCCAACAAAACAACACCCACCCCATTATGACCCATGAATCACCACAAAGGCCATTCACCGGTGCACTCAGAATGGTCAGCCAAATACTAAACTATACAACATTGGCCAATACCAAAAACACACACCTGACACTCATACACACACCACACCCACCCACACCACTATAAAACACCCACCCACATTACCCACAACCCTTTACGAATACAAATTATTGCCACCAGACAGACACCAAGACCACTACGACAACTAGATACACACACCACATACACCCATGCATCCCACACATACCCCACTTCACTCACCCAACCACTGTATCCAACACCCACACACTTACACACACCACACAACACCCATGTCCCCACAAAGGCACCCTGTTTCACAGATGAGGAGTTGAGGGTCATGGTGGAGGAAATAGTCAGGGTAAGAGCCATAGCTGTTTGGAGCACAGGTACAGCAAATATCCATTGCCAGGTAGATGGAGCTATGGCAGAGAATCATGTACAGGGTGAAAGCCATGGGACAGCATCCAAGAACAAGAGACGACATCAGGAAGAGGTGGAACGACCTACGGGGGAAGGTACGTTCCGTGGCAGCAAGGCACCATCTCGCCATACAGACAACTGGTGGTGGACCCCCACCACCTCCCCCACAGCTCACAGCATGGGAGAAGCAAGTCTTGGCAATCCTTCACCCTGAGGGACTCACTGAAGTTGTCGGAGGACTGGATACTGGTGAGTCAACATTTACCACTTATCAACCCCCATACCTGCATGCCATCTCACCCCCTCACTCCCATCACTCCACTCCATCCCACACACTGCACCTACACATATGGCTAACCCCAATGCCAAGCCCTGCATGCTATACCAATGCATGGACAGCCCTTCTAGCCCTGCGTGGACATCCATCACAAAACGCATGCACAGCATGGAGAACTAACAATCACACAATACATCACCATACACAAACAAAGGTGGCGGGGCAACAGCAACGATAGAGGGGAAGATAGGGATGTAAAATATGTCACAGACATGAAGCATAATACATCACTTACCCAACAGGTGCCCCAGCCAATGTCAGCGGAGAAGAAGTGCCACGACTAATCAGTCCCCCAACAGAAGATGCCCCCAGTGATGACAGTAACTTTGGACTTATAGATCTAGATGAACAACCTGGCCCATCAGGAACCACTGGTCAGTCAGTCACCCCAGCCCACTCCCAGTCAACCACAGAGCCTCCCCCATCAGTATCCAAAGCCACAGCACCCACCCAGCATCCCCACACCTCCGTCCCCAGGACACGTCAATCAGCAGTGTGCCCACCTGTACAGGGACCCCAGTCTACACCTCGTCCCCAAGACAATGAGGGACCTGGGGTCAGTGGCAGTGGGCACACCGTTCAGGGGACAGAGGCACAGGGGAACAGGGACACTGGGAGGACATCTGTGCTCCAGTGGGAGGACAGGCCCAGGGAACTGACTCTCCAGAAGGCACTCACCAAGATCCTGGGGTCCTACCATCAATCCCAGGAAACAATGTGCCAGATCCTTTACAACATGCAGGAGAACAATTGGCTACAGGAGGACCAGCATCAGGAGATCAGTGAGGATTTGCAGGCTCTCAACCCCACCATGATCTCCATATCGGGGGTGCTGGCAGACATGGCCAACATCATGAGGGAATTGACAGAGCACCAGCGGGCCCCTACCACTAGCCAGTTAATTGATCAGCCCTCCACTTCCGCTGCAGCTAGTGGGCAGGAGGCCCCGCACAGGACCCACAGGCCTCCAGCATCCCTCCCCCCGCAGAAGGTGAACCACCCAGCAAAGGTTCCCTGTGACCTAGACAGAAGCCAGGGACACTTGCCAAGACCAAAACTACTGTCAGAAAATGAGACTCTCCTGATTGTACCCCTTGTGTCCCACCCTTTCACCTTGTCCACTTTGAACTGCCTTTGCTCCCCTTTCTATGGCCTGTGGACACTGGACCTGTGCTACAAACAGACTGAAACAATACCCTGGACTTTCCCCTACCATCATCCCATTCCACTGCATTTTTCAATCAATACTTTGCACTACAATAAACACCCTTGAACACAACTTGAGTGACACTGTTTTATGTGTTGAAACTGAGCATTTATGGGAATTGTCACATTTAAGCAAATGATCATAACACTGTGATAGCATACAAATAATGACCTGTAGCTGTCTGCAGTAAACACATCAGGACACTGTTGTCATATCACCAACATCTGTAAAATTACAAGCCATAGGTGACAATAAGTCGAGATGCAAAGGAAGTGAATTCCTTCATAATACAGCCACACAGAAAACATCAATAGTCAGAGTAATAGTCAGTTCCACTGCCTCACCTGTGTGTCATTGGATGTTTTGTCATTTAACTGATGTTCTGTTGTCCTCATCCTCATCCTCTGCCTCCTCATCTTCACTGTCCTCAGGGTCCACTTCTGCCACAGGGTCATCTCCAATCCCCTCCTCCTGCAGAAAAGGCACATGTCGTCTGAGGGCCAGGTTGTGCAACATGCAGCATACCACTACTATCTGGCAGACCTTCTCGGGTGAGTAGCACAGGGATCCACCTGCAAATGCAGGCATCTGAAACTTGCCTTCAGGAGGTCGAAGGTCCTCTAGATTATTCTCCTGGTTCGCCCATGTGCATCATTATAACGGTTCTCAGCAGTTTCCTGGCATTCCTCACAGAGTTCAAGAGCCACGATAGGTTTGGGTAGCCAGAGTCACCTGCAAGTATTGAGGGACAAAATGTAGCCTTACGCAACGCTATGGGGACAACGCCTGAAGGCATACACTGACATACTGTGGATGGGGACTCGGCTCACCTATTAGCCACACCCTATGCCTCTGTAGTTGGGCCATCACATTTGGGATGCTGCTATTGCTTAGTACGAAGGTGTCATGCACCGACCCAGGATAATTGGCAGTAACGTGGGAAATGTACTGGTCCACCAGGGCACACCATTTTCACATTGAGTGAGTGGGAACTCTTCTGATTCCTGAAACACCTGTTCATTCTGGCGGGGGGGGGGGCGACAAACGCAATATGTGTACCATTAATCGCCCCAATAATATTGGGAGTATGTCCCATTGCATAGAATCCCGCTTTCACAGTGGCAAAATCTTCTACTTGGGGGAAAGAAATGTAGCTGCACATGTGTTACACCAAGGCAGACAATACCCTTGCCAGCACGATTGAAAACATTGGCTGTAACATTCCTGCTGCCAAGCCCACTGTCACTTGGAAATAACCAGTTGCCAGGAAATGGAGCACTGATAGGACCTGCGCAAGAGTGGTGATCCCTGACCTGACATCAGGACAGGATCCAATTGGGCACACAGCTCTGTGATTGTGGCCCTGTCCAGTCTATAGATGAGTATAATGTGCTTGTCCTCCAGTGTAGCCAAGTCCACAAGGGGTCTGTACACAGGGGTTTGTCTCCTCCTCCTTTTTATCCGCAGTGGCAGGAATCGAAGGGACACAAAAGTGAGTAGGCATACAGCATTAATGTGATGGGACAGAGGGAATGGCAATGTATGCACAATTTTAATAAATTACGCAGTTATGGAAGATCTGTATGTAGGCCACCACCATGAAATTGCGACGGCCTGTCCTGTATCTAGGGGCAGGTGGAAGTGAGGTAACTCTGCCAATGTTGGGTGTCGTGGGGGAAAGCGGTCTTGCACCGCCGTGCAATTCCTCATTGGCTAATATAGGGTTCTATGGAGTACAGTGGCCAATGGGGATCAGCGTCGGCAGTGACGGTGTACACCGCCGTGGACGTGACTGCCATTTTCTGTCTATAACCTCACTTGATTCCTGACTTTCCACAGGACAACACCTACAATGTGTGTGCTGCTGTGACCTGTGTCTGAAACCTACCATGGCCCGTGTGACCAGGGAAATGGTCCCTGCCTTCACTTAGATGGAGTTGGAGCACTTGGTGGATGGGGTCCTGGCCCAGTATGGACAGATTTGTGGGCCTCCAGACTAACAGGTGAGTACACCTTGGACATGATGCATGTGGGAGGGTTGCATGGAGATGTGTGTGAAGGCATCGTGTCATATGTGGGGTGGTATGTCTGGTAAAAGTGTACATGGTGTGTGCCAGACGATGTGTGTGCCAGTGGATTTGGTAACTGGATTTGTGGGCCACATGTGTGACAGGCTGGATTGTATGTGTAATGCTGTCCTCCTGTCTGTATTACCTCTGCAGGTCAGCGTCCATCAAAAGAAGGGATAGAGGTGTGCCATCGCCAAGGACGTGTGGACCCTGGAGGTATGCAGCAGGTGAAGCACCCACTGCAGGAAACTGTGGGAGGACCTGAGACGCTGGGCACGGAAGACCATGGAAGACTAGCTGGGGATGGCCTCCCAACGAGGAAAGGGTGCCCGTTGGAACCTGACCCCCCCTGATGGCCTGCATACTGGTGGTGGTCTATCCAAAGCTGGATGGGCACTTGAGGGCATAACAGCAGCCACAAGGGGGTGAGTACAGTGGGCATTACTATGATCATTGGTAGGTGGCCTGGGATCCAGGTGGTGGTTGTGAGTTAGTGGGTGCCCCTTAATGCCAGGATAGACATTACATCGTGATCCAGCTCAAAGGTAATGGGTGTATGGCAAATGCAGGTAACCTAGCTCGTTTGCATTCCATGTTAGTCAGGGCTTTGTGTGTCCCAGGAGGTGTGCAGTTGGCGGTGTTTGGCCCTCATCTTGCTGTGGCATCTAGCCAATTCAATGCCAGTGCAATGCATAGTGCTCAATACTGATCCCTGTGTGTGATGGTGCTATGTAGGGCAACTGTGGTGTTGGTGCTGTAATTGACCCAGTGCTCCCTTTCTCTTCCTCCCCCCTTTCTCCTTCTGTCATCCTGTCTATGTGTGCATTAGCATCATAAGGCAGAGGAGCAGGGGCACCGGTGACAGAGGGAGCTGCTTCCCGCAGTACCCAGGAGGCAGAGTCCACCGATGATGAGGAAACCAGTGGGACGGAGGGCGAGAGGAGCACCACTGCGGAGTCAGGAGGTGACAACACTGACTCAGATACCTCCTCTGATGGAAGGTGCCTGGTGGTGGAGGACACATCTGTGACCACCCCAGCTGCAGGTACAGCCGCCACCCCCGTACCAGCACCGCCCTTCCAGTAGCCCTCAGCAAGTTGCTTGTGTCCCCTCACCCAGGAGGGTGGGCATCTCCTTTGCCCTAGGCACCTCAGGCCCTGCCCCAGTAAGCCATGCTGCCCTCAGTGAGGAGGCAATTGACCACCTGAGATCCATCTCTGTAGGCCAGTCAACCATTGTGAATGCCATCCAGGGGCTGGCATCTGAGATGCAGCAATGCAATGCATTCCTAGAGGGCATCCACAGTGGATTGGCAGCCCAACAGAGATCGATTCAGGCTCTGGCCTCCCATCTGATGGTAGCCATTGTGCCTGTTCCTACCGTCCCCCCTCGAACTACCACTTCCCAGTCCCAGTCTCCTCAACTCCAACCCATCCCATGTACACATTCAGACGAACATGCACACAAGACATCACACAAGAGTGGCACAGTCAAACACAGGCACTACACTTCAGTCCATAGGCACTCACACCAACAACAGACAGTTGCACACACATCCACATCCATGGCCTTGACTGTCTCCCCCTCCTCCTCCACCTCCACCTCCCTCACAGTCATGTACACACTCACACCTGCATGCACTGCTTCAACAGCCACCACCATCACCACTCCAAGCAGCACACACACCTTACTAGCAGACACCTCCACAACATCCATCCACGTGTCCCCTGTGTCTTCTTCCACCCTGTCTCTCCCCCCTTCCTAAAGGACACAAACACAGGCACTCAGACACCCGACAGCCATGAACCAGCAGACGTACTCCTCTAACAACCACTCCCTGAACCTCCACTTCCATCCCTCCTCCCTCATCCTGCCCCACCGTCCCTAAGAAGCTTTTGCTTGCCCAACTTGACCTCTTCCCCCCCGTCCTGCCCTTAAGAGCAGGATCCCAATTACCTAGCCCAGCACCTCAGCCAAACAGTCCACAGGGACAATGGAGGAACCTCCTAGTCATGGAGGCAACACAGTGAAGGATCCCACTCCACCAGCCAGAAAAGGGAAGGATCCCACTCCACCAGCCAGGAAAGGGAAGGATCCCACTCCACTAACCAGGAAAGGGAAGGATCCCATTCCACCAGACAGGAAAGCAAAGAATCCCACTCCATCAGCCAGGAAAGGGAAAGATTCCACTCCACCAGCCAGGAAAGGGAAGGATCACACTCCACCACCAATGACAGAAAAGGTTCCCACTCAAACACCAATGACAGGCAAGAAGCCTTCGCCTCCAGCAGAGGCTGCCCAGGAGACACCTCCCCCAGCAGAGACAATGCAGCCCTCACCTCCAGAAGAGGGCATGTAGGCTACTCTTCAGGGACTGTTGTACAGGGAGCCCCCCTCCAGAAGCAGTGGGTGAGTTCCCTACTTCAGAGACTGTGGCCTTGCACTCCCCAGCATTGGGAAATGGGCATGAAGCCCCCTCCAGAACCAGTGGGCAAGTACCCCACCTCAGAGACTATGGCCCTCATTCCGACCATGGCGGTTTGAAACCGCCAGGGTGGAGGGCAACGGAAGCACCGCCAACAGGCTGGCGGTGCTTCCAAGGCTATTCTGACCGCGGCGGTAAAGCCGCGGTCAGAAAAGGGGAACCGGCGGTTTCCCGCCGGTTTTCCCCTGGCCCAGGGAATCCTCCATGGCGGCGCTGCTTGCAGCGCCGCCATGGGGATTCCGACCCCCTTCCCGCCAGCCTGTTCCTGGCGGTAAAACCCACCAGGAACAGGATGGCGGGAACGGGTGTCGTGGGGCCCCTGGGGGCCCCTGCACTGCCCATGCCACTGGCATGGGCAGTGCAGGGGCCCCCTAACAGGGCCCCACCATGATTTTCACTGTCTGCTATGCAGACAGTGAGAATCGCGACGGGTGCTACTGCACCTGTTGCACCCCTGCAACTCCACCGGCTCCATTCGGAGCCGGCTTCCTCGTTGCAGGGGCTTTCCCGCTGGGCCGGCGGGTGATCTTCTGGAGATCGCCCGCCGGCCCAGCAGGAAAGTCAAAATGACCCCCGTGGTCATTTGACCGCGGTGTGGTCTTTGGGCGGTTTCTGCCCGGCGGAATGAGCCCCTATGACTGTTAACTCCCCAGCATTGGGAAATGGGCATGGAGCCCCCTCCAGGAGCAGTGGGCAAGTTTCCAACTTCAGCTGAGGTGCCCCCTACCCCCCTTCCCCCTGAGGTGTCTGTCCACTTCTGAGATGTTGCCCCTGCACATTGTTGTGCTGAGTTAGTCAGGATCATGTTGGGGATTGGAATGTGTCCATGTGTCCATGTGGGCCTTATGTACTTTGGACTAGGCATTGCCCCTTCTGGACTATTGTTCATGTATCTTTGTTCTAAAGTTGGTTCATATGGTGGGTGTTGCCTTGCTATTACAATTTCAGTACTGCCGACCTGTAGTCCTTGTATTATTATGCCGTGTGTCATGTGCCATTGGTTTACGTCTACAGCTGGTTGTGTGTATGGTGTGTGTGTGTGTGTGGGGGGGGTGTTGTGCATGTGTGTGTGTCACTCTGCTTTTCCTCCCTCCCTCCCTTGTGTGCTAGGCGGCTGTACTCACCGTTGTTGACTTCGTCGGCATTGGTGTTCTATGTGGAGCATGGCATAGAAGAGCATCGGGAAGACTTGCAATTCCAGTTCCATGGCAGCGTTGGTCTTCTCCGTGTCTCTTTTGGTGAGTCTTTGGTCTTCTAGGATGTGTTTCTGCCAGGCTTTTGATGGCGGTGGTACGGCCCCGGAAATCATGGCGGTTTGCAGTGTCATAATATGGTGGACGGTGCCTTGTCATCCGGCTGGCTGTTGATGGCTACCGCCGTGGTGAGTAGTTTTAACACCCTGGCGGATGGTGTGGTACATTGGCTGTCTATCGGAGTTATCACCCCCATGGTCATAATTTGGTGGTAATTACAGCCAGCCTGTTAGCAGTATTACCGCCACTTTAACAGTCACCGCCAATGTCATAATGAGGGACTATATGTTCGATTATCTTCAATATGAACTGTATGCTACAATTTCAACCAGTGAGAGGCTGAAATTTCTATCTTCACAGTCTGTTCCTATTGGGTTCTCAAGGAACTGAGTGAGCATAGTTTGGCTGTGCCTCTATGGCCCTCATTACGAACCTGGCGGTTGGTGTTAATGCAGCATTAATACCGCCAACAAGCCGGAAGTAAAAAAAAAATGGGATTTTGACTCTGGCGGTAACCGCCATCACAGACAGCCACTTTAACACACCGACCACCAGGGTGGTAACGGCTGCTGGGCTGGAGACTTTGGTCTCCAGCCTGTCAGCCGTCACAATACCACCCTCAGGATTATGACCCGGCCTACCGCCATGGTTTTCGTGCCAAACTTACTGCCACAAACACCATAGCGGTAGGCACTATCGGTGCCAGGGAATCCCTTCCGTGGCACTGATAGGGGTCTCCCACGCCCTCCTCCCCAGAGCTCTGTAATTATGACCACAGTGGAAACTGCTCAGATAGACAGCCACTTTAACACACCGACCGCCACGGCGGTAGCAACAAGCACCACGGCAGTAACCGCCAACAGCCCGGCGGAAGACAATGAACGGCCCACTGCATTATGACCAGCCTATCCGCCAGCTTTTGCGGGGTGGTACCAACGACATCAAAACCACGGCGGAAAGAGAACACAGAAGTCAAAGGACTCACCTCTGGAGACACTGGGAACAACCACAACTCCATGGAGCCCAGGTTGCACATATTTCCCATGCTCGTCTACCTTTTCCTGCATTACGAACACCAACGCCGGCGAAGACGACCACAGTGAGTACTGCCGCCTAGCACACAAGGGAGAGGGGAGGAAAAAGAGAGTGACACACACATGCAACACATAGCACCCCCAACTCCAACACCATACACACAACCAGATGCAGTAACATTACATATCCACCCCGTACCCCTCAGGAATAATGCAAGGACAAAATGTTTGGAAGAAAGTGAGTGTAATACGATTAAAGAATATGAATAAGTGCATTAAATTACAAACATATATACATATTAACAAATGGAGGGACACTGCCCAGTCCTCAATGTCCGTGGGCCACAGGGCCACAACACATAGGCCAAGTGTCAGAGTCACCAGATCCTCGGGATCTGTGCACGTTCCCAACACTTCCACCACAAGACAGCTCCGATACTCTAATTAGAATTGTCACAAAGTCTAAGAGAGTCCAAGTGGGGAAAAGGGGATTAGGAAGGGAACAGCTGGGAAGGAGACCTGTAGGAAGCAAAAAGGTTAAAACACACAATATCAAAATTACATCATATGAATCAATACTAGGCTATGACTCTAAGCATTGTCATTCTGAAAACATGCACAACCTAAGCATAGACTTAAAATGACTAGGCTTCAAGATGACTGGATACCTGTGAGGGAATCAAGAAAGGTTAAATGCAATTTTCAAATTCAAGAATTATCCTTTGCATGAGGATCATGAAACAATCTGAATGATTTCTAAACCATCATATGAATCGTGTTTGAGAAACATATTAGGAACACACAACATTACATCTAGAACCCTGGCTCTTTGTTCTCTCAAATTGCTGGAACATGAATTGCACACATTGCAGATTTTTACATAGGTAATAAAAAAAACATAGGATGATTGTGCACCATGAATAACACAAATTAGACTTGAGAATTAAATCACGCGACTAGCCAACTCAAAAGCCACCAAGTAAATGCCTTAAAATGGTAGCGCATAATGAACACCGTGATTTTAAGTACAGGAAATGAATTGCGCTTCTTGCCGATTTGAGTACCACCATGTAACTGCCTAGGAATTATAGCTCACAATGAACATCATGAGTTAAGCACGAGAAACGAATCGCGCGTCTTGCCAATTCGAATGCCACCATGTAACTGCCAAGGAATGGTAGCGCACAATGAATATCATGGGTCAAAGCACAAGAAAACGAATCGCGCGTCTTGCTGATTCGAATGCCACCATGTAACTGCCAAGGAATGGTAGTGCACAATGAATGTCAAGGGTTAAAGCACAGGAGAACGAATTGTGCGTCTTGCCGATTCGAATTCCACCATGTAACTGCCAAGGAATGGTAGCGCACAATGAATAACATGAATTAAGCACGAGGAAAGAATCTCGCGTCTTGCCGATTCGAATGCCACCATGTAACTGCCAAGGAATGGTAGCGCACAATGAATAACATGAATTGAGCAAGAGGAAAGAATCGCGTGTCTGGCCGATTCGAATGCCACCATGCAACTGCCAAGGAATGGTACCGCACAATGAATATCAAGGGTTAAAACACGAGAAAACGAATCGTGCGTCTTGCTGATTCGAATGCTACCTTTGTAAGTGCCATAGAATGGTAGCGCACAACGAATATGAAGAGTTAGCACACAAGAAAATGAATCGCGCGTCTTGCCGATTCGAGTATCAGCATGCAAATGCCTCGAAACAACCAAGCACACATTCACACGCACAAGAGTACTATAGATTATCATGCAAAGATTAGGCCCAAGAACTCTAGAGTTTTCGATAACGGGATCGGTGGCCCAGGCCGACCTCCTTCTTACCGCACTGATCTAGGATCACCAATGAAAGTGAAAAAAGGGCAAGGCCTGGAGGATCAAAGTAGGCTGCCGAAACAGGAGCTCAGGAAGTTGCTGCTGCTATGCACCGGGACCTCTGAATAGTGAGCACGTGGAGCTGGGCTGGCTCCCTTTTATAGAGTCTTAGCCCAGCCCACCAACCACACCCAGGCATGCTGCAGGGAAAGCTTCTAGAAGGCCCTGGAAAGGGACCACACCCTGACACAGTCTGAAAGGCTGCAGCTGTACATTACATGTGAACAATATTTATGTGCATGCTGAACATAAGTCCTCAGGATTAAACTCTGCAATACGAAAGGTTAAACAACATCATATTAGCATAATGCATAAATTATGTTAGCTTGAAATTATTAGGTTTTTGCATTCTAGTCGCCCGTAGAGCACGCACCGCCCTGATGTTGACACCAAGGCTCCACCTCACTCCTGCAACAACACGGAGAGAACACTGCAGAGGTATCAGGTCGAAAATACACAGGCACCTCAGGGGGACAGGGAATGGGGGGGCACCTCAGAGGGAAGATGGTACAAAACCACTGGTCCTGGAGGCGGATTCATGCCCTGTGAGATGTCCTGGGGAGTGCAAGGCCACAGTCTCTCAAGTGCATGGTTGGCCCACTGCTTGGTCTTGGGGAGTGCAAGGCCACAGTCTCTCAAGTGGATGGTTTGCCCACATGCTCTGGAGGGGGCAACATGCCCAGTGCTTGGTCCTGGGGAGTGCAAGGCCACAGTCTCTCAAGTGGGTGGTTTTCCCACTGCTTGGTTCTGGGGAGTGCAAAGCCACAGTCTCTCCAGTGGGTGGTTTGCCCACTGGAGTGCAAAGCCACAGTCTCTCTAGTGGATGGCTTCTCCACTGGTTCTGGAGGGGGCATTGTGCCCAGTGTGCTTCATCCTGGGAAGGATGCGGTGAGTGGATGGCCTCTTCCACTGGCTCTGGAGGGGGCATTATGCCCAGTGTGCTTCATCCTGGGATGGATGCGGTGGGTGTGTGGCTGTTCTAACGGGTTCAGGAGGGGGCATTGTGCCCAGTGTGTTCATCCTGGGAAGGATGCGGTGAGTGAATGGCTTGTTCTACTGGTTCATTGTGCCCTGTGACGCAGATCTTGGGGAGTGCAAGGTCACAGTCTCTCACCTGGGTGTCAGACCCACTGGATTTTCAGGGGCCAGGACGCACAATGGCCCCTGGAGGCAGGACTACACACTGACGGCCAGCGGTGACGGCTGCTCAGTGGTGGCAGTGGCTGGGCTGGTGTTGGGGCTGGCAGAGATGGGGGAGGCTCCCTCCAATCCCCTGCATCCTCGGATTGCTGCCCACTGGTGCTGCTGCTGCTGGCGGTGCTGCTGGTGGTGGTGCTGGCAGTGGTGGGGTGAGGCTCCAACCCATCCCCTTCAGCCTCGGATGGCTGCCCACTGGGGCTGCTGCTGCTGGCAGTGGTGCTGATGGTGGTGCTGGAGGCGATGCTGCAATGGTGGGGGAGGCTCCAGCCCATCCCCTGCAGTCTCGGATGGCTGAACCACCATGGTTGGTGGAGGGGGCTCCGAATGAGTCCTATCACCAGGCCTCCTGTCCTTCCTGTCTGCTGGTGCAGGCCACTTGCCCTTCCAGTCAGCAGCTGGGGATTGCCCCATGCCCTTCACACCTGCAGCTGGTGGTGCCTCCTTGCCCTTCTTAGTCGCAGCTGGTGGTGCCTCCTTGCCCTTCCTAGTCACAGCTGGTGGTGCCACCTTGCCCTTCCTAGATGCACCTGGAGCACGTACCCTGTCATTGTTGCTGTCCGGGATCCTCTCCCACCTGCAGTAGCTGTCGACACTACTGTGCCCCTGGACTGGGTGGCCGATGTGCTTTCCTGGGTTTTCTTCACCCTGGCCTGATGAGGAGGTGTAGGGAAGAGGTCAATGGTGGAGAGGAAAATCTTCTTAGGGACATTGGGGTGGGAAGAGGGTGTAGGTTTGAGAGTGGAGGGAGAGGAAGTGGGTGTTGGAGGTGTCTGTCTGCTGTGTGTGGGTGCAGGTGCATGGGCTGGATGCTATTGTGAGGTGGATGGCTGTTGGGTGTCTGAGTGCTTGCTTTTGAGTACCTTGGGAGGAGGGGGCACAGACACAGTTGGAGAGGACACAGGGGACGTGTGCATGGAAGTAAAGTGGGGTGGTAACTGCCAGTGAGGGGCGTGTAGTGATAGGTGTGATGGTGGTCCTGGAAGAGGATGCAGTGCAAGCAGGTGTGAGTGTAGATGCTACTGGGAGGGAGAGGGAGGAGGGGGACACAGTGGAGGCAGTGGATGTTGTTATGTCTGCATCTGGATGGTGTTTGTGTGAGTGCCTGTGTGATGATGCATGGTGCTTGTGTTTGCCTGAACATCTCCTGTGTGTTGTCCTGGGTGCATGCTGGTCTTCCTGTGTGCTTGGGATAGGTTGGTGTTGAGTGAAATGGGATTGGGCAGAAAAGGATGGAGGGGGAGGCTAGAAACAGGGACAATGGCTCCTATTAGGGAGGAGGCCAGAACCTGGATTGATCTCTGTTGGGCCGCCATGCCAGAGTGAATGCCCTCCAGGAATGCATTTGTTTGTTTCAAATGGGCTGCCAGCCCCTGGATGGCATTCACAATGGTTGACTGCCCAACAGAGATGGATTGCAGGAGGTCAATAGCCTCCTCACTCAGGGCAACAGGGCTAACTGGGGCAGGGCCTGAGGTGCCTGGGGCGAAGGAGATGCCCACACTCCTGGGTGAGCGGGCACGGGAAACACGCTGACGGCTGCTGGGAGGGCGGTGCTGGTACAGGAGTGGCAGCTGTACCTGTAGTTGGGGTAGGCACAGAGGTGTCCTCCACCACAAGGGCGCTTCCATCAGAACAGGTATCACTGTCAGAACTGTCCCCTCCAGTCTCTGCTGTGGTGCTCCCCTCGCCCTCCATCCCACTTGTGCCCTCACCGTCGGCGGATTTAGCCTCCGGGGACCTGTGAGATGCATCTCTCCCCGTCGCTGGTGCCTCTGCTCCTCCGCCAGATGATGCTAATGCACATAAGGACACAGTGAAAAAACAAAAAGGGGGGGCGAGACAAAGAATACCCTTGGTCAATGGCGGCAACAACACCACCTTTGGGGTACACAACACTCTCACACACAGGGAACAGCCCTACGCACTAGGCAATGCACTACCAGTCACAGTGTGAGTCACCAGCCCAAGGACAGGGATACCTATCACCAATTGCAGCATACCTGAGACCCACAGACCCCTGCCCAGTAGTGGAGGCCTACTAGCTTGTTTGGAGGAGGTTGACATCAGACCCTGCCCAACATGAGCCCTACCCTGCACTGGCCGGCCTGGCCTAGGAGCACCCACAGGCCCACATCCCCCACCCGGATGCCACCCCACCACGCACAACTAGTATATTAGGGCACTGTACTCACCCCCTTGTGGCTGCTGTGATGCCCCAAAGTGCCCACCCAGCTCCGGATAGGCCACCGCCAGTATGCAGGCCATCAGGGGGGTCAGGGTTCGACAGGCACCCCTTCCTCGTTAGGAGGCCATCCCCAGGTGGGCCTCCGCCGTCTTCCGTGCCCGGCGTTTCAGGTCCTCCCACCGTTTGTGACAGTGGGTGCTCCACCTGCTGTAGACCCCCAGGGTCCGCACGTACTTGGCAATGGCACACCATATACCCTTTTTTTGATGGCGCTGACCTGCGGAGAAATGCACATAGGAAAAGGTATAAGTCAGACCGTCCTGCCTGTTACACTCATGGCCCACCATAGCCCTCACATCCCCTTATGCACAGACATTGCCCACCATACATGCATCACGTTGCCCAGGGCTCTTACCCCAACTCCCCCCCTACACGAGGCCCTCACACACAGCACTCCATGCATTCATGCCCCATTCATCGTGCTCACAGTGTACTCACGTGTTGGTCTGGAGGCCCTTACAGCATTTGTACTGGGGTAGGACCCCATTCACTAGTCTCTCCAACTCCGCAGCGGTGAAGGCAGGGGCCCTTTCCCCAGTGACACGAGCCATGGTTGGTTCCAGACACAGGTCACAGCAGCACGTGCAGAGTAGGTCCTCTCCTGTTGAAGGTCAGGTAGCAAGTGGATGAACAGATAGAAAATGGCGGTCACGTCCACGGCTGTGCGTACCTTCACCACTGGCGTACATCACCATTGGCCACTGAAACCCATAGGGATCCAATGAGGATTTGCACTGCGGTTTTTGACCGCCTCCCACAAGGGCGCACAACGTCAGCGGAATTACCTCATTTCCACCTGTTCCTCCATACAGGACAGGCGGACGCCATTTCGGGTGGGAGGGCAGACCATGGCACCTAACTGCGTCCCAGTACACATAAGCACCATTTGGGCCTATACAACAATATTGTGTTACAGTCACAACATGCAATGCAGTGTAGTGTTTGGAAATATGGAATACTGACCAGCTACTCACCGTTTGCCCCATAGACTGCGGATGAATAGGAGATGGAGACATCCCCCCGTGTACAGGCCCCTGGTGGACTTGACAACAATGGAGGACAGGCACATTATCCTCACCTATAGACTGGACAGGGCCACAATCACAGAGCTGTGTGCCCAATTGGAACCTGACCTGAAACCTGCTGTCCGTCAGCCCACCGGGATCCCCCCTCTTGTACAAATCCTATTTGTGCTCCATTTCCTGGCAAGTGGCTCCTTCCAGGTGACAGTGGGCTTGGCAGCAGGAATGTCTCAGCCAGTGTTCTCAATAGTGCTGACCAGAGTATTGTCTGCCCTGATTAAACACGTGCGCAGCTACATCGTTTTCCCCCAGGTGGAAGATTTGGCTACAGTGAAAGCTGATTTCTATAAAATGGGACATATCCCCAACATTATTGGGGGTATTGATGGTACACATATTGAATTTGTCCCCACCCCCCGCTGGAGAAATGAACAGGGGTTCAGAAATCAAAAGAGCTTTCACTCCATGAATGTGCAGATAGTGTGCCTGGCGGACCAGTGCATCTCCCATGTCAATGTAAAGTATCCTGGGTCTGTGCATGATGCCTTTATCCTGAGGAATAGCAGCATCCCATATGTGATGGCTCAACTCCAGAGGCACCGGGTGTGGCTAATAGGTGAGCCCTGGTTCTCACCCAGGGGTTGTTGGTGTATGGGTATGGTGTGGGCCCCAAGGGTTAGTGTGTGTCTAACAGTTGTCCCTCTATATTTTCAGGTGAGTCTGGTTACCCCAACCTCTCATGGCTACTGACCCCTGTGAGGAATCCCAGGACAAGGGCAGAGGAACGTCACAATGAGGCACATGGGCGAACAAGAAGAATAATAGAAAGGACATTCGGCCTCTTGAAGGCCTGGTTTCATTGCCTCTATCTAACAGGTGGATCCCTGTACTACTCACCCAAGACGGTGTGCCAGATCAACGTGGCATGTTGTATGTTGCACAACCTTGCCTTACGTCGCCAGGTGCCTTTTCTGCAGGAGGATGAGGCTGGAGATGGGCATGTGGCAGCAGTGGACCCTGTGGACAGTGAAGAGGAGGGGGCAGAGGATGAGGATGAGGACAACAGAAGTGCAATAATACAACAGTACTTCCAATGGCACACAGGTAAGACACTGTAATTACACTTTACATTGACAGTTTTGTATTTGACATTGTCACTGGCAGGCTGATTTTCCCACTTCTATGGCCACTTAGTGTACCCTTTGGCATCTCTATTTTCAGATATTTGTGCCCCACTATCGCTCCTGGTGTTCTGACTGCAGCCAACTTCAGGTCATTCTGATGTATACATTACTGTACAGTTATATTGCAGTGTTTAAAGCTTGTTAAAAGAATACATGGCTAAATGATTTGACAGACTCCATACTTGTATTTATTCAAATTGTGTTTAAGTGGTAATGATTACAGGGGGATGTGCAATGGGCTGGGGTGATGATAGAGGAATGTCCAGGATAGAGTGCAGTCTGTTTGGACAGGTGCATTGTCCAAGGGGGCAGAGGAAGTGGAGTAATGGCAGTTCAAGATGGACTAGGTGACAGAGTGGGACACAAGGGTGACATTCAGGAGAGTCTTATTTCCTGGCAGGGGTCTTGGCAATGTTCTCTTGCTTCTTCCTGGATTGCAGGGACTTTTTGCCGGGTGGTTCTCCTTCTGCAGCGGTTGGGGTGCTGGTGGCCACCTTGTTCCTGTGGCAGGGCCTCCTGTGCACTAGCGGCAGCGGAGGTGGAAGGCTGTTCATCGTTTTGGCTAGTGTCAGGTGCCCAGTGGTGTGCCACTGCCTCCCTCATGGTGTTGTCCATGTCTGCCAGCACCCCTGCAATGGAGACCAGGGTGGTGTTGATGTCCTTCAAGTCCTCCCTGATCCCCAGGTACTGTCCCTCCTGCAGCCCCTGCGTCTCCTGCAATTTGTCCAGTATCTGGCCCATCATCTCCTGTGAATGGTGGTATGCTCCCAGGATGTTGTTGAGTGCCTCCTGGAGAGTCGGTTCCCTGGGCCTGTCCCTCTTTCGCACAGCAGTCCTCCCAGCTTCCCTGTTGTCCTGTTGGGGTGGCCTGGGGTCCCTGTAGTGGTGGACACACTGCTGATTGACATGTCCTGGGGACAGAGGTATGGGCCCGCTGGGTGGGAACTGTGGTGGGGTTTCCTGAGGGGGAGGCGCTGTGGTGGTATGGGAAGGTGCCTAGGTAAGCGACTATCCGGAGATCCCTGATGTGCCAGGTTGGTCATCCAAATCCAGGCATCCAGAGCTGCTGTCATCACTGTGGGCCTCTTCTGGGGGTGGACTGGAAGTTGCTGGCACCTCCTCTCCGGTGACGTTGGGTGGGGGACTTGTGGGGATGTAAATGCAGTGTTATTGTTTCTGTGTGTGTCATCTTTTTCATGGGTGTGTTGCCCTGTATGGTTGTTATTGCCCTGGCAGCTTTGCCTTGTGTGAGTAGTGATTTTGTGGGCTAGGTTATTCTCTCTAGTGTGCATGCTTTAGTGATGGGTGTCCATGCAGGTCTGTGAGGGGTGTCTATGCACTGTTGTTGCATGCAGGGCTTGGTGTTGGGATGAGTGGGTTGTGATGGTGGGGTATGTGGGAGGTGGTGAAGTGATGGGAGTGAGCGTAAGGGTGGGGGTTTGTGATGGCATGCAGGTAGGGGGGGTGATAGTAATAGATAATAGACTTACAAAAGTCCAGTCCTCCTCCTACTCCTGCCAGGCCCTCAGGGTGCATGATTGCCAAGACTTGCTCCTCCCATGTTGTTAGTTGTGGAGGAGGAGGTGGGGGTCCACCACCAGTCCTCTGTACAGCTATTTGGTGTCTTGCTGCTGTAGAACGTACCTTCCCCCGTTGGTCGTTCCACCTCTTCCTGATGTCATTCCTTGTTCTGGGGTGCTGTCCCACGACATTGACCCTGTCCAAGATTCTCCGCAAAAGCTCCATCTTCCTAGCAATGGACGTCTGCTGCACCTGTGATCCGAACAGGTGTGGCTCTACCCGGATAATTTCTTCCAACATGACCTTTAGCTCCTCCTCAGAGAACCTGGGGTGTCGTTGTGGTACCATGGGTGTATTGTGAGTGGTGTGGGTGAGGGTGTGTGGGGTGCTGTGTTGGGGTGTGTGATGTAGGGTGTGTGGATGGTGTATAGTTGATGGTGGTGTGTGTCTGTGGTCTTCCTATCTCTCTTGTGGCACTTGTTTGTATTGGTAAAGGGTTGTGGGTAATGAGGGTGGGTGTTTTATAGTGGTGTGTGGGTGTGGTGTGTGTATGTGTGTCAGGTGTGTGTAATTTGAATTGTCTAATGTGGTGTAGTTTTGTTAGTGTGTATATTTGACCACCGTGGTGATTTGTGGGTCATAATGCTATGGGCCTAGTTCTGTTGGCGTAAAGGTGTGGGTTTTGCTACCACCAGTTTATCACTGATCTTTGGTCTGGCGGACTTGTGCGTGTGGCTGTATAGTGATGGATTGCTATGTGTGGGTCATAATATGGGTGGCGGTAATCCGCTGCGGTGGCGGTATGTTGGCGGCAGTCAGCATGGCGGTAAGCGGTACTTACCGCCAGTGTCATAATGAGGGCCTAAATGTTTTAGTACAATTATACAAGAATTATTGAAAATATATTTTGTTATTTTGCTTAAATATTACTCTGTATGACCATTTTGTATTTCGATCATAAGTAACGGAATGCATGTAAGTTGAATTATATTCGTATTTTCAAATAAATTGACAGGAAGGAAGGCTCATATCTTTCCTTGTCTACCCTTCAACATGAAGTTGCTTTGCATGTTTTTTTCTATGAGCTGCACGTTTCAGGATATGGAGTTGAACTAATGAAAGGTCCTTTGTGCTCAAGACATAAGGAGATTTTTGAGATTTTATTACTGTAAGGGGAGTCATTTGGGAAGCTGGTCCAAACTTTTCTGGAGTTCCTGGAATCTGAAGGGAGAGCGAGCTCATGGTAGAGAGATTTTGAAGTCAAAGTGTTAATTAAAATGGATTGATAGACTTGATTTTGATTGTAGATGTTTTCACAGTGATGTAAGCGTTAACCAATATTCAACTTAAAAGGTCTGACATGTCCAGAGAAATGCAGATTCCTTTTGTCCTTATCGGAGAGCGGAGCTCATTGAACCATCGCTATACTTAGATTCTCTCTGTGGCTTCATGCTGTTACACCTCTATCAACAGAACTTTTACTGAAGACTCTGTTTGCTGCTTCATTCATTTAGAAATCTTTAATATTATAATAGGTAAATTAACCTTAAATGGTTAGGCAGGAGCATGTTATTTTAGAATTTAAACATCAGTCTTTGTTTCAGATTTTCTTCATAATCGCTATTGAGAAACTTGTTTTCCACAGCTAGTGACGTTTAATATTGCACGATGCTTTAACTCTATTAGTTATTGTATACATTTCTACCATGATTTTGAGACAAATTTATGTAAATTTGACTTTGAGTCTGTATTAAAACCTTTGAAACTTTGAGATGGTCTCTGAGACTTAGGGGGTCATTCCGGCCCTGGCGGTCCATGACCGCCAGGGCCGGGGACCGCGGAAGCACCGCCAACAGGCTGGCGGTGCTTCCAGGGCTATTCTGACCACGGCTGTAAAGCCGCGGTCAGAAAAGGGGAACTAGCGGTTTCCCGCCGGTTTTCCCCTGGCCCAGGGAATACTCCATGGCGGCGCTGCTTCCAGCGCCGCCATGGTATTCCGACCCCCTTCCGGCCCCCCTGTTTTTGGCGGTTTTCACCGCCAGAACCAGAATGGCGGGAACGGGTGTCGTGGGGCCCCACAAAGAACAGGGCCCCACAAAGATTTTCACTGTCTGCTTAGCAGACAGTGAAAATCGCGACGGGTGCCACTGCACCCGTCGCACCCCTGCAACTCCACCGGCTCCATTCGGAGCCAGCTTCCTCGTTGCAGGGGCTTTCCCGCTGGGCCGGCGGGCGGCCTTTTGGCGGTCGCCCGCCGGCCCAGCGGGAAAATTGGAATGGCCGCCGCGGTCTTTTGACCGCGGGGCGGTCATTCAGCGGTGACCACATGGCGGGCGGCGACCGCCGCCCGCCGCGGTCAGAAATGACCGCCTTAGTGTGTGGCTCACTAAGTTACACTGTAATAACATTTAAATAACTTGATCCAGGTTCTCTCCATCCTTCGGAACAGAGAAGAAAAGATTAATCAGAACCCAGAATTAATGATAGGGTCCATTGCTCCTTCAGATGGTAGCAGTAACGGATGGTTCTCTTTCTGAAAAGGGGAGAACTAAAACTGTATTCTAGAGTAGTTAGTCCCCGGGACCCATCCCCTAGTGGCCATGTCCCGAGTTGGAGAATCAGCAAAGTTACGGAGAATTTGCAGAGAGTTGTGATGGTAGCAGGAATATGAGTAGCAATAGGGTTATACATGCAGCAGTTGTGCCTACCTTGCGGTGATTGTGAAGTTGTATGGTATCTTGCAGAAATGTTATGTGTGTTATGTGTGTTGTGTGAATGTGGTGATTTATAAAGGAGGTTATTGGGTCTGACAAGTCCTAAGATCCCGGGATATCCTAAAAGGTGTAGAAGACACCATATTATATTGTCTGCCCTCAGGTCATGTTCGTTTTGGGGCACAATCAACAAAACGGTTAAGTTAGGGATTTACTTTGGGTGAATGTGAGGCGATTGGCTTAGGAGAGCTTAATGCGCAGATTGAAGCTGTACTGATCAATGGTGATACCCCGCAGGTTGAGGTTTCATCAGAAGTGTTTGGGAATGTTCTTGTGTGTTTGAAACTGTTCTTTCTTTAGTGGAGAAGACAAAAGGTTGCTGTATTTCATTTTTGTATAAGTGTGTGATATTGAGGAGCAAGTGTGCATGCAGATTGTAAAGGAGGGATACTGCTGCAAGGAGTGAGATCTACGTCAAAGAATGCTGCACTGGTATAGGTTGGTTAGCATGGTATAGTGCGCCTACTGGTTGATGAAGTCATCAGGAGCTGCGCTGCGATATTTGGTTGTGTCGGAGTAAAGTATTGTGGATACAACGCTGTTTGAGTTGAAATTTCACGTAATTGTTGACATGTAATTGTGAAAATGAAATGTTTTAAAGTTGTTTGAGACTTGTTTGAGGCGGTGTTTATATCACTAATAGGGATGGTGTAGTGGCACTCCAGGTCATTATATGGTGACAAATGTAGGACTTCACTCATGTGTTTGGCAAAAGATCAAAGAAAAGGTAAGTCCATTGTAATTCTCAGAACATTGAATAATTAATTTGTGAGTTCTTGTATTAAATTAAAGCACCTCCTAGACCTGTACAATACAAAGCACTTAATTCTTGGATGCAAGCTTTATATGTGAAAGATAAAGAGAAATATCAGGGGCGAGAAAAGAAAGCTATACGTACTTACACAGATGCTAGATGGGTTGCTGACCAGAAAAGGAGGAAAACAGCCATGATAGAAGGGGTTAAGCTATATCCGGGTTTAACCACAGATGGGACTGAAGGAAAAGGGGAATGGAGAACAACTTGAAAACAGAAAGAGAGAAAACAAAAAGAGTCTGATGGCAAATGCATGGATAGTGATGACTCTGGAGATGATCTCTTAGATGTGTTATTATCTGAATGTTCACCTCCGTACAATGAAGCTAGATATGAGTGTGGTGACGATGGTGCTGAAAGCAGTAGTGCAATTTATTTTCCTACTGCACCGGCTAGAACTGCTTAACTGCTTCTAGGTCTGCGGGACCTGCTCGAAAATAGTGTGCCTTGTAAAGCATGAAACTAAAGTTTGAGAGGATATGCCCCAGTTGATTCCACTGTCAGTACTGTTGATGCCCTTACCACTCCAGTAACTATTGGCCCGGTAGTTCTGATGGATAAAACAGAGGGTTCCTGGAGAGATGTGTACAATTTGACTGTAGCCAGCAATGTTGGAGGACCAACTAGGGTCCGAACAGTCCAGATACTAGGGAGTTTGTTTCTTTAATCCCAACTCATACAAGTACTCCATGCGGAGCAAGTGCAGACTTAGGCTCTTATTAAGAGTTTGGCGGTCTTTTGGCAAGACCACAGCGATTGCAGGTGCCAAAAGACTGCCAATGTTGGCAGTATTCCGCACGCCATATTATGAGTCACACACAGCACACAGCCAAATAACAGCCATAATTTAGAGACCACCAATATGACTGAGGGCAGTTGATAGGCAGTCCCAGCACTGCCAGGCCGACCACATTCTGCCCTCTATATTACAACCTGATGTAAATCAGCACATCGGTCATAGCATGGCGGAAAACCATTGGCGGTGCGAACCACAGCGGTGAAAAACACACCTCAGCCAGGACACCACACCACATTGGACAGTTCGAAAACCCCACATATGACACACATTCACACACCAGACACACCTACACACACCACTATATAACACCTCCTACACAATCCACAACCCTTTGCAACTCAAACGAGGATCACAGAAAGCGAGGATCCAACAACATACGATTTTGCACTTGTACTCCATAGGCACTTTTAGACTTCTCACTCAGCACACACAAAACAACTGCTCAAACAACACTATACACACATCAGCACACCACGTAAACACATCAAAATACCCAGCACACACAACCAAGCACCCCTACCCCATCAAGCACCTTACGCTGCACCCTTACACACAACCCCCCACTCACAACACAATCACCCTGTCTCATCAAAAGCACCCATGCTTCTTAGATGAAGAGTTGAGGGTCATGGTCGATGAAATTACCAGGGTAGAGCCACAACTGTTAGGAGCACAGGTCCAGCAAACATACATAACCAGGAAAATGGAGCTATAGAAGAGGATCGTCAACAAGGTCAACTCAGTGGGCAACCATCCACGCATGAGGGAGGACATCAGGAAGAGGTGGAACAACCTATGGGGGAAGGGGCGTTCCATGGAATCTCAACATCAGATTGCCATCAACAAGACTGGTGGTGGGCCACCACCTCCACCACCAGAGTTCGCATCATGGGAGGAGAAGGTCTTGGCAATCCTGCATCCCGACGTTGTGACTGGAATAACCGGAGGACTGGACTCTGGTAAGTCACTAACACTCTCCTTGCACCAAGTACTCCTTCCCAGCATGCATCACTAACACCCATCACTCCCAAAGTCACCCTATCTCTGATGCCATCTCCCAGCCAATCACCAATGGCCTTCCCCTGCATGCCACTCCACCACCCAACTACTATCCCCATACAGTCCCTGCCCAGTGCACGGATACCACCACCAAGAACCATCACTACAACTCCCACAATGCACCTGCCCAGCCACATGAGAAACTGAAATGTCAACGTCACAGTGCAACACTTGCATGGCTAACTTTTGTACCCGCTACACCCACTGCATGATACTACTGAGGACCGCTACATGGCAATGGCAGCAATGTAATCTTCATTCCTCAAATCGGAACAGAACATGATAGCCATTTCTGCATCCATGACCCACAAACTATATCAACAGTGCTGCATCTGTCATTGCCATAGCTGGGATACAAGTCAAGCCACAGTATGCATCACACAATGTCAATACCAATCACACCTCCACTATGTAACTTTCTCTCACTCCATCCACAGGTACCCCTGCCAATGCCACCATGCAGAGGATGCCTGAGACAGCCAGCCCTCCCCAGGATGAAAGCCCCAGTGAGGACTACGTCTCTGGCCGATCTAGGGCTTCTGGTTGGTCCACCACTACCAGCATCACTCTGCCCACATCACATCCCCCTCACCCTTTGGCATCAACAGCACAGCCAACCCCTAATCCCTAGACTTGTATCCCAAGGACTGTTCAATCAGCAGTATGTCCCACAGTACAGAGACCAGAGTCGACCTCTCACACCCAAGAAGATTAAGGTCACGGTGTAACTGAGAGCGGGCACACCGTACCTGGGGCACAGGCACAGGGGGCAGGGTGTGTAGGAGGGATGCTGTGGGCCAGAGCATGGGCCCCCAAGGCACTCAACTGACCAGGAACCCATGTCCAAGTGTTGGGAGCATACCAGCAATCCCAGGACAAGATGGGCCAAGATACTCACCATCTTGCAGGAAAACCAGAGGCTGCAGAGGGAAACCACCAGGAGGCCATGCAGCACTGGCAGGCTCACAATGCCACCATGGCCTCTATTGCAGGGGTGCTAAAGGAACTATCCACCACCCTGTGTGTGACCTCCATCCACCAGCAGGCTCCTTCCACTAGCCACATACCAACGGAGCATTCAACATCTGCCCCAGCTAGTGGAATGGAGGCCCTTCCTGAGGAGCCACAGGCCACTGACACCCCTCCCTCTGTAGCTGAGGAATACCCCCTGCAAACATGGTCATCCATCCAGACATCCTGCAGGAGCTAATGCCAAGACCAAACCCACTGCCAGGAAGTGACCCGCACCTGACCATTCTCTCTTGTGTGCCACGGAGACACCCTGTTGACTGGCCAATGTCAAGTCCCCATTATTCCATTGGCCCTTGGACACTGGACCTGTACTACCAACAACTGGGCCACTTACTCTGATGATTTCATCCACCATGCCCCCACTCATCACCTACTGGGCAATCAAAGCACAATGAACACCATAGAACACAGCTACTGCATTTGTGTCTTTAATGTAACATGTTTGAGTGTGTGTTCACCTGAAAGTAATGTGTGTCAATCCACATTCACCATAAGTCTGTTACATGGACAGGAGAGGGAGGATTCACCAACAGGTTACACTGTACCTCAGACATGTTCCAAAATCCATTTGTCACAGGAGCCACTGGTTCAGGCAGACCCCAGAGTAGCTCCACTTAAGCGACCTGCAAATAGACCAAGACAGGGACAACCATCAGGATAAGAGTCATTGTGGCACACACAACACAAAGGCAGGACATCGTAGTCAGCCCCAGTGTGAATTGTCAAGTGGCGTGGGAAAACAGTATACCATGCCATATTCACAATCTCTGGAAAACACATTGCAATTTCACGCTAGCTCACAGCTGATATGAGCCAACAAAAGACATGTACAACTGTTAGGAAAGGCCACTGTCCATGAATGGAGATGGGAACAGTTCGGATAAGGAGTGATACACATTACCCAATCCATAGCTGTCAATACATATGCTTTGTAGTTTGCAGAACTGAGAACATACCACATGCCTGTACATAGGATATGCCAACCTACCAACCTGCATTATCAACACATGTCAGACATGAGGTGAGTAATACAGCTCCTGATGAGCAATCTGTCTCCTGCCACAGGCCAAGCAGAGGGAAAAGTACTGTGGACACCCCCCCTGATGTAACTGACGAGGAAGAGAAATATCAGAAGGCAGATAGGAAATCAGAAACATGACAATACACATTACACATACCTGAATGTCACTGGACGTATTGTTGATCGGCTCAGTCCTAGAGTCAGATGCACCTTCATCATCATACTCACCATCACTTCGTATGTCACCATCATCAGCCACTGGTCCAGCTGCCACCTTTTCTTCATCCAGTAATGGTATGTGACGTCTTAGGGCCAAATTTGTAGCATGTAGCAGGCAACAATGATCTGACAGACCTTTTGCAGAGTGTAGAGCAGGGCACCTCCAGATACATGGAGGCACCTGAATCTGGCCTTCAGTAGCCCAAAAGCCCTCTCTAGTACACGCCTCATCCTACCGTGGGCCTCATTAAAACAGTGTTTCCCATCTGTAGTAGGATATCTCACTGGTGTCAACAGCCAGGGAATGTTAGGATAGCCAGAGTCACCTGTGTGCACGGAGGTAGGACCTGTCACTGTACCAGTAGAGATAGAGGGCGGAATGGGATGACATGTGATATCACAGTTGCACACATAATTTTGCATACATACCAATTAGCCAGGCCCTCTCTCTCTGTAGTTGTGCCATCATGTGTGGGACATTGCTGTTCCTCAGAATGTGGGAGTAATGCACAGATCCAGGAAACTTGTCCGTAACTTGGAAGATATACTGGTCCGTGAGACACACCACCTGGACATTGATGGAATACAAGTTTTTCCTGTTTCTGTACACTTGCTTATTGGCCCTGGGAGGAACCAAAGCAATGTGGGTGCCACTTATGGCCCCTATCACATGAGGAATGTGTCCCATATCATAGAAGTCAGCATTCACAGTGGGCAAATCCGCACACTGGGGGAACCTGATGTAGCTGTCCATGTGTTTCAGTAAAGCACACAGTACATCCTTCAACCCATGACTGAACATGGGCTGTAACATCCCTGCTACCAAGCCCACTGTAATCTGGAAGGATCCTGAGGCAAGGAAGTGTCGCATTGACAAAACCTGCAATGTGGGAGGGATGACCTAGGGATTGCGTATGGCAGCCAATAGATCTGGCTCAATTGATTACACAGTTCCAAGATAGTCTGATGATTTAGACATTAGGTGTGTATGATGTGCCTCTCCTCAAGGGTAGCAGGGTCGACTAGGGGGTGGTACACCCGTGCATTTCTCATTCTTGCCATTGCATGGAATCTAGGACATAGAGAGGAAAATGTACAATTGATGTCCACTGTACACATTCTGGCTAAAACTAAATTTGTAGCACACAACAGACACTGTAGACATGGTGCTAAAGTCTACACATACCAAATAGGGCATGTTGACGAACTGTGTATGCCATCCTGGCTGCCCACTGAAGCTCCAGACCAACAGCATGTCAAACACAAACCATGTGTAATGTTCCATGTTACAGCAGCCTATTTCTCTAGTACGGAACGTGTACGTACCTATTTTAATGCCACATATCGTTACCCACAAATGAGGCATCAAGGAGCTGCACATGTACTGGAATTCACAGCCACACATCTAACTCCACTGTGCCATTCATGGCACATGTATGGGACCAGTCATGTGTGCAAATCATCAGGCAACTCTGCATGGTGAACAAAAGGCTGACATGACGCACTTATTTTTGCTCTACAAGCCATGAAATATGTTTAAAATGGAAGCTGCCTTTCCTGCATGCACAGGACAGATGGAAATGATCTAATTCCACCAGCTTATGTCATCATGGCGGTAGGCAGTCGCAACTGCCGTGCAACTCCTCATTGGATAACATTGTTGCCAATGGGAGACTGGGGCTAATGATGATGACTGCAGCGGTGATGGTCATGTACGCGGTGGCTGTGACCACCATTTTCTGCCACCTAGCTCACTTGACTCCTGACACTCGTGCAAGCAAGACCTCCACTAAGTGAGCTGCTGTGTACTGTCTCTGGGATCCATCATGCCACATCCCACAGGTGATAGGGCCCCATCCTTCACTCAGGCAAAGTTGGAGAAACTTGTGGATGGGGTAGGCCCCTGTATGGACAGCTGTATGGGGCACCAGAGGAGCAGGTGAGGCCAGTTCCGTTGTCCTTTGTGATAGGGGTGTGTGTGAGGCCGTAATGCGTCACCATGCCGCACTGGGAGTGGATGCATTCAGGGGGCATGGAGTAAATGCGATTGTGGTGTGTAGACACATCAGTATGGGCATGTGATGTGTGTGATGTGTGCAGTCCACTGCTGCTGATGTGGTGCCACTCTACATGATTTTTTCCTTCTATCTGTGTTAGCCATACAGGTCAGCACCCATCAGAAAAAGTGAATATGGCGTGCAATTGTCAAGCAAGTGCAGACCCTGGGGGTCCATAGCCGTCAGAGCACCCACTGCAGAAAGTGGTGGGAGGACCTGAGACGCTGGGCCCGGAAGACTGCAGATGCCCAGCTGGGGATGTCCTCCCAACGAGGGACGGATGCACATCAGACCCTGGCCTCCCTAATGGCCCACATATTGCTGGTTGATGGGCTCCTGAGGGCAGCACAACAGCCACAAGGCGGTAAGTACAAGTTATCACCTCGCACATGACAGGCCTTGGTCGGAAATGGGTGGCTTACTTGTGGGCAGATGTGCATGTGATCAGTGGTAGATGTTAGCAACACAAAAAGATGATGAGTGGAGTGCTGAAACCTTTCAACCACTCACCCCCAGTCACAGATCTGGGTTTAATCCATAACTCTATTGCTCACCATGCCACTCATGTTGGGACCCAGCCAAATGCAAATCAGTCTTGACCCTATTCCCCATGGGAACTGTCCAGCTCAAACTGCCAGGCCAGGTCCTCCCTGAACTGGAAACAAGCATCCTAGGACTGGTTTCAGGGTATCATCCTTTATCAGCCAGGCTAGCCTGAATCCAGTGGCACAGTGAGCAAGGGACCCACATCTGGGCATACCCTTCCCACTTAGGGCAACTTTAGCAACACAACAGGTGGTAGATGCACATCAACAATGGGTATTAATCACTGTGGCAGGCTCTGAATTGATTATGTGTGCAAATAACATGCTGTCAGTGTATATCCAACTGACATATTCAATGGTTGGGTGAGTTTGGACACACTACACATTTTGCCAGACCAGCTTCTTCCATCTGCATCAGTGTACCTGTGGTGTAAGTGCTATCACGTCAGTATTTGTCTCCCACAATGACTGAGGAAATCTCTATTTTGTACAGTCGTTGGAATGGACTGATTATGGGAGTGGCATCAGGGGAACACTACATGTATGGCCTCAATGGGACAGGATCTTGGGCTTTGTAGCTTAGCATGCTGACATATGTTGACTTAAGCGTGTAGGAAATGTGTAGGGAAACAACTATGGCATTGTGCTACATGTCAATTCATGTGGACAAATAGCACAGCAATATCTCTTATTAAAGCTGTCATTCTGTGGACTTGCCTTTCCAACAATGATAAGGTACTAGGTGCCAGATGTAGGAAACAGTTTGCGACTCGCAAACGGCAAAAATTGCCGTTTGCGAGTCGCAAACTGGAGTTTCCTATGCAGAAATGCATTTTGCGAGTCGGAACCGACTCGCAAAATGCATTTCCGACTCGCAAATAGGAAGGGGTGTTCCCTTCCTATTTGCGACTCGCAGTGGGATGCAATTCCATGGAGTCGCAGTTACCATCCACTTGAAGTGGATGATAACCCACTCGCAAATTGGAAGGGGTCCCCATGGGACCCCTTCCCCTTTGTGAATGGACCCCAAAATATTTTTACAGGGCAGGTAGTGGTCCAAAGGACCACTACCTGCCCTGAAAAAATTCCGAAACAAAAGGTTTCGGATTTTTTTTTAAGTGCAGCTCGTTTTCCTTTAAGGAAAATGGGCTACACTTTAAAAAAAAAAAACTGCTTTATTGACAAGCAGTCACGGACATGGAGGTCTGCTGACTACAGCAGGCCTCCATGTTAGTGAGTGCCCATAGTCGCTATGGGGCCGCAATTTGCGACCCACCTCATTAATATTAATGAGGTGGGTCTTTGCGACCCCATAGCGACTCGCAGACGGTGTCTGAGACACCGTTCTGCATATGGTTTTGCGACTCGGAAATTGCGAGTCGCTCGGAGTCGCAATTTCCGACTCGCAAAACCAAGTTTTGCTACATCTGACACCTAATGTGGTGGGTACCCTCGGAGCTCCCTAGGGTCTAATCATAATGTCTCCTCAGTGTTTCAGACTTGACCAATTCACTTACTCAAAATGCTCCCACAATATTTATTTTTTTAGTATTGCATCTTGATTTATCCAATGTGTTTTTTGCAAAATAGTGTGTCATTGTCATGGCCTGCCATAATATATTTGAAGAGATGTACCTGTTGATCTGTGTAAATGGTAGGTAGGTATTGACCCTTTTGCACCCTATCTTTCTCTCTCCCTCCATTCCACCCTCTCTTCCTCTGTCTTTGTGTGCATCAGCATCATCAGGCGAAGGAGAAGGAGAAGGAGAAAGGGCACTGGCGAGTGGGGAAGCAGCAGTCCACGGGACCCAGGAGGCTGATACGAGTGGAGCCGAGGGGACCAGTAGGACGGAGAGTGAGGGAAGTGCCACTGGGGATACCGGATCATCTACATCATCTTTGGATTCCTCCTCCGATGGACGCTCCCTGTCGCTGGTGGACCCATCTGAGACCAGCCCAGCACCATCCTTGTTCCCCATCTCCTTACCAGTACTGCCCTCCCTGTTGCTCCCCACCCAGCTACCTGTGCCCGCTCACCCAGGAGGGTGGAAGTCTCCTTTGCCATAGGCACCTCTGCCCCTGCCACAGTCAGCCCTGCTGCTCTTAGTGAGGAGGCTATTGACCTCCTGAGGTCCATCTCTGTGGGTCAGAGAACCATCGTGAATGCTATCCAGGGACTGGCAGCTCAGGTACAGCAGAGTAATGCCTACCTGGAAGGCATTCACGGTGCACTGTCTGGCCTGCAGAGATCCTTTCTGGCTTTGGCCTCCCTTCAGACAGCAGCCTTTGTCTCCATCCCCCCTTCAGCTACCTCAGCCCAATCCTATACCTCTCTACCCACACCCATCGAGAACACACAATCAGACTGCCATTCATCCATCTCAACAGAAACTGTTCGCAGTGACAAACACAAGCACCACAAGACCCACCACCAGCATGCACACATGCTGCCATGAGACCAACACTCCCTGATCCAGCCACAGGTCCCATCATACCCAAAGACATCACACTTACAGGCCTGCATATATCCACCCCATTCACCACATGCGCTCTCACCACATCTACCACCACCGCCACATGCAGCACATCCACCTTACCTGCAGGCACCACCCCAGCAGACAGTCACCCATCCACCTTGGCAACACCCTGAACCTCATCTATTTCACCTCCCAAAACACCTATATCTCATCACTCACCCACCCAACAGACACCCAGCACACGCATGCCTTCATCCCACGCACCTGCACCCAAGACACTTACAAGAACACACCTCACAACCAATCCCTCTCCCTCCACTCCCAAACACTTTTTCCATGACTGCCCTTGTGAAAAGATTCCTGTATGAGTGCTCCCTCTTCCCTCCCACCATGCCACCCTGTTGTTCCCCCAAGTGCCCTGTGTCCCTCCCCGAGCTAGCCCTTCCACCTCCCAGTCTTTCTCTGCCACCTCTGGAGTTGTCCATGCCCCTTCCCCTGCAATAAAATCAACCCCCACAAATCAAAGTTCACCCCTCCAAAGTCCAAAGTAAAGGAGCCAGCCCCAAAAACAAAACAGAAAGAAAAGCCTCCCACCTAAATCAAAACCCAAGCCCAAAGACCCCTCCCAAGCCATAACCCCCATCTCGCCATCTCCCCCACCCCTGAGGTGCCTGCCTGCCTCTTTGATGCCCCTACCATGTGAAGGCCACTTTGCAGTCAGGAGTCAAGTTGGGGCAATGACACTTGCCATATGTGCCTGGGACACATGAACATGTTGGACTGGGCAGTTGGCCTGTTTTGTATATAGTTAAGCATATTTTTTTTCCTACCATAATACATATGGGTGAACCGCATGTTGGTTTCAATGGTTACATACATGTCCTGCTTTTCCTTCAACATGGATGTGTTGTATGTGTGTGATTTGGTTTGTGTGTGTTATGTGTATGTGATGTGATTGTGTTGCAGATGTATTGTGATGTGTTATTACATGGTTGTTGTGTGTGCATCCATGTGAGTGGTGATGGATGTGCCATGTGCCTTGTGTGCTGTGTGGACGTGGTGTGACATATGACACGTTGTATGGCAGTGTTTTTGGTATTGATTGGTTGTGTGCAGTATGTGTTGTCATGTGGAGGTGTGCTGTGTTCTTCCTTGCCAATGCGTTTGTGTGGTTGTGATAGCTTTGTGTGACTCAGTGGTGTTGTGTATGATTGTGTTAGACAGTGGCGGTGATGTGTGTGTGTGTGTGTGGGTTGGTGTGTGTACATGACACATGTGTGTTGGCTGTGGTGTGTATAGTTTGTGTGTGTATGTTGGTGTGTGAGTATGTTGGTATGGGTATTTGCATGTGTGTGTGGCTGTTGCTAGCCATTTTGGTTATGTGCATTGTGTCTGCGTGTATAGTAATGGCCTTCCCTGCAGTGCATGCAAGGTGTGTGTACTTACGGTTGTTGTCTTCGTCGTCTTCACTCATTCTGGAGTCGCAGTGCCATCAGAAGCAGTGGAAAGACTTCAAGTTCAGGTTCTATGGTGGCCCCAGACGTGTCTGTGCTCCTGAAGGTGGGTGTCTCCTTTTAATCTGTTCGTTTCTGTCTGGGTTTTGGTGGCAGTCCGACCACCCTGGAAATCCTGGCAGTGTGCAACCTCATAATATGCTCAGCGGTAACATGGTCCCTGTTGGACTGGAGATGTCTGCTGCCATCCACGGCAGTCCATCCGCACTGGCGGTACTGGCAGTGTATTGGCTGTGCTCCATTGTGAACACCGCCATGATCATAATATGGCGGCCTTCTCCGCCAGACCGGTGGCAGTGCGACCGCCACCTTCACAGTGGAAGTCCTCAGACCACCAAACTCATAATGAGGGCCTTAATATGTCTGTATACACTTCAATAGGACATTCCTGCGGTAGCTATAATGGAAACACCCCACCTAGAGAGAATACAAGAACAGAAGTGAGTCAGGGAATGATCTTGTCATCACCAAAAGAAAGGACTGTGGACGTAGTGAGACTGACAGCAGAATTAGATGCAATGATCATTAGAAATCAGTCTAGAACAATTAAAAAAATAACAAGAAGATTAGCTCGCATTTATGTGTAGGGACATTACTAGGCGAGCGGGCCAAGTCCATAATAGGTTGACTGAATTGGCTTAGAAATATGAGGTTGATTTAAATAAGACTAAAGCTCTGCAAAGAAGCTATTGAGTGTGCTTCA
The DNA here is from genome assembly GCF_031143425.1 of Pleurodeles waltl. Classification (NCBI taxonomy): domain Eukaryota; kingdom Metazoa; phylum Chordata; class Amphibia; order Caudata; family Salamandridae; genus Pleurodeles; species Pleurodeles waltl. The sequence goes on along the minus strand of NC_090446.1, from coordinate 991,885,432 downwards.
GTGAGGAAGACATTGCAGAAATGAGAACTCCACAATTAAAAATCCAGATTACAGAAATGATTCAGAATATTAGGAAATTGAATGAATTAGAAAAATGGCAGGTTAAATGAAAAGGAGTTTTGAATCCTGCTACTCTGTTGCCAACGCCGAGTCAGGAAAGTGTTGAAGACTATGATTGGGACCATGACTGTCTAGATTTTACTGAACTGTGCACCAAGTCCAGACCAGGCATACGAGATGAACCATTGCCTGAATCTGATTATGTCCTGTGAGGGTTCATGCTTGAGAGATGATGAAGGATCTCTGAAAGCAACTTATGCTGTATGCACTCTTTCTGGAGGAGTGGAAGCTTCTTAAATTCAGGGAATATTCTCAACTCAAGTTGCTGAGCTGATACCTCTTATTAGAGCATTTTGTGACTCTGATCAATTGAAAGTAACAATCTTTCCTGATATGACGGCTTTGGTATTGTCCATGACTTCGGACAACTGTGATCTCAGAGGGAATTTATGACGTCCTCTGGATCTCTGATCCGGAATAGCGAACAAGTAAGAAACGTCTTTGACTCATTACAATTACCTAAACGAGTTGCAGTGGTAAATTGCCCTGCACATTGTTCTGGAGATGATCATGTGACTTTGGGTAACAAATATGATGATGAGGTTGCCAAATATTGTGCTTACAATGTGTGCACATTTAATGGTGAATTCATAAATGAAGGAATGGATGAGACTAACTTTAATCTCTTGCTGACACCTGATACGAAGTAAAAAGTCTTCAAGAGGAAGTGTCTAAGGAAGAACAGCAGAGATGGGTCGCAGTAGGTTGTATCAAAAGAGATGATGACATATTGGATTTAATGGACGGACGACCAGTGTTGCCGAATAGTCTGTTACCTCCTAGGTTAGGTATTTCCATGGCCATGCCCATGTCAGAATGAATGCTACGGTGAAACTGTTTAGACAGACTTGGTTTAATCTGAGATTCAGATTAATGGCTGAAAAAAGTCTGTCACAGACGTGTTGTGTGTCAACAGAACAATGTTGGAAAGAGAACTGCAATCACTTTGAGTCACATAGGAAGGTCAACAGGGCCTTTTAACAGAATTCAGATGGATTTCATTAAGATGCCTATGTGCAATGAATTGAGATATTATTTTGTCATTGTGTGCATATTTTCCTGTTGGGCCGAAGCTTACCCAACTAGGCAAAATGGTAGCCTCACTGAGGTTCAACTGTTGTTAAGAGAACTTAACCCTTGGTTCAGTATCCCTACCTCTTTGAAATCAGATCAAAGAACTCATTTTAATAATGAGATCTGAAAATTGCTGTGCGCAACACTGCAGATGGCAAAGCGATTCCATTGCAGCTATAAAAAGGAGGTTTCTGGCCTTCTGGAGCAAGTGAATTTTACGCTAAAATCCAGATTGGCAAAGGTGTGTGCTTTGACATCATTGAAATATCCAATGCGTTAACTTTTGTTTTGATAAGTCTTCAGAGTGTACCTGAATGAAAGACTAGTCCTGGAATAAAGCGAGTGGAAGCTGGAGACCATTGACCAATGAATGTGTCTAGAGAACGAGTACCACCAACGATTGCTGAGGAAGTCGAGAGTTCAGACCTAAGCGAAGCTGAAGATGAAGGTGTGGCACTAGGAGTGCCCAGTCACAAATATTCTTCACCTGAGTGGACTTACTTTGCAAATGACAAAGCCTCAGACAAAGAGTCTTGGGAATCTTTAGCTCAACATATTAGTTTGAGTGAGCTATCATGGACTAAACATAGTGATTGAACTGCACATCATATTCTCATTGGCATCAAGGAGCTTGGGCAGAGTAGAAGAAGAATAATGGTTGCCCTTTAGAAGAACACAGAGAAGGGCTAGTGAAGCCTCACAAGATTTATACATTGTTAGTAAACGAACTTTGAGCTTTGAATTCTGTTTTCTGTTTCTATTGGTGAAATCAATGAACCAATACTTGCTACTGTACATATTTGAAAGGAAAAGATCTGATCCAAAAGACAAAATGAAGCCATATAAGAAAAAGAGATGTAAATACATGTTAGGTGCTTTTTCTCTTATTTTTCTATTGTTGCTGATAGAAGCATTTTCCTCTACATGTTCTGAATAGAAGCCATCCCCTAGTGTTACCCCGTAAACTATTAGCCCTAAAGATAATAATAATTGAGGCTCTCATTATGACATTGGCTGTAAGTGACGCTTATCGCCATGCTGGCTGCCGCCAACATACCGCAACCATGGCGGTATACCGCTACATGTATTATGACCCACACATAGAAATCCGCCACTATACAGACACACACACAAGTCCGCCAGCCCAAAGGTCAGTGATAAAATGGAGGTACCAAAACCCACACCGTTACGCCAACAGAAATACGCCCACAGCATTATGACCTACGAATCACCGTGGCGGACATTCAACCACGGTAAACCATAGGTGGTACATACCACCACACTCAAAATACACACACAAATACAACACAACAACACATTGACTGCACACACCTGACACACATACACACACCACACCCACAGACCCACAACACTATAAAACACACACCCGCATTACCCACAACCCTTTACCACCACAAACAATTTACAACTGAGAGAGAGACACGCCAGGAGCACCAACTGAATCAGAGCCACAGAACACCATCACCCATACACCACCCACGCACCTCATAGCACACACCTCAACACATCACCCCACACACCCTCACACACACCACACACACTACACCCCTGGTACCACAAAGACACCCCAGGTTCTCAGAGGAGGAGCTAAGGGTCATGGTGGAGGAAATCATCAGGGTAGAGCCACAGCTATTCGGATCACAGGTGCAGCAGGCGTCCATTGCTAGGAAGATGGAGCTATGGCGGGAATCGTGAACAGGGTCAACGCCGTAGGACAGCACCCCAGAACAAGGGATGACATCAGGAAGAGGTGGAACGACCTACGGTGGAAGGTGCGTTCCATGGTAGCAAGACACCAGATAGCTGTACAGAGGACTGGCATTGGACCCTCACCTCCTCCCCCACAGCTAACAACATGGGAGGAGTAAGTCTTGGCAGTCATGCATCCTGAGGGCCTGGCGGAGTAGGAGGAGGACTGGACTCTGGTAAGTCAAATCTTTTCTACTTTCTCCACCCACCTACCTGCATGCCATCACAAACTCCCACCCCTACCATCACCCCCATCTCTCCACCTCCTCACATATACCCCACCATCACAACCCACCCATCCCAATACCGGGCACTGCATGCAACACCAATGCATGGACACCACTCACAGACCTGCATGGACACCCATCACCACAGCATGCACACTAGTGACACTCACTTAGCCAACCAAATCACACCTCACACAAGCCAAAGCTGCCTTGGTAATAACAACCATAGAGGGGAACATACCCATGCACAAGATATCACCTGCAGTAACAATACTACTGTATTTACATCCCTACAGGACCCCCACACAACGTCACCGGAGAGGAGGTGCTAGCAACAACCAGCCCCCCCCAAAGAGGCCCACAGTGATGACAGCAACTCTGCACGCCTGGATCAGGATGACCAACCTGGCCCATGAGGGACCTCCGGACAGTCGGTGACCCAGGCACAGTCCCATACCACCACAGAGCCTCCCCCTCAGGAAACACCACCACAGCATCCACCCAGTGAGCCCATACCTCTGTCCCCAGGACACGTTAATCAGCAGTGTGTCCACCACTACAGGGACCCCAGGCAACCCTACAAACACAGGACGATCAGGGACCTGGGGTCAGTGGCAGTGGGCACACGGTTCAGGGAACAGAGGCACAGGACAACAGGGAAGCTGGGAGGACTGCTCTGCGACAGGGGGAGGACAGGCCCAGGGAACCAACTCTCCACGAGGCACTCACCAACATCTTGGGAGCATACCACCATTCCTAGGAGACGATGGGCCACATACTGGCCAAGTTGCAGGAGACACAGCGGCTGCAGGAGGGACAGTACCTGGGGATCAGAGAGGACCTGAGGGACTTCCATACCATCCTGGTCACCATTGCAGGGGTGCTGGCAGACATGGCCAACACCATGAGGGAGGCGGTGGCACACCAACGGGCCCCTGACACTAGCCACACCGATGAACAGCCCTCTACCTCTGCTTGCGCTAGTAGACAGGAGGCCCCGCCACAGGAACAACAGGCCACCAGCACCCCTCCCCCTGCAGATGGAGAACCACCACGCAAAAGGTCCCTGCGATCCAGGCAGAAGCCAGAGAACATTGCCAAGACCCCGCCAGGAAATCAGACTACCCTGAATGTCACCCTTGTGTCCCCCTATGTCACCCTGTCCACCTTGAGCTGCCATTGCCCCACTCCCGATGCCCCCTTGGACAATGCATCTGTGATACCAATAGACTGGACTCTATCCTGGACATTCCTCCACCGTCAACCCATCCCATTGCAATACCTCCTATACTTATTAGCACCTAAATAAACACCCTGGGAACTAATACACGTATGGAGTCTGTCAATTGATTGAAATATGTATTCATTTAACAAGCTGTTAACATAGCAATTCAAATGTACAGTCATAGATACATAGGTATGACCTGTAGTGGGCAGCAGTAAACACACCAGGAGCCAGAGTGGGGCACAGATATCTGAAAATAGAGATGCAAAAGGGTACAGTAAGTGGCCATAGAAATAAGAAAATCAGGCTGCCATGTACAATGTCCAACACAAAACTGCAATGGAAAGTGAAGCTACAGTGTCTCACCTGTGTGTCACTGGAAGTACTGTTGAATTGTGGTTGTTCTGTTGTCCACATCCTCTTCCTCTGCCTTCTCTTCATCACTGTTCACAGGCTGCACCACTGCTACACGACCATCTCCAGCCTCATCCTCCTGCAGAAAAGGCACCTGGTGTCTCAAGGCCAGGTTGTGCAACATGCAACATGCAACGATGATCTGGCACACCTTCTTGGGTGAGTAGCACAGGGATCCACCAGTCAAAAGGAGACACCAGAATCTGGCCTTCAGGAGGCCAAAGGTGCGCTCAATGATTCTCCTTGTTTGCCCAGGTGCCTCATTGTAACGTTCCTCTGCCCTTGTCCTGGCATTCCTCACTGGGGTCAGTAGCCATACCTGTTAGCCAGTCACTCACCCTTAGGGCCAACCCCACACCCATATACCAACAGACACTGGGTGGGGACTATGGGCTCACCTATTAGCCACATCCTGTGCCTCTGCAGTTGAGACATCACATATGGAATGCTGCTATTCTTCAAAATAAAGGCATCATGCACAGACCCAGGATACTTTGCATTGACATGGGAGATGTATTGGCCCACCAGACACACTATCTGCACATTCAGAGAGTGAAAAATCTTTTGATTTCTGAACACCTGTTAATTTCTCCCGGGGGAGGGGACAAAGGCCATATGTGTACTATCAATAGCACCAATGGTGTTGGGAATATGTCCCATTGCATAGAAGTCAGCCTTCACTGTGGCCAAATCCTCCACCTGGGGGAAAACGATGTAGCTGCGCATTTGTTTAATCAGGGCAGACAACACTCTGGTGAGCACATTTGACAACACAGGCTGTGACATTCCTGCTGCGATGGCCACTGTGCTTGGAAGGACCCACTTGTCAAGAAATGGAGCACTGACAGGTCCTGCACAAGAGGGGGGATACCAGTGGGGTGGCGGACAGCTGAGATCAGGTCTGGCTCCAATTGGGCACACAGCTCATGAATTGTGGCCCTATCAAGTCTGTAGGTTAGAATAATGTGCCTGTCCTCCATTGTCGCCAGGTCCACCAGGGGTCTGTACACGGGGGTATGTCTCCATCTCCTATTCATCCTCAGAGGTTGAACTCTAGAGTGAAAAACGGTGAGCAGATGATCATATTCAAACATATCCTCAGATTAAAATGCCTTGCATTTTTTTTACAGAAACAGTATGTGAACGTGTAGGTCCGTTGATGTGCCAATGTCGGCTGTGACGCAGTTAGGTGCCATGGCCTGTTCCCCCCTGAAATGGCGGCCCCCTGACTTGTGAGGAGGGACAAGTGGAAATGAGGTAATTCCGTTGATGTTGTGCGCCGTTGCGGGAGGCGGTCGATGACCGCCGTGCAACACATCATTGGTTATCATTGGGGTCTAAGGGTTCCAGGAGCCAATGGAGATGTACACCAGTGGAGACAGTACGCACTGCCGCGGATGTGACCGCCATTTTCTATCTGTTCACTCACTTGCTACCTGACCTTAAACAGGAGAGGACCTAAACTGCAAGTGCTGCTGTGATCTGTGTCTGGAAGTGACCATGGCTCAAGTCTCTGAGGAAAGGGCCCCTGCCTTCACTTCCGAGGACTTGGAGAGACTAGTGGATGGGGTCCTACACCAGTACCCTTTACTTTATGGTCCTCCAGACAAACAGGTGAGTACACTGTGAGCACGATGCATGGAGTGCTGTGTATGTAAGCCTCGTGTGGGGGGGGCTGAGGGGCCCTGGCCAGAGTGCTGCATGTTTGTCGGGCAATGTTTCTGCATAAGGGGTTGGGAGGGATGTGGTGGGCCATGAGTGTAACAGTCCAGACAGTGTGACTAATACCTTTTCTTATGTATCTTTTTCTGCAGGTCAGCGCCCATCAGAAAAAGGGTATTTGGCGTGCCATCGCCAAGGAGGTGAGGATCCTGGGGGTCTTTGACAGGCGGAGCACACACTGTCGCAAACAGTGGGAGGACCTGGGCCGCTGAGCAAGGAAGACGGTGGAGGCCCAGCTGTGGATAGCCTCCCAACGAGGAAGGGGTGCCCATCGTACCCTGACCCCCCTGATGTTCCGCATCCTGGCAGTGGCCTATCCAGAGCTGGTTGGACGCTTGAAGGCATCACAGCAGCCACAAGGGGGTGAGTACAGATTCAGAATCATGAAGTTGCGCGGGTTGAGGTGTAACCTGGGTGGGGGATGTGGGTCTGTGGTTGCCCCTATGCCAGCACGAACATGGCAGGGTAGGTTCCATGATGGGCAGGCTCACATACACTCCAACCCCATTAATGTTAGTGGGCATCTACTACTGGGTAGGGTCCTGTGGGTTTCAGGTGTGTAGGTAATGGCGTTAGGCATTGTACCCCATGGCCTGGTGACTAACATTGTAGCTGGTATTGCATGGCCTAGTGCATAGGGCTGTTGCCTGTGAGTTGTGTACGCCAACTGTGGTGTTGTTGCTGGCATTGACCAAGTGTATCCTCTGTCTCTTCCCCACCCTTTATGTTTTGTCGCCCTGTCCTTGTGTGCACTAGCATCATCTGGTGGAAGAGCAAAGGCACCAGCAAAAGAGGGAGCTGCATCCACCAAAGGTGAAGGCACCAGTGGGACGGAGGGCGAGGGGAGCACCACAAAGAAGACAGGAGGGGACAGTTCTGACAGCGACACGTCCTCTGATGAAAGCTCCCTGGTGGTGGCGGACACCTCTGTGCCCACCCCAGCTACAGGTAGAGCCGCCACCCCCGTACCAACACCGCCCTCCCAGCAGCCCCTCAGTGAGTTTCCCGTGCCTGTTCACCCAGGAGGGTGGGCATCTCCTTCGCCCCAGGCACCTCAAGCCCTGCCCCAGTCAGCCCTGCTGCCCTCAGTGAGGAGATTATTGACCTCCTGAGATCCCTCTTTGTTGGGCAGTCAACCATACTGAATGCCATCCAGGGTCTAGTAGGGCATTTGCAACAAACAAATGCATTCCTGGAGGGTATTCACTTTGGCGTGGCGGCCCAACAGAGATCATTCCAGGCTTTGGCCAACTCACTGATGGCAGCCATTGTCCCTGTCTCTAGCCTCCCACCTCCAACTCCCTCTACCCAACCCCATTCCCCTCAACCCCAGCCTATCCCAAGCACACCATCAGACCTGCATGCACCCAAATCAACACAAAGAAGTGGCTCAGGCAAACACAAACACCACATATCATCCCACAGGCACTCACACAAGCACCATCCAGATGCCTCCACTGTGTCCCCCTCCTCCTCGTCCATCTCCCTCCCAGTAGCGTCTCCACTCACACCTGCATGCACTACATCCTCATCCACTACCTCCATCACCAGCACGCCTATCACTACACACACCCCTCACTAGCAGTCACCACCCCCACTGCCATGCACACGTCTCCTGTGTCCTCCCTCACTGTGCCTGTGCCCCCTCCTCCCAAAGTACACAAACGCAAGCACTCAGACACCCAACAGCCATCCACCTCATGACAGCATCCAGCCCATGCACCTGCACCCGAACACAGCAGACAGACACCTCCTACAACCACTCCCTCTTCCTCCACTCCCAAACCTTCACCCTCTTCCAGCCCCAGTGTCCCTAAAAGGCTTTTCCTCTCTACCGTTGACCTATTCCCTACCTCTCCCCCCATCCTTCACTTTGGGCCAGGGTGGGCAGAACCCAGGCCAGCACCTCAGCCATCCAGTCCACGGCCACTGTAGTTTCTGCAGCTACTGCATGTGTGAGAGGCTCCAAGGAGGCACCTGTCAGCACTGCCAGTGTGCCTGTACCACCTGCCCAGGGCAAGAAGGGACCGACAGCCAGCAAGGGGAAGGAGGCACCACCAGCCAGCAAGGGCAAGGAGGCACCACCAGCTGGCAGCAGCAAGGGGGCACCACTAGCTAGAAAGAGCAGGAAGGGAACACCAGCTAGCAGAAGCAAGGAGGCACCACCATCTGCCAAGGGAAGGAAGGGTACAACAGCTGCCAATGTAAAAGGAACAGACGCCTCAGGCAGGATGGATCTGGTGCCTGGGGCTGGAGCGGAATCTGGGCAAACAACACCAGCCATGGCACTTCAGCCGTCCGAGGCTGCAGGGGAAGGGCTGGAGCCTCCCCCCACCACTGGCAGCACCGCCACCTGCACCACCGTCAGCACCGCCACCAGCACCACTGCCAGCAGCACCAGCCCCAGTGGGCAGCCATCCGAGGCTGCAGGGGAAGGGCTGGAGCCTCCCCCCACCACTGATAGCACCGCTGCTTGCCCCACAACTGCCATCCACTGAGCAGCTGTCACCGGCGGCGAGCAGTGTGTAGTTGTGACTACATGGGCTGTTGTGCCTCCTGGCCCCTGCAACACCTGGAGGTGTGTCACCCAGGTGAGAGAATGTGACCTTGCACCATCCAGGATCTGCATCACAGGGCACAAGGCCCCCTCCAGAACCAGTAGAAGAAGGCATCCACTCACCGCCTCCTTGCCAGGATGAAGCACACTGGGCACAAGGCCCCCTCCAGAACCAGTGGAAGAAGGCATCCACTCACCCCTCCTTGCCAGGATGAAGCACACTAGGCACAAGGCCCCCTCCAGAACCAGTGGAAGAAGGCATCCATACACCCCCTCCTTGCCTAGATGAAGCACATAGGGCACAAAGCCCCCTCCAGAACCAGTGGAGGAAGGCATCCACTAGAAAGACTGTGGCTTTGCACTCCCCAGGGCCAAACAGTGGGCAAACCACCCACTAGAGAGGCTGTGGCTTTGCAAACACCAGAACCAAGCAGTGGGCAAACACCCACTTGAGAGACTCTGGCCTTGCACTCCCCAGGACCAAGCAGTGGGCAAAGCCCCCACTCCAGAGGCTGTGGCTTTGCACTCCCCAGGACCAAGCAGTGGGCAAACACCTACTTGAGAGACTGTGGCCTTGCACTCCCCAGGACCAAGCAGTGGGTAAACTACCCACTAGAGAGACTGTGGCTTTGCACTCCCCAGAACCAAGCAGTGGGCAAACACCCACTTGAGATACTGTGGCCTTGCACTCCCCAGGGCCAAGCAGTGGGCAAACCACCCACTAGAGAGACTGTGGCCTTGCACTCCCCAGGACTTCACAGAGGGCATGTAGCCCCCTTCAAGAGCAGTGGCGTTGTACCATCTTCGAGCTGAGGTGCCCCCCCAGTCCCTCCATTTGTATATATTGTATATACTGTTTTGTGCTTTAAGGACGTATTTATCTACATCTTTAATATTACACTCACTTTAATCAATTTCTTTTGTCCTTGCATTATTCCTGAGGGTTACAGGGTGTATATGTAATGTTATTGCATCTGTTTGTTATGTATGGTGTTGGGGGTAGGTGTGGGGGTGTTGCGTGTTGAGTGTGTGTGTCACTCTCTTTTTCCTCCCCCCTCCCTTGTGTGCTAGGTATGGTACTCACCGTGGTCGTCTTCGCAACCGTTCGTGTTCCTGGAGTAGGTGGAGGTAGACCAGCATTGGAAATATGTGCAGTTCGGGCTCCATGGCGTTGTGGTTCTTCCTTGAGTGTAGAGAGGTGAATCGTTTCCCTTCTGTGTACTGTTTCCACTGTGCTTTTGATGGTGTTGGTACTGCCCCGGAAAAGGTGGCGGATTGGCCTCTCATAATACAGTGGGCGGTACATTGTCTTCTGCCTGTCTGTTGGCGGTTACCGCTGTGGGGCTTGTTGCTACTGCCGTAGCAGTTGGAGTGTTAAAGTGGCTGCCTGTGTTGCCGGTTTCCGTTGTGGTCAAAATTCTATTTTTCTTACCGCCAGCCTGTTGGCAGTATTACCGCCGCTTTATCACCGACCACCAGGGTTGTAATGAGGGCCTATATGTGAATTGTAAAAGTATTACACTTAGATGAGTCTAGAGCTGATTTTTTAGCAAACGTATATTTTAAATTTTTATATGAATATGTAATTATGATGAACGCAAGGGACTGTTATGTTTATACACAGTTATCTGCTTCTGTGTCAGAAGGTATCACATGGCATCATATACCGTTGACATATGGTATTTCTTGCAGTCTATTGCTAAGCATATTTTACAATAAGGGAAGTTTTCAATATTGTTTCTCAAACTATGATCTTGTGTTGCCAGAAGTTTCTTTGTTTAGACACCTGAATAAGAATCCTTATTTTAAAAGAGCTGAACTCATAGGGAAATAATTCTTTCTCCTAAAACCGTTAGACACTGCAGAAGCATATAGGCATAATTTGGCCTGTTCAATGTCTGACACTAAGAAGAAATTCCTGAATTTAGTTGAGGATCAAAGAAGGTTAATAGAATGCAAATCCAAAACAAATAAAGTTCTTACGTCCCAACACCAATGGATGAAAGAAGAAATAGAACATCAAGTGCAAGGGAATTTACCAGCTTTAACTTTACATTGGCAACACAAAGGGAAGTTGTATATACACATTGATCAGTGTTATATTGATCCATTGTTCATAGGGAAGAGTAATTGTGAGCATGTTTTTGATGTCAGAGGAAAGAGTGAATTCTTTCTGGATGGAAAGGATCCTGTGATCTCCGGAGAGTACTTTATCTGTGGACTCTATGCTTATTTCAAGTTGCCGAAAGTATGGCAAGCTACGTGTAATTTGGCAATAGTGTTTCCAAAGATCTATCATGTGGAACATTTTGGAAGTTCTGTGTGGAAAATGAATTGTAGAGCTAAACGAGGAGATAGTGCCTCAGAAATAGTGGGTGATATTTTTTTTTGCGCACTGATTCCATCGGTGGTAGTGATTATGAACAATCTGAAGATTAGACATGTGTTGCTGTTGATAAACACAGAGATGGTAACGATACGATCACTGGTTTTGGAAAATCAGCTTGTACTAAATTTGTTGCTTGAGAAATAGGGCGGAGTCTGTAAAAGTGTGAAAGTCCAGAAATGTTGAACTTATATTCCAGACAAAAGTAAAGATTTGCAGAGGTATTTTTATCTCCAAAAACCAAGGCACACCAAAGTAGACCACAAAGTCTATAGTGTGTAAAGCAAGTCAAATAAGAGTTCCGAACACGTCTTGTTGCTGGTTAGGTTTTATTCTTCTCAAGAAATGATGAGTTCAATAATAACAGCCAACACCTGTTTCATCATCAAGACTTTCTCAAGGCATATTCAACGGAAAAGTGAACATATGTAGAGCAAAATTTGTTCAGTCCTGATTGGACTTCCTGTTGGGACAGCCACACCCTTTGTGGTTGAGTGTGAATGCCAGCATGGCACCCGATGGACATTGCACAAGATCATAAGATGTATCTTTCCCCCAACAATTACTTTATGTATACTTAGGATGTGCAAACCTGTAAGCACAACCAGCTCTTTCTTATAGTTGAGTTGTAGAAATAAATTTGAAATATTTTAGGGTTGACGAAGGATTTGAAAGGGTTAGAAGCAACAAGTGCATAGAAAGCTATTGGAGATGGATTTTCTGCTATAGGTAGATGATTTGCAAATTTGGGAAGTAGAGTAATAGCTATTGTCTTGAGGCCATTCGTGCTTATTTCAATAGTGGCAGTACTTTTGTGAATTGAAAACAAACTTTTCGGGAGAAGAAAGATTTAGAAGGGTCAGAAGAGGAAAAGAGCTGAGGTTGAGATGGAAATAGACAGTATCAATATTACGATGACATGAAGTGTTTGGAAGATTAAAGTTGAAAGCTGTTCAAAACAACAAGGCTTTTGAGAATGAAAAAGGGTTTATGATGACTCAAAGAGTCATCAGAGGGAGGGTTGAAAGAGCATAGTTTGGCTGCACCTCCATGTGTCTGAAAATTAGGGTAGAAGGGTCGTCACATTTCAAGTGGTCACAATTGGTGGCCACATTTTTATATAAAGTGGAGAAACACTAACGTGCAAGCTGTTTCAATAAATGATGCATTGTAAAGGTTATAGAAAAAGTACACAGTAGATAAATGTGTTAGTTGAATTATAGAAGAATTATTGAAAAGGTATTATGATATATTGTTTAAATATTACTCTGTATAGTCATTTTGTACTTTAATCATAATTAACAGAATTAATTTAAATTGAAGTATATTCATATTTTCAAATAATTTGGCTGGAGCGAAGGCCTCATATCTTTCCTTGTTTAACCTAAAGAATGAATTTGCTTTTCATGTTTTTTACTGGAAGCCACAGGTGTCTGGATACGGAATTGAACTAATGAAAGGTTCTTTGTGCTCGAGAGATGAGAAGATTTTTGAGAGCTCATTATCATAAGGGGAGTTGTTTGAGAAGATGGTTGTAACTTTACTGAAGTTCTTGAATGTGAAGGGAGAGTGAGGTCATCATGGAGAGCTTCTGAAGTCAAAGTGTTAATTAAAATGGATTGATAGACTTGTTTATCAGTGCAGATGTTTTCATAGTGATGTAAGTTTCAACCAATATTCAACTTAAAAGGTGTGACGTCCAGAGAAACACAAATTTCTTCCGTCCGTAGCTGAGAGCGGATCTAATTGAACTATTGCTAGACTTAGATTCTCTCTATGGCTTTATGGCTTTGCACCTGTCTCAAAAGAAGTTCTACTGAAGATTCTGTTTGCTGAATATTTTATTTGGAAATCTTTAATATTAGAATAGGTACATTTAGCTTAAATGGTTAGGCAAGAGAATGGTATTTTAGAATTCAAACATCAGTCTTTGTTTCTGATTTTCTGCATAATCACCATTGAGATACTTGTTTTACATATACTGGTGAACTTTAATATTGTATAATGCTTTATCTCTCCATTAGCGATTGTGTACATTTATATCACGATTTTGAGACTCATTTATGTAAGTTTGATTTGAATCTGTAATAGAACCTTTGAAACTTTGAGATGGTCTCTGAGACTTAGGGGGTCATTCCGACCCTGGCGGTCCATGACCGCCAGGGCCGGGGACCACGGAAGCACCGCCAACAGGCTGGCGGTGCTTCCAGGGCCATTCTGACCGCAGCGGTAAAGCCACAGTCAGAAAAGGGGATCCGGTGGTTTTCCGCCGGTTTTCTGCCGGTTTTCCCCTGGCCCAGGGAATCCTCCATGGCGGCGCTGCTTGCAGCGCCGCCATGGGGATTCCGACCCCCTTCCCGCCATCCTGTTTCTGGCGGCTTTTACTGCCAGGAACAGGATGGCTGGAACGGGTGTCGTGGGGCCCCTGCACTGCCCATGCAGGGCAGTGCAGGGGCCCCCTAACAGGGGCCCACCATGATTTTCACTGTCTGCTTAGCAGACAGTGAAAATCGCGACGGGTGCTACTGCACCCGTCGCATACCTGCAACACCGCCGGCTCCATTCGGAGCCGGCTTCTATGTTGCATGGGCTTTCCCGCTGGGCCGGCAGGCGCTCTTTTGGCGGTCGCCCAGCAGGAAAGCCAGAATGGCATCCGCGGTCTTCTGACCGCGGAGCGGCCATTTGGCGGTGACCGCATGGCGGGCGGCGACCGCCGCCCGCCGCGGTCAGAATGACCGCCTTAGTGTGTGGTTCATCGGACCCCAGAATTATTGATAGGGTCTATTGCTCCTTCAGAACCAACATATTATAAAACCAAGTTCCATGGGATGGGCGGTCCATCTTTGGTCTAGACCCTCAGGTTTATCTTGATTTTTAAAAAAATCACAAGAGTATCACAGAGCTATGAAATAACACATTTCCACTCAACATTAATTGTGGACACTACTCAGGCTGCCACTATGGGATATCCTAACATTTGAGATCGAAGTCAATTCGGGAGTGAAAGAATGGGTATACTTTCCTTAATATTTGGGTCTATGAACATGAGATTTACTGACAATCAGCATTGCACTCCCAACTAAAAGCCACAACACAAAAACTGAGGGTTGAGTACAGTTTAGGGGCATTGTGAGAATTTAGGTTTAGGGTTTTGTTAGAAGCATCAGTGGAAGTAAAAATTATATTTTGAAAAAACAACATTCTTAAAGACATTCAAGTCTATCCAGGCTTTTGAGGTGTCTATGCTGTACAAAAAAGCCAGAGAAATTAGGAATTTTGCCACTGAAACATCAGTTGCAATTTTAATGTTGGTGCAGAGTAGCTAATACCTGCCTTTACCAAGGTAGAGCATCCCATATTCCAATCGTTAAGTATAAGACAAAGGACGAGATGGCCCTAAGTAAATTCATCTCCATTTATAGATGCCCACCAAACCCCCCTCCCACTATAGAATGAGAGGCAGCAATAGCCATTTGTTTAATGTTAATAGTGCCTCCTACCCCCAGTTTATAGCTAGTGACAGCTACCTTCATCACTTCCCAGGATCAGGGGAATCACCAACCATTACCCAGAGGCCTAAGGCACATGCACTCTAAGCTGAGAACATCTCTGGAGATTTCCTCAGCCCTGGAGAGGAGAGACAGCTTCCATCATTCCAGCACACCAAGGCACCATGGTAATCCCATACATTACCTTCCATGGTGGGTGCAAATACAACCGAAAAAAGGAGAATCCTGAAGACTATTTTCATAATTTCACTCTCAATTTATATTACTGAGGAAATTCATATTTCTCAAGCGATGCTTTTCCACTGCAAAGAAGGTGATCTTTGGGATTAGCATAGGCCCTCATTATGACATTGGCAGTAAAAACCGAATACTGGCGCCAACATACCGCCGGGGAGGCGAACATCCGTCCACCACATTATGACACAGACACACAAAACCGACAGAAAACAGCCACAACCACAAATCTGCCAGACCAACTGAACATGATAAACTGACGAAACTACCACCCATAGCGTTATGCCACCAAAACAAAGCCCTCCAAATAATAAACCACGAATCACCACAGTGGACATTCAACAACGGTAAACCATTGGCGGTGAACACCGCTGCGGCGGATATGACCACCCAAATACAAAACAAGACAACATTGGCCAGAACAAAAAACCCACACCTGACACAAATAAACACACACCCACCAACAGCACTATAAAACACACACCAAAATCACCCACAAACCTCTGCAAACAAGACAAGAAAGCTCCACTTCACGGAGACAATCCAAGAGAGAACTGCACACACATTACAACTACCAATTCAGCCGACACACACCACACACCTCACCGTATCACATATCATCCCTGAACAACCTACACACACACCCACAACATCCATCTTCCCACAAAGGCACCCCTGTTTCACCAATGAGGAGTTGCGGGTCATGGTGGAGGAACTAGTCAGGGTGGAGCAACAGCTATTTGGAGCACAGGTACAGCAGATGTCCATTGCCAGGAAATGGAGCTATGGTGGAGGATCGTGGACAGGGTGAACGCTGTGGGACAGCATCCACGAACAGTGGACAACATAAGGAAGAGGTGGAACGACCAACGGGGGAAGGTGTGTTCCATAGCAGCAAGGCACCAGCTCACTATCCAGAGGACTGGTGGTGGATCCCTACCTCCTCTCCCACAGCTGACAGCATGGGAGGAGCAAGTCTTGGCAATCCTGCATCCCGAGGGACTCACTGGAGTTGCTGGAGGACTGGACACTGGTGAGTCAAAATGTACGACCTATCACTCCCCCATACCAGCATGCCATCTTGACCCCCACCCTGACTCCCATCACCCCACTCCATCCCACACAGTGCACCACCACAATCAACAAATCTAAATGCTATGTCCTGCATGCCATACCCACTGCATGCACATCCCTTCCAGCCCTGCATGTACACCCACCACCAATGCATGCACAGCATGGAGAACTAAAAATCCCACAATCCATCCCCATATACAAATAAAAGGTGGCAAGGCAACCGCGATAATACAAGGGAAGATACGGATGCAGAATATGTCACAGACATGTAGCATAATATACCACTTACATCCCCACCGGTACCCCAGCCAATCTCAGCAGCGAGGAGGTTCCACGGCTACCCAGTCCCCGTCCAGAAGATGCCCCCAGTGATGACAGCAACTCTAGAGTACTGGATATGGATGAACTCCCTGGCCCATCAGCGACCAAGGGTCAGTCGGCTACCCCAGCCCACACCTAGTCCACCACAGAGCCTCCCCCCTCAGTATCTAACACCACAGCAGCCACCCAACGTTCCCAAACCTCTGTCCCCAGGACACATCAATCAGCAGTGTGACCACGTGTACAGGGACACCAGTCCACACCTCACAGGCAAGACAATGAGGGTCCAGGGGTCAGTGGCAGTGGGCACTCTGTTCAGGAGACACAGGCAGAGGGGGCCAGGGATGGTCATAGGACAGCTGTGCGCCAGGGGGAGGACAGGCCAAGGGAACCAACTGCCCAGGAGGCACTCAGTAATGTCATAGGGGCATATCAACAATCCCAGGACAAGATGGGTCAGGTGATAAACATCATGCAGGAGAACCAGCGGCTGCAGGGGGAACACCACCAGGAGATCAAGCAAGAATTGCAGGCCCTGAGCACCACCATGGTCTCCATTGCAAGGGTGCTGGATGATATGGCCAACATCATGAGGGTCTACACAGCACACCAGAGGGGCTATTCCACTAGACAGTGTACTCACCATCACTTTACATCTGGAGGCCCTGCCACAGGACCCACAGGCTACCAGCACCCTTCCCCCTCCAGAAGATGAACCACCCCGCAAACGGTCCCTGCAACCCAGACAGACACCAGAGACACTTGCCAAGACAAAGACCATCGCCAGGAAATGAGGCCCTCCTTAATGTCTCCCATGTGTTCCACTGTGTCACCCTGTCCACTTTGAGCTGCCATGGCTCCCCTTCCTATGGCCCCATGGACACTGGACCTGTGCTACAAACAGACTGGCCCACTACACTGGACGATTTTCAACCATCACCCCCACTCTATTGCACTTCCCATTGTATACCAATTTTCAATAAACACCCTTGGGCACAACTTAAGTAAAAGGGCCAGATGTATGAAAACTGGAGATTGCGAATTGCAAAGAGTGATTTTTAAGAAATCGCTTTTACTGAGTCGCAATTGGCCATGTACCAATATTGCGATTCTGAAATAGCGATTTCTTAAAAATCGCTATTTGTGATTTGCCAGGCCCATTTACCGAATCGCTATTTGGATTTTCACAAATTGCAATGTTTTTGCGATTCGGTAAAAAATCGCAAATTGCGAGAAAGTTTGAGAAAGCACACCTGGAGGAGCCTGATGACATCACCAGCAGGAAATGAGTCATCCCAGGCAGTTTCAGGTGCCACACCCAAACCAGCATCCTGAGAGAGAGCAGCCCAGCCACACAGAGCAGCACTCAGAAGGAGCCAGAACACCTGAGCAAGGATGGATACCCCAGGCCAAGCACAGGGGAAGGGTGAAAGAAAGTGCAAGCTGAAATTCAGCGAGCAGGAGCTTAAGGTGCTAACTGAGGAGGTGGTCAGGAGCCATGACCGCCTGTTTGGCTCACTCCAGGTGCCTGAGAGTGAGAAGAGGAGGCTATGGTTGGACATACAGTCAAAAATCTGCACAATTGGAGTGGCACAGCGCTCCATTGAAGAGATAAAAAAAAGGTGGTATGACCTTCGGTCCCGTGCAAAGGAGAGGGTGGCAAGGAGACTTGCGGAGGCCAGGAGCACAGGAGACGGTCCACCCACAGAGGCACCATCAACACCATTGGAGAACCTAGTGGAGTCCACACTCCTCCCTGAAGCTGTGACTGGGGTCACAGAGATCGACACCTCCGGCACACCAAGTACCAACTAAGGTACGTGCAATTTTGATTCGTAACCCTGTATGTGTATGCACAAAAGCCCCTTAGGAACTAGCAAGTAATGTGAAACAGTGTGAGAAGTAGTCCAGTCCACATCTTAGAAGCAGCACTACAATGCATTATGGTAGTGGCAGTCCACAACCCAGAACTGAAAGTAGCACAACAATGTATTTAGGTAGAGTGACACCCAGAGGAACACAACACACACAACACGGTGTAGAGAAGTACCTGTACCTTTATTACCATTGTCTGACCGAAAATGTAACATACATAACTGACATGCTGCATATTGTTGTAGCAGGTGGGCCAGGCCCAGCAGCCACAGCATCTGCACTGGTAGGCGAGACAGACACCCATCTGGAGTCAGATTCAATCACCAGTGGGTCCCTCAACATAGCGACTTTACGACGCAGGCCCAGTGCACTGCCACTGCCAGAGCTCAGCAATGACTCCGATGAGCAGCAGGAAGGGCCAAGTACCCCATCAGCAACAGACAGGCGCAGCCAGATTCAGGAGGGCAGGTGTCATCCAACCACAGCACCACGCAGGATGGCGACAGATTCCTGGGCACAGCAGCATGAGGCAGGTGAGGGTCCCTCCTTATTTGGTGGCCTGGAAGCTGCTATGTTGCAGCAGCAGCGTCTACAAAATAAGCGGATCCTTGCATTAGATAAAAACCTGCGCAAACTTAACCGCAACATGATGGGCCTGCATCGCCAACTTGACTCCCTCAATAATAACATTGTACAGCTGCGTGAGGGACAGGTGCAGGCATCACAGGACACCAGGGACCTTACAACTGCTGTCCATGAACTCTGCCAGGAGCTGCGCCATGAGAGGATGAGCCAGCGTAGACAGGAGCGCAAATTCCGTACCATGTTTGGCAGCTTCTGTCGTTCCTCTAACAGTATGGCAAATTCTACAGCACTGATTGCCCGTCGTGCAGTGGCTGCGCAAGTGGAGGCAGCACACAGCAGCAGGGACATTGTAAATGGACTTGTGCAGATCACGAATGTGATCGAACACATCATGGGACCAAGATCAGCCACTCTGAGTGAGCTAGCACTGGGGGACACTGAGGACAGTTCCAGACTCTGCAATGTTCCCGTACCAGCAGCGGACACCAGACGGCGCAGTGCCAGGAACAACACTGCCACTGAGGGTGACAATAGAGGTGCCAGTGACGTAACTGGGCACCCGAGTGGTGTGCGAGGCGCAAAAAATGACTCTAGCTGCAATTGGACTGCTGTTGACACTATGAAGTAATAATGCATAACTCTGGTTCTTCATTGGTTTGCGTTTCTCACATTACCTGTTTTTTGTTATTACTCACACGTACATTACCTGACTTAAGGTAATACATTTATTTCACTACAGGTACAGTTTTCAGAGGATTTGTGTCATTAATACTCACGTCTGAAATGGTTGTGTGTGATGTCGGCACGCCTTTGCCTTCCTTCTGCTGCACTTGTCCTGTCTGCTGGCTGTAGAGGTGGTATGGGATCGTCATCCTCATCAGATTCAGATTCACATATTTCTACAGGTATGCCCCTGGTGGTAGCTATATTGTGCAAGATTGCACAAGTAGCCACTATTCTACATGTAGTCTCTGGACTGTAGTGTAGTGTCCCTACACCTTTGTGGAGGCACCGGAAGCGACTCTTCAGCATTCCAAATGTGCACTCCATCACGTTGCGGGTTGCCCTGTGTGCTGCCTTGTATCTCCGTTCAGCTGGTGTTGTAGAAATGAGGTAGGGCGTCATCATGTAGGTGTGCACTGCGTAAGCACTGTCTCCTGGAAGGGACAGAGGGTGTGATGAGTAACTGAGCCATCTGACATCGGTACGCCATCAGTGCGCCAGTGTACAGAGGGACAATACCTAGTAGATATCCTTCACTAAACTCCCCAGCTAGCAGTCTTGTGTGAATCCCGCTGTGGCGAAAGATGTACGAATCATGTGTGCTCCCTGGGTACCTGGCCACGAGACCAGTAATGATGTAGGAGGCATTGCATATCACCTGTATATTCATGTAATGTTGGTATTTCCTGTTGCGGTACACATACTCTGTGGCTGATGGTGGACAGATTGACACATGTGTGCCATCTATGGCACCTAGGACGTGGGGGAACTGTGCTATCTGGTAAAACTCTATTTTTGTCTGCTGTAATTCCTGTGGGGTGTGAGGGAATCTGATGTACTGTTGTAGTTTTCTCAGCATGGCGTTGATGAATGCATTTAAAAATCTAGAGAGGGTACTCTGTGAGACCCCTCCAGCTGCTGCTATGACCCCTTGATAGCTCCCTGAGGCGAGTAGGTGGAGGGAGCATAATACCTGCACATGAGTGGGTATGCTGTGAGTCCTTAGTGTTCTGCGCTGCAGTATGGGTTTTAGCTTAGCTATCAGATCAAGTATCATGGCTGAGTTCAACCTATACCTCTCATATATTTCCTCCTCCGTCAGGTTAAAAAGTGTAATGCGCACTATGAAAATGCGCTCCTCTCTCCTCCTCCCTCTCCTCAAACCAGCCAAGATCCTCATCCTCCTCGCCATGACGTAGAGTGCAGCCATTGTTGAAAAGAGTTTGAGGCATTCTGGGCCTCTTTATATAGGTTGCACCTGGTTACCACCTGGTTTCAGTTCATGGTATTTTGCATGTGCAAAATGCCATTCTGCGAAAAATCGCAATTTGCGATTTTTTGATGCATCTCTTTGTGACTTGGATTTTGCGACTCGCAATTTGCGCCTCTCAATTTCGTACTGGTAATACCGAATTGCAAAATGCGACTCGCAAAACCCGGGTTGCAACGCAAAAAATTGCAATTTTTGGTCTGCGAATGCCTTTCATGCATCGCAGACCACGTTTTTGCACTTGCAAACAGCAGATTTTTGTGATTCGCACTGTTTGCGAGTGCAAAACTATTTCATATATCTGGTCCATAGTGCTTTATCTACAGGTAATGTACAATGTATAGAACTGTACTGAACTGCATGATTCTGTGAAAATGTCCAGTAACATGTTGACGCATCCTACAAATGTGTCTCAGCAGTCTGTACACATCACAGCAGTACACTGTTGTAACCACAGCAACATCTGCAATAAGAGAAAGCATAGGTGAGAGTCAGGTGGGATACAAAGGTAATGACTTGCATTATGCTACAGTCACACAGCACAACACTAAAATGTAGAAATGTTTAGTTCAACAGTCTTACCCGAGTGTCACTGGAAGTACTGCAGGATCATATGTGACCTGTTGTCCGCATCCTCCTCCTCCTCTTCCTCCTCCTCCTCCTCCTCACTGTCCTCAGTGTCTACTGCTCCCACAGCTGCATTGTCACCCCCTCCTCCTGCAGATAGGGCACATGCTGTCTGAGGTCCAAATTGTGAAACATACAGCACACAACAACAGTTCTGCAGACCTTCTCAAGGGAATAGCGCAGAGATCAACCTGTCAGATAGAGGCACCTGAACCTAGTCTTCAGGGGACCGAAGGTCCTTTCACCAATCTTCCTGGTACGCCCATGAGCATTATTGTACCTATTTTCATCCCCTGTTTTTGGATTCCTAACAGGGGTCAGGAGCCAGGACAGGTTTGGGTAGCCGGAATCACATACAAGAAGTAAGGGACACACTTTAGCCCTCCACAAAGGCAAGGGCTATGATTCCTGAAGGCATACACTGACATACATTGGGTGGGGACTCAGGCTCACCTATTAGCCATACTCTGTGCCTCTGTAGTTGTGCCATCAGCTGTGGAACGCTGCTATTCCTAAGGACAAAGGCATCATGCACCGACCCAGCATACTTGGCAGTGATGTGGGAGATGTTCTGGTCAGCAAGGCACACCATCTCGACATTGAGTGAGTGGAAACTCTTCTGATTCCTGTACACTTGTTCATTGGCCCTGGGAGGCTAAGGCAATATGGGTCTCATCAGTGGTCCCAATTACATGTGGTATATATCCCATTGCAGAGAATCCAGCCTCCACAGTGGGTAAATCATCTACCTGGGGGAATGCGATGTACATGCACATGTGTTTGGGCAAGGCTGCCAAAACCCTTGCAAGCACAATAGAGAACATTGGCTATGACATTCCTACAGCCAAGCCCACTGTCACCTGGAAAGAGCCAGTTGCCTGGAAATGGAGCACTGAAAGTACATGCACAAGAGGGGGTATTACTGTAGTGCTACGGATAGCAGGTAGCAGATCAGGCTCCAATTGTGCGCACAGCTCTCTGATTATGGCCTTGTCCAGACAACAGGTGAGTATGATGTGCCTGTCCTCCAGTGTAGCCAAGTCCAGAAGGGGTCTGTACACTGGTGCTTGCCTCCTCCTCATATTCCTCTGCAGTGGTTGTTACCTAAGAGACCTAAAAGGAAAAAGAGTGTGACTACAGGAACTACGAACATACTACAGCAGTGTACACAGAGCATGCTTGTATGTTGGACACTGGAACTGTATAGGTGAGAACATTTGACTACAATCACGCACTTATCACTCTGTACATGTGTACCAGCATTAGAAAATGGATTCCGCCTGTCCTGTATTCAGGGACAGGTGGAAGTGACCTAACTCCACTGGCGTTCGCATCATGACGGAAGGCGGTCTGCAACGCTGTGCAATTCCTCCAATGGTTCACATAGCACTCTATGGAGTATGGTAACCAATGATGATCAACGCCGACAGTGCCCAGCTAGGGACAGCTTCCCAATGAGGGAGGGTTGTCTGTCGGAACCCAACCCCCCAATGGTTGCTATGATTGACTCTGTGCTCCCTTTCTTTCTCCCCTCCTCTCCTTTTGTCCTCCTGCGAAGACGCAAGGGCACCGGCAAGTGAGGGAGCTGCAGTCCGTGAGACCCAGAAGACAGAGTACAGTGACACCAAAGGGACCAGTGGGACAGAGGGGGTGGCAGATCCCTCTGGGACCACCCCAGCTACAGGGTCTATTGCCACCCCGTACCAGTACTGCCCTTCCAGTAACCCTCATCGAGTTGCCCGGGCCCGCTCACCCAGGAGGGTGGGCATCTCCTTCACCCTAGCCACCTCAGACCCTGCCCCAGTCAGACCTGCTGCCCTCTGTGAGGAGGCCATCGACCTCCTGAGATCCACCTCAGTAGGGCAGGCAACAATTGTGAATGCCATCCACGGGCTGGCATCTCAGATGTTGCAATGCAATGCCTTCCTGGAGGGCATTCACAGTGGATTGGCGGCCCTACAGAGATCATTTCAGGCTCTGGCCTCTTCAATGATTGCAGTTAGTGTCCCTGTTACATCCGTCCCCCTCCAACTACCACTTCCCAGTCCCAGTCTCCTGGCCCGCACCAAGGACACTCCTCCCCACCAAAATAGAGGACTTAAGTGCCACCCTCTCCCAAACAGACTACCAAGACCATGGACCCACCTCCAAAACCTAGGGCCAAGGAGGCCCCACCCAGATCCAAAGCCAAGGAGGCCCAACCTAGATCCAAGCCCAAGGAGGCCCCAGCTAAATCCAAAGCCCAAGGAGTCCCCACCCAGATCCAAGGCCAAAGAGGTCCCACGAAGATCCAAGGCCAAGGAGGCCCCAGCCAAGACTGAGCCCAGGGAGGCCCCACCCAGATCCAAGCCCAAGGAGGCCCCACCAAGATCCAAGCCCGAGGGGGCCCCAGCCAAGACTGAGCCCAAGGAGGGCCCACCCAAAACCAAGGGCAAGGAGGCCCCAGCCAAGACTGAGCCCAAGGAGGCCCCAGCCAAAACCAAGGACAAGGAGGCCCAAGCCAAAACCGGGCCTAAGGAGCTCTATCCTGAACCAGGGGCCAAGGAGCCCCCTCAGTAACCAGTGGGCAGGAAGCCCCCTCTAGAACCAGTGGGCAGAGAGCCCCCTCAAGAACTAGTGGGCAAGGAGCCCCCTCCAGAACCAGTGGGCAAGGAGCCCCCTCCAGGGCCAGTGGGCAGGGAGCCCTCTCCAGAACCAGTGGGAAAGGAGCCCCCTCCGGAACCAATGGGCAAGGAGCCCCCTCAAGAACCAGTAGGCAAGGAGCCCCCTCCAGGGCCAGTAGGCAAGGAGCCCCCTCCAGAACCATTGGGCAGGGAGCCCCCTCCAGACCCAGTGGGCAGGCAGCCCCCTCCAGAATCAGTGGGCAAGGAGCCCCCTCAAAAATCAGTCGGCAAGGAGCCCTCTCCAGGGCCAGTGGGCAGGGAGCCCCCTCCAGAACCAGAGGGCAAGGAGCCCCCTGGAGCCCTCTCTAGAACCAGTATGCAAGGAGCCCCCTCAAGAATCACTGGGCAAGGAGCCCCCTCCAGAACCAGTGGGCAAGCAGCTCCCTCCAGAACCAGGGGGCAAGGAGCCCCCACCCAATGATATGCCCCTCAACACCCCTCTCTCCTGTGGTGCCTGCCCATTACCAACATGATGTCCCTGAACGGTGGAGTCCTGATGTTGTCAGGAGTCAAGCTGGACTTTTCCCTGTGGGCATTTGTGATTTTGGACTTTCCTCTGCGCCTACATGTGTGTAAGTATGCAGTAGTGTATGTTTTTGTATTTTGAATATTCATCCAACAAGAATACAGTGGTTGGAACAGAGGTATGTGTCCTAGCTTCCTCTGCTCCTGGGTTCTGTTACTGTCGATTTACTCTGCAGCTGGTTCTGGGTGTGTGGTGTGTGTGTATTCTGATTGTGTGTGTGTGTCACTCTCCCCCCCCTCTCTCTCTCTTGTGTGCTAGGCGGCTGTACTTACCGTCGTCGTCTTCGTTGGTGCTCCAGGATGGCCATAGCGTGGTACAGCATTGGTAAGACTTGCAGTTCGAGTTCCATGGCAGCCGCCGACTCCTGTGTCCCCCTGGAGGTGAGTGTCTCCTTTTATATGATGTGTTTCCGCCAGGCTTTTGGTGTTGTTGCTACCGCCCCAGAAATCCTGGCAGTGTGCTATGTCATAATTTGGTGGGTGGATGCTTGTCTTCCGCCTGCCTGTAGGTGGCTACCGCTGTGTTCAGTGTTCGTACCTCGCTGGTGGTTGGTGTGGTACATTGGCTGTCTATGGGAGGGTTCTCAGCCATGATCATTATTTGGCGGTCATTACCGCCGGCTTGGCGACGGTACTACGACCATCGCTGGCGTGGCAGTAACCTAACTGTCAAGGTCATAATGACCACCATAGTGTGTTGGGAGCGTCGAGAGCCCCTAGTAGAGTGACAGGATTCCTGTTAGACTTGACATCCTTGGTGTGGTTTTCCTCCAAACTTTTTGCCTTCACCCCTCCTGTTACAGAACCCATTTTTGTCGGCTTTTAGGACTACTACCCAGTGCTAAAGTGCTTGTGCTCACTCTTGCAAAAATGATAAAATTAGCTTACACCCAATTGGAATATTTAATTTACATGTAAGCCCTTAGTAAAGTGGCATACCATAAACCCAGGACTGGTAAATTATTAAATATTACTAGCGGGCCTGCAGTACTCATTGTACCACACACTTATGTAGCTCTTTAAAGCCTGTCTCGTACCTGTCATTGCAGTCTGTGTGTGAAGTTTTAAATTGTCATTTCGACCTGGCAAAATGAACCTTTTTGCCAGGCTTAAATCTCCCTATATAATAAATATAAGTCACACATAGAGTAGGCCCTAAACAGCCCATAGGGTATTTAAAAGTCGGATATGTACTTTTAAGTTTTACATGACGTGGTTGTGAAAAAACTCCTAAATTTGTGTTGCACTATTATGAAGCCTACCTCTACCACTGGATAACACTGGGACACCTTATTTTGTTCCATAAGTGATACATTTTGTCAAGGAGCCCATAGGAATTTCATATTTGGTGTCTGTACAATTGTATTTTAAAACCCTCTTTAATGGTAAAATCAGATTTTAAGTCACAATCCTGAAAATGCCACTTTTTAGAAAGTTGGTATTTCTTGTCCTAACCATTTGGTTCCTGGAGCCCTAATTCCTGGATACATGACTAGATGTAGTTGCTCTTGGTATAGTTCTCCCAGACAGCCACACAACAGAGGGTCGGGCGCTGGTAGGATGGGCCATCGTGACTTGATGAGGAGGTCGAAGCTGTCAAGTGTCACACTTGGGTGGTCATTCCAACCTTGCGGTAAAATCAGCTTACCGCTGTCAGAAGACCGCCAACATACCGCCGCGGCCGCGGTAAACCGCCACGGTCATTCTGACCCACAACAGGCAAACCGCCAAACCACAGACATCCACAAAAGTCCGCCACACCAAAGGCCAGCGAGAAACTGGCGATGACCAAACCTCCACCGTCACGGCAACAGAAATACGCCCACACTATCACGACACACGAATCCACGCGGCGGTCTTTCAACCGCGGTATTCTATTGGCGGTTCACACAGCCGCGCTCAAAATACACACACACTTACAAAATACAACCACATTGGACAAATCAAAAAACACACACCTGATTCACATACAAACACCACTCCCACACACCCAGCACAATATAAAACACACACCCACATCACCCTCAAACCCCCACTCCTCCAGAATCGGGACCACGCACAGAGAAATAGAGATCCGAGCACCCAGACGCGCATTTTACTTTCACCCAGCAATATTACCACGCACTTCACACAACACACCAATACACATCACCACACTTAGCACCACACAATCCACCCCACACATCACCCACACCACCCCATGGCACCGCAAAGACACCCCAGGTTTTCTGAGGATGAACTCAGGGTCATGGTGGAGGAAATTGTACGGGTAGAGCCACAGCTCTTCGGGACACAGGTGCAGCACACCACCATTGCCAGGAAGATGGAGCTATGGAGCAGAATAGTCGACAGGGTAAATGCAGTGGGACAGCACCCAAGAAATGGGGACGACATCAGGAAGCGGTGGAACGACCTACGGGGGAAGGTGCGTTCAATGGTATCCAGGCACAACATCGCGGTGCAGCGGACTGGCGACGGACCCCCACCTCCTCCCCCAGAATTTACCACATGGGAGGAGCAGGTCTTGGCGATCCTGCATCCTGAGGGCCTCGCAGGAGTATCTGTAGGAATGGACTCTGGTAAGTCTCATCTTCACAACTTCATCCCCCCAACCCCACCAGCATGCCAACTCATACCCCCACCCTCACCCTCACCCCCATCATACACACCTACTCCTTGCAAATGTCTCACCATCACAACCCACCCATCCCAACCCCAAGCCCTGCATGCGACCACAAAGCATGGAGACCCATCACCAAAGCATGCCCACTGCACATTCCCATCCCCCCCCAAACCACCGTCACAAAAGCCCCCACACAGGAATGCCAGCACTGGGGTACACGGGCACCAACCCATTGCACGCTATGGCACACACAGATGCAATACCCATCCATTTATACCCCTGCAGGACCCGAACGCCACGTCACCGCGCAGGAGGGTCCACAAGTGTCCACTCCACCCCCAGAAGAGGCCCACAGTGATGACAGCACCTCTGTCGACCTGGATCTAGACGACCAGCCCGGCCCATCGGGGACCTCGGGACAGTCAGTTCCCCTCAGACAGCCACAGGCCACAGCAGACCTTCCCCCCTCTGGGAACACCAGCACAGCACCCACCCAGCGGGCCCATACCTCTGTCCCCAGGACACGTCAATCAGCGGTGTGTCCACCACTACAGGGCACCCAGGTTAACCCACCACCCCAACAACAACAGGGACCTGGGGGCAGTGGTAGTGGGCACACGGTCCAGGGGACAGAGGCCCAGGGAAACAGGGGAACTGGGAGGGCTGCTGTGCGACGGGGGGGACAGGCCCAGGGAACCCACTCTCCACGAGGCCCTCTCCTCCATCATGGGAGCCTACCATCATTCCCAGGGGACGATGGCGACGGTCCTGGCCAGGTTTCAGGAGATCCAGCTCCTGCAGGAGGAACAGTATTTGGGGTTCAGGGAGGAACTACGAACCATCAGTTCCGCCCTGGGCACCATTGTAGGGGCTCTGAATCAGGTGGTCACCACATTGCGGAACACTGTGGCACCACAAAGGGCCCCTGACACTAGCATGGACCAAGAACTGCCTACCACCTCTCCCGGCGCTGGTGGACAGGAGGCCCCGCCACAGGACCAACAGGCCACCAGCACCCCACCCCCTGCAGAAGGAGAACCACCCCGCAAGCGGGCCCTGAGATCCAGGAAGAAGACAGAGTAAGATGCCAAGACCCCCGCCAGCAAAGGATACCTCCCTGATTGTCATCCCACTTAACCACATTGTCACCCTGTCCATCCTTAAACTGCCCCTGCTCCACTTCCCACAGCCATTTGGACAATGAACCTGTGATAATACTAGTCTGGACTCTGCCATGGACAATCCTCCACCATCATCCCTCACCGATTTGCAACCACCCACCAATATAGAGCACAGAAATAAACACAGTTATTGCACAAAACATTCTGGAGTCTGGCTGTGATTTAGTACAAATGTATTAGAGATTACTGTGCCAAAATGCACATTTACATTGTGATGCCAACATACCACTGTCACACAGCTGTAGTCCATGGGGAAACAAAGCAGATGTCACGCAGTGGGGCCCACATCTCTGAAATCGGAAGGGAAAGTCACAACTCAGTTACCATACACTGGGGGAAAAGGACAGACAGTAGAGACGTAGTAGTGGTTAAGTATATGTAATATGCCGGTGTGGATTCTTACCTGTGTGTCACTGAAAATACTGCTGTATTACTGTGTTCCTGTTGTCTATGTCGTCTTCTTTGGCTTCCTCGTCTTCACTCTCCACAGGCTCCACAGCTGCTACAATACCACCATCTGGACCATCCTCCTGCAGAAAAGGCACCTGGCGTCGCAAAGCCAGGTTGTGAAGCATACAGCAGGCCACGATGATCTGGCACACCTTCTTTGGTGAGTAGAATAGGGATCCACCTGTCATATGGAGGCACCGGAACCTGGCCTTCAGGAGGCCAAAGGTCCGCTCGATCACCCTCCTAGTTCGCCCATGGGCCTCATTGTAGCGTTCCTCTGCCCTTGTCCTGGGATTCCTCACTGGGGTCAGTAGCCATGACAGGTTGGGGTAACCAGAGTCACCAATTAGCCACACACGGTGCCTCTGGAGTTGACCCATTACGTAAGGGATGCTTCTATTCCGCATGATGTACGCGTCATGCACTGAGTCAGGGAACTTGGCATTCACATGGGAGATGTACTGGTCTGCCAAACACACCATCTGTACATTCATCGAATGATAACTCTTCCTGTTTCTGTACACCTGTTCACTCCTGCTGGGGGGTACCAACGCCACATGTGTCCCATCAATGGCACCTATGATGTTGGGGATATGTCCAAGGGCATAGAAGTCACCTTTCACTGTAGGCAAATCCCCCACCTCAGGGAAAACGATGTAGCTGCGCATGTGTTTCAGCAGGGCAGACAACACTCTGGACAACACCTTGGAAAACATAGGCTGAGACATCCCTGATGATATGGCCACTGTTGTTTGAAATGACCCACTTGCAAAGAAATGGAGCACTGACAGCACCTGCACTAGAGGGGGGATCCCTGTGGGTTGGCGGATTGGTGACATCAGGTCTGGCTCCAGCTAGGCACACAGTTCATGGATAGTGGCTCGGTCAAGCCTGTATGTCAGTATGACATGTCTTTCCTCCATTGTCGACAGGTCCACCAGCGGTCTGTACACGGGAAGATTCCTCCATCTCCTCGCATGTCCCAGCGGACGGTGCCTATGAAGGACAACAGCGAGCACAGAGTCAATCAACCAACAGGTACGTAACCACAGCTTGCACATAACACGATTCCCAATGCATTGAATGGCTTGTATGAGTGTTGATGCAAGGCCTAGGTATGTGTGACGCAGTAGAAAGAAAGCCATGTGGGCCCCTGAAATGGCGGCTGCCTGACCTGTGAAGTGCGACAATGGGATGTGAGGTAAATGCGCTGGCGTGGCACACCGTGGCGGTAGGCGGTCGAAGACCGCGGCGCTAAGCACCATTGGTTAACATTGAACCCTATGGGTCTCAGGAGCCAATGAAGATGTGCGCCGGCGGTCACGGTACGCACCGCCGCGGGCGTGACCGCCATTTTCTATCAGCTTAATCACTCGATACCTGATCTTCGACAGAAGAGGATCTACACTGCAAGTGCTGCTGTGACCTCGGTCTGGAAGAGACAATGGCTCATGCGACTGGGGAAAGGGCCCCTGCCTTCACTGCTCAGGAATTGGAGAAACTTGTGGATGGGGTCCTCCCCCAGTATGCGCTACTCTACGGTCCTCCAGACCAACAGGTAAGTACACTGGGACCATGCTTTGTGGGCAATGCCTGTGTTGAGTGGGGTGGATGAATCATGGTGGGGAGGGGAGCGATTGAGGCATGCATCAAACGACGGTGAGAGCATGTGCCACATGGCAAGGGTAGGGATGGGGGGCCACTCTCATTGAGCATGCAGATGGTGATGACTATTTTTCCCCCCCTGTACATTTCACATAGGTCAGCGCCCACCAGAAGATCGATATTTGGCGTGCCATCGCCAAGGACGTCCGGACCCTGGGGGTCCACCAGAGACGGGGCACCCACTGCCGGAAGAGATGGGAGGACATCCGACGCTGGAGCAGGAAGACGGCGGAGGCTCAGCTGGGGATGGCCTCCCAACGTGGGAGGGGTGCCAGTCGGACTTTGACCCCCCTGATGTCCCGGATCCTGGCGGTGGCCTACCCCGATTTGGATGGGCGCGTGAGGGCATCACAGCAGACACAAGGGGGTGAGTACACTCTCATTCAGTTGACTTTGCGCGCAGTGGAGGTGTCTGGGTGGGGTAGGCACACCAAGTACCAACTAAGGTATTTTGATTCGTAACCCTATATGTGTATGCACAAAAGCCCATTAGGAACTAGCAAGTAATGTGAAACAGTGTGAGAAGTAGTCCAGTCCACATCTTAGAAACAGCACTACAATGCATTATGGTAGTGGCAGTCCACAACCCAGAACTTAAAGTAGCACAACAATGTATTTAGGTAGAGTGACACCCAGAGGAACACAGCACACACAACACGGTGTAGAGAAGTACCTGTACCTTTATTACCATTGTCTGACCGAAAATGTAACATACATAACTGACATGCTGCATATTGTTGTAGCAGGTGGGCCAGGCCCAGCAGCCACAGCATCTGCACGGGTAGGCGAGACAGACACCCATCTGGCCTCAGATTCTATCACCAGTGGGTCCCTCAACATAGCGACTTTACGATGCAGGCCCAGGGCACTGCCACTGCCAGAGCTCAGCAATGACTCTGATGAGCAGCAGGAAGGGCCAAGTACCCCATCAGCAACAGACAGGCGCAGCCAGATTCAGGAGGGCAGGTGTCATCCAACCACAGCACCACGCAGGATGGTGACAGATTCCTGGGCACAGCAGCATGAGGCAGGTGAGGGTCCCTCCTTATTTGGTGGCCTGGAAGCTGCTATGTTGCAGCAGCAGCGTCTACAAAATAAGCGGATTCTTGCATTAGATAAAAACCTGCGCAAACTTAACCACAACCTGATGGGCCTGCATCGCCAACTTGACTCACTCAATAATAACATTGTACAGCTGCGTGAGGGACAGGTGCAGGCATCACAGGACACCAGGGACCTTACAAGTGCTGTCCATGAACTCTGCCAGGAGCTGCGCCATGAGAGAGTGAGCCAGCGTAGACAGGAGCGCAAATTCCATACCATGTTTGGCAGCTTCTGTCGTTCCTCTAACAGTATGGCAAATTCTACAGCACTGATTGCCCGTCGTGCAGTGGCTGCGCAAGTGGAGGCAGCACACAGCAGCAGGGACGTTGTAAATGGACTTGTGCAGATCACCAATGTGATCGAACACATCATGGGACCAAGATCAGCCACTCTGAGTGAGCTAGCACTGGGGGACACTGAGGACAGTTCCAGCCTCAGCAGTGTTGCCGTACCAGCAGCGGACACCAGACGGCGCAGTGCAAGGAACAACACTGCCACTGAGGGTGACAATTGAGGTGCCAGTGACGTAACTGGGCACCCGAGTGGTGTGCGAGGCGCAAAAAATGACTCTAGCTGCAATTGGACTGCTGTTGACACTATGAAGTAATAATGCATAACTCTGGTTCTTCATTGGTTTGCGTTTCTCACATTACCTGTTTTTTGTTATTACTCACACGTACATTACCTGACTTAAGGTAATACATTTATTTCACTACAGGTACAGTTTTCAGAGGATTTGTGTCATTAATACTCACGTCTGAAATGGTTGTGTGTGATGTCGGCACGCCTTTGCCTTCCTTCTGCTGCACTTGTCCTGTCTGCTGGCTGTAGAGGTGGTATGGGATCGTCATCCTCATCTGATTCAGATTCACATATTTCTACAGGTATGCCCCTGGTGGTAGCTATATTATGCAAGATTGCACAAGTAGCCACTATTCTACATGTAGTCTCTGGACTGTACTGTAGTGTCCCTACACCTTTGTGGAGGCACCGGAAGCGACTCTTCAGCATTCCAAATGTGCACTCCATCACGTTGCGGGTTGCCCTGTGTGCTGCATTGTATCTCCGTTCAGCTGGTGTTGTAGAAATGAGGTAGGGCGTCATCATGTAGGTGTGCACTGCGTAAGCACTGTCTCCAGGAAGTGACAGAGGGTGCGATGAGTAACTGAGCCATCTGACATCGGTACGCCATCAGTGCGCCAGTGTACAGAGGGACAATACCTAGTAGATATCATTCACTAAACTCCCCAGCTAGCAGTCTTGTGTGAATCCCGCTGTGGCGAAAGATGTACGAATCATGTGTGCTCCCTGGGTACCTGGTCACGAGACCAGTAATGATGTAGGAGGCATTGCATATCACCTGTATATTCATAGAATGTTGGTATTTCCTGTTGCGGTACACATACTCTGTGGCTGATGGTGGACAGATTGCCACATGTGTGCCATCTATGGCACTTAGGACGTGGGGGAACTGTGCTATCTGGTAAAACTCTATTTTTGTCTGCTATAATTCCTGTGGGGTGTGAGGGAATCTGATGTACTGTTGTAGTTTTCTCAGCATGGCGTTGATGAATGCATTTAAAAATCTAGAGAGGGTACTCTGTGAGACCCCTCCAGCTGCTGCTATGACCCCTTGATAGCTCCCTGAGGCGAGTAGGTGGAGGGAGCATAATACCTGCACATGAGTGGGTATGCTGTGAGTCCTTAGTGTTCTGCGCTGCAGTATGGGTTGTAGCTCAGCTGTCAGATCAAGTATCATGGCTGAGTTCAACCTATACCTCTCATATATTTCCTTCTCCGTCAGGTTAAAAAGTGTAATGCGCACTATGAAAATGCGCTCCTCTCTCCTCCTCCCTCTCCTCAAACCAGCCAAGATTCTCATCCTCCTCGCCATGACGTAGAGTGCAGCCATTGTTGAAAAGAGTTTGAGGCATTCTGGGCCTCTTTATATAGGTTGCACCTGGTTACCACCTGGTTTCAGTTCATGGTATTTTGCATGTGCAAAATGCCATTCTGCGAAAAATGGCAATTTGCGATTTTTTGATGCATCTCTTTGCGACTTGGATTTTGCAACTCGCAATTTGCGCCTCTCAATTTCGTACTGGTAATACCGAATTGCAAAATGAGACTCGCAAAACCCGGGTTGCAACTCAAAAAATTGCAATTTTTGGTCTGCGAATGCCTTTCATGCATCGCAGACCACGTTTTTGCACTTGCAAACAGCAGATTTTTGTGATTCGCACCGTTTGCGAGTGCAAAACTATTTCATATATCTGGTCCATAGTGCTTTATCTACAGGTAATGTACAATGTATAGAACTGTACTGAACTGCATGATTCTGTGCAAATGTCCAGTAACATGTTGACGCATCCTACAAATGTGTCTCAGCAGTCTGTACACATCACAGCAGTACACTGTTGTAACCACAGCAACATCTGCAATAAGAGAAAGCATAGGTGAGAGTCAGGTGGGATACAAAGGTAATGACTTGCATTATGCTACAGTCACACAGCACAACACTAAAATGTAGAAATGTTTAGTTCAACAGTCTTACCCGAGTGTCACTGGAAGTACTGCAGGATCATATGTGACCTGTTGTCCGCATCCTCCTCCTCCTCTTCCTCCTCCTCCTCACTGTCCTCAGTGTCTACTGCTCCCACAGCTGCATTGTCACCCCCTCCTCCTGCAGATAGGGCACATGCTGTCTGAGGTCCAAATTGTGAAACATACAGCACACAACAACAATTCTGCAGACCTTCTCAAGGGAATAGCGCAGAGATCAACCTGTCAGATAGAGGCACCTAAACCTAGTCTTCAGGGGACAGAAGGTCCTTTCAACAATCTTCCTGGTACGCCCATGAGCATCATTGTACCTATTTTCAGCCCCTGTTTTCGGATTCCTAACAGGGGTCAGGAGCCAGGACAGGTTTGGGTAGCCAAAATCACCTACAAGAAGTAAGGGACACACATTAGCCCTCCACAAAGGCAAGGGCTATGACTCCTGAAGGCATACAATGACATACATTTGGTGGGGACTCAGGCTCACCTATTAGCCATACTCTGTGCCTCTGTAGTTGTGCCATCAGCTGTGGAATGCTGCTATTCCTAAGGACAAAGGCATCATGCACCGACCCAGCATACTTGGCAGTGATGTGAGAGATGTTCTGGTCAGCAAGGCACACCATCTCGACATTGAGTGAGTGGAAACTCTTCTGATTCCTGTACACTTGTTCATTGGCCCTGGGGGGGGCTAAGGCAATATGGGTCCCATCAGTGGCCCCAATTACATGTGGTATATATCCCATTTCAGAGAATCCAGCCTCCACAGTGGGTAAATCATCTCCCCGGGGGAATGTGATGTACCTGCACATGTATTTGGGCAAGGCTGCCAAAACCCTTGCAAGCACAATAGAGAACATTGGCTATGACATTCCTACAGCCAAGCCCACTGTCACCTGGAAAGAGCCAGTTGCCAGGAAATGGAGCACTGAAACTACGTATACAAGAGGGGGTATTACTGTAGTGCTACGGATAGCAGGTAGCAGATCAGGCTCCAATTGTGCGCACAGCTCTGTGATTATGGCCTTGTTCAGACAACAGGTGAGTATGATGTGCCTGTCCTCCAGTGTAGCCAAGTCCACAAGGGGTCTGTACACTGGTGCTTGCCTTCTCCTCCTATTCCTCTGTAGTGGTTGGTACCTAAGTGACCTAAAAGTACGAAGGGGGTGACTACAGGAACCACGAACACACAACAGCAGTGTACACAGAGCATGCTTTTATGTTGGACACTGGAACTGTATTGGTGAGAACATTTGACTACAATGACACACTTATCAATCTGTACATGTGTACCAGCATTAGAAAATGGATTCCGCCTGTCCTGTATTCAGGGACAGGTGGAAGTGACCTAACACCAATGGTGTTCGCATCCTGACGGAAGGCGGTCTGCAACGCCGTGCAATTCCTCAATGGTTCACATAGCACTCTATGGAGTATGGTAACCAATGATAATCAACGCCGACAGTGCCCAGCTGGGGACAGCCATTACTGGCGGTGGCCTACCCAGAGTTGAATGGGTGCCTAAGGGCATTACAGCAGCCACAAGGGGGTAAGTACAGTGTGTTTGACAACTGTCTCTGTTGTCTGGCATGGGATTTGGGTGCAAGGTACTAGTCAGTGGATGCCCCAATATGCCAGTTTAGACATTGCTGCGTGGTCCAGCTTAGGTTAATAGGGTGAAATGCATGTTTTTGCTAGCTAGGTAGGTGGCTTCCCATGGCAGACAGGGCTTAGCTGGTCCCAGTTGGTGTGTAGCTGGCAGTGTTTGTGGCACTTAGCCAATTGTATGCCAGTGTGGTCCAAACTGCTCATTCTCAGTCTCAGTGTGTGACTGTGATGTGTATGTCATTTGTGCTGTTGGTGCAATGATTGACTCTGTGCTCCCTTTCTTTCTCCCTTCCTCTCCTTTTGTCCTCCTGTCCTTGTGTGCATTAGCATCATCTGGCGAAGGAGCAAGGCCACCGGCAAGTGAGGGAGCAGCATCCCATGAGACCCAGAAGGCAGAGTCCACCGATGCCAAGGGGACCAGTGGGACGGAGGGGGTGGCAGATCCATCTGGGACCACCCCAGCTACAGGGTCTATCGCCACTCCCGTACCAGTACTGCCCTCCCAGTGACCCCCCATCGAGTTGCCCTGGCCCGCTCACCCAGGAGGGTGGGCATCTCCTTCACCTCAGCCACCTCAGGCCCTGCCCCAGTCAGACCTGCTGCCCTCAGTGAGGAGGCCATCGACCTCCTGAGACCCATCTCAGTAGGGCAGGCAACAATTGTGAATGCCATCCATGGGCTGGCATCTCAGATGCAGCAATGCAATGCCTTCCTGGAGGGCATTCACAGTGGATTGGCGGCCCTACAGAGATCATTTCAGGCTCTGGCCTCTTCACTGATGGCAGTTAGTGTCCCTGTTTCATCCATCCCCCTCCAACTACCACTTCCCAGTCCCAGTCTCCTGACCCGCACCAAGGACACTCCTCCCCACCAAAATAGAGGGCTTAAGTGCCACCCCCTCCCAAACAGACTACCAAGACCATGGAGCCACCTCCAAAACCTAGGAGGCCCGACCCAAATCCAAAGCCAAGGAGGCCCCACCTAGATCCAAGCCCAAGGAGGCCCAAGCCAAATCCAAAGCCCAAGGAGGCCCCACCAAGAACCAAGGCCAAGGAGGCCCCACCCAGATCCAAGCCCAAGGAGGCCCCACCAAGATCCAAGCCCAAGGAGGCCCCAGCCAAGACTGAGCCCAAGGAGGGCCCAGTCAAAATGAAGGACAAGGAGGCCCCAGCCAAGACTGAGCCCACGGAGGCCCCAGCCAAAACCAAGGACAAGGAGGCCCCAGCCAAAACTGAGCCTAAGGAGCTCTATCCTGAATCAGAGGCCAAGGAGCCCCCTCAGTAACCAGTGGGCAAGAGCCCCCTCTAGAACCAGTGGGCAAGGAGCCCCCTCAAGAACCAGTGGGCAAGGAGCCCTCTCCAGGGCCAGTGGGCAGGGAGCCCCCTCCAGAACCAGTGGGCAAGGAGCTCCCTGGAGCCCTCTCTAGAATCAGTATGCAAGGACTCCCCTCAAGAACCAGTGGGCAAGGAGCCCCCTCCAGAACCAGTGGGCAAGTAGCCCCTCCAGAACCAGGGGGCAAGGAGCCCCCACCCAATAATATGCCCCCCAACACCCCTCTCCTCTGTGGTGCCTGCCCATTACCAACATGATGTCCCTGAACAGTGGAGTTCCGATGTTGTCAGGAGTCAAGCTGGGGCTTGGACTTTTCCCTGTGGGCATTTGTGACTTTGGACTTGCCTCTGGGCCTACATGTCTGTAAATATGCAATAGTGTGTGTATTTGTATTTTGAATATTCATCCAACAAGAATACAGTGGTTGGAACAGAGGTATGTTTCCTAGCTTCCTCTGCTCCTGGGTTCTGTTACTGTTGATGTACTCTGCAGCTGGTTCTGGGTGTGTGGTATGTGTGTATGGTGTGTATTCTGATTGTGTGTGTGTCACTCTCCCCCCTCTCCCTCTCTTGTGTGCTAGGCGGTTGTACTTACCGTCGTCATCTTCGTCGGCATTGGTGCTCCAGGATGGCCAGGCGTGGTACAGCATCGGGAAGACTTGCAGTTCGAGTTCCATGGCGTCCGCCGACTCCTGTGTGTCCCTGGAGGTGAGTGTCTCCTTTTATATGATGTGTTTCTGCCAGGCTTTTGGTGTCGTTGCTACCGCCCCAGAAATCCTGGCAGTGTGCTATGTCATAATATGGTGGGTGGATCCTTGTCTTCCACCTGCCTGTAGGTGGCTATCGCCGTGTTCAGTGTTCATGCCTCGCTGGTGGTTGGTGTGGTACATTGGCTGTCTATGGGAGGGTTCTCAGCCATGATCATTATTTGGCGGTCATTACCGCCGGCCTGGCGACGGTACTATGACCATCGCTGGCGTGGCGGTAACCTAACTGTCAAGGTCATAATGGCCACCATAGTGTGTTGGGACTGTCGAGAACCCCCAGTAGAGTGACAGGATTCCTGTTAGACTTGACATCCTTGGTGTGATTTTCCTCCAAACGTTTTGCCTTCACCCCTCCTGTTACGGAACCCATTTTTGTCAGCTTTTAGGACTACTACCTAGTGCTAAAGTGCTTGTGCTCACTCGTGCAAAGATGATAAAATTAGCTTACACCCAATTGGAATATTTAATTTACATGTAAGCCCGCCTTTCCAGGTCCCAACCCAGCACCTCAGCCACCACATCACCGGGAACAGTGGTGCCGGCAGTAACTGGCTTCTGGAGTGCACCAAGCAGCAGGTCAGCCAGTGTCCCAAGGAGCGAGGCCAAGGACATTCCCCCACCTCCAAAACAAAAGAAGTTGCCCACAGCCCGGAGGGAGAAGGCCAAAACACCTGCCACCAAGCGCTCAGGCAAGATAACAGTTGGGAGTGGCAAGACATCTGCGCCACCATCCAAGGTGGGGAAGGGCCAGAGAAACAAAGGGAAGTCGCTGCCAACCTGCACGGCGGATAAGACCGCCATCGGCACCACCACATGCACCGCCACCACGGGTACCGCCGCCATCACCCAGGATACTGTGCCCTTCACCTGCACCGCAGACACTGTGCCCTTCAGCAGCAGCAAGCTCAGTGAAGCCGCCACCGCACCGCCACATGCACCGCTGCAATGGGCACCGCTGCCAGCACCCAGGATACTGTGCCCTTCACCTGCACCGCAGACACTGTGCCCTTCAATGAGGCCGCCACCAGCACCGCCGCTCAGGACACTGCCACCAGCAGCACGCTCAGTGATCCACCCACCAGCACTGCCGCTCAGGACACCGCCACCAGCAGCAAGCTCAGTGAGCCCGCCACCAGCACCGCCGCTCAGGACACCGCCACCAGCAGCACGCTCAGTGAGCCACCCACCAGCACTGCTGCCCATTGAGCATCGCAAGCACCGCCGCTACTGAGCCCGCCGCCAGCACCGCCAGTGGCCACGCCACATCCTGTGCCAGTGGCACCACCACAGACATGGCTGCCATCCCCAGTGGTCATTCGTACGAGGCTGGTGGTCAGTTCCAGGGGCCTGGACAGCTTCCATGTTGCCCCACCGTCAGTGGAGTGTCAGATCCACTACCTGAGTCCTTGGCAGGATGAAGCACTCTGGGCACAAAGCCCCCTCCAGAACCAGTGGAGAGATCCATCCACTACCTCAGTCCTTGGCAGGATGAAGCAGTCTGGGCGCAAAGCCCCCTCCAGAACCAGTGGAGAATCACATCCACTACCTCTGTCCTTGGCAGGATAAAGCACTCTGGGCACCATGCCCCCTCCAGAACCAGTGGAGAGATACATCCACTACCTCTGTCCTTAGCAGGATGAAGCACTCTGGACACCATGCCCACTCCAGAACCAGTGGAGACTGTTATCCACCCGAGA
Organism: Pleurodeles waltl; assembly: GCF_031143425.1. Lineage (NCBI taxonomy): Eukaryota > Metazoa > Chordata > Amphibia > Caudata > Salamandridae > Pleurodeles > Pleurodeles waltl. Next base: position 991,845,546 of record NC_090446.1, on the reverse strand, counting down.
GACTGTGGCTTTGCACTCCCCAGGATGGAACAGTGGTCAAGCCACCCACTGTAGAGACTTGAGAGACTGTGACTATACACTCCCCAGGACTGAACAGTGGGAAACCCACCCACTGTAAAGACTTGAAAGACTGTGGCTTTGCACTCCCCAGGATGGAACAGTGGGCAAGCCACCCACTGTAGAGACTTGAGAGACTGTGGCTTTGCACTCCCCAGGATAAAGCAGTGGGCAAACCACCCACTGGAGAGACTTCACCCACTGGAGAGACTTGAAAGACTGTGGCTTTGCACTCCCCAGGATAAAGCAGTGGGCAACCCACCCACTGGAGAGACTTGAGAGACTGTGGCTTTGCAATCCCCAGGATAAAGCAGTGGGCAACCCACCCACTGGAGAGACTTGTGAGACTGTGGCTTTGCACTCCCCAGGATACATCAATGGGCATGGAGCCCCCTCGTGGAGCTTGCGTCATGCACTCATCTGGCAGAGGTGCCCCCTTCCCTTCCCCCTGAGGTGGCTGTTTTATTTCAATCTGATGCCCCTGCAGTGTTGTCTCCGTTTGGATTGGGTATTGAGTTTGGGCCTCACCCATGCAGTTTGGGCCCAGTGGTCCATGGACTATGTAGGTGCAGTACATGGACTTGAAGTCTTGGTGTACATATTTGTTAATAGCGTATATATATTTTTGAGTAATGGATGTTTCATGATTACAATCGTTTCTCTCATTTCCTTTTGTCCTTGCGTTCTTCCGGGGGGGGTGGGGAGGGGGGAATGTAACGTTTCAGCATGTATTGGTGTGTGTGTTGTTGTGGGTGAGGGTGGGGGTGGGGGTGTGAGGACTCTCCAGGAGGCACTCACCAACATCCTGGGAGCATACCACCATTCCCAGGAGACAATGGGCCAGAAACTGGACAAGTTGCAGGAGACCCAGTGGCTGCAGGAGGGACAGTACCTGGGGATCAGAGAGGACCTGAAGGACAGCCACACCACCCTGGTCACCATTGCAGAGGTGCTGGCAGACATGTCCAACACCATGAGGGAGGCAGTGGCACACCACGAGGTCCCTGACACTAACCACACCGGTGAACAGCCCTCCACCTCCGCTGACGCTAGTGGACAGGAGGCCCTGCCACAGGACCAACAGGCCACCAACACCCCTCCCCCTGCAGAAGGAGAGCCATCACGCAAACGGTTTGTGCGATCCAGGCAGAAGCCAGAGAACATAGCCAAGAACCCCACCAGGAAATAGGACGCTCCTGATTGTCACCCTTGTGTCCCACTCTATCACCCTGTCCACCTTGAACTGCCATTGCTCCCCTTCCTTGGACAATGCACCTGTGATACAAATAGACTGGACTCTATCCTGGACTTTCCTCCACCATCACCCCAGCCCATTCCACTACCCCCTCTACTTCTTAGCACTTAAATAAATCCCATTGAAAAAAAAATACAAGTATGGAGTCTGTCAAATGATTGAACTATGTATTTGTTAATCAAGCATGAAACTCTGCAATTCAAATGTACAGGAATAAATACATAGGAATGACCTGCAGTCAACACACTAGGTGCCAGAGTGGGGCACAGATATCTGAAAATAGAGATGCCAAAGGGTACTGTGAGTGGCCATAGAATTGGGAGAATCTGTCTTCCATGTACAATGCCAAACACAAAGCTGTCAAGGTAAAGTGAAGTTACAGTGTCTTACCCGTGTGTCACTGGATGTACTGTCGTATAATTGCTATTCTGTTGTCCTCATCCTCAGCCTCATCCTCTGCCTCCTCATCTTCACTGTCTACTGGGTCCACTGCTGCCACACGCCCATCTCCAGCCGCATCCTCCTACAGAAAAGGCATCTGGAATCTCAAGGCAAGGTTATGCAACATGCAGCATGCCACGATTATCTGGCAGACCTTCTTGGGTGAGTAGTACAGGGATCCTCCAGTTAGATGGAGGCAACGAAACCTGGCCTTCAGGATGCCGAATGTCCTTTCTATTCTTCTTCTTGTTCGCCCATGTGCTTCATTGTAGTGTTCCTCTGCCCTTGTCCTGGGATTCCTCACAGGGGTCAGTAGGCATGAGAGGTTGGGGTAACCAGAGTCACCTGCACATATCGAGGAATACCTGTTAGACACACACTAACCCTTATGGCCAACACCATACCCATACACCAACCTCCACTGGAAGGGAACCAGGACTCACCCATTAGCCACACCCGGTGCCTCTGGAGTTGAGCCATCACAAATGGGATGCTGCTATTTCTCGGGATAAAGGCATCACGCACAGAACCAGGATATTATGCATTGATGTGGGAGATGTACTGGTCCGCCAGGCACACCATCTGCACATTTATCGAGTGAAAGTTCTTTCGATTTCTGAACACCTGTTCATTTCTCCGGGGTGGGACAAATGCAATATGTGTTCCATTGATGGCCCCAATGATGTTGGGGATATGTTACATTGTATAGAAATCAGCTTTCACTGTGGCCAAATCCTCCACCTGGGGGAAAACGATGTAGCTGTGCATGTGTTTAATCAGGGCAGACAACACTCTGGTCAGCACTATTGAGAACATTGGCTGTGACATTCCTGCTGCCAAGCCTGCTGTCACTTGGAAGGAGCCAGTTGCCAAGAAATGGAGCACAGAGAGGACTTGAAAAAGAGGGGGGATCCCAGTGGGCTGACGGATAGCAGATATCAGGTCAGGCTCCAATTCGGCACACAGTGAGAATAATGTGCCTGTCCTCCATTGTTTCCAAGTCCACCAGGGGTCTGTACACGGGGGGATGTTTCCAGCTCCTATTCATCCACAGTGGTTGTACTCTAGGGGGCGGAGTTGGAGCGATTAGTGGATGAGGTCCTACCCCAGTACGGACTGGTGTATGGGCCTCCAGACCAACAGGTGAGTACACTGTGAGCACGATGTATGGGGCATGAATGCATGGAGTGCTGTGTGTGAAGGCCTCGTGTAGGGGGGTTCAGTAGTAGTAGCAAATATTGTAACAATCAAATTATGCATTGAACTGAAGTGGTTACAATGAACAGATAATGACCAGATGCTCACTATTTTACCCCCTAGATTGCAACCGCTGTGGATGAATAGGAGATGGAGACATCCCCCGTGTACAGACCCCTGGTGGACTTGGCAACAATGGAGTACAGGCACATTATCCTCACCTATAGACTGAACAGGGCCACAATCACAGAGCTGTGTGCCGAATTGGAGCCTGACCTGATATCAGCTATCCGTCATCCCACTGGGATCCCCCCTCTTGTGCAAGTGCTATCTGTGCTCCATTTTTTGTCAACTGGTTCTTTCCAAGTGACAGTGGGCTTGGCAGCAGGAATGTCACAGCCAATGTTCTCAATAGTGCTGACCAGAGTGTTATCTGCCCTGATTAAACACATGTGCAGCTACGTTGTTTTCCCCAAGTGGAGGATTTGGCCACAGTGAAGGCTGACTTCTATGCAATGGGACATATCCCCAAAATCATAGGTGCGATTGATGGGACACATATAGCATTTTTCCCACTCTTCACGCCGATATGAACAGGTCTTCGGAAATCGAAAAAGTTATCACTCGATGAATGTGCAGATGGTGTGTTTGGCGGTTTGGCGGACCAGTACATCTCCCACGTCAATGCTAAGTATCCAGGCTCGGTGCATAATGCTTTTATCATGAGGAATAGCAGCATCCCAAATGTGATGGCCTAACTCCAGAGGCACCGATGTGGCTAATAGGTGAGTCCTGGTTCCCACCCAGTGGATGCTGGTGTATGGGTATAGTGTGGGCCATATAGCATAGTGTGAGGCTAACAGTTGTCCCACAATATTTGCAGGTGACTCTGGTTACCCCAACCTCTCATGGCTACTGACCCCTGTGAGGAATCCCAGGACAAGGGCAGAGGAATGTTACAATGAGGCACATGGGCGAACAAGAAGGATTATTGAATGTACATTTAGCCTCCTGAAGGCCAGGTTTCGGTGCCTACATGTAACAGGTGGATCCCTGTGCTACTCACCCAAGAAGGTCTGCCAGATCATCGTGGTATGTTGTATGTTGCACAATCTTGCCTTGAGACGCCATGTGCTTTTTCTGCAGGAGGAGGAGGCTGGAGATGGCCGTGTGGCAGCAGTGGACCCTGTGGACAGTGAAGATGAGGATGCAGAGGATGAGGATGAGGACAACGGAAGTGCAGTCATTCGTCAATACTTCCAATGAAACACAGGTAAGACATTGTTATTTCACAATTCATTGACAGTTTGATGTGTGACATTGTCACTGGCAGACTGTGAATTCCTACTTCTATGGCCACTCACTGTACTCATTTGCATCTCGTTTTGCAGATGTTGGTGCCCCACTATTGCTCCTGGTGTGTTCACTGCAGGCAACTACAGGATTTTCCTATGTAAACATTACTGTACAGTTGAATTGCAATTTAAGAACCTTGTTAAACAAATACAAGGTATTGACATACTCCATACTTGTATTTTTTCTAAGTGTGTTTATTGCAGTGCTCTGATGAAAAGGGGGGAATAGTGAAGGAAAGTCCAGGTAAGAGTCCAGTCTATTTGTAGTGCAGGTGCATAGGAATAGGAGCAATGGAAGTTCAAGGTGGACAGGGTGACAGAGTGGGACACAGGGGTGACAATCAGGAGAGTCTTATTTCCTGGCAGGGTCTTGGCAATAGTCTCTGGCTTCTGCCTGGATCACAGGGAACGTTTGCAGGGTGGTTCTCCTTCTGCAGGGGGAGGGGTGCTGGTGGCCTGTTGGTCCTGTGGCGGGGCCTCCTGTCCACTAGCGGCAGCAGAGGTGGAGGGCTGTTCAGTAGTCTGGCTAGTGGCAGGGGCCCGCTGTTGTGGCACTGTCTCCCTCATACTGTTGGCCATGTCTGCCAGAACCCCTGCAATGGAGACCAGGGTGGTGTTAATGGACTTTAAATCCTCCCTGATCCCCAGGTACTGTCCCTCTTGCAGCTGGATGTTCTCCTGCATCTTGTCCAGGATCTGGCCCAACGTATCCTGGGAATGTTGGTATGCTCCCAGGATAGCGGTCAGTACCTCCTGGAGAGCCAATTCCATGTGCCTGTCCTTCCCCTGGTGCACAGCAGTCCTCCCAGCTTCCATGTTGTCCTGTGCCTCTGTCCCCTGAACCGTGTGCCCACTACCACTGACCCCCAGGTCCCTGATTGTCCTGGGCTTGTGGGGTTCCCTGGGATCCCTGTAGTGGTGGACACACTGCTGATTGACATGTCCTAGGAACAGAGGTATGGGCCCACTGGGTGGGTGCTGTGGTGGTGTTTCCTGAGGGGGAGGCTCTGTGGTGGTGTGAGACTGTGCCTGGGTAACCGACTGTCTAGAGGTCCCTGATGGGCCAGGTTGGTCATCCAGATCCAGGTGAGCAGAGCTGCTTTCATCACTGTTGGCCTCCTCTGTGGGGGCACTGGATGTTGTTGGCACCTCTTCTCTGGTGACATTGGATCGGGTACGTCTGGGGATGTAAATGCAGTGTTATTGTTTCTGTGTATGACATATTGTGCATGTGTGGGTTGCCCTATATGGTTGTTATTGCCCTGTCAGCTTCGCCTTGTGTGAGTTGTTATTTGGTGGGCTAGTTGATTGTCTCTAGTGTGAATGCTGTAGTGATAGGTGTCCGTGTAGGTCTGTGAGTGGTGTCCATGCATTGGTATGGTATGCAGGGCTTGACATTGGGATGACTGGGATGTGATGGTGGGGTGTGTGGGAGGTGGTGGAGTGATGGGAGTGAGGGTAAGGGTGGGGTTATGTGATGACATGCAGGTAGGGGGGTGATAGTAAGTGAGAGTTGACTTACCAGAGTCCAGTCCTCCTGCTACTCCTGCCAGGCCCTCAGGATGCAGTATTGCCAAGACTTGCTCCTCCCATGTTGTTAGTTGTGGGGGAGGAGGTGGGGATCCACCGCAAGTCCTCTGTACTGCGAGCTAGAATCTTGATGCAATGGAACGCACCTTCCCCCGTAGGTCGTTCCACCTCTTCCTGATGTCATCCCTTGTTCTGGGGTGCTGTCCCACTGCATTGACCCCGTCCACGATTCTCTGCCACAGCTCCATCTTCCTAGCAATGGATATCTGATGCACCTGTGCTCCAAATAGCTGTGGCTCTTTCCTGATAATTTCCTCCACCATGACCTTTAGCTTCTCCTCAGAAAATCTGTGGTGCTGTTGTGGTGCCATGAGTGTAGTGACAGTGGTGTGTGTGAGGGTGTGTAGGGTGATGTGTTGGGGTGTGTGAAGTAAGGTGCGTGGGTGGTGTATAGGTTATGGTGGTATGTGGCTCTGGTTGTGTGAGTGCACTTGTTGTCTATCTCTGCTGTCAATTATTTCTAGTCATAAAGGGTTGTGGGTACTGTGGTGTGTGTTTTATAGTGGTGTGGGTGTGGTATGTGAATGGGTGTCAGATGTGTGTAGTTTGAATTGTCCAATGTGGTACTGTTTTGTTAGTGTGAGTGTATTTTGAGCGCGGCGGTATGAACCGCCAATGGCTTACCGCTATTGAATGTCCGCCTTGGTGATTCGTGGGTCATAATGTTGTGGGTGTTGTTCTGTTGGTGTAACGGTGTGGGTTTTGATACTGCCAGTTTATCACTGACATTTGGTGTGGCGGATTTGTGTGTGTGGCTGAATAGTGACGGATTGGTGTCTGTGTGTCATAATATGGTTAGCGGATACCCGTGGTGGCAGCTGTATGTTGGCGGCAGTCAGCATGGCGGTAAGTGGGATTTACCGCCAATGTCATAATGAGGGCCATAATGTTGACCATGACAAGCACAGCAGGCCAGAGTAAAAAGGCAATCTTTGAATTTGGTGAGATAAGCCAATCATCAAATCTATTTACCAGTAGTCATGGGGGGTCATTCCGCCGCCCGCCAAAGTAACCCCGTCGGAAGACCACTCCGCGGTCAACAGACCGCGACGGTCATTCCGACTTTCCCGCTGGGCCGGCGGGCGACCGCCAGAAGGCCGCCCGCCGGCCCAGCGGGAAAGCCCCTTCAACAAGGAAGCCGGCTCCGAATGGAGCCGGCGGAGTTGAAGGGGTGCGACGGGTGCAGTGGCACCCGTCGCGATTTTCAGTGTCTGCAAGGCAGACACTGAAAATCTTAATGGGGCCCTGTTAGGGGGCCCCTGCACTGCCCATGCCAGTGGCATGGGCAGTGCAGGGGCCCCCAGGGGCCCCCCAACACCCGTTCCCGCCATCCTGTTCCTGGCGGTAACAACCGTCAGGAACAGGATGGCGGGAAGGGGGTCGGAATCCCCATGGCGGCGCTGCTTGCAGCGCCGCCATGGAGGATTCCCTTGGGCACGGGTAAACCGGTGGGAAACCGCCAGTTGCCCTTTTCTGACCGCGGCTTTACCGCCGCGGTCAGAATTGCCCATGTAGCACCGCCAGCCTGTTGGCGGTGCTACCTCCGGCCTCCACCCTGGCGGTCTATGACCGCCAGGGTCGGAATGAGGCCCATGGTCTTAAAAAGTGTCTTTGAAGCCATTAAATGGAAAGGGCCTCAGAAAGGAGGCCTCATCGTCAAATATTAGATCGATGACAGGACAGACAAATGGATCCAATAAGCTGTAGTGAATATCAGTCTCTTGTGCACGACCTCCTGCAGTGGTGGTACTCTCCCCAGCCCCAAAAGGAGCCAGTTAACCAAGTGTGGCTAATAAGTGGCCTCGCGAATCAGCCTTAGTCTCAAGGGGCACGACCATAAATGAACCCTCATCAGGGACATCAGATGTGCTTCTTCCACAGGAGGCACTAGCATAACAGCAAGGCACACTGTGGGCAAATGTTTAAAGAGGCACCACATGCAGAGAAAGACTGGCTGCAAGCACCATAGGACTGGTCTAAATGACAATGACCAGTCATGTTCCAACTCTTCAAGCCATGGAGCATTAAATAACTGAACCATGCATGCATGGCACAGCTGAGCTGGTGGCAGTGGCTCCATCACTCCGCTTGGCTAGAAAGGCACAACCACTGTGAATTAGGAACAACAGCAGTAGAAAAGAGAACACACTTGAAAAGATTGGATGGATGGCTGAAGGAATGACTCTGAAGACAGTCTGGAAGATGGACACGAATCCAGACCCGACAGCCTTAAAGAAATGGACAATCCCCGTAGTGCTCGAGGCGTTGAATATTCTTGATACTAGCTCTCCAAAATGCCTGGGGAAGTTGACATTTAATAGGGATTGTATCTCAGATGATGATCTTGCTATCTGGAGAGCATACGTCTCTCTAGCCGATGTCAACGCAGCTGTTTTTGAAACAGTAGCACCTTTAGTCTGCTCAGTTTGTCATAATTTACATTAGTAATATCAATGTGAGGCCACATCTCTGCTTCTCTTATCTCTCGTGTGGGGGGAATTTAACATGTCCACGGCACATAACAACCTTAGAGACTGAGATTGCGTAGGCAATTCTTAGTCGCACACTGCAACAGGTTTAGGCGGTCATTCTGACCGCGGCGGGCGGCGGTAGCTGCCCGCCATGCGGTCACCGCCATCTGGCCGCACCGCGGTCAAAAGACCGCTGCGGCCATTCTGGCTTTCCCGCTGGGCCGGCGGGCGCCCGCCAAAGGAGCGCCCGTCGGCCCAGCGGGAAAGACCCTGCAACCCAGGAGCCGGCTCCGAATGGAGCCGGCAGTGTTGCAGGGGTGCGACGGGTGCAGTTGCACCCGTCGCGATTTTCACTGATTTTCACTGTCTTCACTGGCGGGAAGGGGGTCAGAATCTCCATGGCGGCGCTGCAAGCAGCGCTGCCATGGAGATTCAGCCCAGCTAGGGGTAATCCGGCGGTTTCCCGCCGGATCCCCTTTTCTGACCGCGGCTTTACCGCCGCGGTCAGAATGGGCAGGAAAGCACCGCCAGCCTGTTGGCGGTGCTTTCCGTCGGTCACGGCCCTGGCGGTTTTTACCGCCAGGGTCGGAATGACCCCCTTAGTTGCTCAGCACCACATAACTTCCATTTGAAAGTACATGAATTACTGGTCGAATCAAAGGGACGGGAGTACCCTTCAGAAAAGAGGCCAAGTTCATGATCCTGCATTGTAAAGGCCATGAAGGGACACCTGATCATTGAAAGAATAACAGTACTCTCACATTTGCTTCCGCTAAGAAAGACCTCTGTTTCACCGTTGAGACACTTGTATCCAAAGGGCAACTCCCACTGTTCTTTAATATAATATAGCTATCATCTAGCCACTCGTATCTGCCCAGGGCAAGATGTTTCAAGCATTTCAAAAAACAAAAAGTGGAAATGGGCAGATTTATAATGCCATGTAAGAGCAATACCGTTGATGGACTTTCTGCAACTGTAAAAGGCAACTTCTCTAACTTTTCTATGTGAAGCACGGTGAAACTCACTTCCCTTTTAGCAATTGTCCATTGTTCCCTGGATACATTAAAAGCAGTAAACAAGTCACTACCGTTAATATACTTCCATGGAACACAGCAGTTTTTCAGAGTTTGTAATGTCCAACCTAGCTGCATAATGGAACACAGCTGACTTTGTCCATGGTATAAAAGGGGCGTCTGTCTAAATAATGTCAATCGCAGACGACACTATTTTCAGTAGGGAATAAATCCTGTTGGACAAAATGTTCATGCCGTTGTCGACAACAGCTAAAGGCTTTTCTAAATTTTCTTTGTCTATCTGCCCTAAACGTGCAGCAGCTTCTATTTGAGAAAGCTTCCAGGTCTTATTATTTGTGGCATAGATGAATCTTTTAGAGTGTGGCTTTCTTGGACCTAACAAGAATTCCTGTAAGTCTACATCTTCAGAAAGAGTGTTAAGATGTTCCTTAACTGTGGCTAACATGTTAGTCTGTACCCACTGTTGGCACTGTTTGCCCACACTATGGGGGTTATTACAACTTTGGAGGAGGTGTTAATCCATCCCAAAAGTGACGGTAAAGTGACGGATATACCACCAGCTGTATTACGAGTTCCATAGGATATAATGGACTCGTAATATGGCTGGTGGTATATCCGTCACTTTACCGTCACTTTTGGGACGGATTAACACCTCCTCCAAAGTTGTAATAAACCCCTATATGTTGTAACTACACCTGTGTGTTGACCTAAGACAGAGCGAGGGTCGAACTGGCTAATTCTGAAACCCCCTGAGGAATTCAGAAAACATGCCCGACACCCATTTGTGTGTATTGGCCATAGTAACCACCTTTGCATCTAGTCCTTCCTCTGTGACATTCAGGAAGGATTACCAGTTATTAAATGTTGCTGGTCAGGGGATACTGGGCAAACTCATTACCTTCATTTTTGCTAACCCCAGTCAGGATGTCTGTTGAATGGTCTCATTTAAAAATATCATTTTCACAGCAACAAGGCAGTCTCTAAATAAAGCTTCGTTACCCTGTATTTGCCAACCTTGTGTTCTCCATACACTCTTTACATCAATAGTGTTCTTCCAGTATTCATAACCTTCAACTGCAAGATGGGAAACAAGGGAATCTGAGTATATTAACTTTGTATTAGTTAGCAAAGTTTTCTTAATTGTTGAAGGTGGTAATTTTAATTATTATGGGGGTCATTACAACCCTGGCGGACGGTGTTAAAGCGCGATAAGACCGCCAACAAGCTGGCATTTTTTTTTTTAGTATTATGACCATGGCGGTTACCGCCATGGTCATCCGCCGCTTCCCCGTTCCACCCGCCAGGGCGGAGATGACCGCTGGGCTGGAGACCTGGGTCTCCAGCCCGGCGGCCGTGACAATACCGCCACCGGTATTGTGACCCGGCTTACCGCCGTGGATTTCCAGCGGTAGGAACCACCATGAAATCCATGGCGGTAAGCACTATCCCTGGCACTGATAGGGGTCTCCCCCACCCCCCACCCCGACTCCCTCCCCTACACCTCCCACCACCCCTGCCACCCCCCAAAGGTGGCATGGCCCCCCTCCCCACCCCGACCCCCAACACTAACTTACACATACACACCCGCCACGCACGCAGGCACCACCAACACACAGACACACATGCCAACATCCACACATACACTCAAACACGTACACCCACATTCACACATTCACGCACACAGCCATACAGACATACATACAGACAGACATGCACACATTTCCGAAACACGCAACACCCCCGCAAGCATACACGCACTCACACCCCCCCTACATACACAGACGCACACCCCCATGCACCCACACAACACACAACACCTCCCCACCCACCTCAACTAACGGACGATCGACTTACCTGTTCCGTCGATCCTCCGGGAGGGGACGGGAGCCATGGGGGCAGCTCCGCCAACACCACACCACCAACAGAACACCGCCGCGCAGAATCACAGGGCGTGATTAGCTCGGCGGTGTTCTGTTGGCGTGGCGGTGGAGCAACCTCCACTTCCTCGCCGCCCGGAAGTATGGCTGTTGGCGGCTCTCCGTCAGAAAAACGACGGAGGGCAGACAACGGTCATAATACGCCGAGCGGCAAACCGCCAATACTGGCGGTCTTCCGCACGGCGGTCCCTCAGCGGTCTTCTTAAAAGACCGCCGAGCTTGTAATAACCACCAATGACTGCATTTTTTGTGTCATGCTCAGAAAAATAAGTAAATGTATCTGCATAATGTTCAGGGCTCCCCACAGGTGGAGTTGAACAGTGTTCATACTGTGTGTAATTAAATGCTGATCTATGTCTAGTTGCACGGTGCAGCTAGTAATGTCCCCAGTTGTTATAGTAGAACATTTCCCCATAATTCTTTGTGATGGTATACCCATCATCACTTTCAAATACCGCATAGCCTTTCATTTCAGTTAACATTGAATCAACTGTCTGGACATCCCAATCATCAGATACAACCCCAGGTGTAATTAAATCAGTCATAGAAATTTTTAAGACATATGGGGTGTTATTACAACTTTGGAGGAGGTGTTAATCCGTCCCAAAAGTGACGGTAAAGTGACGGATATACCACCAGCCGTATTACGAGTCCATTATATCCCATGGAACTCGTAATACGGCTGGTGGTATATCCGTCACTTTACCATCACTTTTGGGACGGATTAACACCTCCTCCAAAGTTGTAATAACCCCCATGGATTTTCGATGACCTCAGTAGGCCCATATATATCAAATGGAACTTTATCCCATAAAGTCCCATCAGGAATTGGTACAGCTGAAATGTTCACAAGGGACAAGTCTCTTCGAGCTTTATGTGAAGAAAGATATGGAGTTAAGAGTTCATCCACAGGCTCAACAAAGGAGCATTCAGGAAGGTAATGACCATTTATAAGCAGGAACAAAACAGTCACAAAACCAATCCATAGAAAAAATGCAAGCAATGTCAGAAATAACCACAGATAGTTCGATGGATAGATTAAATAATTGTTTTTAAGCCATATATTCAGCTTACATGTTTTTGAAACATTTTTAATAGCAGGAGTGGATGAAGTTGAAGAAAAGTAATCAATATCGATGAAGTAACCAGAAGCAGTCTCTGCAAACGCAGGAGCAGGTGCATTACTGGTGGATGGATCTGCTTCACGTGGATGCTCATAGTTGATAATGTTGTCAATTTGTGTTATGTTGGAATAGAAGACAGCCAAATTTTGGACAGGTGATGTCGTTGAAGTGGTAACTAGAATCAGCAAGAGCTTATTTTTCGCCCTCCCCAAGGTTGAGGTGGTACTTGTAGCATCGTTGGACATGCTTGTGGAGTAAGAAGTATTGTTATTTCTTCTTTGAAGAAGTATGTCCTGTTTGGTACTGCGAGGGGACTGGGAAGTACCCAAGGGACCTCTTGATCTACTGTGCAGGATCGGCCACATGATTAAGTTTGAAGTGGTCAATGGAGATAAACCTATTAGCTCTGGAGCTTGGCAGCGGTGATAAGATGACAGTTCTGCTATCTTGTATTCCCAGGACTGGGACCGGTACTCTGTAGGACAGGGCAAATTCCTTCTTTACAGAGATCTTCTCACGAACCAGATCCCCAACTTTTAGAATCCAGCCAGTAGACGTTGTTGACAAATCCCTTATTCCTAAGGTGGCAGCACTGGCGGATGAATTATTATCACAAAATTGCTGAAGCTCCTGTAAGATAGTGAGATGTTCATTTATGTCAAATCTGCCACCAAACCATGGCCATCAAGATCTGGGACATACACAGGTATCCCGAAGAGAACCTCATAGAGAGTGCATCCCTGCAAGGACCTTCTGGGCAGATTTTTCAGTGCTCTCTGGACCCCATATAGGTGATGAAGCCAACTATGGCCTGAACCTAAGACCCTGGCTGTAAAGGACTGCTTTAGATCTTGACTCCTCCTCTCCATGACCGAATTTCCCTTGGGATGGTATGGTGAGGAGTAATGGAGTTCAACACCCATTGTCCCCATGGTGTCCCTGAATGCCTTAGAGGCAAAGGTAGGGCCCTGGCCCAAATGGAATGCTGCAACTGCATATGTACCAATAAAGATCAGCAAGTCTTTTTTAACACTTCGAGCATCAGCCGACCGCTGAGGCCATACCCACAGGAATCTAGAACAAGAATATACAGCGACTAGGATGTATTTGTATGCACCATCAGGTTGAAGGGGACCGCAATGGTCCAGGTACACACATTGTAGTGGCCTGTTGCACACTTAGAGGGATGTCTGTGGCTGGCAAATGTCACAACAAAGGACATATTGCTTTGTCTGTTTGTGTAGACCTTGCCACCAAAAGCGTTTCTGTAAAAGTGTTATTGTGGCTGAGATACCAGCATGAGCAGATATGACACCCTCATGCGCTGCTCTGATGAGATCTAATCTCTGGTCTTGGTTGGGGATTGCTCGGTCTCCAACCCCAGGATTTGTTGCATAAGCAACATTCTGTGCACTGATGTGATATGAGTATTTTGTAGGGTATACTTTTGGAAGAGGCTTGCCTTCAGACGAAGCTTTCACAGCAGTCAAAACTTCATTATCCAATTTTGTCTGCGAACGAGTCACTGCAGCCACAGAAGCCATAGCTACTGCAGATTTGGTTGCTGCATCAGCCAAAGTGTTGCCGATAATGTGTACTCCTACACGTTGGTGGCCCAAAGTATGCACTACATGGACACAAGGTAGCTTATCCTTATGATCAGCCACCCTCCTCTACATAGTTCTGTGTTTTATGGTGTTCCCTTTGGAATCTCTAAACCTGTTCAACTTCCAATGAATAAGATAATCATTGTAGGACTGGACACAGAAGTATGAGTCACAGACAATCAGAGTGAGTAGTCCTGATTCTGTGTGTTCTAGCGCTAGTATAAGGGCTTTGGGTTCAGGCAGTAGGGCTGTGCAGTCCCCCAGGGCCTGTGTGTAGGTATTGTGAGGGTAGAATACACCATCCTTCATCATCATCCTTCATCTGTGCTCATGACTGCACAGGTGGCTAAGTATTGATGTTTAGTATCTACAGCTGGTTGGGCTGTACCATCAGTGTAAATGACAGCATGGTATCTGTAATGTGGCAAAATATCTAGAGGTGCGAGTACTCCTGTTCGTATTGGAGGAATTCTTGTGTCTAAAGTTTTGGATCAAAACCTTGATGAGAGCCATCTGAACTGCAGCAAAAAAAAAATCTGTGGGTGCAAAATGTTGTTCTGCATTAGAGTATTGATGAGATTTATATGTTATGGGCACCGTGTCACCCTCGTTAAAGGTAACATAAGTGAGCTTGATGGCACCAGTAATTATTCTGATGACCGAATTTGTTCTGTTGTCACGGGTGTGTAAGTGTTTTGCTTCTAGCATGTCCTGTTGCAATTCCCTAAGGATGCATGTGTGTTCAACTGTCCAGTGTCTGCTAGAAAAATCAGGGTGTATTAAGTCATAAAGTGACTTGATACGTTGTGCATAGTCAAGAATGTATGTTCTGCCAAAGTTGAAGAAAGCAAGTAAAGAGTGTAGTTTCTTGATTGTATTTGGTGGCTGGAGTTGAACAAATTTTTCTAGAAAGTGCAGGGCCAGGCTCTTACCCTCGTTCGATAGCTCATATCCCAGGAACAATACGCTGAGAAAGACTATTTTGGTTTTCCTAAACTTAAATTTGTAGCCAAGGGCTGCGAATCCTAAAACGATCCGATCAACTCTAGCAAGATGAATGTTGAGGTCGTCTTCTGTGAGATGGATGTCATCCACGTAAGACAATGCCTCGGAATCAATATCATGTAATATTGATGTTACACAGGCTGAGAACAGCCCTGTACTGTTCTTGTAGCCTTAGGGCAAACGGCAAAAGTGTTTTTGTGAGCCAAAAGAGAATGCACTCATGTCCCGATTTTTGTGTGCTAAGTTCTGGCAGAAAAAAACATTGGCGATATCCAAGATTGTTTTGTATTTTTACACACTATGGGGGTCATTACAACCCTGGCGGACGGTGTTAAAGGTGCGGTAATACCGCAAACAGGCCGGCGGACAAAAAAAGGGAATCATGACCCTGGCGGAAACCGCCAACAAAGATAGCCACTTTAACACACCGCCTGCCACGGCGGTACAGACAAGCAGCGCGGCGGTTACCGCCAACAGACAGGCGGGATACAATGTACCGTCCACACTATTACAACCCGCCAATCCGCCACCTTTTCCGGGGCGGATGTACTGCGGATAAAAACACGGCGGAAACAGCTTTTGCTATGGGAAAACGCTCACCTGAACAAATCCCACGAGGAAGGAGGACACCATGGAGCCCGAATTACACATCCTACCTGCCCTTGTTTTTCTGCTCCTTTACGACCAACAGCTACGTAGGCGCAGAAGATACCGGTGAGTACTGCACCTACGACACGGGGAGGGGGAGGCAAAAGTTAGGGGGACACCCACCAAACACCCCCACCCTCGAATATCACAGCATACACACCAATGCAGTCACAAAAATCACAGTAACAACCCACAATCCCCCCGGAAGAATGCAAAGACAATGCGAAATTCGGGCAAACATTGTAATGTGCCAATATACATGTCACACAAAAATATACAGATATTCATATCTCAAAATCACTCTTGTTTACACATACAGTCCAAGAAGTAGTGCAGATATGTACACAACAATGTCCGTGCACCAACAGTCCAAAAATGCATGGGAGAGGCCCACAATAGATACCTGACCAAAATCGGAGAGAACACTGCTGGGGCATCAGATAGAAACACTACAGGCACCTCAGGGGGAATGGAAGGGGGGGCACCTCAGCCAGATGAATGCGAAGCCAGATCCACGATGGGGTTCCATGCCCATTGATGTATCCTGGGGAGTGCAAAGCCACAGTCTCTCAAGTCTCTACAGTGGGTGGTTTGCCCACTGTGCCATCCTGGGGAGTGCAAAGCCACAGTCTCTCAAGTCACTACAGTGGGTGGTTTTCTCACTGTGCCATCCTGGGGAGTGCAAAGCCACAGTCTCTCAAGTCACTACAGTGGGTGGTTTTCCCACTGTGCCATCCTGGGGAGTGCAAAGCCACAGTCTATCAAGTCACTACAGTGGGTGGTTTGCTCACTGTTCCATCCTGGGGAGTGCATAGCCACATGCTCTCAAGTAGATGCAGGTCTCCACTGGTTGTGGAGGGGGACTGCTGCCCAGACTGGATTAGTCTCCACGTGAAAGTACCTGTCCTGTCACTGTCCCAGCTGCACATGGGATAAGGATGCCTGATGTGGCGGTCCATTCATTCCTACACGGTGCATGCCCTGTTCAGCGGTGCTTTGCCATGGCGGTCTTTGCCCTGTTCAGCAGTGCTTTTCCATGGTGGTCTTTGCCCTGTTTAGCGGTGCTTTTCCATGGCGGTCTTTGCCCTGTTCAGTGGTGCTTTGACATGGCGGTCTTTGCCCTGCTCAGCGGTGCATTCACATGGCGTTTCAGGACTGTTCAGCGGTGCTTTGCCATGGCGGTCTTTGCCCTGTTCAGCAGTGCTTTTCCATGGCGGTCTTTGCCCTGTTTAGCGGTGCTTTTCCATGGCGGTCTTTGCCCTGTTCAGTGGTGCTTTGACATGGCGGTCTTTGCCCTGCTCAGCGGTGCCTTCACATGGCGTTTCAGGACTGTTCAGCGGTGCTTTGCCATGGCGGTCTTTGCCCTGTTCAGCGGTGCTTTTCCATGGCGGTCTTTGCCCTGTTCAGCGGTGCCTTCACATGGCGTTTCAGGACTGTTCAGCGGTGCTTTGCCATGGCGGTCTTTGCCCTGTTCAGCGGTGCTTTTCCATGGCGGTCTTTGCCCTGTTCAGCGGTGCCTTCACATGGCGTTTCAGGACTGTTCAGCTGTGCTTTTCCATGGCGGTCTTTGCCCTGTTCAGCGGTGCTTTTCCATGGCGGTCTTTGCCCTGTTCAGCGGTACCTTCACATGGAGTTTCAGGACTGTTCAGCGGTGCTTTGCCATGGCGGTCTTTGCCCTGTTCAGCGGTGCTTTTCCATGGCGGTCTTTGCCCTGTTCAGCGGTGCCTTCACATGGCGTTTCAGGACTGTTCAGCGGTGCTTTTCCATGGCGGTCTTTGCCCTGTTCAGCGGTGCTTTTCCATGGCGGTCTTTGCCCTGTTCAGCTGTGCTTTTCCATGGCGGTCTTTGCCCTGTTCAGCGGTGCTTTGACATGGCGGTTCTGATACGGACATTGGTGTTTGGCATGACGATCTCTACACTGGGCATTGGTGTGTGGCATGACGTTCCATCATTGCCCAGAGGGGCTGTGGCATCCTGGCCCCTCATGGGCTGTGACTCCGGCGGTGGTCTCTGGACCACTGACGATACTTGTGCCCTCCTGGGCTGTGACTCCGGCGGAGGTCTCTGGACCAGTGACGATACTTGGGCCCTCCTGGGCTGTGACTCTGGCGGTGGTCTCTGGACCATGAACAATACTTGTGCCCTCCTGGGCTGTGACTCCGGCGGTGGTCTCTGTACTATGAACGATACTTGGGCCCTCCTGGGCTGTGACTCTGGCGGTGGTCTCTGGACTAGTGACGTTACTTGGGCCCTCCTGGGCTGTGACTCCGGCGGTGGTCTCTGGCCAAGTGACGAAACTTGGGCCCTCCTGGGCTGTGACTCTGGCGGTGGTCTCTGGACCAGTGACGATACTTGTGCCCTCCTGGGCTGTGACTCCGGCGGTGGTCTCTGGACCAGTGACGATACTTGGGCCCTCCTGGTCTGTGACTCTGGCAGTGGTCTCTGGGATGTGACTCTGGCGGTGGTCTCTGGACGAGTGACGACGGTGCTGGCGGTTGTGTCTGGACCACTGGATATGATGGCGCACTTCTCCGCCGTGACACTCACAACAGGCTGGGCAGACTTCCTCTGGACCTTCCCCACCTTTGTTGGAGTTACAGCTGACTCACCAATCGCCTTCGATCCCATGTCACTTGTTGTCCCACCCGAAGTCTTAAGACGGTCCCGTCGGGCACTCTCCATTTTCAGAGCCTTTACAGGAGGTGGGCTGCCAGTGCCTTGGCTCCGGGTCCTACTGCCTGCCCTGGTGGCCGGTGCACTCCAAAAACCTGGAACACGCACCACTGGTACTGGAGGCTTTTTGGCTGAGGCGCTACGACGGGACTGATGAATTGGAGGGGGGGGTGGGGGCAAAAAGGTCAATTTGACAGAGGGACAGATTCTGACGGACACTGGGATGGGTAGCTGGAGGGGGTCTGGGAGTGGAGGAAGAGGAAGTGGTTGTAGGAGGTGTCACTTTAGCTGTTTTTGGTGCAGGTACTGGAGGCTGTCGTGAGGTGGATGGATGTTGGGTGAGTGATTGCCGGAGTTTGTGTACTTTGGGAGGCACACTGGGAGAGGACACAGGGGATGTGTAAATGGCAGTGGAGGTGGTGAGTGCAGGTGAGCGGCTTGTGGTGCTGGGTGTCCTGGTGCGAGTCCTAGTGCCTGTAGATGTGGTGCATGCAGGTGTGTGTGTAGACGAGACTGGGAGGGAGAATAGGAGGAGGGGGACACAGTGGAGACAGTGGATGTTGCTGTGTCTGTGTGTGGGTGAGGCTTGCGTGAGTGCCTGTGGTGTGTGTGGTGCCTATGTTTGCTTGAGCTACTTGTATGTGTTGACTTGTGTGCATGCTGGTCTGTAGGTGTGCATGGGATGGGTGGGGGACAGGAGATTGGGTCTGAGTGGAGGAAGTTGGAGGGGGAGGCTAGACACAGGGACAATGGCTGCCATCAGTGCTGAGGCCAGAGATTGCAGGGTTCGCTGAAGGACAGCCTGACCAGAATGAATGCCCTCCAGGAATGCATTACCGTGTTGCAACTCTCGTTCTACACCCTGGATGGCATTCACAATGGTAGACTGCCCAAGAGTGAGTGACCTGAGGAGGTCAATGGCCTCCTCACTGAGGGCAGCAGGGGTGACTAGGGCAGGGCCTGAGGTGCCTGGGGCGAAGGTGATGCCCACCCTCCCTGGTGAGCGGGCACTGGTCGAACGCTGAGGGGCTGCTGGGAGGGCGGTGCTGGTAGGGGAGGTGGCGGTTGTACCTGTAGAGGTGGGGGGCAGAGATGGTGCCACCACCACAAGGGAGCCTCCATCGCCGAACGAGTCTGTGTCGCTGCTTGGTGATCCGGTGGCCGACGTGAAGATCCCCTCGCCCTCCGTCCCACTGGTGCATTCAGAGTCCGTGGTGTGGCCCTCCATGGCCATGTGGGATGCAGCTCCCTCGTGCTCCGGTGCCACTGTACCTCTGCCTGTTGATGCTGATGTACAAAAGGACAGGGAGAGCAGAAAAAGGGGCGGAGACAGAAGAAAGAGAGTTTTAGTGCATGGATTACCGCTACAGTTGGCGGACAAGACAGACGCAGCAGCCCCCTGCATTACGCCGTGCTCCTGACCTATGCACATGCAATTTCTGGGACATGGCCTACATGGCAATGGTAGGAATCTGCGCACATGGATGCAACAGGGGCAACTATACCTCAACTTGGCACTCTGCTGAGGTGGGTTGAGTGCCACATGCCCTACATTACGGAGGGACCTTGCCTACCTAACTCACCCTGGCCTAGGGACACCCACAGCCCACTTCCCCCACCCAGACCCCTCCACTGTACGCAAAGTCCGCTGAATTAGGTTGTACTCACCCCCTTGTGTCTGCTGTGATGTCCTCAAGCGCCCATCCAACTCCGGGTAGGCCACCGCCAGGATCCGGAACATCAGGGGGGTCATGGTGCGACGGGCACCCCTCCCACGTTGGGAGGCCATCCCCAGCTGAGCCTCCGCCGTCTTCTTGCTGCAGCGGCGAATGTCCTCCCATCTCTTACGGCAGTGGGTGCCCCGTCTCTGGTGGGCCCCCAGGGTCCGAACCTCCTTGGTGATGGCACGCCAAATGTCCCTCTTCTGGTGGGCGCTGACCTACATGACATGAACAAGGAAAGAGGAACAGTCATTACCAACTGCACCGTCAATGTGAGTGGCCCCGTCCCTACTCTGGCCATGTGGCCCATTCATTCCCATGCATAACTGTTCTATGTACTCTGCCCCCTTCCCTCTTCCACCCAGCCCTCTCCACCCAGGCCTAGCCCATACAACGTGCTCCCTGTGTACTAACCTGTTGGTCTGGAGGACCGTAGAGTAGCGTGTACTGGGGCAGGACCCTATCCACAAGTTTCTCCAACTCCTGTGCAGTGAAGGCAGGGGCCCTTTCCCCAGACGCAGCAGCCATCGTCGCTTCCAGACCGAGGTCACAGCAGCACTAGCAGTGTAGGTCCTCTCCTGTCGAAGGTCAGGTATCTAGTGAGTGAACAGATAGAAAATGGCGGTGACGTCCGCGGCGGTGACATCCGCGGCGGTGCGCATCATCACCGCCAGCGCACCTGTTCATTGGCTCCTGGGACCCATAGGGTCCAATGTTAACCAATGCAGCATTGCGCCGCGGTCTACGACCGCCTACCACGACGGTGTGCAATGCCAGCGCAGTTACCCCACAATCCCATTGTCCCAGTTTAGAGGTCAGGCAGCCGCCATTTCAGGGGCCTACATGGCTTCATTTACTACTGCGTCACGCATAGCTAGGCCTATACTCAACACACATACAGGAAGGCTTTTTTGTCTGGTGTAGTCTTGTGTGTAACTGTGGGTACATACCTGGAGGAATAGTGACTGGTTCTTCGCTGTTGTCCTTCTTAGGCACCGTCAGCTGGGACATATGAGAAGATGGCGGAATCCTCCGGTGTACCGACCGCTGGTGGACCTGTTGACAATGGAAGAAAGACATATCATCGTCAACTACCGGTTTGACCGTGCCACAATCCAGGAACTATGTACCCAGTTGGAGCCAGACCTGATGTCACCACTCCACCATCCGACTGGAATCCCCCCTGACGTACAGGTGCTGTCAGTCCTCCATTTCCTTACAAGTGGGTCATTTCAGACAACAGTGGCCATGGCATCAGGGATGTCCCAGCCTATGTTTTCCAACGTGCTGTCCAGAGTGTTGTCAGCCCTGCTGAAACACGTAAGGAGATACATCATTTTCCCTGAGGTGGTGGATTTGCCTACAGTGAAAGGTGACTTCTATGCCCTTGGACATATCCCCAACGTCATAGGTGCCATTGATGGGACCCATGTAGCTCTGGTCCCCCCCGCAGGAGTGAACAGGTGTACAGGAAGAGTTATCATTCCATGAATGTACAGATGGTCTGTTTGGCAGACCAGTACATCTCGCAGGTAAATGCAATGTTCCCTGGCTCTGTGCATGACGCCTACATCCTGCGGAATAGCAGCATCCCTGATATGATGGGTCAACTCCAGAGGCACTGTGTATGGCTATTGGGGGATTCTGGTTACCCCAACCTTTCCTGGCTATTGACCCCAGTGAGGAATTCCAGGACCAGGGCAGAGGAATGCTACAATGATGCCCATGGGTGGACTAGGAGGGTAATCGAACGCACTTTCGGCCTTCTTAAGGCCAGGTTCAGGTGCCTCCATATGACAGGTGGATCCCTATTCTACTCACCGAAGAAGGTGTGCGACATCATCATCGCCTGCTCCATGCTCCATAATTTGGCATTGCGACGCCAGGTGCCTTTTCTGCAGGAGGATGATCCAGATGACGGTGTTGTGGCAGCTGTGGAGCCTGTGGAGCCAGTGGACAGTGATGAGGATAAAGCTGAGGATGAAGAAAACGACAACAGGGAGTCAGTCATACAGCAATATTTCCAGTGACACACAGGTGAGAACATTTTCTGGTTTAACATTACATTAACTTTCACACGTCTTCCTCTATCCTGTACCTACATTTCACTCACTATTTGTTAATTGAGTTGTACCCTTCCATTTCAGTTTCACAAGTGTGGTAACCTACGTGTCAACTGCTTGCATCCTTCAAGGGTTTGTGATGTGTGACATTTGTATGTTAGCCTTACAATGGGTAACCCATTATGACACTGTAATTGATAATACAAAGTTCCAAATCATAGACTGACTCAAGATTTTTTTGCCTTTCAAGGGTGTTTATTTAAGTGCTAAAAAAATCAAGGAAGGTTGTAAAATGGGGATGGGTGATGGTGGAGGAATGTCCATGGCAGAGTCCAGTCTATTCGTCTCACAGGTGCACTGCCCATCTGGGCATTGGAAGTGGAGCTGGGGCAGTTCCAATCCGGACAGGGTGACAAAGTGGGACAGTGGGGGGACAATCAGGGTGGTCTTATTTCCTGACGGGGGTCTTGCCATCTTGCTCTGTCCTGTTCCTGGATCTCAGGGACCGCTTGCGTGGTGGTTGTCCGTCTGCAGGGGATGGGGTGCTGGTGTGGTGGTCCTGTGGCGGGGCGTCCTGTCCACTAGCGCCGGCGGATGTGGTGGGCAGTTTGTCGTCCTGGCTAGTGTCAGGGGCCCCTTGGAGTGCCACGGTGTCCCTCAAGGTCTTTTGAATGTCCGTCAGCACCCCTACGATGGTGCCCAGGGTGGAGCTGATGGTCCTGAGCTCCTCCCTGAACCCCAAATACAGTTCGTCCTGCAGACGCAGGGTCTCCTGCAACTTGTCCAGGACCGTCGCCATCATCTCCTGGGAGTGGTGGTATGCTCCCATGATGGAGGATAGGGCCTCGTGGAGAGTTGGTTCCCTTGGCCTGTCCTCCCTCTGTCGCAGAGCAGCCCTCCCAGTTCCCCGGTGTTCCTGTGCCTCCGTCCCCTGGACCGTGTGCCCACTACCACTGCCCCCAGGTCCCTGTTGTTGTTGGGGTGGTGGGTTAGCCTGGGTGCCCTGTAGTGGTGGACACACCGCTGATTGACCTGTCCTGGGTAGGGAGGTTTGGGCCAGCTGCGTGGGTGCGGTGCTGATGTTACCAGAGGGTGGCAGCTTGGTGTTGGGCTGTGGCTGGGCAAGGGGAACCGACTGTCCTGATGCCCACGATGGTCCGGACTGGTCATCAGGATCCAGTGGGGCAGAGCTGCTGTCGTCACTATGGGCCTCTTCTGGGGGTGGAGTGGTGTTGTCTGGACCCTCTGGTGTTGTGACGTTCTTTCAGGTTGCTGCAGGGGTATAAGAACATGATTATTGCATGTGTGTATGTAATGATGTGCAATGGTTGGGTGTGCGTGATCCCCAGTGCAGGCATTCCTGTGTGGGGGCTTGTGTGGTGATGGTTGTGGGGGTGTTCTGGGTATGTGCAGTGGGCATGCTTTAGTGAGGGTTGCCCATGCTTAGTTGTGTTATGCAGGGCTTGGTGTTGGGATGGGTGCTTGGTGTCATGGGTAGATTAGTGAGGATTTGGGGTGATAGGGGAGGGTGTGAGGGTGGGGGGGTGTGATAGCAGGCAGGTAGGGTGGGGGATGTGATAGTTAAGATTTGACTTATCAGTGTCCCATCCTCCACCGACTCCTCCGAGGCCCTCAGGATGCAAGATGGTCAGGACTTGCTCCTCCCATGTTGTTAGTTGTGGGGGAGGAGGTGGGGGTCCGCCGCCAGTCCGCTGCACCGCAATGTTGTGCCTGGAGACCGTTGAACGCACCTTCCCCCGTAGGTCATTCCACCTCTTCCTGATGTCCTCCCTATTTCTTGGGTGCTGTCCCACGGCGTTGACCCTGTCCACTATTCTGCGCCATAGCTCCATCTTCCTGGCTATTGATGTGTGCTGTACCTGTGAGCCAAATAGCTGTGGCTCTACCCGTACGATTTCCTCCACCATGACCCTGAGCTCCTCCTCGGAGAAGCGAGGGTGTCTTTGGCGTGACATGGGGTGTTATGTGTTGATGAGTGTGGTGAGTGTAGCGGTATGTGATGTTTTGTGCGTGGATGTTGTGTGGGTGATGGTGTTGTGTGCCTCTGTGTGATGGGGTTGTCAATAGCTGTGCTGTCTCTCTGGCCTTCTGTCAGAATTTCTGGTTGTAGGGGTTTGTGTGTGATGTGGGTGTGTATTTTATATTGTGTTGGGTGTGTGGGAGTGTTGTTTGTATGTGTATCAGGTGTGTGTATTTGGAATTGTCCAATGTGGCGGTGTTTTGGAGATGTGTGTGCATTTTGAGCGTGGCGGTGTGTACCGCCAATGGAATACGCGGTTGAAAGACCGCCGCGTGGATTCGTGGGTCGTAATAGCATGGGCGTGTTTCTGTTGGCGTGGAGGTGGAGGATTTGTTTCCGCCAGTTTATCGCTGACCTTTGGTGTGGCGGTGTTGTGTGGGTGGATTCCGTGATGTGTGTTATAATAGCTGTGGCGGTCTACCGCGGCCGCGGCGGTGTATTGGCGGTCTTCTGCATGGCGGTAAGCGCCTTTTACCGCCAATGTTGTAATGACCCCCTATGTTGTTAATTAGTGCTGTGCTATATGAATTTTGTATAGCGTATGTGCATGTATGACTGTTTAAGTGTCTGTAATCCAAGACTATTCTATAGGAATGGTGGGGTTTTGCAACGAGGAATAACAGGTCATTCACTGCAGAGATGCAGGGCTCAATTACACCCTGGTACTCAAGCTGAGTGAGGATCTCCCTCACTGGAGCTTTTGCTTCATGTTTAACAAGATATTGTGCGGATCTCCCTCACTGGAGCTTTTGCTTCATGTTTAACAAGATATTGTGCCTGAGGCTGGGTTGTAGACATGATAGGTATTACATGACAAGGAGAATCCTTGTCCCAACCTACATGGTTGTGGTATAACACAGGTACCTGCGCTAAAGACCAATTGACAGTGTAGGCTTGCTTTGCCGCCTCTGAAACAAGATCAGAGAAAGAAGGCAAATTGACATCTTCCTCATGTTGGAGCTTATCGATGTGTTCGAGTGGCCAGTCCTTTTTGGCCAGCAGGATATCACAAAAGTTCATCCCAGAATACCACACTAATGGTGCGTTCTACGTCTCCCTCACTTTGTATTTTTAAATCATAAACCCTGTCGGGTGGGAGGACACGCCCTTCCGCAGTCTCAACTGCAATGAAATCACTAGTTGCTGTTGCATCCAGATGATCTTTCAGACTCTGGAGACATATTGTGACCTCTGGTGCGCTATCTAGCAGTGTTACTGCCCACGTCTTGTTCTTCAGCAATATTCTCATGTGTACTTGCATTCCTAATTGACAGTGCTGCCACCTTTTTCTTTTTAAATTGTGGCTTTTGTTGTGAGGACTTTTCTTCTTTTTTGTCTGAGGACTGTGATGAGTCTTTCTTCTGTTTCAATCATTCAGGACATCGACCATGACTGCCCCCTCTCTTGCTATGTCTATCCGGTGAGTCCTGAAAGGAAAGAGAGGGACATGAATCAGAATATCCGTCAGGAGTTTTTATATTTTCTTTATTCCTGAGATTATATCTCCTGTCAGAGTTATTTCAATTGTTTTTGTTTATCCCAGCACATTTTAGAAGCCTCCTGTGCTTGTTTAGAATCTTCCATAGGGGTGGTACTTTGTATTTCAGACTTTTTTTCGGCTTGGCTCCCAAATGATCACGTCCTATACTGGTATAGGTATCGGAAATAATTTTTGGTAGCTGTTTCTCCTAGTCCAAATGTGGAATCTCTTGGGGCAGCTGGTGTATAGCCAGTGCTACTGCTTCCCCCTTTAATGTTACTGAGTATTATTGAGGAGACTGGGTCAAAGTTACGCATTAATTTCATCCCCAAATCTAGGGCCGGTGCAGCCCCGTGCTCATTCTGAATTTGTTTAACACTTCTGGTAAATTGGCAAGTATGAAGGTACCACGTGTGGTAGTGTAAATTGCACTGAAGACTGTACCCCATGTGGCGCAGTCATCCACTGAGAGAACCATCCCGAAGGGCAAGCACATTGTTAGAATTCTATGTTTTTCCTGTGGTCCCATATGGGGAAATAGCTTCCATCTGTTTGTCTTCTGGGCTATCCAGAACAGGATTTTCTCTCGTTCAGTGGGTACTTTACCCCTGATAGAATGTACTGTTTTGGATTGATCCCTTTAGTAGCCAATTGGTAACCAGCAGGTGATGGACGTGCTGGTGTAGTGTTCGGAGTTCACATAGCGAACTGAACAAGTCGTCTATGTAGTGTTACTAGCTCAAGGTATACATCACGCAGATCTGCTGCCTGCATGTTTTGTACACCAGGGTGTGATGTATATGTGGCAAACGTAGGCCACGTCAGTTCTTCATTACCTAAGGGACTGAATCTCATGGGTGTATTACAGGTGGTAGGGCGCCATTAAACCAGTTCTGATTTTCTTGATAAGTAATCTGTATTTCAAGATACTGGTATGCTTGGTACCGTTGAGGTACGTTCGCAATTCTGTATGTGTGGAATGTGAATGATCTTTGGTCTTCCTCAGGAAAGGTGACCCAAGAGTAAAATGTTTCTGTTTGGTAAGCTTTGCTAGCTTCTACTATGAATATAACATCCCTGCACTCACCTGATAAGCCAAGCGCTATTAGGTGTAATGTTAATACATGTCTAACATTCTCAGGAATGTCTATGGCATTAGCCAAATTGTGAAATGGGTAAAGAAGTGGAACGCCAAGTGGGGAGAAAAATAACTTTTTAATCGTTCGAGCTCCAACAACCTACAGCCTAGTTAGGTGCTCCTTGTTCAGCTGAGGAGGACCTTCCCCAAGACCATGGACATCTCCGCCTAATGGTACTTAGAGTACCTGTTGTGTGTGAGACAGTGATAATCCTAAACACCATTGTTGGTGGCACCATGTCATAGTTTGACTCTTGCTCTAGGCAACACTGTTGGTTTAAGGATGACAGTACTTATGTTTGTAGGCGACTATGCCAATCCTACAACAAGTCACAACTGTCGTCCCAACCCTCCCAGCTCACAAGCAGCACCTCACCAAAAGCCCCAACAGTATAAGGTGATTTGTGGCAGTCTTTTCTCATGGACTTAACAGTGCAACATCTCAGGGAGGTCCCTTGGTGGTTAAATGAAGATTACCCCTTTCTCACATGAACAACATCTCTCAATCCAACACACAGGCAATGAGAGAGATGCAGAAAAGTTATAATAGGTTTTTATTAACAATACTGCAATCTTTGATAAATTGCACGGGCTGCAATGATAAGGATGATGAACAGTGCAAGGAACAGAAGTGTGAAAACCAGAGTCATTAGCACAAACACCCCCACTATCTGGCAATAGCATACAATGACATGAGATATGATATATGTCCTAATACACTAACATGATGAACCTAACCCCTAACCTAAAAAGAGCTAGGTGTGATAAACCTAATCTGCCAATGCCGTGTGCATGAAAAGAGACTCCCCAACCCTTGTTACCTTAAAATGAGGTCTCAAGATCAGGCTCTGTGGGAACATGAAGACTGGGCCAGCGTCAAAGGCGAAGTGCAGCATCGATAGCGTCAATGGCATCTGGTAGGAATCCCTCTGGCTGTCTGTGTAGGGTGCATTTATACAGATCTGATCGGACCCCTGACCTAGGACTGTTCCCATACAATAGATAACAAGACATGCTTGGGGCGGCAATTACATAAACAATTCCCTCGAAGGTGCAAAGAGGGAAAGTACCTAATGTGAATACCTGCAGTTTGTTTATCTTTGTCGCTTGATAGTGACCTTAGCACAGTGGCACTGATAACATGAAAATAAAACATTTGCCTAACTAAAAACAATGCAGCCATCTTGGAAAAATATGATTAAATAATTGCGCTAAAACAGAGCAAACTAAGTAGGGTAAAAGTCACTGGGAGATGGGGGCACAAGTCTACACGCCAAAAGGTTAAGCTAACTCCTGCTTCCCATTGAAACAAGACAGGATTCACTACAGCCACAATGCTGGAGTCAGCCCCATTTGTAAATCCAAATATCAAGCAGAGTATAGGTTGGTGTAGCATAACGTCTTGCAATCCTGTGTCCTGGCGCATTCAGGTTAGCAGCTGTAGGGGCCACTATGTGTGTTTATGTAAGTCGTTCTTGGTGTTGCATTTATAATATTATGAGGACAGTAAGACATCCTAGAGAATTTCAGAATAAGGTACATAAAGGCAACATAATTAAACAGTCAGATGGGTGGTTAAATCTGCATGAGAGGTAGTGGTTAATTTTGCATGAGACGTCGGTGTCAGTCACGCAAAGATGGCAATTTCTGGTCTGAGGAAATGAATATGGGATTTAGCGCACCTGACTATGCGTGTGAGTATACTGTGCTCCTCAAGCGCCCCCGCCGCCTCTTCATTTGCTTTGTAGTCACTTGCAATGCATGGCGCCTATAACAGCATAACCAGAAATTCCAGTATCTAAATTGCACCATAGCAGATGGTTTTATTTCGGACAAGAAATGCAAATGTAATCTCCAGCCCCAAGAATTATGAGTCCGTTTTGCATAAGGTGTGTATAAATAAGGTGGATGTTCTCTGTTGCTAAGACAGTTGTGCAATGTTACGATGGGACGTGCGCGGCATTGGCAAGCAAAGCTGGCGCCGTGCAGAATACAGAGTCGAGGACTAGTCTGTAATTACTCATGGGGTGTGCGAGACCCTCTGGATGGCACGCGAGAGACCTCTGGCATGGAGTAGTGCGGCGGGGGCTTGAGGTTTTATACAGAAATTCAAGTGGTAGCACAAGTCAGTGTGGGTTTTCAGCACGGTAACAGCAGAGGGTTCAAGAAGCCAAATTAGGACAGATGAGATGAGGAGGAGTCATGCTTCAGGACAGGCCCTTAGCCAGGAGTGAATTTTTGGGGAGCATTGCCCCCAGTACCACCACAAAAAAATAATGGGGTGCGGGGGAGGGAGAGGGGATGTGGAGAGGGGGAGAAGGAAGGGTGATTCTCCCCCTGGGTTTTAATTAAACATTTTACACTATAGAAATATAATACACGTGTAAAGGGTTCTGCTGTTATTTTTGATAGTCATCTTATTATTTTAGTTATGTTTTTAGAAATGGTGCATTTTTAAGCACAATTGCCCAGTGTGTTTGGTCAAAACTGGTTGGAGCTTATGCAACTTTTCAGAATACTTTGAGGCCTGGTGTCCTTCAGAGGCATTTTGGAGACATCTGTGGCAAATACTGCGTTTTGGTGCACATTTAAACTGCGAAATTTGTGAAAAGAGATATGATGTAATCGATGTTTTAAAAGGAGGTTTGGGGTTCTCCCAAGGACGTTAGAGGCAAAGTAAAACAAAACAGTACATTTTGAAGCACTTTGCACCAGGAAGATTGGTAAAATCTAGACGAACTGAAATAAACAGTCACGGAAGATTTATAGCATGCCCAAGTGATTTTCAGAAAAAAATATGTAGCAAATACCACATTAAAAGGACCCTTGACCAAAAGCATCTATGAAAAGTAATGGCATTAAAGGTGGATCTAAAATGCGTACCTCTGTCTCTGTGGACATGATGTTGTCAGTGCTTAATTTGAGCCGGTGGTTGCAGGTGGGGGGCACTAGCACTTAGTTTTGAGGGCCAGCACTTATTTTGGCCAAGAGACATATGGGAAAGACGGGGAAAAGCAAGACTGAAAAGCGTCTCAAAGGAAGAAGCAGAAAGCTGCACGAGTGTGCTGAAGGGGAAGGGAGTGGCTGGAAATTGATTAAACAGGCCCGAGATGGCTTTAAGATTACTCTACCTCGGTATTCTGTGCTTGCATGTTTAAATGCAGCTGCATCGTGTTTCAGAGGAGAGTTTCGAGCACCGGGACATTTTTATTTGAAAATTAACCACTGGATGTGGTGTCCACAGAGACAGCAAATCCAATGACAACACGAGCCCCATCGACAGCCTTGTGCCATCAGCAGCGAAGAGAAGCACCTTGGCCCACGGATAGCTTTAGACCGGAAAGAGGAGCTACACACCACACCAGTGAGGCCTGCGGGCTGCTCCCAAGTTGGAGTGCATGGACTGTAGTAACAGAGGGCCCAGTGCTGGTGCGCTTGATGGGCCGCAGGTGGTGGCCAACACCACAACTACCTTAATTCACCTTTCCCCCGGCGACGATGAGTGGTGAGTTCGGGAACACTGCTGGCGAGAGAGGGTAGAGGAGTGGCATAGGATTGGGGAATCCAGTAAAGACTGAGGAGTGGCAGGTGTTGTAGGCCATGATCCACTCTCTGAAACAAGCACACATTTGAGACAATGTGAGGGGAGTGCCCCTTCCATGAAGGACAGAGGTTGAGGAGCAGAGTTGAGGAAGCCTCTCTCCTCCAACGCATCAGAAGCCCTGAAGGGGCCTAGACCGGCGGTTGTGTAGGAACCTAGTGCTGATCGGGCCTCACTGGAATGCCTGGGCCACCTACTGGCATTGAAGGACGTTGCCACCTCCCATGCTCCTCCCCGCTCTGTAGATGATGAACCTGTAGAACTGAAGTCTGCAAGTGTCACATAGGCTCTCATTATTCTAATGAGACTACTGATTTGAGCTGCAGAATTGCCTGCGGTTTGGGGGACTGAATCCAACCCACTACAGGTGTCAGCTGTCGGCCTAATCCGGGCTTTGCTCCGGCTAACAGGCAGTGCCTAATCTCTACCCAAGAGCAGGGATGATTGGGCAGCCGAGCGCATGACACAACTGACCTTCTCAGGGAAATCGTGGTCACTCAGATCGCATCCGTTTCTCTCATTTACATTAGTCTCACACATGCAAGGACAGTCAGAGGCAGTATATGTTTCAATAAGGTTTTAATGAAGCAACTGCATCTTAGATAATAAAGCGTGTACTGCAATAACCAGGACGATGAAGTATGACAGGATTAAAATTGTGACAAGGAGAGTGAAGCATAAAAATAACTCTACCATACTGCCTCTAGAGTCACTACTATAATTCCCACCTAGGCTATACTAGAGCACAGCATGTTAAGTTCTAGTTCTACCCTTCAGGTTCCCCTGGGAAGACATCATCCCTCCCACCTGAGCAAGAGGCCTGTAGTATGCATAAGCAGCTGTAGCGAAGCGTTCAGCAATCAGCATACAGTTGTGGTCATCTGGCTGGAATCTCCCTCTCATGTGTATGGGACAGAAAATTGTTTTTATAATAAAACAGCTGATGTTCTGAGAAAATGTCCCTATGTAAGGATGTATATGTTTCTATGAATACCAGAGACAAAGTGTTACCATGTTTACCAGCAACCTATCTTACTGCAGCTTTGAGAAAAGCACAGAGTGAAAGAAATGTCTTGTTTAAGAACGCAGTGCTGGCCTAGGCAAAGAACAGCTAGGTAGAGAGAAATGAAACAAGACCGCAAATGTGGCTATTGCTAAAATAATAAAGAAAGCTGAATAAAATATATCTAGGTTAAAGTGCACAGCGGTAGGCCTAGTTTGCTAAAATAACGTATATGGAGCTATAACTAGAATGGCTACACAACACCCTCCCCTTGCCAGGTCAAAGGTGGTTCAAAGGCTAATTAAACATAAAAGCAACAAAAATTCAACCTAAGATATATATAAAAATGTCAATAATGACAAGTTAAAAGACATTTGAGCATATATAAAAGGACAATTTAAAAATATTAACTTGTGGTGTAAAAAAGGCTGAATTTCAAGAGTCAGAGGGGGTCCTTCCGACCTTGGCGGGTGGCTACCGCCATGCGGCCGCCAATGCGGCCGCACTCACGCAGCCCCCATTCCAACATTCCCGCTGGGCCGGCGGGAATGAGGCCGCAACACAGGAGCCGGCTCCGAATGGAGCCGGCGGTGTTGCGGCCGTGCGACGGGTGCAGTTGCACCCATCGTGCTTTTCACTGTCTGCTATGCAGACAGTGAAAAGCTGGCCGGGGCCCTGTTAGGGGGCCCCTGCACTGCCCATGCGAGTGGCATGGGCAGTGCAGGGGCCCCCAGGGGCCCCATGACACCCCTTACCG
Organism: Pleurodeles waltl; assembly: GCF_031143425.1. NCBI lineage: Eukaryota > Metazoa > Chordata > Amphibia > Caudata > Salamandridae > Pleurodeles > Pleurodeles waltl. Next base: position 991,813,348 of record NC_090446.1, on the reverse strand, counting down.
CCAGCCTCTTCCTGGCGGTGAAAACCGCCAGAAACAGGCTGGCGGTAAGGGGGTCATAATCCCCAGGGCAGCGCTGCCCTGGTGGATTATCACTGCTGGGGCAGAAATGGCGGAAAACCGCCGGCCACGGCGGTGCGACCGCGGCTCTACCGCCGCGTTCGGAATAGGGATGAAAGCACCGCCAGCCTGTTGGCGGTGCTTTCAGTCATTATAGCCCTGGCGGTCTCGGACCGCCAGGGTCAGAATGACCCCCAGAGTCATTTTGGAAGTTTGCCAATCGAATCCGGGATCATTGAAGACAGGAAATCTTCCACTTCGGCAGGTGGTAAAGTAGGAAACTCATCGCCAAGAAGAACCAAGGAGCATTCATGTTCCAAAGCCTGAGCGTCAGCCAAGGCAGCAGCATTCTGTGGTGTGCCCAACAATAAGTGTAGAGCTGCATCCTCCATGAAGGGCAACTCATAAGCAGATTCCAATAGCAAATACACCCTCAACGCGAATGCCTGGTAATGAGCCCTTAGCATTTAATAAAACCATGCGCTGCGTAGAAAGACAAACTTCCAGTACGTGTTCGAACGAGCACCAGAGGCACCAAAACACGGGCTGCACACAATGCAAAACCGGTCTAAATGACAGAGACCAGTTACACCCAAATTGCTCCAGGAGTGTTGCTCCACAGTACTGCATCATTCGTTCACAACAAAGCTGCGCTTTCATTCCTCTTTCTTGCGGCAGGACATCCATTGCACAGAAAAAGTAGCAATAGCAAGATGCCACCTATTATAGCCAAAGTTATCGGAAATCCCCCGAAAATACTGGAGAATATTGAGTGGACGGCTGATGGTATTAAACCGAATATAGAGGAGAAAGTGTGAATGAAACCAGAACCAACAGCCTTAGACATCTGCAATTCCAGTAGTTCTGGAAGCATTAAATATTCATCCCACAAGCTCACCAAAGTGTCTAGCAAAGTTAGTACTTAAAAGGGACTGCATCTCTGCTGATGACCTTCCCAACTGAAGTCCGTAGGTCTCACCTGCACATGTGAGCGCCACATGTTTTTTGTTCAACTTGTCAAAATTCACTTTAGAAGTAGAAATATAGGTCCAAATATCAGCTACCTCCCTCTGTCATGTAGGAGGAAAAAGTACGTTCCCGCAGCATGTAACAATCTTAGACACCGAAACAACATAAAATATTCTGGCTTGCATCCCACAACAGTTTTCACTATTGAGGACACCAGAGCTGCCATTCGAAAGCACCTGGAACGCAGGTCTAATCAAGGGGACTAGAACTCCCTTCAGATAACAAGCCAAGTTTGCAGGCGAAGCGTTACATGCCCCGTGCAAGGACAGCTGTTTATAAACCATTGAATGTCTGACAGAAGTCTCACATTCACTGCCACTAAGAAGGACCTGTTTCGTGCCACTGAGACATCTGTATGAGAAGGGAAGCGCCCACACCTCATGGATGTAACTATCTCCTAGCCTTTCATATCTGCCTACTGGAATGTGTTTTAAACAGGACGTGAATTGTAGTGTTGAAATAGGCAGATTAATGACCCCGTGTATTAACCACTCAGCAGACGGTATTTCAGCCACAGTAAAAGGCAACTTCTAATTTTTCAATATTTAACATGACATAAGTCTCTTCTTTCTTAGCCATTAGTTGTTGTTGTCGTGTTAAATGAAATGTGGAAAATATATCCCTTGCGCTAACGTGTTGACAGGGAACATGCCTTCAGTGTTTGAAGTATCCAACCCAACTGCATAATGGAACTTAGTTGGCTCTGTCCATGATGAATAGAAGGCACACTTTGTATTATGTCTATTGCAGAGGAGACAATGTTGTTTAAGGTGTATATCTGGATAAACAGGGTATTAATCCCATTATCTACAACAGCTAATGTCTTTTGTAAGTTTTCCTGGTCTATTTGCCTTAACCGGGTAGCAGCTTCCTGTTGGGAAAGCTTCCAAATTTTGTTATAGACTGCGTATAAGAAGCGCTTTATGCATTGCTTTCTGGGGCCTAACAGGAAATCCTGTAAGTCAGTGTTATTAGACAGGAGACTGAGGTGTTCTCTAACAGCATCTAGTGGGGAACTCTTTAACCATTGCTGGCATAGTTTCCCTACACTGCATGTTGTTACTATATCCGCATTTCGGTTGACACATAGCGAAGGTCCGGCCTACTAGTTCTGATACCCCCCATGGAGTTTATAAAACGTTTATGACATCCATTGGTATCTATTGGCCACAATACCCACCCACCAGGACGTGACAGTGAAGCATTAAACATGCCATTCTAGACCCACTCATCGAGCTGATCTTCAGTTGCATTTATATATTTTTGCCATTTCTAAAATGTTGCAGGGGCAGGAATACTGGGCGCATTCAAATCCTTCATTTTTACTAAGCCTAAACAACTAGTTTGTTGTACAGTTTCATTTAAAAATATCATTTGAAGAGGTATCAGGTATGCTCTAAATAAAGCTTTCTTCCCCCTTATTTGCCAATTTCTAGTTCCCCACACACTTTTCAAGTCTATCGACTTTAACCAATATTCATAGCGTTCTATAGCCAACCGGGAAACAAAGGAATCCGAAAAAATTAATTTCGTATCCGTCAGTAATATGTGTACATTTTCCATTGATGGCAATTTAAAATAATATGACTCAGCATTTTTAACATTGTGCCCAGAAAAGTATGCAAACTTTTCAGAATACGTTTTAGAACTCTCTTGTGGTGAACATGGACAATGTTCCCATTGTGTTTAATTAAAAATAGTCTTTGGGGTACCTGCTCTGGGAAGGAAATGGTGCCCATAATAATTATAGCAAAAATATCACCATAATTCTCTTTAGATTGATAAACATCTTCACTTTCAAATACAGTGAAATACTGCAACTCAGTCATCACAGAACCAACTGTTTTCACATCCCAGTCATCAGAAACAACTCTGGGTATTATTACATTGTTCATTGAATGTTTAAACACATATGGTATTTGAAGGACCTCCGTAGGGCCGTATATTTCAAATGTGACTTTATCCCAAACAGTCCCATCAGGAATTGGCATAGAGGAAATGTTCACGAACGACAAGTCTCTGCGGACCTTGTGAGAAGAAAAATGGGGTTTTAGGACCTCTTTCACCAGTTCAACTGTTGATCTTTAACAAAGAAAATGACTATGCATTAATAGAAAGAATGTTATGACAAAGCCAATACAAAGGAGGAAAGCTAATACAGTCAAAGAAAGCCAAAGATAGTTGTATGGGAAAATAAAGTAATTTGTTTTAAGCCAGTTTATCAGCTTACGTGTTTTTGGCAGTTCAGATGTAGAAGAGGCAAATGAGTCAGAGAAAGTGTTGTTGACATCGGCAAAGTATTCAGAAGCAGTTCGTGCAAAAGCTAGAGCTATATTTGTGGGAGGAGAACTGGTAGGGGCCCCTGTGGTGGTTCATTATAAATTATGCCATCCGTCTGTGTTGAAGTTGTGTCAAATTGATCAGTATTTTCTGTATTGTGTTTTGTAACAGATGTAAGAGGAACTAATGCAAGGTCATTTTTGACCTTCCCCAAGCTGGGAGAGGTGTCAGCGTTGCTGTTCAAAACTTGTAGAAGGACTTCTTGACCAGTAGTGAGAGGGATTCGGGAACTACTGGCTGATCCTCTTGGTCTGCTGTGCAGGATCGGCCACATGGTGTAACTTGACATTGTCGATAGATACAAAGCGATTTTCTTTAGCACCAGCCAACAGTGGTAGAACGACAGTTCTGTTACAGGTGCACGATAAGAAAGACCGAACTCCTTTTTCACAGCAACCTTTTCACGTTCTAGATCCCCACCTTTAGGAATCCAGCCGGTAGGTGTTATTGGTACATCCTTAATTCCTGTGGAGGCAGCACTGGCAGAAGCATTGTCAACACAGAACTGTTGTAATTCCTGCAAGACAGTGACACATTAATTTATGTCAAAAGGTGTTTCTGCCACCTCCATGCCAGGACCATCAAGATCTGGAAGATACATTTCGAGTTCTGAACAGGCACTCGCATGAAGTACGACCCCCTCAGGGACCCTCGCGGCAGATTGTTAAATGCTCTCTGGATTCCATACAGGGGATTAAGCCAACTACGACCCGTATCTAAGATTCTGGCCCTCATTACGACCCTGGCGGTGAGTGATAAAGTGGCGGTAATACCGGCAACAGGCTGGCGGTAACTACAGCCAAATTATGACCATGATGGAGACAACTCCCATAGAAAGCCAATGTACCACACCAACCGCCAGTTTGGAAACAACACTCACTCTGGCGGTAGCCACCAGCAGCCAGGCAGGAGACAAGGTACAACCCACCATATTATGACACTGCAAACCGCCACTTTTTCTGGGGCGGTACCAACACCATCAATAGCGTGCCTGAAACACATCACTGAAGAGAACTGACTCACCATCGGAGACACAGGGAAGAAGAACACCACCATGGAACCTGAACTGCAAGTTTTCCTGATGATCTTCTACGTTATGCTCCACCTGGAACATCGACACCAACAAAGACGACAACGGTGAGTACAGCCACCTAGCACAGAAGGGAGAGAGGAAAGAAAACAAGAGTGACACATACGATACACACCCGACACACACACAACCAGCTGCACACGAAAAACAATTTGCACCCGATACACAGCAGAATAATGCAAGGACAACAGGAATGCACCAAAGTGAATGTATTCATATCAACAACTAATAAATATCGAATTGTCAATAAAACAGATATGTACACATCTACACTAAGGGAAACTGCCCAGTCCAATGTTCAAAGGGCCCACATGGCCACTGGGCACATTCTAAGGCCCAACTCGAATCCTGAATTCATCCAGATAGAACTCTGCAGGGGCATCAGTGTGCAAGTGGGCAGGCACCTCAGGGGGAGGAGGTGGCATCTCAGCCGGATTTGGTAACAAGCGCACTGGTTCTGAAGGGGGCTCCATGCCCATTGCTCTATCCTGGGGAGTACGAGACCACAGTCTCTCAGGTGGGTGACTTGCCCACTGGTTCTGGATGGGGTCCATGCCCATTGCCCTGTCCTGGGGAGTGCAATGTCACAGTCTCTCAGGTGGGTGACTTGCCCTCTGGTTCTTAATAGGGCTCCATGCCCATTGCTCTGTCCTGGGGAATGCAAGGCTACAGTCTCTCAGGTGGGTGAATTTCCAACTGGTTCTGGATGGGGCTCCATGCCCATTGATCTGTCTTGGGGAGTGCAAGGCCACAGTCTCTCAGGTGGGTGACTTGCCCACTGGTTCTGGAGGGGGCCCCTTGCACAGCAGCCCCTGGAGGGTGGCCTACATGGCGTTCGCTGGTGGTGATGGCTGCACGTTGGTGGCAGATGGGGGTGTCTCCTGGGCAGCCTCTGCAGTTGGTGATGGCTGAAGTGTGGTGGCGACTGGAGGTGCCTCCTGGGCAGCCTCTGCAGTTGGTGATGGCTGCAGTGAGGTGGCGGATGGAGGTACCTCCTGGGCAGCCTCTGCATTTGGTGATGGCTGCAGTGTGGTGGCGGATGGAGGTGCCCCCTGGGCAACCTCTGCAGGTGGTGATGGCTGCACTTCCTTAGCTGGCAGTGGGGGTCTCGTGAACACTGGTGGTGGTAGAGGTGTCACCCTGATAGCCTCTGCTGGAGTAGAGGGCTTTGTCCCCTCCATGACATGGGGCATGGATTCCTTACCCTTCCTGGCAGGGGTGCATGGCTTCTTCCCCTTCTTGGATGGAGGCGCAGGCACCTTCCCCTTCTTTCCTGGAGTTGCAGGCTCCTTTCCCTTCTTGCCTGGAGGTGCAGGCTCCTTCCCCTTCTTGCCTGGAGGTGTGTTATCCTTACCACCACAAGTAGGTGGTACCACCACTGTCCCAGTGGGCTGTTTGGCTGAGGTGCTGGGCTGGGTCTTCGGGACCCTGCTCTTACGGGCAGGACAGGGGGAGGTGGAGGGAAGAGGTCAAGTTGGGCAAGGAAAAGCTTTTTAGGGATGGTGGGGCAGGAGTAGGGTGGAGTGATGGGTGTGGAGGTGTATGTCTGCTGGATTTAGGTGGAGGAGCATGGGCTGCATACTGATGTGAGGTGGATGGCTGTTGGGTATGTGAGTGCTTGTGTCATGTAGGAGGGGGGACAGACAGGAAAGAGGACATAGGGGACGCGTGCATGGCTGTGTGGAGGTGTCTGCCAGTGAGGTGTGTGTGCTGCTTGGTGTGATAATGCTGGTGGTGGATGTTGATGTAGTGTATGCAGGTGTGATTGTGGACATGATTGGGAGGGAGGTGGAGGAAGAGGAGGAGGGGGAGACAGTGGAGGCGGTGGTTGTTGTCATGTCTACAACTGTATTGTGTTTGCATGAGTGCTTGTGGAATTAAGTGTGGTGTTTGTGTTTGCCTGTGCCACTCTTGGGTGTTGTCTTGTGTGCATGATCGTCTGTATGTGTACCTGGGATGGGTTGAGGTTGAGGAGAATTGGACTGGGAAGTGGTAGTTGGAGGGGGGACGGTAGAAACAGGGACAACGGCTGCCATCAGAGAGGAGGCCAGAGCCTAAATTGATCTCTGTTGGGCCGCCAATCCACCATGAATGCCCTCCAGGAATTTATTGCATTGCTGCATCTGGGATGCCAGACCCTGGATGGCATTCACAATGGTTGATTGCCCTACAGAGATGGATCTCAGGAGGTAAATAGCCTCCTCACTCAGGGCAGTAGGGCTCTCTAGGGCAGGGCCTGAGGTGCCTGGGGCGAAGGAGATGCCTACCTTCCTAGGTGAGTGGGCACGGGCAACTCGCTGAGGGACTTTTGGGATGGCGGTGCTGGTACAGGGGTAGCGGCTGTACCTGCAGCTTGGGTAGTCACAGAGGTGTCCGCCACCACCAGGGAGCTTCCATCGGAGGAGGTACCTGAGTACCTGTTGCCACCTCCTGTCTCTGCCGTGGTGCTCCCCTACCCCTCCATCCCACTGGTTCTCTCGGCATCGGTGGACTCTGCCTCCTGGGTCCTGTGGGATGCAGCTCCCTCTGTCATCGATGCCCCTGCTCCTCCGCCAGATGATGCTAATGCACACAAGGACAGGCTGACAAAACAAAAAAGGGGGGGAGAGAGACAAAGGATACACTGGGTCAATGACTGCACCAACACCGCAGTTGGCATACACAGCACTGTCACACACAGGGAATAGGCTTAAGCACTGTTCATTGCACTACCAGTGATATGGCTAGTTGCTAAGGCAAGATGAGGGCCACACACCGCCAACCACAGCACTCCTGGGACCCACAATGCCCTGCCTGAAATGGACTGCTAACATGCTAGATTGCACGCTGCAATGTCTGGCCTGGCCTTAGGGTCACCCACTAACACACATCCACCACCCGGATCCCCCCACCTGCCAAAATATGTCATGATACCCACTGTACTCACCCCCTTGTGGCTGTTGTGATTCCCTCAAGCGCCCATCTAGCTCAGGGTAGGTAACCGCCAGTATGCGGGACATAAGGAGGGTCAGGGTCCGATGGGCACCCCTTCCTCATTGAGAGGCCATCCCCAGCTGGGCCTCCGCAGTCTTCAGTGCCCAATGTCTCTGGTCCTCCCAGATGACACACCATATTCCCTTCCTTTGATGGGCACTTACCTCCAGAGGCAATACAGACAGGAGAACACCATTAAACTAACAGTCCAGCCTGTCACACAAATGGCCCACCATATCCGTTTCCATCACCATTGGCAGACACATTGCCCAGAGCACACCATGTACACCGCCACAAGACCTTCACCCCACCACCCCTTACACGATGCTTGCACACAAATCTCCATGCTTCCTTCCCACATGCATCGTGTCCAAAGTTTACTCACCTGTTGGTCTGGAGGCCCATACAGCAGTCTGTACTGGGGTAGGACCCCATCCACCAGTCGCTCCAAATTCTCCGAAGTGAAGGCAGGGGCCCCTTCCCCGGTCACACAGGCCATGGTAGGTTCCAGACACAGGCCACAGCAGCACACACAGTGTAGGTGTTCTCCTGTTAAAGGTCAGGAAACAAGTGAGGAATCAGATAGAAAATGGAAGTCATGTCCGCGGCACTGTATTAAGTCACTGCTGGCGCAGATCCCCATTGGCCACATGTACTCCAGAGAGCCCCATATTATCCAATGAGGAATTGCACGGGGGTGCAAGACCACCTTCTGCCACGATGCTCAATGTCGTCGGAATTACCTTACTTCCACCTGTACATACAGGACAGGCGGTCACCATTTCAGGGGGGGAACAGTCATATCGACATTAACTGCGTCACAGATTAGACTGGCACATACCTCGCCATTAACACTGTCCTATTAAATAAGTGCACCATGTAGACTGCAGTTGTGGTTCCATTGTTCCAATTGTGACAGCCTACTCACTCTTGTGTCCCTTAGATACCTACCGCTGCAGATGAATAGGAGGTGGAGACATACCCCTGTATACAGACCCCTGGTGGACTTAGCTACACTGGAGGACAGGCACAATATCCTCGCCTTTAGACTGGACAGGGCCATAATCACAGAACTGTGTGCCCAATCAGAGCTAGACCCGATCTCATCTATCCGTCATCCACCTGGGATCCCCCTTCTTGTGCAAGAGCTATCAGCTCCATTTCTTGGCAACTGGTTCCTTCCAGTGACAGTGGGCTTGGCTGCAGGAATTTCACAGCCAATGTTCTCAATCGTGCTGGCAAGGTGTTGTCTGCCCAGGTAAAACACACATGCAGCGACATTTATTTTCCCTAGGTGGAAGAATTAGCCACTGTGAAGGCCAGATTCTAGGCAATAGGACATATCCCCAATATTATTGGAGTGATTGATAGGACACATATTACGTTTGGAACCCCTGCCAAAATGAACAGTTGTTCAGGAATTGTAAGAGTTTCCAATCACTGAATGTGCAGATGGTGTGCCTGGTGGACCAGTACATCTCTCACATCAGGTCTAAGTACCCTGGGTTGGTGCATGATGGCTTTGTTCTGAGGAATAGCAGCATCCCAAATGTGATGGCCCAACTACAGAGGCATAGGTTTGGCTAATAGGTGAGCCTTGATCCCCACCCACTGTATGTTAGTGTATGCCTTCTGGTGTTAACCCCATAGGATTGTGTGAGGTTAAATGTGCTCCCTCAAAACTTGCAGGTGACTCTGGCTACCCAAACCTAGCGTGGCTGCTAACCCCTGTGAGGAATGCCAGGACAGGGGCTGAGGAATGTTATAATGAGGCACATGGGTGAGCCAGATGAATCATCAAGAGGACCTTCGACCTCCTGAAGTCCAGGTTCAGGTGCCTCCATCTGACAGGTGGATCCCTGTGCTACTCACCCGAGAAGGTCTGCCAGATAGTAGTGGCATGCTACATGTTGCACAACCTGCCCCTTAGACGCCATGTACCTTTTCTGCAGGAGGAGGAGACTGGAGATGCCCCTGTGGCAGCAGTAGACCCTGAGGACAGTGAGGATGAAGAGGCTGAGGATGAGGATAACAGAACATCAGTTATCCTTCAGTACTTCCAATGACACAGAGGTGAGACAATGCAACTGCACATTTCTATGAATATTTGTATATTCTGTGTGGCTGTGGAATGAAGGCATTAACTTCCTTTTTATCTCAACTTACTGTTCACCTATGGTTTGTCATTTTACAGATGTTGGTGATATCACAACTGTGTGCTGATGTGCTGACTACAGACAGCTACAGGTCATTATTTCTGTGCTCTCACAGTGTACAGTTCATTTGCAATGGATGTGAGTGTTTCAATAAAAACACATTTTGAATACAGAAAATACTAGTAGTCAAGTTGTGTTCAAGGGTGTTTATTGTAGTGCTAAGAAATTGAGGGGAAAGAGCAATGGAATGGAGTGATGATGGAGGGAAGTCCAGGGTATTGTTTGAGTATATTTGGAGCACAGGAGACGTGTCCAAGGGGCCATTGGAAGGGGAACAACAGCAGTTCAAAGTGGACAAGGTGACTGAGTGGTACACCAGGGGGCGAATCAGAAGAGTCTCATTTCCTGGCGGGGTCTTGGCAAGTGTCATTGGCTTCTGTCTTGGTGGCAGGGAACGCTTTCTGGTGGTTCACCTTCTGCAGGGGGAGGGCTGCTGGTGGCCTGTGGGTCCTGTGGTGGGGTCTCCTGCCCACTAGCTTAAGTGCAAGTGGAGGGCTGGCTGATGGACTGGCTAGTGGTAGGGCTCTGCTGGTGTGCTGTTGCCTCCCTCATTATGTTGGCCATGTCTGCCAGCACCCCTGCTATGGAGATCAGGGTGGTGTTAATGGCATGCAAGTCCTCCCTGATCCCCTGATACTGTCCCTCCTGCAGCCACCTGTTCTCCTGTACATTGTCAAGGATCGGGCCCATCTTGTCCTGGGAATGTTGGTAGGCTCCCAGGATCTCAGAGAGTGCCTCCTGGAGAGCCCGTTCCCTGGGCCTGTTCTCCCCCCGGCGTACAGCAGTCCTCCCAGTGTCCCTGTTGGCCTGTGCCTCTGTCCCCTGAACGGTGTGCCCACTGCCACTGACCCCAGGTCCCTGATTGTCTTGGGGGCGAGGTGTGGCCTGAGGTCCCTGTAAATGTGGGCACACTGCTGACTGACGTGTCCTGGGGACAGAGGAGTGGGTACGCTGGGTGGGTGCTGTGGTGTTGGATACTGAAGGGGGAGGCTCTGTTGTGGTCTGTGAGTGGGCTTGGGTGACCAGCTGTCCAGTGGTCCCTGATGGGCCAGGTAGGTCATCCAGATCCAGAAGTCCAGAGTTACTGTCGTCACTGAGAGCATCTTCTGTTGGGGGATTGGTCGTGACACCTCCTCCCCGCTGACATTGGCTGGGGTACCTGTGGGGATGTAAGTGATGTATTATGCTTCATATGTGTGCCATATGGTACATCCCTGGCTTCCCCTCTATTTTTGGTGTTGTCCTGCCACCTTTTGCTTGTGTTTGGTGATGTATCGTGGAGTTGTTAGTTTCCTTATGCTGTGCATACTTTGAGGATGGGTGTCCATGCAGGGCTGGGAGGGCTGTCCATGCATTGGTATAGCATGCAGGGCATGGCATTGGGGTTAGTCATATGTGTAGGTGCAGTATGTGGGGTGGGGTGGAGCAATGGGAGTGAGGGTGAAGGGTGTGAGATGGCATGCAGGTATGGGAGGTGATAAGTGGTAAATGTTGACTTGCCAGTGTCCAGTCGTCTGGCTACTCCAGTGAGTCCCTCAGGATGCAGTATTGCAAAAACCTGCTCCTCCCATGCTGTGAGCTGCTGGGAAGGAGTTAAGGGTCCACCGCCAGTCCCCTGTATGGCAAGCTGGTGCCTTGCTGCCATGGAATGTACCTTCCCCCGTAGGTCGTTTCACCTCTTCCTGATGTCATCCCTGTGATCCAAAGAGTTGTGGCTCCACCCTGACAATTTCCTCCACCATGACCCTTAACTCCTCATCAGTGAAACGGGGGTACCTTTGTGGGGACATGGGTGTTGTGTGGTGTGTGTTGGTGAGAGTGTGCTGAGTAATGTGGTGGGGTGGGATGTGGGGTGCTTGAGGGATGTATGGGTGTAAGTGGTGTGTGTCTAGTTGTCGCAGTGGTCTTGGGGTCAGTTTGGTGGCAATGATTTGTGTTCGTAAAGGGTTGTGGGTAATGTGTGGGTGGGTGGGTGGGTGTGGTGTGTGTATGAGTGTCAGGTGTGTGTTTTTCGTATTGGCCAATGTAGTGTTGATTTGTATGTGGGTGTCCATTCTGAGAATGGCGGTATGTACCGCCAATGGTTTACCGCCGCTGAATGTCCACCGTGGGGAATCATGGGTCAAAATGTGATGGGTGTTGTTTTGTTGGCGTAACGGTATGGGTCTTGGGTCCGCCACTTTTGCACTGACCTTTGGGCTGGCGAATTGTGTATGTGGCTGTATTCTGTTGGATTGGTGTGTGCATGTCATAATATGGCGAACGGATATTCGTCACCATGGCAGTATGTTGGCGTCCTTCACCGTGGCGGTAAGCAGCATTTACCGCCCATGTCATAATGAGGGCCTCTGGCTGTTAAGGACTGCTTTAAATCACTTTTGTCACTCCACAACACTATTTCCCTCGGGATGAAATTGAGACGAGTAATAGAGTTGGACCCCTAACAAAGCCATGGCGTGCCTTTATGCCCTTGAGGCGAAAGTAGGGCCCTGGTCCTAGTTGAAAGCCGCAACTGAATATGTACCTATAAAGACTCACAAATCTTTAATAAGAGTCCGAGCGTCACCCGAGAGTTGTGGCCACACACATGGAAATCTGGAGCAAGAGTCAACACCAAATAAATAAAAAATTGTAAGCACTGTCCGGTGTTAGGGGACCACAATGGTCCAAGTACACACTTTGTAATGGTTTGTTGGAAATTAGGAGTGTCACCGGTGGGTGTTTGGCGATGGAGCTCTTAATTTTTTGGCAGATGTCACAACAAAGGACATACTGCTTGGCCTGTTTGTATAGACCTGGCTACCAATAACATGTTTGCAACAATCATATTGTAGCCACCACACCAGCATGATCTGATGCTACCCCCTCATGCGCTGCTTTAATCAACTCTGATCTTATATCTTTTTTGGGAATTACTTAAACCCCCACGCCTGGTTTTTACTTCAGCTTCAAGGAAGCCTCCCATTCGGTAGGAATATTTAGCAGGAAATGCTGTTTTCGGCGCACGAAGAGTCCAAATGAAAAAGAGAAGTCTTTTTGGTCCTGAGACTTCAGGGAACAGGAGGCAAGCTCTATCCAAGCCCTTGGAGAGCACTTTTACAGCCAGACAAGAGTTCAGCAAGGCAGCAGGGCAACAGCAAGGCAGCAGTCCTTTGTAGAAAGCAATCAGGCGAGTCCTTTAGGCAGCCAGGCAGTTCTTCTTGGCAGGATGCAGGTTCTGGTTCAGGTTTCTTCTCCAGCAAGTGTCTGATTAGGTAGGGCAGAGGCCCTGTTTTATACTAAATTGTGCCATTGAAGTGGGGGTGACTTCAAAGAGGGGCTAAGAAATGCACCAGGTCCCCTTTCAGTTCAATCCTGTCTTCCAGGGTCCCAGTAGGGGGTGTGGCATTCCTTTGTGTGAGGGCAAGCCCTCCACCCTCCCAGCCCAGGAAGACCCATTCAAAATGCAGATGTATGCAAGTGAGGCTGAGTACCCTGTGTTTGGGGTGTGTCTGAGTGAATGCACAAGGAGCTGTCAACTAAGGCCAGCCAGACGTGGATTGTAAGGCACAGAAAGATTTAAGTGCAAAGAAATGCTCACTTTCTAAAAGTGGCATTTCTAGAATAGTAATACTAAATCCAACTTCACCAGTCAGCAGGATTTAATATTACCATTCTGGCCATACTAAATATGACCTTCCTACTCCTTTCAGATCAGCAGCTACCACTCCAATACTGTATGAGGGCAGCCCCGAAGTTAGCCTATGAAAGGAGCTTGGCCTCACTGTAGTGCAAAAACAAATTTAGGAGTTTTACACTACCAGGACATGTAAACTACACAGGTACATGTCCTGCCTTTCACCCACACAGCACCCTGCTGTAGTGGTTACCTAGGGCACAGATTAAAGGTGACATATGTGGAGAAAGGGGAGGTTTAGGCTTGGCAAGTACTTTTACATGCCAAGTTGAGGTGACAGTGAAACTGCACCCACAGGCCTTGCAATGGCAGGCCTGAGACAAGGTAAAGGGGCTGCTTAAGTGGGTGGCACAACCAGTGCTGCAGGCCCACTAGTAGCATTTAATCTACAGGCCCTAGGCACATATAGTGCCCATTACTAGGGACTTATAAGTAAATTAAATAGTCCAATCAGGTATGATCCAAGGTTACCATGTTTAAAGGGGAGAGCATATGCACTTTAGCACTGGTTAGCAGTGATAAAGTGCGCAGAGTCTAAAAGCCAGCAAAAACACTGTCCAAAAAGTGGAGGGAGGCAGGCAAAAAGTTAGGGGTGACCACCCTAAGGCTGTCAGGTCTAACACCCTGGTACTCCAGTTGTGTGAGGATTTCCCTCATGGGTACTTTTGCATCGTGTTTGATCGGATATTGGGGTTGTGGTTGATTTTTAATAGGTATTACCTGATAGGGGGAATCTTTATACCACCCTACGTGGTTGCAATATAACACTGGTGCCTGCGCCAATTCCCCATCAATGGTGTAGGATTCTGTGAGCTCCTTGGGAACAAAAGGCGAGAAAGAAGGTTTAGTAACATCTTCCCCATATGGGCAGGTACGGACAAATTCAGGTGTCCAATTCCTTTCAGCCAGTAGAATATCATATATGTTTACGACGCGGTCCCAAAATATTGCGTCTATTGTGCGCTGAATGTCTCACTCTAACTGTAACGTTAATTTATACACCCTATCAGGCGTGGAGACACGCATGTCCGTGGGCTCTACTCGTAGGAAGTCATCAGTTGCTTTCACCTCCAGATGCTCTAGAAGATTCCAGCGAACTATTATGACCTCTGCCGCGCTGTCTAATAGCGCTAATGCCCACTTCTTCTTCTTCAATAGAGCCCTCTTCGTGAGTGGTATGTCGAACTGCAACCGCTGCCACTTTTTTCTTTTTTAATTGGGTTTTTGTTGGGAAAGTTTCTCTTCTTTTTTAACAGAAACTTCTGTTGAGCGTTGTGATTCCTGTCTCGGTTCTTCGCTCTGACCGCCCACCTCTCTCACTGCGTTTTTCCGGTGAGTCCTGAAAAGAACGACATTGGCATGTATCTGTATATTGATATCTGTCAGGCGGTTTTTTATTATCTCTATTTCTGAGAATATATCTATTTTATGTGGTCTCCGTAGGTAGAGATTCTCCTTTTCTTTCTCAGTTGTTTGTTGTTTTTTCTCCCGGTGTTTCTTAGCACCCTCAGGAGCTTCCTTGGTAGAATCTTTATTAGATTTACTCTGAAATTGTGGTTTTGTAGGTCTGGCCCCAGACTATCTCGACCAATGCTAGAGTAGGTCTCCGCAATAATCTTTAGCAGCTCACATTTGTAATCCTGTGGAGGAACATCCCGGAGCTGCATGTGCACCGCTAGTGCGACCGCCTCCCCTCTAAGGTTACTTCATATAATTGTGGATACTGTGGCAAAATTGCCATCAGTTGCATCCCCAAGTCCAGGGCTGGAGCAGCCCCATATTCATCTTGAATTTGTTTCAACACTTCCGGTAAATTGGCATGTGTTGGTGTACTGTGTGCAGTAGTATACAGCGTGGCAAATACCGTGCCCCAAGTATTACAGTTATCTGTTGTGGATAGAAAAGTGTTTTTATAATACAACAGCTGATGTTCTGAGAAAATGTCCCTACGTAAGGATGTATATGTTTCTATGAATACCAGAGACAAAGTGTTACCACGTTTACCGGCAACCATTTCTTACTGCAGCCTTGAGAAAAGCACAGAGTGAAAAAAAATTCTTGTTTAAGAATGCAGTGCTGGCCTAGGCAAAGAACAGCTAGATAGAGAGAAACAAAACAGGACCGCCAATGTGGCTATCTCTAAAATAATAAACAAAGCCGAATAAAATATATCTAGGTTAAAATGCACAGCGACAGGCCTAGTTTGCTAAAATAACGTATATGGAGCTAGAACTAAAATGGCTACACAGCACAAGATCCCTGCACTTGGAAAGAGAGAGGCTGCTTGTGCTTCCCTAGCGATTCAGAGCTTGACACATAGGGGGTCATTCTGACCTTGGCGGACGGCGGAGGCCGTCCGCCAAGGTACCGCCGTCAGAACACCGCACCGCGGTCGAAAGACCGCGGCGGTGATTCTGACATATGCCCTGGGCTGGCGGGCGGCCGCCAAAAGACCGCCCGCCAGCCCAGGGCAAATCAACCTTCCCACTAGGATGCCGGCTCAGAATTGAGCCGGCGGAGTGGGAAGGTGCGACGGGTGCAGTTGCACCCGTCGCGTATTTCAGTGTCTGCTGGGCAGACACTGAAATACTTTTTGGGGCCCTCTAACGGGGGCCCCTGCCGTGCCCATGCAATTGGCATGGGCACGGCAGGGGCCCCCAGGGGCCCCGCGGCACCCCCTACCGCCATCCTGTTCATGGCGGGAGAGCCGCCATGAACAGGATGGCGGTAGGGGGTGTCAGAATCCCCATGGCGGCGGAGCGCACTCCGCCGCCATGGAGGATTCAGACGGGCAGCGGAAAGTCGGCGGTACACCGCCGACTTTCCGTTTCTGGCCGCGGCTGAACCGCCGCGGTCAGAATGCCCAGCGGTGCACCGCCAGCCTGTTGGCGGTGCTACCGCCGACCTCCGCCATGGCGGTAATTACCGCCATGGTCAGAATGACCCCCATAGTGCTGGGGGATGGCAGGCATAGTTGATGCTCGGCCCCCACCCCTCATCCTCACACTTCCCTGCCCCTGCATGAGTTGGGGTGACTGCTAAGATGTCCTGAGACAGGAGTGCGGGAAAGGTGCATGCTGATCTGGGGAAGCCTCCTTCGGGCATGGAGGATATTGGGAACCCACTCAAGGACATGGCACTAGACTCAGTGGCTGCTGGAGCATTGTTGCAGGCCACAAAGTATCCACTGTCTGTAAAGCTGTATGCCACCCTCAGTGCCATCTTGGAGACCAGGTGGGACCTGGGAGGCAGTTTATGCTGTGACTCTGGAGTTGGGACTTCTGTGAGAAGACCAAAGGAAACTGTTGGAGAGGGTAAAGAATGCAAAGGCAACTGTTAAGAAGCTTCAACAGCTAGCATGGGCCCACACCCACCAGATTTGGGCCCTCACCAACAGGGTCCAGCATCTGGAGAACAAACTAGAAGACCTCGAGGACCTCTCCAGGTGCAACAATATTGCATCACTGAAGCAGTTCAGGAAGGACCTCAAGACCAGGCTTTTCGATTGAGCAGCACGCCAGCTAAACAGCGCCTTGAGACTCCATGGGTGATTAGCTGCACTTTAGAAGTAATGATTGATTGATTGATCAGATTGGTTGGATTCCCAGAGGGAGTACAGGGTAAGGACCCCAGATTTGTGGAATCCTAGCTCACAGTTCAGGTTGTCCCAGAGGGACTGTCCCCTAATTGCACTGTTGAACGTGAACACAGAGTTCTGGGAAAACACCCACCACCAGGCGCCCTTCCGAGGCTGGTGGTGCCAGGATACTGAACTTTAAAGACAGGTATATAGTGCTACAAGCCACTAGACACTTGAGGCACATCTCCTTTAGAAATGCTAACATCCTCTTGTTTCTGGATTATGCCCTTGTGGTTTAGCACAGGATAGCATCATTCTGTAGCGTAAAGTGCAAACTAAGGGAGGTTGGTGTTAAATATTTGCTCTTGTTTCCAGAAAAATTAAAAGTACTGGCATGAGGCTTTAAGAGTATTTTATGGTATAGCTGTGCAGCCTTACCATGGAATACACTTGCAAAAACTATCTTTGGTCCAGCCAGGCTCGTTTGAAAAACCTTAAGCTCAACCCTGGGTAGCCATGGCATGGAATACACTTGCAAAAACTATCTTTGGTCCTGCAAGGCTCATTTGAACAACCTTAAGCTCAACCCTGGGCAGCTATGTCTTTCGAGCAGCAAAGCTTGCATAAAGGAACTTAGTGTAAAGCATTTAACAGTGCCAAAAACCATATAAGAAAGCCACACAACATGAAGGAAACACAACACCAATTTATAAAGATATAATATATTTTTACAACTTTTTAGAGTTTCAGGTGAGCAAAATCCAGCAGAGGATTCCAGAGATATGAAATTTCAAAGCTGTTATCACTTTTAATTTTAACCACAAATATGTATTGGTCAACAAAATGTTTGTAAAAGTAAGTGTGGCTATTTCAGCCCGGCTTGGTCAACCAAGTCCAACAGGATGACGGTCTGACGGTCCAATGGGGTAGGTTTGGACAGTTACTTGGCCACCAATGTGTTTTCCATTCCAGTTACAAACGTTACAGCACAACCACCATTGATTTTAATGAAGTGGTCCTGAGGTTGGGGATACAAGATGCAAAAATAGTCAAAGATGCTCCAGTTGCTGTGCAGTCAATGGTGGTGCCTTTGTGGTTATTCCTCAGTCCACTGATGATGTGGGACGACTTTGGCCAGAGAGGTCGGGGTCACACGAAGTCCTCTTTGAGACTGTAGAATGCCAGCTGCATCCAGGCTAAGGGTTGCCAGAATCAGCGGTTGGAGAATAATCATTTTGTGGAAATTAGTGTCCCTCTAGGGTGACCAATCTGGACTCTGACAGCACTCCTGGGTCCAACTAACTTGTATTCAACTTTTGGCTATTCAGGTTTGGTCTGTTTTGTTGCCCAGCGGCAGACAGCGATGAGTTTGTGGAAGTTGCTACCAACTTGCTATTTTGGGCTCTTCAGCTCTCTTGACCCTTGAGCTGGTTCCGAGGGATCAGCCAACTGATCCCTGGAGTCACTGCTTCAGTCTTGGGCTGTGTCATTACTTTTCCCCATGCAAGGGGCCATAGGGACAGCCTCAACTTTGCTAGCCCAAAGAAGCAGTGGGTGCAATCCAACAGGTGCTGCAGCCTCTCCAAGTGTAGTCCACAGGCCATCAGTGCAATCCTTCTTTGGTCCTTGTACCAGTTCCGGAATGATTGGAGGTTAAGGGTGTCAGGAGTGCCACATTTATCCCAAGAAAGTGTTCTGAGGGTGTCATGTGGTCACAAGCCACTCTCTAACACATAGTTGCCTGGTGGTGGAGCAACAGCATCAATAGGGCATTACAGACATTGAACCAGAACCACATCCCCTAAATTCAGACCTTGTACATGATGAGAGCCAGGTGGCACCTAATTTCCATGCTTGCAAAAGCTGTGTTCCACAGGATCCATTGGCGAAACTGTGTCACGCTTGGGAGCAGGTCACTGGCAGTGCTCTGACTGTGAAGGAGTGGAGCAGAGTCCACATAAGGTCTCCTGCAATGCCCAGTTGCAGTACATGCAGCATAACATTTTACATAGGGCTTATTTAGCACTAGCCAGACTGCATAAAATGTTCCCTGCAGTGCAGCTGGAGTGTCTGCACTGTTGCACTCCTGTGGAGGTTACGGCACATGTGTTTAAGGCCTGCTGCCTGAGCGCTTGCTGGTACTGAATGGGAGTATGTGCAGCCCTTGCCTGTGACATGCGCCGTACTGACCTTGATAATGCAGCCACAGTAATTAGAAGGTGTGTGAAGCCTCGAATCACTTCATAGATTTGGAGCTGATGCCCTTCAGGCAGGCAATCACAATGAACCTGAAGGCCAGCACATTTCCAAGCATGATGCTATGGCAGGGACTGATGGCCCACTCTAGGGGTGGAGGCAGTGGTGTTCGTCGGGGGCCCGGGAGCTGCGGAGGTGCCCCATAGTGCCCTATGAGACAGCTTCCTCATAGCCCTTCAGGGAGTCTCAGGAGTGCTGATAGCTCTGCATAGAGGTGCTCCTATGTAACCTCCCTCTCTTGCTTGCCCCTTGTGCCCCAGCCCCCTTTCCCTGCTGGGACCTGGACCCAATTTCTGCTGACAGCTGTGGAAGAGTACTTCACCCCCACAATGCATTCTTCTCCACCCACACATTCTACCCCACCAACATTAGTTAGCTACCTAATGTATGTCAGAGAAACACTTACCTGGCCCTGTTAAGCTTGGAGGCACACCCAGGCCATGCCGAAGTCATCCTCTTGTGTGAAAGGGTTAGGCTCAAAGTGAATGTTCTCGATTTCATGTTTCAAATGTACTATTCCATCTCGATGCATAGGGTTATGTTGACATTGAACATCTGTAATGTACAATACTACATGTATACTCCTTTAATTGAGATATTTGACATGTCTGATGTATGAAGTTTATGTCAAAACCCACTAAAGATGGTTTTAAAACAATTCATGAAAGCCAGGTTATCTTTGGTAGCACACAGTTGTTGATTATATTAGTTTAATCCAAAAATCGTGCAAAACAGTGGGCCATGCACTTCCAGCATAGATGCACGTCAGATGCAGGATCTTCAATTCATACGTTCATTTCCTGGCAAAGTTCAATCAGCTTTTCAACATTATCACTCTAATTTTTGAAAAAGTACTAATTAAGGTTAGGTAATAACTATTGTATGTTAAGGGATATTTGTTTAGCGCATTTCCTAAACCTTTGGCTACCTTGATATGCTTGACCTTGAGTCTCCTTGCTATTTTTGGTACCTCTGTTCCTATGTTGTTTTATTGTCCACATGCATGTCCTTTTCTCCCAATAGCTATGTTATCTAGACTCCGTGTACATGTTCACTATATTTGATTTCTGATGATAGTGAGTTCAGCATCTAGCAGCCTTCTCCAAAACTAGTATCCCCCTATACTGAGGATTAGGACTTCTTGTGTTCTTGTCCTAGTAGTCATGTGTCCCAGTACTATACATATTTCTGTACCACTTCTGTATTTCTGCATGTCCTACTGCCTGTATCCGAAATGTATCAGAATGGAGGTGGACTGGCTAAGCTGTGTGTGGCTGGGCACCCCCATTCTACACTGGTAAACTAGCAAGGGATGTTGCAAAATTGAACTACACTGTTTGAGGTGGTCTGGTTCAAGACTAGCAAGGGCTGCTGCAATAACAATATTGTGGTGCACCAGCAAATCTCCCAATCCAGCCTAGGTATGGACTGAGGGCCTGATTTAGAACTTGATGGATGGGTTACTATGTCACAATGGTGACGGATATCCCACCCTCCGACATCTAAATCCCAGAGGCTATAATGGGATTTAGATTTCAGCAGAAGGGGTATACGTCACAGTTGTGACGGAGTAACTGGTCCCCAAAGTTCTAAATCAGGCCCTGGGTGGAGGAACTGTAAGAGTAGGGTTGAGGAGTAAGGTTTAGGTGCACAAGTAGAACTTGCTGAGCCTAGTGGTTCTAGAATAGAGAACGTGACAAGCACTGACTTATAGTGCCTTGTTCAAAATGTAAAAACTATGGCCCTCATTACAACCCTGGCGGTTGGTGTTAAAGCGGCGGTAATACCGCAAACAGGGTGGCAGAAAAAAAATGGGATTACGACCGTGGCGGAAACCACCAACATAGACAGGCACTTTAACACTCCGACCGCCACGGCGGTAGAAACAAACAACGCGGCAGACACCGCCAACAGACAGGCGGAAGACAAAGTACCACCCACAGTATTACAAGAGCCCTATCCGCCACCTTTTCCAGGGCGGAACCAACGCTATCAAAAGCACGGCAGAAACAGTATACAGAAGGGAAAACACTCACCTCTCGACACCCAATGAGGAACCAGGACACCATGGAGCCCGAACTTCAGGTCTTACCCATGTTGGTTTAACTCCTCTTCTACCAGGAGTACGAATGACCGCGGCGGCCACTACAGTGAGTACTGCACCTACAACACGGGGGGAAGAGAGTGACACACACACGCAACATGCAACACCCCCACCCTTACCCACAACAACATACACACAAATACATGCAGAAACATTACATATACACCCCCCCCACCTCCTGGAAGAACGCAAGGACAAAAGGAAATGATTGTAACGATTGTAATCATTAAAAATCCATTAGTCAAAACTCCAAATTCAGTATATATAAACATGCACACCAACTACACAAGTCTGGATAGTGTACTAACCATTGTCCGTGGACCACTGGGCCAAAAATGCATGGGCGAGGCCCACACATGATAACTGACTGGAAACGGAGAGTACGCTGCTGGGGCATCAGATTGAAAATATACAGGCACCTCAGGGGGCACCCCAGCCTGATGAACGCACAACGCCACTGCTGCACGAGGGGGCTCCATGCCCATTGCTGTATCCTGGGAGTGCAAAGCCACAGTCTCTCAAGTCTCTCCAGTGGGTGGTTTGCCCACTGCTTTATCCTGGGGAGTGCAAAGCCACAGTCTCTCAAGTCTCTCCAGTGGGTGGTTTGCCCACTGCTTTATCCTGGGGAGTGCAAAGCCACAGTCTCTCAAGTGGATAACAGTCTCCGCTCTGGAGGGGGCCTGGTGCCCAGAGTGCTTCATCCTGCCAAGGACTGAGGTAGTAGATGTATCTCTCCACTGGTTCTGGAGAGGGCCTGGCGCCCAGAGTGCTTCATCCTGCCAAGGACTGAGGTAGTGGATGTATCTCTCCACTGGTTCTGGAGGGAGCATGGTGCCCAGAGTACTTCATCCTGCCAAGGACTGAAGAAGTGGATAAATCTCTCCACTGGTTCTGGAGAAGGCCTGGTGCCCAGAGTGCTTCATCCTGCCAAGGACTGAGGCAGTGGGTGTATCTCTCCACTGGTTCTGGAGGGGGCATGGTGCCCAGACTGCTCCACGTGCAATGTGTCCGGTACAGATCCCTCACCTGGGTGTGCGTGCCATGAGATTAGCGAGGTTGAGGTAGCATGATACGCCATGCAGGCAGCTACATACCCCACACTGTTGCGGCTACACCTTCCACCTACAGGTGCAAACAGTGATGGAAGAAATGCCTCATGGAAGCTGCCAAGGGTCCAGGAACTTTCCTCCAGCCTCAGACGACTGACCACTGGGGATGGTAGCCATGTCAGCGGTGGTGCCTGTGTCCAAGGACGCCGCAGGCCGGTGGGGGTGCTTGCCGCGGTGTCTGTCGTGGCAGTGCTTGTGGCGGTGTCTGTTGCGGCGGTGCTGGTGGCGGTTCTGGCGGCGGTGCATGGGTCAGCACCTGCTGAGGGACACAGCAGGAAGACTCCTGCAGCCTCGGATGGCTGCCCACTGGGGAAGAGGCTGGGGACTGTCGTTGAGGCTGTAGACGTGCCGGGGGGCGGTGAAGGTGGCGGTGTAGGTGACGGTGCAGGTGGCGGTTGTGGTGGCAGGGCAGCTAGCGGTGTACACCGCCGTACAGGTTGGCATGATCATGGACAGAAAGTGTGACACTGGTCCCTCAGTCGGTGCCACTATGCCTCTCCTGACCTGCTTTTTAGCTTTTGGCCCTTCCCCAGCTTTGATGGTGCCACAGTTGTCTTCCCACTATCCTCTTTGGTTTTTGCTGAGCCCTTGGTGGCTGGTACTTTCGGCTTCTCCCTCTGGGATGTGGGCACCTTTTTCACCTTGGCAGGTGACGGAATGTCATTGCCCTCACTATGTGGCACACTGGCAGCCCTGATGGGTGGCACACTCCATGACCCCGCAGTTGCTGGCACCACTGTGCCTGGGGATGTGGTGGCTGAGGTGCTGGGCTGGGACCTGGAAAGCCTGGCCATAGGGGAAGAACGGGGGGTGTGTGTAGGGAAGAGGTCAAAGTTAGCCAGGAAGAGTTTTTTCGACACACTGGGACGAGAAGATGGACGGAGTTTGGGAGTGGAGGTAGAGGTAGTGGTTGGAGGAGGTGTACGTCTGCTGAATTTGGGTAAAGGTGCATGGGCCGGAGGCTGTTGTGAGGTGGATGGCTGTTGGGTGTGTGTTCGTGCCTGCATTTGTGTACTTTGGGAGGTGGGCTCACTGACACACTGGGAGAGGACACTGGGGATGTGTGAATAGTAGTGGGGGTGGTGAGTGCATGTGAGCGGTGTGTGGTGATGGGCGTGCTGGTGATGGAGGCAGTGGCTGAGGATGTAGTGCATGCAGGTGTGAGTGGAGACGAGACAGGGAGGGAGGAGGAGGAGGTGGAGGAGGGGAACACAGTGCAGGCAGTGGATGTTGCTGTGTCTGCATGGGGATGGTGCTTGTGTGAGTGCCTGTGGGATGTGTGCTGCTTATGTTTGCCTGAGCCACTCTTGTGTGTTGATGAGTGTGCATGCTGGTCTGATAGTGTGCTTGGGATAGGCTGAGGTACAGGGGATTGGGTCTGGGTGGAGGAAGTTGGAGGGGGGAGGCTGGACACAGGGACAATGGCTGCCATCAGTGCCGAGGCCAGAGCCTGAAATGCTCTATGTTGGGCTGCCTGCCCAGAAAGAATGCCCTCCAGGTACGCATTTGTTTGTTGCAAATGCCTCTCTACACCCTGGATGGCATTCACAATGGTAGATTGCCCAACAGTGAGGGATCTCAGGAGGTCAATAGCCTCCTCACTGAGGGCAGCAGGGCTGACTGGGGCAGGACCTTAGGTGCCTGGGGCGAAGGAGATGCCCACCTTCCTGGGTGAGCGGGCACGGGACACACGCTGAGGGGCTGCAGGGAGGGTGGTGCTGGTAGGGGGGGTGGCGGCTGTACCTGTTGATGCAGTGGGCACAGAGGTGCCCGCCACCGCAGGGGAACTCCCATCAGGGGAGGAGTCACTGCTGTCTGCTCCTGTCCCCGTCGTGGAGCTCCCCTCGCCATTCGTCCCACTGTTGGCTTCAGACTCCGTTGTTTCGCCCTCTAGGGCCAAGTGGGTTGCAGCTCCCTCCTGCTCCGGTGCCAATGCTCCTCTGCCTGATGATGCTATTGCACACAAGAACAGGGAGACCACAAAAAGGGGGGGGGGAGACAGATGAAAGACATGTTCAGTGCATGAAACAACATTACCGTTAGCGGACACAACACACAGGGAGACGCCAAATACCCTTCTTCTGGTGGGCGCTGACCTAGAGGAATGGTACAGGGGGAAAGGAAATTACTTACCCGTCCGGACCGTCATACTCATTGTCCCCCAGTTCCCACCCTTGTCCTGACGCACATACACTCTCCATCCGCACATGCAGCCCTCAGCCCCCCCATGTATCTTCCATCCACACCAGTCAAAACAGGCATTGCCCATGCAGCATGCTCACAGTGTACTCACCTGTTTGTCTGGAGGACTGTACAGTTGCGTGTACCGGGGGAGGACCCCATCCACTAGTTTCTCCAACTCCTCCGAAGTGAAGGCAGGGGCCCTTTCCCTAGACGCATGAGCCATCGTCGCTTCCAGACATAGGTCACAGCAGCACTTGTAGTGTAGGCCCTCTCCTGTTGAAGGTCAGGTATCAAGTGAGTGAACAGACAGAAAATGGCGGTCACGTCCGCGGCAGTGCGTACTGTCACCGCCGGTGTACATCGTTATTGGCTCTTGGGACACATAGTTATTAACCAATGCAGAATCGCGCTGCGGTCTTCCACCACCCACTGCGATGGTGTAGAACGCCAGCGCAGTTACCTCATATCCCCTTGTCCCACCTTACAGGTCAGGCAGCCACCATTTCAGGAGGCCACATGGGATGGATGTTAACTGCGTCACACCTATCTAGGCCGACAATATAGACAGATACCGGCACATTGCGGATTAATAACGTTTCTGCAAATAACACATTGTGATACCTCAGTGTTGGATGACTCTCTGCTCGCTGTTCTCCATAGGGCACGTCCGCTGGGGCAGGTGATGAAATGGCGGCATCCTCCGGTGTACAGACCCCTGGTGGACCTGTTGACAATGCAAGAGAGACACATCCTAGTCACTTACAGACTTGATTGTGCAACAATCCAGGAACTGTGTGCCCAATTGGAGCCGGACCTGATGTCAGCTATCCGCCATCCCACAGGAATCCCCCCTCGGTGAAAGGTGACTTTTATGCTCTGGGACATATTCCCAACATCATTGGTGCCATTGATGGTACACATGTGGCATTTGTACCCTCCCACAGGAATGAACAGGTGTGCAGAAACCGGAAGAGCTACCATTCTATGAATGTGCAGATGGTGTGTTTGGCAGACCAGTACATCTCCCATGTGAATGCCAAATATCCTGGCTCAGTCCATGACGCTTACATTTTTAGGAATAGCAGCATCCCTTATGTGATGGGGCAACTCCAGAGGCACTGTGTGTGGCTAATATGTGAGCCTAGAGTCCCCACACAGTTTCATTTGCTGTCTGGGTATGGGGCTGTCCCTAAGGGTTAGTGTGTGTCTAACAGTTGTCCCTCGACATTTGCAGGTGACTCTGGTTACCCCAACCTGTCATTGCTATTGACCCCAAAGAGGAATCCCAGAACAAGGGCAGAGGAACGCTACAATGAGGCACATGGGCGAACTAGGAGGATGATCGAACGCACCTTTGGCCTCCTGAAGGCCAGATTCCGGTGCATCCACCTGACAGGTGGCTCCCTATACTACTCACCGAAGAAGGTGTGCCAGATAATCATGTCCTGCTGTATGCTGCACAGCCTGGCTTTGCAACGCCAGGTGCCTTTTCTGCAGGAGGATGGGCCAGATGGTCTTGTGGCAGCTGTGGAGCCTGTGGACAGTGAAGAAGAGGAGGCAGAAGAAGAGGATATCGATAACCGAAACAACATCATCATACAATACTTCCAGTGGGACACAGGTAAGAAGATGTCACTGCTTCCCACATCTCATACTATTGTTGGAACTAGCATAAGTCTGTCATTTTCATTTAGTGTATGGACCCTGACTTGTCACTTTGACTTTCCATTTCACAGATCAGGGTCCCACTTTGTGCCCTCTGCTATGTTTACTGCTGGCCTACAGCTGTGTTCCATTGGTATGTGAACAAGTAAATTGACATTACTATATTCCATAGTTATTGCAATTACACATTTGTGAAAGCACAGACTGACTCCAGATTGTTTTGTGATTGAAGTGTGTTTATTCCTGTGCTAATAAGTGGAGGGGGTTCTAAAATGGGCTGGGGGGATGGTGGAGGAATGTCCATGGTAGAGTCCAGTCCTTTTGTTTCACAGGTGCATTGTCCAAAGGGGCATAGGAAGTGGAACAATGGCAGTTTAAGGATGGACAGGGTGACATAGTGGGACAGAAGGGTGACATTCAGGGGGGGGGTCTCATTTACTGGTGGGGGTCTTGGCAATGTTCTCTGTCTTGTTACTGGATCTCAGGGACCATTTGCGGGGTGGTTCTCCATCGGCAGGGGGTGGGGTGCTGATGTCCTGTTGTTCCTGTGGCGGTGCCTCCTGTCCACTAGTGCTGGCAGAGGTGGAGGGCTGTTCATCGTCCAGGCTAGTGCCAGGGGGCCCTTGTTGTGCCACTGTGTCCCTCCTGGTGTTGAGAAGGTCTGCCAGCACCCCTGCAATGGTGACCAGGGTGGTGTTAATGGACTTCATGTCCTCCATGATCCCAAGGTAGTGTTCCTCCTGCAGCCGCTGGGTCTCCTGAAACTTGACCAGTACCGTTGCCATCGTCTCCTGGGAATTATGGTAAGCTCTCATGATGTTGGAGAGTGCCTCGTGGTGTGTCGGCTCCCTGGGCCTGTCCTCCCCCTGTTGCACAGCAGTCCTCCCGGTTTCTCTGTTATCCTGTGTCTCTGTCCCCTGAACTGTGTGCCACTGCCCCCAGGTCCCTGATTTTCTTGGGTTGGTGGGTTTGCCTGGATTCCCTGTAGTGGTGGACACACTGCTGATTGACATGTCCTGGGGACAGAGGGATGGGCCCGCTGGGTGGGTGCTGTGCTGGTGTTTCCCGAGGGGGGAGGCTCTGTGGTGGCTTGTGACAGTGTCAGGGAAACCGACTGTCCCGAGCTCCCAGATGGGCCGGGCTGGTCATCTTGATCCAGGCGTGCAGAGCTGCTGTCTTCACTGTGGGCCTCTTCTGTGGGGGGGACTGGATATGTCTGGCACCTCCTGTCCAGTGACGTTGGGTACAGGTCCTGTTGAGGAGTAAATGCATAATTATTGTATATGTGTGTACCATCGTGTGCAATGGTTGGTTGACCCTCTACTCCAGTGCTTGCATTATTGGCTTGGTCCTTGTGTGATTGGTGATTTTGGGGCATGAGTGAGTCTCTGTACTGGACATGCTTGGGTGATGGGTGTCCATGCATTGGTGTTACATGCAGGGCTTGGTTTTGGGATGTGTGGGTTGTGTTGGTGGGGTTTCTGTGGCTTGTTGGGGTGATGGGTGTGAGGGTAAGGGTGGGAGTATGTGATGGCATGCAGGTGGGGTGGGGGGATAAGGTAGTAAAGATTTGACTTACCAGATTCCAGTCCTCCTGCTACTCCTGTGAGGCCCTCACGATGCAGAATTGCCAAGACTTGCTCCTCCCATGTTGTTAGTTGTGGGGGAGGAGATGGGGATCCACCGCCAGTCCTCTGTACAAACATCTGGTGTCTGGAGACCACGGAACGGACCTTCCCCCGTAGGTCGTTCCACCTCTTTCTGATGTCATCCCGTGCTCTTGGATGCTGCCCCACTGCGTTGACCCTGTTGCCAATTCTGTGCCATAGCTCCATCTTCCTCGCAATGGACGTCTGCTGCACCTGTGATCCGAATAGCTGTGGCTCTACCCAGACGATTTCCTCCACCATGACCTTGAGCTCCTCCTCAGAAAACCTGGGGTGTCATTGAGGTGACATGATGTGGTGTGGGTGATGTGTGAGGTGGTGTCTGTTGTGATGTGGGAGGGGGGGTGTTGGTGTGTGTTGTTTGAGGTGCGTGGATGTTGTGTAAGTGATGGTGTGTGTCAGTGGATGCTGGTGTTGTTTTAGGTAGTGTCTCTCTCTGGCCTGCTTTCAAATTTCAGGTAGTAAGGGTTTGTGGGCAATGTGGGTGTGTGTTTTATAGGGTTGTGGGTGTGTGGGTGTGGTGTGTGTATGTGTATCAGGTGTGTGTATTTCGAATTGGCCAATGTGGTTGCGTTTTGTATATGTGTGTGTATTTTGAGCGCGGCAGTGTGTACCGCCGAAGGATTACCGCAGTTGAAAGACCGCCGTGTTGATTCATGGGACGTGATAGTGTGGGCGTATTCTTGTTGGTGTGACGGTGTTGGTTTTGTTATCGCCAGTTTATCACTGACTTTTGGTGTGGCGGACTTGTGTGGGTGTCTGTATTGTGGCGGATTCCGGGCTGTGGGTGGTAATACCCGTAGCGGAATTCTGCAGCCGCAGCGGTATGTTGGTGGTCTTCTGCACGGCCGTAAGTGGGATTTACCGCCAGGGTTGTAATGAGGGCCTAAGACTCTTGTAATAAAAAAAAATCTTTAAAAGGGCTTAGAGCTTGCACATTACTTACCATTGGTTGGCTTCCACTTCATTCTTGTTTCCTTTCTTGTCATGGGTGAGTGGCTCCTCCTTTCCCATTCTCTTCCAGGGTATGTCGGATTCTATGGATCATTGACCAAGTACAGCTTCCTGTCTGAGGCCTGCGTCCTTCCACTGGCTGCTCACTTGCCGAGGTACTTTTATTTTTATTTTTTCCTCTAGTACTGCATGAGTACATGTGTTTGTAGGACTTCTCTACCTCTCCCTTTTCCTCCAACCTTCCTCCAGCTTCCTCCATCTGTCTCACCCCTCCCAGGTCGTTGTTGCTTTCCCCGTCTTTCCCACATCCTCCTGCATCCTTTTTGCTTCTTCTGTTCTGACATAAAAATGTTTTCCCTAATTTTCAGCCTTGCTGCAAAGCAGAGGTTACATTGCTGTGAGAAACAGCTGAAACTAATGAAAATAAAAGTGCTATAACGCATTCAACGCTGGCGATGTCACAGCACTTTTTTCCTTTACCTTCAGCCATGTTGCAGAACGGTTGCGTTGATGTGCAACAGGGCTAAACAAAAACATTGACGAGGCCCATCAATTTCGTACAGGTGAAACCTAGGTGTAGACCTGTTAGCTTTAGCGTGCCAAAGCTTGTTTCCTATGGATTATTTTCTCTCCTTTAGTGGGTTTCCATCCAGTTTTCTTCTACCCCTACCACAGAGAAATGGTATGTTAATCTCCTGCTGCTTCTCCTATTCTGCAACATCAGTTACATAGTTGCCTAAGCATTGCTGCACACTAGTCACTGATGTGTTTGTGCAACTTTGTTCTACTTCTTTCCGAACACAGCCTCATTGTAACTCACGCCCTCTTCCTTCCTAAGGTCCCAGTGTCCTTCACTATTCCTCTGCAGTCCAGCCTCCTCCTCTGAGCAGCTGAAGATGAGCCCTCTGGATACACATACCGAACTCTATTATATCTGAAACATGCGCGCGGCCTGCGCAGTCCGGTTTTAATAGGAACTCAACTCTGTCTATTCTGGGACAGTTCTTACTATTCTAGAAGTAATTCTGACAACTCGCTATTGCTGCTTCGCCTCAGCCGTCCCTGACAGTGATGTGCTGCAAATTAGCACAGACCTTTTGCCTGCCAACGCGAGCTAGGCCTCGCCGCCGGCTGCGCGCCCGCGCGGCCGTTGTCTCATGGGCGTCGAAAATGCCACAGGTACTTTCCTCGACTGGCAGGAGAAATGATCCCTGTAACAACATGGCATCTACAAAGCCAAGCAAATAAACCAATTAAGGCAGAAAAAAGGGTGCTGACGACTGCGGCCGTCGATCGCTGCGGCGGCAACGTAGAAATCAGACCAAACAAGCCGGTGGCCGATGACGGTAGAGAAGTGCTCCTCATTAAACGCTGGTTCCTGACAGCGCATGTCAAAAGATTAAAGTACTCCAAGAAAATGTGCTTCGCTGCCTGCGGAACAGGCGCCAGTCTACATAAGCCATTAAAATCCAAAGAAAATAGTTTAGCGGTGTAGTTAAGGAGGCCTACTCTTATTTTTTGTTTTTTACTGTTGTCACTGTGATGGGCTCTCTCTTGCAGTTAGCAGCTTTGTTTCTTCTCTATTTGCGTCTAACCCAAAAGCACAAAAAATCAGGAGCTTGCCGTTTTCCTCCAGATTTCCCCTGCTTAGTGATCTACAAAAGAAAACCTCTTATGTTTCAAGTGCCCTTGGGTGTCCTGCAGACTGGGCCTATTGATACATAACATGGTACCCTTTTGGTTGACTGGGAGTTCAAACGCACTTTATAGATGTGTCTCTCTAGGCCAGCAGGGATTTCTGGGGCCCCCTGTTCGGAAGGTTTATGTTTGTGATCCAGTTTCAGCTCTTTTATGCATGCCCTCTTTGGCCAGGTCAGTGACCGTGCACAGACACACACACATACACACACGTCCAAATTCCAAATGCGTTTAAATCTAATATTCAGGGATAGTGACGTGTTTTTCATATTGTAACACAGCAGCAACTCACTAAAATTACTGCAAGTGATATCTGTGACATCCTCATATTTCACATTTGTTAAGTCCTATTTGATCTAAAAGAAAACTTTTTTTTCTGAATGTTGCAATAAATTAAGGGTAAACGGCATTTAAAACAATCTACTTAAGAATTATTAAAAGTCATCAGGACAGGGCTCTGAAGAGCGGAGCTGGCTCTGTCAGGGGCCCCTCTGAAAGGTTGGAGCCCTCGGCCAGAGCACACTTTGCCTTAAAACGTCTCTGTAGGCCAGGAAAAGAGAGTGACCGAAAAACGTGTGTGAGGTACGCCAGTTTTCTGCTGGCTGAAACTGGTTCAAGACACTGTCTTCTATAATGATGATATCAGCATGTGGTTGTCTAGTTGGTTCCTATGTATCATGGCTGACCAGTGTATGCTTGTTTCTGCTAGCATCTCAACACTTGCTATGCTCCAACTGGTCAGTTATTGTAGCTCTTGCGTGGGTTCAGACTGCTTCCTGTAGGACCTTAGTGATTTCAATACAATAATTGGAATCAGCGTGTCTACTACAAGAGGTGTACTTTTCCTGTCTCCCTTTAAGATACATCTTGTGACAGAGTCTGCATGTAAACATCTTCTCTTCCTTCTTTAACCACAACCATCTTTCAATTAGCTCTGGTGGCAGTGGAATTCTACATTATCCCAAACTTCCCTCCTAAGATCAGATCTGTGTCTCGAAGGAATTTCAGGTCAAGGAGGAAAAGGGACAGGGGAAGAGATAGCAGACACCATCCTCTCTCGGACCTGATGAATCCCTGTAACAGGCCAGTGATCAGTATCACGTACTGTGGAGGACACCTAGCATACAGTATAGGTTCAGATATTGAGTACTAGTACTTAGCAGCAAGGAAATCGTATTTATGAAAACAGTAAAACGCAGCTTTCTGGCATCTGGGTATAATAGACTGTAAAAAGTCCCTTGGATTACCTGGATACCAATCCAGGAACCAAAAAATAAGTTCAGCAAAGTATGCTAGGTAAGCGACATTGACCAGAGAACACAACAAACAAAAGAAAATAAGATTAAGTGTCTGTATTCCTTATTCTGCACAAGCCCATTTGTGTCCCACTGTTTCAAATTCACCGCTCCTGAAAAACACCTCTTTCTTGAGCCAGAATCTGAACGATTATTGGGAACCAGGCAATGGAAAGCCCTAACTAAGTGAGAGGCATGCACAAAAGACTGGTTCACAGGACCTTCTAAATGCATTATATTTAAGGCTCCCAGATTTCCATTTCCATTGATTTTAACAAATAACTACAGACAGAAAACAATGTGTTTCCTGTCTGTATTTATTTTTAAAAGCGAACAAATACAAGAACTTGTGCTTCTAAAGAATAACTTTCCATGTTGTCTGTTGTGAATTCCAAGACAACAGATAAGCAAATAGGCAGCATGGGGAGTTAAAAACAGGTTTCCATATCTTGAAATACTGGCATATGTTAAAATATATTAGTAGTAAATTGCTAATATTTACCTGTAGGTGTGGTGTTTTGCTATAGTTGGCTGCTACATTTGCTAAAACATAATAGGCATTGTGCATATTTAATGTGTGTTCATCTGTTAAATAGATATGGAAATGTACATTGTTTGAATCCACTTGTTCTCAAAACACAAAATAAACATGGATAAATACAGATGGAAATGTTAAAAAAATAAATACCATGAAACCGTAGCCCTAATTATATTCTATCCATGCTATTAGAGACTGTCACTGTCCAAGAAGTATGTGAATATCAAAAAGAGTCTGTACCTCATTCTTGAAAGTTCCATTTGACAACTTTGGAGTGGGAGAGACACTTGAGAAGAAATAGTCGGTTTGACCCTGGATGAACATGCCACTTTGGCGACAGGTGAAGATGCAGTGTTGCTGAGCCCACTGATATTTCAGCTGAAATATGTACTGTTAAATGAGGAATTCATTTAGGCTGAGACCTTGAAATTTATAAATTTTTATCAAATGACCAAACCGTATCATGAACTTAATGCACAGGTGATTTGATATGCTTGTTGTCTGCATATTTCTTTTCTCTGCCTCAGTCCGATATAGATGGGTAATTGTTGCTATACATCTCCTAATTTTTACAGTAGGACTTTTATAGAAGATATTGAAGACGAGGAAACAATAGATGGTTAACATGCAATGGAAGCCATAAGATGAAAAGAATGATGACTATCCTTAAGCACTATCTAGGGAATTGCTGTAGTTGAATTCCACCATTGGAATCCACTCCACCCAATTTTCTTGATGTTCCATTAGAAAGCACCTCTGGTACTGTTCTAATGCCTGCCAGACTTTATTTCTGCCCATATGTCTGAGGATGATAATATGTTGATGTAAACTGTACAGTGTCTATTTTATTTGAAAGTTAATTCAAAAATCTTGTGAAGAACTAAGGTGCACGATATAGTATTCCTATTTCAAGAAGCCCATGCAACTGAACAACTAACTTCCTTTAGAATGATTTATGTCAATTGAGGGACGTCGGGCACTTCATCAGAGGAAAGAAATGTACAGTGCTAGTAAAGTAGTCCACTGTCACTTGTAGGGAGGCACATTTTCTGGACTGAGATAGTTCTACAATAGCACCCATAGATGCTTATACCCATGGTTGTTGAAGTATAGACAGGGTTTGGAGAGTGTTGGAGGGTTGGTCTTAAGTTGTGTGTCCTGCACATGTAATGGCTCTGCACACGACCACCACTGAGAGCCAAACATCCCATTGTAGCACTTGACTCTCATAGGGTAGTGCTGCAGAGCAGTATAAGGCTTACTCAAGAAAGGTGGTGTGGGCTAGTAATCCCCATTCATGAGCACACAAGCGTGACACCCAATAAATGGTTGTCCAGCCTGTGCTTTTACTTTTGATAAAGTAAAAGTACAATTATTACACACACACCACTGAGTACTATGCAGCAATTTACAAATATACACAAATTGATGGAATTACTCTTGGATGACATTGTGTAGTCTCTCATGTCTCCCCGAGGGGAAATATAATCCAACAACCCACAAGGCAAAACAATCCCTGGTATCCGAATGCTATTTTTGACTGTAATTTAGAGCGAGAGCAACTAAATGTGGCAAATAAGTACATCTACTTGGCAAGAAGGTGGCTATCAGTCTCATTACTCAAAACAGCATCAACCAGGAACATATAGAGACATGTTTAAGTAATGTGAAAACAAAGATTACTTTTGGATTACTTTTAAATTACTCTTAGATTACTTCTTGGTTACACTTGATTAACCTGGTGTAATACCATTTTACACCCCTAGACGGTGCAGTCCCACAAGCAAAAAACAAATGTTCCAAGGGGCTTGAACTTTACAAATGTTGGAACCCTTGGGGGATTTGGGAGGGTGGAGGGAGGGTTATATTTCTTTTGTCCCACCCAACCTAGGGGGGGGACACAAACGTTGCATTGGGGGGATGCTGTGCTTTTCCTGAAGCTCCCCCTGTCCATGGGCACTTGGTTGGTGGTGTCCCCATCTTCCTGGGGCCCCCACAAGCTGGCTATGAGCCTAAACCAATCCTGGTGCCTTGCACGGCATTATGGGGCAGGACACATATGAAATGAGAGGCTCTCCCACTGCACCGGGGAGAGCTTTGTTGCCGCCAGAGCTGGTTGCTGCCTTGGGGGTGCCCAATCCCACCAGGACACCCCACACCAGGTAAGTGCTCCCTAATTGGGTGATGGCGCAGGCAACTCACCTCTGGCTGCCCCCGCCAGCTCCCCACACGGCCAGCACCTCATGTACTGCAGCAAGAGCCGGTTCTTCCTTTGGTGTCCTGTGGGCAGACGTGTGCAGGGGCTGTGGCCGGATTGGCTGCCTGGGGGAGCGGGACGTGCTCCAGACTTTACTTTGGCTGGTGGGGGCCCGGGATCACGTCCGGGGTCCCTACACTATAGCAGTGAGGGGGGTGCACAACGGCCCCCCATCTCCATGAACGGGTCAGGCTTCACAGGACCCTGGGATGGGTTCCGGGGCCCCTTCTTCATCCAGAGGGGGAGTGCAATGGTACTCCTCTGGCTCCTCTTCCTCTTGGGGCAGCCCCCAGGACCTGGCCCACGCCAAGGGCACAGTCTGGCGCAGCAGCGGAGCCCCATGTGCTTTGCAGCTTGCTTGGGCATAGGTCAAAGGTCACAGACCTTCTCCGTGGGATACCTCGGGCCCCCAAGGGCAGATTTTTGTGATTCTTATGTTGTTTCCCTCAAGGTGACAAGCCCTTGCCACCAGGAGCACTTTTGCTAAGCCTCCTTGGCTAGAAGGGTCTTAACTTCTAGGAAGCCCTCCTTTTCCTCTGGACAGCATGCTCTCCTTGCACCAGCCCAGTCTTCCCCCCAACTAGGCCTAAGGGTGTCAAGGGGCCAGCTTACCTGGCCCTGGCTTGTGCCTGACTGGGCCTGAAGTCCTTCAGGGGCAGAGTCCCTGCCCCAAAGGGCAGTCTGGGAGCTCCAGCAGTGAAGCATAGCCAATAGAGAGAGATCTCCCCGGTGTCACAGAATGACAGCTCGCTAATTGATGCAAGGCCCTGCTCAGGCAGCTGGACCAGAGCAGTAATTGTCCCTAATCCTGAGTTGAGTCATAGAAAGATGCCATCCCTGGATGACCCATAAGTTGTACAACTATGTTTTTTGAACCTACTGCATTATTATGTTCATACAAGTTACAGTGTACATTGGTCTCGGTCAACCCCGGAGGATTGGAGTTGCACACTAAGCCACTCTTTCCCATTGGAATTTACTGGAGTGTCCCAACAATGCATATACAGTAAGCACACTGAGTATCCCTCACATGTCTACACCCATCTCATGAGGCCTACTCCAGATCACCACCCACTCTGCATAGTTCTATCTGTGCCAGGCTGCCTAAGCGCAATTCTTGGTCTGCCCACGCCAGGAATCCCTTCGTGCAGACCTCACATGGGTCGCTCCCCTGGGGGGGGGATTTATTTTAGGCCATTTCTGCTCCCCTTGGGGGCAGATCGGCCTATTTATTTTAGACTGATCTCCCTTCCGTTGGTGGTGGGGGCAAAAACCACTTAGGCACTAGGGATTGGTCTGTGTATATGTGTGTGTTTTGTTTGGGGGGCAGCCCCTTGGGAAACGGTCGCTCCCCATGGGGGCACATTACTGTTGGCCATATCTGCCCCCAAAATCGGCCTATTTTTGGAAGCACCGTCTGCCCCCAAGGGGGCAGAAAACCCACCAGAAACCAGAGAAGATTTATTTTCAAAATAAGAGGGTTGGGGTATGGCCATACCCCCACCCCAAATAAATGGGGCCAAATTTGTTCTGCTCACCAGTGGGCAGATGGGGCAATTACCCAGATCCACACCCCGGGAGGCAAAAAGTCTACTAGATGCCAGGGAATTAAAAAAAATAGTGGGGTGGTGGCTACCAACCAGTATGGGCATGGTTATACCCCCCCCACAACTGAAGGGGGTACCAGTCTATCAGCTCTCCCCGCACACTAAAACATCCTATCCCACGGCGAGTAAGAGGAACTTTGATTATTTTGGGTTTTGGTTTTACATTTGGGCCATGAGAGCTTGGCTAACTCTCAAAATCGTCGCACTTGGAATGGTGAAGGCTGCACTTTTTGGACTTTGGGATGCTGCCATGTAGAAAAATCCACAAGACTTAGACACATCTGATAACTAAACATCTGGGTGAGTCCAGGGTGATGTGCTTCACATGCACCCCGCACCATTTTCTTACCCACAATGCCCTGCAAACCTCCAACTTTGCTGGAAATCACACATTTTTTTCCTCATTTTTGTGATTGAACCTGCCAAAATTGGCAGGAATCCACAAAATTCCTACCACCCAGCATTGTCTCATCAATACTGATAACAATTCTGCCCCACTTGTCAGCCTAGAAATGTTTTTTTTCAAATTACTCTTTTGGAACCGCTTTGGTTACCCCTCAATTTCGACATGTTTTTTGCTCTTCCTGGTCACAGGCACTTGGCCCACCTACACAAGCAAGGTATCATTTTTACCAGGAGTTTGAGGGGAAAGTTAGGTGGTAGGAATTTGGTCCCGGTGCAGTGATCCCACACAGAAATGTGGGGAAAATTTGATTTTTTAGCTACATTTGAGGTTTGCTGAGGATTCTGGGTAAGAAAACACTGGGGGATCCACGAAAATCACGCCTCCCTGGACTCCCTCAGGTGTCTAGTTTTCAGAAGTGTCTGGGTTTTGTAGGTGTCCGTATGGTAGCTGAACCCAGGACCAAAAACACAGGTGCCTCCCCCCAAAAAACAGGTAGTTTTGTATTTGATAATTTTGATGTGTCCAGATAGTGTTTTGGGGCATTGCCTTTCGCGGGCACTAGGCCTACGCACACAAGTGAGGTACCATTTGTATCGGGAGACTTGGGGGAGTGCTGGATGGAAGGAAATGTGTGGCTCCTCTCAGATTCCAGAACTTTCTGTCACCAAAATGTGAGGGAAAGTGTTTTTTTGGACAAATTTTGAGGTTTGCAAAGTATTCTGGGTAACAGAACCTGGTGAGAGCCCCACAAGTCACCCCATCCTAGATTCCCCTAGGCGTCTAGTTTTCAAAAATGTACAGGTTTAGAAGGGTTCCCTGGTGCCAGCTGAGCTAGAGGCCAAAATCCACAGCTTGGCACTTTGCAAAAAACAGCTCTGTTTTCTTTGGGAAAATGTGATGTGTCCATGTTGTGTTTCGGGGCATTTCCTGTCGCTGGCGCTATGCTTACCCACACAAGTAAGGTACCATTTGTATCGGGAGACTTGGGGGAGTGCTGGATGGAAGGAAATTTGTGGCTCCTCTCAGATTCCAGAACTTTCTGTCACCGAAATGTGAGTAAAAAGTGTTTTATTGGCCACATTTTTAGGTTTGCAAAGGATTTTGGGTAACAGAACCTGGTGAAAGCCCCACAAGACAGCCTATCTTGGATTCCCCTAGGTATGTAGCTTTCAAAAATGCAAAGGATTGGTAGGTTTCCCTAGGTGCCGGCTGAGCTAGAGTCCAAAATCTACAGCTAGGTCCTATGCAAAAAACACGTCAGATTTCAATGTAAAAATGTGATGTGCCCATGTTGCGTTTCCTGTCGCGAGCATTATGCCTACCCGCACAAGTGAGGTACCAGACTTGGGGGAACACAGAATAATTAAACAAGTGTTATTGCCCCTTGTCTTTCTCTACATTTTTTCCTTCCAAATGTAAGACAGTGTGTAAAAAAGAAGTCTCTTTGAGAAATGCCCTGTAATTCACATGCTAGTATGGGCACCACAGAGTTCAGAGATGTGCAAATAACCACTGCTTCTCGACACCTTATCTTGTGCCCATTTTGGAAATACAAAGGTTTTCTTGATACCTATTTATCACTCTTTTATTTCAGCAAATGAATTGTTGTATACCCGGTATAGAATGAAAACCCATTGCAAGGTGCAGGTCATTTATTGGCTCTGGGTACCTAGGGTTCTTGATGAACCTACAAGCCCTGGAAGAGTCCAGCAGACGTAACGGTAAATTGCTTTAAAAAATCTGACATTGCAGGAAAAAGTTACAGAGTGAAACATGGAGAAAAACTGCTGTTTTTTTCACCTCAATTTTAATATTTTTTTATTTCAGCTGTTATTTTCTGTAGGAAACCCTTGTATGATTTACACAAGTTACCCCTTGCTGAATTCAGAATTTTCTACTTTTCAGAAATGATTAGCATTGGTTTCACACCCATTTCTGTCACTAACTGGAATGAGGCTGAAAGGACAAAAAATAGTAAAAATGGGATATGTCCCAGTAAAATGCCAAAATTGTGTTGAAAAATGTGGTTTTCTGATTCAAGTCTGCCTGTTCCTGACAGCTGGGAAGATGGTGATTTTAGCACCGCAAACCATTTGTTGATGTCATTTTCAGGAAAAAAACACAAGCCTTCTTCTGCAGCCCTTTTTCCCATTCTTGTAAGAAACCAAAAATTTGCAGTATTTTGGCTAATTTCTTGGTCTCCTTCAGGGGAACCCACAAAGTCTGAGTACCTCTAGAATCCCTAGGATGTTGGAAAAAAAGGACACAAATTTGGCATGGGTAGCTTATGTGGACAAAAAGTTATGCGCGCCTAAGCACGAACTGCCCCAAACAGCTAAAAAAATGCTTGCCACGTAAGGGGAAAAAAGGCCTGGCAGCGAACGGGTTAATTCAGTGGAGATTTTGAGAAAAACGATAACTCAACTAGTAGAGATGGTGAAGGATTTGAGTAGCAAACACCATGGTACACTTAGAACAGGTGATAACTTTGTTGGTAAGCAAACTAGAGTTGCACCTTTGAGCACACCTCCTTTCCATTCCCACATTAAGTCGCTAGTGGAGGCAGGACTGTCTAAAATCAGCCCAACTACCACTAGGACTAATGGTTGCAGAGAGCGAGTAGGGACCAGTTATGAAATGGAATTTGTTTTTCAGAGAAGGCCTGCAAAAAGGTAGTTTAAACTGAATTACAAATTGGCTGATAAGGTTACCTTTCACCCCAAATCTTCCTTGATACCACCTATGCCAAAGTTCAAATATACTGGCAAACCACCCAAAAGATCCTATAGAGTTTTTAGGCACAATAAGAACCTTTTTAGACCGAACAGGTTGGTTAGTCCAGTGAGTGACCATGAGGGGCACAGTGAAAGTTTAAACCTTCAGTGGTCATACTTATGATCTTCGGGAACCACGGACCCGGGTAGGTTACTTCCTGGTCACAGCAGCAGACAAAAACGTCATTTAGCGCTGGACCATTGGTCTGTGTATTCCTAGGATGCTCGTCTTCAAGTTTAGGACGGGCACGAGTTAGGAACGACTGGTTCCACGTTCATGACAAAACCCACTGCCAGGAAGTGACCCTCTCCTGAACATTCTCCCTTATGTGCCACTGAGGCACCCTGTAAACTGTTCAATGCCATGTCTCCACATTGCCATGGCTCTTGGACACCGAACTTGTACTATCTACAGCTAGGACATCTACTCTGCTGATTTCATCCACCATGACCCTACTTATCAACTGTTGGACAATATATGCACAATAAACACTTTAGATCACAGCAACTGCATTCTTGTCTTTATTATTAGATGTATAAATGTGTGAAACACAGCTGTCAGGGCACCCATGAATCTATAATTCCAAGTAAGTAATATATCAATATGTAATGTATAATGGCATTAATACCATGGAGAGTTTCAAGCTCAATTTATTGTTCAACAAAAAAGTTCATCATAGTAACCACAGAATTGTCCTTTGACATCCATGTTCATGTAGTAAACACAGTATTGAAGTCAGTATCCATGTAGCACATACAGCCACAGCCAACACGTGTTTCGTCCTATGAGAACAGTACTCTCACGGACTTCATCAGGGCTGAAATAAAATGAGAACAGTCACTAATTCATAACATGTGTACAGAACCGTCAAGAGCAGACCATAAAGTATATCTTATCGTGACAATTTGTGAGATCCTAAAACGAAAATTGTAAGGAATTCCTTAAATGTCTCATTATTACTTTTGGGGATATTTCCTAATCGTGTTGATTTATATTTAGCATGCCTCAATTGCAGCATATAATAATTTTTCTTTCCGATTTCTTTCTTCACTCTGCATACTTAGGAAACGGTTCTTGAATACTTCATTTGCATCCTAATGTTGGATATTATATATATTTTACTCAGGTCAGTCTGGGACCTTTTGGTCACATTTGCTTGTACCCTTATTTGGGGACGTTTTTCTATTTAGACATGTAGGAGACTTAGTGGATTATATAGTGGATCTATGATTATTTTCCACAGACTCTGGACGGTTCTTAATGATACTGGTTATACATGTAGATATAATTTGAGTTAAGGTATGTTTCGATTTATGGGTTTTTCACTGTTTATTATGAAGGGCTCTGGTGGTGTTTCTGTTATCTTACACTGGGCAAGCTATTATTACATTGCGCACTTTGGTGTTGACTGGGTGTCTGGGGTGACTTTTCTTTGGACTTTGGAAACATGCACACTCATATTGTGATCAAACTTTGTACACATGGGTTATTCATATATATATTCCCATTTTGTGCTTTAACTTTATAGGCAATGTTATCATATTTTGTGATAATTTTAATAATTTTATTATGGTGATGGGACTATATGTTAGTTCCCACCAGATGAATGATCACAAGAAGTCACAAATTACATGTTTTCGTTTTAGGATCTCACAAATTGTCACGATAAGATATACTTTATGGTCTGCTCTTGACGGTTCTGTACACATGTTATGAATTAGTGACTGTTCTCATTTTATTTCAGCCCTGATGAAGTCCGTGAGAGTACTGTTCTCATAGGACGAAACACGTGTTGGCTGTGGCTGTATGTGCTACATGGATACTGACTTCAATACTGTGTTTACTACATGAACATGGATGTCAAAGGACAATTCTGTGGTTACTATGATGAACTTTTTTGTTGAACAATAAATTGAGCTTGAAACTCTCCATGGTATTAATGCCATTATACATTACATATTGATATATTACTTACTTGGAATTATAGATTCAT
The DNA here is from genome assembly GCF_031143425.1 of Pleurodeles waltl. Taxonomy (NCBI): domain Eukaryota; kingdom Metazoa; phylum Chordata; class Amphibia; order Caudata; family Salamandridae; genus Pleurodeles; species Pleurodeles waltl. Next base: position 991,771,879 of record NC_090446.1, on the reverse strand, counting down.
GGGTGCCCTGACAGCTGTGTTTTGTCATTGTGAGTTTCCCTGGAAACATTAGAGGAGTTAGGAAGATCCTCTTGCCAGGAGCACCATGTTAAAATTGGAATGTTAATGCTATTATATTGACTCACTGTGAGCGCCCATATCCTATGACTTGCTTCCTATGTGCTCTCAATTTTCTTTGGTATAAATGTGTGGTCAGCAATATGTTTTGTGTGGATATTCCCCTTAACCAACAGCCAATGAAATGGACTGTAGAGGGAGGCATCCTCTGCAGGAGACACAGTACATCAGACATGTCCCAAAATACAGTAGTAACGGAGTCACAAGTCCAGACACATACCAGAGTAGATCCACTTATCCAACCTACAAATAGACCAAGACAGGGACACACATCTGGATGTTAGGCATGGTGGTACATGGCACATATGCAGTTCATTGTTGTCATGTCCAGTGTGTATTGGCAAGGAAACAGGGCACAACAGATGTCACTTCTACATCAACAATCTCAGGAAATAAATTATTAATACGCTGTAGCTGACAGCTGTACTAGGCTACTCACTACACTTTCAACTGTTAGCAAAGACTAATGTACATGAATGGCTGAAGCAACAGTTAGGAGAGGAAAAGATTCACAGTACACAGTTAATTTCTGGAATCACATCTAGACAGGAGATTGCAGGACACATAGGACACTATAGGCCTGTTCATAGGAGATGTTAACATTGAGAACACATGTCAGAGTTGAGACCAGTAACACTTCTCCTGACATGCAATCTGTCTCCTACCACAACCCACACTTAGGGATAGGTACACTGGCCATCTCTACTGATGTACATGGCCAGGAGGAGCATTGTCATCAATCAAAGTGGAAACATAACACCTGCTACTACACAAACAACAAAATATATGTCACTAGAAGTACTGATTGATCAGCTCAGTCCTAGAGTCAGGTGTACCATCCTCATCTGCCTCCTCATCACTTTGCATGTCACCATAACCAGCCACTGGTCCAGCTGCTTCTTCATCCTCAATCAGTAATGGGATCTGATGTCTCAGGGCTAGATTGTGGAACATGCATCAGGCTACTATGATCTGGCATACCTTTTGTGGAGTGTAGAGGAGGGCATCTTCAGAGACGTGCAGTCACCTGAATCTTGCCTTCAGTAGACCAAACATCCTTTCTATTACATGCCTCGTCCTGCCGTGGACCTCATTGAAATAGTGCTCCCCATCCTTGGCAGGGTACCTCACTGCTGTTAAGAGACAGTAAAGGTAGGATAGTCTGAGTCACCTGTGCGAATAAAGGTAGAACAAGTTACAATGCAGGTACAGTCACAGGGAAGATTGTGAAGACAGGTGCCACAACAGGGACACACATCCAAATTCATACATACCAATGAGCCAAGCCCTCTCTCTTTGTAGATGTGCCATCATGTATGTGACATTGCTGTTCCTCAGAATGTAGCAGTCATGGACAGATCCTGGAAACTTGGTTGTCACTTGTGAAATGTACTGGTCCTCCAGACGCACCACCTGAACATTTATGGAGTGATAGTTTTTCCTGTTCCTATACACTTGTTCATTTGCACTGGGAGGGACCAAAGCAGTATATTTGCCACCAATGGCCCCTACCACATGAGGGATGTGTCCAATTTCATAGAAGTCTGCCTTCACAGGGGGCAAATCGGAAGGTTGAAGGAACCTGATGTAACTTTCCAGGTGTTTCAGAAAAGCCCACAGTACATCTGTCAACGCAAGACTGAACATGGACTGTGACATTCCTGCTGCCAAGCCCACTGTAACCTGAAAGGACCCTGTGGCAAGAAAGTGTAGCACTGACAGGACTTGTACTGTGGGAGAGATGGCATAGGGATTAAGTATGGCAGGCAACAGACCTGGCACCAACTGAGTACATAGATACATAGATACATAGATCCATAGATCCATGATGGTCAGAAGATTCAGATGATAGGTCTGGATAATATGCCTCTCTTCCAGGGTAGCAAGGTCAGCTAGCTGACGGCACATTGGTGCATTTCTCAATCTCCCCATTGAGGTACTGGGTTTTTCAGAACCGGTACTGATCCGGTAACCCAGCGGTGCCAGGGTACACCCAAAGACCTCGGGTACTTTCCTGATTCAGACTACAGAAACTCAGAGTCTTCTAGGTGAAGTCAAAGATCGAATTTATTGGCTGCAACCAAGTAACAAGCGTCCTAGAAGTACAACAGCACGGTTTGTATGTTCTCAGGAGACTGTGTGTCAATGCAAAATCAGGTTTCCTTATATACAGTTTTTTAAGCTTCAGGCAAACATTCTTGACATTTTGGTTGGTCATTCACATGTCTTCACTACAAAGGAAAAAACCGTGACATGATGAAACCTCATATTTCATGTCATCCAACCCATAATAAATTACCCGGCAAGGCCTAGAATTTCACATCAGATAAGTGTGGACCCCCAATAAAAACGGGCACCTCCCCCTCGTAAAGTAAGAAGAAGAAAAGAGCAGGTGCAAGTGTGAGCAAGATTAGGCAGGGTGTGTGAGCGATAATAAGGGTTTTATGGCATGGTGTGCCTTGATGCTATCTGATTCGGCCACTGGGAGAGGGACTGACCAAACAGGTTTGGCCTGAGGCAGTGGTTCCAGCTTGCCCAGGTCAGAGAAAAGTCAATCAAGGTGTACGTGTCCTTGGAATCAAATCCGACTGTATTATAAGCCTATGTGAGGGCAACTTTTAAAATGGCTGCCGTGTATAAAATGGGAGCCACGAGTGCAGGACGAAAATAGCGATTTCGAGGTGAAAACGCTGCTGGAATTGAGCGAAAATGCTCATGCTTAGTGTACTAGTCATTATCGGTCTTTTGATACTAAAATCGTACTGCTGTGGCAAAGTAAACTACATGGGTCCAGAATTTTTAGAACCACAAACCCTCCTTTTGCCCTTACATAGGCAATATACCTATTCTCATGCTAATCTGAGTCCAGGTCTATGTTTCTAAAGTCGTTGAGATGTTGCTGTAACATCATCCTAGTATTTAGCTCGTCTCTTGGTGCAGGTTTCCTTATGCATGATGTAACACAGAAACCACATATCGCAGGAGCACACTGCACGCATAGACAGAACAGGAAAAGAATGGCCAAGATCATCCCAATGACCATCAGAATCTTCCATCCCCATGCTGATATCAGTTCCCAGAGCCATCCCATTAATGACCAATCTCCTTTATCTAAATGAATAGATTCGGAAATTCTATGCAATTTGGAGATGGCCTGGTATACTGTTGGAGCGTTATCTGGGACAAAAACACAGCAACTCGACTGGATCAATGTACATACTCCACCCCGGTCTGCAAGTATGACATCTAATGCGACCCTGTTCTGAAGGGTCATAAGACGATCCGACTGGAGCTCAGCAGTCAAGTTACCAAGGGCACCAGCGGTTTCAGCCACGGTAGATTCAACCACTCTTATCAATTGCCTTATACTTCTGCTGTTACTTATTTGTCCCCAGAACGGCAGAAAACCCTTTACGAAGTCCCCAAATTCTTGTCCTGCAGTGTCTTCTTCACTGAAGACGCCTCTAACTATCCTTGTCTTGTGGTAATCTGCCGCTGCTGTGTAGGTAGGGGGCAACAGGAACGAAACGAAGCATGTGCCCGAAAAGTCAGGGGGCAACCATGTAAAGGCTCTATCATGGCAGATGAAATAGGTACCCTTAGCTGCCAAGAGCGGAGGGGAGGTCTGAGATGCGAAGGCATATGTCTCAGTGCAGACGCTTTCCCCTAGCTGAGCTCTGGGATTCTTGCCAGTACCTTGCAGACACAGGTGACCCTGATGGGGTACAACCCAAATCAGGGAAGATATCTTAGCTTGCTGTTTCTCATTCATTGTGGCTTCCTATCCGGTCATGTTCCATCCTATATATGCAATTGTCTGATCTCTGGGGATAGTCTCGTAGAGGATATTGTCCTTCATCATGTCTATGATACCTTTAACTAAAGCATTTTTCTTAGGGTTGTCTTCCGCAAAACGTAGGGGGTAGTGTGCATAGATGAATATCGTTCTGAATGCCCACACGGAACCATTGTGGCTGAAAGGCAGGATCAGATAAGGGATACCTTTATCTGCTGTGTGAGGCATAAGGCCACACACCCAACAGTTAGTTGTATTTATCACTAGCTGGTGTTGGTGCAAAAGCTGGATGAAGGAGTTATTAATGAACTCTAGTCTCCTAGCAGATTCATGTTTAGGGAGGAGTTGAAAAGAATGTGGGGAAACAGTGGAAGGAGGAGGTGCAGACGAGGTAGTGGGTGCCAATATCACATTAAAACAGAATAAAATATATCCTATAAAAAACATAAGTATACTAAATAATATAAAAATGCACAGGAGCAAAAACCGTTTCCTGGTTATCGTTTCACATATTCTCTTCTTGAAACTCAGTCTTTCAACATGTTCTCCATTTTGGAAAGATTCCATCCTCTAACCGTTGCCGCTCGTGGCGGTTGGTTTACTTCACTTAGGAGTGTTCTGAATGTTCCAGGCCGCCCTAGAACAAACCAGACCTGTAGACCTTGTGTCCACAGGCTACCCCCCTAAGTCTTTTCAGCCACGATCCTACAGCCGAACCCGGATGGAGGTTCAAAAAATACAAAAAGCAAAAAGTCATTCAAAAATAATTTTCCATATTGGAGAACTTTGCTAAAGAGAAGAAAAGTAAACTATTTTATTTGTCCTTTATTCTTGGTCGTAGATTATAACGGTTAGTCCCAGGTATCGTGTGGTCCTGAAAAAGGAGTTCAGGTTCTGTAGTGTCCAATCGAACTGACGGTGATACTGCTGATTGTAAAATGTCATCACTTTCTTTCTCAGTGAGTGTTCCTTTTATTCGTGCATCGCTGAAAGGCAGAAAACGTGGCACGGTTTCAGTCTCTGAGTCGGCGACACCTTCCTGAACCCACCGGTCATATGGCAGAGGTAGGGGTACCCTTTTGCAATGGGTCCCATGGATCCAGTGTTTCTTCCCTTCTACTCGAACAGCTGATCTTGTGGAGAGAAGAACGAGGTGCGGTCCGGTCCACCTGGGCTGCTCGTTTTTGGTTCGCTGAAAGTTCTTTATTAAAACCCAGGATCCAGGCTCAATGGGATGACCTGGAGATTCAGAGACCGGAGGCAGGGTGTCGTGGACCTGTTGATGTAAGACACGCAATTTAGCTGTCAATTCATACAGATAGTCAAGCAAGACAGGATGCTCTATCTCGCTGAACTTCTTGGGCCTAGGCACTCCCCATATATTGGCCGGACGGCCAAAGATTATTTCATAAGGGCTAAGTTTCACTTGTGAATGCACAGTCATTCTGGTTGATAGGAGTGCTAAGGGTAGAGCGTCAGGCCATTTGAGACCAGATCTCGCTTGTATCTTGGCCAATTTTAGCTTTAGAGTGCCGTTATAGCACTCCACTAATCCAGCTGATTGGGGGTGATTTGCAGCATGAAACTTTTGGTTTATGCCTAGCCCTTCGCATACTTTCTTCATCACTTGACCCACAAATTCACTTCCATTGTCACTCCAGATCATTCTCGGCATTCCGAATCTAGGGAAGAACTCTTTCACAAGGGCTTTGGCTGTGGATAGCGCAGTATTGTCTTTTAGGGGATAGGCTTCCACCCATCTTGAAAAGGCACAAACAACAACGAGTACGTATTTTAAGTTGTTGCACCTCTCCATGTGGATGAAATCTAGCTGCAAAACCTCAAACGGATACGTAGGAGGTGCAAAATGACCAGCTGGAGTTGGGGTTCCTTTACCAGGGTTGTGTTTCAGGCATACCATGCAATTTCTAACCACATTTTCTGCGCACTTGGGAATTCCTGCATTTTGCCATACTGGGGCCAACAACTTACAAATCCCTTTCACACTGATGTGAGCCATTCCATGAGCCATTGTAACTACTGCAAGCACATATGCATCGGGTAGCAACCATCTCTGATGTTCTGACAACTCGACCCAACAACCATTCACATCCAATTTACCCGTACTTTCTCTCCACACACTCAATTCTCTCTCTGTGGCTTCAGCTTGAATCGATTTCACGCTTTCTATCGTGTCTTCACACATTCCAACATCACCAATCCATCTTGCAGGGCCCGCGACATACATTCGGCTCATCACATTCCTTGCCGTTTCTTTTGCGACCTCGTCAGCAAATGCATTCCCACGACCAACATCATCAGTCACCTTTTTATGTGCGCTACACTTCACAATCGCAACTTGCAACGGTAAAGTAAGTGAATCAAGAAGCTCGTTTACCAACTGACCATGCTGTATTTTAGTTCCATGCGAGGTCAGGAACCCACGTTCCTTCCACAAACGCCCAAAACTATGGGCCACACCAAACGCATATTGGCTATCGGTATAGATAGTCACTTTAATTCCTTTTGATACTGTACATGCTCTTGTTAGGGCTATTAACTCAGCTGCTTGGGCTGAATTATGTGGGATACGTGCAGCTTCAACAATCGTACCCAAAGTTGTCACAGCATACGCCGCAGTCGTGTCACCATTCGGGAGCTTAAAGCATGAACCATCCACCCACAAAGTACCATCACTCTTTGCAATGGGAGTGTCCAGAAGGTCTATTCTCCCTTTCGTTTCTTCTTCTGTTCTATGGAGACAATCATGTTGTTCAGAAGTATCTAACTCCGTCACAATTGGCAATAACGTAGCTGGGTTAAGTGTAGTGCATCTTTTTATATGTACATGGCTTGCTAACAATGTCAACTCGTAACCTGACAATCGAGCACTAGTTAAATGCTGTGTCTTGGTTCTGTTTAACAACGTGTCCACTGCATGTGGAACCATTACGATTAATGTGTTATTCATCACTAAACCAGCAGACTGTCGGATAGAAACAGCAGCTGCCGCTGCCGCTCTTAAGCAGCTCGGTAGTGCCTTAGCTACTGGGTCTAAGGTTGAAGAGAAATAGGCGCATGGACGCTCCCTGTCTCCAAACTGTTGTGTCAAAACTGCTAACGCACAACCTTCTTTCTCATGGACATACAATGTAAAAGGCTTGCTGTAGTTGGGGGTACCCAACACAGGAGCTGAACATAATGCATCACGTAATTCGACAAAACTTTTCTGACAATCTTCAGACCATGGGACGGGATTTGGTATATCTTTACAAGTTAATGCCACCAAGGGTTTGGCTATTAACGAAAAATTAGGTATCCATTGTCTGCAATATGATGTAATACCCAAGAAAGCACGCACTTCTCTTTGTGTTTTTGGCACACTTATTGCTGCAACAGCCCTGATTCTCTCTGGGGTCAGTTGCCTTCCCTCCTTCGAAAAGAGATGACCTAAATAGGTCACTTCTTTTTGACAATACTGTAACTTTGAAAGGGACACTTTGTGGTGTAAATCAGACAAATGACGCAATAATGACAATGTTGCTTCTTTGCAGATCTCCTTAGTATCTGCGGAAACTAGCAAATCATCTACATATTGAATGAGAGTGGCGCCATCAGGTAACATAAGAGTGTCAAGTTGTGCTTTCAAAGCCTGACTATAGATAGATGGACTTTCACAATAGCCTTGAGGAGCTCTCTTAAATCTGAAGCTTCGTCCTCCCAAATTGAAGCCAAAAATGTCCCTGCTCTCTTCTGCAATAGGGATGCTGAAGAAAGCATTTTTCAGGTCTATTACTGAGAACCAAGTGGCTGAAGCTGGAATCATTGTCAACAATGCAGTGATATCGGGGACGACTGGAAACTGTGGCACAACTATTTTGTTCACCTCTCTAAGATCAATTACAAACCTATAAACAGGTGGCTGAGTAGGGTCAGTATGCTTCAAGACAGGCAAAACAGGACTATTGCAAACGTTGCCTCTTGTCTCCTCAATTACATCCTTCTCAATCAGATCACGAATAATTGCCAACAAAGCTTTTTCCCCCTCACTAGAGATCTTGTATTGGGGGATACGTGGCATTTTAACATTGGCTTTTAATGTTATCACATATGGCTGAATTTCCAAAAGACCTACATCATTAGGTCCAGTAGCCCAAAGAGTATTAGGAAGAGACGAAAATTCTGGTGGAAATCTGTCCTTTGACAAATACATTGGTGAAACCACTTTCTTACCCAATGTGAGTTGCACTCCAGAAGGAGAGCAATACAATGTTGCATACAATCTCTTTAACAAATCTAATCCTAACAAGTTCTCGCCACAACCTGTCGTCAAAATAAGGGGTGTTTCAAATTTACAAGGTCCAACAGAAAGAGATATAGGGTTAGAAATCGGATTTCTAACTGGGGCGCCGGAAAACCCTACTGATACATTTGTTTCGCCAGACAAAGGTGCGCCAGGGAGTTTTGAGTGCATAATAGAACTCTTGGTAGCACCAGTATCCAACAGAAAAGGTTCTGACACACCTGATGCAATCACCTTAACATAAGGCCCACTCTGATCTACTGGAACTGAAACAACTCCCTCTCTTTGTCTATGGCTGTCCTAGCAATCATTACTGTCCAAATGCTCATCCTCTGTATAGTAATCATCAGTATAGTACTGAGTCGTCCTACCAGATGCATTAACCTGTTGATCAAATCTGTTCATTGAGTTTTGAGGGAGGAATGGGCGCGCGCTCTGGGGAACATATCCACGTCCTCTTCCTCTAGGTGCTTGTGGAACACCTCGACCTCTTAAACCAGAAGTACCATTTGCGCGCTGTAGCAAAGCAGGGCAACTATACTTGAAATGACCCTCTTCCTTGCAATATGAACACTGATTGGGACCTACTGGGATACGTGGTTGAGCATACTCGGTTCTTTGCGAGTTTCTCTGAAACGGTTGGGGCTGATAGTTATTCTGATAATTGTTCTGTGCACCACTATTCTGACCACCACGTGGCGGGTACGCTTGTTGTAACAGAACCTTCGTTTTCAATTCTTTTGTTTTCTTCTCTACTCTATCTCTCTCATCTTTATCTCTATTTTCGTAGTACTGTGCAGTAGCCAATATCTGTGCTGAAGAGGAAACTGCCCAAGAACTTTCTGAGTCTTTTAACTTTTTACACAACTCAGGAAGCAGATTATGCACAAATTTATCGACGAACAAACGTTGACCACCTTCCGTGCTCATATCTTGACCACTGTGGTCCACAAACGTTTCTTCAAACCTGGTGAAGAAATCTGATACTGTTTCTTCTTTCTTTTGCTTACATGCAGACAATTTATCCCAGTTTACACGCATCGCAGGCATTATAGTTTTCATGTAATCAATAATCCTACCAGGAAGCTCTGTCACTAAAGGCTCAGGTTTAGCACCACCAATTTGTCGGGCATCTGCAGCAGCAATATTAGCCCATGTGTCACCTAACTCTTGAGCATGGTCTGTATGGCGAATCTTTCCCCATAAAGGCTGTGGAACAACATTCCCAAACAACATGTCTATGTCAGCTAAATTCATAATGCAAGATCCCGCAGTCTGTGACAATTCCTTGTAATACCCTGTAGGATTCTTACGGGGATCAGGCAATGTCTGCTTAAGGGCTAAAACTTCAGCTCGCTTCCATGGAACGTGTACCCATACACGCTGGAAATGAGGCAGGACAGGTGGATTAGCATTTGGGTCCCCTTCCCTCCACTGTGGGGGAACTTCTCTCATGGGGTACTGTTTCCCTTTCTTTTTAGCAGAAGAATCATATTTAAATAATAACCTGGAAACACCTTCAGTCCTAAATGACAATAACATCGCAAGTGCTTTCTCGACATCTGAACCCACAATCAAACCTGTCGAAAAATCAAACCGTACACGACACAACTTAGGCGGATTGGGCTCCAAACCATTTTCCTCTAAATCCTCAGAAAGAAAAGTACACATTTTCTCAAAAACGTATCTCTGTTTCGGTTCTTCCCACTGATGGAAGACATTCATAACAGACTCTAGTTCATATCTCGCTGGTTCAGTAACCCATTTATGCGCCAAATAATTCAGTGTCTCTTTCTCCATACCATCAGGCAATTGGCTACGCAATTGCTTACGCTCTGAAACTGGGGTCGTAGCTAATGACCCAAAGAGAGGGGATAAAAGACTAGTCACAGTGTTTGTCATTCTCTGACGGATAGAGGGAGAGGTTGACAAATGAACAGGAGGAAAAACAGAATGAGACAAGGCAGAGACAGAAGCAGTATCAGAAACAATACCAGGAGTGGTAGTCGCTATAGTAGTCAAAGTTGTAGGAAGTAAAGGCAGAGCAGATGTCAAAGCCGGTGGCCCTTGAGAAGGCTGCACCGGAGAAATAGGAACCAACTGAGGAATAGCTGGTGGGTGCTGGGGAGGAGCAGGAGGCAATGCAACCACCGCTTGTGCAACTAGAGGTTGCGGAGGTGCCGTTGCATTCTGCGCATAGGGTGGTGGCGAACTTAGCAAATGCGACATTAGGGGATCTTTTTCAGAGTCTTTTGCTGCATCTTGCTGAAGAGGCGGCAAAACTGGATAGCATTTATCTATTGTCATTTTATGTCGCCTATGCAACTGCTCATTCAACTGTTCTACCTCGTTATCTTTAAACTGTATAGCAGCTTGCATAATCGAAATACCTTTTTCTCTCTTATTTTTCTTAGCTAATTTAATTTCCTTTTGCTTGGCTTCCTTACGCCATAAGCGGAAAGAATCAAACATTGCCAGCCGGGCTTTCTTCTTAAAAAGTCTAACTTCGAGGTTATCTAAGATTTCTGTGTCAAAGCTACCATTTTGGGGCCATTTTAAAACACCATCTTTTCTGGTGTAACGGATCCATACTTCATTATATGTGATGGGGCCTACTCCGTGCTTCACATATAGTTCATAAGTTGGAGTTCCAATCGGAGGAACCGGACATGAGTCCTCCAACCGGGAGTCCCTTTTACAACCAAGACAAAACAAATTTCCAAGTCTGCTAAGACCAGGCATCTTCGCTCACTAGTCTAGCTTCAAACTTCAAAGGATTATCGTTTACGATAGTCTCGTGAATACACGAGTCCTTCGGCTTTGGTACTTGCAAGTTCCAAATCAAAGTGATCCCGAAGGGATACCAAACCAAATGTCCAACTAAGGACCAAACCAAGTGTCCAACTAAGGACTGGGAGACGCTCCACTTATACTTAACTGAAAATATCGATGACGTCACCAGAAGACTCGTCTTATCGTTTCGCTCTACCAAACATCAAGGGTCCAAATCAGGGCGATAGCCAGGGCAGCAGTCCTTCGTAGCCGTCGGGAAGCGGGGAACCTCGCAGCAAAGACTTTCGGACCACGTCGACATGCAGGGGTCGATGAAGTGGCGGCCTTCCTCCAGAATTTTCACACGAAGCTCCCCACGGACCTCAGGCTTGGACCGGTACTGCTGGTATCGCCCCACGTTGGGCGCCAACTGAGGTACTGGGTTTTTCAGAACCGGTACTGATCCGGTAACCCAGCGGTGCCAGGGTACACCCAAAGACCTCGGGTACTTTCCTGATTCAGACTACAGAAACTCAGAGTCTTCTAGGTGAAGTCAAAGATCGAATTTATTGGCTGCAACCAAGTAACAAGCGTCCTAGAAGTACAACAGCACGGTTTGTATGTTCTCAGGAGACTGTGTGTCAATGCAAAATCAGGTTTCCTTATATACAGTTTTTTAAGCTTTAGGCAAACATTCTTGACATTTTGGTTGGTCATTCACATGTCTTCACTACAAAGGAAAAAACCGTGACATGATGAAACCTCATATTTCATGTCATCCAACCCATAATAAATTACCCGGCAAGGCCTAGAATTTCACATCAGATAAGTGTGGACCCCCAATAAAAACGGGCACCTCCCCCTCGTAAAGTAAGAAGAAGAAAAGAGCAGGTGCAAGTGTGAGCAAGATTAGGCAGGGTGTGTGAGCGATAATAAGGGTTTTATGGCATGGTGTGCCTTGATGCTATCTGATTCGGCCACTGGGAGAGCGACTGACCAAACAGGTTTGGCCTGAGGCAATGGTTCCAGCTTGCCCAGGTCAGAGAAAAGTCAATCAAGGTGTACGTGTCCTTGGAATCAAATCCGACTGTATTATAAGCCTATGTGAGGGCAACTTTTAAAATGGCTGCCGTGTATAAAATGGGAGCCACGAGTGCAGGACGAAAATGGCGATTTCGAGGTGAAAACGCTGCTGGAATTGAGCGAAAATGCTCATGCTTAGTGTACTAGTCATTATCGGTCTTTTGATACTAAAATCGTACTGCTGTGGCAAAGTAAACTACCTGGGTCCAGAATTTTTAGAACCACACCATGGAAGGGTATTTAGGATATAGAGGAGTGAATCTACAATGTAAGAAGCACTCCACACATGATATCAGAACAATTTCTTGTGGCACACACCTATCACTGGAGACATGCCTGATTGGTTGACACATATTATATTGGGCATGCAGAAGCGTTATTTTATCCATCCATGATGCCCATTCCTGGCCCTGTACAATAGTTAGTGGCCCACACTACGTGTAATGTTCATTTGGTGTGCACAGATGGGTCCTGCACGGACAACGTATGTACTAATGCCAGTGACCTAAATGGTTACACCGCCTATAAGGCACCTAGTAGCTGGACATGCACTTCATGTGACATCCGTCCATATAACAGCACTCTGCCCTGAATGTCACATGAACATAGGCCTGTTCAGCATTCTGGACTTTAATCTACCATGACGCACTTATTTTTCTACAACAAGCCATTAACTGTTCATAAAATGGCCGCCGCCTGTCCTGCTTATCCAGACAGATGGAAGTGACCTAAGTCCGCCGGCGTAAGTCATCATGGCGGTAGGCAGTCGCAACGGCCGTGCAACTTCTCTTTGGTCTACATTGCTGCCAATGGGGGACTGGGGCCAGTGATCACCGCCGGTGGTGACGGTCATGTATGTGGCAGCCGTGACCGCCATTTTCTGCCGCCTAGCTCACTTGACTCGTGACACTCCCACAAGGAAGACCTCTCAGATGTGAACTGCTGTGTACTGTCTCGGGGAACCTTCATGCCACATCGTGCAGGTGATAGGGACCCAGCTTTCACTCAAGAAGAGCTTGAGAAGCTGGTGGAAGGGGTCCTACCCCAGTGTGGACAGCTGTATGGGGCACCAGAGGAGTTTGTGAGCCCAATGCAATTGTCCTGTGTGACAGGGGTATGTGTCAGTGTGAATGATGTAGGCATACCAGCCAGGGAGTACATGCATGCAGGGGGCATGGAGATAAGGCATGTGAACTGTTAGGAAGGAGTTGTGTGGGCAGGTGGTGTGTCTGATGTGTGTAGTCCACTGCTGTTGATGTGATGCCAGTCTTCATTACTTTCTCCTTCTATCTGTGTCACCCATCCAGGTCAGCACCCATCAGAAGAAGGGGATTTGGCTTGCCATCGGTAAGCAAGCAAGGACCTTTGGGGGTCCATAGCCGGTGGAGAACCCATTGCAGAAGGCTGTAGGAGGACCAGAGAGGCTGGGCCCGGAAGACCGTGGAGGCCCAGCTAGGGATATCCTCCCAACGAGGGAGGGATGCCCGTCGTACCCTGACCCCCGTGTTGGCCCACATTTTGTTGGTGGCCATCCCAGAGGTGGATGGGCATCTGAGGGCAGCACAGCAGCCACAAGGGGGTGAGTACTGACAGTATCCCCGGACTTGTCACGCCTTAAAGGATATTGGGTGGCTTACTGCTGGGTAAATGTGATTGTGCGCAATGCTACATGCACATCGACAATGGGAAAAGACCATCAGTCTTCCTGGTAGAGTATATATCGTAGATGTGTGACCATACTATGCTTCCAGTGGATGTACATTTACCATTTCCATTCCTTTCCATGTCTGAAATGTGTAGATGCACCAATGACATGGGCACATGAGTGACTTCATCCTGGCCATACAACGGTTGTGAGGGTTTGGATCTCCCCAAGCATTGTGCATGACCAGCTCCATCCATCTGCATTAGTACATCTGAGGTGTAAGTCCAATCACATCTGTATAGCCATCCTGTATGTGCTACTGTGTTACTCTCCTATAATTACTGAGACAATATACATCTTGTACTGTAGTCGTCATATACTGAGTGTGGAGCTGGCATTACAGTTCCACCACATGAAGGGCCTCAATGGGACAGACGTATTGCCCTGATAGCTGACTATGCATATATGGGTCATGAGTGTAAGGTATGTGTAGGGAAACAACCATGGGATACTGATAAATGATATTTTATGAGGGGAGAATGCACAGACAGTGCAGTCCTTGGAGCTATTATTGTGTGGATTTGGACATTCAACAATGGGATGGTACGAGATGTGGTAAGCGCCCGCGGGGAGGGGGGTTTGTGGGGGGAGTCTGATTTTTCACCACTGTGTGTTCATGTTATGTATGACAAAGCCCTAGCAGTTCCTATGTTGTAATGCAGAATTACTACCTTCATCATTTCAATATGTTAAACTGGGTACACAGCTGATGTCCTATGACTATTACAGCTTGGTTTGAGTAATAGGTAGTGTCAGAATTGGACTGGTATTGTTATGGCATGGCACATTGAGTGTTCATGTGATGATCATTTCCAATCCAGGCTACTCAGGCTGGCTTATGTGGTAGTGGTATGTGTAGTTGTATTACAAGCTGTGGTATTTGTCCATGTGTGCCACATGAAAGCACATTATTCCCCTCTATGATGCATGTTGTCTGGGCTCAGTGCCATTACGTAGTCCAACTACTGTTCCTGCATGTGTGGTGGCATTGGAATTAGTCCATGATGTGGTATGTGTGTTCCAGGGGGACATCTGTTGTCACCCTCCGCTGGATGTGTGATATGTGGTACATGGTCCATGGTTGATGCAGTGAGCAGTATGCTGAGTAGTGATGTATGTCTTGGGAGTCAGCTGCTCTGACTATGTCGTAGGGTCTGTATGGTGAAATGGGTATGCCACAAATTCACATGGTACACCTCAGACGTGAACTGCTTGGGTGTGTGACTTGTATTGGCAGGATCCAAGTAGTACTCCATTTTGCCACCAACTGTACTGAGTGGGCACACAGGTAATATGAGAGCTAGATGCTGTGTGGTCGGTGGAGATTTCTACATTCTAATCGACATGTTACTGTAGACATGGAGTAATCAGGTGTTGTAACTGTAGAGGCCTGAAGTGTTGTGTCCTGTCAGCTTTCCATCCAATGGGTGAAACTGAATAGAGAGGTGAGATCTGTATTCGGCCATACTATAGATATAGCATCCACAGCATGATGTGCCAACTAATATGCCTTTGGTTGGCATCATGGGGATGACTCAAGAAGTACAGTCCTACTTAGGTATTGTTGTAGGTGTGGGTGTTAGCATACAGTTGTGGGTAGTAGTGACATGTAATGACATGATGTTGGTTATATATATTGCCATATGCAATTGCCTAGCCATGATATGTAATGTAAGAGATGCAAGTGTTCATATGTGTCTATGGGAGGTATGTTTTGACCATTTTCCACCCTGTCTTTCTCTCTCTCCCGGCCTCTCTTTCTCATCAGCATCACAAGATGAAGGAGAAGGGGCACAGGCGAGTGGGGAAGCAGCAGCCCATGGGACTGTGAAAGCGAAATCAGCTCAGCCCATTCTGCTCAGACACCAAAGAGCAGCCTGCTCCTTAGATAAGTAAAGTAGTTTATTTACGTGCATACGGAGACTGAATAGCATAAGAGATCAAGCTGGAACAGTCTTGATAAGGAAGTAATACATGATCTTATATATCAATAAACCACAAGCAAATTCGTACATTTCTTTGGTTCTTGACATTGATGTCTAATTATTTCTGCAAGATTGCTCAAGTCATTTATCTTTAATTCTTCATCGTGCACCATATATGGATAATAACTCACAGGCAGAAACTTGCATAATATGTCCTATCTGTCTAATATTGCGTGATATATCTATAAACAGAAATAGGAACAATAAGTGCACAGGATGGTACTTTCTAGAGGGAATATTGCTTCAGCTAGCATGCGATTATGTGTCATGATGGCTGTAGAAATAGCAAGCCTGGCAGTATAATGCATTGCCAGCTACATAAAAACATTTCAAAATCACAGTTCATGATAGGTTATAAGTTGTTCAACAGAAACAGGCCTAGTTGTCATTGGGTATCACAGGGCTCAGGAAGCCCAAAATTGGTCCTGGAAGAATGCGATTCCAGATTCCACCCTCTGATACTCAATTACAACCTAACTCTCGTGATGAATGGGTGTCATTTCAATAGGGTCGCCACCCCAGGCATTACCCTCACTACCTTGTTGACAGTGATGTGCATTGTCCATGCAACAGATATTCTTAATCAGTATTGTCAGGAAGGAAGGACAAACCCTTATCAGCACACACAACATTATTAACACCACTATCCCTACCACCAATACTTCTATCGGCCATGATCCCCAACCACGGAACCATGCAGCAGTGTCCCCAGTATTCCTCTTACATCTGTTAGATCTGACACTTCCTTTGCGCGCTTTTCTACCTTCTTTATCTCCTCCATTGCCCTCCTTATGTTGCCACTGTTGTCCAGTATATATATGTAACATTCTTGATGGATCACGTGACATACACCCCCATCTTTAGCAAGAATGGTGTCTTGCGCAAGCCTATTCTGCATCACAACAGCTCTCATATCTGTTACTTCTTCGGTAAAATTTCCCAGGGCCACAGCTGTGGAACTCGCCAAGTTTTCCACTTATCCTGCTAATTTGTGTATTTGATATTCTGAATGTGTGACCCCTAATGGTGGCATCAATACTCCTTCTACAGCTATAGCCCTATCTATCCAAGAGGGAGTCCTTTTTCTGCGCAGCCTCTGGGGGGGCCTTTACTATTTGGGATGGATCTGCCACATGTAAAATGTGAGGTAATACAAATGCTAGGTAGCAGCTGCCTCGCCACCGCTGCAGGCAGTTTAAAGTAGGCTGATGTTCCACTCACAAAAAATATGCCCTGTGGTGCTGAGAGGCCTACTGACAAGCCTTTTTGGGGGCATCTCGTCTTCTGTCCAAATTGGACTATTTGGAGCATATGCTGACCCCCACATTGATGCTAATGAAATAGGATACATCTGTGCTCGGACTTGTCACAGACGTTAGGGCTGTGCATGTTTCACTAAACAATTTTTTCACTGGGGCACTGTCAGTGCGGTATTGAATGCACCAAGGTGCTTTTTTCTCCTCATCTATTTTAAGGGATGGTATTTTCACCTCTTCGGAATTTTTGCCTTGTACATATCCCTAGTCCCTCACTTCATTAAATGCGGCAAGAAGTTCCTCCTATCCTGGTCGAGGGACCAATTTATCACATACTCTTCCATTTCCCTGTTCTTGTTTTCCACTTTCTCTTTTCCCATGCCTTTTTGCTACCTTCCCTCCCTTCTTAATCCTACTTTTTACTTTCATCTTTGTCTCCTTCTCCAATATATTGCTCACCTTATTGCATGAAACATATTGGCCTAGCGGGATGTGTGTGTAATTTGCAATTCCCTGGGCGGTAGTGGGTAGGTGAGTGCATATATAGAAATCTGAGACATTTGTAAGTTCTTTATATAACATAACCATTTGTACAAATGCATTATCAGCGTACGTTTCTTCATTTTCATCCCATTATATTCGTCCTCTACTTTCTACCTTTTCCATCAGGCCTGTGTCCCCTTCCCTTGACATGTTCACCAATCCCTGTTCACTTTTGTTCATATAATTTTCCTGATCTAGAAATGGTACATATATTTCTTTTGCATACATTATCAATAATATTGTCACTATTATTCCTGGAACTGGGGTACATATGGCAATCAGTATCACAGGCCACTTCTTTTCTTCTTTCTTTCGTCCAGGTATGATGTTTGTTTTTGATGAAATAATATCACAGTCTGGTCCTTTTATTCAGTTTTTTTATTCTTCTGTTTCCTTGGTGGTACCCCACAGAATGGTGTCAGAGGTTACTAGCACATGACACCAATCAAATTACTTGGACTTGGTGGATGTATGTAGCAGGACCCAATTGCACCCTCTCTCTTTTGAGGTGTGCAGCACGAGCAGTCCTATGAAGAGTCACCGCAGGACCCGCTTGCACCTCCTCGATCCTGTATGGGGTGCAACACAAGCAGTCCTGTCAGTGTTGTCTTGTGTGGCTGGTCGCCCAAAGATTATACCTCTGCGGTGGAGGTGAATCTTTCATGGGCACTGCAGGTGGTTGATGGAGATCCGTTGGTCCAGCGGCCCTCTTGGTGTGTGAGCTGTGGGTCCAGGATGTCAGCTACTCGCACTTGAACGCTGTGGCTGTTGTTGGTAGGACCTGATCGGGGCCCTTCCACCTTGGTTGTAGGCAGTGACATCTGGTGTAGGCCTTTGCACACACACAGTTTCCTGGCTGCAGTCTGTGACCTGGTGGTGTCTCTTCTTCTGGCAGGGCCTGCAGCACTTGGCGGTGGAGATAACATAATATCTCTGTTATTTTGCTGCAATATTGTAGCAATAGATCATCTGCGACTGCCAGTGGCACGACTGACATATGGCCTGGTATGTGCATGGGATGCCCAAATACCACCTCATGGGGGCTCAATTTTGTAACTCTGTCGGGGGTGCTTCTCATAGCAAGCAATGCTAGTGGCAGTGCATCAATCCAGGATAGTTCAGTTGCAGCGCATATCTTTCCTATTTTGTTCTTAAGCACCCCATTCTTCCTTTCAACAGCTCCCGCTGCAGGTGGATGGAATGCACATTGCAACTTCTGTGTTATCCCCAACCCTTTACAAAGGCCTTAAATAACATGTGAAATTAATCCCGGTCCATTGTCAGAACTTAAAAGAGTCTGTGCCTCAAAGTGCAGTATTAGCTCTTTCAAAAGGCATTTAGCCACTGTCTGTGTATTACAATTCTTGCAGGGATATGCTTCCATCCATTTGCTGAACAGGCAAACTATTACCAGGACGTATCTGAATTTGTATTCGGGAGAATTTCAATAAAGTCCATTTGAAGACTCTCAAAAAGTGTCTGTATGGTGGAGGGAAGTGGTCTGGAGCACTTGACGTACCCTTTCCAGTGTTGTACTGTGCACAAATGGTGCATTTCTCACATAACTGTTCTGCATAATGCCGCAATTTGGTGTTGAACTAACATTGAGAAAACAGTTGCATCATCCCATCTCTCCCCACATGTGATGGGCTATAGAAAAGGTGTGCCATAGAGGAAAGTAACATGGATGGCAAACATACCTTCCACTTGGGGCAACTCAAATACCCTCTTTATCTTCTCTGCAACCCCCCCTCTTCCATTCTTCTAATTCTGACTTCCCGGCCTGCTGTTGAACAATTTTTGGATCAAAATATGTGCTTTCTTTCTCAACCAGTGGAGCAGGTGTGACCTGTACCGTTTCATAGTCGCACCCCCTTAAAGCTATCCTCTGTACTTCTTTGTCAACGAGTGCATTTCCCATAGAAATGTAATCCCTAGCGGAGGTGTGAGCTGTACATTTTACAATTGCAATTCTCTTTGGCAAGAGTAGGGCTTGCAACAAGTCAGCAATCAATTATGCATGTTTTATGTGTTGGCCAGCCGAGATGAGGAATCCCCTCCTAGCCCACAACTGGACAAAATCATGCGTGAACCCAAAAGCAAATTGGCTGTGTAAATGTTTGTCGATCTTCCTTCTGCCAATTTGCATGCTCTTGTAAGCGCTACCAATTCTGCTGCCTGGGCACCTTTTATTGTGGGTATCCTTCCACCTTCTAGTAGCCTCTTGGCCCTCCTTACAGCATAAGCGGCCTGCAACATCCCAGTGTGATCTCTGATACATGACCCATCCACAAACATGTCACCCTCCGCATCGGGGAACTGGGTGTCTCTGATGTCTGCCTCACCTTTGTGTGCCGGTCGACTGCTATAACGCAGTCGTGGAAAGAGTTGTCTATGGAGGGGTTATCATAGTCATGCTATGTAGGCAGATGGCAGGAGGGGTTCAGCGTGTTTTATCTTTCAATCATTATGTGTAGTGGCAACAATACCACTCGTATCCTGAGAGGCGAGCATTTGTTAGGTGCTGAGACTTAGTGGTAGTCAGTAGAGTGTCAACTGCATGCGGGACGTGCAGCACTAATGTGTGTGCCAGAACAATATTTTCTGATTGTTCTACTGCTAGAGCGGCCACTGCTACCGCTCTCAGGCATGGCGGAAGACCCGCCGCTACTGGGTCTAGGGTGGCTGAATAATAAGCCACTATGCAGTAGAAGGTGCTGTGTTTTTGTGCCAGTACTCCTAATGAGCAGCCTCCATTTTCGTGACATAATAGGCGGAACTCTTTGGTGTAATCTGGGAGGCCAAGCACATAATTCCCTCTTCAACTTTTGGAAAGCCTCCTCACAATTTTCTGCCATGGTACTTTGTCTGGCACTTATTTGTGTGTTCTGAAGCGGACGTGCAATTAGGGAGAAATTTGGTATCCAGTGTCTGCAGTAACCTGCCATCCCAAGAAAAGCCCTCACGTCCTTCCGTTTTTTTTCGGCCTTGGGTATTGAGTTATAGTCACTATTCTGTCTGGCAGCAGTCTCCTTGATCCCTGGGACAGTTCATGTCCCAGGTATTGCACTTTGGGTTGACAGAACTGTAACTTCTTGGGAGAAACCTTATAGCCCTTTCTTGCCAGGTGACATAATAGGGCCACTGTGTCTTGAACGAATGCTGTCTGTGATGGCGAGGCTAACAGTAAATCATCAATGTATTGTACCATTGTAGCCCCTCACAGTAAGTGCAAGGATTCCAAATCTGTTTGTAGTGCATTGGAGAAGATTGAGGGGCTATCGCAGAACCCTGAGGGAGCCTTTCCCATGTTAGTCATTTTAATTTAAATGTAAAACTGAATAAGCCCTGAGAATCCCTATGGAGGGGCACGGAAAAGAAGGCATTACTGAGATCCAAGACAGGGAAATGAATGGCTGTGCTTGGAATATTGGCTAAAATGGTGGCTGGGTTTGGGAACACTGTGAACGCTGGTATAACCACTTTATTGAGTTCCTGCAGGTCTTGGGTAAATCTGTACACCGGGGCCCTATCGGACCCTGGGGTGGCCTTCTTCACCAGGAGAATCAGAGTATTGCAGGGACTGTTTTCTATCTACAGCAATATTCCTTTCTTCAGGATGTCCTCTATTACTGATGCTATGCACTCCTCCCCTTCTTTTGCTATTTTGTCCTGCGGCACCTGTGACAATGATACTCCAGGGCGTAGGGTCACTCGCACTGGGGGGTGATCCAATATCCTCCCCACATCATTTGGTCCCTATGCCCAAACCTTGCTAGGGAGTCTTGTCATTCTCGTGGGAATCTGTGCACTGGCGCTTTTACTGTATTACCCCATCTCACAAATGCCTGTAGCATTATTCCATTCTCCCTGCTTTCAAGCAATATCCCTTCAGGTGAGCAACAGCTGGTACACTGTAATTTGCAAATGAGGTCCCTTCCAAGCAAATTGACTGGCCAGTGCCTACCAAAGATGAATTGATGCATTACAAATATAGGGCCTACTTTTAATTGCAGTGGTTGTGTTAAATGTTCATTTACAGGTTTTCCTGTCATCCCTACAGCTGTTATCTGTGTCCCTGATAGTGGTGCGTCTGGTATGTCGAATGCTTTCAGCAATGACCTTGTTGCTCCTGTGTCTACTAAGAACGGTACTGTTTTACTTAACACTGTCCAATCTATATATGGGCCCTCTTGATCTACTGATAGTACCAGACCCGTATAGGTCTATGGGGGAGCTGGCTATGGAAACCCATTCTCCCCTTGAGGTGTCTGCAACCTGTCTTGGTGTGTTATTTGATGGGCATCGAATATGTTATCAGTGTAAGGTGGGGGTGGTGTCTCGCGCTGTTGTCTGGGTTGACTCCTACCTCTCTGACATCTTACTAAGAGGGGGCATTCAGCTTTCCAGTGTCCCTGTTGGTTGCAGTGGAAACATGCAGAGCCTGGCGGGGTTGAGAGGATGCTCATTTATTTTGTCCCCATCCCCGTCCTGGTCCTCCTCCTACCCTGGGTATTGCTGTAAAAGTGCTCTTGTGCCACCATTAACTTAATCTTGTCTCTTTTTGTTTTCTCTTCATCTGCTTCAACCAAGGAAGCTGGTACCAGCAAGGCAGAGGGACCTAGTAGGACAGAGGGTGAGACCGGATCTACCAGCTCATCTTTGGAATCCTCCTCTGGTGGACACTATCTGGCAGTGGCGGACCCATATGGGATCACCCAGCACCATCAATGTCCGCCACCCCCCTCACTAGCACCACCCTCCCTGTAGCTTACCTCCCAGTTGCCCGTGCCTGCTTGCCCAGGAGGGTGGGCATCTTCTTTACCGCAGGCACCTCTGCCCCTGCCCCAGTCAGCCCTGCTGCCCTCAGTGAGTAAAGAGTAAATACTGGCCTTATGTAATGGAATGTTGGCTTGTAGATGGTAAGAGAGGGGAACTAATTGACAATTGCTTGTCTTTCAAGTGTTCACTGAATCTCGAAAAACACTTGGACAATATTGAGCCCTCTATGCAAGACACATGCTCTTTAATTCAGGCTGAAGATTTTTCCTATTAGGGGTTTCATGCCAAGTGGTCACAAGACATATTAAGCAACAGTAAAGGCCCAGTTTGTGCATCTGCAGCCTAATTTGATAATCATATATTATTTTCTCATTGTATTACAATTTGCAAAGAAAATGGATGCAAAAGTATGAGTTTTAGATTTTACAGAGTCGCCGTAAGAGTTTTCAGATCTGGAAACAATTACATAATTGTATTGAGTTTGCCCCATTGTTTGCATCTAGCATGGAAGATGAGGAAACATTTTATGGCTGCAGCCTAGAGGAACTGAACATTTGTATAACAAGTTGTAGTTGCCCTGTTTACATTAAACCTGTATGACTTTTGTACTATATATTTTATCTTATGGCGTTTTTTGGAATGTATGTATTTATCTTGCTTTTTTATCGGAACTAAACCCCAAAATAAACATATTTTCAAAAAATTAGTGAGAGTACCTACTTACCACTACTGCTGTGTTGATGACACCATGTAGGTGCCCTAGAATCAGTCTACTTTTGTTGCTGAATCCCAATGTCTCAATGACATATGTGGTGTTCCCATGGCAGTGAAACTGTGACAGAGTTGGTGCCCCTTTGTTAGGGGCTCCATGTTATTGTTGGTACCCCTATGTCGGCTTTCTGGTGTCGATGTCTGATGTTAGAGTTTCACATAATGTCATTGTTTACACATAAACTGATTATTTGATCCTGTGTCCACATCGAAACACTAAGGGGATGGATTAGCACTGAGGATAAAGTTGGAGAGCTCTGGTGATCTAAAGATGGACAAACAATGATGAATATTTTACGAGGGCTAGCTTGAAAAGAAAATAATAATAAAGGGACAGATTTACTAAATGTTAGTACAACACAGCCCAGCAAGCAAAGTTGCCACGCTGCATTGTGCAAAGGGAAGAAACCAACTCAGAGCAATATTCAATAAAAATTGCCTGCTGCTGCTCTCTTACAATATGATGGTGCACAAACAGGCTGCCTAGTATCATGACCATAACTTTGCACCATTGTGAAAAGGTGTGTTAGATGTCTAGCATAGATTTTGTACTGGAAGTGTAATCTTCCAGTACAAAACCTTTTACAGAGACAATTTTGCATGTATTGTCTGTGTACTTGCTGTACAGAGCAATATACATACAATGTATGAAACTTTAGGAGAAATAAAATAATTTGTCCAGCTGCTATAGGAGAAATTGTTTTTGATGTACAACGAACTGGCTATCTTAGGAGATCATGCTTTGCTTCAAAGAAACATGGGGGCTTGAGCTGTGACTCCCAAGTAACCCTCCCCATGTAAATCTTCCTTGATGCAAAGTGGTACAGGGAGGTACAAAGCACATTGTGCACCGAGAAAAGTGCACATTCCATCCCAAAATAGCTTTTGGACTGGAAAGTATATGCCCTCCCAGACTTCGTTGCACTGCAACTTCTTAGTAATCTGCCTCATTATTTTTCCTAGAAAGAAGGAGAGCTTGAGAGAGAGCGAGAGAGAGAAGGGGGAGACCCACATCAAATAAGTGAGGGTTGACAATAAAAACTTGCTTTTCACTAATGCATACATTGATGCATATATTACAGTGTTTCGTGCAGCATTATGTTTCTCTTCTATGTAGGAATGAGGTCCAGATTTACTAACAATTTGTAATGGGTTTCCATCACAAAAAGCACGCAACCCAGTACAAATTGTTGATTTGGGATTTACTTTAAAGTGCAATACGTTATTTGCACTGCAAAGTATAAAAATTAAAGCTAGTGTTGCTTTGCATTAAGTGGGCTTCCCGTGGGTGAAAGTTGGGCATTTGCATGCAACCATCTATGAGTTTTGATGTAAAGTCCTATTTACTAAAATGATAGACAGTGTTTTGAACCAAAACCAATGCCTCTTCAGATCAGGTGCTAAAAGAAAAAATGTTTTAATTTACCCTAGCTTTTCCAGTATTGCTTTTCCTAGATTTACTAATGTAACTCCAGTCTAACAAACATTGGAAAAACTGCATACAATGTATGGCCTGGAGACAGGTTAAACTTATTATTATAACTCAAGTCTAGTATGAATACATTTCAGATGTTCAGAAACATAACACTAGTCCCAGACAGAATTTAAATTCTATGGTGTAATTCACAGAATTTTGCACTATGCTTGTTATGCTAAATTTACAAAACTACTGCATTATGTCATGTCCTGTACTTATGCCACAGTTTGTGGTAAAAACATGTCTCCTGAGCTCAGGAACAAACAAACAAGCAGAACGTGCGGGACTGTTATTCACGGCAAGTGTATTTTTGGTGCAATTGTTCATAATTTGTTTTTGCTTTAAAAGACAAGAGCAACCCAGAAACCTGTTGTAACCAGAGAAATGTGTGTCTCAAAGCATGGACAGGAACTGTTCCGGGCCTATCTGTAATATTGGAGCAATGTCTCCACAGCCAGGCTAGAAATTTGAGCCAGTCGCTGCTCATTTTGGCTGTGCTACTTTAATTTAGAATGGGCCCTTTTTATTTTGCAGAAGGTTTCACAATTGGGGTTTTGGTCTGTAATTTCAAGCCACCACTGGCCCACTTTTGCTGTGTAATTAACAATCAGAACTGGACCCACTGACTAAGTAGAGAGTAGAGTGATTTGGTCCTTCACAGCCCTCTTTCATCCCTGGATACTCTCCTTTGGTACTTTCGGAGGGTCATTCCCTCTGTGTAAGTACCTTTTTATTTTTCACCATAGCATAGTGGTGATTCTGGCAGATATGGGTTATTTAGAAGTAGATGTCATAATTATTACCATTCAGATGTGCCAACACCTTTACAGTCCTGATGAGATACTTGTGTCTCATGAGGGTCGAAACATCATCAACAAGTAGTAACAAACTAATCCTTTCATAATGTCATAATATCGATTACTGAAGTCATTTTGTGGTTAACTTGTTACTAGTTGATCAGCCCTTGTTTTGTCCAGTAACATTTGTTTGGTTTTAAATTGTGGTGTTATGAGCTTCTCACTGGGGTCACATTACATTGCTATGTTCTGTAAATACTTGACAATTGTGTGCTGTATCTAAACTAATCGCATTTGTTATATTAATTCTATTTATGTGGTGGTGGTCTATTTAACTTCAACTGTATTAAGTTATTCAACCTTGTATTATTTATTTTCTGTTTGAATGACACCAATAATTTGTTTTTGCATCAAAAATTGACATCTGGCATTTGGCTCTATAATGTAGTTCTAAATGATGAATTTGCATTTCACATAATAACATGTAATTTTAAATCAATTCCTGAAATGTGCATAATTATGTGAAAGCAAATTACACAAATGTTGCACTCTGCAACATTACACTCAAAGAATACAAGTACATTTTAAACATTAGTTCCCAAATATAAACAAAACCTTAAAAAAGCCTAAATATATAAAAAATAAAACATATAAATATATTTTCAAAGTTACATAATATATCCAATCTAATAAAAACATATTTAAAATAATCAGTACCCCTTACAAACCCACCATGTCACACAAATGTAAACTAGAAGTGAAAAAATCTGCTATGGTAATACCAATTATTATACTTTTATTTAATTATGATTTAAATATTTCCAAAAGAAAACCTCCCCTCACATTCCCCCAATATTCTGCAATCCCCACAAAATTAAATGCATAATTATAAAGTAAATACTACATGTAACCAAATAAATATCAAAGTCAAACTTTAGAAACATAACATGTTGAACAATTACAAATACAAATTACAAATTACAAATATTTGATACACACATTAAAAATAACAATACCCACCTAAACTCCAATGCTCTCATAATCCATCAAATACAATGTTTTAAAAGTATATTGTTTGTAAATTAAAGTTCATTAAACCTATAGAAAACGTTTTCAAAATACAAACGTTCTACAATTAGGTTATTACTCAATCAATATCAAATTATGTAAATTTTATCTAAACACTACTCACTCAGTTCTTCAATAATCATGTAAAGATATAAACAGCAAAATATAACAATGTTATCAAGTAAAATAATGAATATATAATTAAAAAAACACTATGAACCCAATCCGCCAATAAATCAAACAACAAAAAAAAAAGTAAACATTATTACAGTATTATTGAAAACATGATAAAAATAACATTCAGAAATCAAATGAATGACACTTAAAACAAAAAACAATGCTATAACAACATTATAAAAATTATATTATAGTAAATTATATTGTAAACGTTGTAGTTATTTTTAGAAATGAAAACATTTATATACTTACTTTTGATATTTTTGTGGTCACAATAATTTGACCATTATGTTATGGCCATACAATATTTCTGACTGGATATTTAGGTCAAACAGCCATTTTGCAATCTATCTCTGCATTGGGGAACTTACTTAAGACCCTTACCTGTCATGATGAATCTAAATACTTCAGAAATAATCTTGGATGTGTTGACTCTACATATATCAATGATTGTCGAGCATAGGCTAACACAGGTGTCCTGCATGCAGATCAGCATTGTGCTATCTGCTAAAAGAGGTTACTGGTAATCCTGCCCGTTGAGTTAGTTTTTCACCTTGCCTCTCCTTCCAGTCAATCACAAAGTCTAAGACTACCTCTGAGGGGCTACTAGGGCTGTCGTGTGTGAACTGCTATAGTGTGAGCCCTGTTTCTAACATGTGACTTTTCGTCCTGTGCAGTAGGCAGTGCACAAAGCCTATATGAAGCTATCTAATGTTGCACTACTATGCTTCTGCTTTCTTACTGTCTTACTTACTGTTATTTAATATAGGCTGTATATATATATATATATATATATATATATATATATATATATATATATATATTATGAATTGTGCGAATGGCAAGTGATGTCTAACAAAATGGGGCAAATTAGGTCTGTAATGTCCACCAGGGGTGTACAGGCATCATGGTGAGCTGGGAGTAAGCACTGCATAACACATCAAGGAACGTGTCTTTCATGGTCTAGGTTGATTCATTACTAGGATGACTGCAGTCTTAGCAGAAGATGTTCCTGAAGCAGGTGGATGCTGCTGTGATGAGGTCGAATATTTGAGAGCTGAATGTTAGGTTTCTGCTGTAAGAGTTGACTCTGATTTAACAAAAAAACGTGATTCGTATTATGAACATTTCTTCACCTTTGAAATACTGTATTTTCCTGGATTTGAAAACTAGTACTGAACTAGGCCCCAACTCCAAATTGTTTTGGCTCATATATAAATATATATATAAATATATATATATCTATCTATATATATATTTATATTTTATAGTGATCTATAGTTTTGCCTGTATCCCTATAAGGTATCAAAAACATTGGCATGCTCATCACATGAGTACAACTTCAAAGAGAAATCTCTCACTAGCTTGTGGACTACGTCATGTGGGTGACAATACCTTCTCAGACCTTTTTTAATTCAGTGATGAATGATACAAAACTACCACAATGCTTAATCTATCAGTTGAGTATATTAAAATATCCAGAGAGGCACGCCAGAAAGGATACAGCTCAGCACAATCTGTGGGCTGTACTAGCCAATCGTTGGTGCAGTTATTCGTTTTTTTTGCCATACTTAACATGATGGCAGATTATTTGCTTCTAATTGTTAGCTGTTAGGATAATTATTAAAATATATGAACAATATTATTCTTATTTTTGATATGGCTCAGTTTGTTCATGTTCATTGTGAGTAAGCTGTTCATTTGCTACTATTTTGCTATATATATTTTGTACGAAGTTAGTTAATTTTAGTGAACAAATATACATGATCCTCCATGCTCAGTCCGTGGTGGAAAACTACCTACAAATCTGCTGAGTATTTGGTAGGTCTCATAAGGGCAGCTTTTCAGATATTAAGTAAGTGTGTGGTTCGTGGGACCTCTGTCTGTTTTATCAGCTCTTTAAGCGTAGTTGGTGTACCTTGTTTGTCTAGAGGCCAACTGAGGTCCTTTGCATGCATCAGAACTACCCTCATCAAAAGACATCAATAGGTTAGAAATTTGCTGTGCTCCAATTACTTTTGACACTGATGACTGATGAGGCCATGTTCCCCCTAGCACCACTCCTTGTGTTTTTTACTATGGCATGTCTCGTCTCGGCTGATCTGTCCATTTTTATCATCATTGTGAAAGGATTCATTCCTATGGAGGCTTTCCTTGGCAGTCACATGGAAATTATATTGGCAATATTTTAACATTTGTGCAATCTGCTGTTTTGCTGGCACTGTGACATTGGTTTTATTGAAAGACTTGACACAAGTGTTGGGGGGTATTTGTTACAATGGTTTGAATGTCTCCTGTTTACTACTCTGATGTCCTGGATGTTTTTTGGAGCATTCAGGGTGTCGGAACTCTTGGGGGCTCGGGGTCACAAGGCGGTGACGTGGGACGATGTAGACTTTCGACAGGACCACCTGGTGGTACGGATTATGACTTCTAAAACAGACCAGCAGGGGTTTTGGGCGAGGGTGGTTTTGGCGGCCTACCCGGATTGCTCTGTGTGTCCTTTGCGCTGGGCATGTGAGTTGCGACGGGAGTCTGTGGAACAAGGCAGAGGAGTTTTTAGGCATCGTTCAGGTGAGCGAGTGTCTCCCCACCAGTTACTGAGTGTGATGCGTGCAAGTTTACGGAGTATTGGCCATGATGAATTTGAGTTTGGTACACACTCTTTTCGGATCAGGATGGCGACAGAAGCGGGGTGTAAGGGGTGGGCGGACAGTCGGATAATGGCTTTGGGGTGATGGAGGTCAGATGCGTATAGGCGTTGTGTGAGGAAAGGGGGGCCGGGTTTGTCTGTTTTGTAGTAACATGTTTTCCCCTTCTTATCACAGGTTCTGTGCTGGGCCCGGAGGTACAGTCTCTGCAAATATGGGTTCTTGGACACTCCTTTGTGAAGTGGGCGCAGCATCAAGCGCGGGCTACTGCAATAAGGGACAACTTAGGGCTGGACAGAGACAGATATAGAGTTTGGTGGTCTGGCAGAGGGGGGATGCGTTGGGAACAGTTGTTGGTGACTTTGAAGGACTTGAGGGGTCAGGGGTTTTGTCCTGACGTTTTACTGATACATTTAGGGGGAAATGATTTGGTGCAGCGGACTGGATTGGACGTTATCAAGGACATGAAGGGTGACTTACTGGAGATAAAAAGATGCTGGCATGGTTGCCATTTGGTGTGGATGGCGTTTATACCCTGTAGGGTTTGGAGAGGGGCTAGGAAGCCGGGGGCAATAGAGAAGGCACGGAGGAAAATCAACAAAGAAATTAGAGTTTTTTGTGCTACTCATGGCATTACGTATGTGGAGCACGGTGACTTGAGGTTTGAAGACAAAGAGTTTTTTAGGGATGATGGTGTGCACTTGTCCTTCATGCGTATGGAACTCTACCTTCTGCAGTTGAAGGAAGTTTTGAAGGCTCTTTTTCGTGAGGCTTAAGCGACGAAGGAGGGGGGGCAGGA
The DNA here is from genome assembly GCF_031143425.1 of Pleurodeles waltl. Lineage (NCBI taxonomy): Eukaryota > Metazoa > Chordata > Amphibia > Caudata > Salamandridae > Pleurodeles > Pleurodeles waltl. The sequence continues at coordinate 991,741,797 of NC_090446.1, read as the reverse complement.
AAAGGCGGGTGCGCCTTTCCCTGGTGGCTGGGGATTGGGCCAGATCGCAGGAATATGACAACAGGGAAGGACGGCAGGGCCGACAACATACTTGCAGGTGGAAAGAGATTGGAAGACAGCAGGACAATTGGGACAGATAGTTGGACTTTAGGAGACTAGGAACGTGGACGTTTGGATTATGACAAAGGGATTTACAGTCGGAAGGTTATAGGACATGCGGTTTAAATAAGGGGAGGGGGTGGGAGGGGCAGGGGAGGCGGGAGAGAGGTAGTAGGAAATTTTATGTCTAGTGAGGCTTTAGTTTTGTGAGGCGGAAGGCCTAGGGTATGAGAGTTTGTGAGTGCACCTGCTTCCAATAAAGCGGCCTTTTACACACAACAAGCCTGCGCGGTGTCCTTCTTCCCCAAGGAGGCCCCGAGGGGGACCGCCGAAGAATGAGGTGTCCCCCCCGGGAGGTTTGGGGAAGTGGCATAGTCCCATAGTCCACGGGCGCCGTTGGGCACTCTTTGGGCTATGCTGGCAGGGGGTATTTAACCCTTCCATTTTGAGTGCCGGCACCATTTTGTCTGGAGCGACACGGTGGCCGGCTGTAGAGAAAGTTTGTGAGTGCACCTGTTTCCAATAAAGCGGCCTTTTACACACAACAAGCCTGTGCGGTGTCCTTCTTCCCCAAATTAATTATTGTGCATAATGTGTTTTTGTCTATAGGTGCAATGTGCGGTATATATGAGTGTTTATTTCTAGTCACAGTACGCGTCTTATGGAAGAATCTATTGAAATACTTTTGGGTGCCACATTGCATGTTTTTTGACTGTTTTATGAATAAGTTGAAGAGATTTGGCGTATAACGGTAGTCGGAAAGGCTCTGCACCAATCACAACCACATGAGCCAGTATGTGCTTCACAAGGCTTGGAGTTGCTCTGTGCGAGCAGAACCATGAGATTCAACCTGTTTTAGCCGTGCACATCTGTAAACTAAAGGATAGGGAAGAATTGGAAATACTGGGTCATGTGAGTTCATTACGAACTTTCTAGACTTAGAGGACATTTTAAGTTGGGATAAATAGTTTACAAATAATGAAAGAGCGTTCACGCTTGAAAAGAACACCGTTAAATGGCTATGAAGGTCAGAAAATGGAGCATTTAATCTGCAGTTTGGATAAGTAAGGTTTGCAAGGGATAATTTATATAATAGCTAGGGTTACATTAATTTAAGAGTAGTTAGGTGGATTTAAATAGTTTTCGTAATTGTAACGGAATCAGAGTAAGGAAATGGTACGGAAATATCCGGTGAAAAGTAACTGAAGATTAAATAAGGAGGTTAAAACAACAAGACATGAAGACAGAGGTTAAAGAAACAATAGATAGCGTGTTTAAGGAAAAAAAGGAAGGATGTGGGATTTGGTGATTCATTTTATTCATTGTCTGAGGAGGAGTAAATAAGAGGTGAGGAAAGGAGGAACACAGTTAAAAAAGACTAAACATATAGAGAACACAGCCATGTCAAAAAGAGGAAAGGATGGCTTGAACTTCATCAAAAAGAAGGGTGTCCTAAGTTGCACTCTAGGGAAAAGTGTTCTAAGTGACACACATGAAAAAGATGATGAGTTATATGAAACTGAATTGGGTTGTGAATAAGTGTCTGATAATATTAAATAATTTGAGGAGTATGTTTTGGATTTACAACAAGATGACAAATTCATTGCTGGGATAGAAAATATTAGGGGATCATCTTCCATGGAGGTTATTGGAACCCCTTGAGAGAGGAAGTGTTTTTTCCATATGACATTGGGCACCTCAGGAGTTGCGACTGGAAGTCAATGGATCATGTTAGCAAATGTATTTAAGAATCAATAAGGAAACCCTTAGAAAAGGAAGTAAGAACAATTTTAAAGACTGAGTGCTCAGGACCAGTAATTGATGAGAAAGTCTGTAGCACCCCCAATTTGGACCCTAATATTACATGTTTTTGATTCGGGTTGTCAGGTTGCCAAGACAAGATACTAAAAGTTTTGGGTCCATTGGCATGGATATTGGACACGGCAGAGGTGGCTCATTTGAATGAGTCCACTGTGAATTTGGAATTGTTTTGTGGGTGGAGTTAGAGAGCAGTGATACTATTAGGTAATGCAAATGCAGGTCTGATGGCTGAGAGAACAAAAAGCCATTTTAATGGAAATTAGCCCAAAAGTAGGTGATATGGCTGAAAAAAAGCCTGGCAAAAAAGGCAAAAAGATTACTTTTTGGAGAGGGGCTAGTTAAAAACTTGCCCATATATGTATCAACTTTTACAGCCTTGGATAATGCACAGGTAAATATGAGAAAGTTATTTGGAGGAGATGTTTATGAAAGGATCAGCAGAAGGGGACTTTCAGCTGGCCGAGGAATCCAAAGGTCCCAGTACAATTATCATATAAGAAGATATGGTAGAGGCTTCCAGGCCTCTACGTGTTTCTATCCAACTAAAGGCAGAATAGGAAAAGGAACAGTTGTACGTGGATGAGGCCAAACCTATTCTGACTCACAAGGTGACTGAGGAGGCCACTTTTTAGGGGTTTGTCCAAGACACTATGTGAAAGCATGGGGGAACTAACTCAGGACCCATGGGTTCTAAATATAATATAAGGTTACGAGATACAGTTTATGGAGCAACCAGAACAGTTAAGGAATTAAGAGAGTTAGATTTGGCAGAAGAACAAAAGTCAGTAGTGGATTCAGAAATAGATTCCATGTTAAAAAAAGGTGCAATACAGTCTGCACAGGAAAATGACAGAAATAATAGAACAATGGATGGAGGCCGGTGATAAATCTATGGGAATTAAATAGGGGTGGGCGGTAAACTCCACTCCGCGTGTAGAGGTCACAGAGTTTTGCCCACTGCGCGCTCCACTTGTAGCGCAGAATTTGGCAACAAACTGTGCCAACTACCATGTGACAGAGTTTGCCACCCAGCCCTATTCTTAAGATAATTAAACATGACTGCTTGATGAGGGACCATAACTATTGCAATACATTTATGCAAATTTGTCCTCCTTAGTGCTGACTTTATGATAGGGAGCACTATGGAGGACAAATGCACTGCTTCATAGCAGCTTGTTGTTGCGGAAAAATTGTAATAACATTTGGCATTTTTTTACTCCTTTCAGGGAAAATATAAATTGTCTGACTGAATATCATGATAGAGGCCTTTTCCATGATAGTCGCATCCTAATCTTAAACTGTCTGCAATGACCGCCTGGACAGCCACTTCTTCCATGTTCCTCTTTACTATATCTACCACTCTTTGTTTATTGTGGCCACTGAGATGTTTTTTTTTAAATAGCTCCCATCATTCATACCTCAATTTTTCCTGTTGGTTTCTTGCTGTTTGGGCACCTGGGGCAAAAGCACAGCTTTGCAAATCTAGGAGGAGCGCACTAAGAGTGATGCAAGAAGCTGAAAGTTCCTGAAACTTTGAGTTTTTTTGAACCAGCTAAGCAGGGTACAACATGGGAACAGCGTTGTTTGTGTTTGAGTGATTGCAGAAGAAAGTTGATTGCTTTTTAATATCCGACAGGATCTCACTGAACCAGGTTGTGTGTTGGCTGATCTAATGGTGCACTCTCTAATCAGTCATATAAGGCAGTGCTCGCTGAACATTCGTAAGAGGTCTCTAAATTTGGATGAAAACTCAGGTGCTCAAAGCATCCATTTACGGTATTAATATGGGCTTGTTTCCCTGCTGCTGACTTAAGGGTAGCAAGATGTGTCCTTCAGTACCTTACAGACTAGGACTGGGTGACAATGCCACACATGGCACGTACCAAATAAGAAGGGACACTTCAGTGGAAGTCCATTTGAGAAGAGATGTCAGGCTTCAACCTGGGTAGTACCACAGGCCCAATAAAAGTACGCCCTCTTTCCATGTCAACCTTCAAATAAGGATTGCAACTTAGGGACTGAGAACAGAGGCTGGAGTCTCCTTACTCCCAAAAAGGAAAATATGGAGGGTGGTCACTGAACTATTGCTGGGAATGCAGACATCTGGCCAGGATCACAAAGTGAGAATGGTAGCTAGAATAGAAAACGATAGAAGAATTATTGAAAAGGTGTCTATAGACCAGTGCAAAACTCCTACACCATGAACTCTCTTGCTTGGAGTTCATTAACATCTGCCCTTAACAGCTATAATTCAGCAACTTTAGGTGTCAGCTTTAAAGGAGGGCATTGATTTTGATTTTGTCTTGCAGCAGGAAGAAATAACAATGTCAATGATCAGCCCCTGGAACAGTAGTAGGATGACTGGGTGGTAGACAAGGAGATTGCTTAGTTTTAGGCTACGCTTCTAGAGATTCAGGATCTGATCAGTCTTGAAAAAGTTTTAGGAGAGGCCTTGACGGTTTTGCCAGATAGTTCCTTCACAAATGAAAATGAAAATACATTAACTGCACATGAAAAGGCTTTCAAGGAAAAGATGTGTACTGTCAAGGTGGTGGTGGTGAAAGTGGCCGTTTTGGCCCTCATTACGAGTCACTTGCGGTGGCAGTCCAACTGCCAACAAGCTGGCGGTGGGACTGCCACATTATGACCGTGGCGGAGCCGCCACGGTCGGACCAGCAACACCACCAGGTTGCCGCAAGCCGTCAGCCTGGTGGTCCCGGTGGTTTTCATTCTCCAGGGCAGAGGTGCTTGCAACACCACCCTGGGGATTATGAGTCCCCATACCACCCGCATTTCCATGGCAGTTTACACCGCCATGGAGCCATGAATGGGGGCATCTACACTGGCCATGCACTTGGCAACACTGGTTCCGTCCACCGGCCCTGTGGTGAACTCCTAATCTGGCTGGTAGGGTTCAGGCCACACAGGTGGCCTGAAGGCGGAAAGAGTTTGTCGTACGGCTCCGCCACACGCCAAACTCATAATGAGTGCCTTTGTTTGTAATGCTGTTGCCAATTGGTGTGATGATAGCAAGTAGTCTTGTGGTGGTGATTTGTTTTATTTTGCTATTCATCTCTTTGATGCAGAGAATATTTGTTATGGTACTTGTTGGAGTTGGTGCTTGGTGTGGCACACATTGGTATTACACAGTTTTTGTTTGCTGTCATGAGTTCCTTGCTTTTGTAAGACATTCAGTTGAAGATAGTCTAAGATGGCAGCTTTGGCCTCTGAGAGGAATATCCTGCTTCCTGCACAAAGATGTTTTGGCTTTGCCAGGTCTTCTTGTGTCTGTGTATTTATACACTTTTTCTGTTGTCATCTGAACGGATGTTTTGCTGTTTGCTGTAAGTGGGCTGCTAGTAGTAGTAGGATACAGAGGATTTTGCTTTCATATGTTGTGATTAGAATGGACCTTGGGCTACCTCTGTTTTTAGGAGGGTTTATTTGATGTGCTTCAGAAGAGTCTCAACATTTGTACTTAGTCTGACATGACTTCCAGTAATGTCAGGTTGGAATGGTGTTCATCCATTGAAACATTTAGGAATGATTTGCTCATAGTGTTTGGTGGTTTTGCTTAACATGTCTGAGAAAGTACTGTGTCGAACAGGTCAAAAGCAATGATTATGCGATCCATGTCATTTATGAATTGCGTGAATGACAAGTGATGTTTAACAAAATGGGGCAAATTAGGTCTGTAATGTCCACCAGGGGTGTATATGCTTTGTGGTGAGCTGGGAGTAAGCCCTGCTAACAGATCAAGGAAGGTATCTTCCATGATCTAGGTTGATTTATTATTAGGCTGACTGAAGTCTTAGCGGAAGATGTTCCTGAAGCAGGTGGATGGTGCTGAAGTGAGCTGAATTCTAGGTTCTTGGTGCAAGAGTTGACTTTGATTTAACAAAAACACGTGATTCATATTGCGAACATTTCTTCACCTTTGAAATACTGTATTTTTCCTGGGTTTGACAACTAGTCCTGAACTAAGCACCAACTCCACATTGTTTTTCAGTGCAGCCCTGATGTGTGTTTTCATTTCTCATTCTGACATCACACATATCCAAATTGTGCACTGACGTTCTGTCTTGACATACCGTTCTCGAAAAACTCCAGAGGAAGCCTTTTTGTACATCAAGACTTTTCCTGCCAATAACACAGTGAATCCATTAATTATGAGACTTCCGTTGTTTTAGTAACTAGATTTGTAATGCCACATCTCATGATGTTAAGTCAGAATGAATAACATTAATATTATATTGGGGTATAGTGCTAGAATGGTGGCAATAAATGACAATTGTATAATCGGAAATGTCATTTGTTTAGCTTTGTTCGCCTAATGTTGCCTGTGCGATTTTCCTTGACTTCTATTGTGAATTTGCCCATTAAAGTTGGAACATTTGGAGGTGAGCCTGTCTGAACAGAGCAGAACTGTGTCAGTCCGTTTCTTGATTTAGACTTAAAATAGTTTTGTTTTGAAACTCGGCTTCAAGTAGGCTTTTGGCTACAATTGATGAGTCATCTTCTAATTCCCTATAGTGATTTAGCATGCACTCTGATTAAACATATTTTTGCATTCTGTATTGATCTTTAATTTTAAAATAAACCTATATGATTTCTAAATTCGCTAGGCTCCATACTTTTTTTTCATTCACACCTTATTAATTGATTATGCTGATTTGTTTTCTGTCAGAACTGTTATCTGTTGGGACACATTGCTTCATATGTTTCTGAGGTTAACAAGGTCTCCGATCCTGCCTAAATGCATTCTCTTAAATTATCTGATAAGATAACGTCAGCATTACCAAAAGGTCAGTAGACAAGGTTGGATGGCTGATGTGCTTCCCTGATAGCAGGAAAAGACAGAGGTTTGAAGCAGTTGAAGGCTGGTTGCTGCTGGCAGTGTGGGTCAAGGAAGTGCAATGAATGTCTGCACCTCATCTACCTGCCCTCTTGGGCAGTCGATGTGCTGAATGTTATAGTCTTGTAGCATTAGAGCATCAAGGTTCTTGGTGGAGGATGGGGAGAACTCAGAGAGAATGCACCCTCTTGTGAATCTAGTTGTGTCTGCTGCATGGGTGACTGTATAGTGTGCATTAATTGGCATGAAATATTGCGTGTTAGGTGTGCTTGGTGTGAAAGGTGATGAGTGGGATGTGGATTAAGGCTGTGCAATGTTTTGATTACTCATGGGTTGTTGTGGATTTGTGGAAAATTGGGAACTGCCAGCCTAATAGTATTTAATGCTATAGCTATGCTTTGCATAGGTAAAACTGTCCCAACTGTTATCTCTGCAACCTATCAGGGTTATTGGAAGAGTTTAGCTAGCTAACCTAGCTATCTAACCGGCACTCCCTACTTGTTTATATCCAAGAACAGAAAGTGGTGGTTGGGCAGGCAGGACTTCTCTTCCCCATTTACCAATACTTATTTAAAATATCATGTGTAATTTTCCACACACATGGAATGGCACCAGGCAAACTGCATTATCCCAGGTAAATATCAGTAAGTGCGAGACAGGACAGCAAGTACTGTGCAGAGGTGAGGGTGAACATTCTCATGATTGGTGCGCTGCAAGGTAGGGCCATAAAAAAAGCTTTCTGTGTGAGATCACGATGAAGCTACAAAACTAATTTGGCTGGCAGCACAGCAAGGTGAGGTACGCCACAACCTTGTTTTGTGCAGGATCACATGTTTGTGCAGGTTGGTTGGGTGTGCAGTCTGGCCTAGATTCTCTGGATAAGAGAGAGATGCTTCAAACAAGGGAGTGGCTGGTAGCAGATGATCTGCACGAATTCCTGTTTCCTCAGTGTTCCTTCATGTTTGGTAGTATAAAAGAATATGGAGCTGAAAGGAGTGAGACTGTGAAGTGCTGCACTCTCCTATTGAGTATGATGTTGCGGGGCTATGGGAAGGGTGTGGTGTTGGATGTTAGGGAGTGTGGTGATGGGGAACGTGAGTGCAACTGTGGAGATGTGCTGAGGCTGCTTAAGCAAAATGCTGAGCAACAAGGAACCGAGGTTCTGTCATCCAGATGTTATCCATGTCATGGCCTCAAGAACACTACTACTAACTTCAGTAGATTTCTGAATGATCCATCAGCTGAAGATAGCCTGAAGAGGAGCTAGGTGCATGGGATCTCGAGTGACCCTAAAGAAATATGGACTGAGATGTGAATGTCTTCTTTGACAACCTTTGATAACCAACTACTTTAAATGAGAGTGTGTCTCAGGATATTATTCCCCTACATTTTGAAGTGATGGTGCGTTCCATAGCCTTACATATTTACTGTGTGAAAACTGTTGTCCCCTACCTTCAATAAAAAGGATTTTCAGAGAACACTCTTTAAGGACACTGGGATCGGTTCAAATGCTCCTTTGGACAACAAGGGCCAGATGTATGAAAAAAGCCTTTTGCGATTCGGAAATAGCGATTTTTAAGAAATCGCTATTTCTGAGTCGCAAAATGCTATGTACCATATTTGCGATTCGGTAATAGCGATTTCTTAAAAATCGAAAATGCTATTACCGAATCGCGAATTGCGATACAGCCCCCATTCACACCTATGGGCCTTTGCTTTTCCCAAATTGCGAACTCCTAACTGGAATTTGCAATTTTGGAAATGCAAACTCCAGGGTGTTGGGGGACTAAGGCCCCCCTCTGCCGCACCTCAAAACAATTTTGGAAGACATGTAAGGTACACACATGCCAAAAGGTCAACTTGGTGGTAATAGCGATTCCTTAATGCCCAATTTGCATTAAGGAATTGCTTTATACATGTGCTTAAGGAATCACAAATAAGGATTCCTTATTTGCGATACCGCATTTAGAGAATCGCAAATTGCGATTCTCTAAATGGGGTCGCAATTTTAAGGAATCGCTATTTTAGCGATTCCTTTAAATTGCGTTCAGAATGCCTTTCATACATTCTGAAAGGCCTTTTTGCATTCGCAAACGGGCATTCACACCGTTTGCGGATGCAAAAAGGCTTCATACATCTGGCCCCAAATCTTCTATCTCCTTCTGAACTAATTGTACATGAAAAAGTTAATGAAGGGTATATATATATAATAGCAGAGTCTTGGAATTATATTCAATTTTGTAATTGTGTATTAGTTGCAATCCCCACCGGTCTACTGGTGGAGAAACGAGGCCTCCAGTTTTCAGAGGGAACTAAGACTGAAAGAAGAAAGCCTACTGCTAGTTGGACAGGGTGTTCCTTCATCTATGTGATAACTCCACTATATAATCTGCTGAGGGTAGAAGAAGTTAATGTCCTTAACTGCTGAAGGATGAAGAATGAGCCCTTTTCACTGTATAGTGGGCAGGAGTGAAAGAGCCTGAGGCGGTAGAGTGGGATAAACCAATTCGACCTCACCTGTCAATGGTGAAAACCTTTGAGTTGACTACTGTCTGAATATTCTGCAAAGAATTTTATATGAGAGTAAACATCTGAAAAAAAGAATGTATACTTAACACCAACAGTTAGGCTTTTGTCATTGAGTCCAAATATCTGTCATGTCAATGACCTTGGTGTCAATATCAGTTCCCTTTTAAAGACTTCGCCTGCACTCAACAGAAAGGAGAATATGTGTTAAGAAGAGCATGGAGAAAACTCTCTGACTGCAAGTCCTAAATATTGGGAGATTAAAAAGTTAACATGAAACATTTATCTCCTTAGTCCGACATGTGGGTATGCCTATGTATTACATTTAGGAGTATATCCTAAAACCCACTTATCAAACAGTTTCTTATGGTACTGCCATGCTGAGCCAACAATGCAACCACAAAGTGATCCAGCTGTGAGGTCACAGCTGCCTTTTGAGAACATACAGACCTCAAGTTGTCACACTTCGCTTGTCCGAAAAAATTTAACACAGAAGCACAAAACCTCTCAATCCACAGAGACAGGCCCATTCCGAGCATCTGGGATGCTAACATCAGGACAACCCCAAGAAGGACCACCCCACACCTTATTATCACCTTTCGATATATGGAGCCAGAAGGCTGAAAAGCAGGCCCATTGTATTAATATTCACAGCAGAAAAACACACTTCTGAGCTTAACGGTCATCTGGTAAACCCCGTCTGACCACTCAGTGAATGCAGTCTGCTTACTCTCAACCAAGTCCAAAACCTGAGAGGAAATATAAACTTTTCTGTTTTGCAATCTTTTCCTACCTCTTGACACTTTGGAGGGAGTCCAGCCCAAACTTTTTGCCTAGTAAATCTCTCCCAGCTGCGAGCCATCTTAGAATTCTTCGTCTTAATGATGTAGTAATGTAAATGGCAATGACATCATTCATCGACTTTAGTGCCATACTTAAAAGAAAATGTACAATTTTCTCATCCAACAGCTTACGGCGTATCCGTGTGATCAGAATGAGACAGGGAAGGGCACTCTTCATCTTCACCCTGAGACGATGAGTCTCCATGACTCACCGATTGACTCTTGAATCTAGCAGAGACTTTGCCTGGCAACTTGTCCTGTTCCAGACTCACACTTCAAAAGACTTTAAATTACAAAGGTAGCAGCTCATTTTTTTCAATTCACACAGTCCTCTTCCAAACTGAGTTTTCCCCCAACGAACCTAAAAACTCTCCAATAATCAGCAACCTCAATACCTTAACAAAAATATTTTCCTTCAATAGCCCAGAGTTCAAATATAATTGTGTCACTTATTGTTGTAAAAACAATGATGTATTTGTGGAAATGATTTTGAAACCCAATCAAACTCTACCAAACGCAAGGAAAATGGTTAGGGGAAGAAATGCCAGATACAATGCACACATGAGTCAGGTGCTAGTCAGAGACAACATGGCATGAGGCCCAAGAGCCAAACAGCCCCCCCACCAAACTGGAATCCAAAAGGAAAAAGCAGCATGAAAGCTGAGGCACCAGAGACGAGGGAGAGGCAGAAGGGGGAAGAATGTAGGAAACAAGAACTACTGCAATAAACTGTTTGGAGAAGAAAGGGGAAACAAAGGAAAAGGTGAGTAAAGTAAGAGCGCCCTCCTATAGCATTCTACGTTGTTATGTTACCTCACTGCTTAGGCTATACTGGTCAATAAAACCCAGCTACACTAGTTCTATAAATGAGTCGAAGGGGAGAGGCTTTACAAAACAGTCTTCCTGAAAGCTCAAGGGCTCCAATGCTATTCAAACATTATTCCCAAGGAGAGTAGGATGGCTCTAAGTAAACAAGGAGGAGCAGAAAGGATTGGAATGGTGGAGCATTATTGGCCCTCTGCTGCTCTTTTGTCTTCAGTGAAGCTTGGACACGTTCTAATGTGCTAACCAAATTTAGGAAGCATGGCCTAATACAACTCCATTAAAAATGCATAGAGTGCTTTTGGATTATTAATATCTCATTTTATAAAATAAAATGAAGCTTGGAAGTGATGCTTCTGAAAGTAGAACTTAGCTAGACCAGAGCAGCATAGAGGAGGAAGGGCTGCATGAGATGAAACATTTTTGGGGGCAGTGATCAGTGAAAAGAAGGCAACAGAATACTTGACATCTTTGAATTTCCGTTACTGAAAGAGACTGGCGTTTTTCTGTCTATTGTTATGTGGTTTTCCTGCGTATTATCACTTTTAATTTGCTGTTTTTAAGAGTAAGTAGTAAACAGTGCTTAGTTTATGCCACTGGAGACAGGAGGGCTCCTGCATTTCTTTTGGGTCAGAGACTCAAATTTCACCATCTGAGCAAGACAAAAAATGGAAGAAACGGGATAAATAAGGATGGAGAGAAAAACAGAAAGTACCAAAGAGAAAGCAGGGGTAAAAAAATAACCTGCAAGTGAGGTAGAAATGGGACGTGTAGAGTGGTGGAAGAAAGAGGCATGAAGTGGAACCAAGACTGGGCAGCTTTAGTGTTCAGCAATGAGAGTATTTAACACAGGCTACAGCAAGCTCTTAAGAAAACCCTTCGGCTCCTGTGCATATATTTTTTAATTCAGCATTGCTAGTGAAGACGACAGACCATAACAGGGACATAATGCTGCCCCCCACACACACAAATCTCACCCTCAGCTCCCGTCCCCCTTCCATTCATTCTAGTGCCTGTAGATACCTGAGGTGTAGGAGGGTTTGGGAGTTCCCTTGCCACATACTGCCGTGGGGGACATCATCTTGCGATCCTGATAATTGAAAACAGAGTTCAGAGGGTTATGCAAACATAGAATCTCCTTGTGAATAATAACCATGTTGGAAAAAAACAGTCGGGGCTGGAGCGAACATTTGTAAGATCAGCGCTATTATTAACAGCAAATGATTGGACAAGAAGGCATAAGATGCCCACCGTGGGTTAAAAGCCTGAACAGATGGCACTAAGCACGAAATGACAGTATCGTTAAGCAAGGAGTTTTCTCGGGAGAGCGGCCTGGCTCTGTTTACAGTTTGCCTGGGAAACGCGGCCTTCGTGGTGCATACACAAGCAGAAAAGGCAGGGCCGCGGCGGTCTCTGGGGATCTCCTCCTGACCGCCATCTTGTCTCTGCAGTTCCGCACATGTCTACCGCCCTCAAGGGAGGAATTATGAGTGAGGATGCGACGCTCAGCGACGGCCTGGAATACGCCATTCCACAGTGGATGAATAGCCCAAGACATTACCATATTGAAGCGCCATAATTGCCACTTAATAACTTGTGTCGTTAATTGTAATTGCATCGTGGAAGGCGGTGTGGAGGCTGGAAGGGAAGGATCTGCATCTGTTTTGTCTCCATGGGATTGGCAGGCGCTTTGCCAGCGGCAGGCTTGTCCATCCACCAGTAAAGTACAGATAGGCGAGAGCTTTGTACAAACAACAGGAGAAAGAACAGATGCTCAAAGCTGTCACCGGGTTAGCGAGGAAGAGAACATTTTCTAGGTCACAGGGCGTCAATCAAGGACAGGTCATCTTCACAAGGGGCCTTGTGAGGCACAGGAATTGAGTGCCTAGATCAATTAGATATATTGACTGCGCAGTGGAAGCAAAACTCAAATTCTTACATTTGTATAGGTAAATAATGATTTTTATTACAACTCAACTTAATGACTGTTTTATTATCATCAGACCAGTGCTTGGATACGGGAGGATTCAGCTGGATCTCGAATCCAGCAGTTATTATTTAGTCAGATCTGGGTCAGGAGCCAGCAACTCTTACCTTGCCCCGCAACCTACCATGTCCTGGTGCAATGTGTGATCACTGAAGCACATGCTGTGATGCCTGAAGGGCACGAGGGTAAACTCTCCGACCTCCCTCTAGAGTTGGGTCAGGCACAATTAAATGAAAATCAACAGCTCCCTTTGTATGGGAAGAGTGGAAGAAGCTGTAGGTCAAAGCATCAACACCATGTTACAAAACCGAGACGTCCATAAGGGCCAGAACATATCAAGGCCTGTAATTTGTCACTTTTCAAATTCAACGGCAACACGAGATTTGGAAGTGGTTTTTGCCACTCTCAAGCCCAGTGTGCAAGAAATGTAGGTATTTGCATGCTTTGTAAGAATGTAATTAGTTTAATTGCAAGGACAGATGTCTGGTGAATTACACTAATAACCATATATTTAGCACTTAGTAATACGTGTTTATAACTACCCAAATTAAATTATTTTTAATAACATTAGCATAACCTAACATTGAGAAAAAACGTGCTCAAGGTTCTAAATTTAGGTCCGGCAGATTATGTGATGCTTTTCAATATGGGTGCATAATTCACTCAGCTAGAATACCAAGATTGCACCGTGTGACCTACAGGTAACAATGAATCCCAGCAATCAAAGCATTAACCTACTGAACTATTCTACATAAACTACAAATCTGTGACCCAGACCTTATGCTTTGAAACAAGCTCATTAGCCATTTGTGCTGTATGATGATGCTTCCAATTTGTGATCAGAGAAAGCAAAGTTATGTCTTCAGCAAGTGCATTAACTATTAAAGTTATCTTGTCACTGCGATATCTGTGGAAATTGCTGGATAAACATAGATCGCTGCAGTGGATCCTTGACTCCACTATTTTCAGTGGGAGTGCCCTGCTGTGTTCAGCATCCTGAAATGGAAAAAAAGGAGATGTTGAAAGGAGTCCCTCTTGGACTTTCATTTCCTACTCTTATTGCTTCCCATCTCTAATTTAAAGATATGAGAGCCACTAAAAGAAAATTTCAAAAAACTGAGTTGCAGTTTTGGAGGTAGTTCCTGGCTGACCACAGGGGAAAAGCAGTACCACCTGCAGGGGGGACATTACCACAAGAGGACTCTTACCATAAAGAGGGCCAAGAGTGCCAAGAAGAAAAGCAAGACAGGAACATGAGGATCAAGAGGACCATGGCTATGAAGACCAGGAGGACCAAAACTAGCACAAGGATGCTCCGCCCAGGACCAGAACGACCAAGACCATGAGAACTAGCAGAGGGGACCATAACAAAGAAGACCAGGTGCACCAGGGCCGATTTGACCAGACAGGTGGATCACTTACCAGGGGTCATGACCATCAAGCCTGGCATCAGGAAGACTGGTACCAGGAGAGCTAAGATCAAGTGAATAATATGACCATGGACACTTGGAAAACCATGACTTGGTTGGACCAGCAGACCTAGAACCAGGAAGACCAGATACAGATGGACCAGGAGCAGAGCCAGAAGGCCCAGGGTGTGAAGGAGGGCAAATACTAAAAGTACCCTGGATCAAGATCACCTGAAGTACCACGACCTGGAGGTTCAGGACCAAGTGGAGCAGAGGAAATATGACCAAAAGGACTCTTTCAGGACATGATGGAGCACAGCAAAGAGTTTGAAGAATCACACCAGAAAAAAAGAGGAAGATTAGGCAAAGTACCATGACAAGTACAAGGAGCAGGAGGAGGACCAAGTTGCAAACCATGAGGATGAAGAGGAGCACCTGGACCAAGCAGAGAAATATCCAGGGTTTAGGTCTAAGTGGACCATGGGGAGTAGGAGAATGAGGACTAGGAGGCCGAGAAGGGCCAATCAGGGAAAAGAGAACCAGGATGACTAGGTGAAGTGGGACTGAGAGCAGGACCAGAAGATTTGGGAACAGGGCTGGAAGGAGGTCAAAGGCCTAAAGGACCAGGATTACAAGGACAAAGAAGCGCCTGGGTACCAGAACATAGAGGAGCAGGAATAGGAGAAGCAGGAGGACTAAGGCCAAGAAAAACAGTTCAGGACAAGGCAGCTGAGGTCCAGGATGCTGAGGAATAGGTCCATAACAAGGAGGGCCATAAAGAGTACAAGTAGAAGTACCAGAAGAAGGAGAAGGACAAAAGTGAAAACAAAGAGCATGAGTAGATGGGCCCAAACTGGTGGAAGAAAGGTCAGAAGGAAAGGGATATCCAAAGGAGCTTGGACCAGAATAATCAGGACAAGGAGGATGATGATCAGAACAATAATTAAAAAGACTGGGACCCAAAGGTGGTCGTGAGACTTTTCATCCTTGGCGTGGTCTCCCTTAACATTTTGCCTCTGTTCCCCAGGTTGTTGATGTGTGCTGGACTCTGATTTTACTGTTTTTGTTACTCTGGGCACTTTACCACTGCTAACCAGTGCTAAAGTGCAAGTGCTCCTTTATAAAATGTGTATGTAATTGGCTTATCCATGATTGGCATATTTGATTTATTAGTAAGTCCCTAGCAGAGTGCACTAGAGGTGCCCAGGGCCTGTAAATCAAATGCTACTAGTGGCTCTGCAGCACTGGTTGTGCCACCCACATAAGTAGCTCTGTAATCATGTCTCAGACCTGCCACTGCAGTGTCTGTGGATGCAGTTTTAACTGTAAATTCGACTTGGCAAGTGTACCCACTTGCCAGGCCTAAACCTTCCCTTTTCTTACATGTCAGACACCCCTAAGGTAAGCCTTAGGTAGCCCCAAGGGCAGGGTGCAGTGTATGGTTAAGGTAGGACATATAGTAATGTGTTTTATATGTCCTGACAGTGAAATATTGCCAAATTCGTTTTTCACTGTTGCAAGGCCTGTCCCTCTCATAGGTTAACATGGGGGCTACCTTTAAATCTGATTAAAGTGTAGATTCCCTTTGGGAGCGGATGGACATATGGAGTTTGGGGTCTCTGAGCTCACCATTTAAAAATACATCTTTTAGTAAAGTTGATTTTAAGATTGTGTGTTTGAAAATGCCACTTTTAGAAAGTGAGCATTTTCTTGCTTATACCATTTCTGTGACTCTGCCTGTTTGTGGATTCCCTGTCTGGGTCAGTTTGACAGTTGGGCTGGTTGCACCTCACACTAGACAGTGACACATAGGGAGCTGGGGTGTAGCCTGCATATCCTGATGAGCCATCTGTGCTAGGAGGGAGGGGAGGAGTGGTCATTCACACCTGAAAGGGCTGTGCCTGCCCTCACACAATGCAGTCTCCAACCCCCTGGTGAGTGTCTGGTGCCTGGCCTGGGCAAGGCAGGATTTCACATTCCAAAGAGACTTTACTATGAAGTAGGTCTACTTCAAAGGAGAAATTTGGTATAAGAAGGGCACCCAAAACCACAGACTTTAGAAACACTTCTGGAACCAAGAGGAACCTCTGCCTGGAGAAGAGCTGAATAGCTGAGGAGGAAGAGCTGCCCTGCCTGCCCTTCCATCTTGAGAAGAAATCTCCAAGGGCTTGATCTAGAGCTTGCCTCCTGTTGTTTGAAGTCTCAGGGAGAGCAACGACTTCTCTCTGCCAGCACCTGGAGTCTCTGGAGAGACTCCTGCTCTGCCCTGTGGAGCCCATCCAGTTCCTGGGACCCTGAAAGGAGAAGCTGGCAGCCTAAAGACAAGAAAATCCACGCACAGAGCGCCGTGCGGGGAAAAGATTGACGCAAATCCGATCTGCGGCTGAGAAAAGCGACGCGCCGCCGGCTCCGCAGCTGAGAAACGACGCTCGCAGGAAATGCGACCGAAGAATCGACGCACGGAGCAGGAGAAACGACGTGCAGCATCGCTGACGGAGGCTGGGAGTTCACAACTTGCGCTGCGGGATTTTCGGATCATCGCGCGGCTGGATTTTCGACTCGCTTACCGCCGTGCGGAGTTATTTTTGATGCACACCCGTCCGTGCGGGGTTATTTTTGACGCGCACCAGGTACATTTTCACTCTAGCAGCGCTAGTGTGTATTTAAAACTACTTAAAGACTCTTTTTGCATTTTTATTGATAACTTGACTTGTGTATGGTGGATTTTTGTCGTTTTGGTCTTGTTTTGTTTAGATAAATATTTCCTATTTTTCTAAACCGGTGTTGTGTCATTTTGTAGTGTTTTCATTAGGTTACTGTGTGTGTTGGTACAAATACTTTACATCTAGCACTCTGAAGTTAAGCCTACTGCTCTGCCAAGCTACCAAGGGGGTAAGGAGGGGTTTGCTGAGGGTGATTCTCTTTTACCCTGACTAGAGTGAGGGTCCTTGCTTGAACAGGAGGTAACCTGACTGTCAACCAAAGACCCCATTTCTAACAGTGGTCAAGGAGAATGAGAAGGACTATGAGGAAAGTGGAAAGTGAGAGGAGATCAAGAACCACAAGGGCTAGGAAAGAGAGGAGAACCAGAATGATGATGATGGTGATGAGGAGGAGAAAGATCAGGACGGGGAGCAAACCAGGGAAAGGATGATGAAAAAAATTTAGATGGACCAGGAGGAGGATGAGGGCCAGAAAGGGAAAGAAAAGCATAAAGAGGAAGAAATCCATATTTTAGAACACAAGTATAAAGATATGCGTGGCCCCACATCTGGTAAACAATTCTTATTTAAGTTAGGACTGAGCGGAGTTCAGCTACCCGGAACCACGCAAAGTGACCAAAAAACTCTGCCGTGCTACGTGGAGTTCCGCAAGCGACGGAGTGCGCTAGGTCACACCGTTTGCACTGATTAGGGCTGGGTGTTTGTCCCGTGCTGAAAAATAAGCCCAAACAGCACCATGCACAGTGCAAGAGGGCTCTGGTTCTTTTCTGCCACTCAAGTAGATTTTGTACTTGGGCGGCACCTTCCTCAACACGAATGGAAGGTTTCTCAACACAATCGGTAGTGGCCATCCGTGACCACATGCGTTGAGAAATCCTGCAGGGAGGTGGTCTGAGTAAGATTTTCCACGCTCACCAACTTGAACTTAGGGAGTGTGAATGAGGTAAAAAAAACTCCGCTCTGCAGAGTTTTTCCAAACTCCGCGCTCTAAGCTCTGTAAACTCCACAAGCGGAGAGGAGTTCACCGACCACCCACCCACCAATTTAAGTATCTCAAACCACATGCACTTTAGATAAGCCCAACCTTTCAGCTAATTAAGTAAACCAGAAAAATGTTAGGATTATAATTTTTCTTTTTGACAATTTATTTGGGGGCACAGATTATCACAAATAATGCAAAGAATGCCATTAGCTATGCTATTCTATACTATGCTATGGATTTATAAAGCGCATGGCAACCTGTAGGCATGCCAGCACTAGTTGAGATAGAGTATTCCTCTAAGTCCAGAGGTGCCACCTAGAGGGTCAGATCTTAAAAAGCCAGTTCTTAAGTTGTTTACAGAAGCACAGCTCATTGTCTATGGATAGGATGGTCAGAATGAGGGAATTCCAAAGTTTGGGAGCGTTGACTCAGAAAGACTGTCCTCCACTTCTGGCTCTTCTGGCGTTGGGGACAGTGGCCAGGTGGGAGTGGCTGTACCTAGGTAATCTTTTAGGGGTATAGGGGATGACAAAATAGCATAGAATGGGAGGGCCCTGAGCATGTAGCGCTCTATATACGATGCACAAGGCTTTAAATTCAATTCTTTGGGCAGCTGGAAACCAGTGGGGGTCCACCAGCCCTCATCTGTCTGATTTGTATCTAGGGATACCCAACAGCGCATGTGTAGCAGCATTCTGCACAACTTGTATTTTTTAAATAACTGCCTTAGGGGCACCTAGGTAAAGGGAATTGCCATAGTCCAGGCGAAAAATAATTAGTGCCTGGATAACTAGCCTCTTCAAGGACTTGGGGAGGAGAAGCAGAATCTTGTGCAGCATGCCACTAGCAGAAAGTTTGGTCACCTTGTTTTCCGTGGACAAGGATTTTTCCAACCAAACCCCAAGACTTTGTATTGCTGTTTTGGGAGCTAGAGGGGGCCGAGACATACCCGCCAGCCCAGGGCCCGTTGGGAAGAGAAATTGTTCCCAAGGATCATAAACTTGTTTTTTTTGCCGTTCAGCTTAAAACAGGATTTGTCAATGCAGCTGACTCTATCTCCAGACATGGTCCCACAGTGGAAGCTAGAGGGCCTGAGTTGGGGACGAGTGAGAAGACCAGTTGGGTGTCATCAGCGTAGGAGGCAAGAGAAATCCCAAAGGGGGTTACGATATCAGCCACTAGTTCCAGATAAATGTTAAACAACATAGGGCTAAGAGATGAGCCTTGCAGAACTCAAAATGTTAACTGCTAAATATCCAAGGAACAGGCCTTGTCAAAGACACCAGTTTTGCTGATCCTATTTAGGAGAGTAGTATGGTCAATGGTGTCAAAGGCCATGTTGAGATATAAAAGTATAATGGCAGCCAAACCTCCTAGGTCAAGTCTCCTTTTGGCATTCTCTACCACAGATAGGAGCACAGTTTTGGTACTGTGTTTAGGCGGGAAACCAGTTTGAGTGAGGTGTACGAAGTAGCTGGCCTCAATAAATTCAGAGAGATGTTTATTCACATATTTTTTTCTGTTACTTTACTTATGCCTGAAAGCAAGGAGATTGGACGATAATTCCCCAAGCATGAAGTGTCAAGATTAGGCTTTTTAAGAATGGCTTTGAACGTGGTGTGCTTCCAAGACAGAGGGACCACTCCTTTCTCCAAGGAGAAGTTTACCATCTCAAATAGGGTAGGAAAAAAGATTTATCCTCCCATGGTCAGAATTCTGAGAGGGGCAGGATCAAGTGGGGGACCCAGTTTGATTTAGCTAAAAGAACTGCAAAAATTGCCGAAGTAAGGGAGGGAAATTCGGAAAGGATGGGTGAGGTTTTCTCCTTATTGGTACTAAAGAAACGGAAATGGGGCTTTTTCTACCTTTTGAAAGGATCTGTAAATCTCAGAAATGTTTATTGCAAAGTAGGTGGCAAGGACATTACACCTGTCATTCAGAGAGTGATCCTTTGGGATTGGATTCCATCAGAGCTTTAGTGATTTTAAACATCTCCTTAGGGGAGTTAGCAGCTTCGTTAGTTCTTGCCTCATAGTAAGTGGTTTTGACAGATCTGATTTCTGCATGGTAGGCCTTAACTGTTTCCCAGTATTTTATTTTCCTTTGATCCCTGTAATCCTTCCTTCAGTCCCTTTCGGCAGTCTTATAGTTTTTTTTAAAACACTCTAAGATGGGGAATACTAAGGGCAGATGTATTTAATTTTTTTTGTAAAACTGTTTTTTTGGGAATAATTTGACTGAGGGAGTGGATTACCCAGTCCTAGATCTTACTATTGGCCGCCTGTGGATCAGAGCCCTGGAAGGGTATGGAATTATTAAGAGTAATTACTTTGAGGCCAACACCGGTCTTCATTGACGGATTGTCGTGACTACAGAACGCGGCATTAACAACATTTGATATCTCACGAAGGACAATAACAAATACAAGGTACAACACTCTATTTCCTATGACCTAACCCCCTTTCTGCTATACCCAGTGTATTGGACGGGTAAAGGATCTACTCATGGCTCTATTTCTTATGACCTCAATTCCTTTTTGCTATATCCAGTTTATTGAATCTTAGAGTAAATGTTTTCCATTTACAGCACTGCTTCAGAAGCATGAAATGTTTTGAGAGCCCTGCATAGGGCCAAGCACTTGACTTTCTGGTTTAAACTTTGACCTTTGCAGCAGTTGCTTAACTCCCTGACCTTTCTATTAGGCTAGAAGGCTTTTGGTGTGGGAGAGAGAGGTTACTCATTCCACTGAACAAGGTTAAACTATGCAGAACAACATCACGTGCTAACAAACTTGCTTAGGTTTTAACAATTTGCATCTCGGAGCTGCTCGACGCATCTGCTATTTCTAGAACTTTGTAGGAAACCTAAGCTGTCTGCGAGAATATTGCTGTAGTGTGCTTTTCTTCTCATTCATCATTTTCAATAACTACAATGCATGAAAACGTTATGCTATTTTAACAAAAGGGATGCTATGTAGAGGTTAAGTTCAGGTCCTAAAAAGTATATTTTTATTCACGAATCTGAAGTACCCATCAAAAACTGAAATGGGCCTTGACAAATGTGTTCTAGTTTATATTAGTACACAGTTCACCTAAAATTGAAGCCAAAGAGAACCTTGTTACTATTAACGCAAGGGTACCAGTTTGGAAAGCATTTTACACATGTAGTTATAACTCGCGTGTTCAGGTAGCTTTTGTGACACGTTTACATCGTTTCTGGAGTTCACAAAACATGTTTATACACTTGTAAAATGATTTACTATAAACATAGACACACATGTTTATACATTTGTAAAATGATTTACTATAAATCAACATAGACTCACACTTTAAAGCCTCGTCAGGGTAGGAAGAGCTATATAAATGTAGTAACAATAACATACAAGGGTTTTGATGTGAGGAATTAATTTGCCACACACAGTGAGAACAAGAAGTTCAGAGTTGGTGCAAGGACCTTCCACCTCAACTGAGAACAACTTCTCCCCATTGAGTCACAACACGATAGGTGATCTAGGACGGAGCGCTGGGTACATCACATCAATAAAAAGGATGGAGGAGTAAAGGGGGAGGTAATGAAACATCCCTAAAAGTGGGGTAGGTGTGTATGTAAAAAAATGTTCTCCATGTATGTAGCCAGGAATGCTTCTTCGTAGCCGTCACTGAGATTCACATACGTTTTACGCTAAGAGTACGCTTAGCAATCAAACTGTGAAATGTCCTTAGGTCAAACTTTGAACCCCTTTTGAATTTTCAAAATATGTAAATCTACACACGTGCGACCTGTAAACCACTTGGTATAATTATACCAACTTCTTGGTATAGTTTTAAGAATCGAACCCAGCGCGTGTGACCTACAGGTTACACAAACCTTTATTGTGCTGCTTCAGGAAGAGGGAGGGAGCGAATCCCACCAGAGTGTGCCAGGCGTCCCCCCAACAGTGCCAGGCATTGGGAAGCGGCGATAGTGCGCACGCTCCCCTCCGCCAGCTGTGTTGTCATCCCGATAACGAGAGAAGAACAAAGGCAGGCGCAGTTGGCAGGTCTGGCGCGCGGTGCCCGCTCGCTCAACAAAGGGAGATGACAGCGTGCCTTCGTGCGCCGCATGCAGAATTTCAGCGCTTTGTTTGCGTCCTTTTCAACGATTGTCCTAAACAATACAGCAATGAGTTGACTGGAAAGCGCCAGGCCCAGTGAGGAACCCCTAACTTCCAGGGCCCGTAGAATAAAGCAGCGGATGCGGGCCCTGAGGTAAATGCATTGTGGTAACAACTGAAAGAGTCAAAAGGGGGACGCAGGGCTGCTCTCGTGGCTACTGAAACTATTTCAAACATATTCATTTTGTATTTTGGGATTCTGTTGCTTCTAGAATGATTCCTTCTGTGACTGTTTTTGTCATCAAGCCAGGGATGTGAGCAGCGCCATCATCGTTTTGCCGTGTTTCAAAATATGGTAGTACTGCAAAAACTGTGAGAGAACCCTGAATTGTTGCTTTGTGCGTGTGAGAGAAATTTGCAGCGTTCTTGTTTCTGTGTATCTGTCATGTGGGGCGAAAAAAGCGTGCACAGCTGTTTCTCATTACGTGTCTATCCTTTCAGCACTGCAAACTAGCAATGCTGTTGTCTCTGAAGATCCGTTGTATATGAGAGGGAAGTGTTGTGCACGTTTCAGCTGCTGCCGCTTTCCAGGTCTGCATTGTTCTGTTACTTAACAGTAATCTTCAATATTATTGCTAAAAAGGGACCTCCAAAAAGCCTGATCTGGTGCCCCAGAAATCTCTTAGATAACACTGAACATAACAGCTCATATGGCGACATCTTGTGCCACACGGTTTCAGATCACTTCACTGTGAAGAGCCGATGTCTAACAGTGTGAACACAGTGAGATAGACACCCCAGCAAAAAGCAGATTCCAAATCAGTGTGTGGAGGTCCATGTCCATCAGGGGTTTTACAACCTACCGAGGAAATCGGAGGGGCTTAGAAGCTTATATATATTTTTAGGTTGAGCACAGAAGCTCTTTGACCTGTTGTAAGTATTGTGGCTTTTTAACCACGCCCATCTCATGCCCATCACTTTAATTTGTTCCTGGGCTTGCCTTTCAAAAATCCCTTGATGACATTTGTATATGCTTTACGTTTATCTCGCCTTGAGGCTTTTTTGTCACGCCTTGCAGACTGCTCCTTTACATGGATTATTGCACGATCGCCCATATACTTAAGAGACAGCAAGCTACTTTTTTTTTCCTTTTGTCTCTCCCCTTCCTGCTGCATAGTGGCCATGGCGCTCCCAGCGCGAACAGGCACAACAGCATGAACTCAATTGGCGGTAATGGAGCGCTGGTCACATTATTCACAGTTACCAAATCAGAGGCATTTCTTGTGTCTCTCCCCTTAAAACACTTGTAATTGGTAAATGCTTTACATAAAGCAGAAATCCTCAAAACTAAAGCCTCTCTCACGGCATAGTGGGAGAGCCGATACAACAATATTCATTGCCTTCGGGGAACTCACCCCATAATGCTTTGCAGGGCATTACGTTTACAAAACATGTTTGCCCATAACTCAGCTGGTGGTGGTCCTAGGACAATAGGACCACCTACAAAATGTTTAGCATAACATGCTATTTCTGTCTACATCAGCTACAAAATGTTCAGCATTATGTGCTATTTCTGTCTACATCATCTCTGGGTCCCCACACTATGTTATTGGGAACCCCAAAATAATAACTCCTCCCACCTTTCAGTTTCTTTTGTAAGTACTTTTATGGGTGGAATGTTTGTTTTACAGCTGGGAACAGCTTGTGTTTAAGGCCTTGTTTGTAATATCATTACCATAGGTCTGTTACCCTTGAAAACGTGTAATACACTATGCCTTCTAGGGGCTATATATATGATTACACTGCATTATTTAATGTTGTTTCTTTTTTTGTGTAGTTATGCCTTCTAGGGAATCACTATATAATTACATGACCATGTTTCTTACAAATGCAATTTTCATTGTGGTGTTGTCTAGGGGCTGTTCTCAGCATTACAATTATATCAATATTCTAGATTATTCGTGTTAGACCTGACAGCCTGAGGGTGGTCACCCCTAACTTTTTGCCTGCCTCCCTCCACTTTTTGGACACTGTTTTTGCTGGCTTTTAGACTCTGCACACTTTACCACTGCTAACCAGTGCTAAAGTGCATATGCTCTCTCCCTTTAAACATGGTTATCTTGGATCATACCTGATTGGACTATTTAATTTACTTATAAGTCCCTAGTAATGTGCACTATATGTGATTAGGGCCGGTAGATTAAATGCTACTAGTGGGCCTGCAGCACTGGTTGTGCCACCCACTTAAGTAGCCCCTTTTCCTTGTCTCAGGCCTGCCATTGCATGGCCTGTGTGTGCAGTTTCACTGACACCTCGACTTGGCATTTAAAAGTACTTGCCAAGCCTAAACCTCCCCTTTCTCCACATATAAGTCACCTCTAATGTGTGCCCTAGGTAACCCCTAGAGCAGGGTGCTGTGTGGGGGAAAGGCAGGACATGTACCTGTGTAGTTTACATGTCCTGGTAGTGTAAAACTCCTAAATTCGTTTTGCACTACTGTGAGGCCTGCTCCCTTCATAGGCTAACATTGGGGCTGCCCTCATACAGTATTGAAGTGGTAGTTGGTGATCTGAAAGGAGTAGGAAGGTCATATTTAGTATGGCCAGAATAGTAATACCAAATCCTGCTGACTGGTGAAGTTGGATTTAATATTACTATTCTAGAAATGCCACTTTTAGAAAGTGAGCATTTCTTTGCACTTAAATCTTTCTGTGCCTTACAATCCACGTCTGGCTGGGCTTGGTTGACAGCTCCTTGTGCATTTACTCAGACACACCCCAAACACAGGGTACTCAGCCTCACTTGCATACATCTGCATTTTGAATGGGTCTTCCTGGGCTGGGAGAGTGGAGGGCCTGCTCTCACACAAAGGACTGCCACACCCCCTACTGGGACCCTGGCAGACAGGATTGGACTGAAAGGGGACCTGGTGCACTTCTTAGCCACTCTTTGAAGTCTCCCCCACTTCAAAGGCACATTTGGGTATAAAACAGGGCCTCTGCCCTACCTCATCAGACACTTGCTGGAGAAGAAACCTGAACCAGAACCTGCATCCTGCCAAGAAGAACTGCCTTGCTGTCTAAAGGACTCACCTGACTGATTTCTACAAAGGACTGCTGCCTTGCTGTTGCCCTGCTGCCTTGCTGAACTCGTGTCTGGCTGTGGAAGTGCTCTCCAAGGGCTTGGATAGAGCTTGCCTTCTGTTCCCTGAAGTCTCAGGACCAAAAAGACTTCTCTTTTTCACTTGGACGCTTCGTGCTCCGAAATTTTAGACGCACAGCTTGTTCTGCGGCGAGAAAAACACCGCACACCGACGCTGATCGACGCAACGCCTTTGGGACGACCGGAACTTCGACACACGGCCTCGCAAGGACAACGCCGCCCGACCTCCAGAGGAGAAATCGACGCGGCGCCTGCCGTGAGAGCGAAACTTCGACGCACAGCCCCGCAGAATGACGCGCAGCCGGAAAACAAGCAGGAGAATCCACGCACAGACCCGGGACATCTGGTAATCCCGCGATCGACAGAGAGAGACTGTCCGAGCGCCGGAAAACAACGCACGACTTCCCCACGTGAAAAATAACGACGCAAGTCCGTGTGTGCTGGGGAGAAATCGACGCACACACCATTTTTTTCGCGTATCTCTTCTTCTGTGGCCCTCTGAGGAGATTTTCCACTCCAAACCAGGTACTTTGTGCTTGAAAGAGACTTTGTTTGTTTTTTAAAGACTTAAGACACTTTGGGGGTTATTCTAACTTTGGAGGAGGTGTTAATCCGTCCCAAAAGTGACGGAAAAGTGACGGATTTACCACCAGCCGTATTACGAGTCCATTATATCCTATGGAACTCGTAATACGGCTGGTGGTATATCCGTCACTTTACCGTCACTTTTGGGACGGATTAACACTCCTCCAAAGTTAGAATAACCCCCTTTATATCACTTTTCAGTGATATCTCTACAAAAATTCACATTGCAACTTTATTCGTTTTGACCTACAATTATCCTGATAAATATTATATATTTTTCTAAACACTGTGTGGTGTATCTTTGTGGTGCTATATGGTGGTATTGTATGATTTATTGCACAAATACTTTACACATTGCCTTCTAAGTTAAGCCTAACTGCTCGTGCCAAGCTACTAGAGGGTGGGCACAGGATAATCTTGGATTGTGTGTGACTTACCCTGACTAGAGTGAGGGTTTTTGCTTGGACAGAGGGTAACCTGACTGCCAACCAAAAACCCCATTTCTGACATTGTTGATCAGCGGTGAGGATAGGTCTTGTATTTGTGCAGTGACATACAGTAGCTAAGTATTTCACTACCTACCCACAGTTGTAGGTCAACTTGATTTTTATCTCTTTTTGCAAATTCTTTTTTTTCCTGACAATTTTCAAAAACTAAATCCTCACTCAACATGTCTCTGACAGGGTCTCAGATAGGAGACTTTTACCTAGTCCTGTTGGATACATATACGGTCAAACAACTAAAAGGGTTCTGCAGAGCAATGAGGGTACCCACCCAAGGGGCCTCCAAAAAGGAGGACTTTCAAGTGAAGCTGAGGGCCCGGGCAGAAGCCCATTTAGAAGAGGACGATGAGGAAGAGGAGCCAGAAAATGGCCCCTCAGAGGATTTGTTGCTATCTGTGGATGGTGTTACCACTGCAATTGTGCCCCCTTCCAGACCAGGGAGCAGTGTCTCTGTGCAAAGCCTGACCGCAGAAGAAAGGAGAGAGGAAAGGGAGTTCCAATTGCAAATGGCAAAACTGAAAATTGAGGCTCAACAGGAGGAAAGAAGGGCAGAGAGAGAAGCCAAGCAAGCTGAGGCTGAAAGAGCAGCCAAACAGATTGAAGCTGAAAGGGCAGCCAAACAAGCTGAAGCTGAAAGAGCAGCCAAACAGGTGAAGCTGAGAGAGCTTTGGCTGAAAAGAAACTATTGTTGGGTCATGAACTGAGTCTCAAGGAGCTGGAGATCAAGGCGAGACAGTCTGAATCCAGCAATAATGGTGGCAGCATACAGACAGGACCTGCTGGAGAAAAGAAGGTTCGTATACCCAAAAATGTGGTGCCCAGTTTTTTGGTGGGAGATGTCATAGATAAATGGTTAGCTGCTTATGAAGTTGCACTAAGGGCTCATGAGGTTCCTGAAGGGCAACGGGGGGCAGCTATGTGGGGTTATGTGCCGCCATTGGGGAGGGACACACTTCTCACATTGGATCAACCGGATCAAAACACATACCCACTTCAGAAAGCCACTTTACTTGCCAAGTTTGGGCTGACCCCTGAGGGATACCGTCAGAGGTTCAGGGACAGCACCAAACAAACCACACAAACATGGGCAGATTTCTTTGACTTTTCCAGTAAGGCACTGAATGGATGGGTGCGGGGCAACAAAGTAGATAATTATAAAGGACTATGGGGGTAATTCTGACCCCGGCGGTCTCAGACCGCCGGGGCCAGGGTCGGCGGGAGCACCGCCGACAGACCGGCGGTGCCCCGCAGGGCATTCTGACCGCGGCGCTTTGGCCGTGGTCAGTGCAGGAAAACCGGCGGTCTCCCGCCGGTTTTCCGCTGCCCGTCAGAATCCTCCAAGGCGGCGCAGCATGCTGCGCCGCCTTGGGGATTCTGACACCCCCTACCGCCATCCTGTTCCTGGCGGTTCGCCCGCCAGGAACAGGATGGCGGTAGGGGGTGTCGCGGGGCCCCTGGGGGCCCCTGCAGTGCCCATGCCAATGGCATGGGCACTGCAGGGGCCCCCGTAAGAGGGCCCCGCTTGTATTTCACTGTCTGCATGGCAGACAGTGAAATACGCGACGGGTGCAGTAGCACCCGTCGCACCTTCCCACTCCGCCGGCTCGATTACGAGCCGGCTTCATGGTGGGAAGGTCGTTTTCCCCTGGGCTGGCGGGCGGCCTTTTGAAGGCCGCCCGCCAGCCCAGGGGAAAACTCAAAATACCCACCGCGGTCTTCCGACCGCGGTACGGTATTTTTGCGGCTCCCGCCGGGCGCGCGGTGACCGCGCCCGGCGGGAGTCAGAATGACCCCCTATATGACTTGATTCTGAGAGAGCATATACTCAATGTTACCTATACAGAATTGCGCCAGCACTTGGTAGATAGTAAGCTGTCTGAATTTCTAACAATTCGTGGTACAAAAACTTGCCCATAATGCTTTGTAGGGCATTACGTTTAGAAAACATTTTTGCTCATAACTCAGC
This sequence comes from Pleurodeles waltl, assembly GCF_031143425.1. Classification (NCBI taxonomy): domain Eukaryota; kingdom Metazoa; phylum Chordata; class Amphibia; order Caudata; family Salamandridae; genus Pleurodeles; species Pleurodeles waltl. The sequence goes on along the minus strand of NC_090446.1, from coordinate 991,713,422 downwards.
CACTGGTGATCCTAGGACAAGAGGACCACGTTCAAAACATTGACCACAATTTGTTCTTTCTGTCTACATAATCTCTGGCTCTCCGTGCTATGTTAGTGGGGACTCTAAAATAATACCCCCTACCACCATTGATTATCTTTTTAAGCTTGTTCAAGGTTGGAACTTTTGTTTTAAAGCTGGAAGAAGTTATGTTTGATAAGTCTTGTTTATAATACCATTGCAATAGGCTTACTGGTCTTAAAATGTGTAATACACTACAATCTCTAGGGGATAAATAAATGGAGACACTGGGTTACTTTCTTCTATTCTTTTTTATGTAGTTATGCTCTCTAAGGGCTGACTATATGGTTACATGACCATGTTTCTTCCAAATGCTGTTTTTATTGTGGTGTTCACTAGGAGTTGTTCTGAGCATTGCAGTCAACATACTATAATATTCGCGGGACGGAAACTTCCCACATAGTGCTCTGCAGGGCATTACATTTACTAAACATTTTTGATCATAACTCAGCCTGTGGTGGTCCTAGGACAATGTGACCACTTTCAAAACACTCTTTCTGTCTACATCATATCAGGGCCCCCACACTAGGTTAGTGGGGAACCCAAAATAATAATCAGTTTCTTTTAAGCTTTTTCATGGCTTGAACGTTTGTTTTACAGCTGGGAGAAGTTTTTTTAAAGGCCTTGTTAGTAATATCATTGCAGTAGGCCTGAAAGCCCTAAAACACTCCCTAAGGACAAAGTATATGGTTACACTGCATTACTTTCTTCAGTTTTTTTTCATGGAGTAATGCTGTCTAGGGACTAACAATATGGTTACATGAACATGTTTCTTACAAATTATATTTTTTTATGGTGCCCTCTAGTGGCTGTTTGAACATTGCAGTCTAATGCCATAAATGTATTTCTGATAAAGGTTTATATGATAATTGTATAAGATTTAATCATCTCTCTGTATTACAATTATGACCATGATTCTGGCCAATTTAACATTATTACACTAAGACTGTTTGAACACTCTTGATATGGTTGTGTGACCCTTTTAGTTTATTTCTCCTCTGTGGCTGATTTGTGTCTTTTTTGGGGGAATTGTGTTAGCCAGCCAGGAACTCTGAGGCTGGGATGATGAAAGTGGTATTCTATTGGAATTAGCATGGCAGATTTAAATTAAGATGCTAAATGACAACATTTTCATTTTTTGCAGCAGACAGAGGAAGAAAGTAAATGGAAGTGCTTTAGTTATATGCAGGGGCACTGGAATTATAAGGCAGGAAAAAATGAAATTATGAAGCAGGGTTGACCAATTTATGTGGCAAGAAAAGTCCACTTATGAATTTACAATGCCAATAGCTCTAACTCAAGCAAATGCAGGACCTATTGCATTGCAAATGCTTGTTTGGAAGGGTACGTCTCCTAAGACAGTGCTGGGCTTTCAGCAGGGCCGACTTTAACTCTGGTGGCTCCCGGTGCAAGTGTGTTTTTTGCCCCCCCCATGACCTTCTTGTTCATGGATTCCCTCACTATCACTTTCCAAAAGTGCCCCTCATCTCTCCATACCTTCCCTGAGACATAAATATCATTTTTTATAGCTCTACTCATAGTTCACTCACACTCAGTTCTGTAATCTGCATGATACATGTTCTTTGCAGCAGGCACATTAACCCTCTGTGCTTCTTTATGATGGGGCTAAACTGCCACTAGACAACATTGTGATATCTTGCCAGAAGGAATATAAATCACCAGAGTTATCCTGACATTTTTATTGCTGCCTAAAAACTGCTGAACACAAAAGAAATGTCAGCACCAGGTGCGTCTGCACCAGTCGTACCGCTCCAAAGCCAGCCCTGCTTTTCAGCCCCAACCTTTCTCTTTGGCCCATGTCAACCTTTGACTGCTATTGATGGGCTCAAACCCTTCTCCCCACATCAGATCCTACCTCTTCAAGTCTTTAGCCTATCCTCACCTGGTAAAAGTAATTTTAAAGTTGGGAGGTCTGTCTTCCCTGTGAGGAGCAGGGTCCCCATTCCTCAACAGACCTCACCAGCTGCTCCTGAAATAGTTCATGTTCTATGTTAATTATTAACCCCGCTCCTCCAGGCTAATACTCTCCCCTTTGCAGCACACTTTCTGTTCTCTCATTTTTATGGGAGACATAGCCCTGAGAAGGTGGGTGCTAAGGACTGGGATGAGGATGTCTACCTTCAAAGTAATGAAGATTACTGGTCAGTAAAGGCACAGTATTCTCTCACCAAACCTCCTCATTCCCAGTCCATACCTTTGAGAATATGACAAGCAAGTCAATATTTATACTATAGTAAGATCCATGAAAATAGTACTTGCTGATATGTTTATTTCACAGATTTTGCTAATATTCATATTCAATCATGAGTCACTATCAATGCACCCAGACCAAAATCTACTGACTGTAAACCTTCAATAATAACTTAAAATGCTGAGCAAAAATATTAGGTAGCCCATGTAGCCCCACAACAGATATCATAAAGCGATACTTCTCTAGATTCCACCCACATTGCCGGTATTCCTTGAGTAGATCTTGCACCACCCTCTCCTGGAAGAGGTACTCCTACCACTGAACTTTAATAGACATTCAAATCTATCTGCTCAATTTGCCTGTAGTGAGCATTTAACCCATTGGAGTAAGCCTTTCTAAATTACATAATGCTTATCATGTAATTTCTTTTTTCTATGTACATCCAATGCATTAATTCCAATACTCTGTTCTGGTCTGCTACTGAAAAAACAGAAAGGGACTCTGACAGCACCTTTAAACAGAAATATGGGCTAGCCTAGGAGTTTTCCAACCAGTAGATCACAAGCTACCGGTAGTTCCCAGACACCTTCAGAGTAGCTCGTGGCCATGAGTGAATTTTTAAATAAGCACAGGGTCACATTTTCCATTAAAATGAACGGAAGGCTATGTTTATTTTGCATTATTATCATCAGGTGGCAGATAGCAGGGACTGATAATGAACAGTTCTCAGTCAGATTTATGACCCTGGCTGCAGCTGGGGCAGAGAGGTGAAAAACTGAAGCAATGAGATATTTACTTCTTAAATACAATTCCTTATCAACTCAGTATTGGAGAGTGAGAACAAAATGATTTTTCTGCATGTTAAATGGGAGGAAATTAAAATGATAAGTTACCTTAATGATCAAGACAGCTCTTGATTTTAATTTGCTGACATTTCAAAGTGTCACATTTACAAGCAGCAGGCCTCTTGCTCCCAGAGGCTAGTAGACACCATGCAATATGTATAACTGAAAAATACACTATTGTTTTTTTTCAAATGGGAGAAATTGAAAAGCCAGAAAAATGTTCCATATTTTTAAAATTTTTGCAGAATATTTTTCTGTGATTTAAATTTCTCACATTTAAAGAAAATGTTTGTATGCTTGTGTTATAAATGTAACGATGCCACATATGTTGAAAGGTATGTCCTGTGCCACAAATACATAAAACACAGGCTCTAAGTCACCCATAGACATATATGCCATTAAAAAGAACACATGTTCAAACATCCCCCAATGACCACACTCTCACTGACATACATGGCAGCCTTATCGTAGGCCTCTAGTCAAAGCATTTTATTCAAACCATAGCACCTGGCTCTAAGAACATTAGGCTTAAAGTCAATAAAACTTGCCATGGGGGTGTCTGACAATTCACAAGTTGTTTAGCCTTAAGAAGCTCACTATGATTTTCACTAATGAGAAGTAGCTCTCGCTACAGAAAAGATTGGATACCCCTGGGCTAGTCCATAGCACAGCTTTACTATTTAAAAAACCTGGAGATAAGGTTCATGGCACAATTAAACTGCGAACTCCCCCACTCTCTGCCCGTAAGTTATTGTTACTAGAAATATCACTTTTGCTGACAATAAATCCGAAACATAAACAGGTATTAGAGTTCCAAAAGTCTTCCTCTGTAATACCTTTAAGGCTAAAGATAGATCCCGTAGAGGAACTCTCTCTTGGACAATTGGTTTCATCTTCATAAAACCACACAGTAACCTGCTTGTTAAGGGAATTCTAAATCGAAGCCCAGCTAAAGGTCTTCATAGCAAACCACGTTCTTAATGAGGAAACTGATAGATTCGTAATAAATTAACCCAGCAGATACACCAATATTTTAAAGGGATCACTAGCTCGTGCCTTCTTCTGGACTCCAGCAACCAGAAACTTTCCAGTGCCTATCATAATGTTAATTTAGCAGGGTTTTTAGCTTATTGTAGCTCGGCTGCCACTTCTTCTGTGCCTAAATGTTGTAGATAGATTGTCTTTCTCAAACTCAAAACCCACAACCTTCATCTGTGGGGTGTTCTTACCAGAGGCGTAGGTTCGGAGGGGGGTGTTTGAGGTGTTACACCTTCCTAATAAATGTTTTTTGTGATAAATAGTTGGGTATAGATGCTTTCAGTCGGAATTGGGGAGGTATCTGCTGGATTTCACCAGGAATTTTTGCACACAGACAAAAATGCACACAAACTCTCTGCCTCTCTCTGTTTGGAAAGACTTCAAAATTGTTGGTTATTTCACAGAAGAATGTGCTTTCTCTCATTTAGGCCCTGATTTATACTTTTTGACTCAAACCTGCGTTAGCCGGCTAGCGCCATTCCTGGACGCCAGCCGGGCATCATATTTAAGCTATGATGCTAGCCAGCGATAAGGCCCAGTTATAACCGGGTGGGGGAGGTGGAGGGGAAACTGGAGGTTGTGCGTGAAATAATGGCGCTAGTCAGGCTAGAGTAAAAAAAAGACTCTAACCTGATTAGCGTAATTATTTTCATGCACAACCCCCATGGACATGACTCCTGTCTAATTAAAGACAGAAGTCATGCCCCCCAGCCCAATGGCCATGCCCAGTTAGGTCCACCTATGGCACATTGCAAAAAAAAAAAAAAGACTTACCTGGACTTACCTGGGATGGGTTCCCCTATCCTTAGGTGTCCTCCAGGTGTGGGTGTGGGTGGGTGGGGGTGTCCCTGGGGGCAGGGAAGGGCACCTGTGGGCAGGCTTTAGGCCCACAGGTCCCCTAAAGCCCACAGGTCCCCTAAAGCCTGCCCATGCCCAGGCGTTAAATAATGGTGCTAAGCAGGCTTAGAGTCATTATTTAAGGCCCTCCTCCTCCTGTGCGTGATTTTTGCATGGGAGGATAAATAAGGTGCTAGCGCCTTTGAGTCATCTTTTGCCCGGGAACGCCTACCTTGCATCTCATTGACGCAAGGTAGTTTTTCGCAGGCATAAAATGACTTTAACTCCAATATTTTTTACGCTAGACATGTCTAGCATCAAAATATAAATATGGAATTAAGTTTGCACCGGATTTGCATAAAAAAAAGATTGAATTCAGGCACAAAGTATAAATATGCCCCCTAGTACCTTACCAATCTGCATTCTTCCCTCTTTCCTCTGCTCCTTAAGCCCCTCATGTGCGCCCACCTTGCTGTAAAATGTATTTTAACATTATGATTGTTGGGAAATCTGAAGCTCCCCCTTTCCCCCCGCCTCTCCAATCTTACTGACCAAGCTATGCCCCTGGTTCTTAATGCCAACTAAGGGAGATGAAAAAGAGATTTAACTGTTGGATATTCCTGAAAGGTTCCATCATCAGAAACAGGAGAAAGGGATGACACATTCTCCTGGGAGATACTGGAGCTATCAGAATACACAAGGGCTAATACACATTACATTGATAGAGCATCCACCCCCATCCTTCATTGATAGAAACGCTGAACAAAATAGACAGAGAAAAGTGTTGTCTAATGAGGCCCATCTCCTGCAAATAATTTTCAATACTTTGTGATGTAGGTGAAAATGGACTGAGGATGCACAATGGCGACTGTGGATTGTTCATTGCCTCTTCCTGGTAGGTAAGCTGCTGCCAGAGAAAGGAGCAGAACCTTTACCAAATTTAATATATCATTTGCCTGTTGATTCATGGACTAAGATTTTGTTCCCAATGATTTATGTATAACCTGACCACTTGTATGTCTGTTATTACTGGCACTGGCATCCTCATAACTACTGACTAAACAATCAGAGTGCATACAGAATGGAAGACAATTCTTTTCAACTTGAGAAGCGGTGAAACTCCAGTTGAGATGAATGAACCTGAATAAAGTCTTGCTGCGGAGTTGATCTCTAAGCCCTGAAGCTGGCACTTGTCATTTGAACTAATGGAACCTGTTTGTTCAAGGAAATCCCTTTCAATACATTGCCTTTGACCAACCACCGTTCAAGAGATTCCATTATTGAAATGTTCAATTTCAGAGTCACATGATAATTCATTGATTTAGATTTTAGGAGGAAAATGGTCCCATGCCAAAAACATTTCTAAGTCACCTCTTTTAGGGTTAGGCAGGAGGACTACACTCTCACACCAGCTAAGGGTTTCAGGATCTCAGTAACAGCACTTTGTGGATCAGAACTCACTACAGGGGAAAACATCAGCAGGATCCAGGGTAGGTCCAGTTGAAACTTGTAAGCTGGGCTTTGCAGGATAGTGGCCTTCTTGAAGCTTTTGTGAAGCTTAACAGGAGGTTGACTAACTGAACCCTCAGTCCTGTTCTTTATCCTGGTTACAAGTGCCTTAGAGTTGGGTACCAGCCCTGAGGGTTCCCACAAGTCTCAGTAGCAGGTGATGTCCCTCTTCTGTCTTCCACAGGTCCAGTAGTATTCTGAAGAGGGTGCCCAGGGGTGCCACCCTTATGTCTGTCACAAGCCTGTGGGTGGGGGTGACTTGACTCCTAACTCCACCCTAACTGGCAGAGGACAAATTCCCATGGGCAATTTATCCCAATTTTGCAGCAGCTCCTATGTGCCCTACTGAATACAATCCCAGAGTGCCCCTCTCAACCAAAATTGAACATGGCAGAACTTCCCTTTCCTTGTGCAGAACTCCTGTGCCCACCCTAGAGGTGCTGCCAGCGAAATGAGCAACTCCTTCTCTGTGGTCACTCAAAACCAATTCTGGGGACAGCTCCTCTCTCACTGGCATTACAGCCTGGCTGGCTAGGAAGACAAAAGGGAGGCAGGTCAGATGTGAGCTATGTCAGACAGCAATAGGGTAGGTATCAGTTAATTAAGTTCCTGGGTATAGCCCAGATTGTCATCCTGTGATAGGAACAAAATACCTCCCACACCCAAGGCCTTTGCATTAGCTCTGGGAGCTAGTTCACACCTCATCAAGGAGAGATTCAGCTCCTGGGGGACAGTTGGAAGTTCATGCAAATGGGCTTCTAGAGGCTATGGTTAGGTTAAAGGTGATTTTTTAAAGGTACCTTTTTTAAAATGTGTTACAGAACCAACTTTACTAATGAATTTTATTTGTAATAAATATTTTGAAAATTCCAAGAATTAACTTTTATCTGGTTCCTATGGGGAGATAACATTATTTCCTTTGGATATAAACTCCCAATGCTTCCCTATGGAACAGCTAACCCTGCTACAGTGAAAATAGATTGTAGGGCAGTGTCACTATAAAGACATGTTTAACATAAAGCTTTTACATGCCCTACCCTTAAATATTATTTTAAATAATTTCATGCCTCACGAGCATTTAAGGCCTACTTAAGGTACTCATTAGTACTTAAAAGGAGGGATTAGGCCTGTCAAAAGGCAATATTTTGACAGGTCAAATTATAGTTTAAACCTGCACAGCACAGTTACTGGCGGCAGGCCTACTGTCATCCTTTGCATTGCCACTTTAGCAGTGGCACAAAATGTGACGCAGTCCACTAGAGACTTTTAATTTATATGCCCTGCATCATTTTATACCACATATTATGGATTTAAATGTACGTTAAATGTACCAATCAGGATTATAGCCAATTTTAACAAGTTTTAGGGGTCAGACTAGTTGCACTGGTACCTGGTTGGCAGAGTCTCAGTACACAGAGTCAAAAAAACAGTAGCATTAATCTAAAAAGATGTGCGTGGTCATGCAATAAAACCCATGAAACAGAGAATAAATTCCCCCAGCAAATGTAGAAAATACAGGACTCAATTCTATACCCTAGTGTAGAAAGGATTCTAGTTGGGTCCACATGTTTAATTCATACAATGATCCCCACCAAGTGCCTAAGATGGCTAATGGGAATAAGAGGGTGTCCTTCGAATAGTAGCAAATATGTAAACAACTTTCAACCAAACAAGCTCATATTGACATTTCACATCTCAGAAGCCAAGATTTAACATCAGCTTGATGTTGGATACGGGCACTTTCTGTGGTCAGTGTTAGCATAAATATGAGAACATGGTTGACACAGGTTACAATTACAGTCATTTAAATACACATGGTTTATACTTCTATAATGCTTTAATCTTACACTGTTTAATAACACAACTTAAGACACAAGTTCATTACTCTATTCACTTTCTGTTTCACATCATTCTTACCACATTTTAAGGTATCATAATTAAACTTTGAATCATTATAATGATCATCTTGAATTGACGGTGCGTAAGATATGGAAATACCCTTGCCTCCAGTAAGGCTAGATATAAATGCAATGCAAGCTTTATACAGTTGTAAATCCATTGGAGAGTGACAAAATAAAAACTCTCAAGAATCATCATTGCAAAGCCACCAAAAGTACTTTTTCGTCATTGGTTCAAGCCTTCATACCTTTTTCAACATCAATTATATGTACGTCATTAATGCTGTCACATATCTTATCTGTTCATTCAGGTATGTCCATAGAAATGTTTGGAATAAGAGTTCAGCATTTTACACATATTATTGCACAAATGCCTCCCTAAGCAACCAGGACAAACCAAGAGCTGTTCTAGTTTGAACAAGTATTGGTAAAGCCAATAGGTTTTGCCTTTGATTTTTCTCTTGAATTCTATCTTACTAACAAAATTATAAGTATTAGAAAAAGGTTATAATAAAGTTTATTTTAAATGTGATAAACAGTTAATAGTTGTTTATGTTGTGATGTATGTTGAATTAATATCCTAGGGTCCCTAACTTGTAATTTGTACCTTATTTGATATAGCATTGTATTAGAATATAGTAATATGTAGTTAGTGAAGTGCCACTTCACCTGCTGCACCATTCAAATCATGCCCATTTTACCTGTGAGGTAACCACAAATGAGTCTGCATGTTTATTAGTAAAATATAGCAATATTTGGTGATTGGAGGATCTATGACAACATTTGGTCCTGGTGCCACTGCACCTGCTTCACCATTCAAATCATGACCTTAATGCCTGCAAGATAACTGCATTTGTGACTGCCTGTTTAGAAGTAACATTTAGTAATATTTTTGTTTAGTGTGATTCCTACAGCGTTTGGGCATGGTGTCACTACATCTGCTGCACCAACGAAATCATGGCCCTAATGCCTGCAAGGTGACTGCACTTGTGACTGCCTGTTTAGTAGTAAAAGTTAGCAATAATCTGTGTTACGAGAGGTTCTGACACCTTGTTGCACCAGTGCCACTGCACCTGCTGCACTATTAAAACCATGACCCTAGTACCTGCAAGACAACTGCACTTGTGACTGCCTGTTTAGATGTACAATTTAGTAATAATTTGTGTTTAGTGGGGTTCCTAGAGCTTTTGGGCACAGTGCCACTGCACCTCCTGCACCATTCAAATCATGACCCTAGTGCTTGTAAGATAACTGCACCTGTGACTGCCTGTTTAGTAGTAAAATTTAGCAATATTTGGTGTTTGGAGGGGTTCCTAGAGGTTATTGGCCCTGGTGTCACTGCACCTGCAGCACCACTAAAATCATGACCCTTGTGCCTCCAAGATAACTGCACTTGTGACTGCCGGTTTAGTTGTAAAGTTTTGCAATAATAAGTGTTTAGAGGGTGTTCAAATTTATTTTAGGCCATTTCTGCCCCCCGAGGGCAGATCGGTCTATTGCTATTAACCGATCTGCCCCCAGGGGGGGCAGAAGCCTCTAGGCGCCTGGGTTAATTTTTTTTTTTTGTTTTTGTTTTTAGAGGTGAGGAGCGACCCCTTAGCCAAGGGTCTCTCCTCTGGGGGGCACATTGTATTTAGACTATTTCTACCCCCCTTGGAGGCAGATCGGCTGATTTTTGTTAGGTCAATCTGCCCCCAAGAGGGGCAGAAACCACTAGGCACCGGGGATCTTTTTTTTTTTGCGCCAATTTCACGCAAGGGGAGCGATCCCTTAGGCAAGGGTCGCTCCCCGGGGGAGTGGCGGGGCAAATTTATTTTAGGCCGATTCTGCCCCCGGAGGCAGATGGGGCTATTGTTACTTGGCCGATCTGCCCCCGGGAGGGCAGAAACCTCTAGGCGGCAGGGACACTTTTTTTTTTTTTTTTTTTTTTTTTTTTAGAGGTGGGGAGCAACCCCTTAGGCAAGGGTCGCTCCCCGGGGGATGGGGCAAATTTATTTTAGGCCTTTTCTGCCCCCTCCCCCGGGGGCAGATCGGCCCATTGTTATTAGGCCCCGGGGGCAGAAGCCTCTAGGAGCCAAGGATACATTTTTTTTTTTGTATTTTAAAGGTGGGGAGTGACCCCTTAGGCAAGGGTCGCTCCCCGGGGGAGGGGGGGCAAATTCATTTTAGGCCTTTTCTGCCCCCAGGTGTGGCAGAAACTTCTAGGCGCCAGGGATAAAAAATGTTTTTTTTTTTTTTTTTTTTTTTTTTAGAGATGGGGAGCGACCCCTTAGTCAAGGGTCACTCCCCTGGGGGGCAAATTGTATGTAGACCATTTCTGCCCCCCATGGGGGCAGATCGACCGATTAAGAAACCACTTAGGCACCAAGGATTGGTGTGTGTGTGAATGCGTGTGTTTTCTTTAGGGGGGCAGCCCCTATGGTAAGGGTCGCTCCCCATGGGGGCACATTACTGTTGGCCATATCTTCCCCCCATTCGGGGCAGATGGGCCTATTTTTGGTAGGCCCATCTGCCCCCAAGGGAGGGGGGGGGCAGAAAGCCCACCAGAGGCCAGGGAAGTTTTTTATTCAAAAATAAGAGGGTGGAGGTATGGCCATACCCCCACCCCAAATAAATGGGGCCAAAGTTGTTCTGCCCACCAGTGGGCAGATGGGGCAATTACCCCTGATCCACACCCCGGTGGGCAGAAAGTCTACTAGATGCCAGGGAATTTAAAAAAAACAAAAAATATTGGGGTGGTGGCTACCAACCAGTATGGGCCTGGTTCGCTCAACTGAAGGGGATAACAGTCTTTCAGCTCTCCCCCGCACTCTAAAACATCTTATCCCACAGCATTTACATTTGGGCCATGAGAGCTTGGCTTACTCTCAAAATCGACCCACTTGGAATGGTGAGGGCTGCACTTTATGGACTTTGGGACTCTGCCATGTAGAAAAATCCACAAGACCTAGACACATCTGAAAACTAAACATCTGGGTGATTCCAGGGTGGTGTGTTTTACATGCACCACACCATTTTTGTACCCAAAATCGCCTGCAAACCTCCAACTTTGCTGGAAATCACACATTTCTCCCACATTTTTGTGATGGAACCTTCCGGAATCTGGAGGAATCCACAAAATTCCTACCACCCAGCATTGTCTCATCTATACCGATAAAAATTCTGCTGCACTTGTCAGCCTAAAAATGTTTTTTTGCAAACTGCCCTTTTGGACCCCTTTTGGTTCCCCCTCAATATCAACATGTTTTTGGCTCTTCCCTTTCACAAGCACTTGGCCCACCTACACAAATGAGGTATCATTTTTACCGGGAGACTGAGGGGAACATTGGGTGGTATGAAATGTGCCCCAGTGCGGTTATCCCACACAGAAATGTGGGAAAAATGTGATTTTTTTAGCTAAATTTGAGGTTTGCTGAGGATTCTGGGTAAGAAAACATTGGGGGATCGACGCAAGTCACACCTCACTGGACTCCCTCGGTGTCTAGTTTTCAGAAATGTCTGGGTTTGGTAGGTTTCCCTAGAAGGCTGCTGAGCCCAGGACCAAAAACGCAGGTGCCCCCACAAAAACAGGTAGTTTTGTATTTGATAATTTTGATTTGTCCAGATAGTGTTTTGGGGCATTTCCTTTTGCGAGCATTAAGCCCACCCACAAAAGTGAGGTACCATTTTTATCAGGAGACTTGAGGGAACACTGGGTGGAAGGAAATTTGTGGCTGCTCTCTGATTCCAGAACTTTCTGTCACCGAAATGAGAGGAAAAGGTACTTTTTCGGCCACATTTTGAGGTTTGCAAAGGATTCTTGGATTCCCCTAGGTGTCTAGTTTTCAAAACTGCGCAGGTTTGCTAGGTTTCCCTAGGTGCCGGTGAGCTAGAGGCCAAAATCCACAGCTAGGTGCTTTGCAAAAAACAGCTCTGTTTTCTTTGTGAAAATTGGATGTGTCCATGTTGTGTTTTGGGGCTTTTCCTGTCGCGGGCCCTAGACCTACCCCCACAAGAGAGTTACCATTTTTATCGGGAGACATGGGGGAACACAGAATAGCAAAACAAGTGTTATTGTCCCTTGTCTTTCTCAACATTTTTGTCCTTCAAATGTAAGACAGTGTGTAAAAAAGACGTCTATTTGAGAAATGCCCTGTAATTCACGTGCTAGTATGGGCACCCCGGAATTCAGAGATGTGCAAATAACCACTGCTTCTCAACACCTTATCTTGTGGCCATTTTGGTAATACTAAGGTTTTCTTGATACCCATTTTTCATTTTTTATATTTCAGCAAATTAATTGCTGTATACCCGGTATAGAATGAAAACCCATTGCAAGGTGCAGCTCATTTATTGGCTCTGGGTACCTAGGGTTCTTGATGAACCTACAAGCCCTATATATCCCCGCAACCAGAAGAGTCCAGCTGACGTAACAGTATATTGCTTTCAAACATCTGACATCGCAGGAAAAAGTTACAGAGTAAAACGTGGAGAAAAATTGCTGTTTTTTTCACCTCAATTTCAATATTCTTTGATGTCAGCTGTTATTTTCTGTAGAAAACACTTGTAGGATCTACACAAATATCCCCTTGCTGAATTCAGAATTTTGTCTACTTTCAGAAATGTTTAGGTTTCTGGGATCCAGCATTGGTTTCTTACTCATTTCTGTCACTAACTGGAAGGAGGCTGAAAGCACAAAAAATAGTAAAAATGGGGAAGCTGGGAAAATGGTGATTGTACCACCACAAACCCTTTGTTGATGCCATTTTCAGGGAAAAAAACACAAGCCTTCTTCTGCAGACCCTTTTTCCAATTTTTTTGAAAAAAACTACATTTTCGCTGTATTTTGGCTAATTTCTTGGTCTCCTTCAGGGGAACCCACAAAGTCTGGGTACCTCTAGAATCCCTAGGATTGTGGGAAAAAATGACTCAAATTTGGTATGGGTAGCTTATGTGGAGAAAAAGTTATGAGGGCCTAAGCAGAAACTGCCCCAAATAGCCAAAAAAGGCTCGGCACAGGAGGGGAAAATGCCTGGCAGCGAAGGGGCTAATCTTTTCCCGTACAAACACTAACAAGTAACCAATCACCAAAGACCTGAAGGTGTACTTCAGCCACGCTCCATGCAATGGCAAAATCAGAACAGAAAGCAGAACAGAGGAGCAGAAAAAGCAGGAAGTGACCTGCTAGCCAATGAAAAGCAAATAAATTCAAACGATGTTGGAGCGACATTTGAATGAATAATCGGAAAGTTCAGGTAAGTAAGGGGCAAAGTAACGGTGGGTTCCAAGTCCCTCTAAATAATTATTTTAGTAACATAAGACTTCACAGGCACAGCGCAAGCGATGTGCAGACAAAAGCTAAAAATCATTGTTCTTAGAGCTGCTAATTAGGTGGAAATTAATTTTAGGTTACTCATAGTTGAATTCAGTACCTCCCCATTACCTTGGTGAGCAGGCTATCTCATAGCTTGATAGTCTGATTTCATAACTTGGGATCAAAGTGGATGTCTGTGACATTTCTCTAGGTGACCTCCTGCACAAAGTGGCTGGTTATGTTGGAAAATGTTTACTGGAGGCACAGGGTAGGCAAGGTAAAAAGATCCCTACCTGTCTTGGAGCAGTCAAACAAACCCTCTTCCCACATATATAATAGTCTCTAGCTTAAGCAGTATAGGTGAATAGTAATCCAAAAAGATAGATCTTTTGTGGTAGTTCCAGTTAAGTAAAGATAGGAAAACGAGTAGGCTTACTGTGCTTTAGGGATGCACAAATTTCAGCAGCCGTGTCTCTTGAAAATATTGCCATTTCCAAGTTCAAAAAACAGTCTTTGTGCTGTGAATGTAGAGTTAACATCAGGGGCATAATCTGTTGGTTAGTATGGGGCATTGCCTGACCTGCAAGAATCATATAAGTAACGTAGAAATAGCTGGTGATTCTCTCTTAGGCATGTTTGGGGAGTTCTGACATGTTCAGAGTATGTTGAGTAACTTTGGTTAACCTTACTGTGCCCTGGACGAGGTGATCTCGTCCAGGGCACCGGTTCCCGGGTGCCTTGGACGAGATCACCTCGTCCTGCACCCGGGAACTGGGGGGAGCGCTAGCGCTCCCCTCCTGTGCTCCAACCCCAACCCCCCCAAGGCAGGGATGGAAGGGGAAGCTCCGGGGGGGGGTGGGAGGTAAAATTAATTTTAGGCCATTTCTGCCCCCGGGGGAAAGGGGGGCAGAAACCTCTAGGCGCCAGGGCAATTTATTTTTGTTTGTTTTTTTGTTTTTTTAGAGATGGGGAGCGACCCATTAGGCAAGGGTCGCTCCCCTGGGGAGCAAATTGTATTTAGACCATCGGCCGATTTTAGGTCAATCTGCCCCTAGGCACCGGGGATTCTTTTTTTTGCGCCAATGTCACGCAATGGGATCGACCCCATAGGCAAGGGTCGCTCCCGGGAGGGGGGTTGGGAAGGTGGGGGGGCAAATTTATTTTAGGCCATTAGGCACCAGGGCAAATGTTATTTTTGTGTTTTTTTGTTTGTTTGTTTTTTTAGAGATGGGGAGCAACCCATTAGGCAAGGGTCGCTCCCCTGGGGGGCAAATTGTATTTAGACCAAGGGGGGCAGATTGGCTGATTTTCGGTCAATCTGCCCCCAAGGGGGCAGAAACCACTAGGCACCGGGGATTTTTTTATTTTGTGCCAATGTCACGCAGGGGGAGCGAACCCGTAGGCAACAGTCGCTCCCGGGGAGGGTTTGGGGAGGTAGGGGGGCAAATTTATTTTAGCCCATTTCTGCCCCCCCTGGGGCCGGCTGAGCTAGAGGCCAAAATGCACATGTAGGCACTTTGCAAAAAACACCTCTGTTTTCTGTGAAAAAATGTGACGTGTCCAAGTTGTGTTTGGGGCCATTTCCTTTCGTAGGCGCTAGGCCTACCCACACAAGTGAGGTACCATTTTTATCGGGAGACTTGGGGGAACGCTGGGTGGAAGGAAATTTGTGGCTCCTCTCAAATTTCAGAACTTTCTGTCACCGAAATGAGAGGAAAAAGTGTTTTTTGGCCAAATTGTGATGTTTGCAAAGGATTCTGGGTAACAGAACCTAGTCAGAGCCCCACAAGTCACCCCATCTTGGATTCCCCTGGGTTTCTAGTTTTCAAAAATGTGCTGGTTTGCTAGGTTTCCCCAGGTGCCGGCTGAGCTAGAGGCCAAAATCCACAGGTAGGCACTGTTTTCTATGAAAAAATGTGATGTGTCCACGTTGTGTTTTGGGCCATTTCCTTTTGTGGGCGCTAGGCCTACCCACACAAGTGAGGTACCATTTTTATTGGGAGACTTGGGGGAACGCTGGGTGGGAGAAAATTTGTGGCTCCTCTCAGATTCCACAACTTTCTGTCATCGAAATGAGTGGAAAACGTGTTTTTGTAGCCACATTTTGAGGTTTGCAAAGGATTCTGGGTAACATAACCTGGTCAGAGCCCCACAAGTCACCCCATCTTGGATTCCCCTAGGTCTCTTGTTTTCAAAAATGCACAGGTTTGGTAGGTTACCCTAGGTGCCGGCTGAGCTAGAGGCCAAAATCTACAGGTAGGCACTTTGTAAAAAACACCTCTGTTTTCTGTCAAAAATTGTGATGTGTCCACGTTGTGTTTAGGGGAATTTCCTGTTGCGGGCGCTAGGCCTACCCACACAAGTGAGGTATCATTTTTATCGGGAGACTTGGGGGAACGCTGGGTGGAAGGAAATGTGTGGCTCCTCTCAGATTCCAGAACTTTCTGTCACCGAAATGTGAGGAAAATGTGTTTTTTTAACCATTTTGAGGTTTGCAAAGGATTCTGGGTAACTGAACCTGGTCAGCCCATCTTGGATTCCCCTAGGTCTCTAGTTTTCAAAAATTCACAGGTTTGGTAGGTTACCCTAGGTGCCGGCTGAGCTAGAGGCCAAAATCTACAGGTAGGCACTTTGTGAAAAACACCTCTGTTTTCTGTCCAATATTGTGATGTGTCCACGTTGTGTTTAGGGGAATTTACTGTTGCGGGCGCTAGGCCTACCCACACAAGTGAGGTATCATTTTTATCGGGAGACTTGGGGGAACGCTGGATGGAAGGAAATTCGTGGCTCCTCTCAGATTCCAGAACTTTCTGTCACCGAAATTGTGAGGAAAACTTGTTTTTTTAGCCAAATGTTGAGGTTTGCAAAGGATTCTGGGTAACAGAACCTGGGCAGAGCCCCACAAGTCACCCCATCTTGGATTCCCCTAGGTCTTTAGTTTTCAAAAATGCACAGGTTTGGTAGGTTTCCCTCGGTGCCGGCTGAGCTAGAGGCCAAAATCTACAGGTAGGCACTTTGCAAAAAACACCTCTGTTTTCTTTCAAAAAATGTGATGTGTCCACATTGTGTTTTGGGGCATTTCCTGTCATGGGCGCTAGGCCTACCCACACAAGTGAGGTATCATTTTTATCGGGAGACTTGGGGGAACATAGAATAGCAAAACAAGTGTTATTGCCCCTTGTCTTTCCCTACATTTCATCCTTCCAAATATAAGAGAGTGTGTAAAAAAGACGTTTATTTGAGAAATGCCCTGTAATTCACATGCTAGTATGGTCACCCCGGAATTCAGAGATGTGCAAATAACCACTGCTCCTCAACACCTTATCTTGTGCCCATTTTGGAAATACAAAGGTTTTCTTGATAGCTATTTTTCACTCTTTATATTTCAGCAAATGAATTGCTGTATACCCGGTATAGAATGAAAACGCACTGCAGGGTGCAGCTCATTTATTGGCTCTGGGTACCTAGGGTTCTTGATGAACCTGCAAGCCCTATATATCCCCGCAACCAGAAGAGTCCAGCAGACGTAACGGTATATTGCTTTAAAAAATCTGACATTGCAGGAAAAAGTTACAGAGTAAAACATAGAGAAACATTGCCATTTCTTTCACCTCAATTTCAATATTTTTCTTTTTCAGTTTGTTATTTTCTGTAGGAAACCCTTGTAGGAGCTACACAAATGACCCCTTGCTGAATTCAGAATTATGTCTACTTTTCAGAAATGTTTAGGTTTCTGGGATCCAGCATTGGTTTCACGCCCATTTCTGTCACTGACTGGAAGGAGGCTGAAAGCACAAAAAATCGTAAAAATGGGGTATGTCCCAGTAAAATGCCAAATTTGTGTTGAAATATTGGGTTTCAAGTCTGCCTGTTCCTGAAAGCTGGGAAGCTGGTGATTTTAGCACCTCAAACCCTTTGTTGATGCCATTTTCAGGGAAAAAACCACAAGCCTTCTTCTGCAGCCACTTTTTCCCATTTAAAAAAAAAAAAAAAAAAAATGTCACTGTATTTTGGTTAATTTCTTGGCCTCCTTCAGGGAAACCCACAAAGTCTGGGTACCTCTAGAATCCTTAGGATGTTGCAAAAAAAGGACGCAAATTTGGCTTGGCTAGCTTATGTGGACAAAAAGTTATGAGGGCCTAAGCACATACTGCCCCAAATAGCCAAAAAAAGGCCTGGCACAGGAGGGGGAAAAGACCTGGCAGCGAAGGGGTTAACAAACAGGTGCATATGTGACAGGCTTTGAGTTCCTTTTCAACTATTTCATCTAGTTATGGGGCTCAGAATCTGTCGGAGAGATCTCTCTTTGTAGCAACAATACCACATGAGTGAAATCTATCTCGTTTTGTCATTGACTCTTTGGAATTAGAATCCTTGATCTTCGTAACATATTTCGTTCCTGAGTTGTGAACAACGTATCTTTGACATTCTTGTACTTTTGATATTCATCATCATTACTGAGAGGTCATACGTGTTTGCTCCACTGCTAATGTGTAATTATGCCTTTTAAATGTAGCAGGTCACTATCATCAGTCATATCACTGACAACCTGGACTAACAATACAGCAGCTGGTGTACTAGACATGACAATGATGTTGATGTAAGCCTTGGCAGTTTTGGATGGAGTACCATGACCTTGAATAGGCACTCTCGAAAAGTAGTCAGCAGGACTTTGATCCTTTCCTGGTTGATGCACAATTGTATAATCTTATTCTTGCAATCATAGTCCCCACCATTCAATTCATGGAGGCATCTTAGCTTTTGGATTACTGAAGATGGTCATCAAACCTTGATGATCAGTCACAAGCATAAGAGACTTTCCATACAGGAATACAAGAAAATGCTCTCAAGCCCATACTACGGCCAAACTTTCCTTATTAAGCTGTGAGTAAGCACGTTTTGCTGAGACAGATTTCTACTAGCATAGGCCACAATAAGTCGTCTTACCTTTAGGCGTCCACTATGCTGTGCAAGTGTAGCACCTTATCCAATGGGCCTAGCATCAACCACAATCTCAGTGTGTAACTTTGGATTAAAGTACACCATTTCTGTAGCATTTTCAATGGCGTGTTTGATTCTCTTGAAACTCTTTTCACATTCTCTCGACCGTTTAAAAGGAACTTTTTTCTTTGTTAACTCTCGTAATGAAGCACTGAGAGTCCCAAGTCCTTTATGTACTGTGAGCCTTAAATGGCCATTCCAAAAAAAGAACTTATCATTAATAATCTTGTGGGGGTTCAGCATTAGTCAAGGCTTAGACTTTTGCAGGATCAGGCATCATGCCCCCTTTTAAAAACATATGGACAAAAAATGTCGATTTTGTCTGACTGAACTCATACTTGTCTCCGTATAAAGTCAAATCTGTATCACTGAGTAATTGACATACTTGTGTGAGGACTATATCATGCTCCTTCTGTGTAGCTCCAAAGACCAGTATATCACTGTTATAGTTACAGGAATTGGAAACAGGTCCAGCGTCCGTCACTCCCTCCTGCGTGGCCGCTGCTGCTGCTTCTGCTTCTGCTGCCGTTGTCTCTTCACAGAGCCTGCTGGCTCTGTATTCCAGGCCCAGGTCTGTCTTTTTCTCTGATTCTTATTTCTTTTTTCTGTTTTCTGTTTTCTGCCTTCTTTTCTTGTGTGTCATAGCTAGCGTGCACTTTCCCAGCTTCCCCCAGCGCTTCCCAGCCACTGCTGCCCCCGTGGCCCTCGTAGCGATTTCCGTTCTCCCACCTCCCAGCTGACCCATCCCTCCCTCCCCTTCCTAAGGCTGGCTGCTGCACGGCTGTGCCAATGGCGCACCAAAGCCAAGCCCATCGGTGTCCATCCGCGCGCAGACCACACCCAGACCGCACCCAGTGCCACAGACCCTGGATCTCACACCATCCACCGAAGCGATGCTGGAACCCTTCACTCACTGAACCTTGGACGTAGAATCACCTGCCACCAGGCTTCACCCAAGGACACCCACAAACCTTTCTCCTGCTGTCACTGCCACCTCACCTTCTTCACACACTGAACCCCAGACTGCCTGGCGAAACACTCACCAAATCTACCTCCAGACCACCTCTAGTGCAACCTCCTAAACGTCCGCTCTGTACACTGTGGAGGTTTGGAACCTGATTGATACCACCTGCCCGTACATCACCTTCCTCACCGAGACATGGACAAACTCAACCTCCGGACCGGACATCACTAGTGCCACCGACTACAAGCTGCTCTGCAAAGACCAACCCTCTAGACCAGGAGTCGGCATAGCCATCGCTCACAAGACCACCCTCTGACTATGACTAACAATCAAGACACAAGAATTCTCCCCCTCCTGGAGCACCTCCACTTCCCAGTGCACACCACCCCGAAGACCACCACCAGCAGAATCTGTCATCTACAGACCTCCAGGACCACCCCCAGCCTTCAGCTACTCCACCATCTACATTATAGCTCCACATGCACTCGTCTCCAGCAACTACATACTCCTTGGAGACCTGAACCTCCACTTCAACAACCTCACCGACCGCACACCTCATCGCTACTCGAGAATCTGCACACAATCGGGCTCAAGCAACTGGTCACCTTACCAATGCATGCCGCCGGACACACTCTTGACCACATTTTCTCTGCCAGCAGCAACGTTACCATCGACTCATCCCTGCTGCATTGGACCAACACCCACTGTATGCACTTCTCCATCTCCACACCTACAGCATAGACCTACACAACTCACTCCCCACAGGAGATGGAACCAGACTACAAAGGATCAACTTGTCAGCACCCTCAGCAATTCGCCACCCGACACAACAGATGTCAACACCTTAGCATACAACCTCCACAAATGGATCACAAATCATGCCAATACCCTGACTCCTCTCTGAACGACAATGAGGAAAACACCACCAAGAAAGACAGTTGGTCCACCCTGCACTCCAGCATTCAAAACGCACCTGCGGGAGGCTGGAAAAGAAATGGAGGAATAGCAAATCCCCGTAAGACCTTATAGCCTTCAAATCCACCACAAGAAATCAATCAACGTTCAGCTCCGCAACACATTGAGGACAACAACACCCTGGACATCTCCATTGCAGGATTCAGAACTAACTACAGCACCCAGACCGCCCTGCTCACTGCTACAGATGACATTTGCTCCCTCCTCGACAACAGTCAAACAGCAGCCCTCATCCTACTAGATCTTTCATCCACCTTCGACACAGTGTCCCACTTCACCCTTTGCACCAAATTCCACACAGCAGGCATACGCAGCAAGGTCCTTGGATGGATACAGTCCTTCCTGACAGGTAGAACACAGAAAGTCAGGCTCCAGCCAGATCCTGTCAGAACCTACAGAAATCAGCTGTGGAGTATCCCAAGGATCCTCGTTGAACCCCACGTTGTTTAACATCTACATGAGACCGCTTTCCGCAATGATCAGGAACTACGGTATGAACAGTGTCTCCTACTCTGATGACACCCAGTTGATCATATCCCTGACCGAAAACCCCTCAACAGCCGAGAAGAATTTCAAAGACTGGATGTAAGCTGTTGCCATCTTGATGAAGGAGAGCTGCCTTAAGCTGAACTCCGACAAGACCAAGATTCTCATCCGGGACCTTCCTCTTCAGCCTGGGATGAGTCCTGGTGGCCCTCAACACTCTGCAGCCCATCCACCCCCACAGACCATGCATTAAACCTCAGTGTCATCCTCGTCTCAGCGCTCACCATGACCAGACAGGTCAACTCCGTCGTACCTACCTGCTTTCACACCCTCCGACTCCTACGAATGATCTATAGATCGATGCCAACCACCTGCAGAAAGACCGTTACACACACCCTGATCACAAGCAGACTTGACTACAGCAATGGCCTCTATGGCGGAACCTCCAAGAAGAACCAGAGCAAGCTGCAACAAATCAAGAACGCCACCCCCAGACTCGTCCTGAGCATCCCCCGCTGAGAACACATCACAAGACATCTGAGAAACCTCAACTGCCTTACCGTCCGGAAGAGGATCAACTTCAAACTCCTCGTACACGCCTAAAAAGCCCTCCACAACATCGGACCAGACTACCTCAAATACTGTCTTACCTGGTACTCCACCTTCCATGCCTCTCCCCCCCTCCCAGCAGTCACTCGCCAATGTAGCCAAGAAGTCCTCGCCTGGAGGAAGATCTTTCACCTACCTGGCAGCTAAAGATTAGAGCACCCTACATCTTCATCTCAGACAGTTGCCATCACTACCTCCATTCAGGAAGGACCTCAAGACCTGGCTCTTCGACTGAACCTTGAGGACATACCCCATAGCACCTTGAGACCCTATGAGTGAGTAGCACACTTTCAAAATACTTGATTGATTGATTTATTTGATGCATTGTATGACATCTTGGAAAAGTGTTGCAGCTGATGACACACCAAAACTAAGGGCCTAATTACAAGTTTGTCAAACGGGAACACCAGCCCATCAGCCCAGCAAGAAAGTGGCAGCAGCATTGTCGTCCGCTCATAATCAAGCCGTCGGAAATGCTGCTGCCGCAGGGTAGACCAGCACCCTCACAATGCTCATTGCAAGGGTGTTGTGCAGGGGGACCCCTGCACCTCCCATTCCAAGTGCATGGGCAATGCAGGGGCCCCCCCCTGTGGCCCCTTGCACCTGTTCTCCATTAGCCTTTTCATGGTGGTGAAACCACCATGAAACGCTGGTAGAGAACCAGGTTGTAATCAGCAGGGCAATGCTGCATGCAGCGCCGCCCTGGCTGATTGTGACCTGCACCAGCTGTCAACCTGTTGGGATGACCGATGCTGGCAGGGACGGCAGTACCCTGGCAGCCTGACTGCTAAAGTAATGTGACAGTTGGATCACCACAGCAGCAGCAGTCCTGACCACCACTGTGAGTCTGGCGGTCTAGTGACCACCAGACTTGTAATCAGGCCCTTAGTCTCTTGTATCTAAACAAACCAACCCATGTAGCAAGAGTTGTAGTATATCTGGAGCTTTCTTATAGTTCTAACTGATGATAAAGAGTCAAGTTGAGAGAAGATCTTGGCACCATTCAATTGTGTGATCATGTCTGCAATGCTTTGGAACCTGATTGATACCACCTGCCCGTACATCACCTTCCTCACCGAGACATGGACAAACTCAAACTCTGGACCGGACATCACTAGTGCCATTGACTACAAGCTGCTCTGCAAAGACCAACTCTCTAGACCAGCAGGAAGGCATAGCCATCACCCACAAGACCACCCTGTGACTATGACTAGCAATCAAGACACAAGAATTCTCCCCCTCAAGGAGCACCTCCACTTCCAAGTGCACACCACCCGAAGACCACCACCAGCAGAACCTGTCATCTACAGACCACCAGGACCACCCCCAGCTTTCAGCTACTCCACCATCGACATCATAGCCCCACATGCATTCGCCTCCAGCAACTACATACTCCTTGGAGACCTCAACTTCCACTTCAAAAACCTCAGCAACCGCATACCTCATTGCTACTCGAGAACCTGCACTCAATCGGGCTCTAGCAACTGGTCACCTTACCAATGCATGCCGCCGGACACACTCTTGACCCCATTTTCTCTGCTAGCAGCAACGTCACCATCGCAACTCATCCCTGCTGCACTGGACCAACCACTACTGCATGCACTTCTCCATCTCCACACCTACTGCATACACTTACACAACTCACCCCCCACAGGAGATGGAACCAGACTACAAAGGATCAACTTGTCAGCACCCTCAGCAATTTGCTACCCCAACACAACAGATGTCAATACCTCAGCATGCGACCTCCACAAATTGATCACAAACCGCTCCAATACCCTGACTCCTCTCCGAATGACAACAAGGAAACACACCACCAAGAAAGACAGTTAGTCCACCCCCACACTCCAGCATTCAAAGCGCATCTGCAGGAGGCTGAAAAAGAAATGAAGGAATAACAAATCCCCGGAAGACCTTGCAGCCTTCAAATCCACCACAAGATCCTACCAAGGCCTCATCAGATCCACCAGTTAAACAGCCCCAAAGGACTGCATCAATACCACCACACACAATACAAAAGAACTCTTCAACGTAATCAAAGAATTCACCAAACCACAAGCACAGCCCACCAACATCCCTCCATCTAGCCACCTTCTTTCATCAGAAAATCAATGACATCTATGACTGCTTCGGACCCGAAGACTCTCCGACCTCACCAACAATGCCCCAACCAGGATCCACCAAACCCCGACAGTATCTGCACACCTGGACCCCCTCACAACAAAAGAGACTTGCTCCATTATGATCAGCATCTACTCCGGAGCTCCTACCCACTCCTTCCCCCACAACATCTTCAAGAAGGCCTGTGCCTCAATTGAACCCGAGCTCTGCAAGACCATCAACTGCTCCCTTGAGTCAGCCACCTTCCCAGAAGACTGAAAGCACACCAAGACCCACCCACTGTTGAAGAAACCCACAGACAACCCAACAGATCTCAAGAACTAACACCCTATCTCGCTGCTCCCCTTCCCAGCCAAGGTCGCTGAGAAATCAATCAACGTTCAGCTCCACCAACACATTGAGGACAACAACACCCTGGACATCTCCATTTCAGGATTCAGAACTAACTACAGCACCTAGACCGCCCTGCTCACTGCTACAGATGACATTTACTCCCTTCTCGACAACAGTCAAACAGCAGCCCTCATCCTACTAGATCTTTCATCCACCTTCGACACAGTGTCCCACTTCACCCTATGCACCAAATTCCACACAGCAGGCATACGCAGCAAGGCCCTTGGATGGATACAGTCCTTCCTGACAGGTAGAACACAGAAAGTCAGGCTCCAGCCAGATCCTGTCAGAACCTACAGAAATCAGCTGTGGAGTATCCCAAGGATCCTCGTTGAACCCCACGTTGTTTAACATCTACATGAGAGGAGCCAAGATGGCGGCCGGGACGGTCGCTTGATCCGAGCGCTCCGCTCCCGGCCACTTCGAGATATCCTGGCAGGCGCCCCCCCAGCGGCCTGACAGGGACGACCGGGACGGCGGCGCGGCTGGGGGAGACCGGGGCATTCAGCTCGCGCTGCGAGCGCGCTCCGGACCCCGCGGGGCGAGTCTGGGACTCGTCGGCCCGCGCCGAGAGAGCGGTGAGAGGCGGGGGGAGCTGCGGCCGCGGCCCCGGACGCGATTTCACCGGGCGCGGCCGCTGCCTGCCTCCCCGCCTGCTTGAGACTGGGAGAGCAGGGGAGGCGCGCCCGGCGGAGAATTGTGCAGTCTTGCACTGCCGGGCGCCCTGGGACTCCGTCTTGAGGAGCTTGGGCGCCATTTTTTATCTCGGCGGCCGGCGGGGAGAAGGGCGGCCTAGGAGCAGTGTGGAGGCCCGGCGGGGCAGATGCGGAGCGGCGGCGGCTCAGCAGGCAGCGGGGATTCCAGGACCAGAAACTTTGAGCATCAGAATAAAAAAAGAAAAAAAAAAAAAAAAAGATTACAAATAATAATAAGGTGAGGAGGGCGCCCACGAGGAGGGGAACACCAAACTTCACGAGGAGGTAAACCTAGGGGGCGGCAAGCGCCCCCCCCCTCACTCCACCGCTCCACCCACGCAACTGGGCAAGACAGAAGCGCACTGCGTGCTCCTGGGAGCACAGCTTATCCACCACAGGCAGAATGGATGGCTGGGCTGGACTGTGGATGCGTGGACTGTTCTGGACTTTCTAGCAGTGGGTCCCTGCCACAAGGGTTCCTAGCTGCACAAGGCATATTCGCAGCACCCCGCGAGCGCCCCAACCCGGGACCTTTCCCGGGCCTCGGCGCCTCACCCGGCCGTCCAGCAATTCTCCCCTCTATCTGAGGGAAACCTCTGACACCAAGCCCCGCCGCCACACAAGAAGAAACAAGCGCTCTCCCCCAAGGACAGTACCCCCTACACATTACGACACGCCCGGCGGACAGCCCCATGGGAACGCTGAGTTAGACCATTGAACTTATCAATGACTGCAGTATTTGTCACTGAACACACAGGCCAAAATTTGCCAAATCAGGACTGGATGCTCCTTTGCTTTACTGCCTAATCGCAAGCCCATCAGTGCGAAATCCCTGCGGATCGGGAGGCACCCCCCTGACAGCCAAAATGGCCGGTAGAGCCAAGTCAACCAAGAACCCAGATCGAACAACCCAAGCGATAACGCCAACAGATCAACAACTGGGCCCATCCTTACAATCTCTGGAAAACACACTACTAGCGCATTCAGCCCAGTTCGAGAAAGTATTGCAGGCAATACTGGACACTAAGTCATCACTGGAGGGCAGAATTGATGCAGTCGTGCAAGACCTGAACCTCCTGCGAGTGGATCATCGCAGCCTAGCCGAAAAACCAAAAACAACTGAAGCTGAGATAGCGGAACTAACCCCAATAGTGCAAGGGAATCAAAAACAAAGTCAGCGCATGGATGAAGAGCTGAAGATACTCTGGAGAAGATCCGAGGAAATGGAGAGCAGGGCGCGCCGAAATAACGTGAGATTTCTGGGATTCCCGGAAAGTATGCGGCAACCGGAATCAGAAATTTCCCTAGAGCAGTGGCTAATTAAAGAGGTGTTAAGTGGGGCTCCATCCAAGTTTTTCTCAGTTGAAAGGGCTTACAGAGTTCCGGGTAGGCCTCCGGCCCGTGGCCAGCCCCCCAGACCTTTGATTGCCAGGTTCTTAAACTACAGAGATCGAGATGCAATATTGCAACAATTCCACAATAAGGGCCCGTTCAAGTATGAAGACTCGAACATCAATGCTTACCCTGACTTCACGCAAGAGGTGCAGAATCGGCGTAATTCTTTTGTTAAAATCAAGCAACGCTTACGAGAACAGAACATAAAATATGCCCTGCTCTTCCCAGCCAAGTTGAGAGTAGTGATGGAGGACCGTACCCATATATTCACCAGTACCGAGGACGCCTGGACATGGCTCCATGCCAAGGGCCTTGCACACCCCCGGGAAGACGCAGATGAGGACGAGAAATGGGGGAAATCCACTGCAGGGACGAGATCCAAACGGCGTACCAGAGGCCAGCCCAATGTCCGGCAAGCAGCAGAGGAAAGAGCAAAAGTGCTTAAAGAGACGCCACTACACATGCAAAGCAGCAATATAACTCCCGGTGGGCTTGTGGAGCCGGAACTGGATTCAGACACAGCCAGCTCCGTATCCACGGTAACTGGAGAACTAGCTGGGCCGAAGGTCACTCCGAGATCTGCGGATGATCTATAAACTAGTCGCTCAGATCCAGAGTGAACACTAGGGATGGCGATAGTACCAGGAAAACCTGCAGAGACTCCACGACACTGCCGAGTTGCGGGGACAGAACGCTTCCAACAATATACATCTTTGATATAAACACTAAGCTAAGTGACTTGGGGCACAAACAGGTGGCAAGAGGTGGGCGGGTGGGGCCAGAGGGAACGGAAACATGCCAAGGGGGGGCGCCTGAAGATATTGGCAGACTTAGTCTGCGGCATGATGTGAGCCCCTTACAAGAGCCACATCTGTAAGATATGAGAATCCCACTAGGTAAATCCAACTGGATAGAAGTTATGTTACGCATTTTTAAGTTTTGTAGTTTCATTGTAGTTGTAAGTAGCGTAGGGGGTTTAACTAGGGGGGTGGGGGTTAGTAGTTTAGTAGAAATGCAGCGATCGGAATCACTTAATGCACTAAAGATGGACCTGCACCCGCTATATCTAAATGTTAGCAGCAGAAAGGCAGAGACCAGATGGGCCAACATTAAAACCCAGGCTCATGTCACAGCAACATATCCCCTGAACCCTATAAGATGTCCTCTAGAAGCAACATGGGGAACCAGTATATTATATTAACATGGAATGTCAGGGGCCTAGGGACCCCGAACAAACGGGCTAGAGTGCATGCTCGACTTAAGAGACTAGGAGTGCATATTGCTATTTTGCAAGAGACACATATGCTGGAGGGGGATCTACGAGACATGCGAGTGAAGTGGGGGGGCCAGCTGATTGGCACAACATATTCGACCTTCGCGAGAGGGGTGCTGATCTGGATAGCAGCGGGAGTTCCATTCCTCATGTCAACACACAAGATAGACCAGGGAGGGAGGTACGTAGTAATGGAGGGCAAATTAGATGGTAGACAAATGGCTGTGGTCGGGGTATACGCCCCAAACAGTGGCACCATAGGCTTTCTCACCACTCTCACCCCAACGTTGCTGACCCACCCCATGCCCCTTGCCATTTGGGGTGGGGATTTTAACAGCACCCCAGTGGCAGCATTAGATAGAACTAGCGCCCACCAGAGCGCATCAACTAATAAGAAGCTCGTAAGTCCCCTGCAAGAATGGGCAAATGTTATGGGCCTATGTGATGTATGGCGGTTAGGCCATCCAGAGCAAAAAGAATATTCATTTTATTCGGTCCCACACAATACCCACACTAGAATTGACATAATATGGGGCACTCGCGAAATAGGGGCGCTGATAACTGAATCCGAATACTTGGCAAAGACAGTCTCGGACCATGCGCCTCTGCGGGTAACCCTGAATTGGGGCAGGGCACGTCAGGTAATACCCACTTGGAGATTCCAGGCGGAAGCTCTACAAGACCAAGCATTCGCTACATCACTGGGGGAATCTATAGGCCAATATTGGGAAATAAACGCTATGTCTGCAACAACCCGGGCGATAGAATGGGATGCCCACAAAGTAGTGGCCCGCGGAGTATGTATGTCCACTACGTGGGGAGTGAGACGCTCCTTACAGGCGGAAATTAGCAAACTTGAGAAGGAGCTGCGGGACGTGGAAAAAGCAGTAGCACGGGGGGAAATTACCAGTATCGCCCTGAAAGAAAAGCGCTTAAAATATAATGAGGCAGATAGCAGGCTCCGCTGCTACGACTATAAATACTACTTAACAAGGTTGCAAACGGAAGGAGATAGATCAAGCAGAATGCTAGCGTGGCTACTACGTGAGGATAGACAGCAGGCCCCGATAGGGGCCATCCGGGTGGGCGCGCAAGAAATGGCTACTACACAAGCAGAAATAAACGAGGTGTTTAGGAATTATTACTCTAACCTATACACTAAACGTACTGCGTGCACGGCTACACAACTAGAGGCCTTTCTGGCGGACTCCTTCCTACCCCAGCTACCACAACCAGATAGAGATGGAATTGAAACCCCTATAACAATAGCAGAAATAGAACTAGCCCTTGCACAGCTACCCAGGAACAAAGCGCCTGGCACTGACGGTCTCCCTTCGGAGTATTACAAAGCCTATTTACCCAGTTTGAAATCTCATCTGCTAGGAGTGTTCCAAGAGGCGTGGACTACAGAAAGCTTACCCACATCTCAAAGGGAGGCTCTGATAGTAGTACTCCCTAAACAGGGTCGAGACCACACAGATGTGAAATCTTATAGACCACTGTCGCTGCTGAACACAGACTGCAAAATACTAGGCAAAATATTGGCCAACAGGTTGGCCCCCCTCATGCACTTACTGATACATGCAGATCAGAGTGGCTTCATCCCCAAGCGTAACACCTTCCTGAATATTCGAAGATTGTTGGGCATAATAGGAGACACCCCCAAGAATGCACAGGAGGAAATGGTGCTCTCATTAGACATAGAAAAGGCCTTTGATACGCTCGAGTGGGACTTTCTGTTGGCCACGATGGCCCGTATGGGAATAGGCCCTAACTATATCCGCTGGGTTCGGACATTGTACTCTAGCCCGAACGCGAGGGTGAAATCAGGCGGGGTGATTGCTGATAGTTTCCCGATCTCTAGGGGGACACGGCAGGGATGCCCCTTATCCCCGCTACTGTTTGCCATAGCAATGGAACCATTAGCGGCAAAAGTTCGCCTCACGGAGCATGAATGGGGAATTATTAGGAACGGGGTACATCACACGATTTCACTATATGCAGATGATGCGTTGATATATATCAGGAACGGCTGTGCAGCTATCCCATCTGTAATATCTTTATTGGCTGAATTCGGAGGCCTATCTGGCCTTGTGGTAAACTGGGAGAAGTCGTGTGTCTTTCCCCTGGTAAAAAGGGCTCCTAATAATCATGATCCCCCAGAGACAGGACATCTTAAGTGGTGCCCTACAACATTTAAATACTTAGGGATAAACATATATCATGCCATGGAAGACTTAAGAGATGGGAACCTGGGGAAGGCGCTAACATCTATAAAAGGCTCACTACAATTCTGGAACAAGCTCCCTCTCTCGCCACCCGGCAAGGTGGCGATTGCTAATATGTTGATTCTACCTAGGCTTTTATATTACTTTGCGGCCCTACCGATAATTATTCCCAAGAGATTCTTCAGCAATCTAAACACAGCACTGCTGCAGCTCATTTGGGGAGGTGGCAGAGCGCGAGTGGCGCTACCCACACTACAATGTCCGCTGGACAACGGTGGCCTAGGAACTCCGAATTTTGAAAAATACTATGCAGCCGCACAACTTCAATGGGTCCAATATTGGATCCACAGACCAGAGCAAGCGGAACCTACGAGCTTAGAGCCTCGGCGGAACGGGACTCCCCTTTTAAATTGGTTGTCGACGAAGCCCCCCAAAGTGGCACTGGTCAACTCACTGCTTGCAGCTGCGTACGCGTGCTGGGCCAGATACGTGCAAAAAAGAGCAGATAAGCTCCCATACTCTCCACACGTACCGCTGAATTACCTATTAGTGGGGAACGCAGCCAGAATGCAAGCTGCAAAGCAGTGGAACGAAGCAGGAATACTGACCATAGGGGATTGCTACGAAGACGGTAAACTAATGACGTTCGAGGCCCTTCAGGCCCTCACGGAGATAAATCCGGGACAGTTCCTGACATATCATGCCGTATGTCACGAAATCAGGAAAATTTGGGGAATGGGTACCTCGGAACCAGAGATCTCCCCTGTGCTTCACCAGATTCTACAACACAGCGATCAAACTAAAACAATATCCAATCTATATAGAATCCTCAACAAGACCCCTGATACACAGACAGGGAAAACATGGGGTAGATGGAACGCAGTACTCCCCACCCCGATCCCACTGGAAGACTGGCCCAAGGCCCTATCCCACATCAGAGGTGTGTCAAGGAATCCCAGATTTAGATATACCCAATTCAATTACACGCATCAAACATATCTCTCCCCAGCCAGAATAAAGCGCATGTTCCCTGATGCAGCATCAATGTGCCCCAGATGCAGAGTGCCGTCAGCATCCTTTTTCCACATGGTATGGGATTGCCCGAATATACAAACGGCCTGGGCGGAGGTGGTAGAGGAGGTATCTGGGCTTACGGGACTGGCACTGGTAGCAGACCCCGGGTCCTGCCTGTTGGGACTTAGGAAGAGACCAAAAAAACAAAGACATTTACATAAATTTATAGACCTGGCCTTTTTAATGTATAAAAGGTTAATAGCAATGCATTGGAAAGCCTCTATGGCTCCCGATCTGAAATCCTGGCACTCTCTAATAACACGCTGGGCGCGCACTGAATATCAGGTACTAAAAAGAATGGTGCGTGAAGGGCGGCAACACACAGGTTGCTCTACATGGGAGGATATGGTAACAAAGCTGGAGGCCAAAAACGATGAAAAGCCTCCTTAAATTGGGGCGCGCGTATTCGCAACAACCACAGCATAAATTCACCTGCACCCCTCATCACGGGAACAGAATTTATAAGACACCCAGACAACACAGTGCACATGCATCATATCCGCCCATCTCTCTAGTAATAAATGCCCACTAAGACTATGTCACCACAGTGGTAGCGCGGCGCGGGGAGCAGAAGACCAGGGGAGCCACTCGCATACACTAACCTAGTTGATGCCCCTCCCCTCAGACATTCAGGGAACCCATGCACGTAAAGCAAGGTCCACACTGGTCTCAAACGAATGCCTATATAAAATAAACAGTGAAGGATAAACCTAGGGAGGGTGCAGCCAGGATTGATATTGCAAGACCAGAAGCGTTCCGTGAAGTGCATAGAGGGGTTGTGTGTATTTGTTTCAAGACTTAGATAATTAACCATTGTTTTGGTTTATCCTGTGGTTGCAAACTGAACAATTTGTATCAATATTTCGGAATATAAAACCAATAAATATATAAAAAAAAAAAAAAACATCTACATGAGACCGCTCTCCGCAATGATCAGGAACTACGGTATGAACAGTGTCTCCTACTCTGATGACACCCAGTTGATCATCTCCCTGACCGAAAACCCCTCGACAGCCGAGAATAATTTCAAGGATTGGATGGAAGCTGTTGCCATCTGGAGGAAGGAGAGCTGCCTCAAGCTGAACTCCGACAAGACCAAGATTCTCATCCGGGACCTTCCTCTTCAGCCTGGGATGAGTCCTGGTGGCCCTCAACACTCTGCAGCCCACCCACCCCCACAGACCATGCATTAAACCTCAGTGTCATCCTCGACTCAGCGCTCACCATGACCAGACAGGTCAACTCCGTCGTACCTACCTGCTTCCACAACCCTCCAGCTCCTCGGACGATCTATAGATGGATACCAACCGCCTGCCGAAAGACTGTGACACACACCCTGATCACAAGCAGACTTGACTACAGTAATGGCCTCTATGGCGGAACCTCCAAGAAGAACCAGAGCAAGCTGCAACAAATCAAGAACGGCAACGCCAGACTCGTCCTGAGCATCCCCCGCTGAGAACACATCGCAAGACATCTGAGAGACCTCAACTGCCTTACCGTCCAGAAGAGGATCAACTTCAAACTCCTCGTACATGCCTACAAAGCCCTCCACAACATCGGACCAGACTACCTCAAATACTGTCTTACCTGGTACTCCACCTTCCAGACCTCTCCCCCACCTCTTAGCAGTCACTCGCCAATGTAGCCAAGAAGTCCTCAGCTGGAGGAAGATCTTTCACCTACCTGGCAGCTAAAGATTAGAGCACCCTACATCTTCACCTAAGACAGTCGCCATCGCTACCTCAATTCAGGGAGGACCTCAAGATCTGGCTCTTCGACTGAACCTTGAGAACATACCCAATAGCGCCTTGAGACCCTATGGGTGAGTAGCGCACTTTAAAAATACTTGATTGATTGATTTATTTGATGCATCGTATGACGTCTTGGAAAAGTGTTGCAGCTGATGACACACCAAAACTAAGGGCCTAATTACAAGTTTGGCAAACGGGAACACCATCCCATCAGCCCAGCAAGAAAGTTGCAGCAGCATTGTCGTCGGCTCATAATCAAGCCGTCGGAAATGGTGCTGCTGCAGGGTAGACCAGCTCCCTCACAATGCTCACTGTCTGCATAGCAGACATTGAGCATTGCAAGGGTGCTGTGCAGAAGGACCCCTACACCTCCCATTCCAAGTGCATGGGGTCCCCCTGTGGCCCCTTGCACCTGTTCTCCATCAGCCTTCCGCCATGAACCGGTGATAGAGCACCAGGTTGTAATCAGCAGGGCGGTGCTGCATGCAGCGCCGCCCTGGCTGATTGCGCCCTGCGCCCGCTGTCAACCTGTCGGGATCACCGATGCTGGCAGAGACGGCAGTACCCTGGCAGTCTGACTGCTAAGGTAATGTGACAGCGAAACGGACCTGCTCGACCTGCTAGGCTCAGAGATTCCGGGATTCAGTGAGTGTTAATTATATTATTTGATGTGTTTCTGTTTTACAATGTTAACTTTTTTCCCAAATAGCATGCTGCTCGCGCTCACAGGTAAATTACATTTTTACGTTAAGAATATTATTATGTGATCTAGTTTCAGCTAGGCAGGTGCGTGGTGCTACCTAATTGTAATCATCAGCGCTCACTTTAGCTGATTATTTAAGAAGCTATTGCATTGCATTGCATACTCCTCTGTCCTTCATTCACATAGTGAATTAGTGATATCAGTGCCTTAGCATTCTCTGTGACTTTCTTTATCTAGTTCGTACAGTCCCAAAGAATTTCACAGTAATGTGTAGTTCTAGTATGCATCTATGCTTTGCCAGAAAGAGAAACTGAGTTGCTCCATCAAGTGGGTTGAGAAATGAGAATATAATTTAAGATCATTCATTGTAATGCATTAGTTCCAAATGTAGTTTGTGTTAAGGGAATTTTGAATAGGGATTTTGGGAGTATAGCCAACTCAACCATAGACGATCATGCAAGTGCTATACGCAATCTGATTTAGATAAGTACAATGTTACTGCATTTGCCTGTTATAATATTTTGTGGATATTAACTGTACCACTAATCTATTTTTATCTTCTTTATTTCTTACATTAGCACCCAAAGGCAAAAAATGGCACCACAGGTCTGACAGGAGCTGGGGAGGCACCGACCGCCAGCACCAATGCTGCGGACTCTGCTCATCCCTTTAAGTCCTAATATTTATTATTATTTCCCTAACTTTTACCTCTGCCCACTGTTATACTACTTTTAATCTTGCCTTATTTACTATAGTGCCTCATGTTTTCCAATTCCCCTATCCCATTTTTATTTGATTCCTGCTATCCCTGCATTACATTTATTTCCATCTTTCATTGGCCAATTTTAATTCACCCCTTCAATGCGCTTCCATGATTCCGAGTCATCATCATCATAGGCTATAGCTCTGCCCTTCCATTACGCAAAGTTATTGTTTGGATTGATTACCTGTTTTTTTCTAACATTGTGAACCAACAAAATGCTTGAGTGATGTTTCTGATAGAAGATACTGCAGTGCTAACCAAACTGTAACAACGTATTGTGGTTGCATTTCTTTCTCTAAAAAAATTAAGGGGAGGTGTATCTTGCATCTAAAAACTAAATTATGTTTTTTCTAGCCACACCGACCACCAGTGGTTTCTGCTGCAAGACCAAATGGAACAAGGTGAGAAGCAGCGGCAGGGGTGGGCGGTGGTCACATTGTTTGCTTTTTGACAACTACTATTGCTAAACACAAGGGGATTTTCGTTATCATGATCCCTCCACGTTACAGCGACAGTGTTGGTTGGGTTACTTTTGACCTCTTCTATCTGCAACTTAGCAAAAGCACACATAATGGGCCCTCATTAACACCCTGGTGGTAAATCCCGCTTACCGCCGTGCTGAAGGCCGCCAACATACCGTGGCCGCGGTGGAAATCCGCTACAGGTATTACGACACACATCTCGTAATGCTCCACAACACAAACATACAAGTCCGCCACACCAAAGGTCAGTGATAAACTGGCGATAGCAAAACCCACACTGTCACGCCAACAAGAATACGCCCTCACTATCACGACCCACGAATCAACGCAGCGGTCTTTCAATCGCGGTAATCCATTGGCAGTACACACCGCTGTGCTCAAAATACACACACACTTACAAAACACAACCACATTGGACAATTTGAAATACACAAACCTGATACACATACACAGACCACACCCACAACACTATAAAACACCCACCCACATTACCCACAACCCCTTACAACAACATTTTTGGAAGAAGCAGAGAGAGAGAATAGCAAACACAACACCAGCATCCACAGGCACACAACACCATCACTCATACAACATCCACGCACCTCAAACAACACACACCAACACAACACATCACACAGCACCCACACCACATCATGGCACCTTAAAGACACCCCAGGTTTTCTGAGGAGGAGCTCAGGGTCATGGTGGAGGAAATAATCCAGGTAGAGCCACAGCTATTCGGATCACAGGTGCAGTACACCTCCATTGCTAGGAAGATGGAGCTATGGCAGAGAATTGTCCTCAGGGTCAACGCAGAGGGACAGCATCCAAGAACACGGGATGACATCAGGAAGAGGTGGAACGATCTACTGGGGAAGGTGCGTTCAGTGGTATCCATACACCAGATAGCAGTACAGAGGACTGGCGGTGGACCCCCACCTCCTCCCCCACAACTAACAACATGGGAGGAGCAAGTCTTGGCAATACTGCATCCTGAGGGGGTAGCAGGAGGACTGGACTCTTGTAAGTCATATCTTTACTACTATATCCCCCTACCCCACCTGCATGCCATCACATACCCCCACCCCCACCCTCACCCCTTCACTCCAAAACCTCACATATGCCCCACCATCACAACCCACCCATCCCAATCCCAAGCCCTGCATGCAACATCCCTGCATAGACACCCATCACCAAAGCATGTCCAGTACAGATACTCACCCAGGCCCCAAAATCACTAATCACACAAGGGCCAACACAATAATGCAAGCACAGGAATAGAGGGTAACTCACCCATTGCACAAGATGGCACACACAGATACAAAAACTATGCACTTACACCCCAACAGGACCCATACCCAACGTCACCGGACAGGAGGTGCCAGACATATCCAATCCCCCCACAGAAGAGACCCACAGTGATGACAGCAGCTCTGCATGCCTGGATCAAGAAGACCAGCCCGGCCCAACAGGGACCTCTGGACAGTCGGTTCCCCTGCCACTGTCACAAACCACTACTGACCCTCCCCCCCAGGAAACACCAGCACAGCACCCACCCAGTGGGCCCATCCCTCTGTCCCCAGGACACGTCAATCAGCAGTGTGTCCACCACTGCAGGGACCCCAGGTAAACCTACCAACCCAAGACAATCAGGGACCTGGGGTCAGTAGCAGTGGGCACACGGTTCAGGGGACAGAGGCACAGGATAACAGTGAAACTGGGAGGACTGCTGTGTGAGAGGGGGAGGACAGGCCCAGCTAACCCACTCTCCACGAGGCACTCTCCAACATCATGGGAGCATAGCATCATTCCCAGGAGACCATGGGCACGGTACTGGCCAAGTTTCAGGAGACCCAGCGGAAGCAGGAGTAACACTACCTGGGGATCAGGGAGGACTTGAAGTCCATCAACACCACCCTGGTCACCATTGCAGGGGTGCTAGCAGACCTGGCCAACACCATGAGGGACACAGTGGCACACAAACGGGCCCCTGACACTAGCCTGGATGATGAACAGCCCTCCACCTCCGCCGGCACTAGTGGACAGGAGGTCCCGCCACAGGAACAACAGGCCACCAGCACCCCACCCCCTGCAGAAGGAGAAACACCCCACAGACGGTCCCTGAGATCCAGGAACAAGACAGAGAACATTGCCAAGACCCCCGCCAGGAAATAACACTCTCCTGATTGTCACCCTTTTGTCCTTCTTTGTCACCCTGACAACTCTGAACTGCCATTATTCCACTTCCTATGCCCCCTTGGACATTGCACCTGTGAGACCAATAGACTGGACTCTACCATGGACATTCCTCCACCATCACCCCCAGCCCATTGCACAGCCCCCTCCACTTATTTGCACAGAAATAATCAACCTTGAATCACAAATGAATCTGGAGTGAGTATGTACTTTCACAAATATGTAATTGCAACCTCTCTGAAATATAGCAATATCAATGTTCATGTTCACATACCAATGTTAGACATTTGTTGGGCAGCAGTAAACATAGCAGAAGGCAGAAAGTGGGACCCAGATATGTGAAATGGAAAGCCAAAGTGACATGTCAGGGTCATACACAGCGGTAAAAATGCAGATTTATGCTATGTCCTACAGTAGTATGATATGAGAGAAGCAGTGCCGTCATCTTACCTGTGTCTCACTGGAAGTATTGCATGATGATATTGTTTCGGTTGTCTATATCTTCTTCTTCTGCCTCCTCTTCTTTACTGTCCACAGGCTCCACAGCTGCCACAATACCATCATCAGGCCCATCCTCCTGCAGAAAAGGCACCTGGTGTAGCAAAGCCAGGTTGTGCAACATACAGCATGCCACGATGATCTGACATGCCTTCTTCGGTGAGTAGTATAGGGAGCCACCTGTTAGATGGAGGCACTGGAATCTGGCCTTCAGGAGGCCGAAGGTGTGCTCTATTATCCTCCTAGTTCGCCCATGTGCCTCATTGTAGCGTTCCTCTGCCCTTGTCCTGGGATTCCTCACTGGGATCAGTAGCCATGACAGGCTGGGGTAACCAGAGTCACCTGCAAATATCAAGGGACAACTGTTAGACATACTCCTACCCTTAGGGACTCTCCCATACCCAGACACCTATGTCAACTGTGTTGGGACCTTGGGCTCACCTATTAGCCACACTCGGTGCCCCTGGAGTTGGCCCATCACATAAGGGATGCTGCTATTCCTCAAAATGTAAGCGTCATGCACTGAGCCAGGATACTTGGCATTCACATGGGAGATGTACTGGTCTGCCAAACACACCATCGGCACATTCATAGAAAGGTAGCTTTTGCGGTTTCTGTACACCTGTTCATTCCTGCGGGGGGGGCAAATGCCACATGTGTACCATCAATGGCACCAATGATGTTGGGGATATGTCCCAGAGCATAGAAGTCACCTTTCACTGTGGGCAAATCCTCCACCTGAGGGAAAACGATGTAGCTGCGCATGTGTTTCAGCAGGGCAGACAACACTCTGGACAACACGTTATAGAACATTGGCTGTGACATCCCTAATGCCATGGCCACTGTTGTTTGAAAGGACCTACTGGCCAGGAAATGGAGCGCTGACAGGACCTGCACTAGAGAGGGGACTCCTGTGGGAGGGCAGATAGCTGACATCAGGTCTGGCTCCAACTGGGCACACAGTTCATGGATTGTGGCACGATCAAGTCTGTAGGTGATAATGATGTGTCTGTTTTCTATTGTCGACAGGTCCACCAGGGGTCTGTATACCGGAGGATGACGCCATCTCATCACCTGCCCCAGCGGACGTGCCCTATGGAGGAGAAGGGTAAGCAGAGGGTCATACACCACATAGGTTTCACAAGGCAGTTTATAACAATTGTGATGTAATAGGTGTGTGGCACTGTCTGTCCGTATTCCTGGCCAAAAGTGCTGTGACGCAGTTAGTTGCCCTGCCATGTGCCCCCCTGAAATGGTAGCTGTCTGACTTGTAAGGAGGGACAAGGGGAAATGAGGTAACTACGCTGGCGTTGTGGAGCATTGCGGTAGGCGGTCGAAGACCGCAGTGCAATTCAGCATTGGTTATCATTGGGCCCTATGGGTTCCAGGAGCCAATGACGATGTACACTGGAAGTGACGGTACGCACCGCCGTGGACGTGACTGCCATTTGCTATCTGTTCACTCACTTGATACCTGACCTTCAACAGGAGAGGACCTACACTGCAAGTGTTGATGTGACCTGAGTCTGGAAGAGACAATGGCTACAGTGTCTGGGGAAAGGGCCCCTGCCTTCACTGTGGAGGAGTTGGAGAAACTGGTGGATGGGGTCCTCCCCCAGTACACGCTACTCTACGGTCCTCCAGACAAACAGTTGAGTACACTGTGAGCATGATCCATGGCACATGAATGTATGGAGTGTCGTCGATGGACGAGAGGGGGGCAGAGGCCAGCATGTGAGGATGGTGAGTGTATGCTTTTCTGGGCCAGGGTGGGAGGTTTGGGGCCAATGAGTAAGAAGAACAGGACGGGAAATAACATCCATTCTTACTTCACTATTCCTCTTGGTCAGCACCTACTAGAAGAATGGTATTTGGCATGCCATCGGCAAAGAAGTGCGGACCCAGGGGGTCTACCATAGACGGAGCACCCACTGCCGCAAAACATGAGAGGACCTGCACCGTTGGAGCAAGAAGATGGCGGAGGCCCAGCGGGGGATGGCCTCCCAAAATGGAAGGGGTGCCCGTCGCACCATGACCCCCCTGATGTACTGGATCTTGTCAGTGGCATATCCTGAGTTGGATAGGCGCTTAAGGGCATAACAGCAGCCGCATGGGGTGAGTACAGTCTCATTCAGCTGACTCTGCTCGCTGTATGAGATTTCTAGCTGGGGAAGTGGGCAGTGGGTTCCCCTAGGCCAGGGCAGACGCGCCAATGTAGATCCATTGTTTTGCAGGCTCAGTGCCAATCCAACCCCAAAAGTGATAGTGGCCCTCTACACCTAGTCAGGCTCCGGTGGGTTCCAGCTGTGCATCAAATGGGCCTAGGCAGAGTCCCCCATGGGCATGTGCTTTCCCCTGAACTGTTAGTGCATGGGCTAGTGCATAAGGCTGCTCCCTGTGTGTTGTGTCCGCCAATGGTAGTGGTGTTGCAGGCATTGACCATGTGTCTCTTCTGTCTTTCCCCCCCTTTTTGTTTTGTCACCCTGTCCTTGTGTGCATTAGCATCATCTGGCGGAGGAACATTGGCACCGGAGGAGGAGGGAGCTGCAACCCACATGGCCCTGGAGGGTGAATTAATGGAGTCTAAAAGCACCAGTGGGACTGAGTGCGAGGGGAACTCCATGACGGGGACAGGAGGAGACACCAGCAACAGTGACTCCTCCTCTGATGGAAGCTCTCTTGCAGTGGCGGGCACCTCTGTACAGCCGCCACCCCACCCCACCTACCAGCACCGCCCTCCCAGCAGCCCCTCAGCGTGTTTCCTGTGCCCGCTCACCCCGAGGGTAGGCATCTCCTTCGCCCCAGGCACCTCAGGCCCTGCCCCAGTCAGCCCTGCTGCCCTCAGTGAAGAGGATTTTGAGATCCCTCACTGTTGGGCAGTCAACCATTCTGAATGCCATCCAGGGTGTCGAGAGGCATTTGCAACAAACAAATGCATACCTGGAGGGCATTCATTCTGGTGTGGCAGCCCAACAGAGAGCATTTTAGGCTTTGGCCTCAGCAGTGATGGCTGCCATTGTCCCTGTGTCCAGCCTCCCCCCTCCAACTTCCATTACCCAGACCCAATCCCCTGTACCTCAGCCTATCCCATGCACACCATCAGACCAGCATGCACACTCATCAACACACAAGAGTGGACATGGCAAACATAAGCACCACACATCCCACAGTCACTCACAAAAGCACCATCCCCATGCAGACACAGCAACATCCACTGCCTCCACTGTGTCCCTCTCCTCCATGTCCTCCTCCTCCCTCCCAGTCTCGTTTCCACTCACACCTGCATGCACTACATCCTCAGCTACTACCTCCATCACCAGCACGCCCATCACCACACACCGCTCACGTGCAATCACCACGCCCACTACCATTCACACATCCCCTGTGTCCTCTCCCAGTGTGTCTGTGAGCCCTCCTCCCAAAGTACACAAACGCAGGCACACACCCACTCAACAGCCATCCATCTCACAACAGCCTCCAGCCCATGCACCTTCACCCAAACTCAGCTGACATACACCTCCTACAACCACTACCTCTTCCTCCACTCCCAAACCCCCTCCATCTTCCCGTCTCAGTGTGTCTAAAAGCTTTTCCTGGCTAACATTGACCTCTTCCCTACACCTCCCCCCATCCTTCCCCTAGGGCCAGGATGTCCAGATCCCAGCCCAGCACCTCAGCCACCAAATCCTCCAGCACTGTAGTCCCTGCACGTCTGGGAACATCGAAGGCGGCACCCATCAGGGCTGCCAGTATGCCATCTAGCGAGGCCAAGAATCAGCCGATTCTGCCACCTGCCAAGGTGAAGAAGGTGCATGCCGTAGGAAAAAGCCGCACCAACCACCCAGCAAGCCCTCCTCCAAGCCAAAAGGGGACAGCGCCAAGGTCCCAGCAGCCACTTCCAAGGTGGGGAAGGGACACAAGGCTAAGGGGAAGTCAGCACAGGGCACAGAGCCTCCAGCTGAGGGCCTGGGGTCACCCATTCTGGCAAACAGAGCAGCAACCTGTACGGCGGTGGACACCGCCACCTGCACCGCCACCTGCCCCGCCACCTGCACCACCACCTGCACCACCACATGCACGTCTGCTGCCTCAGCAACAGTCCCCAGCATCATCCCCAGTGGGCAGCCGTCCGAGGCTGCAGGAGACGTCCTGCTGTCTCCCTCTATGGGTGCTGACACATGCACCACCAGCAGCATCTCTGCCACAGACACCGCCGCTGCCACCGCCACCAGCCACGCGACGTGCACAGACAATGCCACCACAGCGACATGGACAACATTCCCAGTGGACAGCCGTACGAGGCTGCAGGAGATGTCCTAGACCCTGCACAGCGTACTTGAGGCACCACAACTAGCACTGTTAGTACCAGCAGTTGGCAGGCAAAGTCGCAGCAGGGTGGCGTGTGTCTCTGACTCCACGGAGTATCATGCTACCTGTACTCAGGCAATCTCGTGTCATACACACCCAGGTGAGGGAATGGGACCTGCCACACAGCATGTGCAGCACTCTGGGCACAAAGCCCCCTCCAGAACCAGTGGAACATGTCACACACTTGAGAGACTGTGGCTTTGCACTCCCCAGGACCAATCAGTGGGCAAACCACCCACCTGAGAGACTTTAGAGACTGTGGCTTTGCACTCTCCAGGATAAAGCAGTGGGCAAACCACCCACTTGAGAGACTGTGGCTTTGTACTACCCAGGATAAAGCAGTGGGCAAACCACCCACTTGAGAGACTTGAGAGACTGTGGCTTTGCACACCCCAGGATGAAGTAGTGGGCATGGAGCCCCCTTGTGGAGCAGTGGCGTCGTCCCTTCATCTGGCTGAGGTGCCCACCCCACCTTGAGGTGCCTGTTTATTTTCGACCTGATGCCCTAGCAGTGTTCTCTCCGTTTACAGTCAGGTATCATGTGTGGGCTTCGCCTATGCATTTTGGGACCACTGGTCCACGGGCAATGATTGGAACACTATCTGGACTTGTGTAGTTGCTGTTGTAAATACTGATCTATTACAGACCTGTTTCCATATCTGAATTTTCGATGATTACACTTGTTACAATCTTTTCCTTTTGTCCTTGTGTTCTTCCAGAGGGTTACAGGGTCTATATGTAATGTTGTAGCATGTATTTGTGTGTATGGTGTTGTGGGTGAGGGTGGGGTTGTTGCATGTTGCATGTGTGTGTCACTCTCTTTTTCCTCCTCCCCTCCCCTGTGTGCTAGGTGCAGTGCTCACCGTGGTCGTCGCCACCATCGTAGCTGCTCCTGGTAGAAGAGAGGGTAAACCAACATTGGTAGCACCTGAAG
Organism: Pleurodeles waltl; assembly: GCF_031143425.1. Lineage (NCBI taxonomy): Eukaryota > Metazoa > Chordata > Amphibia > Caudata > Salamandridae > Pleurodeles > Pleurodeles waltl. Next base: position 991,670,818 of record NC_090446.1, on the reverse strand, counting down.
TTCGGGCTCCATGGCGTCCTGGTTCCTCGTAGGGTGTCGAGAGGTGAGTGGTTTCCGTTCCTAAGACTGTTTCTGCCGTGCTTTTGATGGCGTTGGTACCGCCCCGGAAAAGGTGGCGGATTGGTGCCTTGTAATACAGTGGACGGTACATTGTGTTCCGTCTGTCTGTTTGCGGTTACCACCGCAGTGTTTGTTTCTACCGCCGTGGCGGTCTGAGTGTTAAAGTGACTGTCTATGTTGGCGGTTTCCGCCATGGTCGTGATTCAATTTTCTTTACTGCCGGCCTGTTGGCGGTATTACTGCCGCTTTAACACCGACCGCCAGGGTTGTAATGAGGGCCATAATGTAGGTTAAAAATTATGGCTTGATGGAAACGAGAAACAATGGAAGGTTAAAAGAAAGGATGGGTGAAATTAGCAAAAGGAAAGGATGTGTGGGTGGGTGAAAGGATGCATGGATGAGTATTGGGTAATTGGATGGATGGGTGAAAGGATGATTGAAAGAAAGGGTGGATAGTGGTTACGGAATGGATGGATAATGGATTGTGAATTTGGGTGAAAGATTGGATGAAAGAAAGTAAAGCTTAAATCATGATGGCTGTTGGTGAATAATATAGTGAGAAGAATGAAAAGATGATCAAATAATTGCTTGGATAAATAAAGCAGGGAGTTCTTCTGTAGAGGGGCATGCTGTTTATGTACTTCGCTTACTTTATGTTTTATGATTATCAAAGCTATATTACAAAGTGCGGGGTATTTTAATTTGTGTACTAATCCCTTGACTCACTGTATTTGTTAAACGAGGCATATATGTTTCCAACCCATCATCATCATTCATCAACCCCCTACCTGCCCATGGCATTTCGCCACCCATGACCAAAGAAGTACAGTATGATTCAATTTGTGCCTGCAGTGTTGGCTGTGCAATGTGCGACTGTTTCACTTAATGCAGCATTTACAAACTTCTCAATGCATTGCAAACCAAACACACAAGGTGTGTTGTTTTCCCTTCGTTCACTCAGTCACCTCTTAGTACTTCACTCCTTTTTTCTTTCCATAGTTCTTCTGTCCCACCCTACCAAACAAATTTGAAAATCCATTCTTGGCATGTGCCACATTTTTCTGGCTTTGTGAAGTGTTTCCAAAATATATTTAATGGTTTCCCATAATAGATTTATCTTACACCTGTTCAGACTTTTCCCTTTAGGCTTTCATATACAAAGTGTCTGAATAAGCCAAAGTTTAGGCACATGATGAATCAATGAACGTTGACACTCCTCTATTCTGTAGTAAAAGCTTTACCTACCTGCCGAATTCCTCTGCCTTACTCTGCAGTAGAATAAGTCAAGTTTTCTTTTCTCACTGCCCAGCGCATTAATTTGTTGGACAGAATTTGTGGCAGTGGGTGAGGCAAGTGAATAAAGTGGGACTAGTAAGTGCCCGAATTGATTTCAAGTTTGACGTAAGGGATTAAGGGCCAGATGTACCAAAGGATTTTACCCATTCTGTGTCTATGGGAAAAAGCTTTTGTACATATGGCCCTAAGTGATGCCCTGTGACGAGCGTGCCAGGCATCATTTTCCCCTCCGTCTATTTACGGCAGATAGGATAAATAATATAAGTGAATCATTTAGTGAAGAGCAGGGCAATTGTAATAAAAGATAGATAATTGTCAACTACAGCTGTCCTAGCTGCAGAAAGTAGCAAAGTACCCGAAGTGCCTCCATTAATTCGGCACAACAACTTGTACACCATAGTGCATAATGCCTTACTCATAAATTAGAGGTAATTCATTTTTATTTTTCCACTAAAAGTGTCTGTTTAGTTAGTAGAAAAACTTCGGAAAAAAAAAATTTGAATCACTGTTTGTTTTTAAAATCTGGTGTTATTTTGTCTCAAATCTTTTCTACCTGACAGTCAGTGTTTTTTATGTGAGGCATATGTGGGAAAACAAATAAAATTGGCTTTGTGACAATTCTAATCATAATCACATCAAATTCCAATGTCCACAGCACACCAGCAATGTAGTGCTACTGTGCCACAGACTATACACTTTTGAAGAAGTGTTTGCTCAGAGCATTGTTTATAATTTGTCCTTTTTATTATTGTTTTCTTTGATATAGCTGCTCCTGCTGGGCGACCACCAACCAGGTAGGAGATACTGGCCCAGCTGAGGCGGCAGAGGCTGGAGAACATCCAGGCCAACTACCTTTGGCTGGTGGTCCTGGAGGAGGAGGAGGGTGAAATAGCTGCTTCAGACCCAGCACCCAGCTCAGCAGCACACCAGCGCCAGCTTCCAGCCTCCGGCCACTACATTGCTGATGCCGGCGCCACCACCAGCTTTTAGGGTCCCTGACTGTCACTGCTGCCACACCCTCCCACTTGGGTGGATATTCCTTGTTTGTGTCCTGCTGCGGCTTGATCGCATTGAAAGCCGACTAAGGAGCATAGAACAGAGCCTGGACCAGCTCTAGACCCATATGGACAATGCCCTCTTTGAAGCCCTTTTTCTATTTTTTTGTTTTGGTGGGAGGGACTTGTTGGGGGTGGAGAGGGTGGGGAGGGAGTTGGAACCAGGTTTCACTTTGGACTTTAGTTGGACCTTTTGGGGATGGGTCTATTTGTTTGGGGAGAGGGGTGGGCCTGTTGTGGTAGAAAAGGTGGGTTTTAGTATTTGTTAAAAATAAAAAGGAGCTAATTTATTTCATTTTATTTATATCTCTAATGTTTATATTAGTGTTTTAGTTTGCACTGCTGTCTTTAAGTGTAGCCTGTTTTCTAAATATGCTAAACAAAGTGTATGTCATTTACTTATACCCTTGCACTACTGTCCTCTGCAACTATATTGCCCACTAGGGAATAAGTGCCATTGCCTATTTCGTCTACAAAAACCTAGATCACACAGACATCTTCAGTAAGATTTAATTACTAACTAAACAAGTTAACTAACTTCAATCCATAGTTCTTCTCTTACCTGAATAGATGAAGCAAGAGAGTCTGCTTACTGCAGAGTTTTTCCCAAGTTGGCATCTTTAGTAGCAGCTGCAGGCAAGCACACAACAGGGTAGAAAAAAGTGCCACTCCCACCTAGGCGAACTCCAACTGCAGGATTAATCAAAGGGTTATCCATCAATGTCAACTAGATTGAAAGAAAACTGAGAGTTTGTGGGTTATGTAATATCATAACTTTAGGAAGACTGAGACCAGACCACCACAATTACAATATTTCACACACAACAAAGAAGACCTGATATGAGAATAAAAACTAGCAATATCAACTTTTTCTGAGCAATGGTGGGGAGCTAGTATTAAAAAAAATAAAAACATTCAGAAATGAAATCATGGAGTCAGGAGAAGTTGGCTCAGAGTCAAGAGTGGTTGGATGAGGTTAAGCGTTTATGCAACACACAACACAACAAGCCTTACAGGTAATGTTGATAGGGCAGATGTAGAATATTGCTCAGGTAATAGAAGGTCATGCAGTGAATTGGTGTTGCTTTCACCACATCCACCTCAGCAAGTGTGTGATCCATTAATGTTGTCAAATTAAGTCATATCTCAATAAATCGCACAATCAGGGGGAAGAGGGTTACAGGACTTGAGGAATGGATGGGAAAGGGGATCCGGGTAAGTTGTGACAAAGACAAACACTGCCCAAAAAAAACATACCAATATTCATTGGGGCACTGAGCAGCACACCATCATCAATCTATTGTGGAAAGAAAGGATGAAGGGATAAGTATGACGCAGTTCAGTTAAATGCATTTCAAACAGTCTTTCTGCCCAAGAGAGACAAGAGAGACTCAAGATAGTTTATCTCTAAATGTTATGTCGTCTAGGTTTGAAAAATACAAGTTATGAAGGATTGAATTTCTAAAAATAATGATGGTTAAAAAGAAATTGATACTTTATTGCCAAATTGGGTGGTGAATCTCAATTATTCTTGGAATGTCCATCTCTCTTGGGTGTCAGGATGAACCTGTCCGGTAGGCAAGCTGGAGTCTTGAGCTTTTAACCAAGTTTTGTTCATGACTAGGAAAAGGCCTGCACATTGAAAAATCAGTAACTGTATTATAGAGTAAAGGTGAAGAACAAAAGGAAGCAAGGTGAGCTTCATGTGGAATCAGGAGTGTGCCAAAAAGACTCAGAGGTAGAACAAGAACATAAAGAGAAGTTTCATGTTTGAGCCAGAAATGCAGCAAACATGCACTTCGCAGCATTTCCCATATCAATGCACCTCTCTCCAGTATACAGGGCTGAGTAAGTACTAGGTCTCAGATGCTTCACCATCAACATGGTTTCTCTTTCTGCTTCTAGCTATTAAGGTAGTCCCGCTCTGAATCCTTCCATCCTCCTCCTTCTGATTCTGAGGAACTCCATCACAGTCCCAAACAGAGTGAGGTAGACCTATGTAGTCAAGTACACTACTGTTGAAGAACAAATAGAGAAACAGAACTGGAGTATTTTGGGTAGATTTGTGTTTAGTAACCAACATGACTGGTCTGGTTTGAGGAACCAGAAAAAAGGAGTGGACCCTGCATGTAAATTTCACTAAGTTTGAAAGACCAATCACTTTCAGGAAACAAATATCATCCATGAGCCCCCAAACACTGCAAATCATCAGCATGAAGTTTACAAATTTGTTGAAATACCTCCCTCACTGTCAGCCTCCACATACATCATCAATCATCAAAAATAAAAAATAAAGACTGAAAGAAGGAAAGAAAGAAAGGAAGAAGTTATTTCAATGAAAAATAATTTAAAAGTTCCATGGTGGCACTGGCACACTCAGTCCTGGAAGTAGATTTCATCCTCACATTCAGGTGGTTCACCCAGAAGTTGGTCAGCAAATACACATGATTCCTACCAATCATCCTCCTGTAGTGTTTCGGGAACAGTGTAATAAAGTGACATAAAATGCTGGTTAATTTTTATCATGGTTAATCTTTCCATCTTTTAAGGCAAGAGACTGGTCCTTTTCACCGCAACAAGTGCACCAGCTACACTGAATAAATGTTCAGCAGGCACGCTGGTTACAAGACAGGCCAGATACTTTACTGCCAGCCTGCTGAGCTGTCCATTTGCAGATCTTCCCATATAAATACACCAATGGGTTTTGAGCCACATACACCTCTTTTTTGGTCATCCAGATACTCCTGGAACATCCTCAATGTGTCTTTGGTGCTGCCACTTGCTCAGCCTCTTTTGCCTTCACCTCTGCACTGGACTTAAGACCTGCCACTTGAAACTAAGCCAATGCAGAGGTTGGGACTGATTCTTCTGATGCTGTTGTTGCCCGTGTTCTTGTTGCTGGCTGATATAAAATAAGACTGTTCTCTCTGGAAGTTGAAGGTGGCACCCCAGAACTGCAGAGGGGACCTCTAAAGGCCTCATTACGAGTGTGGTGGACCATGGGTCGCCATTTCCGCGGTGGCGGTCAGACTGCCTCAACCTTGATGGTCCGACCTTCAAATTACGATGCTGGCCGTCAGACCTCCTGCACACTGCTGCCACTGCCAGGATAAGAGATATCAATGGGTTGGCGGTGGTACAAGTTGTGGTCAGCCATGGCAGTGCCGGGTTTGGCACTGCCGTACTGATTAAGAATTGCCTTTCCACCGACCTTTCCATGGCAGGGGCACCACCATAGAAAGGCTGACGGAAAGGCAGAGTTAGGGCCATGGCAGACAGTGTGCATTCTGAGGGTGCCGGGGGCACTGACTGTGCAACTGCATTGGCCTCGGCTCCATGAGAGTGGAGACAATGCCGTTGCAGTGTTTTGCTCACTAGGCTGGTGGAAACATCATAATACTGTGGTGGGGAGGCCACCGACTTGGCAACTGACTCCCCACCATCGTATTGGAGGTCCTGCAGTTGGACCGCCAAAATCGTAACAGGGCCCTTAGTTTCTTCTTCCAGTTCTCCAGCTTTCTAAAAAATCCACCTCTTGCATTTTGAAACATCCCCTTCAAAGAAAGGAATGAAAGAGGAAAGAATTTCTTTGGATCAAGTAGGGTGGCACAGATGTACTCTTTGGATTAGATAATGTCATTTTGTAGCCTTGCATTACACCTCAACCAAGTCACGCACCTCTGGGTTTTCGTTTACACCTCTGAGTTTAAACCTTTCAGACCCCTTCTTTAGCCAGTCCTTTAGCCGATGCAGCAACGGGATAGCTTGGCGCATTGTACTGTCCCACTAGCTAACTTCCTGCATGAAAACCTCAAAAGGTAGAAGCATCTGTGTCAGGCATTTGTCTAGGCCCCATTTTCCGCATCCATGGTCATAGCTTTCCCATTTGTATCCCCTCCTCTTAGAATGACATAGACATTGATCTGTCTCTACTGCTCAAACAGACGTTGTACCATATAATAGGTTGAGCTCCAGCTTGTTGGCATCCCCTGTATCAGGGCTTTAACTGGTATACTGCTACTACGTTGAATAATTCACAACTGTTTCGGGGCTTTAACAATATGGCTGAAATTAGTGCAGATTCATCTTCAGGTGGTCATTATGTTGCTGACTATCTTCATTTTATGTGAAAGTCTTGCACAACCAAGTAGATGCAATGCATCAAAACAAAGGACCTTGAAATAGCCACCATCTGCCATGGCCTTGACTATGTTTACTGACATTGTCTGTGCAACAAATCCAGTTTGGAGACCTCTGGGTTGCAGCCATTCAGACACCTTGCTATTACGTTCATCCAAGATGTTTGCAGCTGTATTTGATTTTTGCATGGCGAACATGGCTAATGCTGCATGCTGCTGAACACTCTTAAAACTTTCTTAAAGGCCAAGACCTGTAGATAGCTTTTGCTTTACTCCCATTAAAGAGATCCAGGGTGCAGTGATTCTTTTGAAATCCATCACCTGACAACTGGTCCACATGTCTGTCATCAGGGGGATAGTATGGCAGCACTTTGCTGTAAAGCCTGTTCAATCAATTGCAGCACATCTTGAGGCATCTCTGGAATAGCAACTTTGGCAAAATGGGTCCTACTTGGAACCTTCCATTTTGGGCAGGTGGTTGCCACTAAAAAGGAAGAAGGTCCAGTGCTAAAATTTTTGCCAGCTTCCCATTGTACAAACATGCCATCGGATGGTTGCAGTCATAGGGCCCCTCTTACCTTACCATGCTCATAATTGTAGCCTGGATTTTCTTCTTTTGTGGGGCAACTGATGCAGGTGACTTTTGAGATATATGTGGTGGTCGACACAAAGGGGCAGATTTATGGAAAGTGGGCGCTGCTCCGAGTGCAGCACCACTTTACCTGTGCCCCAAAGCGCTCCCTACCATCCACGTGTGCGTCATATTTAAAATATGGCACACCATGGCGGAGGGTAGGGGGCAATAGCGTAATTATTTTTGACACTATTGATGCACTCTGCAGGAGTAGCACCAAACTGAAGAATGAAGAATGGAAGCCCCACTTTTAATGCCTGCTCTGAGCAGGCGTTAAAAGCGTCATAAACAATGGTGCTAGGAAAGCTCATAGATTTTCTACCACCATTTTTTCAGCCCCGCCCAACAGGGGAAACGCCCCCTTTGCATACATTATGTCTGTTGCAGGCATAACGTAGCGCAAAGGGTTACAGAGTGGGTAAGTATGGCACAGGGATTTCGGCCTCGTTGAACCACATTAACATAAAAAAGTAATGATGCTCATGTGGCGCAAGGTGGCGCTAGGGTATTATAAATATGCCCCAATGTGCGTGACGGTGCAGTCACCATATGCCATGGTGTCTCTATCTGACTCTGAGTCTTCCTGTGCCATTGTGAGGTCGCTAAAGTGGATGATTCTGGTGCACTGCTTGCAACAGGGTTGCTTTCCGTGAGGATGTCACTCTCTTCTTCCTCACCTTCACTGTGATTTGACCAGTTGTAGCTGATGTTTCCTTGCTCTCTTCACCGTCACCACTGCAACCATGTTCAGCATTTTTTTAAGGTGCTCTTCCCACCAAATTGAAGATGTTTTTTCATAATTGTCATCTGGCTTTCAGTACCACAATGTGAACAAGGCTTATCTTGACGAACAGTTGTGTGGCAAATGGAGCACTTCACACTGTTCTCCTCCTGTTTGCTAATCATAACAAGTACCAAACTGGGGAGAAGTACTTTCCTATTGGGCCAGTTCCTGAAGATGAACTGGAGGTAGGTGGGTGTGCTATTGTCTCTCTGCAGTGCATTTTTCTACTGAGGTGCAGGTTGGTGCAGGTCTCTGCTGGGGCCTTACAAATATGGGAGCTAGTGGTGCTGCCTGTGACACATCCTTCAGAGCAGGTTAGATAGTAATGTTTGATTCCTCTGTGCCAGGTTCCTCAATGACTGGCTCATCATCATTATCTTCCTCATCATCATCCCCTTCTGTGTTTCCAAAGCTTTCTGGAACTCCATCCACTCCATGTCCCTATCATCATCATCAGAAGTGGTGTTTCAAAAAAATTATGGAGTAATACCCTTCCTTTTTCCTTGGTGGAGATCTGGGAGCCACTGATTCTAAAAGAGGAGGTTGTTGCTAGGCAGGAAGCTTGAAACCCATTTCTGCTCCAGCTTCGGGAAGATCTACTATTGCTGGCTACGGCTGCTGTCCACCTTGTTCTTTTTCCTGAAATGTTTGGGTACTATTTTACAAAAGGGACACATCCAATTCAAAGTCACTGCTCATTGGCGTCACCATGATCACAGTGGCTCCCTCACTGACAGACATGGTCTTGGACTTAGGTTGGGGTGGTGCTTTTGATGTAGGAGAGTGCTGATCCCAGGTTCCTGCCCGGAGGCCATCGTGGCAGGCACTCATCTCTCGAAAAAGACTGCAGTTGACACATGTCTGGTGGAAAGCTGTTTCTTCTCACTGCCCACTTTCTTGGGATTGCGTTTCTTTCTGGCCATCTTAAGCTTTAAGTTGACAGTGGCACTAAGATGCACAAGTGAAAAAGTTTGAAGGACCGGAGTAACTGTAAGGCCTTCTCTTTGGCAATACTACGGGTGATGTGAGGTCTCTTCTCTTGTGTACCTAAAAGCAACCAAGCAAGAAAAACACGTAGTTAGTGAAATGTAGCATTGTTGAAGGTTGAAATAGTACAAACAAATGCAATCTTAGTGAAGTTGGTTACTTCTGAAATAAATACCAATTTAATTTAACATTGTAAAGTCAAACCATACCATAAAATGTCATTTCAAATCAGGCAGCACAACATGCAGAAATAGCTCTTTGCTTTATCTCCATCTGTTCTAATTTAAAGATTACACCTGGGGCTGTCAGAGAAAGGTACATGGGTAAATGGAATAATCCTTTAAAAGAATCCTATGGCGGTAAGGTGGTCCAGTGGAAATTGAATAATAATAAAAAAAACAAATTATAATATTGATTTTGCTGCAGTGCTCTGCAGCCAGGGTGTCTGGAAGGGAAAGGAATAATTATACACCTAAAGAAACCGAATGCTGTAGTGCAGCTGTGCGTCTTTGGTGGATGGCTTGGGGAATGGATGTGGATGGATGGATCAAGGCAAAATTCAGAATTAAATACAATTAAAAAAAAAGAAAAAGTAAAAAAAAAAGAAAAAAAAAGAAAAAACAAGACATTAAAACAAAATTTAAAATAAAATGAAAAAAACTAAAAGAAAAAATAAAAATAAAAAAATAAAATAAAAATAAGAATACAAAATACAAGCAAGACATTGAGAGAAGCAATTGAATTAAAAATAATAGAATACAAAAATTAAATAAAAATAAATAAATAAAAAATAAATGTTAAAATAAACAAATGATCAATAATTAACTATGTTTGTATGTAAACCTATGGCAAAGACACATTGGCTGAATGCACAAAATGGCTGCCAGCCATATGGTTAAACAACAACATGGAAAAAGGAGGCATGGCAAACAAAGCTCACATGCAAGCCCATGGCAAAGGGACACTGGCTGGATAGACAAAATGGCCACCAGCTATATTGTGAAGCAACAGGAGCAAGGAGGGATGGGGAACAAGAAAGAACACATGCAAGCCTACAGCAAAGGAACAGTGGTTGCATGCACAAAATAGATGCTAGCCACATGGTCAAACAACAACAAGGAGCAAGAAGGCATGGCAAACAAAGAACACATGCAAGCCTAAGGCAAAGTGGCACTGGCTTGTTGCACAAAATGGCTGCCAGTCACATAGTCAAACAACAATGAGGAGCAAGGAGGTATGGGAAATAAGGAAAGAAGAAATGCAAGCCTATGGCAAAGGAACACTGGCTGCATGCACAAAATGGCTGCTAGTCACATGGTCAAACAAAAAGGAGCAAGGAGGCATGGCAAACAACGACCAAATACAAGCCTATGGCAAAGGGATACTGGCTGGATGGACAAAGTGGCCACCAGCCACATAGTTAAACAACAACAACAAGGAGCAAGGAGAACAAAGAAGAACACATGCAAGCCCAAGGCAAAGACACACTTGATCACTCAAAGCCTCATAGCTTCTTCATCTTTAAATTCATTGAACGCACAGTGTTTGATGAGTGTGAGAGTTTTCATGAGTTCATTGATTTTTTTGCCAAATCTTTGAGGTTCTTCACTGAAAACATATTGCTCATCATCAACGGTTGGTACTGTATTCAACTATAGATTCAACTCATTCTCAATCCGACAGTATATGAATTCTTCATCAGTTCATGGCATTTTCTTTATGACTTCTTTCACACCATCACCAGCAAGAGTTTTGAGAAATTTGATAATCTTCCTGTTATCAGTGCATCGATGAAATCTTCAAATGTCTCTATCCAGGCATTCCATCTAGCACCAATATATTTCTTTTTGGCAGTGTCGAATGGTGGTGGTGGTTTAAGGAGGCAGCAGCATTGTAGATCAGTGTGGAACTCACTGACATTGACTGACACTGAGAGTAGTGCTTTACCCAGTCTCTGCATTAAAATCAGGATCAGTTCCATTTGTGGCCTGGCCCTGGCGCTGCGATGGGCCATCCTCAGGGACATCCTTGATGGTCTCCATCAGCAGAATGGCCTTCTGCCACGTTTCTAGCTGCTGGAAATATGGACTGCTCCTTTAGCACAGCCCCGGGCACTTCTCTTGGGGCCACCATCAAATGGGGTGTGATGACTCTGCTTATCGGGCTAGTGAAGTTATCTATTTTATTATTTCTGCACCTCATTTTTCCTTTTCTAGCACCTGTTTGATCCACTTTCAATGCTTCTGTTTGCAATGTTATTTGATAAATGATAACTGTCTCTAACTGCGCTTTATAAACCTGGTTAAATCCACCTTTGGCTTTGACACTACATATTTTGTGTAACTTTATTTTGCATGGCAGCGCAGTTCCTTTTTGTGTGATCTTGGTCAGAGTTTCTTGACCCACGATGCATAGACTTGTCCGTGAAGCTTCTTTCCATTCAGACTTCTCACCATCTGAAGTTGCGCTTTGACTCCACATACGCCAACCATCTAGGGGCAGCTCCTTCTCTATGACGAAGGAGCGTCACCCCACTGGCGGTGCCAGGAGCAGAAAAATAAAACAATAGTTATCTATCATTTTATTTTTCTGCTTCTGGAACAGGGGCTAGGCTGTGGGAGGGGGAAGAGTGCACTAGGTGTACATGTGTGTTTGGCTGGCCGTATGTGGCCGGCCAAACACACATGTGCACTTAGGTTTCTCCAACCCGGCTGCATACCCAGCTGGGCTGGAGAAACTGCACAGACCCAGGGCTTGTGTCTGAGTGTCAATGACTGCAGCTCAGAGCAATCCTGATGCTATTTATATGCTATGTATAGCATGTAAGCAGCAGCAGGATTGCTGGGGAGCTTGTGATGGTGTCCCAGCAGTGAATGCTGAGACACCAGAAGAGGATCGAGGTGGCAGGTGGCAGCAGTGGCAACGGAAAGAGGTAAGTACATTTTTAAATTTTTTTTTTTCCCTTTCAGCACCCCCCATACTCCTCCCCTTGAGATCTGTGGCCATCACCTCTGCAACCATTGATTCAACACTTTGACAAAGGCACATGTGGCACACATGAGCAGTTTGCTTTGACCAAGGCAAACTCTCCAGGAGAGCACTTTCTTCTTCGGGTTACTTATCCTGATCTCGTTGCCAATTGTAGCATCTTCCCCAGTGTTAGACTTTTCATCCTTGGCATGGTCTCCCTTAAAGTTTTGCCTCTGTTTCCCAGGTTGTTGATGTGTGCTGGACTCTGATTTTGCTGTTTTTATTACTCTGGGCACTTTACCACTGCTAACCAGAGCTAAAGTGCAAGGGCTCCTTTACAAAATGTGTATGTAATTGGCTTATCCATGATTGGCATATTTGATTTATTAGTAAGCCCTTAGTACAGTGCACTAGAGGTGCCAAGGGCCTGGAAATCAAATGCTACTAGAGGGCCTGCAGCACTGGTTGTGCGACCCACATAAGTAGCTCTGTAATCATGTCTCAGACCTGCCATTGCAGTGTCTGTGTGTGCAGTTGTAACTGTAAACCCCTATGGTAGGCCCTAGGTAGCTCCAGGGGCAGGGTGCAGTGTATGGTTAAGGTAGGACATATAGTAATGTGTTTTATATGTCCTAACAGTGAAATATTGCTATATTTGTTTTTCACTATTGCAAGGCCTGTCCCGCTCATAGGTTAACATGGGGGCTACCTTTAAATCTGATTAAAGTGTAGATTCCCTTTGGGAGTGGATGGACATCTGGAGTTTGGGGTCTCTGAGCTCACAATTTAAAAATACATATTTTAGTAAAGTTGATTTTAAGATTGTGTGTTTGAAAATGCCACTTTTTAGAAAGTGTTGAATGAAGAATGTGGTTATCAGCTATAAGAGGTGTGGTGGACATCAGGTATACTGGGAGATATTAGTTAGGACAGCCCAAGAGATGATGTACGATGGGGGCCCACATTCGGGCATGTCCGGGGTCACATAAATAGGAAGATAAATGTGAAAAATAGAAGTCTAGGCCATACATCATGTGTGAAAGGGGAAAGCCCCCAGTCAAAGTGTCCACATATAATCAGACCGCTGACAGTCTCTGTTTGGGGAAACTCCAGAAATAGAATTGTATGTCCACCTCAGTTCCTAGAAGAGTATAAAGGATCCCTAATGGTAACATTATAAGGATGTAATTGAACCTGGGAGCAACCATCATCTTTACTGTCTGGACCCTCCTTCATAGGCAAAGAACACAGGTGTTTCCACTTTAAAATGTCCAACGTAGAGCATTCAGTGAGTGGGGAGAGATTATCCTCAACAATGTCCACAAGGCCTCTATAAATGTGGATTCCCAGGTACTTGAAAACCCATAGATATCCAGCTCATGTTATAAGCAAGACTACAAGCATTGGCAGTTACCCTGGACATGGGAAGGGTCTCACATTTGTTCCAGTTGATCTTATAACCAGCCATAAAGGCAAACTCATCAATTATGGTCATAACAGTGACAATGGAGGAATCTGAGCTACCCAAGAGGAGCAGAATGTCATCAGTATAAAGGGTGGATTTGACCATAGTGCTCCCCGATTGTATTCCCTCCACCGCCGGTAAAAGTTAGATTGCTGTGGAGAGAGGCTTAAGCGCCAGTAGGAAAAAGAGTGTGGACTGCACGGTCTTGTGCCACAGTGAATTGCAAATGTATGGGATAGGAGGCCTCCACAGCTGACATCGACTGAATGTAAATCATGTAAAATAGAAACCTTGGTTATGAAAGCATCTCCCATCCCCATCTCAGACATCAACCTAATTAAATATGACTACTCCACACAGTCAAATGCTTTTTTGGCATCTAATGAAAGGACTAGTTTTTCCTCTGGGTCATCTTTCATGTGCTATAATAGGTGTGCTAGCAATCATAGATGGTTTTGGGATCAATGCCTGGGACAAAACCTTCCTGAGACTTCTGAATGAGTTGGGAGATCATTGCGCAACCAATTCACTATGTTTTGGCTATGAAATTGAAGTGCACATTAATCAGCAAAGTGGATTGACAGCTAGTAGATTTTGATTGGTCCTTCTTTTCCTTTAAAGGAATGTGATGGTGGCCATGTTGGAAACAGTTTTAAGGGAACTGGACTCCACCGCTAACTAATAGACTCTTGACGAAAGGCGCATCAGCAACAGCTTTCCTGTCTAATAAAACTCAAATGGATATCCATCCTCTCCAGGTTACTTACAGATCAGCGATGCCTAAAAAGCCTCTGCCACCTCCTCCTCTGTGAAGTCCCTTTTCTAGGTAAGCCCTGCCCTCTTAGATGGGAACCAGCAGATGTAAGGGCGCTAAGAAGGCATCACATTGCTGCAGCATCATCTGAGACTCTGAGATATAGAGAGACATATAGGTACAAGTGAACCGATATCTGATAGCAATCGGATGGATAAACAACATGCACAGTTCATGACATATTGCTTGTATGGCTAACTGGGCCTCGCGCTGTCACAGTTAAGCAGCTTTTTTTCTCTGATCACACATCCTCCACTGCAACTTTACAAATGCCTTTTCCGCAAAAGCAGTAAAGAACACATTTAAGCATTGCTGGGCTGCTTCTAACTCTTGGACAGGAGTCAGCTGTGTGGTGTAAGGACCACATAGGTCCTGGATCACCATCTCCAGATGATGTTGATCCTTGCTAGAATTTTGCTTTGCCATTGCAGAGTCTCTCACCATCATACTTTTCAGGGTTGCCTTACAGGCATCGTAAGAAGTTCTGTGAGAACCCACTTAACCTTCATTATCTGTGATGTAAGAGTGGATGTGTTGTCTCAGTTGTGTTATCTGCTTGGACTAAATGCATGAAAACACCTTCATCCGCCAACGACTTGGTGGGAGTACTAAAACTCTAAAACCCAGGTCCACCTTCACCAGGCTCTGATCCGACAAGCCTGCCTCCAGTGTGTTTCATCTCATCACCTCCGAAAAACAGACACCCTTGAAAAAAGAAATAGTCAATGTGCGACAAAGCACCATGAGGGCAAGAGTGGAAGGTAAAGTCCCTGTCTGTGGGACGAAGTAGTCACCACACATCTAATGGATTATGATCCAATGAGAGATCCTGTATTAGGGTTCTGTCAGAGGGGTTGGGTGTTTCTGAATGCCGAGTTCTGTCCAGGATGGGGTCCTGAGTCAAATTCCAACCCCTACCTACATGCATCGGTGTGGGCCTAAAAACAGCCAAAATTCAAGAAAGGTGAGCTAAAAACTGAGGGGCAGATTTATGGAAAGTGGCGCTGCACCGAGTGCAGCACCACTTTCCCTGCGCCCCTTAGCACCCCCTACCACTACCAAATACGGCTCACCATGGTGCAGGGTAGGGGCAATAGAGTCATTTTTAATTACTATTAATGTACTCTGCAGGAGTAGTGCCAAACTGTTGGCGCTACTTCTGTAGAGTACATAGGGGGCCATTCTAAATAATGGAAGCCCCCTTTTAACACCTGCTCTTGAGCAGGAGTCAAAAGTGCCGTAATAAATGGTGCAAGGAAATCCCATAGATTTCCTTGCACCATTTTACCGGCTCCCCTAATGGGGGAATGCCCCCTTTGCATACATAATGCCTGGAGTAGGCATAATGTAGCGCAAAGGGTTACAGGGTGGTGCAATGCATGTATTTCGCCACCCTGTAAATACAGTGCAGTGATTTTGACCTCGTTGGGCCACATTACCGTCCAAATAAATTATGTTAATGTGACGCAAGGTGGCACTAGGGGATTACAAATATGCCACTGAGTCTTGTCCACATTAGGAGCATACACTGAGCCAATGGCCAACGTCTTGTTAAATACCTGTACCTTGGCCAAGACCCAGCGACCCTCATCATCTGACTTGATGACTTTGTAAGGAAGTCTACGTTCAGTCAGGATGACCAACCCACATCTCTTAGAGGAACTATGATAGCAGGATGCCTGCCGTTGGCCCCTAACTGCTTATTGCTGCTGATCACAGTGTCCACTCTTTCCCACTTGAGTTTAAGGGATTCCTTGGAGGATAAATGTCTTTCCTGAATAAGGGCAATACCCACCATTTTATGTTGAGATAACGTAGGATAGTTTTTACATTTAATATAATAAGATATGCCATTAACATTTGGGGTGATGACCAACAGAGGCTTCGACATCATAGAGAAATACCTGACTAAGACACTCAAATGCCCAGGCGATCTACAGTACAGGGAGATTAGGGCCAGATGTACAAAATACTTATTTAGAATTTCTTAAATAGCAACTCCTTAGAAATCGATATATAGGAAATGCAAAGTGGTATGTACAAAAATAGAGATTCCCTAATAGCGATCCGTACAGTGTAGGGATCGCTATTTAAGTAATACCAAACTATTTGTTCCTATGGGCCTAAGGCCCATAGGTACAAATGGTTTAGCATTTCCTAATTTGCAATTTCCTACTATGAAATTGCAAATTAGGAAATGCTAAAGCAAGGGTGACTTTCAACCTAAGGCCTCCCCTTGCTGTACCCCGAAAAAAGTGTGGTGCACATTTAAAAGCATGTGTGTGCTTTATTGCACTTAAAACAAAAAGCATTTCCGGGTGCTTTTTTTAAATTGACTTGAAGTCAATGGTAATTGCATTTCCTAAATGCTCATTTTGCATCTAGAAAATGCTTTGTACATGTGCCAGGAAACTGCAAATTGGAAATCCAAATTTGCGATCTCCTTATTAGGGAATTGCAAAATGCGATTTCTACACCGTGGGAATCGCAATATGCCCTAAAGGCCATTGTACTTAGAAAAAGGCTCTTTTGCATTTCTTAACGGAACAAAATGTGATTCGGCCCGTTAAGAAATTAAAAAGGCCTTTGTACATCTGGCCCTTAGTGACACTTGAATACATAAACCACAGTAGTTCTACAGGAGTGGATGGGTCTGTGAAAAGAAATACAACTAGAAGTGAGTAGACCTCAAGACCACCACCCAAAAGCGAATATTACCTTTTGGGGCATATTTATAATCCCCTAGCACCACCTTGTGCCACATTAGCATAATTATTTATGATGTTAATGTGGCCCAACGAGCCTGAAATCTCTGCGCCGTAGTGGAGCAATGCATAATGTATGCAAAGGGGGCATTCCTCCGTTAAGGGGATTGATAAAAAGGAACAAGGAAATTTATGAGATTGCTGCTCAGAGCAGGCTTTAAAAGGGGACTTCCATTATTTAGAATGGGTCTCTATATACGCTGCAGGAGTAGCGCCAACATTTTGGTGTTACTCCTGCAAAGTACATCAATAGCGTCATGAAGAATGGCGTTATTGCCCCCTAACTTGCGCCATGGTGCTCCGTATTTTAAATATGGCGCACACATGGTGGAGGTAGGGGGGCACTAAGAGGTGCAGGGAAAGTGGCACTGCACTCGGTACAGTGCCACTTTCCATAAATCTGCTCCTTTGTGTCTAGTAAAGCATGCAGTGATGTATATAGAGAGATTAAAACCAGTGCTAGACAGCAACGGAAGGTAAGATTAGAGCTAAAATAGATTGTTTTCTTGGGGAAGTACGTCAATGGGATCTGTGCGCAAGGTACAAGTTGTGATCTAACTTCAGTGCCTAGTCAGCTGTGCCATCAATCCCCCCAAATTTCCCAACCCCCCAAAAAAAGGGGATAAAGTGAACTGTGACAAGGAGTGAGTCAAGGGAGAAGGGGCATAGAATGTGAATGACAGAGAGCAGGGACACTGAATGGGGCATCTGAAAATGGGAAAAGAAACACTACTCTATAGCCTACGCCACATGATGGATAACAGACAACACGAAAAGATGAGATACGAGTAGACCGTTCAATTAATCACTGCTCCCATGATAAAGCAAGCTTACAAATGCTGTTCCAACTGCAGTGCCTCATAACCCTGAAGGATGAATCTCTCGGGCAGCGTCTGGTGTGGACAAACGGGAGTCAACTAGCATTTTACAGAACTTGATGATGAACAGGACATACAATATAGATAGAAGTGACTATTTCATTCATACTTGGAGCCGTCTTTAAGTGTTTCTTTGAAGGGAGACTGTTTATGGGGTGTGACATGTCCCTGTCTCTGTGAAGACTCTCCTGCTTGCCAGGTCTCTAATACTTTGGTTTGTGGAAGCGCTAATTTCCTGAGATTGCAGCATTTCAATGCTTACTACCCTTATGTGGGATGCTGAAACAATTGCCTATCGGGGTAGAACACTACACCCATGAAGGGAATGTGGTTGGAAAGATTTGGGCCCTCATTACAACCCTGGCGGTCTGTGTTAAAGCGGCAGTAAAACTGCCAACAGGCCGGCGGGGAAAAAAAATGGAATTATGACCGTGGCGGAAACCGCCAACATAGACAGCGACTTTAACACTCCGACCGCCACGGCGGTACAAACAAACAGCATGGTGGTCACGGGCAACAGACAGGCGGAAGACAATGTACCGCCCACACCATTATGAGAGGTCAATCCGCCATCTTTTCCGGGGCGGATTCAACGCAAACAAAAACACGGCGGAAATAGGATTTGGAAGGGAAAACACTCACCTCTACACACCCCTCGAGGAACCAGGACGCCATGGAGCCGGAACTCCACATACTCCCTGCCATTGTCTTCCTGCTCCTCTACCAGGAACACAACCGACAGCGGCGACGACCACTGTGAGTACTGCACCTACGACACAGGGGAGGAGGGAGGGAAAAGAGAGTGACACGCAGCACACAACACCCCCACCCCACCCTCACCCACAACAACACACACACTAATACATGCTGAAACAATACATTCCCCCCCAACCCCTCCTGGAAGAACGCAAGGACAAAAGTAAATGATTTGAACGAATGTAATCGTGTAAAATCCATTTGTCAAAAATATATATATACTATTAACAAATATGTACACCAAGAATTCAAGTCCATGTACTGCACCTACATAGTCTGTGGACCACTGGGCCCAAAATGCATGGGCGAGGCCCACACTCAATACCCGATCCAAACGGAGAGAACACTGCAGGGGCATCAGATCGAAATAAAACAGTCACCTCAGGGGGAAGGGGAAGGGGGGGCATCTCAGCCAGATGAGTGCACAACACCAGCTCCACGAGTGGGGCTCCATGCCCATTGAGGTATCCTGGGGAGTACAAAGCCACAGTCTCCCAAGTCTCTCCAGTGGGTGGTTTGCCCACTGCTTGCTCCTGGGGAGTGCAAAGCCACAGTCCCTCAAGTCTCTCCAGTGGGTGGTTTGCCCACTGCTTTATCCTGGGGAGTGCAAAGCCACAGTCTCTCAAGACTCTCCAGTGGGTGGTTTGCCCACTGCTGCATCCTGGGGAGTGCAAAGCCACAGTCTCTCAAGTCTCTCCAGTGGGTCGTTTGCCCACTGCTTTAACCTGGGGAGTGCAAAGCCACAGTCTCTCAAGTCTCTCCAGTGGTTGGTTTGCCCACTGCTTTATCCTGGGGAGTGCAAAGCCACAGTCTCTCAAGTCTCTCCAGTGGGTGGTTTGCCCACAAGTGTATCCTGGGGAGTGCAAAGCCACAGTCTCTCAAGTGGATAACAGTCTCCACTGGTTCTGGAGGGGGCTTTGTGCCCACAGTGCTTCATCTTGTCAAGGACAGAGGTAGTGGATGTCTTTTTCCACTGGTTCTGGAGGGGGCTTTGAGCCCAGAGTGCTTCATCCTGCCAAAGACAGAGGTGGTGGATTGTCTTCTCCACTGGTTATTGAGGGGGCTTTGTGCCCAGAGTGCTTCATCCTGCCAAGGACTGAAGTAGTGGATCTGACACTCTACTGATGGTGGGGCAACATGGAAGCTGCCCATGCCCCTGGAACTCACCACCAGCCTCGTACGAATGACCCCTCGGGATGGCAGCCATGTCTGCGGTGGTGCCACTGCCACAGGATGTGGGGTGGCCGCTGGCGGTGCTGGCGGCAGCCTCAGTAGCGGCGGTGCTTGCGGCGGTCATTGGGCAGCGGTGCTGGTGGGGGGCTCAGTGAGCGTGCTGCTGGTGGCAGTGTCCTGAGCGGTGGTTCTGGTGGGGGGCTCAGTGAGCATGCTGCTGGCGGCGGTGTCCTGAGCGGCGGTGCTGGTGGGGGGCTCGGTTAGCGAGCTGCTGGCGGAGGTGTCCTGAGTGGCGGTGCATGTGGCGGTGCCGGTCCTGTCCGCCGTGCAGGTTGGCGGCGACTTCCCTTTCTTCCTCTGGCCCTTCCCCACCTTGGATGGTGGAGCAGCTGTCTTGCCACTCCCAACTGTTGTCCTGGCTGAGCCCTTGGTGGCAGGTGTTTTGGCCTTCTCCCTTCGGGCTGTGGGCAACTTCTTTTGTTTTTGAGGTGGGGGAATGTCCTTGGCCTCGCTCCTCGGGACACTGACTGCCCTGCTGCTTGGCGCACTCCAGAAGCCGGTTACTGCTGGCACCACTGTTCCAGGGGATGTGGTGGCTGAGGTGCTGGGTTGGGACCTGGAAAGGTGGGCCGTAGGGGACGGAAAGGGTGGGGGAGGTGAAGGGAAGAAGTCAAGGTTTGACAGGAAAAGTTTTTTAGACACACTGGGATGGGGTGATGGAGGGGGTTTGGGAGTGGAGGAAGAGGCAGTGGTTGTAGGAGGTGTTCGTTTGCTGTTTTTGGGTGAATGTGCATGGGCTGGAGGCTGTCGTGAGGTGGATGGCTGTTGGGTGGGTGTATGACTGCGTTTGTGTAGTTTGGGAGGAGGGCTCACAGACACACTGGGAGAGGACACAGATGTGTGAATGGTAGTGGGGGTGGTGAGTGCACGTGAGCGGTGTGTGGTGATGGGCGTACTGGTGATGGAGGTAGTGGCTGAAGATGTAGTGCATGCAGGTGTGAGTGGAGATGTAACAGGGAGGGAGGAGGGAGACGTGGAGGAGGGGGACACAGTGGAAGCAGTGGATGTTGGTATGTGTGCATGGGGATGGTGCTTGTGTGAGTGCCTGTGGGATGTGTGGTGCTTATGTTTGCCAGAGCTACGCTTGTGTGTTGAGATGTGTGCATGCTGGTCTGATGGTGTGCTTGGGATAGGCTGAGGTACTGGGGACTGGGTCTGGGTGGAGGAAGTTGGAGGGGGAGGTTGGACACAGGGACAATGGCTGCCATCAGTGCTGTGGCCAGAGTCTGAAAAGCTCACTGTTGGGCTGCCTGACCAGAATGAATGCCCTCCAGGTATGCATTTGTCTGTTGCAACTGCCGCTCTACACCCTGGATGGCATTCAGAATGGTAGACTGCCCAACAGTGAGGGTCTCAGGAGGTCAATGGCCTCCTCACTGAGGGCAGCAGGGCTGACTGGGACAGGGGCTGAGGTGCCTGGGGCAAAGGAGATGCCCACCCTCCTGGGTGAGCGGCCACAGGGCACACCACTGAGGGGCTGCCGGGAGGGCGGTGTTGGTAGGGGGGGTGGCGGCTGTACCTGTAGATGCGGGGGGCACAGAGGGGGCCGCCACCGCAAGGGAGCTCCCATCAGAGGAGGAGTCGTGTCGCTGGTCTCAGCTCCTGTCCCCATCGTGGAGCTCCCCTCGCCCTCCGTCCCACTGGTGAATTCAGACTCCGTTGTCTGGCCCTCCAGGGCCATGTGGGATGCAGCTCCCTCCTGCTCCGGTGGAACAGCTCCTCCGCCTGACGATGCTAATGCACACAAGAACAACAGGGAGACCACAAAGAGGGGGGTAAAGAAAGTAGAAAGACATGTTCAGTGCATGCAATACCGCTACCGCTGGAGGACACTACAGACACAGCAGCCCTCTGTACTACGCCATGCACTTAGAGTTCCCTATTTGATTACAGGGACATGGGGTACAAGGCCTATGCCCGATTGCTGCACACATGCAAGTCACAGGAGCCTGACTAGGTGTAGATGGCTCTTACCACTGGTGGGGATGGGGTGCCACTGAGCCTGCCTCACAAAGGGTCCTTGCCTACAAAGCTCGCACTAGCCTAGGGGAACCCACAGCCCACCTTCCCCCACCCAGACACCTCCAATGTGCGCTGAATCAGATGGATTTGAGTGTACTCACCCCCTTGTGGCTGCTGTGATGCCCTCAAGAGCCCATCCAACTCCGGATAGGCCACCGCCAGGATCTGGAACATCAGAGGGGTCATGGTGCGACGGGCACCCCTCCCACGTTGGGAGGCCATCCCCAGCTGGGCCTCCGCTGTCTTCTTGCTCCAGCGGCGAATGTCCTCCCATCTTTTCCAGCAGTGGGTCCTCCGTCTCTGGTGGACCCCCAGGGTCCGGACATCCTTGGCGATGGCACGCCAAATATCCTTCTTCTGGTGGGTGCTGACCTACAGGAATAGTACAGGGGAAAAGGAAAAAATATAACCGTCCGGGCCATCAAAGTCATTGGCCCACATTCCCACCCTTGCCCTGACGCACATCCACTCACCGTCATTTCATGCACGCCTCATTCCCCCCCTTTCTCCAAACAGGCATTTCCCATACAGCATGCTCACAGTGTACTCACCTGTTTGTCTGGAGGACCGTAGAATAGCGTGTACTGGGGGAGGACCCCATCCACTAGTTTCTCTAACTCCTCCAATGTGAAGGCAGGGGCCCTTTCCCCAGACACTTGAGCCATCATTGCTTCCAGACAGAGGTCACAGCAGCACTTGCAGTGTAGGTCCTCTCCTGTCGAAGATTAGGTATCAAGTGGGTGAAAAGAGAGAAAATGTCAGTCACGTCCGCGGCGGTGCATACCGTCACCGCCGGCGTATATCGTCATTTGCTCCTCGCACCCATAGGGTCCAATGTTAACCAATGCAGGATTGCACCGCGGTCTTCGACAGCCTACCGCGACATTGTACAACTCCAGCGCAGTTACCTCATATCCTCTTGTCCCACCTTACAGGTCAGGCAGCCGCCATTTCAGGGGGCCACATGGCATCAATTTAAAATGTGTCACACATATCTAGGCCTTGCATACACACTAAGACAGGCACATGGCGGATTGACAAATGTGTGCAATAGATTTGTTTATTGCGTACCTCAGTGTTGGCTGACTCTGTGCTCGCTGTTCTCGTCCACAAGGCACGTCCGATGGGGCAAGTTAGGAGATGGCGGCATACTCCGGTGTACAGACCGCTGGTGGACCTGTCAACAATGGAAGAGCAACATGTAATTGTCACCTACAGACTTGATCGTGCCACAATCCAGGAACTGTGTGCCAAGTTGGAGCCAGACCTGATGTCAGCTATCCTCCATGCCACAGGAATCCCCGTCTAGTGCAGGTCCTGTCAGTACTCCATTTCCTGGCAAGTGGGTCCTTTCAAACAACAGTGGCCATTGCATCAGGGATGTCCCAGCCAATGTTCTCTAACGTGTTGTCCAGAGTGTTGTCTGCACTGCTGAAACACATGCGCAGCTACATCGTTTTCCCTCAGGTGGAGGATTTGCCTACAGTGAAAGGTGACTTCTATGCCCTGGGACATTTTCCCAACATCATAGGTGCCATTGATAGGACACGTGTCCTTGGTCCCCCCCCCCACAGGAGTGAACAGGTGTACAGAAACCGGAAGAGTTACCATTCAATGAATGTGCAGCTGGTGTGTTTGGCCGACCAGTACATCTCCCATGTGAACGCCAAGTTTCTTGGCTCAGTGCATGACGCTTACATTCTGAGGAATAGCAGCATCCCTTATGTGATGGGGCAACTCCAGAGGCACCGTGTGTGTATATGAGGTGAGGACAGGGACCCAATACAGTGTGAATAGTTGTCTGGGGTTGGGGTTGTCCCTAAGGGTTAGTGTGTGTCTAACAGTTGTCCCTCGACATTTGCAGGTGACTCTAGCTACCCCAACCTGTCATGGCTACTGACCCCAGTGATGAGTCCCAGGACAAGGGCAGAGGAACGCTACAATGAGGCACATGGGTGAACTAGGAGGGTTACAGAGAGGACCTTCGGCCTCCTGAAGGTCAGGTTCAGGTGCCTCCATATGACAGGTGGTTCCCTATACTACTCACCAAAGAAGGTGTGCCAGATCATCGTGGCCTGCTGTATGCTGCACAACTTGGCTTTGCGACGACAGGTGCCTTTTCTGCAGGAGGATGGTCCTGAAGGAGGTGTTGTGGCAGCTGTGGAGCCTGTGGACAGTGAAGAAGAGGAGGCAGAAGAAGAGGACATAGACAACAGAAACACTGTGATTCATCAATACTTCCAGTGAGACACAGGTAAGAAGACATTACTGCCTCCTACATCTGATACACTTGTTCTACCTCTCATCTGTCTGTCACTTTCACCCAGTGTATGGACCCTGATTTGTCACTTTCCCTTTCGATTTCACAGATGTGGGTCCCACTGTGTGACCTCTGCTATGTTTCCTCGTGGACTAGAGCTGTGTGACATAGGTATGT
Source organism: Pleurodeles waltl (assembly GCF_031143425.1). Lineage (NCBI taxonomy): Eukaryota > Metazoa > Chordata > Amphibia > Caudata > Salamandridae > Pleurodeles > Pleurodeles waltl. Next base: position 991,646,523 of record NC_090446.1, on the reverse strand, counting down.
TGGCAATACAATGAACATTGCTATTTCCCTCAGTTATTGCAAATGCACATTTGTGAAAAGCACACACTGACTCCAGATTGTTTTGCGATTTAAGGATGTTTATTTAAGGGCTAAATAGTGGAGGGTGTTGTAAAATGGTCAGGGGTGATGGTGAAGGAATGGCCATGACAGAGTCCAGTCTATTAGTCTATTAGTCTCACAGGTGCATAGTCCAAAGGGGCATAGGAAGTGGAGCTGGGGCAGTTTAAGGATGGACAGGGTGACAAAGTGGGACAGAAGGATGACGTTCAGGGTGGTCTCATTTCTTTGCGGGGGTCTTGGCATTGTTCTCTGTCTTTGTCCTGGATCTCAGGGACCGCTTGTGGGGTAGTTCTCCATCTGCAGGGGGTGGGGTGCTAGTGTCGTGGTCTTGTGGTGGTGCCTCCTGTCCACTAGCGCCGGCAGAGGTGGTGGGCAGTTCATCGTCCAGGCTAGTGTCAGGGGCCCCTTGTTGTGCCACAGTGTCCCTCCTGGTGTTCACGAGGTACTTCAGCACCCCTACAATGGTGCCCAGGGTGGTATTGATGGATTTGAGTTCCTCCCTGAACCCCAAATACTTTCTTCCTGCAGCCGCTGGGTCTCCTGAAACTTGGCCAGTACCGTTGCCACCGTCTCCTGGGAATTATGGTAGGCTCCCATGATGTTGGAGAGGGCCTCATGGAGAGTGGGTTCCCTGGGCCTGTCCTCCCCTTGTCGCACAACAGCCCTCCCATTTCCCCTGTTTTCCTGGGCCTTTGCCCCCTTAACCTTGTGCCCACTACCACTGCCCCCTGGTCCCTGCTGTTCTTGGGTTTGTGGGTTAGCCTAGGTTCTCTATAGTGGTGGACACACTGCTGCTTGACGTGTACTGGGGACTGAGGTATGGGCCCGCTGGGTGGGTGATGTGCTGGTGTTTCCTGAGGGGGGAGGCTCTGTGGTGGCCTGTGACTGTGTGAAGGGCACCGACTGTCCCGAGGTTCCTGATGGGCAGGGCTGGTCATCTAGATGCAGTTGGACAGAGATGCTGTCATCAATGTGGGCCTCTTCTGTGGGTGGAGTGGACATGTCTGGAACCTCCTATCCTGTGACTTTGGGTAGGGGTCCTGCAGGGGTGTAAAGGCATGATTATTGCATCTGTGTGTAATGGGTGGGTGACCCTGTACCCCAGTGCTTCCATTCATCTGTATGACCTTGTGTGATAATTGTTTAGGAGTCTGTGTGGGTATGTGTAGTGGCCATGCATTGGTGATGGGTGTCCATGTGTGGGGTTGGGCTCAGTGGTAGAGAGGACACAGACTCGGATTTCAGAGCCCTAGCAGGGTGTATACGTGGTTTATTTATTATAGGATGGATTTTGTAGTAATAATGGCAGTACGTCGTCTAGAGTTTTCTTCGTGGAATTTTTCTGTTATATGTGAGGGTGGTCTTGTAAGAGTCTTTTAATGGTCTTCTTTTCTTCCTTTTAGGTGGCGACCTTCAGGTGGCGTCTTCTGGGTCTCGCGAATTCTCGGAAGAACAAAGAATAGGTCCAGGTAAGTGGGACGGTAGCTTACAATCTCTGTTAATTTGTTAGTACAGGGGGAGTGTGGGGACAGGAATTATAGGAGGTGGTGTTTCAACTGGGGTTAGGACTAAAGAAGCAATCTGTTATTGTGAAAGCTCGTGATAGGGTGGGAGGGTGGTCTATGATTCCCCCAGTCCCCGGTACCCAGAATAGCCTTTCCTATTCTCTTCCTGCCCTCCCCAGTCTCCTTTTCCTCCCTCCAGCTCCCCCTTTCCCTTTTATTGGTGTTGCCCCTGAATAGGGCCCGTACCTTGTATAGCCACGACCCTCTTGGGTCGTGGCAGGATGTCTCTCTTCCTCTCGGCGGTTCTTCGCCTCTAGCCCCAGGGCTGGACTTCGTCTCCGCACTTTGTTCCGGTCTGATGGCGTCCGCCTCCTTCCGTTCGGCGTCCTCGCTCTTCTCCTCCTTCTCTGGGTCGGCTGCGCTGCTTGTCTCCTGCTCCTCCAGTTCTGCGCGCTTTCCGTCTGTGGCGTTCTCCTTTAGTGGAGACGCGGCAACCCTGAAGTCCGGTGCCGATCGACGTCTCCGCCCCCACGCGTCTCCTTGACGATGTGAAATGGGGACGGAGGAGGTGTGCGGCAGCCACCATGGTTGTTCGGCAGTAGGCGAGGTGAACGGGACCCGCCTACATACCCCATCCCATGAACGGGACTGGTAGAGGACCGTGGAGTCCGGGCAGCGGGAGAGAAAGTCAGCGGGACATTGCCGGGACCCGGGGATGTGACGGACCTGAAAGGTAAAGGGCTGTAGTTCAAGGAACCAGCGCAACACTCGGGCATTAGTATCCTTATGGGAGGCCAACCAGGTCAATGGTGCATGATCGGTATAAAGGACGAAAGGGCGACCTAAGAGATAATATTGGAGACACTCAATTGCCCATTTTATGGCAAGGCATTCCTTCTCGATAGTGGGATAGTTCGTTTCACTTGGCAATAACTTACGACTGATATATACAATGGGGTGATCATGTCCCTGATCGTCGGGTTGTGCCAAGACGGCTCCTAGGCCGACATTGGAAGCGTCTGTAAAAAGGTGAAAAGGCCTGGAAAAATCAGGACATCTCAACACAGGTTCGGTTGAGAGGGCTTCTTTAAGAAATTGAAAACCTTGGAGTTGCGAAGGAGAGAAAGAAGGAAGGGTGTTAGAATATTGCTTCTTTAACAGGTCAGTGAGGGGGGCAGTAATGGTAGAATATTGTGGTATGAATCGGCGGTAATACCCCACCAATCCCAGGAAGGAACGGAGTTCTTTCTTTTTTTGGGGGAGAGGTATCCGTCTAATAGTGTCTACCTTATCTTTCTGAGGACGCAACACTCCCATACCAATGACATATCCAAGATATGCTATTTGAGTCTGCCCTAGGACACATTTTGTAGGATTGGCGGTGAGACCTGCGGTTGCTAGGGCTGAGAACACTTTTTCTAGGTGGAGGAGATGGTCTGGCCAGGTTGCACTAAAAATGACAATGTCATTGAGATAGGCGGCTGTAAAGTCTTGAAAGGGCCGCAGGAGTCGGTCCATCAAGCGTTGAAATGTCGCAGGGGCACCGTGAAGTCCAAAGGGAAGGACGGTAAACTGATATAAACCCGAAGGGGTTACGAACGCTGTTTTCTCTTTGTCTTGTGGGGCTAAGGGAATCTGCCAATATCCCTTCGTCAGATCAATAGTGGACATAAAACGCGCCTGCCCGATCTTTTCTAGCACCTCGTCTACCCGGGGGATAGGATAGGTATCGAAGAGCGATATCTCATTGAGTTTTCTGAAATCAATACAGAACCGGACCGATCCATCCGGTTTAGGCACTAAAACGACAGGGGAACACCATGGACTCGTGGATGGCTCAATGACTTCTAGGGATAACATCTTTGTTATCTCTTCCTCTATAAGAATCTTTCTGGCTTTGGGGATTCGATAGGGCCGTAGGCGGACAGTTTGGCCCTCAGGTGTTCGAATATGATGTTGGACCAAAGATGTTTGTCCGTGAAGCTCTGAAAAGAATTTGGCATAATTCTGAATTAACTCCATTAACTCCCGTTTTTCCATCTCAGATAGGGAATCATTGATACAGGGGGGTTTTGATTTGTCTGGTTGAAGCGTGGGTCATAGTTCTAACCCTAGTGAGTTTGTCGGGGTTATCAGATATCCCCTAGCCGAAACGTCACTATCGTTCTCAGGATTCTCCTATTTCTTTAACAAATGATGTGGTAAATTTGGGTCCGTCTCGGGTGATCATTTAGTTCAATCAAATATGTAACAGGGGTGACTGCTTTTATCACCCGATACGGCCCTTGCCATTTAGCCAGTAGCTTATGTTCAGAGGTGGGTCGCAAGATTAATACCTTATCGTTGGGCTGAAGTACCCGCAGTTTGGTGCCCTGGTCATAATAATCTTTTTGAGCTTCTTGTGCTTTTTCTAAATGTTGCCTTACATCCTCCAAAACCGTCTGGAGGTGGGTCTTTAAATTGTGGATGTATTCTAGGATGGGTCTCTCCTCGTTGTTCTCCTCTTCCCACAATTCTGCCGCCATATCTAGTAAATTACGGGGTTGTCTCCCGAATACTAGTTCAAACGGACTATGCCCAGTAGAGGACTGTTCATGTGTCCTTATTGCTTACAACATTAGGGGTAGTTTCTGATCCCAGTCTTTTCCCGAGTCGTTCACTATTTTCCTCAAGAGGGTTTTGATGGTGCAGTTATATCGCTCCACTAAACCATCCGTTTGTGGATGATACACCGACGTCTTTATCTGTGTAATGCCTAGGGTCTTGCATATCTGTTTCATAAGTCCAGATATGAAGGGTGTCCCTTGATCGGTAAGAATTTCTTCGGGGAAGCCAACCCGGGAAAAAAATGTTATCATGGCTTGTGCCACCGCCTTGGTAGTGGTACTGGTAAGGGGAATTGCCTCTGGATACCTGCTCGCATAATCGACCAGGACGAGGATATGGGTGTGTCCTTTGGTAGATGGTAAAAGTGGTCCAACTAAGTCCATGCCTACTCGTTTGAAGGGTGTATCTATAATAGGTAATGGACGTAACGGGGCTCTTCCGATGGCTCCCGGTTCTACTAGTTGACATTTTGGGCAGTGGGCACAGTACCTTCGTATATGGGCATATACTCCTGGCCAGTAAAACCGTCTCAATAAGTATTCCTCTGTTTTCTCACGGCCACAATGACCTCCCCCCGGCTGGTTGTGAGCTAGCAATAGTACCTGAGTCCGGTAAGGCTCGGGAACTACCAGTTGTCTCTTCTCGCCATTTACTGTTGTGGTTACTCTATACAACAACTTCTTGTGCACTATAAAGTGGGGACCTACCTCTCCGGTAGAGTAATTTTTGGCACTCCTCCAGGCGTGCTCGAGGGTGGGATCCTCGCGTTGGCTTATTCTAAACGACACTGGGGCGCTGGCTATATTGGCCACTGTTTTCTCTACTCCCTTCTGTCCTTGCTTAGCAGTAAATTTCTGTTTTTCTGCTCTCTTCTCTTTTCGGGTTAACTTTTTCCGTTCGGGGGGGCTATAGATGGGGGTATCTCGAAATGGAGCAGCAACAAACCAATTATCGATAGGGTTGTGCTTCCGTATTTGGTCCAATATATCATTGAATCGCTGGTAATCAGTCCCAATGACACACTCTTCTATTAAGTTATCCATGAGTCCCATGGAGAGGAAGTCATGGTAGGTGTTCCATTCTACTTCTACCACTTCAAGGGGATACTGAGCTCGGTCCCCATGGATGCAACATATCGTCACCCATTGATCGGGATTGGGATTGACAGACTTGATTATATCGCAACGTATCACTGATTGACTACATCCGGAGTCAATTAAGGCCATAACCAATTGTCCATTTATCTGAAGGGGGTGTTTGAATGAGGCATCACTTTTCCCCAGGCACAGGACTCTCCCTCGAGTAACCCCTATCTCCATGGGTTCCACTCCCTCATGTTTTTTTGGACAGCCTCGGGCTATGTGGCCCCACTCCCCACAGCTGAAACACTGAGGTTGTTGCATGGGATTTCTCTTGGTACCCCGGGAGGATCCGGGCTCCTCAGTGGTTCGTCTTGTTGTATATTGAGGAGGAGTTATAGGCATTTTACCCAGGAGTCTGGGGTTTTGGCTCTTCACGTCCACTGACCTGTGATACGCGCATGCCAGGTCAACGGCTAGTTCGGTGTCTATTTTAGGGTGCTGTCTTATCCAGTTCCGGGTGCTTGTAGGAAGGGAATCTAGGTACTGTTCTAAAATGATGGCCTTAATAACATCTTCACGGTCAGTCCCTAAGGGCCCCAGCCACTTCAGTCCTAGGTCCTTCACCCGGTAATAAAATGTACGTGGGTCTTCATTTAACTTTGCAAAATTTTGTCCTGTACTCAGTATCATGTCCCACTCGCTCCAAAATACTTTTCTTAATATCGGAATATGGGGTGGTGCCACCCGGATTTGCAGCCTGATAAGCGGACTGCAGAGTGCCTGTCAAGAGGGGAGCGATGTATTGGCCCCACCGGTTTTCAGGCCATTGAGCTGATGAAGCTACTCTTTCAAAGTTCGTAAAAAAAGAATCGGGATCCTCTCCCTCCTGGTATTTTTGTAATACCGAACTTGGCACATTCGGGTGCTCCTTGCTGGCAGCAATTGTGTCGGTCAGTTTTTGAAGAGCGGTCTCATGAACCAATTGATTATTGGCCATTATAGTGGCCTGACTTTTTAAGGCGGCTTGAAGGGCCTCCCTGTCCTCTTTGGCCTCCCTTTGTTGCGCCTCCCATACTAATTGGAGGTGGCGTTGACCCTCCGCCAGTTGTTTTATCATGTCCTCGAGGGTGGGTTTCTCCTCCATAATTTTTCAATACCTCTGTACGCCCGGTATGGAGTGTTTAGCCCAACTCAGATCCCACTTCTGACACCACTGTGGGGTTGGGCTCAGTGGTACAGAGGGCACGGACTCGGATTTTAGAGCCATAGCAGGGCGTATACGTGGTTTATTTATTATAGGATGGATTTTGTAGTAATAATGGCGGTACGTCGTCTAGAGTTTTCTTCGTGGAATTTCTCTGTTATATGTGAGGGTGGTCTTGTAAGAGTCTTTTAATGGTCTTCTTTTCTTCCTTTTAGGTGGCGACCTTCAGGTGGCGTCTTCTGGGTCTCGCGAATTCTCGGAAGAACAAAGAATAGGTCCAGGTAAGTGGGACGGTAGCTTACAATCTCTGTTAATTTGTTAGTACAGGGGGAGTGTGGGGACAGGAATTATAGGAGGTGGTGTTTCAACTGGGGTTAGGACTAAAGAAGCAATCTGTTATTGTGAAAGCTCGTGATATCTGTGATTCCCCCAGTCCCCGGTACCCAGAATAGCCTTTCCTATTCTCTTCCTGCCCTCCCCATTCTCCTTTTACCTCCCTCCAGCTCCCCTTTTCCCTTTTATTGGTGTTGCCCCTGAATAGGGCCCGTACCTTGTATAGCCACGACCCTCCTGGGTCGTGGCAGGATGTCTCTCTTCCTCTCGGCGGTTCTTCGCCTCCAGCCCCAGGGCTGGACTTCGTCTCCGCACTTTGTTCCAGTCTGATGGCGTCCGCCTCCTTCCGTTCGGCGTCCTCGCTCTTCTCCTCCTTCTCCGGGTCGGCTGCGCTGCTTGTCTCCTGCTCCTCCAGTTCCACGCGCTTTCCGTCTGTGGCATCCTCCTTTAGTGGAGACGCGGCAACCCGGAAGTCCGGTGCCGATCGACGTCTCCGCCCCCACGCGTCTCCTTGACGACGTGAAATGGGGACGGAGGAGGTGTGCGGCAGCCGCCATGGTTGTTCGGCGGTAGGCGAGGTGGACGGCACCCGCCTACACCATGCTTTGTTGTTGCATGCAGGGCCTGGTGATGGGATGTGTGCTTTGTGATAGTGGGACATCTGTGAGGAGTTGGAGTGATGGGGGGTGAGGGCGAGGGTGGGGGTATGTGATAGCATGCAGGTAGGGTGGGGGATGAAGTAGTGAAAGATTTAACTTACCAGAGTCCATTCCTCCAGCTACTCCTGCGAGGCCCTCAGGATGCAGAATAGCCAAGACCTGCTTCTCCCATGTTGTTAGTTGTGGGGGAGGAGGTGGGGGTCCTCCGCCAGTCCTCTGAACTGCAATGTGGTGTCTTGAGACCACGGAACGCACCTTCCCCCGTAGGTCGTTCCACCTCTTCCTGATGTCATCCCTAGTTCTTGGGTGCTGTCCCACTGCGTTGACCCTGCCCACGATTCTGCGCCATAGCTCCATCTTCCTAGCTATGGTGGTGTGCTGCACCTGTGATCTGAATAGCTCTGGCTCTACCCGGATGATTTCCTCCACCATGACCCCGAGCTCCTCCTCAGAAAACCTGGGGTGTCTTTGCAGTGCCATGGGGTGGTGTGGGTGATGTGTGAGGTGGTGTGTGTTGTGATGTGTGGGGTGATGTTTAGGGGTCTGTGGTATTTTTTGCATGGATGTGAATGTGTGATGGTGTTGTGTGCCTCTGTATGCTGATGTTGTCTTTGCTGTGCTGTCTCTCTGGCCTTCGTCAACATTTTTGGTAGTAAGGGTTTGTGGAGAATGTGGGTGTGTGTTTTATATTGTATTGGGTGTGTGGGAGTGGTGTGTGTATGTGTATCAGGTGTTTGTATTTCGATTTGTCCAATGTGGTAGTGTTTTGTAAGAGTGTGTGTATTTTGAGCGCGGCGGTGTGTACCGCCAATGGAATACTGCGGTTGAAAGACCGCCACGTGGATTCGTGGGTCGTGATAGTGTGGGTGTATTCCTGTTGGCGTGATGGTGGAGGTTTTGTTATCGCCAGTTTATCGCTGATCTTTGGTGTGGCTGACTTGTGTGGGTGTCTAGATTTTGGCGGATTCCGAGCTGTGGGTCGTAATACCTGTGGCGGAATTCCACGGGCACGGAGGTGTGTTGGTGGTCTTCTGCACGGCGGTAAGCAGCATTTACCGCCAATGTTGTAATGAGGGCCTTTGTCTTTATTTTGATCCTACGTGGGAAGTGTTTTCTTGTCATGCGTGATGACCGCCAAGGTGTGTTTATCATGTTATGGGACATGTCACATAGCAGTGTGGAGGATGATGAAGCGTGAAAGACAGATGGATACTTTTAAGGTTTACAGTATCCTTGTAGCTTTGAACAGCTCTGCAGGTCCCTTTATCATATTTCTTATGGTATGGTCTGATTATTACTGCACTGAGTTGTCCAATCAGAGATTGTGTGTATAGTTGTGGTCCTGAAATTGCAAGGTTTGATGGACAAAGAAGTGGAGAGATCTCCTGGGATGGGTATTTTCTATTATCATCCCATATCTGAGTGTCTTTGTGCAATATGAAGCGGTCAGATTGTAATGATGTTTGGGAGCCTCATTGATGAACTATATTAAAGTCCTCTGAATTGTCCAGCAATGTTTAACAGATCTCTTCCGTTATTCAATGCCTTTTCATTTGTAATATTTGACTGTATAGTGCTGATGATGGACAACTCTCAAAGCAGATTTGCTATTTGAATTGCTGTAGCCTGAAGGCACAGTTTCAATTCACAAGGGTGACTAGTACAATTCAAAATAAAAAACAACTGTCCTTTTTCTTCATGTCAAGAAACCTAAAAGGGTTCTATGCCTGGTATAAGCACTCTTGACAGCTAGGAAAGAAAACTCTAAAAAACAGTTCTGTTTTATTATAATTAAATGTGCTGGTTACATTTTTTAAATTTTAAATTGTTATCTCAGGTATACAACTGCACATTAAGGTGTGTTTTTGCTATTGTTATGTGTGTAATTTATGCTTGCAATAAAATAAATACCACAGCACTATCCTTTTACGGCCTGACCTGTTGGGTTTGACATTGCTTGTTAATTTAGAACAATCTACCCTCAGTGAGTGGAATGTCTCTCTAACATTTTAGCTCTTCTGTTTCTTGCTTTAGGCTCTCTTCCTTGTTAGACGCGATCACCTGCTGCATAGGCCTATCATTTGGGCATAAGGCCACTATTGACTGTTATAGCCATCAGCAGTGGGCTATGGCGTTGCAATACAACATAGCACAGGTTTCGCATGCACTGTAACTGTAGATGTACCTTAAAACATACAATTATGGCCTGAAACACAAAGTACTCTACATGCACACCTTTAATTCTTGACTCAGTAATTTAGTTATGCAGAGCCATTTTTTCGTACCGTGTTTACCACATTTGTATGATGTCTACACACTTCACTTGTCTAATATTCTTATCCACCACAGAAAGCATATATGGGGCCTCATTATAAGTTTGGCAGGCCGACTGTCAGCCTGACAGACATGTGGGAAGGAGGCCGCTGCGGAGCCGGAGGTCTCCCCCCGGCCAAATCATATGTTTCCACTGGGCTGACCGACCAAGGATCCCATCCCCTGTGACCAGCCTAAACATTTACATCCTCATTATGAGTTTGGCGGTCCGAACGCGGGACCACCAAACTCATGGGGAGGATGCAACCACCATGGTGGTAACATCCCTCCCCGCCCTATTACAATGTTTGCGCTGATCTGACCGGTGGGAACATTGTAACAGATCGTTCTTGCTGGTCAGACCAGCGGGAACAGTGCTACTCGATATCACTTGGCTCCCCTAAAGGAGCTGAGTGCTATCTTATAGCACAGAGGGGACTGGCCAGCACCCTCGGAATTCGCACTGTCTGCAATGGAACCTGAAAGCAACCTTGCTGTAACAGGCTTGAGACTGTAAGATATGTGTAATTTGAGGGATGGTATTGTCCCCTACATGTATAACTTTGGGGATAACGTCACTCTATGAAGTCTGAGTCCATGCTAGCATTTGTGTACACTTTGCCTGCTTGAATAGTTATGATTTGAGTAATATGAACAAAGCCCTAAAGTCAGAAATTGTTACTTCCATTTTGACCCCCAACTAGATAAACCTCAATTCGGCGTAGAGCACTTGGATATCTATGAAATTTGTACACATATATACAGTGTTACTGAAAAGGTTACAGAGTGCCCCATCACTTTCTTAAGTGAAGTACATTAATAAAAAAATAGTCCTAAATATCTTTCTTCTTTTAAGTTTACTGATGTTCAAGTCTGTCTCTTTTGTTTCATCCTCTATGGTTGTAGGTCATTCAAGTCGAGACAAGGAATTGTACTTTGGGGATGTGAAATTTGTACCACTTATTAAATCTAAATTGTCCAGTTCGAGCATCCTCAGGATGTTTCGTTGTCCGGGGCCTAGTTCTTCTTATTATGGATACCTGAGACCTGGCCAAAACAGACATGAATGAGTGAAAATGGTCAATAAAGTCAAATGTGCTCCAAATATGTTTGGCCCAGAGCCCCCAAAATTATTTTTAAAACTTCCTCTTTCCAGGCTGAAAATGGGCTGAGGTTGACTGTGTTCTCTTATTGAGGGGGCCTTGTCTGTCAATATGGATGGATCATTCTCATGAGGAACAGGGTCAGGACGGATTTGCATAAGGGGGGGCCATTGTTTACAGTGGCACAGTGGATAAAAAGATATGGGTTGGGCTGCACCCATTTTCTTTTGTATGATTAATCTATTTTGCACTTCTTTTCCATAACCTATCACAAGGCCAGGCCAATTTGTCATTCCTCTTTAAATTCTTGAATGTTTACTCTCAAATAAGCACCCTAGTTGTAAGCGGAAACAATTGAATCTTTCTGTACATCAGAACTTCATACTTGCTTCTAAATCTATGGCATAACCTGTATCTTCTTACTATTGAGGTGACCACCATCCTTGACTCCCTGGCTCTTTTATAAGGTCAGCTGAAACAAAAAGCATGCCACAATAAGGAAAATACTTGGTTTGCCAAAAATCGTGTAATCCTTAAACTTGAATCCTTTTGGGCTGAACGAGGCTTAAAGAAAAATTATTTTCCACATTCCCATAGTATTTATCAGAAGAAATATATAGACATACTAGGAAGGTAGAAAAACGCTATTATTGTAACCACATTTTCAATTCCTCTAGCAAAGTGCAAGCGTTATTGAGAACTGTCTCAAATTTTACTAGTCTACACGCCCTAAATTCTAGCGTTTTACTCCTCCACAAAATTCTGTGGAGAATTAGCCCATTTTTTTTTGCAACAATGTGACATCTTTTTGAAGTGATATTGAAACAGAAGCTTTGTCACATCCTCAGGATTTTTCTTTTCTTTGTGTGGTGCATTAGTCCCAATTTCTCTCTTTGATTCTTTAACTCCCCTAGCTTTTTTGTGAACTTCCCTTATTCCTTGATTTGTCTCACCCCTTGGGCTCACCACTTGATGCATGTCTATGTTGACTGTTGAAAAAAGGTGGCTCAAGTATCACTAACATCTTTGACTCCTGTTCAAAAGCTCTTGGAAGTCTGGCATAGTCCTAGGCACTTGGAAAAAAGCAATACTTTCAGCCCTGTTGAAGTAATAACACATTGAATCTTCATCTCCGTACAGTTTCAGACCTATTTCCTTTCTCCCTATTAGAAAGGGGAGGTGTTGATGACATAGGTATTGGAAATGTGGTCCTCTTGATTTGTCTGCCATCTTCAACACCACTGGCCTTCTAGTGCAGAAGCTTCAAGAAACTAGCTGTTAGGGCAAAGTCTTTTCTCAAAAAGTTGGTCTTTTTCAATTTCCCTCATTCCCCGTGCCCCTTTACTAAGCGCACCCCAAAGCACTAATCTCTCCCCTCTTTCTTCAATGTTTGTATGTTACAGCTTGCTCATGTGCTATACACACCTGGTGCAAAATTCTATATGTAATTAGATGACTTTCAACATCTCTTCAGTCCTACTCAAAATAATTCATATGTGACTCACATTTTTTCCTGACATATGGTAGTATGATGGTGGTTGTCCTTAAACTTCTTTAAAGCCAAATTATTTAAAGAATGAAGTGCTACTAGCTGATACTTCTTTTCCATACTAGAACAATATCAAATGGCCAATATCCATGGGCTCCAAATTGGTCAGGAAAGTATTAATGTTCTACAAGTACTAAGAGACATATGGATTAATAATAAATATGGAAAAAACAAAGAACATTATATTTGCGCCTATATCTAAGCCATTGTCTTGGAATGCAGTTAAATCAAACTTTGACAGAGTGGCTACCTATACATAGTTAGGCTTAAATCTCCAGGAAAATCTCAAATGGAACAGGTAAAACACGGAAGTAAGAGATACACTTTTAAATGACTCCACACATTGTTAGGCAGGTCCCATGGAAAGGGAAGTCATTAGTTTTAGATTTTTTAAAACCAACCTCTAACTTTGGGAGTTTGTTTTTGAAAAACAAAAAAACATGATAAAAGATAAACAGACACCCGTCAATGTGATGGTACCATTTGTCATATGTTTTATACATTGACAGAAACTACTGTGACAGAATTTCCTGCCAAAGACTAGTATTGTCCTGAGGGCTGGCGGAGATCTGTAAATGGAGAGCAGGGTTATTCCAACAAGTCAATGGAGCAGGTTACTCTGTCACCTTGCTAGAGTAAAAGCCATACGCCACACTCGAAATCAGAGCCTCAGATCTCAATAAACTTGTACTGTATTGATTATGTATGTGAAAATCATTGTTTCTAAACCAGCCCGGTCAAAACCGCTAACAATCTGTGGAATATTCTAGATGAAAAGTTATAATTAAAACCCCATATTTGCAGTATCCAGCTCTAGTTTCTATCATCTAAAATAATTTTTCTATCCTGCCTTTAGTGGACCCATAGTTCCATTCCAAGGTTGATCTTGTGTTCACTCAGTCTAGGCTAGATTATAGTAACAACATCTACTTGTAATTTTCTGCCTCCTTTCTGGGTCACCTTCTCTTCAACTTATACAAAATATAGCTGCCATCCTGCTTACTGGCTGCATCTCTCTCCTGTCCTCTGTGTCTGTATTGGCGTCCAGTCAATAAGTGCATACAACTTAAAGCCTTAACCGTTGCCCATAATGCAGTGTATTCTTTCCCCACTCCTTTTTGGTCCCTAAATTTAATCGACATGTGCCATCTTGTTTTTGTGCTCTGCAAATCAAGTTTTTCTTCATCCCCCTCTTTCCCACAAAGTTTGTTCAGATGAGAAAGCAGGTTTAATAGCTGCCACTAGGCTATGGAACCTCACCTGCTTTATCTTTGGAGTCACTATTCTTTGTCAATTTTTTTGAAATCAGTTAAAGATCTGTATTTTGTTTAGTAAACTCTTTTTATTGAAAAGAAAGATTCATACAGCAGGGTTACAAGAATCGAGTATCATTATATTCTCATGGACCAATGAAACATTGCATTATAGAATAAAGCTCACAATTAGTACATAAGAGGCGCTTTTTTGGCCCAGCCACATTTAGAAAGGTTGTATGTACCAGATTGATACCAAACCCCCTAGGTTAATTCTCCCAAAGCTTCCTGCGACACCAGCCCAGATACTTCTCCCAAGCTCACCATACATTTCTCCATTTTTGGGGATACCCCATCCCTTGTAGACCACACGCTCTGCCCTCTGTCACCAGTAAATGTCCAACTCCCATCCTGCTATGTCGGGGGGCGGTTGGCCTGCCCCAAGCTCATACTGTGTTACGTTTTGCTGTCCCTGCAACCAATCTGAACCAAATTTCATAATATCTAGGCCACCTTGTTTCCTCTTTTATCCACAGTAGCAGTCACCTGGGGTCCAGAGGGATCGCCAGCATGAAGACATGTGACATTACCTGTATTATTTTCTACCAATTATTTTATGAATGGACACTAACATAGGATCTGAAAGAAAGAGCCCTCCTCATCACAGCCCATCAGGCACAATGGAGTGGACACTGCCTATCTTGTGCAACAGCGACTGCGGGTAGTAGGACCTATGCAATATTTTGAGCTGAACCAGCTGAAAGTGGGCACATATAGCTATCTCCAGGTGGCTCCTAAAGGCTTCCACCCTCTCCTCATCATCCATGCTGCCAACATCATTCTCCCACTGAGCCCTCAATAGTCCCATCGGATCAGGTGAGTTATTAGTCAGTTTGACGTATAGCACTGATACACTTTTCTCTGGTATTTGTGTGGCAAGTACTCCGTCTTCTAAGGGGGAGGCCTAGGGTAATTGCTCACCTTCCTGAATGTACTTCCTGAGTGCATGTCCTAATTATAAGTATCTGAAGTGTTTTGTGAGAGTCATGTCATATTCCTGTCAGAGGTCTTCAAAGTGTATTATTGCTTGTCCTCTCCAGACATCGCTCAGATGTTCTACATAGATCAACTCCCACCTCAAGAATTCCTTCAGCCCCCTTACTTCTGACAATAGATCACTATACCAAAACTGGGTCATGCCGTAAGTCCCCCCCATCCCATGTAGCTGATGGCTTAACTCCAGTACCGAACCAGAACTTGGGTGTGGCTCGGTAGCTTCCTTTCTTTTTTACCATAATTTAATAGTGCCTTGTGCCAACCTCTGCCCTTCATGAATCTGTCGACCTGATGATCCACGAAGGCCCACTCATTAACTATGAGAAGTTGCAAGGCCCATTAATACTTCTGGAGATCGGGTACCAGGCCGCCCAAAGACTCTCCTGTGGCCAATGCTATCCTTGATGCACCACCTCTCTACAATAGCTGGTGGATCTCCCATTCTATGTTCTTGAAAACCACCAGAGAGATCTTGTAGGGTGTATTCTGTAGAATATATAGAAACCGTGGTAAACTCATCATTTCGTAGAGAGCCGCTCTGCCCATTAAGTCAGTGGAAGGCTATGCCAGTGAATTACATCATCCCAGAGTCTTTCCAGCAGGGGTGTTATGTTTCTACTGAGGAATTCCCAAGGATCTTGAGTGACATAAATACTCAGGGACTAGAATCGCCCTGTGACAAGTGGTGCCCCACAAACCCAGGGTAGCCAAGGGGAAGTCCCCGAGATAGGATGTCATCAACGGATAGGGAGATCCCTTCCTCCCAGCTTCCAGGTGACCCCATCCCCTGTGTTAGCAGATCCTGATGGATTCGTGCTGCTAATGGCTCGAGCCCCAGAGCAAAAATCATGGGGAAGAAGGGACTTCCCTGGTGCATACCCCTATGCAGCCCAAAGCTGTGGGACACCACCACATTGACCTTTACCCTGCGCCAAAGGAGAACTATAGACCAGCCTTACCCTGGCTCAAAACTGGGGCCAAAAAACAAATTTCACCAGGGTCCCAAATATGTCATTCCATTTGATGGACTCAAATGCATCTTGGTATCAAAGGCCAAAGACTTGTATTTTCAGTCAATAATTTCACTAGCCATGTCAGCCCACAGCTTTTCCCAGATATCAGCACCATAAAGCTTCTGGAGATAACACATTATATAAATAACAAATAACATAATAACTAAGACTGACATGACAGAAAGATAACCAAGTGCATAACATTAGGTACCGAAAGTTTAGTGCTCATGCCAGTGACAGATTTGACAAAAAACTCCTGGTTTGCATCTAACTGCAAAGCTTTCTACACTGAAATTTGAAGTGTAAGTGACCAAAACACAGAGCAATTAGGTTTTACCACAACACCTGAACAACAATACAAGCATGTCTGAGAAATAGGAAAAACCTCTCCAATGCACAAGAATATTTAATGACGTTAGTACTCCTCTTTATCACTGCTTTGTGGTATAAATTACACAACATGCAGAAAAAAAGAGTTAGCAGATGACAATGCATGGAAACAACATTTCCCAAACAGCTACAGCACCAACCCCAAGACACAATTAACACCCGCCAATGTAGACAAGAGTGTAGATAACCTAAAAAGGGAGGTTAAATACATTATTTGAGATGGCAGTGACAATAACAGAGCAAGAGCACCAACTAACGAATAAAAAGGCAGGCAAAGTACCTGAAATAAATGCAGTGATTAACAGAGCAGTCAAATGCAGCACTCTCCTATCGTAATTGATAATGTGGAAGGTATTTACTCTAGAACTTACTCAGTTCCTCAAATCATGATGATAAAAACTTATCACAGCTCTGTAGACCTACTAAATTTTTAAAATCTCAATACATGATTGGAGGGAGTTTGGAAGTTGTGTGGTTTTGGCAGGGGGCTTAGCCTGACCCCATTGCTCTCACCAGCCTCAAGGTGGCTATGGAGAGCAGGTGGGACTTTTTGCCAAATACTGCCGATAGCAGGGCGGTTCCGACCGCGTTGTTAAGGCATGCATAGTTCCGGCATACAATCCATGGAGAGGTTGCAAAGCCTCTGATGGACATCAACCATGCACATTCTCCACACATGAGCTGGAAACCCACTCTGCATAAGAGTTTGCAGCTTACATAGATTCCACCTATTGATATTGTCTCTTCACTGGGAGATTGTGGAGACAGAGCTGTTATTATTTGACAGAGAGCGAGTTGATAGGACTGCCTATGTAGCAAAATGGGGATCACCTTAATCCTAACAAATACACAAGTACCTGCATAAGTAAGAAAAGAGGAATTAAAGGAAAACAGGCTACATTTAAAGAGAAAAAAATGAAATGTTTCAGTTTAATTTTTTAAGAGAAGGCAGTGGTCCGTGGTACCACTTTCTGCTCTTAAAAAAACATTTTTGCATCCATTCACAAAGGGACCCCTTCACCTTTGTGAAAGGGTTAGCACCAATTTGAAGTTGGTGCTAAGTATGATTGTTTTGCGACTGCATTCACAATCACAAAACAATCATTCATACCATTTAGATTCGGTATTAGGAAGGGACGCCTTGGACACGCCGCTTCCTAAAACAGAATCGCAAAACCCAAATTGTGATTCGGTAACAAGTTACCTAATCACAGTTTGGGCTTTGTACATCCCAAAAAACACTTTTCTATTTGCAAAAGGGCAGATTCTGCGAGTTGGCCCGTTTGTGACTATAAAAATGCTTTGTACGTGTGGCCCCAAAGTCTTCTATTCTGGCAATTCACAAAAAGTTCACCAACAATGCTGACCAGGTAGAACATGAGTAGCACCCCCAAATATTTAACATGGAAAATGAATCACAAGTTTTCAAAAACACCTACAGAAACTCAACAACAAATCCATTCACATTAAAGACTGATAAACTATGCAATATGAGAAGCTGCATATTGCCTTATTGTGTACCATAGCTGGCTATACCGGCCATTAAAGGCCCTCTCCAGCATTTGGCAAGGGCCTTTAACAAGAGAGTGGGCCTTTAATGGCCAGCATAGCCCAGCTATGGCGGGATATAAGGCTATTAGAATATTCCGCCACTAGAGGGCAGAATGTTCTAACAAATATAACAAAGGCTCAGGGATTGACATCCCCTCCGGCTCTGTGATGCCTTGGTTCATAGCTGTTGCTGTGAGACAAACATTAGAATGTTGGAGCTCCAGGGTTTCACCAGTAATTGGAAACCAGGCACACTCCATTGTCTTCAATGGAGCTCCCAACATTCCAATGTTCTAATATAGCCTTATAGCCCTCCATAGCAGGCTGTACCGGCCATTAAAGGACTGCTCCAACGTTAAAGACTCGAGGTGAAGGTGAAGGCCTTTAACAAGGGAGCAGGACTTTAATGGACGGTATATTCCAGCTACGAAGGGCTATAAGGGTATTAGAACATTCTGCCACCAGAGTGCAGAATGTTCGAATAAATAAAACAAAGGCCTCATGGAGTCCGAGGGGACTGAAATTCCTTCAGACTATATGAGGCCTTTATTCACATCTGTTGCTGTGTGAAAAACATTGGAATGTTGGCGCTCCGGGCTTCTATCAGCCACTAGAAGTCCCGAGCACTCCATTGTCTTCAATGAAGCTCCCAACATTCCAATGTTCTAATAAGGAATTACATCCAACTTGGAACAGAGACTCAATCATAAAGCAAAATGAAATGTTACTAAGGGCTAGATATAACTATAGTTTAGCAGAATGAGCACAGTGAAGAAGACCATATAAACAACAGCACAAATACAACGATGGAAAGAGCCCTGCAAATTGAAACCAGATCACATTTGATCACATGTGATCTAAGCTTTGTAGGCACTTGTTGGTCTGTGACTAAACTAGAGGCATAAAATTCCTCAAGTAAAATTAAGGCAACATCTATAAACATATAAGCTTGTAATTTCAATAAAATGTTGCTATATGACATTGTATAAAACTTTTTTCTATCCTATTGTTCCCTCTGATTGTACATTTGCTTGTTTAATGGATTTACCTAAATCCTTTTGTACAAAGCATTGTCAGTCCTCTTTTGGCTGAGAATCTTGTAGTTCTTAAAAGCAACTGACGCCTTCTTACCACAATGTATAAAAACATTGTTAAAGGGACCTGAGTCAAAGCCTTCATCCTAAAACAGTGTGTAAGAGGGATATTGTTACCATCATTTCATATGTATTGTTAGAAAACACAAACCAAAACCAAGGGTCAAAGTGGACTTAACAGGAAAAGATGAATCAAAACCAAGCACGTTTTATTTATGTTCAAAGTATAGAGATTGCTGGTATCTCAAGTCCCACAATTTGCCCTCATAGAGTGACAAAGACTTAACACCAAAGAAGGCGAGGCAGATAATTACCACGTGACCATAAGTTGAAGGCAACTCTAAGAATGTATTCAACTGGTAAGGAACTTAGCCATACATAGCATATACAGAATTGTCAAAGTGTTGAGGTAGAATGTGATTGAGTTGCCAATCAGTGCAGTCTCTTGGTCATCACAGAATTATATTGCACCTCTGTGTATCTATTAACTACCCTTGTAGCAGAATTCTTCAATACTTGCAGCTTTTGAATAGAGCATGACAAGTAATTAATTTTCAAAGAAATAATAGCCATGTGAATAGTGACCTTATCTTTCTTGAAGAGAAAAAGACATAGTACCTCATTACGAGTTTGGAAGTCTTTTGAGAAGACCGCCACAGTGGCGGATGCCAAAAGAAAACGCCATGTTAGCGGTAATTCGACCCCCGTATTGGGAGTTACACTGTAAAATCTGCCAAAAAAACAGCCAAATTTCTGAAACCAAGAGGACACTGGAGGACGAAAAGGAGACCGCCCCAGCACCACCAGCACGACAAAAATCGTCCCTTCAGATTGCGATCCACAAATCATGACAGCAGTTCTTCCATGGTGGAAAACCATTGGCGGTGTGAACCACGGCGGCCTCAACTCACATCACACTGAACATCACACCACATTGGGTAGTTAGAATACCCCACACCTGATACACATCCACACACCTGACACACCTACTCACTGCACTATATTACAGACCCCTACACAACCCACAATCCATTGCAATCAAAACGCCACACACAGCAGCAAACAACCAGCATTCCAGAGAGTTCAAATTAGCAAGAATAGGCACCCATTTACAGTTCACTACGCACACATCACACACCTGCACAACATCCTAAACAGACATATTAATACCACGCAAAATCCACAATACCCGTCACCCACTCACATCACATCCCCAACACCTCACCATTTACCTAACTCTGCACCCTTTCACTCTGAACACAACCACACCGTCATCACAACCACTACCATGTTCCCTCAAAAACGCCCACATTTCACAGATGAGGAGTAGAGGGTCCTGATGGATGAAATTGTCAGGGTAGAGGCACACCTGTTCAGAGAACAGGTTCAACAAACATCTGTTGCCAGGAAAATTGAGTTGTGGCAAAGGAAATTGACAGGGTGAATTCTGCAGGTAGTTAACCACACAGAAAGGAAGACATCAGGAAGAGGTGGAACGAACTCAGGGGGGAGGTCCGTTCCATGACATCCAGGTACCAGCTCGCGGTACTGAAGACTGGCGGTGGGCTTCCACCTCCTCCCCCTACTTTCACATCTTGGGAGGAGAAGGTCTTGGACATCCTGCATCCCAAGGGCCTGATAGGAATACTTGGTGGAGTGGAGTCTGGTAAGTACCCACAACATTCTTGTCACCCAATTGTCTAGTGCTGCATGCTCCCTCACCACCTAAATCCACCTCAATTAACACACTACCCACTACAACTCTGTCCTAATCACCTGATACCCCTCTCTGGCATGCCACATGTCCACTAAATTCATCTTGTACCACAGCCCTTGCAACTGACATGTGAAGTACTGGCTGAATATAGCACTACAACTCCCAGAATGCATTACCCAACATTTTCAAAACCTGAACACTGCACAAAATATTACGTCATGCATGTTAAAATAATTTTCTAAATTTCTATCTACACCATCAGGATTTTTCACGTGTGGAACAGTACATGGCAATGACAGCAATTCAATGGCTCACTCACACTAACATCCAAAGCAAAACCCAGCTGTAGCTGAGTGTCTAGTTAAAATGGCCACAAATGAAAGTTCCAAAGCTAGTAAAATACTCACCTGGTTTGGAAATTCAGATGGCTGAGTACATCCTGATACAGGTCAATGTCCATTGCTAACTCACATACTGTGTTCCTAAAAGGACACCAATGCGTATTGTACAACTTTTATTTATGCCGTGGCTAGAAAGTTCACTAGGTAACAGAGGTGTACAGCCATGTCAATAATCAGACAATATCAGATCCCATCAGCAGTACAAACAGTAAAAACATAGCCGAACAACTCAATACATGGAGTATGGAATTCAAGCCCCAGAGTTGTATGTAGTACTAAGGGGGTCATTCTGACCTCGGCGGTAAAAGGCCATTACCGCCGGTCAGAAGACCGCCATAACACCGCCGCGGCCGCGGTTAACCGCCACGGTCATTCTGACCCACAACGGCCAAACCTCCAAAATTCCGTCCTCCACTGCAGGCCGCCACATCAGCGGGCAGCGATAAACTGGAGATGACCAAACCTCCACCGTCACGCCAACAGAAATACGCCCATGCCATTACGACCCACGAATCCACGCGGCGGTCACTCAACCGCGGTATTCCATTGGCGGTACACACCGCCGCGGTCAGAATACACACACATCACCAAAACCCAGCCACATTGGACAATTTGAAATACACACACCTGATACACATACACACACCACTCCCACACAATCAACCAACTATAAAACACACACCCACATCACCCACAAACCCCTGCGACCAGAATTACTGAGAGAAGGAGAGAGAGACACAGCAGACAATTCAAAGCAAGACACACTGAGGCACACTACACCATCACACACACCACATAGTAGCACAAAGCACCACTCACCAACATACTTATCATCACATACACCACCCCACACCACACCCACACCACCCCATGGCACCCCAAAGGCACCCACGCTTTTCTGACCAAGAACTCCGGGTCATGGTGGAGGAAATCCTAAGAGTGGAACCCCAGCTCTTCGGCTCGCAGGTGCAGCACACCAGTATAGCTAGGAAGGCGGAGCTATGGCAGCGGATCGTGGACAGGGTCAACGCGGTGGGACAGCATCCCAGGAATAGGGAGGACATACGCAAAAGATGGAACGACCTACGGGGGAAGGTCCGATCGATGGTCTCCCGGCACAACATCGCGGTCCAGAAGACTGGCGGCGGACCCCCACCCACCCCTCCCGAATTCACATCGTGGGAGCAAGACGTCTTGAACATCCTGCATCCTCAGGGCCTCGCAGGAGTATCCGGAGGAATGGACTCTGGTAAGTCCAATCTCAACTACTATATCCCCCCCCACCCCACCAGCATGCCAACCCACACCCCCACCCTCACCCCCAACCCCCCAGCACACATCCTCCCTGACAATGTCTCACCAGCACAACCCACCCATCCCAACACCAACTCCTGCATGCCAACACAAATCATGGGCACCCATCACCTAAGCATGACCACTGCACTAACCCCCCCCACCTAACTACCCTCACAACACCTCCCTCAAGGGAATGCCTGCACTGGGGGACAAGGGCACCCATAACACGCACGCTATTGCACACACAGAAACAATAACCAAACTCTCTTACCCCATGCAGGACCCGAACGACAACACACCAGCCAGGAGGGTCCAGAAGTGTCCATCCCACCCCCGGAACAGGCCCACACTGAGGATAGCAGCTCTGTCGACAGTGAACCTGATGACCAGCCCGGACCATCGGGGACCTCTGGGCAGTCGGTTCCCCTCAGGCAGCCACAGGCCACACCAGACCCGACCCCTCTGCCAACACCAGCACAGCTCCCACCCAGCGGGCCCATGCCTCTGTCTCTAGGACAGCTCAATCAGCGGTGTGTCCGCCTCTACAGGGCACCCAGGCTAACCCAACACCCCAACAACAACAGGGACCTGGGGGCAGTGGTAGCGGGCACACCGGCCAGGGGACAGAGGCCGGGGGAAACCGGGCAGCTCGGAGGGCTGCTGTGCGACAGGGGGGGGAGGAGAGGCCCAGGGAACCCACTCTCCAAGAGGCCCTCACCACCATCATGGGGGCATACCACCACTCCCAAGAAACGATGGCGACGGTACTGGCCAGGTTCACTGAGATCCAGGCACAGCAGGAAGAACGCTACATGGGGTTCAGGGAGGAGCTGAGAATCATCGGGACCGCAATGGGGACCATCGTCCTGGCCCTCCACAGGATAGAGGACGCGTTGCGGGACCATGGTGCACCACACAGGGCCCCTGTCACTAGGCCGGACCAGGAACAGCCTACCACCTCCGCCGGCGCTAGTGGACAGGAGGTCCCAACACCTCGACAGCCCCCCAGAACCCCACCTCCTGCTGAAGAACAACCACCCCGTAAGAGGAGCCTGAGACCAAAAAAAAAGACAGAGTAGGATGTCAAGACCCCCGCCAGCAGGACATACCCCCTCAAGTCTTCCCACTGTCCCACATTGCCACCCTGTCCAACCATGAACTGCCTATGCTCCATCCTTCCACAGGCAAAAGAACAATGCACCTGTGAGACTGAGAACTGGACTCTGCCATGGATATTCCTCCACCCCCACCCATCACCCTTAGAATCACATGTACCGATATCTAGCACTGTAAATAAATCACATTTTGCACACAAATCTGTTTTGAGTCATGCTGTATTATTAACAAATGTATTACATATTACTGTTCAATTTCTGTTCTGTCAATTAGTCATGACAACATACCAATGTCAATACGCTGTATTTCATGGACGAACCAAGCAGAAGTCAGGTACTGAGTCAGACAGCACTGAGAAGGGAAGGGAAAGGCAAAAATTAATGAAAAACATCTGTGGGGAACTACAGAATGTACAGATGCAGGAGGCTATAAGCAATTGTGAATTGGCGTGGGTGATTCTTACCTGGGTGTTACTGGAAATACTGTTGTATCACTCTGTCCCTATTGTCTGTGTCGTCCTCAGAGTCTTCCTCCTCTTCACTCTCCACAGGCTCCACGGCTTCTACAACACCACCATCTGGACCATCCTCCTGCAGGAAAGGCACCTGGCGTCGCAAAGCCAGGTTGTGGAGCATACAGCACGCCACGATGATATGGCACTACTTTGGTGAGTACATTAGGGATCCACCTGTCATATGCAGGCACCTAAATCTGGCCTTCAGGAGCCCAAAGGTTCGCTCAATCACCCTCCTAGTACGCCCATGGGCCTCATTGTACCGTTCCTCTGCCCTGGTCCTGGGATTCCTCACTGGGGTCAATAGCCACGGCAGGTTGGGGTAACCAGAGTCACCTATTAGCCACACACGCTGTCTCTGTAGCTGTTCCATCACATAGGGAATGCTGCTATTTCGCATCACATACGCGTCATGCACTGACCCAGGGAACTTGGCATTCACATGGGAGATGTACTGGTCAGCCAAACAGACCACCTGGATATTCATTGAATGGTAATTCTTCCTGTTCCTGTACACCTGTTCATCGTCATTTGGGGGGACTAAAGCCACATGGGTTCCATCAATTGCACCAATGATGTTGGGGATGTGTCCAAGGGCATAGAAATCAGCTTTCACTGTAGGCAAATCACCCTCCTCTGGGAAAATGATGTAGCTCCGCATGAGTTTCATCAGGGCAGACAACACTCTGGATAAGATCTTGGAAAACATAGGCTGAGACATCACAGATGACATGGCCACTGTTGTCTGGAATGAGCCAGTTGCAAAGAAATGGAGGACTGACAGAACCTGCACCAGAGGGGGAATTCCTGTGGGTTGGCGGATGGGGGACATCAGGGCTGGCTCCAGCTGGGCACACAGTTCATGGATGGAGGCACGGTCAAGTCGGTATCGTAGTATTATATGGCGTTCTTCCATTGTCGACAGGTCCACCAGCGGCCGGTACACGCGAGGATTCCTCCTTCTCATCACTAGTCCCAGCGGACGGTGCCTAGGAAGGAGAATATGGAGTACAGAGTCAATCCACTCACAGGTACGTACAACACAGCTTGCACAGGACAGGTAAATGTATGGTTTGATATGTTTGTATGTGTGCCACTGCAAGGCCTAGGCCTGTGTGACGCATTAGAAATTAAGCCATGTGGGCCCTTGAAATGGCCGATGCCTGACCTGTGAAGTGGGACAATGGGATGTGAGGTCACTGCGCTGGCGGGGCGCACCGTGGCGATAGGCGGTCGAAGACCGCTGTGCGAAGACGCATTGGTTAACATTGAAGCCTATGGGTTTCAGGAGCCAATGACGATGTGCGCCGGCGGTCGCGGGACGCACCGCCGCGGTACGCACCGCCGCGGGCGTGACTGCCATTTTCTATCAGCTCAATCATTCGAGACCTGATCATCCACAGGAGAGGACCTATACTGCAAGTGCTGCTGTGAACTCGGTCTGGAAGTGACAATGGCTGCTGCGACTGGGGAAAGGGCCCCCGCCTTCAGTTCAGAAGAGTTGGAGAAGCTCGTGGACGGGGTCCTCCCCCAGTATGCGCAACTGTACGGTCCTCCAGACCAACAGGTGAGTACACTCAGTGCACATTGAATGGGTTATGCCTGTGTGGAGGGGGGGAATGTAAGTTGGTGGGGTGTGGAGGGAATGGGGAGTGCAACGCACGACAGATGAGAGAATGGGAACCATGACAAGGTTGGGGAGGGGGGGCCATGTACTCCAAACATGCAGATATGTGACGGTTTCTCTTTCCCACCCTGTACATGTCAAACAGGTGAGCGCCCACCAGAAGATCGATATTTGGCGTGCCATCGCCGAGGAAGTCTGGAACTTGGGGGTCCACAACAGACGGGGCACCCACTGCCGCAAGAGGTGGGAGGACATCCGCCGCGGAACGAGGAAGACCGCAGAAACACTGCTGGGGATGGCCTCCCGACCTAGGAGGGGTGCCAGTCGCACCATGACCCCCCTGATGTCCCGGATCCTGGCGGTGGCCTACCCTAATTTGGATGGGCGCTTGAGGACAGCACAGCAGACACAAGGGGGTGAGTATCCGCACATTCTCCCATCTGTATGTGCATTGGAGGCGTCTGGGGGGGGGAGGAGGGCTGTGGGTGACATTAGGCCCGGGCACTCTCTGTAGTGTAGTCCGCTCCCTTAGGCATGGCCCTGTGCCCCCACCCCCCACCTCTGTAGGGTGCCAAGTGCAGCTACCCATGCTCCAGCATCACCCATGTGCGCGTGTGTTGTCCCTAGACCTGTTTGCCTAGTCAGAGGTACTGAGTAGTGTACCCCAAGTTCGCGACTTAGTGCACGAGGCACCTGTGTCTGTCCTCTCCGCAAAGGGTATTGCTAAGGCATGCACTCAACTTTGTTTAATTTCTCCCCCCACCCTAAATCTTTGTCTTCTTGTGTTTTAGCATCATCCGGCGGAGGAGATTTGGCATCGGAGCAGGAGGGAGCTGCAGGTCACCAGGCCCCGGTGGGCACTGACACAGACACCGAGGGCACCAGTGATCCGGAGGGCGAGGGGAGCACCACAACGGGGGCCGGTGGAGACACCAGCGACACGGACACGTCCTCGTTTGGGAGCTCCCTGGCGGGGGCGGCGCCATCTGTGCCCCCCGCAACAACAGGTACAGCCGCCACCCAGCGCACCAGCACCGCCCTCCCAGCAGCCCCTCAGTCTTCGCTCCGTGGCCGCTCGGCCAGGAAGGCGCGCGTCTCCTTTGCCCCAGGCACCTCAGCCCCTGCCTCTGTTACCCCTGCTGCCCTCAGTGCGGAGCTCATTGACCTGGTGAGGACGCTCATTGTTGGGCAGACTACCCTTCTGAATGCCATCCAGGGGGTGGAAAGGGAGGTGCATCGGAGCAATGCCTACCTGGAGGGCATTCATTCGGGTCAGGCTGCCCATCAACGAGCGTTCACTGCTCTGGCCTCAGCACTGACGGCAGCCATTGTCCCTGTCTCCAGTCTCCCTCTTCTATCTGCCTCCACCCTTTCTCTGTCTCCTGTACCTCAACCTATCCCATCCACACCATCAGACCAGCCTGCACACACCTCAACACCCAAGGCCAGCTCATCCAAACATAAGCACCACAGAAAACACAAGCATTCACCCAAGCAACACACAGATGCAGACATATCAACAGTCACTACCACCTCTGTGTCCCCGTCCTCCTCGTCTCCCTCCTCCCTCCCTGTGACGTCTACACTCACACCTGCATGCACCCCAACATCAGCCAGTTCTTCCACCACCAGCAAACCCTCCACTACAGTCCGCACACCTGCAGTCACCACCCCCACTGGCATTTACACGTCCCCTGTGTCCTCTCCCACTGTGTCTGTCACCCCCTCTTCCAAGACACATAAACGCAGGCAGACACCCAAACAACAGCCAACCACCTCACCACAGCCTACGTCCCAGTCACCTGCACCCAAGGACAGCACACCTGGCTCTCATACAACCACATCCTCTTCCTCCACTTCTCTCACCACTACTCCTACCCCTTACCTTGGTCCCAAGAAAAATTACCTCTCCAGTTTTGACCTCTTTCCCTCCCCCGACCCACCCCCTCCAACTGCGAAAAGTCCCAAAGGCACCTCAGCCACCACCAGCCCAACTACTACAGTGCAAGTGGTGCATGGCATGTGGAGTCCACCCTTTGGGGGCAGTAACACTTCGGTGAGCAGCAAGGGGACAGCCAGCCCCCCCCCCCAGGCAAGAGGACCCGGAAATTGAAGGGCCGCCGTGAGCGGACAGAGACGGCTGCCCCCAAGGAGGTGACTCCGGCCACTTCACCGGCCACAGCAGCCAGGGGAGGCAAGGGCCCGAGAGCCCCATCTAAGGAGCGGAAGGACAGCAGGGCGGAGAGGACAACCACCAGGTGCGCGGAGCAGGAGGGCCCCACAAGCCCCATCCCGGCTGCAATGGACAACACCAGAGGGCCCAGGACTCACTCCCCGAAGGGGCCTGTCACAGCACGGTCGGAGGGCGACTGAGCAGGGTGTCCAGGCCAGGTATGACTCCCTTGACATACTGCAAGAGCACCGCTGAAGAGGGCCCCACCGTGAAGACAGGTACCGCTGAAGAGGGCCCCGCCGTGAAGACAGGTACCGCTGAAGAGGGCCCCGCCGTGAAGACAGGTACCGCTGAAGAGGGCCCCGCCGTGAAGACAGGTACCGCTGAAGAGGGCCCCGCCGTGAAGACAGGTACCGCTGAAGAGGGCCCTGCCGTGAAGACAGGTACTGCTGAAGAGGGCCCCGCCGTGCAGAAGAGCACCACTGAAGAGGGCCCCGCCATGCAGAAGAGCACCGCTGAAGAGGGCCCCGCCGTGAAGACAGGTACCGCTGAAGAGGGCCCCGCCGTGCAGAAGAGCACCGCTGAAGAGGGCCCCGCCGTGCAGAAGAGCACCGCTGAAGAGGGCCCCGCCGTGAAGACAGGTACCGCTGAAGAGGGCCCCGCCGTCTCAAGCACCGCTCCGCTGGGCCCTTCCTGTCAAGCACCGCTCCGCTGGGCCCCGCCGTCTCAAGCACCGCTCCGCTGGGCCCTTCCTGTCAAGCACCGCTCCGCTGGGCCCCGCCGTCTCAAGCACCACTCCGCTGGGCCCTTCCTGTCAAGCACCGCTCCGCTGGACCCTTCCTGTCAAGCACCGCTCCGCTGGGCCCCGCCGTCTCAAGCACCGCTCCGCTGGGCCCCGCCGTCTCAAGCACCGCTCCGCTGGGCCCTTCCTGTCATGCACCGCTCCGCTGGGCCCCGCCGTCTCAAGCACCGCTCCGCTGGGCCCTTCCTGTCAAGCACCGCTCCGCTGGGCCCCGCCGTCTCAAGCACCGCTCCGCTGGGCCCTTCCTGTCAAGCACAGCTCCGCTGGGCCCTTCCTGTCAAGCACCGCTCCGCTGGGCCCTTCCTGTCAAGCACCGCTCCGCTGGACCCTTCCTGTCAAGCACCGCTCCGCTGGGCCCCGCCGTCTCAAGCACCGCTCCGCTGGGCCCTTCCTGTCAAGCACCGCTCCGCTGGGCCCCGCCGTCTCAAGCACCGCTCCGCTGGACATCGCCATGTCATGCACCGCTGCGCTGGGTCCCGTCGTCTCAGGCACTGTTTATGGTTCACTGTGCCCACCATGCCTCCTCCTTGACCAGTGGACTCTGTAATCCACCTGAGAGACTGTGGCTTTGCACTCCCCAGGATGGTACAGTGGGCAACCCACCCACTGTAGAGACATTGAGAGACTGTGGCTTTGCACTCCCCAGGATGGTCCAGTGGGCAACCCACCCACTGCAGAGACTTGAGAGACTGTGGCTTTGCACTCCCCAGGATGGTACAGTGGGCAACCCACCCACTGCAGAGACTTGAGAGACTGTGGCTTTGCACTCCCCAGGATGGTACAGTGGGCATGGTGGCTCCTCGTGGATCTGGCGTCGTGGACTCATGTGGCTGTGGTGGCCCCCCCTTCCCTTCCCCCTGAGGTGCCTGTAGTTTTGACATCGGATGCCCCTGCAGTGTTCTCTCCAAAGGACTCAGGTCTCGTGTGTGGGCTTTGCCCTTGTTTCGCAGAACCTTGGCCCACGGACATGTTAGATTC
This sequence comes from Pleurodeles waltl, assembly GCF_031143425.1. Classification (NCBI taxonomy): domain Eukaryota; kingdom Metazoa; phylum Chordata; class Amphibia; order Caudata; family Salamandridae; genus Pleurodeles; species Pleurodeles waltl. The sequence continues at coordinate 991,617,106 of NC_090446.1, read as the reverse complement.
GTAGGATGTGCAGGACTTGTTACTTCAGTGATACACTGATGTGTATATATTTTTGGGTTTTGTAAATATTTTTCACGGTTGCTCAATTATTTCCAGGTGCTTTTTTTGAACATGAAAATTTATTCAAAATTTGGTTGTGTCGTATTTTTTAAGGGTGTTTGTGTGGTGTCACTGTGACTTCCTGCTCTGCATTGGTGTGTACATATTGGGGGGGTGGGGGGGTCGCATATGTATATGCCCGTAACCTTTCTTCCTCCCCCCTCCCGTGTGTCGTAGGTGCAGTACTCACCGTTGACGTCTGCGCCGGAGTTCGTACTCGTGGTAGATGAGCAGGTAGACGAGAGCAGGTATGATGTTCAATTCGGGTTCCATGCTGTCCGGATTCCGCGTGGAGTGTCTCGAGGTGAGCGTTTTCCATTGGAAATGTCTGTTTCCGCCGTGTTTTTATCGGCGGTGCTCCCGCCCCGGAAAAGGTGGCGGATTGGTGGGTCGTGATAGGGTGGGCGGTACATTGTCTGCCGCCTGGCTGTTGGCGGTGACCGCCGCGCTGTTTGTTTGTTCCGCCGTGGCGGTCGGAGTGTTAATGCGGCGGGCTGTGTTGGCGGTTCCCGCCAGGGTCAGAATTGCCTTTTTTTGACCGCCGGCCTGTTGGCGGGTTGGCCGCCGCTTTATCACCGACCGCCAGGGTTAGAATGACCCCCTAAGTCTTTCTGTGCAGCCGCTGTCAATATCATTGCTGAGGATCATGTTAAGGCACTGACTGCATCTCACACAACTGCAACAATACCTCCAATTTAACAGGTAACCTTCCCATTGTCATCATGGAGATGATACCAGAGACTGTCACTACCCCTCTGGATTAAGGCCCCACTGAGGAAAATACCCCTGGATGTCTGGATACTGATGATGAACCTGGCCCATCTGGGACACCTGGTCAGTCAGCAACTGTTAGCCTCACCCTGCCCACATCTACTCCTCCCAGCCCTGTTAAATCTGTATCACAGGCAACCATTTGCCACCAAACCTGTGTCCCAAGTAATGTTTCATCCATTGTGTGCCCCACAGTACCATTGTGAGTCTCACCTTGCCACCCCTGACAATGATTGACCTGCTACCACTGGGAGTGGGCACACTGTGCAAGGGACACAGGCACGTGGGAGTAAGGTATGTGGGAGGGATGCTGTGGGCCAGAGGATGGGGTCTCAAAGGGACAGTACTGACCAGGAAACCATCCCCTACATCTTGGGAGCCTACCAAAGTTGGGAGCCTACCAAAGTTCCCAAGGCATGATGGGCCAAGCTATCACCATGTTGTGGAAATTAAAAAGCTGCAGAGGGACAACCACCAGGAAGTCATGCAGCAGGCAGACACAAAATGCCCACTTGGCTTCCATTGCAGGGGTGCTGAGAGACATGAATACCACACTGAATAGGTTTTGTACCCATCATTTGGCCCCTTCCACTTGCAATAAAACATCTGTGGCTGCTAGTGGAATAGAGGCCCTGCCAGAGGAAGGACATGCTTCAGACACCCAATTCTCTGTAGCTGTAGAACCCACCCTACCCGCAAACATGGATATCCACCCAGAAATCCAGCAGGAACAGATGCCAAGACCAAACCCACTGCCAGGAAGTAAACCTCTCCTGACATGTACCCCTTGTGTGCCACAGATACACCCTGTTGACTGTTCTATAACCAATCTCCATTTTCCTATGGTGAGAGGGCACTGGACTTGTGTATCCTGATGGTGTAGCAGCTACCCTCATAATTCCAGACAACATGACTGAACCCATCACTGTTTATTTTATGTGTTTTTACATATATAGTCACATATGTTGTTTTAATTCTACAATAAATCACACTTAAACACAGGTCCTGTGTATGTGTCATTTATCATCAATTTACATTAGTTATGCATGCCACCTGTACTCTGAATATGTCCCTCTGCATTGTACACCCATTGTTATGGACATCAAACGTGGACTTCATCAGCAGGAGACTCATCACAATAGGATAGGAACAGAACATATTCCCAACAAAATTCTAAACTACAACTAGACACTCAATCATTGGCAGATATGCTAGCAACACATATAGCATGACTGAGAGTAGCATCAGGATGTTTGCTAAGGTGTCACACAATGGTAAACCACAGGATACAGACGTTAGGGCCATGTTAGTATACCAACAAGGCAGGAGGCACACAGACTTGTCCTTTGTATCACCTCGTAAAGCCTTATCACAACCCATACCATAGCTTCCAAATATCATATCCCATCGTACAGACAGCGATCAGTACTGATGTTCCCAGTCCTGGAACCTTTAACTTACATTGGTCACATAGCTGTGGGCTTGTCATTCACCTATATCCGTCAACAGTGACATGCACATTGGTCTGCAAAGTAGGAACACACTGACAGCTAGGTACAAGTTAGTTTACATACAACAGAAACTATTGTGATGGTAGAGGCTATAATCCTATATTTACACAGGTGCCAGACACATATGCAGGCACAAATGACACCATTTGACAACCTCCTGTACCCTACAGGTGAACATGATGGGAAAACACATTACCACCCCAGTGTCCTGAGAGTCTAACAATGTCAGTAACACTCCACATAAAGAGGAACAATAGTACCTGGTTTCAGCCATGTCCATTTCTGCAATGCCCATCTGCTTCTGATACTGTCTTTCATTTACCAAAGATGATGAGCCAAACATGATCTAGGCAAATCTGTGATTGAAAGAGAAAAGGGATAGGATATCGCAGAATACACTCCTCAAATCAGAGAAGTTATGTCCACATGTGTGACTACATCTGCAACAACAATACATGATACTGTAGACCACTCTGTCCTGTACACAATACAAACTTTCAATCTGCATGCACAACTCACTCATAGGCATTGGAGCTGTCTACAACCGCACAGATGATGCGAGAAAGGATGTGACATGCTACCAACCTACTTCAGGTTACAAAATTACATCACAACATTATGTCAAATTCACATACCTTTTAGTCAGTTGAAGTACTGATTGATGAGATCTGCCCTCAGGCTCTTCATCACTTGGCAAATCTGCATTTCCACCCACAGGTTCTGCTGGCTCCCCCTCATCTGGTATAAATAGTATCTGTTGTCTCAGGGCAAGATCGTGGAGCATGCAGCAGGCAACTATTATTTTACCTACCTTGTTTGGTGAGTAGAGAAGGGTTCCTCTTGACAAGTCTAAGCACCTAAATCTTGCCTTCAGGAGCCCAAAAGTCCACTTAATGGAACGCCTTGTCGTCCTGTGAACCTCAATGTAGCGGACTTCTCCTGGCGTGGTTGGGTACCTCACTGGTGTCAACAAGCAAGGATGGTTTGGATAGCCAGAGTCACCTGTGAACAATTTGGTAGAACAACACAAACATATTTGTGGGACATGCAACATTGTGATGGCAGGAAACATACATTGCAAACACACATTTCAATTGTAACTTACCAACCATCCAGGCCCTCTCTCTGTGGAGTCCTGTCATCAGCAGTGGGGCATTGCTGTTCCACATGATGAAGGAATCATGGACTGACCCTGGATACTTAGCACTGATTTGTGAAATGTACCTGTCTGCCAAACACACAACTTCAATATTGATGGAGTGGTAGGGCACCAAGGCTACATGGGCGCCATGTATGGCTCCAACCACACGTGTAATGTGTCCCTTTGCATACAACTCTGCCTTCACATAGCCCAATTCCGCACATTGGAGAAACCTGATGTAGCTATCCAGGTGTTTCAACAATGCACACAGTACATCCTTCAAAACCAGACTGAGCATGGGCTGAGACATCCCTGCAGAAAGGGCTACTGTATTCTGAAAGGACCCAGTGGCCAGGAAGTGTAGCACAGACAAGACTTGAACGATGAGAGGTATGCTATATGGATTGTGAATGGCAGGCATCAGATTTGGGTCCAACTGATTACAAAGTTACATAATAGTATGACGATTCAGCTGATATGTGTGGATACAATGTGCCTCCTCCATGGTGTGCAGGTCTACTAGTGAATGGTACACTGGTGGCTGTCTTCCTCTCCTATTGGCAGGGTAACTATGTGAAAAGATGTAAACATAGTATGTGACATGCATCATGCACACATCATGTAAAGTTAAACAACTCACACATATCTGCTGTTGAGGTCGGTTACAACCTCTGACATCTACAGTACAGCACATAGCAATGCTTCTGATGACACCCTTCTTGGTGCACATTCCCTCAACTAACTATTGAATTAAACCTACATATTCATCTGTTACTGAATATGTTTTTAAGTCCCACCGACTTGACATGTCTTACACATATTGTTATACATTATCTATATTTTCAAAGGTCATAGGAACCTCAAAGAAGATGTACATTGCTATCGCCACATGACCTTTAGTTACACAGCATTTACTGCAAAGATGCACAAATAGACAACTGAACAAGAAGGCAGTACTTGCAGGTGTACTGCACAATATTGGGAATAGTTCATGATGCAGATTTTAAATCTCTTCCATACATGAAATGTGCTTAAAATGACAGCCACCTGACCTACTGTACTGGACATGTGGAATTCACCTAAGTCTGCCAGCGTAGATCGTCATGACGATAGGCGATCACAACCGATGTGGAAATCGCCATTGGACGACATTGCTGCCTTTGACGGTCTTGGGCCAATGGCTATGTCCACCGGCGGTGACGGTCATGTATGTGGCAGACGTAACTGCCATCTTGTGCAGTATTGCTCACTGGAATCCTGACTAGGGGTGTGAGGGGAGCTCTGCTCTGCTGGTGGAGCTAATGGAGTTTTTGGAACTCTGCGCTTCGCTTGAAGCACTGAGTTGTCCAAAAAACTCCGCTAGTCCCACCAGGAAAGCGGAGGTCACCCTGTGCGCACTGCAGCCCAGTATGGGCTGCACAGAACAAGCGCAGACAGTCTGCGCTTGCGCTGTGCAACTTATAAGTGTGTTGTACTGCACTGAAGCAGAGGAGGGAGGCAGCCGCTGAGAGGACTCATCACTGTCAGACGAGGAGGAGAGGAGGACTCCCCGAGAAGACCCAGGTAAGTCCTTGTCTCTTTTGTTGTCATTGTTTGTGCACACTGGGGCACAAACAAGGACTGAAACATTAGCTTTCACTGCCTACAGCCCTGACCTGAATACAGGCCAGGGCTGTAGGCAGTGAAAGCTGCCACTTCAAGCCTCTTGTGCACCGGCCTGTCCCATGTGCACTGCACATGGGGCAAGCCAGAGCACAACAGGTCTAGCAGCTTTCGCTGCCTATGGCCCTGGCCTGAATTCAGGCCAGGGCCATAGGCAGCAAGAGAAAGCTGCCCTTTCAGGCCTCTTGTTCACCGGCCTGCCCCGTGTGCACTCCACATGGGGCAGACTGGTGCACAACAGGCCTGGCAGCTTTTGCTGCCTATGGCCCTGGCCTAAATTCAGAGCCATAGGCAGCGAAAGAAAGCTAGAAAGCTGCTGTTTCAGGCCTCTTGTGCATCGGCCTGCCCCGTGTGCAGTGCACTGCACACGGGGCAGGCCGGTGCACAAGTGGCCTGAAATGGCAGCTTTCACTGCCTACAGCCCTCCTGAATATGGCCATCTCGGAAGCACGAAGCTGGGTCGGGCCTGGTTGACCACGCTCTAACCTGTTTGCGCTTCTGAGATGGGTGCATTCAGGAGGAGTCCGCGGGGCATGTATCTCTGGCTTCGCAGAATTCCACAGAGGTTTTTTTTCAACTCAGCTGAATTCCTTGAAGCTGGACTCCATTCATCCCACCCAGGCCTACTCCTGACACTGCTGCCAGCAAGACCTTCACTACCTGAGCTGCTGTGTACTGCCTCTGGGAGCTATCATGCCATGTCCTGAAGGTGATAGGGCCCCAGCCTGCACCCAGGAAGAGCTGGATAAGCTTGAGGAGGCGGTCTTACCCCTGCTGGCAGCTATATGGCAGCTATATGGTGCACCAGGGAATCAGGTGAACCCAATGCAAAACCAATGTGTGATAGGTGTGGTGTATGATGGTGTACCTGAAATGTAAAGTTGTGAAGGTGTTGATGCATGCAGATGCTAATTTGGAAATGAGTTGAGCTGAGAGGATGGGAATGTTTGCCTACTTGCTGTCACTGAAGTGTTCACTCCACTACAATTGGTATTGTGCATGTGGTATGACTTTTTTCTTTTGTCTGTGTCATCCATACAGCTCAAAGCCCATCATTTGGGAATTTGGTGTGCCATTGCCAAGCAAGTGTGGACCCTGGGGTTCCCCAGCTGTCAGAGCACCCACTGTAGGGGATGCTGGGCCCAGAAGACCGCAGAGACCCAGCCGGGGATGTCCTTCCAACGAGGAAGGGGTGCCCATTGGACCTTTACCCCACCCCTTAATGGCCCGCCTACCCTGAGGTGAATGGGCGTTTGAGGGCAGCACAGCAGCCTCAAGGGGGTAAGTACTGACTAAACCAATGTACATGCCTCTGCAAGTTAAGTGGATGATGTATAAGTATCTCATCTGTGACAATGTGATAAGTCATACAGGTAAAGTGTCACCTAGGTAGACATAGTATTCCAGTTGGCAACATAGAAACACAGATGTGACCATAGTATTGTGTAGGGGGACATGTTCATAACCTATGTCAACTAAATGGTGTGACTTCATGTGGAGATGCAGATGTGACTGTGTCACATGTGTAATTCTACTCAGCCATACATATGTGTAACCAGCTGTGTCATCCTACCCACCTAGTGTTCCCATGTCAGTTTACCCAATTGATCAGTTGATTAGCTCGTTGGTCTCAGATCAGTCCTACTCAACTGGATGGTGCTCTAAGTGCCACATTGGGTCTGACAGATGAGCAACAGGGCCACATAATTCTGTGTCCTGAAATAGATGGAAACTTCATGTGATGCTGTCATCCCTAGCAGTAATTAGCTATGTCAAACTCACTATAATCCCTATGAGGTCTGAGGAGGTAACTCAATTGTCAGCTCAGATTTATACATTGGGAAAGGTGAGTTTTGATCAGGGTATAAATCCTACATAGTGGAAATCATGTTGGTAATTATACATTGACATTTCAAGACATAACATTGAGATGTGTACTAATACCTTTTAGTCTCATGTATATGATTTTGAGAAGGTAAGTGGTTAGTTTGCTGATCCCTCAGCCCATGTATATTGCCCATGCTACATAGGAGAAATACCATAACTATATAACTGCAACAAGAACTATTTCCTGCCCACATCATGTGTAAATTGATACTTCGTGGCTACTGTAATGTTGAAACCTCTTCTTTGTCAGACTTACCTTTGCAAATCTGAGGCTGCTTGGACAGTTTTAGTAATGGTTCTGCTCATCTCTGCCTGACTTAATGGTGTAGCAGGTGTTCCATTCGACATACGCATGCTGGTGTTATGGGTTATGTTGTCAGTCATTTTGCTTGACTCTAGATGTATGTGTCATTCAGGGTTACCTTAGTACTTAGTTGTTTAAATGTTAATTCTGGGCTAAGGTAATAGGAATCACATGTCTGGACAGTTGTTAGTAATTAGGGTGTTTAGATGTAATCATATAGAGGTTTCTAATCAGCATGTATGGTCAAATGCTATGAGCCCTACATGGACATTGTATTAGTGGTGTTGCTATGCTCCCTGTGGTTGTCGGTGGGTGTATCCTGTGTGCTAAGTAGGCCCCTATTGCAGGACATAGAATAGTTGGCATTGTGTCAATGAGTTACATAAGTGGGTCCAGATACTCTTTATAAATCTTTTCATTGTATTCGGATAGATGTTTCAATGACATGCTATGTCATTTTGTGAGGCACACTGTTTGGGTATACCATATGTAGTGTCTTCATCTGAGGTGTTTGACATTGTGTATGTTGTGTACAGAATAATAAGTTAGGCATGTGTTTGGAAAGCAACATGCTGTGTTGTCTTTGAAGTGAGATGAGTTTACTTTCAGGGAACATGACTACTGTTGATAGACTGGGCAGGTGTGGAGTAGAGGGAGGCATGATATTGTGTTGTCAGTAAACTGCATTTCCTTAAAATGATATGCTACTAGACAGTGAGGATCCTTATGGGGAGAGATTTTAGATGTAGCCATTTATCTTGTGCATGATGCTTTCGAGTTACTGGTGAATTGACAGGATGGTGATCTAGTGGTCAGATGGTTGGCTTATGTTGTGGGTGAGAATGTGGTCATATTGGAATACTGGCAGTATCTAGGTGTGACATGATGTAGGCTCTGAATGGTTTCTACCTGGGCTTTTATTTGACATAGATGTGTTGATACTGTTGTATATTTTGTAATGTATGTGTATGTTAAAAATGTGATGTCTCTCTCTGTCTCTCTGTTTCTGTGCATTAGCATTGGTAGGTGAAGGCGACGGTGCACAGCTGAGTCTGGAATCTGCTGGACACGGGATCTGGAGTGCTGAGATCACCGACACCGAGGGACCCAGTGGCCTGGAAGGTGAGGACAGTGCAACGTCTTCATCATCGGAATCCTCCTCCAGTGGACACTCCCTGGCAGTGATGGATCCATGTGGGACTACACCAACCCCATCTAAGTCTGCCACCCCCCTTACTACCATTGCCCTCCCTATAGCTGCCCACACAGTTGGCCACGCCCGCTCACCCAAGAGGGTGTGCATCTCCTTTGCGGCAGGCAGTTCTGCCCCTGCCCCTGTCAGCCCTGCTACCCTTAGTGAGAAGACTTTTGACCTCCTGAGGTCACTCTCTGTGGGTCAGTCAACCATCATGAATGCCATCCAGGGACTTGAAAATATGATACAACAGAGTAATGCATTCCTGGTCAGCATTTGCAGTGCACTGGCTGGCCTACAGTGATCCTTTCAGGCTCTGGCCTCCGCACTAATGGCAGCCAGTCACCCTTTGTCTCCCGTTCCCCCCTCCACCTTCCTCTTCCCAAACCCAAACCCCTCTTCCCCGACCGAGCCAAAGCACACAGACAGGCATGCATCCACCTCAACATCCAAGGGTTGCTCAGACAAACACAAGCACCACAAGACACACCACTGGCATGCACACAAGCAACATACACCTGCACACACAGCAAATGTCACTACTTGCCCTGACACCCCCACCACCTCCTACATCACTGACAGCACACCTGACACACCTGCAGACACTACACCAACATTCATAGATCCATCCACCACACCAATTCTACCCACAGACAGCACCACAGCAGACAGCCACACCAGTCACCACACCGAAAGACATCACAGCCACTGACACTCCTACATGCAGCACATCCACCATATCTGCAGTCACCACCCCAAAAGAAAGTCACCCACCCACCATGGCATCCCGCAGCACCTCCACCCCCCTCAATCCCACACCCTTAAACACCATCACTCACCCACCCTACAGACACCCACACCTCCAAGGCTTCCCCTACCCCCCTGCAACTACCCCTGCCCTTGCCAAGAAGCCTACCCCTCCCAAGAGAACCCAACCCTCCCCTAAGCCTAGACCTAACCCTCTCCCGAGCCTAAACCCAAAGTACCCCCCTCCCAAGCCTAAGCCCAACCCCTCCCAAGGCCCATAATCCCTGAGGTGCCTGCCTGCCTGCCCCCTTGATGCCCCACTTTGTGGAGGTTACATGGCAGTCTGGAGTCACGTTCGAGGCACACAGATGTGCATCAGGTTAATGTTGCACTATTTCTATTTGGACTGGCCTATGGCCTTGGACATTTTCATATACATTCAATAGATAATTGGACCAACCAGTTGTTGGTTTTGATGCTACATATTTGTCCTGTATTTTTCTTAAAGGCATATTTGGGAATGGCTGGCATTGTTGTGTGTGACTATTTGTGTGTAAGTGGTGCTTGTGCTACCTGTTTTGTCTGGGCAGCATGTGAGGTTGTGTGCAGTGCATTTGTTCCCCAGTAATGGGTGTGTGTTGTGTGATGACCATGTGTTTGTTTGGGACATGTTGTTGTCATGGTATTGAGAGGTTATTGTGTTGACGTGTTTTTTTCAATATTGTGTGAGTTTGGGTGCTTTGATTGTGTGCATGTGCTAGTTTGGTGAATGGTATGTCATATACATTGTGATGTGTGTTTGTAGGGTATGTCAAATGCTGCGTTGTATGGTTGTGTAATTGTGTGTGTTCATTCCATTTTCGTGGTACGTTGTGGTGTATGTGTAATTTGTCATTGGGTAGTGTCTATTGTGGGTACTTGCCAATGCATTGATGGTGTTGCGGTTGAGTGACTGTGCTGGTGCTGTGTTTCTGGGAGTAGGCCTGTGTTTTTGACACATGTGTGTGTGATGGTCTTAGTGTGTGTACTTTGTATGTGCATGTGTGTATGTGAGTGTGTGTGTAAGTCCCAGGTTACGTGTGTGTGTCGGCTTCGCCCCCTGTTCCTGAATGGTATGTTGTGTGAGCATACGAACTTTGTCAATTCACAATAGTGAAAGGTAAGTGTGTGTACTCACAGTTTCTGTTGTCGTCTTTGAAGTTGATTCCAGTGTCTCTGGGTGAGTAGGAGCAGTGGGAAGAAGTGTAGTTCAGGTTCCATGGCGGCTCTGGACGAGTATGGCTACCTGAAGGTGAGAGTCTTCTTTTATGTAGTTGGTTTCCGCCTGGGTTTCTGTGGTGGTGCAACTGCGGGGGAAACACTGGTGGTGTGCAACCTTCTAAACTGTCTGGTGGAAACATGATGTCGGCAGGCCTGCAGGTGGTTACCATCATCAGTGGCGGCCAGACCGCAGTGGCAGTGCCGACGGTGGTTTGGCTGTATTCTGTTGCGAATTCCACCATGGTCGTAATATGGGGGTCTTCTACGTCAGCCTGTTAGCAGTGCGACCGCCAGCATGACGGTCTTGGGTACCGCCAAACTCGTAATGAGGCCCATACTCTTCATAGTAATTCTAGGTAGTAACTACACTCTGCCTAAATCAAACTTGACTGTATTGCCAAGGACAATGTAGAATAAAAAAGGTCCTCCAGTGCCTTTACTTTTGTTGCTGCACCAATAGTAATGTTTTTGACTAAAACATTCTCATACATTTAATAAATTGCCACATAATACTGCAATTGTAATGTGTAAATTACAAAGCAATTCTGTAATTCAAATATGCAAATCACCACTAGATGTATATAATCTTGTATAGCTCCTAACACCACTCATAATGTACACTGCCCCTCTACTTTTGGTGAAGCATGGACATCGATTGACCAAAATAGAGGGGCTAGAGGAAGTGATCCCACATACCCTTTAGCCTTAATGACATCAGAGGAAGTGATATCATATGACCTTTGACCTTTAATAAGTGCATGACTACCATAACAAACACAATTGTCTATTTTAGATATGGCCAATATTAGGCTATTGTCATGCTCTCTGAAAGTAGTGGGAAATCATCGGTCACAATTTGTAGCGAGCAAGCTAAGCCAATGAATGAGAACTTTAATAGGAAGGGTTCAGAGGAATTCTGCCCATTAGGAAATTTTGAAAACAGTGCAATTTAAAGCAACATTTTTCTTAAATTTCCTAAAAAGCCATGGACCTGTACAGGACACTCATTGAATAATCAAGCCATTTCATGGCGTGCCAAGCAAATTAAATGTAATGCTCCCCAGGAATTGACCACGTTTTTTCAGAATGTGCTGTGGGTGCCCACATATGTCAGAATTACTTTCATTGTGTGATGATATGCAGTTTGTCATGGGTACTTCCATGTGTCATGGGTGCCTCTTTATGTCAAAAATTACATACACTATGCAAATGCCAGAATTTTGCCAATAATGTCCATTTCCCATGGATGATCATGGGTGACCTCTAGTATGACAAGGCGAGTATTATGTCATGTCTACCCCATTCCCATATGCCACGTTGTCCTCCCTTATGCCAAGAATTACTACCAAGATGTTAGTACCAACATTTAACCGCTGTGCAGGTGTTAAAAATGCTGCTAAAAATGGTGCAAAGAAATCTTTAAAATTTAATTGTGCCATTTTTTCACCTCCCCCCTGAACTGGGGAATGCCCCCCTTGTATACATTATGCCTGGTGCAGGATAATGTGGAGCAAGGGGTTACAAAGTGGCTCAATGCATGCATTGTGCCACTTTGTAGATATGGCGCTTCGATTTTGACCTCGTTGGGCCACATTAGCCTCATAAAAAATGACGCTAATGTGGCGCATGAAGGCGCTAGGCCCTCTTAAATCCGGGTTTAAGTTTGTTCTTTATAAACACCAATTCATGCATATATTTATTCAGTATAGATCTGTCGCTCACTCGCCCATCACTTGCTTTATGCATTTCAACACACTAGCAGGTCTAACTGCCAAAATTTATCTAAAGAAAACGCCTGGAAAAAAAGGCAAAACGTGGTATTCAGGGTGATAAAAACCAATTCTATGATAGATATCTCACCCTTGAGTAACTGTATTTATCATGTGTGGTAAAATTCCCACCCTATTCCAACAAACTCATAATGAAGACCTAGGTAAATTCCTCAAACTGCACTGCTGATATTTTCCAGGTGCAGTAGTGCCTCCCTTAAATTGAGGGGCCCTTCTATTGAGAGCCTAAGCTTATTTAACCCACTCTCACCTTTAAGCAATTCCCCTAGTAAAATGCAGACTTCATGTGACACAATGTTTTCAGAAAAGGGACAAAAATGACAATTTAGAAAACCTTGTCTACCAAAAACAAAAAGATTCGGGATTGAAGTGTGAGTTAATGAATGAATACAGTGCTACTACAGTTTCAGAGCATCAAATTTGTGAGTAAACCACGTCAGGCGTCACAGTAGGTTTTCACATCTGAATATTTCCTAAAATATTCGCTTGATATTCTCCGAGCACCGTCTCATTTAATCCCGGACACTCATGTGGGATGTTCCACTCCAGTTCCCTGTAATGTCCTTCAAACATGCTTAGGTGCACTTTAATTTCCGTTTCAGGGGTCAATTGTACGTAAAGGAAATGTCAATTTATTACCAAAGAAGCCTGTCATTGTTGTCGGCTTGCACTAATAACTCAGTAATTGATTTGCTTCTGGCACGCGGAACACTAAGCAATTTAAAAATAGTCTTGAATTAAATATTTAGCTCTCGTGAAGTTTGCTAATGGGAAAGGAATACAACTGTCCACCAGGGCCAACAGCAGTGCAATCTTCAGTCACATAGAAGAGGGCCAGCAAAATGAGCAGCATTATATGCTTTATAAACATTGAACGCAAGTCAGTAAAAGCAGAGGCGGCTGCTCCGCTGGGGGAGAGGAGCATCCCCCGCTAAATAAACTGTGTTTATTATAATTTTTGTGAAAAGGGGTGTGACATTGGGGGTGACAAGCACTTGAGGGGAGTGCACAAAGCACCCTCGTCAGAGTGCATGTGTGTTTGGCCGTCTGGCTCGGGCCGGCCAAACACACATGCGCAGTAGGCTCTCTCCAGCCCAGCACTGTGTTGCCGGGCTAGAGAGAGCCTGCACAGGCTCCCAGTCTGCCTGAGAGAGCCCTGGCTGGGAGGTCCCAACCAATCCTGATGCTGCTTTGAGCAGCGTCAGGATTGGCCGCATGGCAGGCTGGGAGCCTCTGTCTGCAGCAAGACGGAGGAGAGCAGAGCAGATGAAGCGGTGCGGCATGGAAAAAAGGTAAGTTTTATTATTTATTTTTTTAGGTCCTCCCCACCCTACCTGCCATACCGCCCGCCCCTTTCCCCTCATCTGAGCCATGCCTGAGTAAAAGACTAATTTCTCTGGGCTCGAGGGGAGTAGGAGGAACTTCGAATAAAGCCACATGTGCAAAATCAAAGGTGAAATACTGGTGCTGCAGAGAGGAATGTATTTCACCTTGCACAGCCCCCTCAGCAAGAATCTTTAGCATACTTTCTGAATTCACCCTAGGATTTGAGTCCTTTATCTCATGCCGTGTCATTTCCAGTAGCTCCCAAATACTGGAATAGAATGCAGACCAGATTGCCTGCTCGTTTCTGAGATTTTATTAAACATCTATCACATCTTCGTTTTGCTTAGTGAAACTATGTAAGTGTGATTTGTATACACAGATATTGTCCCATACAAGATCTTGGCCACACACATATTGTCCCATCCTGCCATATGACTCAAGCTTTACCTCACTGATGAGGCCAAAGACTAGAGAAAACGATCCAGGGTTTTGTGTGTTCTGATTCAGAGGGGCTGACGCCTGGATGTTCAGGCAGCTCTGTTCCTATTCTAACAGGACGAAGACTGATTTGCATATGGTTGGTAGCTATCTCGAGTGGCACAGTGAGCAGAACAATGGTGGGTCACATTGCGGCCAGAGAAATTACTACAGCTGGCAATCGAACTATCATTTTTTAGGTTTTCCCAAATACTCCGTGTCAGGATGTTCAGTAGTCATCTTCACTTCCTCCCTGCCACGTCACTACTGTAATAAAGTGCTGAGTATCATGCATTATTGTATCCTGCTGCTATAGGGACTCCTCCCCAACAATGAAATTATTAACTTTGCCACAAGTCTTTATTTTACCTTTCCAGAAGATCACCCACGCCACTCTAAAGACATCAAGCTAGCTTGCTTTCAGCAAATTACAGGTGCAGGCCAATTAGTTTGCTTTTATGTTTAAAAAGTACTTTACACATCATCCCCATACCTCCCTCAGCTCCTTGGACGTCACATTCTGAATACTATGTTTTGCAAACCTATACGTCAACCTGTATGTACTAAAGGTTTCTAATCCTTGTAATAGCTCTAATCACATCAATTAAATGGTCTCTAAAGGCATATCTTTGCGCTTTTCCACAACCTCTCTTGCAAAGTTTGAGCGTGCCTCCGAAACCACCTCTCTTTCAGATCTGGCCAACTGACCATTGATAACCCCCTGCAGCTATTTTTCTGGCTAGAATTGCTCATGAACTAGATTAGTGATACATGAATTTGCCAAGCTTTTCTACCAGAAAATTTAGATCTACATCTTTAAAAATGATAATTGTTTTGAAAAAAAAGATTTTGTAGAAAAAATCTAAGCAAAAATTGACTTTCTGGTGAATAATTATTTTGCAAAAAAAACATTTTCATGACATCTTACGGTAAATACTACATTTGTAATATTTTTCCTTTTATGCCAAATTTTTCCATTTCCTGGCCTTGGTGAAATGGAGCGTTTGTAAACTTTATAGCAGTACTTTGCTTGCAAAATTTAAATTGTGGCTATCCCATTCCCAATACACTCCCATCTTCGCACATGTAAATAGGAACACTATGTGAACATTCTTTACATGTATTTAATCGTTCTCCCTAAATCTCACAAGTCATAACCATGTATAATTTTGGGCCAGATGTAGTAAAGAAGCATTTTGCGAGTTGCAAATAGCGAGTCTTAGCGACTCGCTATTTGCAACTCGCAAAATGTAATGCAGAACGGTGTCTCAGACACCGTCTGCGAGTCGGTATGGGGTCGCAATGACCCACCTCATTAATATTAATGAGGTGGGTCGCAAATTGCGGCCCCATACCGACTATGGGCACTCGGAAACATGGAGGCCTGCTGTAGTCAGCAGACCTCCGTGTTCGTGACTGGTTTAAATAAAGCAGTTTTTTTTTTTTTAAGTGTAGCCCGTTTTCCTTAAAGGAAAACGAGCTGCACTTAAAAAAAAACGAAACCTTTAGTTTCGGTATTTTTTCAGGGCAGGGAGTGGTCCCTTGGACCACTCCCTGCCCTGAAAAAATGTTTTTGGGTCCAGTCACAAACTGGAAGGGGTCCCATGGGGACCCCTTCCAATTTGCGAGTGGGTTACCATCCACTTGAAGTGGATGGTAACTGCAACACCATTTGCGACCGCATATGCGGTCGCAAATGGTATTGCATACCACTAGGAATCGCAAATAGGAAGGGAACACCCCTTCCTATTTGCGATTCTGAAATGCATTTTGCGAGTCGGTCCGACTCGCAGAATGCATTTCTGCATAGGAAAATGCGATTTGCAACTCGCAAACGGCAGTTTTTGCCGTTTGCGAGTTGCAAATCCTTTCCTACATCTGGCCCCTAATTGCTACATAACCACATCATGAGAATACCTTCTTGTATTCCTATGTTTCTTTGTTAGCAATATACAGTTGTATTTCCACTGTGATTACTAGTTCTGTCACATGAACCTCTGCTTCTCTCATTCATCCCTTACATTCGTCCTCATACCTCCATTCTAATTTCTCTCTCTTTCTTACAGCCCTAAGGCAAGGTGCATTATATTAAATGTGAGGGCATATCTGCATGAGCTTGCCAGCTAAGACATGGTTCTGGGTGAGGCCCTTCTGCTCACAGGAGGCCCAGATCAAAGGCCTGTCCAGAAAGAGGGTGCAACACCGCCTCCCACAGGATGGCCTGCTGATTAGCCTTCCTAAGGTGGCAAGCCTCAAAGGGCTTTGAAATGCGAATCTGGCTCATCTCGCAGTAGGGGAAGCCACCCCCGTCCTGATCCCATTTGACACCTGGACATGCAGGACTATTAGCTAGTCAGGTAGGCGTGCCACCTCCAGGCAAGTACCACCCTTAAGATGTGCTACAGCAAGGTGGACACAATTTGTCAGAGATAGCCATCTTTGAGATGGCATACTTAGGAATTCTGGGACAGGGTTATGTCCACTTCCCACAGGGGCATAGTGACCCCAGGGTCAGTAGCCCATTGGTTAGTACCCTACACACCATTAATGCCCCTAAATTCCATATTTAGGGGAGCCTCTTGCACACTAGAAGCAGATCCCTGCTGACCTGAAGAAGAAGGACAATCCAGAGATGTAAAAGACAAGAACTGAAGATCTGTGATGGACTTAGCACCAACCCTGCCAGCCTGCCTGTGGACCATGACCATTGCAAGAAAGATGCCTCATCATTCAGCTGCTGAAACTTCCAAAAGCCCAAGAAGACTGCCAGCCTTCACCCCAGCACAAGGAACTCCAGTGGAGTAGCAGAACTGCTCCCCTGCATCCTTTCAGGTACCCAAGAACTGCTGAGGAGGACTCTGGATCACCACAACCGATGCCAGACAGCACCACTGCACTCGAGCTTCCCAGCCCATGTTGAAGTTGGCCAATGGTGCCAATCTGGTCCACAGCCTCTCCAGAGACAAAGTCCATTGTGGCTTTCCCCACTGCAACCTTCATTCTAATGCCTGCAGTCTCTTTGTATGGGTCCCCCTCAACTGATTCTGCCTCCAGGGATAGCAACCTAAAGTCCTCTGCACCTCTGCACCTGGATGCACCGGACAAAGGAGAAGAGAGCCACTGGTGTATCTGTATCCCCCGTGCCCTTGAGCCCACTTATTGGTACACATAGAATGGTTCCCCAGTCAATTACTGCAGTCTGTTCTGTGGGCCCCGTCCACGGTGACTGCCACAGACAACAGATACCCAAAGATACCCAGATACCCAAAGGTCCCACAACCCTCGGCATCCAGATGCTCTAGACCGAGGAAAAGAGGACCACTGGTGTCCCTACATCCCCGAGCATTACAAGACCTGAGCCCATTCGGTGTCTCAACCAAACTGGATGCCTATTCCTAGCCTGCTGCCTCTTTTCACAGTGACCAATCTCCATAGGAATGTATTGGGCCCCCAACACTTTTTGCACTCTGCACTTGGCAGCCCCGGTGCTGCTGAGGGTGTACTGTGGGTGCTGCCTAGGACCTTGCCCAACACTCACCTTAACTCTTGGAGGTTGGCCTTGTAACTTGCTCTCCTCTACCTGTTTGCAGGTAGAGTAGAGCACGTTTGTTTCCTCTCCTGGGATACCATTGCAGAACTTAGAAATTGCACTGTGTCCACTTTTTGAAGTGAAAATTCCCATTTAAAAATGTACATACCTAAACAATGTTTCTCTGATGCCTAAACATATATAAAGATATTTGCTATTTTTATGTATTGTTGTGGATCTCCTTCTTGAGTTTTGTGTCTCATTTATTGACTATTGTGTGTATTTTTAGCTGTCTTGCACTCCTCCGTGTTAAGCCTATGGGTGCTCGGCATCACTATCTCTAAATAGAGCACTTTGGGATTGCATAGCAAGCCCTGTCCACTGACTGGCGAACCCCTAGACCCTTGCGACGGCATTCACATACAACATAAAGAGCCAGCTTCCTACAGTGTCTCATTACAACTGATACTTGAAGACACCTTGGTCAGCCTCAAAGGAGAGGTTAACAGACTCCCTGCATCTGCCCTGTTTACTTAGCACAGCTTGAGTCCCGAAGGACTAGATATCCTTTTCCCTGGTAATCAATGGTCCACACTTTACAGACCCAAAGATTAACACAGAAGGTGTTCCTCCCTATTGCTGGACAGATTAAGCAGATCTAATAGTAGTGATAATATAGTGACCTAGGTGCCCATCTAATTACATTTTGTGTATGTCTCCATGACCTCTAGAATACATATCTGGCACATCTGATATTCTATGTTATTATTTTTTATTATAAGAAGCGTAATGTTTTCCTTTGAGATATCTTCTGTAATGTGTCATGCTGATTCTCACCCACAAGCGTAGTGTTTACTTTGCAGTACTATAGACACATATTCTCAGTCCATCGTATGACAGGACAAAGCATCTCTTGCCTGGACATAGTAATGTCTCAATTTAAAATAATAAAGCTGTGTTCCATAAATAACTCCAAAGTGACTCATTGTGTATCTTGTATTTGATGTGCATGTGGTGTCTGTGCTATTGTAATATCACTCAAATTTCTTATATGAGGTTGTGTGAATTTGGTGCTAAATTGTTCTGAGCACAAGGACTGCGGGACATAAGGAATGTGTGGAGTCAGGTCCTTTGATGTAAAGGGCCAAGAAAGTGGTCCAGTCATTTTGAGAAGTATCTCTAGGGTAGCAGAAAGCAAAATAATCATAAGGAGAAGAAGGCACCCTTTTCACTGAGAGCAGTAGAACTGAAGCTAGATGAGGATAGTCGTATTGTTGAGGGAGTAGAGCAAAGTGATGCATAGAAAAATGTACATCTAACAGAAAAAAGAAAACTGTGCTGCCAGAGTTTAAATCTAATCTAAAGAGGCACACCATGAGTATTGCCTCTGGTTCTACGAACCATATAACATAAAAGTGAAGACAGATTAGAGACAGTCCAGAGAATCATTGCCACAATGGTGCCCGGTCTGCAGCAAAAGTCGTCTGAAGATGTAAAAGTTAAATCTACATCGTCTCAATTGAGCAGGGAAATAAGGCAGACATTTAAACCCAGCAGAGGAGGTAACTATTTCGGTCTGATGTATGATTCTAGAAAAAGCATCACTTGAAAATTAAGGAGGGCGAGGCTCAGTTGCAATATAAGAACATTTTTCGGGATATTGGTGGTAAATTCTTAGCAGGTTTTAAGATGCATTTATTCTGGCACAGTGATCAATACAAGAGGCCCAGGGAGTTGTAGATGGCAGGGTCAGTGGTGCTGCAAAGCAGATTGGGATGGTGAGCTTCATGTTTCCTAGGGCAATGAGAAAATTTAAATGGAGTGGTTCTCATTGGTATCATCTGTATACAATTTCATTATTCACCAAAAATGACTGCATGCAATAATGGCATCTACATTTCAGAATGATATGGCCAACACGCTTCTTTTTTTTCAAAGGTAGTCTTTTATTATATTAAAATATCTTTAAATATTCAGGCCCATATCTATACTTTTTAGCGCCGTATTTGCGTAATTTTTTTACGCAAAAGCAGTGCAAACATAAAGGCCCATATTTATACTTTTTTACGCAAAACTGCGGCGACGCAGTTTTGCACCAAAAATATTACCGCCGGCTAACACCATTTCTTTGCGCTGTGCGGGCGTCAAATTTATACTTTGACGCACGGCGGCGCAAACCACAGGTGTGAGTCATTTTCTCTGACGCACACCACAGCGTCATGTCGTAAAGGAAAACGACGTTAACGCGGCAGAAATGACTGCAAGCCATTTTACGACACCGCAAACCGGATATGCGGTGTTTTTTGATGCAATTGCAGAAATTATAGCAAAAGGTCCCAACAATGTTCTGTTGATCATGAAACCAGGACAGGAAAAATTGGAACATATGCCAGATGACAAATGTTTTTTGCAAGAAAAGCCATACTTTTTTCTTTTGCAGATCCTACCACGACTCGCCACTGACAATGAGTGTGCTGTGTGGTCTCCCTTCGGGTGTGTGCATGTGAGGTCAGGGGAGGGACCGCCCCCCCCAACCTGAACCTGATTGATTAAAGTACAAACCCCATGGATCCATTTTGCGCAACTGGCACCTTCAGTTCAAGTTCTACATGGGATCAATATAAAGTTTGTCAACTTGTTTGAATACATTCTTCCACTGGAACTAAGCAACCTTGCCAGTTAACTGCCTGTGTTTTTTCATGTGGAACCCTGACTTTCACTTACATTCCAGCAAACCTTTCAGGTGGACCATGTACCTTTACATAAGTAAAACTCATGTTACATCAACTTGCTGTTTTAGAGACACTGTTTAATCAGTTATTATACCAATCAGAGTATATAAGCTTCAGTCTTTTAATTGTAGATGTATCGGATTTGAAAGGTTATGAGATCCACTTCCATTGCTTTACAGTGATTGATTTTATCATTCAAATCTGATTTGCTTATAATGTTTTTTTTTTGTTGTTGTTGTTTTTGTTTTTTGTTTTTGTTTGAAATAAGAGGTATGTAAACAAAAGTCTTTGGTCATAGGGTGGAGATGTTATGCTATTAATTGTGTTTGACCAATGACTTTGTGTTTCACCACTGCGCATATTAGTTGCTCAGTGTTCACCAGCAGCAGTTGCCTATTGGCTTTAACATGGCATTAAGCATTACATTCTGTATTCAGTTTAGCTGCCTATTGGCTTTAACGTGGCATTAGAACTTACATTCTGTATTCAATTTAGCTGCCTATTGGCTTTAACGTGGCATTAGTTTACATTTGGTATTTAGGTTAGCTGCCTATTGGCTTTAACATGGTATTAGATATTACATTTGGTATTTAGGTTAGCTGCCTATTGGCTTTCACGTGGAGTTAGACATTGTAGTTGAGACATTGCAGATAAGCTGTGTTTTTCCAAGCTGTATTTTTCCACGTGGTTGACCAAGCTGTGTTTTCCGTATTGAATTCACACCAAACCCTAGCTGATAAGAGAGAGTAGATTTTGTGTTTACCTCTCAATCCAGCCTGGGAACGAGTGAAGTTTGGAGACTTGGCCACTCTCCAGACTTGTTCGGTTCCCACACTGAGCCAGCATTTTTGCTTTTAACGGTGGCCCTGGGCAGCAGCGAGGGGAGATCTTCCAGGACTTCAGTCAGCAGCGTACGTCAGCTGCCTGGCCTCCCGTTTGGGTGGAAAATCTCCTTCTCGCAGTTGAACAGGAGTCATCAACTGGCAGGCATGAGAATGATGGGCTCTACGGTGATGAAATTTTGACTTTTATTCTTTGCTTTGAAGTTATGCTATAATATAAGCACATGTATTTGCTGTGTGCATTGCAATTGAGAAGCACTTTGATATATTTTGCTTTCATTGCTGCGACTACTTTTAAACGTGTGCTTCCAGCCTACTAATCTTGTCTTTCAGGAACCTCGTGGTGAAGTAATAATAATAATAAATGTCTTCTTTAAACTAAGAAGTGCATTCCAGAGAAGTTTCTTCAGCTTGGTCATAAGATAAGAGAAGGAAAGCAAAACAGTGATATAACAGTTACTGCTGTCAAGGGTCTGGTCATACATTCCTGTTACTAATGCAATAGCACATCCACTGCCTCATGTATGATGCTTTTTGTTCCATTATTGACTGATTGTGTCTTAGTTGTGTGCCGTATGCTACAATGAACCATGTTGCCAACATGTACGTGTGAAATAGGTGTGGTCCTCTGCTATAGCCCTTCAAATGTGAAATGTACAGGATATATGTCATTTACAGTGTGTGTGAATGTGACTGTTGATTCATACGCATCACAATTGCTTTGGAAATTTCTGTGTCCTGATCGGTATATCAGCAATGCTCCATGAGGCTACACTCTTATTCTGATAGTTAGAGATAATGTTATGCAAAAATGATTACCCAGACCATGATATGGTGATTATTATAGGTGTTTATTTACATATGTTAACACAGTGTTGATGGTGAGTTGAGTCAAAAGAAATTGTTGACAATATGTTGGCGCCTACGCAATCCTTCAGCTGTGTTTGGTTGGTCCCCCTCATGTTGATGGCCAGCATCCTCCTCTTCCTCCTCTTCAGGCATTTGTGGGTCTGGTTCTAATAGGGGATATGTTGTGCAGGATGGCACAGGTTAAAATGATCTTGCAGACCATTTCTGGTGAGTATAGGAGGCTGCCTCCAGTGATGTCGAGGCACCTGAATCTTGACTTCAGGATGCCAAAGGTCCTATCGACTATGATGCGTGTCCTCCTATGTGCCTCATTATACGCACGCTCTGCTGCAGTTCTTGGGTTGGCAAATGGAGTCATAATCCATGGCTGGATCCCATACCCCTGATCAGCTAAAAGAGAAAATTATTGAGATCATATTGATGTAACTTGCCCCATTAATATCACCTTGCATGGCAGTAGTTCTCTTGTGTTGTCTGTGACTCATTTGTGTTTGTGTTATTGTGTCGATTCCTAGGCTTCTAGGATGTACCATCAGCATTGGGTTGTTTCCTTAGCTGAACAAGTGTTTGGCTGTTGACCGGATGCCAGCAGTATATTTTGAGAGTTGCAGTACAGTGTGTACTCCCTTGCATTGTGACTTGTGATACAGGTGTCCCTGTGTCTTTACTGGGGGTGAGATGATAGTTCCATACACATGATCAAATCAACAGTGGTGGTAACATGTTTGCATCTATGTACCCTGGACATCCCATACACTTTGACATATGAAATAGATTAATTTAACCATCAGTGAGACCCTTAGATTTTGCAAGGTGACAATTAGCCAAACTTCTCTGTACTTTGTGATCAGTGACGTGTTAACATTTGACTGTACACTAATTTCACATGTGTGACAAGTTCACTGCAGACCTATTTCTCTGCCCTTGCCAAGTTGACTCAGGTTGTAACGTCTACCTAGACTACTGCACATGGTCTAGTTCAGCTGGCTAACTTGATTGTGAGGTTGTCATTTAGAGTTTCAGAAGGTCCGTATGGCAGTACATCTGTTGTGTGTGTGTTAATTTGTCACAATGCGTATGTGTAGGAATGTGCACTTTCCATATTGTCCCATCAAGATGTGTTCTTCGCACAGTCCACTTGCCTCTTGGTAGTGGGCAATGTGAGAGCAGGAGTGATGTGAGATATTGGAATGGCCTCAATGATTGCACGTGACCTTTATTGTAGTCATCATAATGCTATGTGTGTCATGGTGTTTGACCTGCAGCAACAAACATTCCACACCCCTTACACAGTACGTATTGATTTGAAGGGTGTTTGATTGAGTGTTATTGATGTTTTATTGAAGTTTAATCTTTGCAGATGTAATGCCAGTTGGGGCCATGTGTTTGTCATTGTGTTGTTTTACATTTCCCCCTTGTGTCTGTGGAGTGGCATCATTTGTTATTTGGAACGGTCATTTGTCCCTAGGTGTGTCTCCCATTGGATGAGGATATCAAACATGCCTAGCAGTGTAACAACCTCAGTGTGTTCCTGTCCACATGTCGATGTCGTGGTGTATGTGTTGTGTGTCCTAGAGGGTTGCTGTACAGTGTGTACATAAGTAGGTTTTTGTACGTACCAACAAGTAGTCCATTTCCATATCGTCCATCCTGGAAGTGTTGATTGATGGTGCAGTGACAGAAGATGAATGAATCATGTACACTCCCAGAATACTTTGCCACGATGTTGGTGATCAATCCCTGATGATCCACAATAGCCTGCACATTGATGGAGTGTGTGTGCTTCCTCTTGCGATATAGATGTTCAGTTGCAGCAGGTGGCACAATGCGTACATGTGTGCAGTCAATGGCACCAAGGACGTGTGGGAATCCATTAATGAGGTGAAGCCCCTGTTTTGTCTCCTGCTGCTTCTGCTGTGTGTTGGGGAAGCAGATGTGGCGGGGTGTGAGTGAGATGATGGCATCCAGTACCTTGGGCAGGAAGGCGGAGAATGATGGCTGTGAGATCCCAGCAACCAGGGCGCCAGTGGTTTGAAAGGAGCCACTTGCCAACATGTGTAGTACATCTAGCAGCTTGGTTTCTGGTGGGATGGTGCGGGGTGTCTGCAAGCTGGGTGGCAATTGTGGCTCAATGTTGTGCAGCAGCTGCTGAATGGCTTGCCATTTCAAGTTGTACCTCTGGATGATGTCATGTTCCCTGAGGCCATGAAGGGTTGTCCTGGTGCGGAATATCCTCTCCTGCCTTCTGCGTTGCCTTTGGGGTCTCTGCTGGTGTTGTGGAAGCTGCTGTTGCTGGTCCTGTGCTCTGCGTCTGCGTGCATGCTGGATGAGAAGCACCTCCATGTCTTCCTTTTGGAGCTCTGCTGTTGCTTCTGTGTGTTTTCATTAAATACAGGTGTGTTTGCCCCATTTTAACGCCTGCCCTGACCCAGGTGTTAATTTTTGACACAAATCGGGATGTGTGTCATTTTCCGACTCCGCCTCCCAGCCGTGTGGGATTTTTGCGCGGTAGCATAAATAAGGCACACAGGTGTTTGTGTCATTTTTTTGGACGGGAACGCCTAGCTTGCATGTCATTAACATAAGGCGGTTTCCCACATCCAGAAAATGAGACACACAGTGGAATTTTGACGTCCGCGGGCTCGGGAGTCAAAGTTTAAATATGGTGCACGGTTTGCGCAAAATGTGCGTCAAAAATTTTTACGCACATTCGGCGCAAACAGAATATAAATATGCCCCAAAATATAATTGTATTTTTTAAGTTTGCCAATAGAGCGCCTGCCTACCTCTGCCTACTGCCAGGGCACTCCTCTTGGGCAGGTGCCAGACAGCATGTCTAAGTGTTGCTTAGTGGTCCCGCGTGTGCTATTGCAGTCCATTACACATGATCAAATGATAGCTTGCTCCCCGGTGTTATGGAAGAACATGCGTTATGTAGCCCGGTGAGCTGCTCAGCTGTCCAAAGAAATCGGTGCGAAAAAAATATTCATTTGTTTCCGTAGTGGCAGCGACACTACACATGGGGAGGGCGCCGAACTGATGGGAGGATTGCTGAAATTAAAAATGTGATGACATAAAGAAAAAATCCAAGGGTCGATGCATGGCACCCAAGCTGATGGTGTAGTGGTTCGTTCCTATGAAAGGGGTAAAAGGGATGGGTTGGCATCAGTCAAAAGATATATAGCTGGAAGTGTGAATGATCCTGGTTGAATGAAATACAAATCATGGGCCGTATGTCTGCAGCGCTATGATCAATTTAATCTAACCGCGTGAAGTAGGCATACGTGCGCAATAACCACTTGTGACTTTTCGACATAGGGGAAGCGCGTTGTTGCCGGGCATTGTTTTGAAGGGCAGGAGCCCTTTAAATCCTTCTCACGCTCCCGCCGTCGCGGGAAGCGCGTTGTTGCCGGGACATTGTTTTGAAGGGCAAGAGCCCTTTAAATCCCCGCCGTCGCGGGAAGGGCGTTGTTGCCGGGACATTGTTTTGAAGGGCAGGAGCCCTTTAAATCTTTCTCGCGCTCCCGCCCTCGCGGGAAGCGTGTTGTTGCCGGGACATTGTTTTGAAGGGCAGGAGCCCTTTAAATCCTTCTCGCACTCCTGCCGTCGCGGGAAGCGCGTTGTTGCCGGGCATTGTTTTGAAGGGCAGGAGCCCTTTAAATCCTTCTCGCGCTCCCGCCCTCGCGGGAAGCGCGTTGTTGCCGGGACATTGTTTTGAAGGGCAGGAGCCTTTTAAATCTCTCTCGCGCTCCCGCTGCGCGGGCGGTGCCCGGGCGAAGCCCGGGCCAAGGGCGGGCCCGTCCTTGCCCGTCATTGCCAGGAAGAGGCAGGGCAGGGCCACCCCCCTGACATTTTTCCAAAAAACCTTCTGGACATCGGGACTAGGCACCTTACAAGTGTTTGGTTGCCTGAAGGTACTGTGTGGGTGCTTTGCCTGTTCCTCCTTGTTTTAAATATTTTAGTATTGAAGTAATCGTTTTTATATACTTAAATATAGCCCCTTGAGTAATCCTGCCACTAAATTAATTAAATAAATTATATTACATTTTACAAGCATGGGTAAAAGGAAACACTCAAAACTAAACAACCCAATTTTAAAAGATAGTTCATCTATATTAAAATATATCTCTGGGGCAATGGGAATGATAGATAAGCAAATCGCTACTGTTGAAGGGAAGATGTCATCATCTAAAGAGTGCTCCCATGAATCACTAGGGACCGCACCATCGCAACACAATTCCCCATCCAGTGAACAGGGGGATGGACTTTCAACAGTAAGGCTTACAAATGGCTGTGTCAAAGACTCTTCAAACCTAATTTACTCCATGGATGAAATATCTCCTGTCGCCAAGCGACCAAGAAAACCAGAGGTAACTCCGGTGGACAAGACCGCAAAAACAATGCCTGTGATAGACTTAAGAACTACCCCAACTAAAAAATATTCAAGAAAACCAACCCGGAAGAAATCCCTAACCTCAGCTGGAGACACTGTTCGGACTCTCCTTATAATCTTCACGAGACAGTGAACCAGTTGAAATCATCTATCTGATCCACCTTGAACTCTATGTCGGAGCGCCTAAAGGGGGTGGAGTCTAGGCTTGAGGCAGGTTTTGTAATAATAAAATCCCTACAACAGGAACACACGCATACTCAAAGCAAGGACCCCAGAAGTACATCGCGCTCCCCAGGACGCGAGAACACCAGACACCCTATTCTACACAATAGGCCAATCAGTCCACACCTAATTATTAACCCTCAGACTGAACTTCGTACTCAATCAATACCTCCCTCGCTGTATCACTCTATCCAACCCTCATTTTTAGCTACTACATCACATAATCTTTCTCCAGATAACAAAATTCTAAACCCCACACTTCGCAAGACAGCAAGTAGTGCTACGCATAGGGCAGCAACTACTTATCACCACCCAAATTCAGGGAGAAATACAACCAGTAGGAATAAACCCCCGAATCATATCTTCCTCCCTAGCGACTTGCTACATCTCCCCCCGGAGGTCACACCATATGTTGTGGTCTTGGCTAATATCCCTCCGATAGACGATCAACAACACGAAACATGGTCGGCCTTGAGAAACAAGGCCCTCAATTGGATTGGGACCCGAATGAGCCCTGGCTCAGTGAAGACCCTTTTCGATGACATAAAAATGGTCAGAAGAATTAAATGGATAGGGAACAGCAGGAAAGTACTAACGGGAGATTGTGTGGTCCTTTCTTTTGGTTCACCAAACCTAGTGAATAGAATTATCCATGACTTAGGAGCCAGACAAGTTACCCTACAAGGAATCTCGCTACTACCCCTGGGTTATTTCTATCAAAGACCATTGGGGAATAACTTCACCCACCCACAGCGAGCTGTAGCATCCTCACTCAGCCCAGATTTTTCTATAACATGCAATAGATTCTACCCCCTTTCAACGTTGGAAAATATAGATTGACTGGATATGAAAGAGTCAGCTACCCCTGAAAGAGCAGCCAAAACAACTTATATATCAGGGACGGACACACATAAGGAAGCCATATCACACACTATGGTTCCTGTAAGAAATGAGAGTTTACCTTCTCTAGCCCAGGACGATGATTCCAAACGTATACTAAACTCAACCAACAGCATTACCCCCCCTTCCCCCTCAAAGGACCAGCACCGTAACCCTAAGCAGTACCCTAATCGGAAACCGGAACTAGCTTTACTATTCTGGAACATTGCAGGCTTAGCCAATAAGCTAGACAATGAGATTTGGGCCAATTTTTTAGTAGATTACTCATGTGTTTGTCTACAAGAGACATGGCTCCTAACTCCCTCCCATATAAATGGCTATAAAACATTTCATACTCCTGCTGAGCAGTCAAGGCATGGTAGACCTAAAGGGGGACTGTGCACATATATTTCCAACAAATTACCCCTACAGAATTTAGAGATGCAATTTACGAGTCCATATTACCAATTGATTGAGAGTAACCTGGACCACAAGACCCACTTAGTCATTATCAATTTTTATAATAATGCTGTTCAAAGAGAATTCTCCAATATTTTAGTGGGAATGGAAAATGATTTAAAAAAAATATTCGGAAAAAACAATCGAGAGATCCTATTGATATGGGGGGGTGATTTTAACGTCCATCCGTGTGAAGAAATTTCAGATAAGATATGTGGTTGGGACTCGGAAGGCATACGCACAAGCCTCCACTTCTCTCATAATGCTCAAGGTGAGGAAATGAACTCTCCTTTGTAAATGAATTAGTTCTGGCCGATCCACAGTTTAAGCCAACATATAATGGAAGGGGCGCAAATACAGTGATCGATTATGTCCTAATGTCTACTCACTTCGCTCACTACCTTACAAACTACTCATTGCAAGACATTGCAATTAGTGATCACTATCCTCAGAGTATGAATCTCTTAATATCTCCCCTTTTAGCAGCTAGGGAAGATAGTATTATACTGGCAGATGATATTGAACTGGCACCGCGCAATGGATATACTATGAAGTGGGCCCAGATAGACCCCAAGTCTTTATTGAAACAAGTAATACGGCAATGTAAACATGCCTTCGCAGACTGTCTAAGAGAGAACCCACATCCAGGGCAATGTCTAAGTGCGTTTACAACGATTACACAAACCATAAAAGAAGCCCTCACTATTAAAAGCAGTAAGGTAGAGAAAAAAAGGATGTGCGGATGGTTTGACCATAACTGCACCCAAGCACATAAGAGACTGAAAAAGGCCCTAAATGCTCCAAAAAGGTGCTGGAGTGATATATGCAAACGCAGACAGGAATATAAGACAGCAATAAAGAAAAGGAAATTGACCATAAAAACAAACTTGTGGGAAACCCTCCATATAGCAAGTCGCAAGAAAGATAACATACTCTTCTCCTAGGATGGAAATTGCTATCTCCGAAGAAGACTGGGTAGCACATTTCTCTAATATATATTCCCTGATGAGTGACACACTAGACCATACCCACGACCACGATGCACAGGAAAGTCCGCGCCTAATCATAACCCCCCAATTTAGCCTTCAGGAGGTAGAGGAAGCTTTAACAGAAAGTAAATCAGGGAAAGCGCCAGGCCCTGATGGCATTCCGATTGATTTATTCAAGGCCAACATGGAGCTGTGGGGGCCTGTACTGACGCAGACATTGAGGGCTATCTGTACATGCGGACCCCTACCATCTTGGAGAGACTCCAACATAATCCCAATATATAAAAAGGGTGACCGCCTCAATCCAGCCTGTTACAGGCCAATCTCCCTGCTGGACACAACAGCTAAAATAGCAGGGAGAATAATTCTGAACAGGCTACAAACATGGGCAGAGGAAAATAACGTTCTAACCCGGTCCAGTATGGATTCCGAAAAGGAATCGGAACAGTGGAACAAAGTCTAAATCTAAGTCTTATTATTGCAAAGTATACTAAGATCAGAGCAGGCAACCTGTACCTGGCCTTTATTGATTTATCATCAGCCTTTGACTGTGTGATTCATGATAAATTATGGGATATTTTAAACAGCATGGGGGTGGAACCGGACATAACTCAATTTATTTGTGAAATGTACACAGGGAGCAGAGCAAGAGTGAGGTACGGCCTAAAAGGGGAATGCACTCGCACCTTTGGTCTATACAGAGGAGTGCGCCAAGGCTGCGTTCTTGCTCCGTTCCTGTTCTCAATGTACATAAACAACCTAGACAAAGAACTGGCCACTAAATGTAAAGATCTACCCCAAATAGATAATCGACCTGTCCCGGCATTACTTTATGCAGACGACGCAGTACTAATGGCTAGGACCCCATTAGCTCTCCAGAAACTCTTAACAACCTGCATTACATACATGTCATAGCTGGGTCTTACTGTCAACCGCTCAAAAACTTTTATCATGAACTGCGGTGGGAAGCGCGGGAAGTCTTATAACATCACTATTGCAGATAGCAAGGTCGAAACCGCGCAATGTTTTTCATACTTGGGCATAACTCTTGATAAGTTGGGTTCCTGGGCCAACTGCAGGAAGATGAAGAGAGTGCACTTGATTAAAACAACAATGGCACTACGACTCTTCTCCAAAAGGCTTGGGGGGATTACACCACCTAACATGGTAAAGATCTACAAAGCCAAGTGCATTCCAGCTGTTACGTACGGGGCAGGAATCTGGGGTCATACAAACTGTGATCTAGTTCAGACTGTGGAGAATGATTTCCTACGACATCTGTTGAGGGTACCAAAAGGTACTTCATCGTACGTCACGTTCCTTTCATTGCAGACCTGATAAAGATACAACCATTGCTATTATGGCATAAAGTCCGGACCTCGGAGCACACCAGTTTTAATAAGGCCATTCTTACCATCTGTACGAAGTCATTATACACATCATGGGTACCATGGTTAAAATACATCACAACCTTTTTTGAAAAATTGGTAACAAAGACTACTACTCAAATCCAGCCTCGTTGCAGAAGATTTCTAGGAAGGACCTGAGCAAACTGGCATTAAAACACCTAGAAGACATACGCTGGGGTGTGGAATAAAAAAAAACTTCAGTCATTCATAACCAAATAATTTTGACGGCGGAGGGCATGCAGCCGTACTTGGCAAACATGGTACTCCCTCGCCACCGTTATGTCCTTACCAGACTTAGGCTAGATACGTTTCATCGCCTAGTTTCATTTCCAACCATGAATGATTGGTCCATCTTGTTAAAACCATGCCCCTGTGATGCAAAAACACTGCAATCGACAATTCATGTGGTCTTATTTTGTAATTTTTACGCCTACCAGAGGAAACGCCTATTTGCTCCACTTTTAAGGAAAATTTATCTTCCCCAATGTTGCACAGCCTACGCCTGTCTCCAGTCACTCTCTTCCTTAGAAACGTGTGGAATTTTAGCAAATTTTTTATGTTCGGTATTAAAGATAAGGAAATCCATGGGGGAGGTGTCCAAAATATAATCTACAGTGATAGGTTTCTTCCATTGTTGTGTTTCTTTTCCTTCTTTTACTACATTTTTACTACATTTTTATCGTTTTATCTATTTTGACTTTTTATTGAAACACATGTATTATAACCAGAGATCTTTTTATGACTGTTATGTCTTTTATGACTTGGTGAAAGTCGAATAAAGATTTTGTACTGCTACTGTACTACTACATAGGTAACCTACTTGGGCAGAACGATGGACAGAGTGGCTCTCCATACACAGAACCGAGGGTGCAAAGGCCTTGCGTGGGCGGAGCGGTCAGTACAAATCTCACAAATCTTGGGTAGATACAGATAGGAGTAAATTCAATTAAACAGTGCTTGCAGATACAAGGCTGCCATAATCTTGTGAGGCTAGGGTTGTTGGTAAACGTTCACTGTATTGACTTAGCTACAGCCACGACCACAGGACTTATGCATCAATGGAGGGGCATATTGTATTGCAGGGGTGGCACAAATGAGAGTCAAGAAAAGGCAAGCTCTGCTTGAAACGTGGGACAATTTGTGCCAGAATCTTGTGGTTATTTTGTCATTTCATTCAACACCTATAAATACCGCCTGGACAAACCTGCACCACATAAGTACCAGTTAAACGCCATAATACAACGATCAGCAACTGAAGTTGCAATTGTGCAGAACCACGTTTAAGTGCTTTCTTTTGGGAACTATTGATCCATTTTCGCTAGAAGCAATTTTTGTATTAAGCCTGCAAATTCTGCAGCAGATTATGTGGCACATGTGCCGAATCCATAACTATAGGGAAAACGCCACAGCTGGAGAACTGCATAATTCCAGTAGCTATGGTTGTGGATAAAATTACACCCTGTGTGAACAGTTATGGGTAGAATAACCTTATGCGGGTAGACCTATTAGTATTTCCAATCTGGGTGAGCAGTTCTATGGGTATAACTCCTCTCTAAGGGCAGTGCTTTTGATGCACTGGGCCTGCCTAGGTAGAAGTTTAGACATAATGAACACGCGAGGGAAGAAATATAAGTACAGTGGACACAACTATACCTGCTATGGCTCCCCGTAAGCAGATCTGAGGATGAAACAACCTTGTTGGCTGTTTGTGGGTACCTTGATTCTGGGTGGACAATAGTATGAGTACAGTAGCCATTTGTGGTTCGACTTCTGGGCGCAGTGGTTGTGCCATTCTAAAGAAAGCTAAAATGGCCAACGCTCAAGTCACACTTGGTGAGATATCCCTAAATATGCAAAGTTAACGCTTGTTACAGGCGCATAGGGAAGAATGTGGCAATTATAATAAGGCCAAAATAGATTATTGTCCCCAGAGATCCATTACAAGTTTAGGCATGTATAATTCTAGGGTGAATTACCAGTAATAACAAGTTAGTGGAGAGCAACATGTGAGATTCAGAGTTTTCGCATTGATTCCTACATGCTTTTTCTGATTGTTTGTTCTGGTAGACCCTTGGTGGAGCTGTGGATCTTGTAATTCTGAAGGGGCCAGTATCAACTGTTAAATGGTCTGTAGCAATTTTTTATTTTTTTTTATACATGGTAACTCCATAATTTTCTAAATTTTTCTAGATCCTATTTTTCCAGGATTTAGGACTCTGTGCATTTTACCACCTTTCAACAGTAGTAACAGGCCTATTCTTCCACTATAAATCATCTGTTGTCAATTGAGAACCCCTATTTGGGCTTTTAACCTCCCTATAAGTCCAATGTAAAAGGTGCCTTTATTGCACCTCTGACATGGAAAGGTAAATGCCACGATTGAGCGGCAGTGTGCACTTATAGCACTCACATTTATGACGAAAATGTATTCTGCCATGATGAGCACTTTGCTCTGTCTATACTGCAGATTAAATGCAATGAAGTGACACATGAATAGGACAAATGCCTGTGCCATGTAGGAACAACTTATTTTTATATATTCATTAGTCACTCCTAAATTGTCTTGTTAGGCTATAGGGCAGGGTGCTAAAACATAAGACTAGGTCACACTACATATTGAAGTTAGTGTGCTCTCACAGTGAAATAAACCCAGAAAGCTATTTCTCTTTGTATGCCTGGTCTGACTGTTGCATAATATTCTGAGGTAGGATTAAAATCTTTATTTTCAAACTGTGCTTAGAAAGGGGCTAGAAAATGCTTCAAAGTTATTTACTGCTTAGTTGTTAAAATCTTACTGTTGAAAATTGGGTTACTGGTTGAGGGTGGTGAAGCCCAACTCAAGCAGCAGCACAATCTCAGTGAGGGTGAGGCACATACAAATACCAAATTAACCTGTGCTAAACATTCCAGTAGCTGGTCACAAAAACAGTCAGGCTTAAATTAGAGGCAATGTATAAATATTTGTGCAGCACTTCAAACAATAATACAGAGAACACAAATAAAGGAAAATCCCACACCAATTTAGAAAACTCAAGTAACCTTTATTAAAATTATTTGAGACAAAAACAACAAAAATTAAATCTGTAGAACCAGGGATATGCAATGTTAAACATTAAGTGGAAATAGTGTCTAGAAGCACAAAGAGCTGACTGTGGTAATCTAGTCACACTGGACCGGGACAATGTCACAAGTTCAGGCTGACTGCAATTGAGTGCGGGCCTGATACAGGGACCAAGTTAGACCTTCTGATCAAAATATCTTAAATCCTGGTTGCAGAGCGATCAGAGATCCTGCATCAAGAATGCGTCATACAGCAGAGGTTTCGAAAATCTGGGGCTGCGATGAGGAGTCCTGCATCATTGTCGAGGATGCTGTTGATGAGGGCCTTGCAATGCGAAGTCCTGTGTCAAAGATGTGATGCGCACCGGTGTTTCCAAAGAAACTGTGATGCTACAATATACAGTCCTGAGTCGTTGTTGAGGAGGCCAAAAGCGAGGGGCATGTGATGCAAGGTCAAGCATTGGGGGTATGTGGTGCTGAAGCTGTTCCAATATGACTGCGAAAAAGGTGCAGTGCCCTGCATCAGTTTTTGCTCACAAGGCCAAAGCTGGACTGGTAGAGCACATTCAGGTCCACTTTCAAGGGTCCAGGACTGAGGTGGCACCACTTGGGGTAGAACTCACAGGAGACAGAGTCTAGGTGCTGGGTTCAAAGTGTTTAGAGTCATTTCTGTCCTTGAGTCTCTGGTCAGGATGCCAGCTATCTAGCTCTTGAGCCACTGTGGTGGTCCTGGATTCAAGATGCAGGCCCAGTACTTTCACTCAGCCAGCAGACAGCAGGGCAACAGAGTAGCAATCCTTCTTGCATTGCACCACATCAGTCCTTCTGAGTCTTCTACAGGCCCAGCGGTGTACTGAAGAGTTGGGCCTGGCCCCAACTTGTCTGGAGTCAACGTAGACTAGAATCAAACCCTTTGTGAGTATGCTTAGGCAGAGCCTTTGTGATGTGCAAGTGTGGTAGGTGACAGCTCCTCCCCCTCATCACGTCAGAGATGGCCCATTCTGCCAACACCTTTGCTCCTTTGTCTTACTGCGTGGGAGCAATATACAAAGACCAACTGCCAACTACATTTAGTTATGTGACCCAGGATACAGGCTGCAGGCAGCAAATAGTTAGGACAAAAAAATGACAACTTTCTAAAAGTTGCACTTTCAGAATTGTGACTTTACCATCAAAAAGGGTTTTAAATTACAATTCTTTAGACACGAACTTAGCATTCCCACATGTTCCCAACTGAAAGTTATCAATCCTTATTAAATGTAATACATTAACGCCATGTTATCATATGAGAGAGGCAGACATTGCAGTAGTGAAAAAGGAATTTAAGAGTTTTTCACTACCAAGACCTGTAAATCTTAAAAGCACATGTTCAGTTTTTTAAATACACTGCACCCTGCCTGTTTAGGGTCTACCCATGTATTCTTTTGTCAAGTAGAAAAGGCAGTTTAACACTCTCCACACAGGTGGCAATAGCAGGCCTGATACATGCTTTGAAGGCTACTTAGTGAGTGGCACAATTACCGCGAAAGACCCACTAGTAGTAATTAATTAGCAGGCCCTAGGTATACAAAGTGCTATTTTACTAGAGGCTTACAAGCAAATTAAATATGCCAATTGGGTATACACCAGTTTTGCGATGTGTAAAGGAGAGAATACGTGCACTTTAGCAGTGGTTAGCAGAGCTAAAGTGTACAGAGTCCTAAAAGCCTTCAACATGGTTCAGAAATCAGGCGAGTGAAGGGAAAATGTTTGGGTATGATGCTGCAGACAGGGTAAAGTCCAACACCGGCTTAGTGGAGAAATCAGATTTTTTATAATTTAAGAAGAAAAGTACATTTGTCAAATGTACTTCAGGCTGCCTGAGCCAGAACTGGCCTAAAACCAGTTCTACCAATCATCTCTTATCCAGAGCTTGAATATCTTTGGAGTTGCCAGGGCGGACTTCTATTTATTCCCATGGACCTTCTAAACAGCTCGTCACCAGTCATTGTAGGAGAGAAAACCAGTTATGCAATCTATCACACTTCCAGAGCTGGAAAATACATCTTTGGCTAGGAGAGTTAACACCTCTAACTCACACGACAATGAGCTACCTCTGGGTCCAATAAAGGCCAATGGGTATTAACTGCTGGCCACTTAGCGAGGATTAGCTATCTGATAGTGAGCAAGAATAATTGGTACAACAAAGGCAAGCCTCATAACTACCATTTTAGGTCTATCATGTCAGCACTGCTGTAGCCAAACCTTATGTGATAAGCAGATAATAGAGTCTCTGAGCGCACTACTGGGAAAGAGGCTTTGGCTTTGCTCACATGTTTGTTGCCCAGTTTACACAATTTGACTGGGCAGAATTTTATTGGGTGCATCAACAAAGCCTGCCTCCTGCACTCCTATTGGCTCCCTAACGCAGTGGTTCCCAACCTTTTGATTTCTGTGGACCCCCACTTTAACATTAATGGAACCCAGGGACCCCCACTGAATCATCATGGGAATCCGGGGACCCCCGTCTGAGTCATTACTGGAAGCTGGGGGCCTAATTTGTCAATATTTGTTAATATTTTTCAATTTTCTAGGCTCTCACAGACCCCCTGATAAGGCTTCGCGGACCCCCAGGGGTCCCCGGACCACAGGTTGGGAACCACTGCCCTAACGGATTCCCTTCACCTTAAATTGCAGTGCTTTTGGCCGTTAGGTTGTCCATTTTACATGGCACTGATGCTTGATGTAATGACCACCAAAGGAGACCTCTGTTCATTTTATGACAGCCAATCCCAGGGCTGCACATATACCAGGCATCATCACATTATAGGAGGTATCATAATGTGTAAGTTGACTTTGCTATGGTAAATTATCAGTCTCTTAGCCAATCCCAGTGCACTGTATAGAATCTGAGGTGTTTATTGGTTGTGGTGCTCAATCATGCCTCTGTGGCATGTCAACAATGCCTTGGTTACCCGAGGCAGATTGGTGGATGCCGCATTGTGCTGAGTGGTCTGAACCAGAGGGAAAACAGTCACAGAGGGGACAGTGGTAGACACTCTAGCATAAGGTGAGTCAGACCCCATTTGTAAGTGTTGAGCTGGTCATGTTATACTGCTATCCAGCCCTTGTCTTTTAACTCCTGCTGAGCTGCTTCTGTCCTGCAATGGGAGGGCCTGGAAGGCCCCTAAATGGTGCCCCACTCCCAAATGTTCACTCCTCGCTGGGCCACAACATCTGTTCACCATTAAGGTCACGTACAATGGACAGAAACTATCTTTAGGGTACTAGGTGTGAGATTTCACTTTTTTAAAGAACGCATGTGCTTTAGACAGTTTGCTTTCTGTTATGCGGTAAGACATGCTGGTGAATAGCAGTTTGCCTCTAATACACTCATATGGGTGACTTAATTCATCACAGTCTTTAATGCATGTAATTTTGAGCTGGTGATTCTCTATCTCTATTTTCATTTTTTCTCTCCCACGATAAGACTGTCCTGCTGTCTGTCCCAGCACTTTGGTCTTCCTAGTGCTTAGCTTGTGAAAGAAAGTCTGCTGGTGCCCGCAGCTCTGCTCAGAATCTGGTGGCTGTAGCAATTATACTGAAAACCTTTTAGTCTTTTATCCCCTGCCAGACACTCCCTGTTACTTTTCCTCACTCTTGCAGGTTCCTGCTCTGTTCCTTTAGGATGGTTTTGCCATCTTTCTCCTCCTCCTTTCCAATTTGTGTGTTTTCCATTTTTAGCAGTCACAAAGAGAGATTTGGCCCATATGTGACTGCTAAAATGGTCTCTGGCATGCGCACACCCTATTTTGTGAGTGGGTAACTTATTACTGACTTGCAAAATAGGGCTTGCTAGGCATTATTAGGAAGGGGAAAGCCAAGAGCATCCCTTCTTAATAGCGAGTTGCAGGGGGATGTGCAATTGTCTTGCACCGTAATGAGGTTGCAGAACAATCGCAGTTTACCACCTACTTCAACTAGGTGGTAAACCAGTCACAAACGGGAAGGGGTCCCAAGGGGACCCCTTCCCATTTGTGAATGGTAGTGAAAATGTGTTTCTAAGAGCAGGCAGTGATCCCACTGACCACTGCCTATCCTTAAAAAATGAAACAGAAACGTTTCATTTTTCTTTTTGAAATGCATCCTGTTTTCCTTTGCGGAAAACGGCCTGCATTTAAAAAAAATGTTGCTTTATTTAAAAGCACACACAGACATGGTGGCCTGCTGTCCCCAGCAGGCCACCATCCCTGTTTTATTGCCCTTTCCCAATGGGGCACAAATTGCTTCCTGCCTCATGAATATTGATGAGGCAGGTCAATAGCAACCTCATAGGAAATCACTAAACGTGTCTGTGACATAGTTCATTTCCTTTTGTGACACGCAAATTGTGAGTCACAAAAAATTACAATTTGCGAGATGCAAAATGAAATAGTTGTACATCTGGCCCTTGGTCTTGAAGAAAGATAGCTCAGAGGGCAGAACCACTAAAAGCTGGAGCCAGGCTTGATACTGAAGACTGGCTTTGGCTCAGCTCAACGGCCTGCTGGAACCGTGAGCTCAGAATTAGATAAGCTTTTATGTGGCTTCTGCCTTCCATCCTTCCTCTGCCTAGGATGTGGTGTTATGGCTAACGGTTTCTACTTTGGAACTGGGGATCCAGGTTTGAGTCTCTGTGTTTGTTCAACATCCTGTGATTCTGTGAAAATCGCTTAATGTCCCCATGTCTAGAAAAAATGAATGTAACCTTGTGTAAAATTATGCCCATATAGAGCGCTCAAATAGCTTTGTGTCATGTTCACAGTGTATAAAAACTGCAGACAAAAGGAACAAAGAGTGAAAACCAAAGGGTTAATATGCAAGAAAAAATCCATACCTATTTAGTGACTGATTTTTACAAAGTGAACCCAGAAAACCAGAAAAAATTGCTACTTCCCCGCTTAAACTGTGTGATCTTGGGCAAATATTTGATTTCACCAAAATTCCTAATTCTTTATAATCACATCGAAAAGCAAATTCATATATATCAGTTCTGAATACCAGTTCTAAAATTAACATTGATTTAGTAGACAGTAACCTTGCTCCATGATACTTTGGGCCACCTACTGGGTTTACATGACAACTGCCTTGCCTCTTAGTTTACTAATAGTGCATGTTTAAAAAACTATCACTTCTAATAAGTAATTCTCAGTGCAGTGCTATAATGTGACCTATTAATGTCAAATCTTCCACTTGTTAAAGAAATACCTGCTTGAATAGTGAAGAGACTTTATATTATACCTGATGTTTGTTGTGGAATGAGAAGCATTTTCAGGGCTCAGCTGGTATAAGTGCTTTAAGAGCCAAGCTTGTCCCCTGCCTCGCTCTGGCTCACCTCTCTCTGGTAATGTGTCCACTTCTAATATTGATATGCAAACGTGTGATAGATCAGACAGGTTGTATGCTCTGACCTGACTCCACATGTTATCCTTCTGAGGTTCGTAACATGAGTACAATGCAGTTTGAAACAAAAACACTTTCAATGACCGTTAGATAATTGACTTTGTGTACGTCATGTAAATGTCCAATATTAATAAAGGGCATCTGATACAGGGTATGCCACACATATCTGTACATCAAAGCCAGAGCTTGTGTGCCAAGTGAAAAGGCCGTTAAGATGACACGAAGAGAACAAAAGATTTTACTTGCAAGCTTCGGAATATCGGCACTGCAAATCGAAAGGCAAGGTGCCCCCTCAATGAAAATACACACATCACATTGACTACCGCTTGCAGCTTCCTGTCCAACAACTCAGTAAAAAGTTGCAGCTTTGTATAATGCGTGTTTGTTTTTATGCACCATTAGAAAAATTATGAGGTTTGTTTTCAGCAAAATAAATAGTATTCGGTAGAGCATGGGCTGTAAAATGTCAATGGCACAATTCCACCGATACAAAATGCAAATATTTTCTGCAAAAGTCATACTATAGGGGATAAGCAAGGTGGTAAGAGCAATACAATGGACATCCTTGAAATA
Source organism: Pleurodeles waltl (assembly GCF_031143425.1). Lineage (NCBI taxonomy): Eukaryota > Metazoa > Chordata > Amphibia > Caudata > Salamandridae > Pleurodeles > Pleurodeles waltl. The sequence continues at coordinate 991,577,558 of NC_090446.1, read as the reverse complement.
TGAGACATAACCGACTGATTGATTATATTAATGTAGTAATATGTGCACTTCAATGCCGCATAATTCTTGGAGGAAATGTGAGGCAGTTCCCAAATTCTGCAACAGCGATACTACCATATAGCCTCAGGCTGCTTATTTTAATTAGTTCCGAAGAATACAATGCCGAGCCAAGTAAGAGAGGATTCCCTACAGAGCAGTAAATTGCATTTGTCTCTAAAGTGAACCCAATTCACCCTACTTGTCCTCACTATGTACCAGCTCCCTCGAAAATTAGTCCGACAAGGGCATAATCTACAATTTCTTCTGCTTCCTTCACGGGATCCCCTACATTGCCTACAACTCCTTTCACTCATCTGGCGCTGGTATTCTCCCACAGACGCCCCTTTCCTACTGTTGCTCTTTCTTGCTCCGTCAGCTCTAATTTAATAACCATTGCTCTCTGCTGTCACCTAGCCCTCCTTTCCACCTCTCTCCCCACTAACCACTTCTCTCTCCTCTTTCTACTTTACTCTTCACCAGTACTTAATTTGCCCAAAGTCCGCCCCTTAAACACGTGGCTGCTGCAATTAAGTGTGCAAACACAAAATACTGAGGCAGCGTAATCCTGAAGCCACCTTGGGCATCTTCAATCTATTTACTGCCAGTCCCTGCCCCTCCAGCTCACTCCTGCAGCTTTCTGCTTTCTCCCGCCTGACGCTTTTTCAATTTTCACTTCCTTCGTCTTTCCCATATGTGTCTTTTGCTCACAGAAAAAGCTTGAGGCAGAAATATAACTGCAGGCCCTCAGAAATAAGTGCCTGTGTCCCGGAAACAACAAGCACAAATTAAGCACTGCTCTTCTCTCTCTGCTCTTTCTCTGCTCCTTCTTCTTTCGGGTTTCCTCTCTTTTCGAGCCATCTCTCAACTTCCTCCGTCCCCTCTCTGTCTTTCTCTTATCACAGTGCCCCCTATCACACCCCATCCTCTGGATCCGTCCTCTTGCTGCCTCGCTATTCCTCTGCCCACGTTCTGCTTCCCCGTCATCAAGCTCCCATGAACTCTTTCAGCGCCTTCTCTCCACCTTACCTTCCTGTCTGCCTCAAACAGCTCCGCCTCAGTGGGGGTGATGATGATGATGAAAGGGCCTCGTCAGGTTCCCTCATTACTCCATCCTCTTTAACAACACCCCAAAGGCAGGTTTACTTATTCTCTGCACTGAAGTGATGGTGACTATTTTTTCCAGCTACCCTCCTGTCATATTTAGATTCAATGTACTTTTCATCCATCTACATAATTTCCAGAAATCATCCATAATTAGTAATGGTAATTATGGCTGTAGGAGCCTTTGCTTCTAGTCAGCTTTCTCTCCCTTACCGGTGGTTGTGCAACTATCATCACCATTTGCAGCAGCCCGCTGATTTTCCGCATCCGCAGAGTGTAGTGTTACCTAATGGCCTAAAGGATAAGACAGATGCCAAATGGTTTCTCAGAGACTCTGCCACCTCCCTTGTTTATCCCCAGTTTCTGCTTTATGCATGTCTCTGTCCTGTGCAAGACCCTGGCCAGTGTTCCGGTGTCTTCCCTGCTGCCCGTGAATTCCACCACTTGAAACCTTAGGGCAGACTTCTACTGTTCTCCAAGACCCACACAGCAGCATTCCTCTCTGACCATATGCATGCCATTGGTATGATGCCTTACCCTGTATTTCCCCAGTTCTTTGCATGATTCCTGCCCTTTGGCATGTATATACTCCACATGTACTATTCATATCGCCTTGACCGAGTACCCGGTCTTCTGGTTGCTCTTCCTAGCTTTATCCCTTCCTTGTACATGGTATAACCTTGCCCTGGAAATGCCAGGGTCCCTGAACTGAAGCGAGGATCCAACGAAGGTTTACATGGTAAGTGAATCTTTATTGTGATATCTTCAAACGGCAACTGTTCAGTTGAGCTTACAGGCTAAAGGGGCACAGAGAAAGAAGGGAAGTGTGCCACGGTCCGTCAGTGCCATGTGGAATCCCAAGACATCACCAAACTCCGTCAAAGGATTCCACATGACATACCAACGTTCCGAGCCACGTCACAACATCTCCCTCCCCTTTTTTTTTCATAAATAAATAAATTTAAAAACAATAACACTGACTTAAATAAGCAACACCCTTCAAAGAGCAAAATGAATGCAACTAATATAAAATGCACATTTTTAAACACAGCATAACGACTTACTTAATAAGTGATTAATATATATATATTTTTTACGACAAGACATAATCTCGAAACTTTGCAGGTCTACGGCATTCTCTCTTACTTCTTTCCCCGATCTTTATTTTGTCCCTACGCACACTCTTCCTCACACGTTCAGAAAAATTGTGAGCCTCAAGTTCATTTCCACTGGTTTGATCAGAAAACTTGTGACCACCCTCATGCTCACTTCTTGTTCGAACACTGGGATCCAAAGCTAAACGTGTGACACCCCACCAACTCCCATCAGTCAATCTAGCAGCATTTATGCGTACCTCTTGAATTTGTTGAGATTCTTTGAACTTCGACATGCCTTTTCTGATTAATATGGGATCTTTTACTCTCACACAATCACCAATCTGCGGACCATCCCTTTTCCTTGGTATCACTCTCAACCTTTTCCTTCCCACAACATCAGAATTGTCCTTTGCTACCCGCCAAGCTTTCTTCAGATCACTTCCTTCATGAAATAATTAAATCATCCAAAAAGGACACAGTTCTGTCGTCGCAATCCTACCTCTCATTAATTCAAAAGGGGTCTTACCAGTAGCAACATGAGGTGTAGTACAATGAGACCAAATTAGTTCTTTAATAGCCTGTCCCACTGACATGTTGCTCCTAAGAGCAGCTTGGATACATTCTACAAGCACATGATTGAAATGTTCTACAACACCGTTGCTCTGGGGATGATAAAGAGGAGTTCTTATGTGTTTGATACCACACCCACTCAGGAAATGACATATCTCTGTGGATACAAATTGTACTCCATTATCGGCCATTATCTGTTCAGGCAACCCTTCCTGGCTAAAAACATCTTTCAAACATTTAATGACGCTTTGTGTGGTAGAACCTCAAACCATCTAGAGAGATGATCCACTATCACCATGAAATACCTCATGTCTGGTGGCAACACATGATAAGGACCTAGAAAATCCAGACCAATTTTCTGCCAAGCTCTAGCTGGTGATGGAACAAAAGAATCACTCACTCCCTGAGTAACCAGAACTTTGTCACTTATGCAACACATAGGACAATTCCTCGCAAATTCTTCAATTTCTTTGTCCTTCCTAGGCCACCAGATGTCTGATCTTAGCTTCCTTTTGGTAATAGTGGAACCTAGATATCCTATATGTGCTTTGAGTATCAAGTCCCTTCTAAGACACTCTGGAGGAATAAGTTTGTCACATCTAATGAGCTTGTCACCTTCAATAGATAATTCCTCCGACACCTTCCAAAAAGGTTGTAATTCAGATGGAAGAGTTTTCTCTCTCTCTCGGCCAACCAGTCTTAACATAATGCATAACATCAAACAACAATTTGTCCTTTTGCAATGACTTAAACCAAACATCTTCATCTAAAGTTTCAGCAATGCAAGCTATAAAACATTCTTTTATTTCAGTTTCCCATTCCTGTTCCTCATCATCCATGATAGGTAATCGGGACAAACAGTCTGCCATACTGTTTTTACCACCTGGAATGTACTCAACTGACAAGTTGAATTCTAATAATTTAGCTGACAAATGAGCTATGTGAGCAGTAGAGCGTTTACATTTTTTTCCTGACAAAATTTCTACCAGGGGACGGTGATCAGTTTTTAAAATAAAATGTATACCCCAGAGATATTGCTTGAATTTTTCTGCACTCCATACACAAGCCAGAAGTTCCTTTTCAATTACGGAGTACTTCCATTCAACCACTCACAGTGTCCTTGAAGCAAACCCGATGGTGCTTTCCTTACCTTCACTTGAAACCTGTGTCAACACTGCACCCAACCCATACTCGCACGCATCCACCATTACTATGGTTTTCTTACTTTCCGAAAATGGTTGTAACACTGGAGAATTAATGATATGTTGTTTTATCTGTTCAAAAGCCTCATTGCACTCATTAGACCAATAAAAAGTTTGTTTCTTTTTAAGAATTGCTCTGAGACACTCTGTAGTATTGGGAAAGTCCTTCAAAACTTTGCATAAAATTCACATAACCCCAAGAAGGAGAGTAACTGCTCTTTAGTTTTTGGTGCAGGAGCTTCGGGAATGCTTTTTACAAATTTTGGTCTAGGATTGACACCCTGCTCTGATAAGACATGACCCAGGTACTCAATCTCCAGAGTCTTAAAGAGACATTTGTCTCTTCTCAGAGTGACCCCTCTATCTTTCAAAGTTTTCAAGACCTCTTCCAAGACTCTATCATGGTCTGTATCAGTGTCAGCAAAAATCAGGATATCATCCTGAAATATGACCACATTGGGATTGTTGGGGAACATGTCAGTCATCAATCTTTGAAAAACGGCAGCTGCTGACGCCAAACCAAAGGGCAATCGACAAAATTGAAAGGTCCCATCAGGTGTCAAAAAAGCTGTAAGATATCGGGAGTTAACATCTAGTTCTACTTGATGATACGCCGATCTTAATTCTAACTTCGTGAACCAACTAGCAGAACCCACTTTCGCAATCAGGTCATCAATTCTAGGTAATGGGAAACTGTCAACCCAAATTGCCTCATTCAAGCTTCTTAAATCCACACACATTCTCAGGTCTCCAGAACTTTTCTTTGCTAAAACAATGGAAGACAACCACAGGGTTGCTTCCACCTTTTCAATTATGCCCTGTTCACACATGTCCTTCGGTAATATGGACATCTCTGCTCTCACGCTAAAAGGGGACATTTCGCAGTCTATGTTTAACAGGGTCCGCCCCTTGTTTCAACTTGATTGTGTGTGTGAAATTTGTTATTTTCCCTAATTTGTCCTGAAATAATCTTTACAATTTTTGATGCCAAGAGTACGTGTGATGCTATTGATTAAGTTTGACCAATGACTTTGTGTTTCACCACTGCGCATATTAGTTGCTCAATGTTCACCAGTAGCACATTGTATGTTTTGTTCAGCCTAGCCGCCTATTGGCTTTGACATGGCATTAGCCATTACCTTCTGTATTCAGTTTAGCCGCCTATTGGCTTTGACATTGCATTAGCCATTACATTCTGTATTCTGCCTATTGGCTTTGACATGCTGTATTCAGTTTAGCTGCCTATTGGCTTTGACATGATGTATTCAGTCTAGCTGCCTATTGGCTTTGACATGATATTAGACATTGCATTTTGTATTCAGCTCAGTTGCCTATTGGCTTTGACATGATATTAGACATTGCATTTTGTATTCAGTTCAGCTGCCTATTGGCTTTGACATGATATTATATATTACATTTTGTATTCAGCTCAGCTGCCTATTGGCTTTGACATGACACTAGACATTATATTTGATATTTAGGTTAGCTGCCTATTGCCTTTAACGTGGAGTTAGACATTGCAGTTGAGAATCCAAGCTGTATTTTTCCAAGCTGTGTTTTTGCACAAGATGAACCAAGATGTTTTCCTCACACCAGACTAGACCTGATAAGAGAGGGTACATTTGGTGTTGTTCCTTTCTGCTCAGGCTTGGGAAGAGGAGGAGTCTAGGAGATCTGGCCAGTTTCCAAAGGCTTGCGTAGTTTTCCCAGGTCTGAGTGGAGGGGGCACGCTTTTGTAACGGATGACACGGGCTTCAGAGAATTAGATTCTTTTCTGCCTGACTTCGGACTGGAACTTGGCGCCAGTTGCCAGTCTCCCGTGTGGGTAGATAATCTCTTTCTCGCAGTTGACCGGAGTCATCAACTTGCAGACCCCAGAAAGATGAAGCTGTAAACAGTTTCTCACACGGTGAAGTATTTGTTTTGCTTTGCATTCAATATCTTATAAACATAACCTGCTGTGTACATTGCAAACTGTGATATATTTTGTTTTCATTGAACGTGTGCTTGAAATCTATTAATTCGTCTCTCACGAACTTGTGGGTGGGAAGAATTAACAACAATAAAGGTCTTCTTTGAACTCAGAAGTGCATTCTTGATATGTTCTGTAAGCTCTGATTACGAGATAAGAAGGAAAACAGAACAGTACGCCGTGTCAGAAAAAGTTTTAATACAATTGGTATTATTCCTGTCAATAGACACAGGTTTTTCCCTTCTTGGCTTAATGATTAACTTGAAATCAGATGAATTAAGCCCAAAACATTAATACCTTTTCTTGCCACATACACTTTGCCGTGGATAGTCTCACCAAAAATGTACAATGAAGTCCAAAAGTACCAAACCAAATCAATTTTGCTCCCCTCAAAAGCCAGCGTGGCAACATCAGGAGGAAAAAGAGTTTTTTCGCTCCAAACAAAACTCATAGAATTTTTCTAATGAGACAATTGTGATGCGTGCTCCTGTATCCACTAATAATTTGACAGCAATTCCTCCCACTAACACCTCAATGTCAGGATCTACTACTATCTTGTTAACTGTGAATATATTATCCTTGACAACTAACACAAACTCATTGTCATCATGTTGTACACTCTCCTTATCTCCATCAAGTACACATCGAACACTACTCCTTTTACCACCTCTACACACATGTGAGAAATGTCCCAGTTTGTTGCAGTTCCTACACTGTTGATTAACCGCTGGGCAGTTCCTGAAGGGTGAAATATGGTTCGAAGAACCACACCTAAAACACATAGGGGGTCATTACGACCCTGGCGCCCCTCCAACATACCGCCTGGCTTCCGCCTGGCGGTCATAATCCCCAGGGCAGCGGTGCCCTGGGGATTATGAGTCCCCGACCGCCAGCCTGTCCGTGGCGGTAAACACCACCATGGAAAGGCTGGCAGTAAGGGGACCTGGGGTGCCCCTGGGGGCCCCTGCACTGCCCATGCACTTGGCATGGGCAGTACAGGGGCCCCAGGCATAGCCCGTCGCGCATTTCACTGCCCGAATTTCAGGCAGTGAAATGCGCGACGGGTGCTACTGCACCCGCTGCACAACAGCATTGCCGCCGGCTCTATTACATGTTAACAACTTTTCTTGGATTCTTTTAGAGTAGCATCTCGCTACTAGTTGATCGCGTGTGAGTTGAGAAGTAAACTTTTCAAATTTGCATTTGGCAGCCAACACTTTTAATGCTGTAATAAACAAACCCACACTTTCATTAGGATTTTGCACCCTTGTAAAAAATTTGTACCTATGTACAACAAAATTCTTGGTCTTAGTGAAATGCTTGTCTAGTTGTGCGACTGCCGTCTCGAACTCATCTAACTCTTCTTCCTCACGTAATTCGTAGACTGGTAGATGGTCGAAGATATTCTGTCCTTCCACACCCAGATAAAAATACATTAGACTTTTTTTTCTTTCAGGCTTAAATTTGTGACCATCAATGGCTCCTAAATAAGCCTTGAAAGAACGCAGCCATACTTCCATTCCAAAGGAGGGTCACCCGGATCTTGTAAAAAAGGTGAAGGTGGCAACATGTTCTGCATTCTTGCTTTTTTATAATTTTCACAGACCTCATCCCTAGAGAGTGGTAGAGAGACTGATCAGGAGGGTGAGAATGACCGGTTGGGGACGCCAGTTGACAGGGAAGGCCCCAGTGATAGGGAGTCCCTTGCTGGGTCCAGTGTAAGAAGCAGGGCTACCTCTCATTCCTTGACGCCTGATGAGCTAAGAAATAGGCGGGAAGAGAGGAACCTGAAGTTGCAGTTAGCGCGCCTAGCTGTTGAGGAGAGAAGGGCTGAGGTAGAGAAGGCCTTTGCCAGAGAAAGACTAGCTCTAGAGCGCAGTCTGAAGGTTCTGGACTCACCAGCGGTGGCAGCAGTGTAGAGTGCTGTAGCAAAGATGTTCCTCACATACCCATAGATCTGGCACCTAGGTTCCAAAAGGGGGGTGACATACGTCAGTGGTTAAAGGACTATGAGAGGGCTCTGGTAGAGCGCAGGATCCCTGAGAAGGATTGGGGAACTGGCCTTGGGTTTTTTTTTTCCTGAGGAGGGGAGGGATGCCCTACTGACTCTAGAAGAGAGTGACAGGGAGGGGTACTCTGCTGTAAAGAATGCACTGATTCTGAAGTATGGTTTTTCCCCTGAGGAATACAGAAAAAGGTTTAGGGGTGGTAAGAAACTGTCCCACCAGTCTTGGGAGGAGTTTGTGGAGGATTACTGCATTGCACTAGATGGATGGGTGAAGAGTAGCACAGTAAACAATTTTGAAGGGCTGTTTAATCTGATTGTCAGAGAGCACCTGCTTTGTTGTTGTTTTTCAGAGTTACGCCAACACTTGTCAGTGTGTGAGCTCTCTGACCCCAGGGAGCTTGCAAAGGAGGCAGACTTCTGGTTGCGTACCAGAGGGTCTGGTGTGGCATTAGGGGGTGTTCCTAATGAGAGTGGTCTAGGTGTTTCCCAACCAGGTGTGGTGGGAAAGGCTTATGTCCCAGGTAGGTCCCAGTGTATTGGGGCGGGTAAGGCACCCCATGTCCAGTCTCTGAGGAGAGGGAATGGGGTTGGGCTGAGGCCCAGGGTACACGACCTCCAGTCCCAGGTCCTGGAGAGTTCCATGAGTGAACGCCAGGAGGTGAGCCTAGCCTGTGCCGTAGGGCTAGCTGTTCAGAAGGATCCCATTTTGTCATTAGGACTTGGGCGGTGGCTGGTGATAGCGTTCCGCCGGTCCTGGTGTCTGGTAGCCTCGCTCTGCAGCGGAGGAGGCGGAAATCCAGGCATAGGGTTGAGAGGGGGCTGAGGGCCCCAGTGGAGAACCTGGAGGGTCAGGGGTCAGCTCTGAGAGCAGAGCCCCCCAGGAATGACCTTGGTGAGACCATATCTGGGCTGGGGGAATCCAGACTCTGTCAGATGGGCAGAGGTCAGGAGACCTGCACCAGACAGACTCTTGTGTGGCCCTTGGGGAAGGTGTTTCCCTGGTGGGGGGTAGGTATGCCCCCCAAGAAGTTGTGTTGCGCCAGGCAATGATTCAACCGCAGGGTGGTGACTCTGGGTTGGATGATCAGGTTAAGGGGTAAACTCTGACCTGATGGGGAGTAGGTGTGCTCCCAAGGAAGTCCTGGTGCACCTGGCAGTGGTTCAACCGCAGGGTAGTGACTCTGGGTTGGATTGCCAGATTCAGGGGGTAAGCTCTGATCTGGTAGGGGGTAGGTGTGCTCCCAAGGAAGTCCTGGTTCACTGGGCAATGGTCCAGCCTAAGGGTGTCGTCCCTGGACTAGATAGACAGGTTCAGGGGGTAAACTCTGACCTGGTTGGGGGGGGCGGTTAGAGTGCTCACCCCGTGTGAAACTTCTGGTGGCTTCTCCCGAGGTGGGGAGACGCAGGACTCTGGAAGTGGGGTTCAGGGAGGGGGAAGCCCGCCCGGACCCCGGTGCAACCCAAGGGTGTCGTCCCTAGGTTGGGTGGTCAGTCGCCAGGTAGTGATCCTAGGCTAGCGAGAGAGTTGTGCAGGGCTGCTGTACCCAGAATCCTGGCAAGTGTGGATTCTGGTGATACCCCTCCTAGGAGAGGAGGGCGGGATCCTAGACGGAGGGGTAGAGGGAGGAGAGCCTCACCTCTAGCCCCTGTAGAACCTATCGGTGCGGACCCTAGGTTGGTGGATCAGTGGCAGGGTAGAGCCCCTGAACTGATTGGAAGTGGAGTGGAGACAGGTTGCTTTGCACCTGGGGCTCCCACCCCCCACTCGTTATGGTTTCAGATACCAGAGGCTCCTAGATGGCCTGGGGCCTGGTTCTGGCCATTGGCAGCTAGAGAACCCCCGTGGGTTGGTCTAGGCTGCCTGGGAAGCATTGACAGAGAGATCCAAGTGGAGTCAGGAAAGCGTAGAACTGGATCATGCCCCTGCTGTTGTGGGCCTGGGTCCTTGTTCTATCGCCCCAATCAGGGAAGTACATCAAGGTATTGATTGTTCTCCCCTGGCTTTTGGCTGGTAGGGGGTTGTGTTGGACTTTTTGCCTTACGCAGGGTCATCCTTCCTCCTGGTTTTTCTGACCTCTTGCTGTTGGCTCTAGGACTCTGAGCACTTTATCACTGCTGACCAGTGCTAAAGTGCAGGTGCTCTCCCATCTAAAGTTGGTATGATTGGCTTATACCTAATTGGCATATTTAATTTACCTATAAATCCCTTGCACAGTGGTATCTCTATACCCAGGGCGTGTAAATTAAATACTACTAGTGGGCCTGCAGCGCTGCTTGCGCCACCCACTGAAGTAGACTTTCAAAACCTGTCTCAGGCCTGCTAGCGCAGGGCCTGTGTGCGCAGTTTTCTGCCACAGGGACCTGGCATCTAAACTTACTTGCCAGGCCCAGAACTCCCCTTTTACTACATGTAAGTCACCCCTAAGGTACGCCCTAGCTAGCCCTATGGGCAGGGTGCCATGTATGTAGAAAGGCAGGACATGTGCCATATTGCATGGCCTGTCCTAGTAGTGACAAACAGTCTAACTTGGTGTCTCACTGCTGTGAGTGCCGCCTTCTCATAGGATTGCATTAGAAATGCCCTGCCTTATGTGTAAGTGGTATTGTCTGATTTATGAGGGGTAGCGTAGGCATGTTTGGTATGGTTGTGATGGTGATAATAAATGCTGCTTACTGGTGTGGGTGTATTTTTTATTACTATCACAGAAATGACACTTCTAGAAAGTGTGCATTTATCTGTGCTTATGATTCTGGTGTTTTGCAGCTTGACTGCAATCTACGTCTGGGCAGAGTGACAGTTGGGGCTTTGTGCATACTTTTCAGACAGCCTGTACACAGGGAGGGTGGAGGTGTCACAGAGGTGCATCTGCATACTGAATAGTCTTCCTGGGCTGAGAGAAGGGAGAGGCGGGGCACACCTGCATTTGTAAAGACTGTACCCTGGCCTCACACAATAGGGTCGTTAACCCCCCACTGATGTTTGGATCCTTTGCTGAAAGGAGAGAGGGGGCACTCCCAGAACCAGTTGTAACTAGCTGGAACCTCCTCTCCCTACCATTGTAAAACACTGTAAGAACTGACTATCAGTACAGGGGAATTTTCCCCACAATTTGGAGACTCTTGGAATCATCTTGGAACTGGACACCAAAGGCTGAAAGGACTCACCAGGAACCGCCATGGACTGCTGCTGCTGTGCTGACCTGTGACCTGTCTGGCCACTGTGAAGGACTTGCCACTTGCTGCCTTTCCCTTGTGCTGGCCTGTAGCTGGGCCCTCCACCTGAGGACCTTGTCTTAAGATTCTGCTCCCCAGGGGCAGGGTGCCTGGCCCCTGACCCCTGCATCCATTTCTTCACGAGGGGTGCTTCTCCGTGGTTGCGGCTGCCATAGCGCTGATTGCAGCGTGCTTATGGAGCCTTGGGAGCTCGTAGGGTCCTTGCTGCATTGTGCCCCTTTAAATAAGATCAATGCAGCGGCCCGAAAAGCTGGAAGAACACTCGCGCACCACATCGGGTGCAGGCGAGTGTCTGCTCAGGCCCCAGGAGGGGTCTGATCTGCTTGTGGCTTCACGGCAGGACCAGGGGAAGGCGCGGGGAGTGCCCCCTTCCCCCTTGGCCTCTGCGTTAGGAGCAGGACACTCCTTTTCTGCTGTTAGGTAAAACGGGCATTATTGTGCCCCCCCCTTGGTGGAAGGGCCAGTGGAGGCCCGGGGGGCCCCCCAGAGATCGTGGGTCCTGGGAGGGACCTGTCATTAAACTGGAGGGGGTGCGTGGTGCCCCCCTCCTGCCCTAAGTTGTTTTTGCTGGCTTTGGCCCCCCTCGTGAGGGCCGGTTAAGGCCCTGGGGGGCCCCCAGAGGGGCCTGTCTATAAAAGAGAGGAGGTGCATGTCGCCCTCCTCTGACCCCAGAGTATAAGGGAGGCCCCCGTTTTGCGCATAGGAGCGCCGGGGGCCCGATTGTTCGCATTCTAGGCACTGGAGGTGCCTTCATCCAACCAGGTACTGTTTAAAGGACCAATATAGTTACAATCCAAAGTTCTTTCTACAAACTTTTGTTTGATTCATATATTACCTACCTGCGTTTGATGTTTTTACATATGTGTATGCAAATGTTCCTTTTATGGACATGCTTGCTAATATGTTTTTCCAACTTGCCATATGTTTTCTAATGTTCCTACTATGGGCATTTCATTATATTCTTATGACACGTGCTGTGATGTAATAACGTGTTTTCCTGACTACTGCTTATGTTGCAGAATACTGAGTAACCTGTGTGTTATGTGTGACTACTGCTAGGTTGCAGAGTAACTAATGTGTAACGTTCTGACAACTGCTAAGGTAGCAGGATAGTACTGATACGTGATGTTTGGTCTGATAATTGCCTTGTGTACAATACAGTATATTTTCATATAATCTGGTGTTGTGTTTCCTTTGTGGTGGGGATATTGCATCACATGTGTTATGTGTGTTGTGCAAACGCTTCACACATTGCCTCCAGGTTAAGCCTGACTGCTCGTGCCAAGCTACCAAGGGGGTGAGCAGGGGTTATCTTGGACGTGTAACTCCCTTGCCCTGACTAGAGTGGGTAAGTTCTGCCTGGCTGAGGTGAATACCCTAGCCAACCAGAAACCCCATTTCTAACAATATCAATAAAAAGAAATGTGAGAAAGATCAAGAAACAAGAAGAAAAAGGAAAGAAAAAATATATATATATGTGTGTCTATGATGTCCTAAAGAAAGATGGCCGCTATGCACTGCACTCTCCTTCTACTGAAGTCCGTCTTCTATGTTGATATCAGAAGAAAAACAACAAGAACAAAAACTGAGTCCTTCTTCAGTTTTTTTTATGAATCACTTCCTGCCAGTGCCAGTAGACAGCTTCCAGGAGGAGACTAACGCTGGCAGCACACCAAGCGTTAATTCATGGAAATGAGACAAACAAAAAAACTTGCTGGTAAATGTAAACTTAGCGCTATGCACACAAATAGCGCTAAGTGTTGCACGTGTACGCGCAGTACAGCACACCCGAGCTCAGGTAATTGTGCCTTGTGCCGTGCTCAGTGCAGCACACACACGCTCAGCTGTTCGCTCTGAACACACCGTTAGGCCTAACGATGTGTTCCTTCGTCACTCTGTGCCCCCAAATACCTCCCCCCAAAAAAAAAGAAGAGAAAAGAAAGACCTCTCCGGTGGCCTCTGAGCGTCGTATCCAGAACAATAAAGCAGGTCAGGATTCACCGACGCACTGAAGAAAATCATGAGGTAAAGTGCGTCTGACTGATCCACTTCATCCTCGTCGCCACATCTGAAGTGAAGCGATGATCCAACGAAGGTTTACAAGGTAAGTGAATCTTTATTGTGATATCTTCAAACGGCAACTGTTCAGTTGAGCTTACAGGCTAAAGAGACACAGAGAAAGAAGAGACGTGTGCCATGGTCCGTCAGTGCCATGTGGAATACCAAGATATCCCCAAACTCCGTCAAAGGATTCCACATGACATACCAGCGTTCCGAGCCATGTCACAACAGTCCCCTACCCCATGCTTTCGTGTTGGATGCTTGCATAGACACCACACAACCTATGGATGTCTACACTGCGCTTGGAATGCAGTCTATGCATACAGCAGGACCTGCCCTGTGCGTGCTACCTTTACTGTTTGTTTGCTTCTCAAAACTGTCAGCTGAGGTTTGCTTACTGTGAACTGCTGATGCATGCCTCTGAAAAGTGCAGCAGTCCATCTGAGACATGCTTGTACCACCTTATTAAAATGAAAGCATCCCTGCCAAAACAGTCCTTTTGTTCGGTGAGTGCTCTGTGAGTGTGGGGTGAGCGCTGTCTCTAAATGCGTTGGGTGAGTGTTGTGTCTGAGTGAGGGTACGGTAAGTGCTGTGCCTAAGTGAGTGAGTGTTCTGCCTGTATGAATAGGGATACATTATGTGCCTGTATGTATGAGGGTAAATGCTGTGCCTGTGTGAGTGAAGTGAATGTTGTGAGAGTGGGAGTGAGTACTGTGTCTGTGTGATTGAGGGTGAGTTTTGTGCCGGTTAGTGTGTCAGGTGAGTGCTGTGCCTATGTTGAGCCCGGATGAATTCTGTGCTTTTTTGAGATTAGAGTAAGAGCTATGTGGGTGAATGTAGGGTGTGCACTGCATGAGTGACTGTAGGTTGAGCACGGTGTGGGTGTAGGGTGTGTTGGGTCTGTTGTGCGTGAAGATACCATGTGCTCTGTCTTCAGTGTGTGAGTGTAGGAAGAGCACTGTGTCTGCTGAGCGTGTGAGTGTAGGGTATGCCCTATGCCTGAGTGTCACAAGAGAGTTGTACCTTTGAATGCTGTGCCAATGCAAGTGTAGGGTAACCACTGTGTGAGTAAAAGGAGTATGTGATGTGACAGGCTATAGCGCTAATACATGAAACACAGGCAGATACAAATGCAGCCTTGTGAATATTTCAGTTTCCATGTTTTAAAATATTAACACTAGACATATTGGCATCACCAGCACTTGTTTGACTTCTTCTGTTAATCTCCAGGACCTGACTAGACAGTTACAGTCAAGTCATAGTATGAGAAACAAGCATTTGCAATGCAATGGGTCTCACGTTTGCTCGTGTTAGAGCTATTAGCGTTGTAAATTCCTAATTGGACTTTTCTTGCCACACAAACTGAAACTAAAAAATGAAACAGTTGACATAAGCAAACCGATTGAAAGTGCCGCCGTGAACGTGAAGAGAGAGACAAAAGAAAAAAGAAGTTCGCTCACAGTCAAAGTTATGGACAAATGCACAATTATCCTGTAACAGGGTCGATGAATGAGGCGGTAGCAAATCCGCCCTAAGGAGGGACAAACATAAAGAAGTTATCAACAAAAACAAAGGATTTTTGAAAGGCAAGCCCATGAATGAGCGATAGTGATGGGAGTGCGGTGAGAGTGGTTAAAAGCTCAGATACATACCAACACATCGTAAAAGGAGCGCTTCTGCCTCAACTTAAAAATTGTTTGGACCCTGTTGGGTAGGGTATAAGGCATTTACCGAAGATGGCCTGCCTGGTGGAAGCAAGTTTTTTTTTTGGCGCCTTGAAATATTCGCTTCTAGGTAATTTTACAGTAAGACAAAGAGGAAGTGATGCAAAAGGAAGTGATTCATAAATGAATTGTTATGATTGGGACACAGAATTCCTCAAATCACTGGCTAATGCACAGGATAAAACTGACACCTCTACTACTGCCTCTTCAAAACATTCCTGGAGCTAGAAAGACTTAATCTGAAGAAGAAGTAGGCCATGCTGAAAGAAGAATCCTGACTTCTAAGTCCTGCCCCCCTACTGGAGGAAGGGCTCACACAAGGACTCAAGGACCCCTGAATCCTGCTGGCACCCAGGGACTGAAACTCCTCTTTAAGAGTCAAGTGGTTGGTCTCCTGCATGAGGGACACAAAAAACAGGACTCCTGACTGCAAGAGAGCCCAGTTGACTAAAGGGGACCAGGTCTTTCAGAAGATCTGGCTGGGGTGAGACCTAGTGCCCGGAAGCCTGCCCTGAGGAATTTGGGAGCTGCTGGACTGACCATAAGCAGTGTTTCATTTAGGACAACCCACTTGGTGTGTCTGACGTCTGCCCCATCGCTATTGGCTGCAAATTGCACATACGTCCCAATCTTCTGTTGTTTTTCAATAGTGCTTGACATTTCTGGATGTTCTTTGCATTCAACTTTTGAAAATTAAAATTTTTTGTTCTCCTTAACCTATTTTGATGATCTTGGTGTAGTTTTACTCATTACTTTTTTCTATTTTTCTGAATATGTTTTTGAATGTTATTGAGCTGCTTTTTTTACTTGAAAATTGTTAGTGTTGATCAAGCTTAGTGCATTATGTTTTGGGGATTGCGTGGTGCTTGTGCCATTGCTACCAAGGGTTGACCAGATCTTCTCTCAGAACTGTACTTTGACCTAACCAGAGTGGGTTTTGTCATGCTGACAGGCATGCACCCTCAGAAATCAATAGCCCCATTTCTGACAAGGCCCCTCAGGATTTATGAGTCACTCATAAACAGGGCTCCAGAGTGCATGAACCAAACACTTCATGTATCATTTAAATATTATGTGACTATTCCTTATTATATAGAATGCTAGTAATAGGATTATTATTTTCAGTGCATAACTACCCACCTCAAGGAATAATGACAAGCCTAGTCCGGGTGAACTCTCAAGGTCACTAAATTAACCAGCACACTAAATTTAACCCGAGTTCAACCCCTGTTAGATATGGCACAGAGCAGACTGGCTTAACTTAAGGCAATGTGTAGACTGTTTATGCATTATCAAAACACTAATGAAGTTGAAATGCAAAACAATAAAAGTCCCACACTGAGTTAAAACAATAGACTAAAATGTAGCAAACAAAATGAAACCAACATGAGCAAAATCCAATAAAAAGAACCTGAGATATGAATGTTAGAAGTTTGTACATTATGTACAATACACTAGCGACACACAGATAAATTAAATATACCAATTAGGAATATAACAATTCAACCGCATTTGAAGGGAAGCACAGGCACTCTAATATTGATTAGCAGCGAAAACATGCACTGAGTTCTATCACCTGCAAAAGTAAAGGATTCAGCTAAAGTTGAAAAATACAGGGTGCCCACCCAGGAAAGGTGGGTTTTCTACATAGATGCATAAAATAATACATGTACATTTATGAATTCTTCATCCTCATTCACAAAATTTGGGTTAGTAGAATTCTAGGACCCTAATTTGCATGTACGATAGCAACAATGAAATAGAAGATACTGATAGTAGAATCTACGCTTCACACTGCAGTCTGCAACTGTTGGAGATCTTAGTAGGTCAACTACATGAACACACCAGCAATTGAGCACAAATTCACCTCTGTGCATGAGTCATTAGGAATGAGTGAAAAAATCACAGTAAGACAAGAAGGACATTGCTGCCTTGGAAACAAAAATTCTGATGTGTGAAGAAGTCATCAAGCAAGTGAGTCTGAGATCATAAAATTCTGGAACACTGCTCTCCAGGGGCATGATGCTTCTTATCATTGTAACCTAATGCAACCTCACCAGCAGACGGATACCTAAGATGAGCCACCTAAAATAGCCTCTTTATTCATTCAGTGAGATAAACAATTAATTGAAAAAATGCTTTGTGCCCAAGGCTCAGATTTCTGGAACTCACTCCCTGCACACCTTTGCCTTGATAATCATTTTTAGGTTTCACCTACTAGACAGCATAAGCTGAAAGGTTGCAAAGTATCTATTATGGGCTTACCAATAATTTAAAGTGGGCTTAGAGTTTGTCCAGATTTAAAGTGGGTGTAGAGTTTGTCCACACATTGACTATATCATCACTCTGATTAGCTTGTTTCTTATTCATTGGCTTGCTTCCCTGTTTTTGTATTTGTCCCTCCTCTAGAAAACAGCCTCTTTACCATCCTTTTGTTGCACCCTTCCATTGGCCACTTTTTGGGATACACAAGTATCGTGGACAAAATATTGTATCAGAAATATGGACTATGGAACCAAAAGCACCCCTGGCAAAAATGTTCAAAATAGCCTTGTTCCCTTTATCTCCTCTCGCTACCTAATTCCTTCTGTCCATTCTGTCCCTCTTCATCTCTCCTTTCTATTGCTTCACCTTGTCTGATCGTTCTCTCTCTCTCTCTCTCTCTCTCTCTCTCTCTCTCTCTCTCTCTCTCTCTCTCTCTCTCTCTCTCTTTCTGTCTCTCTCTCTCTGTCTCTCTTGAAGCCTCCATGTGCCTTGTGCTATCAACCTTGGGGAAAGGTGACAGAGGCAACAAGAGGTGCCCTACAATTTCAAATCCAGTTTCCAGGGCGCCAGCACACTGTGAAAATGACCACTGGAATAAAAGGAAGGTCCAGCCCTGCTCTCTTCCGCTTGTGCTTCTCCCCTTACCTTCCCTGTTGCTCTTTCTCATATATGCTGCTTTTTTCAACGTCCCCACACTTAGCTTTATTTTTATTTTATGGCCCCGATTCACTTCCTACACCTGTCCTCTGTTGTTAAAATATTTTCCTTTTTGGAGGACCAAGAAGCAAATTGCTGCCAGCATCTCCACTTTAAAAAAGCATTTTGTGATACCTTTATTTTTTTCTATTTACCAGTTTGGTGAATAAAACTAATGGCACCGATGTGTGCTTGCATGATGATGGTGCATATGTGCATAAATGTCAGCATACATGCATGCACCCATAAATTGACATCTGCCAGTAGCGAGTGAGTGATCATGATTTTTTTTTCTTTTGGGCATCCTGCACATTGGCAGAAAAATGCTTTTTTACAATTTTGTACAGCATTGCCAAAAAGCATTGGCAAAGGCAAACGAGCCAATGTTGTAATCTATTGGCCTTGCCAATGCTTATTTAGATTCGCAGAAGCCCAGAAAATGCCAACAGACTTTCCAATCAGATCAAAGCTGACTCGTCCCTGAGGTGAAAAACTGACAGTTGATTGTTATTTGTCAGAGTATGCTGTGTTTCCACAAGGACTAAAATGACTCTCCTTTATTTAGAAATATAAGAGGACGTCCATGGTACAACTGAGGTTGTGGCTGCTCACCAGAGGCTCACAGCTGAACACATCAGGATCAGCTGTACTTATGGAAGAGTTTGTTTCCGCCCGCTGGCCCAGAGGAATGCCTGGCCGGGACATTGATGGCAGCTCCACATGGAGCCGCCGCCAATGCCTCTGTGTGGCGGGTGCAGCTGCGCCCGTCACGCAGATCACTGCCTGAAAATCTGGCAGTGACCTGTGCGATGGGGTACTGCACAGAGGCCCCTGCACTGCCCATGTGAATGGCAGGGGCAGTGCCGGGGCCCCCAGCGGTGCCCCGGGGCACCCCCTCTGCCAGCCTTTCCCTGGCATAGCGGCCACACCACCATGTTTAAAATGACCACCTAATTCTTTAATAGATTTGTCTCCTGTTGAGAATTCTGGGTCTCTATCTTACAATAGTCAGGGACAGAGATTAATGGTTGTGCAACAATGTGCAAGCTCAGAACAAGAGCGAGATTTAGGTGCACAATCTAATGGAGTTTCTTTGAAAGGCTTTTCTGCACAAGTGGTTGGGAGATTTAAGTAATTCAAAAACATTAGAAAGAAAAGACAGAGAAGACACAATAAACAGAGTGAGATTGACAATGGAAGGAAATGAACTTCTGGAAGGGACCATGGGGGTGAATAGACTTGAGTCCTATACTGAAACTCAATTGGGATATTTGTGTAAAATAATTACCGGAGGAGCAGAGAAAGTTCACCAGCAGTTACAAGAAATAGCAGGTGATTATGATATTGATTTATCAAAAATGAAAAGTTTGAAAAGAAGTTACTGATTAAACAGAGAGAAAGACGATTTTACACACATGAGATCTGCAGGGATGAAAACACATCTTAGAGAATCACTTGAGAGAGTGCAGGTTAAAAGAGAATTAGATAAATGGGAAGGCAGATGGGTCAAGAAAAGAGAAAGACCAAAGAAAGATGGCATGACACAGGCAGGAGATTCAGTGAAAATGCTATAAATGAGAGAAACACCTGGAGGGAATTTTGTACATGTACCTTGGAATAGGAGTGATATTTTAAGTTTTACAAATGATTACCCGAGGTTAAGAGAGAAACCAATGGAGTGGTACCAGCAGACAGATAGGTTTGTGAAACTTGTGAAGTGTCTGTGGGAAGACCTGAATACACTCTTTGATATTGTTGTTGTAGCAAATTTGTGGATTGAATGCAAAAGGAGTGTTGATTGGCCAACTAGTGAACCGCAAAGAAATCTGAAAACAGGTGCACCATCTCCCGAAGTAATGCAACATTACTATAAGGTCACTGAGTTTTTGAAAACGAGAGTTTCACTGAAAAATGTTGATTGGCAGCGCATAGATAGAAGAAGGAAAGGAATCGGTTAATGCATTTTATGAAAGGTTTTTGAAAGTGTTCAAACAATTCAGTGGTGTGGAAACAATTGAGAAAGAGAGCATGAATCATTTGGTGTTAAGATTTGTTGAAGGGTTGAAACCAGAAATAAATCAGATGATTAAGAATCATTTAATTTGCTGGCAAGCAAAACTGATGACGAGGTGTTGCAGTATGCTAAATACTGTAGTGATGAAATTGAGTTCAAGCAGAAAAAGTTGAAAGAAAAAGCAATGGTGATGCAGATTAAGGCTGCACAGACAGGATTACAGGAAAATTTTCAGTAGATGCCACAGGGAATGGTTTGTTTCCGAGTCAAGGTCGAGGTGGAATTATGCTTCCGGTAGTCAATAGAAATGTAGATTTGAGTTCAGTGGTGATGCAGGATGAGCAACAAAGGCGAAAGATGTTACCTTGTCATGATTGCAGAGTAATTGGACATTGGAAGAGACAGTGCTCGATATTAAATCAAGGTGGAGTTGTGCAACAGGCAAATGTGTCAATCCATATCAGAGCATGAGAGGACCTAGAATGTGGTGTCAAAATCAAAATTTCCAGAACAATGTGAGTAATATGCATGGTTTTCAGCTTTTACAGCCAATACAACAGGTACAGAATGCGCAACCACAGGTACATCAGGTAGAAATGCCACAAATACAACAAGTGCAGCCACAGGTGCAGATGGTGCCTGTGCAGCAAATACACTTGCCGAGACAGGTTCAAATGATGCAGAGTCCTATGGATACTTCAGATGAGGAGGATTATGTAATGGCTGCATCATTAGAAGTGGATCAGAGGGGTCCTTATGTGAAGAGTGAAGTACATAGTCATAAGGTTAATTTTCTGGTCGATACAGGAGCAACACGCTCAACAGTGAGAACTGTAGAAGTTCCAGACATACCAATTTTGGAGAGGACAGTGCAGATAGTAGGAGTTGCAAATAATCATTTGATTAATACTCTTACAGAACCAGTTCTTGTGAAGGTTGGAAATGTTAGAGATTTTCACAGTTTTGTTGTTTGTGATTCTAGTCCAGTGTCATTATTGGGAAGAGACTTGCTGTGCAAAATAAATTATTCAATTTTGTGTTCAACGAAGGGGATTGAGATTGAAACAAACAGTGATGGAGAGGATTCGTCAATTGTTGTTAAAATAGGGATGGTGTCTCGAGAATTCCCTTTGATTGATCTTGATACCAAACAGATGAAAATGTGCAGACAAATGAGGATAACAATTCGGTAGATTTAAATAATTTCTTTCCAGTCTTTGAAATAAAAGATCTGCCGATCAATTTACAAGAAAGAGTTAAGTCAAAGTTTTAGGACTTATCAGGAAAGGACATTGGTTTGATTAAAGGAGTTGAAGGAGTCAGAGTAACAATGAAAAATAATGTAGTGTTTCCACAAACTGCACAATATCCAATGACAAATGAGGTGGTCGAAGGGATAAGACCTTTGATAGAAGAATTTTTGGAACAGGGAGTCTTGAAAGAAGTGGTGAGTAGTCTGTGTAATTCACCAATAATGGGTTTGAAAAAGCTGAATGGGAAAATTCGTCTCGTCCAGAATTTGAGGAAAATAAATGATATTGTGGTGAAATGTTGTCCAGTTGTGTCAAATCCAGCAGTGATAATGTTTCAGAATCCGTGTGATGCAGAATGGTTCACAGTAATTGATTTGTGTCAAGCTTTCTTTTCCGTGCCTCTACATGAGGACAGTAGATATCTCTTGTATTTCAAGTTTCTGACCAGAGTCTATTGCTGGTGTAGAATTTCTCAAGGGTTTTTGGAACCACCATCAATTTTCAATTATATTTTGAAAAAGAACATGGAGTCATTGGTAATGCCCTACCAATCGACATTGGTGATTGCATCAAAGACAAAGGTAGGCTGTAGAGAGGATAAAATTGCATTGTTGAACTTTTTGGGAGACAATGGGCATAAGGCATCTCCTACTAATTTGCAATGTTGTCAGCAAGAGGTGAAATATTTGGGTCATTTGTTTGAAAAAGGATCAAGGAGAATTTCGAGAGAAAGAGTAGCGGCAATAATCAAAATGAAAATACCTAGTTCACAGAAGGAGTTGAGAATGTTTTTGGGAATGGTAGGATATTGTCGCCAGTGGATTCCAATTTTTTCAGTTATTTCTAAACCGCTGCAAAGACTGACACATAAGGATGTTTCAGATCCCATAATGATGGATACTGAATGCATGAGAGCATTTACTGATCTAAGAGAAAGTTTATGTGAAGCTCCAGCTTTAGTTATGCCTGATTACACAAAACCTTTCTTGTTGTTTTGTCATGCATGTGATGGATGTTCCTTGTCTGTCTTGACACAAACACATGGTTGTGTCAATGATCCAGTAGCATATTTTTCAGCTACTTTGGATAATGTTGCAGCAGCCTTACCAGGATGCTTGCGAGTAGTAGCAGCAGTTGAGCAGAGTATAACTCAATGTGAAAATATTGTAATGGGTTATCCTCTGACAGTGATAGTTCCTCATTCAATATAAATTATATTAACCAGATCAAAAACACAATACCTGACAAATGCAAGGTTGACACGATATGAGACAATGATTCTTGGAGCACCAAATGTAACGATCAAAAGGTGCACAGTGCTTAACCCAGCAACATTAATACCAAATAAAGGAGAAGATCCAAACAGAAGAGATGACATTGAACATGATTGTTTGGAAGTGACAGAATTATATTATGCACAAAACCAAGAGATGACATTAAAGAAACTTGTTTAGAAGACAATGTTCAAATTCTCTTTGTTGAAGGTTCCTGTCTAAGAGACAACAGAGGTGCATTGAGAGCAGGTTACGCGGAGTGCACTGTTACTGGCATATTAGAAGCCTCATGGATTAAAGGAGTAATTTCTGCTCAAGGTGCATATTTAGTGGCTCTTACTAGAGGATGCCTATTGTCAGACCAGATGAAAGTAACGGCCTACCCTGATAGTCAGTATGGATTTGGTATTGTACATGATTTTGGACAAATTTGGTCACAGAGGGGATTCCTAACGTCATCAGGTTCACCTGTGAGAAATGGTGAAAGGATACATGATTTGCTACAAGCTGTACAGAAATCTGAGAAAATTGCAATGGTTAAATGCAGTGCACACCGAAGAGGACAAGATTATGTAACATTGGGAAATGCTTATGCAGACCAGGTTGCAAAATATTGTGCTCCAAATGGAATTTCATTCAAAGGAAATTGGGAATTAATGCCTGAAAATCATGAAGTATATACAAATTTTACAATGCAAATTGTTGAGACACTAGAAGAGTTAAAGGCCATACAGAACAATGTTCCAGAAGAAGGGCGTAGGGATTGGTTAAAATATCATTGCATTCAAAGAGAAGATGACATTTGGATGACAAGAGAGGGAAAAGTGGTTTTACCAAACAGTCTGTTGACACAAATGGCTTGATAATATCATGGTCAGGCACACATAGGGAGAGATGCAATGATTAGGTATTTTAAACAATTTTGGTATAATCCAAAATTTAGACAAGTTGCTGAACTGGTTTGCCATAGGTGTGTGGTCTGCCAGCAAAAGAATGTCAGCAAAGGAACAGTTGTCAACATGGAACATATAGGCATGGCAGGAGGTCCATTCAGCAGAATGCAAATGGATTTTATTGAAATGTCTGCAGGTGCTGGTTTGAAATACGTGTCGGTGATTGTATGTATTTTAGTCACTGTATTGAGGCATATCCAACAAAGAGAAATTATAGCCTTACAGTAGCTAAATTACTTTTGTGAGAACTAATTCCACGTTTTGGTTTTCCTGTCTCTATAGAATCAGATAGAGGAAGTCACTTCAATAACAAAGTGCAAAAATTGTTTTTCTCAGCATTAAACATTCAGCAGAAACTACATTGTAGTTATCGCCCAGAAGCCTCAGGACTTGTAGAGCAGATGAATGGAACTTTAAAGTCACAATTGTCAAAAGTATGTGCATCAACAAATTTAAAGTGACCAGATGCTTTACCACTACTGCTAATGTCTATGAGAAGCACTCCTGATAAGAGGACTGGGTTGTCTCCTCACAAAATTCTAATGGGGAGAATGAGCTTGCCAGCAATACCTGCAAAGGCACTTGTGACTATTACAGATGACATGGTGCTAGATTATTGCAAAAGCCTAGCTGATGTGGTTCAGTCTTTTTCACATCAGGTGGAAGCAACAACAGTACAACAAACGCAAGGTCAAGGCCACAGCTTGAGAGCTGGTGATTGGGTGCTCATACGGAAGCATGTGAGGAAGTCTTGTCTGGAACCACAGTGGAAAGGTCCGACCCAGATCGTACTTACAACAACGACAGCTGTGAAGTGTGCAGATTTGCCGAACTGGATGCACGCTAGCCACATGAGAAAAGTGAATGACCCAACGGAAAGAGAAGAAGAACTGTTGAGATTACTGACAGTTGGGAACATTGGGAGCAAAGAACAGGAAAGTGAACCGAACATTGAGAATGAGAGAGATGTGCCTACTCCTATAACAGATGAAAAGGAACAAAATGCACAAGAAGCTGAACAATCTGCAGAAGGAGTAGAAGAAGAGTCGGTTTGTGAAGAAAGAGAAATTCTGACTGATTCTGATAAGGGGAGGGTGTCCTCGAATGAGAGTGATCAGAAAGAATTGGTTGAGGGAAGATCTGCTCAGAGGAGGGTGTCCTAAGTAGGAGGTGGTTTGACATACCAAACTTAACAAAGCACTGACCCCATTGGGAAAGGAATTGAGGTCAATCCCGCCCAAATGGATTATACTCTTCCTGAACCAGTTGCTGGAACAGCGGAAGAGAAAGGTTCTAAGGCAAGTGAACACTCAATCTTGAAAAAATTGTTGATGAATGGGCATTAAAAGGAGACAATTGGCCAGGGAAAAGTTCAAAGACTGGAAGAATTAATGTAGTACCACCAATTCAGGAGGAAAAATAGTTGAATGAAGAAGAAAATACCAGTGGAGAAGAAGGTGAAAGCAGCAAAAGACCGAAAAGCAAGCGATATGCTGGACCAGAGTGGGCAAATATAACTACAAATGATTGGCAAGAAGAATTTTTGAGCTATTGTTTTGATAGAGACACTAAAAATGTTTATTCTGGCATGTGAAGATAATGAGAAAAGACTTTGGGGAAAGATATTGAAAATTATTTGAAAGTCATGCTTAAGAGAGGCATTAATGACTGGAATTGACAAATGAATAACAGCATTTGACAAGCTGCTATACTGAAAATTGACAAAGAGAGACTGTCCTGAGTGAATTAATTTTTGAGGAAAAAAAAAGAAATTTAGGAGGGATTTTCTTTGATTGTTTACTTAATTTTTAAAGTGTTTGAAAATTGTTGTTTTAAAACAAAATGTAGACTATGGAGACCATGAAAAACTTGCATAACCAAAATAGTAGAATTAGTTGTTGTAAAGTTCGAAGTATTGGATTGGCGGTAGCATGTGTATTAATGTGTTTATTTTTGTTTATAGGGGTGCCTGTTTATGAGATGAATGGAGCCAACCATACTGCAAAGACTGATAATTCTTGGGATACAACTGGTACATCACTAACAAAAGATAAGTTTAGAATAGATGTTGCATGAGTATGTTGAAGTGATGGACACAAAAGATTGTTATGTATGTACACAGATTCCAACTTCAGTGGAAGAAGGAACTACTTACCATAGCTTGCCTGTAACTTATGCTATAAGTTGCAGTCTTTTACTAACGTGCTTTTATAATCAAGAATATCTTCAATATTTCTATTCAAATTATGACATGGTATTTTCATGTGTACCTGTCATAGGTTATTTGAATAGAATATCCAAAGATAATAACATAGTTATTGTAATAGATTTCTTTGAGCCTACTTTAACCTGTGGCACTGCATTCGCCATTTGAAACAATTTAACATGTTTACACACACCTGTAGAGAAGACTTTTTTAGATAACACAGAAGAGAAAAGAAGAGAAATAAAGGCAAAGATAGATAAGTGAATAATTAGCAGAAGACCTGGGTTGATTTCGCTTAAACTGATGTTACTAAACAAGGAAAACTAACATTGGATGCTGAACACATGGCAAGACTTTGTATATATAGACCTTGGAGTGAGAATGATAGAGTGTTTGTGGCAAGGAGTGAGTGTAGACATATTTTTATGTTTAGGAGTAAGTGGGATTTTATGATGAATGGACAGGATCCACCAGTGCCTGGTATTCACTATATTTGCAGTAGAAATGCATGTTACCATCTTCCTAGAGGATGGTATGGAACATATTATTTGGTAATAGTCTTTCCAAAAGTCTATCAGTTGGAAGACTTGAGTAAAATACCTGAAACAATGAAATGTCAAACAAGACACAAGCGAGAATCAACTTCTAGCACTGTGGGAGACGTTTTGGGGGCTATAATTCCTTCCCACCATCAGTTCTGATTTCTATCAAAATACAGAAGTTGCCTACAATAGTGGATAATATGTTTACAAGTTATTCTGGAGCTACCATTCTTCTAGATACTGAGTTGGCTACTACAAGAGCTATGGCACTTCATAACCACCTTGAGTCAGACATTCTTTTAAGAAAGGAGGGCGTAGATTGCAAATTACTTGGTTTGAATCATTGTAGTGCACACATTCCTGATAATTCAGGAAAAGTTAAAGAATTGATTAAAAATGTAACAATTAACAAAGAAGATTTAAAAGAACTAACAGAGACTACAGTTTGGGAAAAAGCTGGCAAGGTAATTGCAGCTGTGGGAAATTGGTTTAGTAATGTGGGAAGAGGTATTATTTTGGCAATAGCAAAATGGGTGTCAATTATTATATTTTGTCTAATTGGAATCTGAGGAACATATAAAATGATCAAATGTTTGAAAAAGAGAAAGCTGGAAAAGAATCGAAAAAGATTTGATATACAAATGACTACATTTTATGGGGAAATAGAAGGAGAAAGAGAAATAATGCAAACATAAATTAGACCACATTTTGAACTATGTATGATAATAAATACATTTATTATGGAATGATGTGATGACATAAATAGTCATCAGAGGAGGGATTGTGAAAGTGTATATTTTCTAACTTGTTTATTAATGATTTTGGTATACTAATTATATAGTGAATTAACATGTAAAAACGGGTGGCTTTTGAAAATGGTCGCCACAGTTCATTTCTGTTCCTAACTGAGCAAAATTCTAACTAAACGTTGTGGTTATTTTCCATGGCTCAATGCTTATATTAAAGTGTACTTGATGGTTTAATAGATGTGTACACAGCTACCCCTAGTGGGTTCATGCATTATGTCTTACAAGGCCATGTTTAACTGAGATCTTGTATAAGTTGAATGTTCTATTGTTTGAGAATGTTACTAATATGTGGTTTCTTCCTCGAGGATGGAAGTGAATGTAGCAAGTAAGAAAGTTTCTTCCTGAGAAGAGAAGTTTAGATGAGATGGAACAGTGGAGCTACAGACAAGACGAAAGAGGAGAAGTTACTGTTGAAAATATGTCCTAGTTAAATGTGACGTTGTTGCATTTTAGGTAATCAATTAGAATTATTATTGGCTGAATCGTAACCACCACATGTACTGACCAATCATAAGCTTTTTGAAGATTAGTATACCAACCTGAGTAGGATTTTCTTTAGAGAGATTTTGAGACATTAAACATCAGATTATTAGACATTAGACTTCAGTTGTTAGATTTCAGACTTGAGATTTGATACTGCAGACTTCCAGAGTTCCTGCTGATGGTTCGAGTCGTATTAGCAGTGTGGGTTTAGCTGTCATTAGGCCTGATTCTCTGAAGACATACCTGATGGTGTCTCCTTGCTGAAGTAGTCTACATGTTGTTGTCGCTGGGCTATAGTATGAGATTGTAATGTTATATGTGTCTCTCATGCTTTGCAGGTACCAGCTGCAACTTATAATTTGATTGCTGCATACTATTAATGTAACCCGAGTTAGAGAGATTTTCCTAAATTTGTGTTTCTAAATTCTTTTTACATGAAGCCCAACATGTTGATGCTAATTTGCCATTAGTGAGGGTATTAATTTCGAATGCTCAAGATTTATATTGGCACTCTTTGAATGTTTGTACTAATGCATACATTGCCATTATTACCGATTCTGGTATTGATAATCAGCGTTATTACTTTGGAGAATATTTGTTTGATTGTTTTGATTAAACTCAGATATATCAGACATTCTAATCAACCACTATTAATTCTATATGCTTACCACTTGTGTTTGAGAGTTATTTTTGTGACTTTAGCATTGTTAATCTAGGGAAATACATTTTATAATTCTTAATAAACTGTTGTGGTTATTGTTTAAGATTCAAGATTTTTGATTATATTGATTAATTTTTGATGATTATATTCCTCATTGATGCCATCCCCTCAATCCTATGTCCCTTCAATCCATTGACCTCTTGCGCAGAATTCACTATTCGGTTTAAGCACTAGCTAGGATTTTGTTGCACTACAGCACCCTCTTCCTCTGTCTGTGGCAAAAAAATAAAATTGAGCTTTTCAGCATCCCAATTTAAATCTGCCATGCTGATTAGAATAGAATACCACTTTCACCACCCCACCGTCAGAGTTGCTAGCTGACTCAAGAGGGCAAATGAAGTTGTGTAATGTGCAACATAAGAGAACACATATGCTACTTAAAACGTTTTCCTCTTACAAACTTGAAAACGCTGACATACAAAAATAGCTCACTGTTTATTGTGGCAATCTTGACTTAAGGGTACATTTAATGGGTATGCAATCTTAAACATGTGAGCTTTAACTTGGTCTTGTAGCAGAGGTGCTCTAAACACATACGTTCTCCTAATGCCAAGCTTACGCAACAGGAATAGAGTTAAAATGGTATTGCTGATAAAAAATTTAACATAGCGCTTTTGCCATATTTCTTGTCACTGTAAATCCAATGTGTTACCACTATCTAGCACTATCACACTCACTTTTTCGATCTCTGAAAGTCTGAGTTTGCCGGGCATAGCATCAACCCTGTAACATGTAGTCTTTACACAAATGTCAGCAGTGAATATAACTTGAATAAAGTAACGAAGATAATTCCCCGATAGTTTGGTAGATTTGATACCAAATGAATGTCAAGTTAAATCATGTTTCTAGCCCCAGGCTTTCCCTTAACACAAGGCATTCTGGAAGATGTAGTTTAAGTCTCACCTTGATCGGCCTTAAGAAAAATAAGATTCATGGTGACACTGAGGCTCAAGGCGACTGAAATGTAGATGCTTAGGCACCGTTAATATTATTGTGTAAAAAAAATCTAAATGATAGCATTTCACCAGAGATAAACAAAAGCAATGATATTCTTCCTGACTTGAGAGAAGGTCAGGTTTCAGCTCTTCAGCACTTCCACCCAACTCCCCCCTCACTCTTTGACTGGATTAGTAAGGGTTAATAGAGAGAGAAAGAGGGCACATTTAGTCCAGATGTACAGTGAGTATGATCTGGCCTAAAAACATGCATGTTAATTTCTGTCATCATACCAACGCATTTCAGTGTTTTTGCAGTGCCCACATGTTGCTGAATTGCAGCTTCAATGCCCATCGTCTTATAATGTGCCTGAAAGTTTACGTCTGACTGACAGGAGCAAAGATGAATGCATTCTATGCAAACTGCGTAGAACAAACATAAAGAGTAAGGTTGATTGCCCAGCAGTATGGCCACAGACCCAGATGAAGTCAGTGGATGAAGCCCTGACAGAACCAAGGACTGCAAGCCCACAGTCTGAAAACACGCAAACAGTCCACAGCGCTGCGCCACCGGCTCTCAGAAGAGAAGGGACAGAAAAACCTTAACAGTTTCAGAGAAAAAAACAACAAGCACTGTATATTCGCAAGTTAAAAAGTTTAATGTTTCCACCTCTGTTTGTGTCTTGCATGAGGCAAGCTGATTGAGTACAAAACCATATTGACTTGGGTTTTGTGTGTGACCGTAGCAGTATTGCTTATACGCTGCAGAACATCATGGCCCTAGAATACCACAATAGTAGACACGCACTTCAGAAAGTTGTAGATGCAACCTCGCTGGGTGAGGAACAGGAACAGAGCGACTTGTGGTTAGGAAGAACACTGCTCTTTACACTCAGTGCCAGCTCGCCATGAAAGCAGAAAGACAAGTACATGTTGAAAGCTGCAGTGCGCGTTTTATCCTACCCCCCAAGAGGACTCTTACTAGCATGTTTGGTGTGTGCCGCAGTTACTCTTCCAGGCTCCCAGTCAGGTAAAAGTGAGCAGCTGTGAACAGTGGCAAATGGGTCTGGCAGCAGCAGAGTTAATTAGGCTGCTTTAATCATAGGTCGTCTCAATTGTGTACAACACAAAAACAGTATTTAAAAAAAATGAAAAGTAAAACAGTTTCACATAAGCGAGCTGATTCAAAGCGCCACAGCTTGAGCGTGAAGGAGAGACACAAAAGGAAAAAGAAGTTTGCTTGCAATCAAACGTATCAGCAAAAGTGCAATTAGCCATGTGACAGGGCCGATGGCCAAGGCGTAACCACACCGCCCCAAGAAGGGACCAATGTAAAGCATTTACCAATGGTAACAAAGAATTTATGAAGGTCAGCGTACGAACGAGTGAAAGTGATGGGTGTGAGTTGGGCGTGGTGTAAAGCCCAAATAGATACCAACACATCAGAAAGGCAGCGCTTATGCACTGCAATCCTCAACCTAAAAAATCAGGATAAGAAAAAAAACAGACATATAGGTCAGCAAGAAAACAGAGGTAACTTTGTTTTGAAGCAAGCTGAAGTAAAAGAAAAAAGAAGCATAGAGACAAGGGGGTGATGAACCCATCGGAAAAGGCATTGCGACACAGTGTGAAACAGTTCACAGCCTCCTTAAATCTTAAATACTGTCCAACAAGATACAGGAACTGTTTTAGAAGTCTAGGTGACCTGCTGGTTTGAAAAGGAAAATAAAATAATCAATAACAGCAAACCATCTTGGAAAGGGGCCCTCAGAAGGTTCTAGAAGGGGTTTGAAAGAACATAATTACAGGACTTTGGAAGACATTTACTTCCTGTACAGCAAACATTTTGCCAGCGCTCCATTCTGTCTCTTCCAGGATACCGCTGAGGAAATAGCGTTAGCAGGGCAGAAGTCATTAAAAAAAAGAGGGGGCACTGACCAAGTTAGGCAATATACATGTGACATAATGGTGCATGACAACACAGCGTGACATCACAGCATCGCAGGAAGAGACATCACAACTCATGGGAACTGACATCACAAGAAGTGACATCACATCTTAACACTTCACACACATTTTTCAGGTCTATATGGGTACATTTGAGCAAATTATGAGATTTAACAAATGAGAATGACACAACCCCTCCACAAAATGTGGGCTTCAATTTATATATTTATTAAAAACTGTGCCACAAAGAATCTGACAACAAGGAGAAACATAGAATTAAATCTATTCTGCAAAATTGGTTGCAAAGTCTACATTTTAAAATAGTTCATGGGGGTTAAGGCACCTGCTGCACAGAGCTTTGTGTACCCAGTAAATCCCAGGTAACAATAATAATAGGATAACTTTGGAGGGTAATGCATTTGCTGGAGAGACCTGTGTGTTCTCTCATTGCAGTTTTGACTCAAAGTAGCGTAGAGGGTTAATGTGTCTCCAGCAAAGCACATCATGCAGATGATAAATTGTTATTTTATGTAGCTAGGTAAGTGAGTTACTGCTTTTAACTCAGAGATCTTTTTGTTACTCACTGTTCATAAATTGTAATTCAAATACAGCAGAGTGAGAAGGACATGTGACTCCTACACCTTGTAAACCCCAGTGTCTTATGTAACACAGTTTGTACATTGATTTACACATTTATATGATTTATTGTCAATGTATTTTATGTATAAGTGATGTAAGTCGCTTTGACACCCTGCATTGGGATGAGTAGAGCAGTAAAAGAAATAAAGAAAATAGTGGTATTTAAATTGTTAATTGTGTGAAGACTGGAAGAGACCATCACATCTGACATTCTTACAGTACACAGCCTACCTCATTTATGGGGATTGACTAACCTAACAAGCATTTTCAATGCAACGGGTTTCGCATTTGTTCAAGTTAGAGCTATTAGCATTGTAATCCAAAAAAAACAAAGCCCGATCGCGCTATGTAAAATGCAGCGCAATCGCGCTGCGTGGAAAATAAACAGATAAAGTAGTCCGGACTCCAGGCTGAAAACATTAAGCCTCGTATGTTTTTGGTACTTTACCGGTGCTGTGCAGGTGGGCTAAACACCGGAAAAGGCATGACGTATGCATGCCTTTCACAAATGAAAGCAAGTGGATTTTAAAAGGCAAGCCCACAAACCAATGTAAGTGACTGACATGGCATGGCCGTGGTTTGAAGCCCAAAGAGAGATTATAGAATGGACGGAGCACTTTGTGCTCGCCCATAAAAAACATGCCTCTCAAGTATTTGTGAAGTGATAACAGCAAGCTGTGGTCTTCCTTTCCTTTCCATAGGCATCTAGGTGCCAGGCTCAAAACGCTCCCAGTCAACATAGTGAAACAAAAGGAGGCCTAATAGCCCCTTAAATTCGGCCAAGCTAGAGTCTGAAATTGGAAAGCCTCCTCGCTCCCTGCATGTTGCTGCTCCAAACAAAAGCAGACAACTTGCAGGCTCTGCTGAATGTGTCCAGTTGTCTGAAAATGACACCGGGACAAGTTCAGCATTTTTCAGTAGGTACCCAATTCATGTAGAGTGGAGGGCGTGTACCCCCGACTTGTGCCCTGAGCGGTAGTAAACAGCAGCCAACTCTCAGGAAGGAGCTGTGAGGACGCCCCTCTCTTAAGATTAGAGGGGTGAGGGCAATCATTCTTCAGTGAGGAGTGTCGGGAACAAGTCTATCCTGCTGAAGGCAGCAGAGCGGCCACGGCCCGCGCTGCCTCACGGGAGACCATGATGCGCCCTCCGTCGAGTGGTTACACAAAATCCGTCTGGCGGATCTGATTCTCATCGGACCAACAGGCCGAATATGAACCTATGCTCGCAGAATATATCTCCTTTTGAGAGTCTGCAGAATTCTAACACTCCCTGACCTTTGCCCAGCTACTCATTAAGGAGACAGTAACTACAAAAGGTTAAAGATGAGAGCAACATACTCAAGGAGAATGTGATAATATTCTCTCTATCTGAACTCTTCCAAACTAAAAAATTAATGCAGAAATGTTATGTGCATGGTTATATTTTGCTGAACTATGTGCAGTAACAAATACGTTGCAGATTTTTTCACTGCAAATTTACTTTTGCGGAGCTTTTTTTTCTACATCGATATTGTGCAGGAGGATAGCAAGTGTTTTCTGTAAGGTATGGTGAAACATATTTTAGGCAGAATTATGTTTTAATGTTAAATAAAGACATGCAATATCAACTATTTCAAAAGTCATGAGTTTCACAACCTTTCCACAGGTGCTAATAATTTCTATATTCTGTTGGAACGATGCAAATACAAATAATTAACATTTATCCTTCACTAACCCATACTCCATCAGAATGATCTCACATATAACAGACGAATTTGCACTTTATCAAATGAAAGGTTCAGGGCTGGGCTGTTCTCCGCTACGGACCATATGGGACTCGACCTTCTTTGATACTCAATTACACAAAGCAAAGTATGGTAGATGTGGCTCATAATTGTCTTCCTAAGCTCCTTAACCTTATGAAGTCCCCCACAGCAGATGTGCTTTGCTTAGCATGAGAAGTGATCTCATGTAAGATGGATTGGTCGTATTTGTTGGTGGCAATGCTGATGTACTAAGTATTATTACTGCATTTTGCTAAGGTCTAGATTTTACATTATTGCCTCTCAGCATGGTTCTCCTTGCAATGGAGGCATATGAATAGAAAGAGAAACAAGTGTGATTCTGCCCACTAATTCTGAATGGCTACTGTGTCAAAGGCTGATGACATAGCAGGCAAGCCTTTGTCAAGTTATGCCTGGAAATGAGAGACCTTAAAGAGCCATATTCCCCATGGGCGCTTGTACTCACTTAGCTACTCAACTTATTTTCAGTCTAAGCATACTCTCTCTGTAAATATTATGAACTGGGAGTGAATTCAAGACCTTTTCCCAACCCAGAACTGCATTTTAGGAAACCCTCTAGGAGGTTGGCCAAACTAAGCTGGTCATTATGAACATGGCAGGAAACACCGCCAACTGCTGTTGCGCCGACTGCTGTGGCGACGGTGAACAGAAGACCGCCAGTGGCAGTGATATGGCACTGGAACATCTGCCAAGACCAAGGCCCCCACGAAGAAGTACTCTGCCCTAAACTGCCTCCCTTGTGTGCCACTGTGCTACCATCTTGACCCGCCAATACCAATA
Organism: Pleurodeles waltl; assembly: GCF_031143425.1. NCBI lineage: Eukaryota > Metazoa > Chordata > Amphibia > Caudata > Salamandridae > Pleurodeles > Pleurodeles waltl. The sequence goes on along the minus strand of NC_090446.1, from coordinate 991,543,247 downwards.
TACCAACTTGCAAGGGACATATGGACCAATACCAACTGCCACCAATCGCTGAGCCCATTTACCTGGTATGGATATGCACCATGAACCCACTCCCTATCACTGTACAGTGCACCTATGAAATTGTGACACATAATAAAACACATCTACACCAATTCATATGTCCCCTGTCAATATGAGTGCTCAATTGTTAGTGTGAATGCAATAGCCAGTCAATTCCACAATCATACCTTTATTGCAGGCATGGTACCCCACGCACAACAGTGTCTGCAGTAAGTCAAAAATTACACCATGTTTGTTTCCATGACACATGCCACCTCAGTATTCAGTTTAAAGTGTCAATGACTACAGACACCACATCCCCCAGCAAATGAGTCAGACAAACATTATGCAGTGCAGACAACAGCATCAGTGAACAGTACCTCATAGTCACTGGAAGTATAGGCGGATCAGCTGGTTCCTGGAATTGACATCTTCCCCCTCTTCGTCCTCACCATCACTCTAATCCCCTCTCAGAGGTTGCAGGTCTGGATGTACAGCACCCTCCTCCTGTAGAAGGGGGATAGCTCTCCTCACAGCCAAGTTGTGCAGCATGCAGCAGGCCGTCACTATTCTACAAACCTTCTCAGAGCCATAACACACGGATCCCCCAGAGAGATGGAGGCAATGAAATCTAGCCTTTAGGAGACCAATAGTGTGCTCAATCACCCTCCTAGTACATCCATGGGCCTCATTATAATTCCTCTCTGCATCTGTCCTGGGATTCCTCACAGGTGTCAGGATCCATTGCAAGTTGGGGTAGCCAGAATCACCTGCAAAAGTGGGTGAAAGAGGACTTTAACAAACTACCATTACCTGCATACAACCTGCCTGTCAGCTATGTACTGATCCAGTGTCACACACACTCACCTATGAGCCAACCTCTGTCCCCTTGCAGTTGTTCCATCATGTGTGGCACACTGCTGTTCCTCAGGACAAAGGAATCATGAACTGATCCTGGAAACCTGGCATTGACATGTGATATATACTGGTCAGCAGTACACACCAATTGTATGTTCATTGAGTGGAAGCTCATTCTGTTCCTGTAAACCTGTTTATTCACTCTTGGGGGGATGAGAGCTATGTGGGTTCCATCAATGGCACCTATCACATGGGGTATGTTAGCAAAGGCATAAAATCCAGACTTGGTGGCAGGGAGTTTAGTCCTTTGGAGAAACTGGACATGTGTCTGCATGTGTTGTACAAATGCACCCAGGAATGTGGACAGGATGAGGCTAAACATTGGCTGTGAGAACACTGCACCCATGCCCACTGTCACCTGAAATTAGCCATTAGCCATTAGCCAAAAAATGGAGTACAGATAGCACTTTTACTTCAGTAGGGATGGCATGCTGATTCCGATTAGCCAGTCTCAGTACAGGATCCAGTAAAGAACATAGGTCCTGGATTGTTAAACAATGAAGTCTGTAGGTGACAATGATATTACGTTCCTCCATGGTATCCAAATCAACAAGAGGTCTGTACACAGATGGGGCCCTCCCTTGCCACATGGGTCTATACCTTTGGGGAGGAAAGAGCACATATGAGGGACACACATACACATGCAAAACATGTTTTGAATTAATAACAGGTGTGCAATATGTAGGTTACACACTCAAGCAATGTATGATGTACAACGTTAGGCACATGTATGCAGAGATACCTCTGGTCTAATGGCATGCCAGTGAAGATACATTACATGAGATGTGTGAATGTGAGGAACAGACAATCATGTTGGCAGGCGACTAAGGGCTGGGATTTGTAGGCCCTGAGTGGGGCCCCTGACCAGGAAATATGTACGTGGTGCTAGCAAAATGGCAGCCTTCTGCCATCCAGATATGAAGGAGTGGAAGTGACATCATTCCGCTGGAGGTAGTTGTCATGGCAGAAGGCGTTGTTCACCGCTGTGCACCCATTCATTGCTTTACATGGTTGTCAATGGGGAAACTGGGCCTATCATGATCACTGCCGACGGTGACGGTGTACATCGCCGTGGAGCGTAGGCCATGTCGTCACCCCAATTTCTCTTGACTCCCAATTCCTATGCATGCAAGTACTCCACTGAGTGTGCTGCTGTGTCCTGACTCTGGTTACTCCAATGGCACAAGTCACAGGGGAACGGGCTCTGGCCTTCACCATGGAGGAGCTCGAGAGGCTGATGGACGTGGTCCTACCCCTGTATCCCAAGTTATATGGGCGACCAGAGGAGCAGGTGAGTTGGCAGTTGTCTTGCATGGATGTGTGTGATGGTGGAAGATGCCTGTATCCATGTGTGCTCTATTTGTAACTGCACAGGCGTAGATAGTGTGGCATGTACTGTTAGTGAGCTGGTTAAATGATCCTGCAAAGTTTCCATCCCATAGGGGATGACATGTCAGATGTATCAGATGGGCATATCCTGACGTCTGTTTTTCTTCTCTGTGTTCCATACAGGTCAGCGCCCATCAGAAGAGGGGACTGTGGCAAGCCATCACCAAGGAGGAGCGGACCCTAGGGGTCTACAACCAGTGGAGCACCCACTGCAGTAAGTAGTGGGAGGACCTGCGTTGCTGGGCCAGGAAGATGTGCAAGGCCCAGCTGGGGAAGGCCTCTCAACGAGGAAGGGGTGCGCGTCGGACCCTGACCCCCCCTAGTGGCCCGCATTCTGGTGGTGGCATATCCGGATTTGGATGGGTGCTTGCAGGCAGCACAGCAGCCACAAAGGGGTGAGTACCAACACTGTTTAATGCTACTTTAATGGATGTGTTTGGGTGCTGTAGTATGTATGCTGTCTTTGTCGAGCCAATCATTTGGCTCGGGCCGCGGCCCGCGGCATGGAGACACGCCGTGCCCCCAGCCTGTTATGCAACCTACGAGGCCCCAAATTGGGCATGAGGCCTCGTTCATTCATAGCGCGATGCGCTTTCGGGCAGGTCCAACCCCCCCACTCACCTGTTCTTGTTGTCTTCTTCTTTTTCTTTCACTTTCATTGTGCCTCCCTTTATGTTTTTCTTTCTTCCCATACTACCCCTTTCTTCCCAGCATGCTTTAGTTCCCTACGCTCTATGGCTCCTTGTCCATTACGTTCTATGTGTTTTTCCCTATCTAAGATGGTGTCCTTGCACTTCCTGTTGGTCACTTCCTGTTTTTTGGTATTTAAGGGCTGTGATTCTTTTCCTCCTTGCGCTGCAACACTTTCTGTTTGGATGGTGTCTTCACTCCTGCTTCCTTGTGTCGGATACTGGTTCACGTTTGTTCCAGTGTTTTTCCTGTACATTTTTGATCTTGTATATACTTATTAATTTTGCTCCTGTTTCAGGAAATTTTCCTTTCTGGAGGTTTTTTCCCCTTTCAGGGTTTTTTTCCCTCTGGCACTACTTCTGAAGGACATGGCCTACCCTTGGCGTTTCTATTGCCTGCAGCCCCGTGGCTACCAGAAAGAGTCGCCCCTACCTGGGCCAAGGCTGAACATTCCAGAACAAGATCCTCGCCACTCGTTCTCCAGGTTAAAGCAGCATGTAAGTCGTGACAGTCTAATGCCAGGCAGTCTGACAGGTCTGTTCCTGCAGTCCTGCCCGCCATAGGCACGGAAACAGTGTGGGGCAGGTGTCGGCAGTCCAAATAGGCCAGTGGAGGTTGATCTTCCTGTACTGTAGGATTCTTTGTGGACCAAGGGACTAGTGGGTGAATTAGCTGGCCATGGTCCCCCATGTGTGTAGTCCATGCAGTTCATCAGGTCTGTGTTTCATGTGGGAAATGAGTTGTATTCTAGGGTAGTGGCCACTAGTCATGGGCATAGTCATGACTATTGTTGTAGGTGCTGCGTGTAGATGTGTAAGCTGGATGTTGTTGTGTGTGCACCAAGTATGTACATTCATACAGGTATTTACAGATTTCTTTTATGTTTTGTCTCCCCACCAGTGTGCTCTTGTGTTCTTTGTGAGCATCAGCATCATCTGGTGAGGGAGCAGTGGGACCAGCGAGTGGGGATGCAGCGCCCCCCGGTTCCAAGGAGACAGAGTCTGCAGAGCCCAAGGGGACCAGTGGGTTAGAGGGTGAGGGAGGGATAACGGGTAGGCAATTACCACTGGCGGTAGTGACTCTGACACCTCCTCCAATCGCATCTCCTTGGTGGCGGCGGACCCTAGTGGGCCCACCCATTCTTTGTCATCTTCAGCCATCCCCCATGCCATCTCCGCCCTCCCAGTTGCTCCCCACCCAGTTGCCAGTGCCCGCTCACCCAGAAGGGTGGGTGTCTCCTTCGCCCCAGGCACCTCATCCCCTAACGCAGTCAGTCCTGCAGCCCTCACGGAGGAGGCTATTGACCTCCTGTGAACTCTCTCTGTAGGGCAGACAACCATTGTGAATGCCATCCAGGGGCTAGCATCCCAGATGCAGCAATGCAATGCATACCTGTAAGGCATTCACGGTGCCATGTCTGGCCTACAGAGATCTTTTCAGGCTCTGGCTTCCTCTTTGATGGCAGCCAGTGTCCCTGGTCTTTCTGTCCCCCCTCCCAGCACCTCTACCCCTTCCAGCACCCCACTTCCTTTACCCATCCCAAGCACATGTTCAGACAGCCATGCACACACCTCAACACACAAGAAGCACACAGAGAAACACAAGCACCACACTTCCCACCACAAGCATACACACACCCAACATACAAAGGCACACACAACAAAATCCACTTCCCCAGATGTGTCCACCTCTCCCGCCTCCCTGTCTGTCATCTCATTATGCACACCTAAAAGCACTGCACCCTCAGTCACTGCTGCTGGCTCCATTCTTGCAGTCACCACAACATCTGGCATCCAGTCATCCACCCCAGATACCACACCTGCACTCACCACAACTACATTGACTGACACATGCAGCACACTCGCCAGCCCTGCAGACACCCAGACAACATCCATTTACACTGGCAGCCTGTCTTGTCCCACTGTGTCCACCCCCCTCCTCCCAAGACACTCAAACGTTCTCAGACACCCACTCAACACACATCCACCACACATCAGCATACTGTACAGGCATCTGCATCCACGTCCAGCACACCTACCTGGTACAAACACTCCCTCTACCTCCACTCCCACACCTTCCTCCATATCCACCCCAACTGCCCCTAAGAAACTTTTCCTCTCCTGTATTGACCTGTTTGAACCTACTAGCCTATCCAGTCTCGTCCCTAAACATGCCCATCTCCTTGCCCTGTCCACTCCTTCCTCATTCAAGTCCACCCCAGTCTGCCTTTCCCATTCCCGTGCCCCTTTACCAGAGAGGAAGAAGCCCTGTGTTGCCCCAGGTCCCTCTGCCACCCCACCGGTCCAGGCCCACTCTCCCCCCTTCGAATGGCAAGCCCAAACCCCCTCCACCTCCCAAACGTAAGCCCAAGCCCCCCCTTCCAGGTCTAAGTCCACACCCAGCCACCCCTTTCCCCTGTCCCCTAAGGTGCCAGGCTGCCACATTGATGTCCCATTACAGTGGAGTACCCTGTGCACATGTGGGAGTCAAGTCCGGCCCATTTGGGCCCTTCAGGGTATTTATAATGGACTGGCCAATGGCCTTATTTGGACATTACTTTTTTATTGTTCTATTAAAGTTTGTGTACCAAGTGGTGCTGTTGGCACAATGTGGAGACGTGGTTAATCGTTTCATTGTGGGGCGGTGGTGTGCACATGTATGTACTTTGGTGCAGATCTTTGTTGCCTTGTGTCGGGTAAGTACCTCTTCTTCTGGTGTGTATGGCTTTTGATGGTAGGAGGGGTTGGGAGTGCGTTGCAGGGTGGATGGGGTTGGTGGGTGTGTAACTGTGTCCTTTCTTCCCATGTGTACTAGGTTGCGGTACTTACCATCATCGTCTTCGTCGGCGGTCATGTTGTGGAGGTATATTGCAAGAAGCAGGACTGCAATATTTGCAACTCTCTCTCCATGTCTGCTTTGGCGTGTTGTGTGTTCCTACTGTGAGTGTTTCCTTTTATTTGGTTAGTTTCTGCCACGCAGTGGATCCCGCCCCGGAACTGACGGCAGTCTTGTGCTTAAATATTTGTTGGGTGGGTGGGGCCTTTCTGTCGGCCTGTGGGCGGCCTCTTCCGTCGTCGTCAGCACTCCAGAGATGGTGGTGTGTGGATGGACCCCTACTTGCTTCTCATGTGCTTCATTATTTGGTGGTCCGGACCACCAGCCTGTTGGTAGTAGTTATCGCCACCGCCGGCGGGGCGGTGATTGCCGCCATGTTCATAATAAGGGCCTAAGTCTGGACTGCCTTACACGAATACATCATGACAATTCTTGGATTGATAAGCCTGGCGCAGCCAAGACTGATGCCCTCATACAAAGTTGGATGCATTTGATTAATTCTTGCCTTAGAGCTTCCTGTCTGTTCAATTGTCTGTCTTCGCAAAGTCATCAAATCAATGAAAAGGAAGGTGTTCTTCAAGTCAACGTTTATGGATCCAGTTCTCTTTTTAAAGCTACGCATATATAGATATTGAGATATTGAGAAAAATAAGAGCACAAGACATTTTATTTCATACATTTAACATGTTGGTGTAACTGTAAGCACTGGTATATAGGTGAATGTGTTTTGATGTTTGTGCTGGCACATAGGGTGTATGTGTCGGTGAATCTGTTTCAAGCTTCAGATTCTTATAAAAGTCATTAACACAAGGGGTAGCTGAAGTTGCCTAATGTCATACCGGCTCACTTAAAGTGTTTTTCAAACTTCCACAATTTGACCCTGGCTGGCAAGGGGAGTCAGTGGAGTTCTGCCAGCATGTGTTGATGTGATCATACTTCTTTAGGCCCCCAATGAGACATGCTACAGAAAGTAGGATGGCCTCCTGTGGTGTTATTACGGGGTGTGAGAGGACGTTGCCTCCATCCAGATGTGAGAGCACAAGGGTTTCAACAGTAGTTCAGAAGTTGTTTTATGGATTCAAGAGCTTCACTTTATTTAGTATAGAGCTTGTTCCAGGCCGTCCTTGAGTTTTTGAAACTGTTTTCCTTTAGGGCGAGGTTGGGGTACAGGGAAAATCCTGCAACTTGGCATTAGGTGATCTTGGTGTTTCAAACCTGTAAAGATTCTTGTCACTGAACCAGGTTTCACACGTTGTTGCTTGTTCTTGGCAATTAACAAGACTTCTGCCTTGTTGGGTTTAAGCTTCAGGTTGGAGCTGGGCATTCAGGTATTCAGGTTTGCACGAGATGCAGACAATATTTGAGGCATTAGATATCTGGAGGCAACTTTTCACTAGAAGTGATTATCATCAACATGTTAATGGATTTTGATGTTGCTATTATTGGTAAGAAGCCCTAAAGGGCTGCATGGCGAGGTTGGCGATGTCAGGGGGGAGGATGGATCCCTAAGGGGCACTGCAGGGTATAGGCATCTTCTGGGACAGAGAAGTGCCCGTATAGACTTAATAATGTTAGCTGGATAGGTGGGCAGAGAATCATTAAATGTCATCTTTAGGTAGAAGGTACCTATGTTTTACAGAGTTGTCTGGATTCCGTATACATTATGGCGTTTTATCAGGCCACGCATGACCAACTAGGAGCAGAAGCTGTTTTTAGGAGAAAGAGGCATCAAGAGTAGCAGAGCTGGGTTCTGTTGAGGCTGAACTTTGCCAAGAGGAGAGTATCATGCTTATAAATATGTTGGGGAGAACATCATTCTGCATGCACAGTCGCTACTTTGGAAGAGAAGGTGGATGAACAGAATGGACACAGTGATGTAACATGCATGTTGGTGACCATTTTCTTTTGGGATATCTTGTATAGGGAACCACATACTTTCCCACCTGTGTATGTCTTTCACTTCCCAAGGAAGTTGCACTTTTGAGTTAATTTAGGCCAATATGGTATTAAAGGCCACAGGGAAAATTGACTGGTAACACTGTGAGTTGAATGGGTTTATTTCACTTTTGGTATAGTTCAGACCTGGTTTTCCTTTGTTTTGCACCTTTCTTGTTTTGGGGGCACACTCGATTCAAATATTGCGAACTTGCAGGTGTCCGTGCTCTCCTCCCTCTCACTTATTTGTATGTTCTCACAGTCATGGATCAGCTTGGGGGTCTATTGATTTCCTCTTTAGAACACGCCTCCCAACTGACCTTTAAACAGTGCATTTTCTGTAGATCATGGTTGTATTGTGGAGATTTTAGTTCTAGCAGTGATTCTGGTTTATATGCATTCATTGTTGTCTCCCTGACAGTTTTCCAAACCCGTTTATACAATCACGAATCTGTCTGCTGACCCCTTGACCTCTTTGGCAGAAGCTATTGAAAACAGTAAATAAATACTAGCATCACACTTAGAAATAGCGCTATTGTTAGAAAAAAACGAATAAGATGAAAATTACCACATCATCAATAATACGGGCGCCTCCATCCAGTGGGCCAGTTCCATCTCCCTTTGGACCAGAGAGGCCTCAAACTCAGCTTAAAGTTCAAAGCCATTAGTACCTTCTCTTTCTTTAGCCAATCTGAAGGTTTGTAATTGCTCTAAGGCAGAAGTCTTCAAACTTTGTAATGCTGAGCTACCTCCACACCCCCTTCCCTTCGAGATAATTGTTTTCACACCCAATCTCTCACATGTGGGGGGAGAAGATAAAGTGTTCGAGAGATTGAAAGGGGTTGCTGAGGAAGAAGACATTTATTAAATTGTTTGTAAAGTGGTCATTAGACTGTTCCTGGAGCACTAAGATGATTTACATTCCACAAGCACAACTACCTGCGAAAAGAAGGAAAAAAAAAACAATCCCCAAAATGACATATTTAGCACAGTTATTGTGTATATCAGGCTTGCTTTACGCTGTTTTGTTTCAGCAGTTATGATTGCTCACAGAAATTGTGAAAAATGGAAAGAGTCCAGATTTTATTTGTTGTGGAACTACTGGGTGCCACCTAGAATTAACTTTCCTTTATTTCACCTAATTAAGTATGCCTTCGCTTTGACCACCCCGCTAATTGTAAAACAAAGTCCAGTATTTCAAGGTGACAATCATTTCTTATCCAATTCTCTGCTGCATTTTAAAGAAAACATACCTTCAATATACCACTCAAGCAGCTCGTCTGAGGCTCTTAACAAGACAGGGCTCACAAGTTGTTATAATCTACATGACTCACTTCCAGCGGTTGCAAGTAAAAGTTAATTGGAAGATTGAGGCAACAGCAGCTGTCTTTTATCGAGGCTTGAGAGATGATTTTAAGAATATTCTTTAATAGTTAGTCATCTCACCACCATTGGACCTCGCATAGAACTAGTGCTACAGTTAAATAACTGCAGAATTGGTAATGCAAAACAAAACAAAAACACACCAATAGTGGCTGCATCCTTATTTAGTTCCTAGAGCAGTACCTGATACAGAAACTGTGAAGGTGACAGCTGAAGAACCTATGCAAATGCGGGATAATCTGTGGCTATAAATATGCTTTGTCTTGTCACTTTGTGACACTATTGTCAAGATGCACTACGCTTGTAATCCAGATATTACAGGAGCGAAGTGAGCTTCCACACTTTTATTCAGTTAATTTAATATAGCAGGAACTTGGCCTAAGGGTGATTAGGTGCTTTATATGAGCACTTTATTACATTACACAGGGCTCAGATTATTTTGCGCAGATTAATTGATTTGCCCGGAATCATATGATGTTGATCTCAGGATTCCAATCTGGTTTCCCAATTCCAAAGTCGGCAGCTGTGGCTATTAGGCCACATTTCCTACCCCCAACGTCTTGGAAACTATTGCAATTGTAGACTGACAACATGGAGGTTAGAAGCGGACCTGGGGAAATGAGAATGGGACAAGAGAGAGAAAGAAAGACGATGGATATAATCACACTGCCTGCTTGCACAATTCAGCCCAGTCTGTACGGCAGGTGCCTAGATATCTAAAGGCAAGAAAATATTTTTTTGTGTGGCTAGGGTATTGGCTTTGACATCTAACCATTGATATAGTGTATGATATAGTTGCTAACACTCATCGTATTTCCAGCTTTCTATTCTTTAATGAAACTCAATATCTTCTCGGAGTTGAAATATGAGTAGAGATGAATACCAGCAGCACTCCAAATTATTGTGCACTGTTTAAAGAGATCAACCTTAAGTATTATGTGCTGGCATTATTTGGTTCTGATTACATCCAGTGTAGTTGGCTGATAACTGCAATATGAAAACCATGTATTAATGTGATGGAGTTCGCCTACACACCAAGTAATGATGTATCACTGAAATGAAAAAATGTATACCATATGTGTTTTAATATCAACATAAACTCTGTGTAGGGTGAGATTTCACCTGCCCTCTTGTAAAACAAATGCGCGTGCAATACTGAGTTTTTAGTCCTAACAGAAGCGGCCTTGTGCAATAAACGACGTGAAAATAAGAATTCGTAATGCTAATGGATGGCGTTTTATGAAATGCGGTAAAGTGCAAATAAGACATTGAGCCCTGAAAAGTAAACACTTGCAAGCCTTAATGAAACAGTCCTGAAATAATATTCGAGTGCAAATATACATCCTTTACAAGCATTGCTTCAGAAATCTTTCCTTACTCCAGAGATTTCTCTTGTTATTTTCCATGAATGACAGGTTACTAAGGTCTCAAATATTTAAATATCAAGTCCTGTCTGCAGTAACTGTGCATCCCGATTGCCTACCACAAATGCTATGGATTATCAAAAACATCTATTCAAAGCTTTCAAGTAGGCTACAACTAGATGTAAGCCTTTTTAGAGTTCTATGACTCTGTGGGACATATAGGGGGTCATTACAACCCTGGCAGTACAGGACCGCCAGGGCTGAAATGACGGAAGCACCGCCAACAGGCTGGCGGTGCTCCCCTGGTCATTACGACCACGGCGGAAGCGCTGCGGTCGCACCGCCGGGGCCGGCGGTTTCCGGCCACAAAGGCCCCAGCGGTAGTAATCCGCCAGGGCAGCGCTGCTAGCAGTGCTGCCCAGGGGCCCCGCGACTCCCCCTACCGCCAGCCTTTTCCTGGCGGTTTCAACTGCCAGGAAAAGGCTGGCGGCACAGGGAGTCGCGGGGCCCCCTGACAGGGCCCCATGCAGCTTTTCACTGTCTACTCTGCAGACAGTGAAAAGCGCGACGGGTGCAACTTCACCCGTCGCACGGCCGCAACACCGCCGGCTCCATTTGGAGCCGGCTTCCATGTTGCAGCCCACATCCCCGCCGGCCCAGCGGGGATGTCATAATGGGCACCGTGGGAGTGCGGCCGCACAGCGGTTACAACTTGTTGTAATGGCCCCCATAGTCCTTCTTTCCCTCTCTGAGGTGTATAAAGTAGTACATCCATGTGAGATACAAGGCCTCTCTCGATGCAGTGCCAAAACCCTGTGTACCCCGCCAACCTCTTCTGCTGTTCAGGAGATTGGGAGTAGCGCATCACCACACAAGATTGGCTCCCGCATCTTGAGATTGCATGCATTGTATTTTTCTGCATATGTGCCTCCATTTCAATGTATTTATTATGCACATCTCGCATTTATAAACACATATTTAGTTTGGTGTTAATTGTGCATATTTTGTCATATGTTTGCTTCATTATCGGTTACTAATGCACCAGTTTCTTAAACATCATGTACTAATATGAAATATACCATGTATCAGATTTTAATGTACAACAGAACTCATATGCTATTTCTTATATGTTACATGATCAGCCAAAAGCCCTGCATTCTGCAGAATGACTTTAAAAGTGTATATAAGTTTGATTCAAAATCTTCAGCGAGAGAAACGTTCAGCTTTCACTGGGAGCTTCGAGGTGGGTGCAAATCTTATCTCTGAACACCATGGATTTCATCATTGATTTGCCTGCATTTGCATCGTGTACTGTACTACTGGGCATGGTAGATTACATCTCTAAAGTGGCCCATTTTATACCTATGGATGCCTTACCGTCAGGCCTAGTGTTAGCCAAGTTGTTTTTGGAATACACTCTACATAGATGTTCTGATGTAATAGCCACTGACAGTTTCTCAGTTCATTGCCTGCTTACAAACGCCCCTTTAACTCCTTCTAGGAACTGATGACCATCAATTGAAAAGAACGTGAATGGAAGTCAAGCAATTTTACAATACTTACGTACTTACCAATAAACTGATTGGATCCAATGGATTCCTTTGGCAGAATTTGTATGTTGTAGCTCACTTCATGGCGTTCTTCATTATTCACTATTGTTCTTGACCCATTTTAAGCCACTGTATTTCCTCCGGTGACTCATCTCACAAACCTGTGATTCATAAATTGAAATGTAATTGTGTAAGGAATTCTAGAACTTGCATCCCCGAAGGTCACAAAGTGTATTGAGACTGAGAAGGATTTAAGCACCAGTTTTAGTTGTAGTCTTTTCCTGACAACTGTGTTTGGTGGGTTCTGTACTTCGGTAAGACTAGTTTAAACTGCGTTTGTTCCCTACACCTTTTTGTTTTCACCCATTTTGGCCTTCCTCGGGGGTTTATGACGGTGTAGTTCTTTCGACACTGAGCTGTGCGTTCCCACCATTCTGTTGTCCCGGTCAGTGGCTTCTCTATGTCACAGTACCTTCTGGAGTACCTCCACCTCTTCAGTTCTTAGGTAGTATCCTGGTCATCTGAGGACTAATGATAGTTTCGCAGATTCCAAGCACTGATACGTTAGCACTAGCGGTTTTCATGTTTCATCAATATCTATATATATATAGCTATATATATATCTATCTATATATATATATATATTTATATATATATATATATATAGATAGATATATATATTTGATTGATGATGCCTTATTTTGTAGAGTCACTGGGTTCAACAAGCAAAAAGAGAAACAGAAAGAGGGGTTCATTGCAACGCACCTTCTATTGCCACATGATGTAGAGGTCTAGTATTTTTTAAGTCAACTGAGAGTTTTTCATTTCTGTACCCCTTCTCCTCATCCACCCTGATAGATTTTTTAAGACGCTGGTGTTCTCTATGGCCCTTAGCTTACTCCAATAGGAAGGAGCAGGATTAGGTCTGCAGAGGACAAAATCCTGACACATGCTACATCTGAACGCTCTCTAATCTGTGTATAAAAAGTATGCAGACAGCCGCCTTTGTCCTGCCCCGACTATCAAATTGGAGCCAGGGTGTGGCTTTCTATACCCTTCTTATGTTTATCAGATGATACTAATCACCATAAATTTGTGCCACACTTTTTGGGACCCATTTTGGTCACCCAGGTTATCCCAGTGGCTGTTCGACTGACCCCAAACTGACGTATTCACCCTGTTTTCAATGTTTCTCTGATGAAACCTGTTGAGGCCATGCTGTGAGAACTTCTCTCCCTCCTCGTCCTGTGATGGTAAATGGCAAGACTGAGTATGAAGATTATGAGATTCTGGATTTATACAGTCAGTGGCAAGTTGCGGTATTTTGAAAGGGATAGGTGCTAGGTGAGAGATCCTCTTCTGTACATGCTCTCAAGTTGATACATTCCTTTTTTTCTCTCATTATAACTTACAAACTCGGGTGTCGTTCTAGAACTGAGATACTGCTGGAATTCAGTTTCAATCATGGGGTCACACTAGGCCACGCCAGGCCACTCGTGACTATTTACTGATCGAGAGCTGTTTATAATTAAATAAGTAGGTTTCTGTGGAGTCTGAGCGCTGGGTGGTCGTCTATTCCGCTCTGTAGATATGCTGGGGAAAAATGTTGTGCATCTAGGACCAACATTTTGAAATGAAAAAAAAAAAAATGATCAGAATGTGCACTGTGGTAAAATACACATGTAGGCAATCCTGTGCCTTTGCAGTATCTTATATGGAGAACTATGTGGTTAGCAACATTTGTATGGATTTCACTTCCTTGAGGAGATTGCACTCTCTGGTTATTGTAGGCAAACTGATATAAAAGGGGCCATGGGGAAAATCACTTTTTGCTTGGCAACATTGCAAGATGATGACTTTATTTTTCTTTGCTATAGCTTTTCTTCAGTGCACACCTTTATTGTTTGGGCTGCTTCCTTGGTTCCCTTATTGTAAGTTTGTAGTTATTATTGCTCTCCCTCACTCTGTTAATTCTTTGAGTTTCTTCTGAGTCCTTGGTCAGCTCTGTAGTCTTCCGAGTTCTCCAATAGACCACATCACTCAAGCAGACCTTGGAAGGTGACCATTTGTTCTCTTTACAAATGATCTTGAATTGAGGCTATCTATGTTTAGAGGAAGTCAATTATCTGTTCCTTAATCAGCCTCAGCACTATGTGTGATCTTTGAGACTTTCCTCAAACCCATACTATACTCCTATTCTTTGTTTTTTCCCCATTTACTCAAATGCCCTGGGTGTTTCCTGGGTATTTAACTGTTAGCTGACTATTTTGAACTAGGGAGACCTTGGTTTGCTCACATTCCTTGTGGGCTTCCTGACAATAGTATAGGACATACAGGGTAGACAACTTATGATGTAGATAGTGGGTGATGGTGGTTGAAGATGGCAGTATAGAAACTGTAAAGTGTAAAGGGTGTATTGCAGTGTGTCAGTTGGGGTGTGCTGGGGCAATATATGGTTTAAAAACTATAGAATTTAGGTATGTAGGCGAAAAACCTATGTTAAGGGTGTAGATGGTGTAGGGAGCATGCAATGTTATAGGTTGTTCTAATGCCGGATGCAGGATCTGTTGATTGTTGTAGATGGTGTGTGCGTTCTATATGTAGGAAGCAGTTGGAGTGATGTGCTAGTTATGTAGGTTCTAGGTGATGACGTAGGCATAACAAATCATATGGAGTCTAGATCTGGCGGTAAATGGTTTATTTGAAGGAGTAGGATGATTGTGAAGGTGTACTACATGCAGGTCATAGTTGGCATCAGGTTTAGGATGAGACGGTGGATGGAGTTAGTTTATTGTGTTGGAGTTATAGCTGGGTGCATATCTGTGTTAGTGTAGTTGGTGTAGGGGTAGGTGTAGGTATACATTTGTATAGAATGTAGGCTGGGACGTTTGGTGATATGTAAGTGAGAGAGTGCAGTATTGATGCAATGAATTGTGCAAATGATCTAATGTGTTTGAGCTAATTAGTTAATGGCAAATAAGTATGTGGGATGTATGGCATATTTGTGACAGGCTGTATTGGTTGTTGATTGTGCCATATGTTTAAGGGTTTATAGTATGTAGATAGTGGAGTCTTTTGTGGTGTAGGCTGTAAGGTGGTATACATTGCTGGTGAAGGTGATGGAGTCAGTGTAATGTGTAAATGGTATATGCTGTAGGTGAAGGTGTGAATTATAGACATAAAGGATTTGGCTGATGGTATAAGTGAGTGTATGTGTATATGGATGTCTAACTGTTGATGGCAGAGGGATAGAAATCCATGAAGTAAAGTACAGTGCAGTGTAGGTGCATGTCTATGGTTTAGGTGCTGGTATAGGTAGTAAGATAGGCCATAAGAGGTGTGAGTGTTTAGGTTGGGATGGTGTGGCATACAGTAGTAATCTGTGACATAGGTGCTGTAGAATGCATAGTTGGTAGGCATTTCAAAGTTAGAAGGTCCAGTAAAATAAGTGGCGCAGCTGGTGATGTACAGTGTATTTGTTTGTTGGTCTTTGGGTTTGATGTGCAGTATAGTTGGGGCTATAGGTTATCAATGCTGGCACAGATATAGATGGAGGTTGTGGTGGAAGGTGCAGTGGTTTATGGTGGAAATTATTTAGTCTGTAGTCATGGTGTGTGTGGGTGTCTTGTAGATTTTAGTTAGTGGTCAAATATGTAGGGTTGTAAGTTGAAGACAGTAGGTTGCATGGATAGTCTAGGTTGAAGGTGGTGTCAGGTGATGCGAAACCTGATTTTTGTTTGCCAGTGGTGGTGCGGAATGTAGATGATGCTGTAGGATACATGATGTGGTATTGAATAAAGGTGGTAGGAAGACCTATGGTATCCGGGGTAAGAAGAGTGTTTTGGTGACAAGAACTTGTCTGGGAAGGATGCACTGGTGTACATCAGATTATATTGTGTTAACATACATATAGTGTGCTGCTTTTGTCCCTTTTGTGACTGTTGTGGTATGCTGCCTTGTCTGAGTTAGGTTCAAGCTGGGGTTTGAATAACAGATGTTCTTGTCTGATGTAGCACAGGTCATGCATGGCTTGTTTGTTTGCATACCTATTTTTTTGTCTACCTTTTTTTTGCATGCCTTGTTTTTTGTTTGGCTTGATGCAAGCCAACGCTTGCTCATATGACTGACTTCTCTGTTTTGGTGCAAGCAAAAGCTTTTTCTTTCTTTCTTGTCTCTTTCTCTCTCCTTCAGCCTTTCACTCTCCCGCTTTTCCCATGTTCCATTTCCCACCACTGCTGCCCCTGCGGTCGTGCCCCCCTCCCTCCCTGCGAAGCGATTTCCAGTCCTCCCAGCTGAATGGACCCTCGCCTCCCTCCTCTTCTTAGTGATAGCCCATGTGTGCCTGCGTGCAGTGGGCGTGCCGCTGCTGCACCAACAGCTTGCCAAATGCAAGCCCACCTGTGCTCATCCGTGCCTGGATCGCCTCCCAGAACCACAAACCCTGGTCCTCAGACCTTCCATTGCTACAACGCAGAGACCTCCGCGCGCTGAACACAGGAGGCTCTGCTGCTTGCCATTTCGCTGCACCAAGAGACACCCATGGACCGTTCTCCAGCCTCTAGTGTCAATGCACCCTCACCTTACATCAAGCACCAGACTCTTTCACCATGGAGCCATCGAACACCAACCCGGAGCGCCTCAGCTGCATCCTCCTCAACATCTGCTCCCTCCACAAGCACACTGTAGACCTCTGAGACCTACTAGACTCCACCCTCCCAGACATCATCTTTCACACCGAAACATGGACAAACCCATCATCTGCACCTAGCATTGCCATCGCCATCCCCTGTGACTACTCACTGCTCCACAAAGACCAACCTTCAAGCCCTGGTGGCAGCCTGGCCATCGTACACAAATCCACCTTCCACCTGACAAACAACGTGGAAGAGCACTTCTTCCTCATGGAGCATCTCCATTTCCAGATGCATGCCACCCCCAAGTCAACCTTCTACGGCACCCTCACCTACAGGCCACCTGGCCCGACCAGCCTTTAGCGACACCATTGTTGACATAATTTCTACACACACTGTCAGCTCCTCAAACGACTTCCTCCCCGACGACCTCAACTAGCACATTGACAATGGCAACGACACCAACACCGCTTCCCTGCTCGATAACCTTGCCAAAATAGGACTAAATTAGTTTGTCATCTCGCTAACACACATTGTTGCTGGACACACACTCAATGCCATCTTTTCTACCTGCAAAAACATCACCGTCGACAACACCTCCTCGCTTCACTCGGCTGATCACCACTGCATCCATTTCACCATAACCTCATCGACCATCCACCTGCGCACACTCCGAGCCTCAACCAGAAAATGGAACCAGATCTCTGTTGAACAGCTCACCAACACTCTCATCATTTCTACCCTGCCCCTCACCACAGATACTAATATCTCAGCACAAAACTTCTACAATGGATCTCTGAATGTGCCAACGCCCTAGCCAACACTGTAGCACCTCTCTGCAAGACCTCAGCTAAATACCACCTCAAGAAGGCCAGCTGGTTCACCCCTGCACTGCAGGACTCCAGGCGCACCTGCAGATGGCTAGACAAACGATGGAGAAACAGTACTTGAGGCCTTCAAAGATGCCACCAAATCCCACCACCACCTCGTCAGAATCACCAGGAATTCCGCCCTGCAGGACCCTATCAGCACCACTACTCACAACATCGAAGAGTTCTTTGTTGTGGTCAAAGAGTTTGCCAAACCCCCAAATCTCAAGACCTCTGCAACAGACTAGTCAATTTCTTCCTCTGGAAAATCAAAGACATATACAACAGTTATGGGTCTCAAGAGCTTCCGAGCCCTCCAACAACCCCTCAGCTCTGACCCACCGAACCATCACAGATCCTGCACCACTGGATCTCACCAAGGACCCGCATCATCATGAGCAGCATCCACTCCAGACCCCTACGGACACCTAGTTTCAACAAACGAACACCTCCATCGCACCGAGCTCTGCCACATCCTCAAGTGTTCCATGTAGACAGCCACCTTCCTAAAGAAGTGAGAGCACGCTGAGATCTGCCTGCTCCTAAAGAAACCCACATCGGACCCCCTGGACCTCAAGAATCACTACCCCATCTCTGCTGCCTTTCCCAGCTAAGGTCATCAAAAAGGCCATCAACGCTCAGCTCTGTAAGCACATCGAGGACAACAACATTCTAGACATCTTCTAATCAGGTTTCAGGTGCAACCAAATCATGGAGACTGCCCTCCTCACTGCCACAGATGACATCCACTCACTCCTCGACCATGGCAAAACAGCAGCCCTCATCCTACTGGACCGATCGGCCACCTTTGACACAGTCTTGCACCTCACCCTCTGCTCCAGACTCCACGCAGTTGGCATCTGCGGAAAGGCCCTACAATGGATACGCTCCTTCCTGCCCCGCAGAACAAAGAGAGTCAGACTCCCACCTTACCTATCAGAACCTACAGAGATCAGCTGCGGAGTTCCACAGGGCTCCTCCCTGAGCCTCACACTCTTCAACATCTACATGGCCCGGCTCACATCCATCATCAGGAACCACAGGCTCAACATTGTCTCCTACACCGATGATACCTCACTGACAGAAAACATAACAACTGCCAAGAATTTTTTTCACAACCAGATGGAAGCCATTTCCGCCTGGACGAAGGACAGCTGCTTCAAGCTCAACTGACAAGAATGAGATCCTCATCATGGGACCCTCCACATCAGCCTGAGACGACTTCTGGTGGCCTCTTGCTTTCACACACTCTGACTTCTCTGTATGATTTACAAATGGATCCCAAAGGACTGCTGCAGAACCGTAACCCATACCCTGGTTACTAGCAGACTCGACTATGGCAATGCCCTCTGTGCTGGCACCACCCAGTGGAACCTGAAGAAACTACAGCACATCCAAAATGCCTTCACCAGACTCATCCTGGACATTCCCTGCCACAAAGTCACCTTAGAGACCTCCACTGACTTCCTATCGAGAAAATAATTAACTTCAAACTCCTCGTCCATGCATACAAGGCTCTCCATGACCCAGGACCTGCCTACCTCACCCACTGCATCACCTTCTACTATGCCTCCAGACCTCTTCACTCAACAAGCACTAGCCACCGTACCCCGCATATGGAAGACCTCAGTGGGTGGAAGATCCTTTGCCCCGCGGCAAAGAGCTGGAACACCCTGCTCTTGCACCTCAGGCAGTCACCATCACTACCTCCATTCAGGAAGAACCTTAAAACCTGGCTCTTCAACTGAAGCTCAGCTAAACTCCCTCAGCGCCTTGAGACCCTTACGGTTGAGTAGTTGCACTCTATAAACTTGATTTGATCTGATGTGGGCATAGTTTATACAGGCCATGCTTATAGTGTGCCCTAAGAAGGTATTGTTTGTGTTATATATGGGTATGGCAGAAGTCCCAGCCCAGATCTGCAGGTCCATCACATTGTTCTGACCGCTGTATTGTGAGGTAGGTTCAAGAATCATACAAAAGGCCTTTAATTATCATTCATTATCCTATCACACCCTGGAGTCTACCAAATTGTGGTTAGACGTAACTTCACACAGATTACAGTAATGGGTGTGTGGGTTTCAGACTTGATAGAGGGAGCACCAGTTTTGTTCTTTCCAAAATAGAAGATAGTCTGTAAGTTTCCCATTTTCCATTAATAGAGTGTACAAAAGCTTTGTGGTCAGCTAATGTTACACGAACCATGAGGCGACTTAAGAACATGGACCTGACAATAGGTGCCTGATTCACAAAGGTAAACTCACACTTTAGCGTAAGTTTATGATTTTTGGTGTTCACAAACTATGAGTTAACAATCAGTTTATGACTGTGGATACTTGACAGTCAGGGGGGAGAACTACCCACATAAAAAGATGAGCCTGCCCAATCTTTTTTCTTTGTGGAGTTCTCAACCCCAATTGTGGTGTAAGTTAATCTTATTGAATCAGACCCACAGAAGGGCTGTTTCACATCTGTGATTCTTTTTTGGTAATTAGGTTTAGAAATTATTTAAAACAAAAAAAGGAGATATTGTACCTGTACTATTTTCTTGTCTATGCACCGTATCTTAAATTACAACTGTCAAGTTCCTGTGAAGCAGAAAAATGTATACCGTAGGAAAAATATGGTTCCAATGTCAGAGGTGGGAAAGTACTCAGGCTGCTATGTTCTGGATCCACTGGAGCTGGTGAAATAGATAGGCAGATCGACCCATCTATGATCCATTCTTTTTGGCTTAAAATTGGAAGTAAGACTGTGAATGTATTTGGATCCACTGAGGGAAATTCAGGATGGGGGCAATGTGCGGCACCATAGGGTAATGATTGAATATTTGATTAGTGAGATATTGTTGATGATGACACAAAGGATCCTGAACATATTAGCCAAGTCTGGTTGGACTCCAGTTTCCTTTGGCAATGAACACTTGGCTGAATTGTAAGCCAGTCCCTACACTTCATTCTGTTTTACTGAACTAAATCTAGGGTGGTTGTCATTCATTATTTTATCAACTATTATAAACGATGTCAAAGGCACAGTTTTTTCAAGTTTCTTATTCTAGCTTTAAAATTATTTGCATCATTGACATAGCTGTAGTAGCTGAGGCAGAAAGACCTCCCGCTGTATGGAAAAGGGCTAAGATACATGTTAAAGGAGCAGGGTGTTATGGCAGACCCTTTGGATGCATCTAGTGGCTTGGTGGACTTATGCATTCATTATAAAGTTTAAATCATAGCAGATCTAACCAGCCTTTCATCTTTCAGAGTTTAATGAAATGGTTACCAATGTTTTGGTGCCAAGAAACATTTGCTATTGCATAATAATGAATAGAATAAGACTTTTTCTTCATCACAGCAGTGGGAGGTGTTAGTTCCATGTTGAGGTGCTGTCCATGCTTTACTTTGGAGATAGATCTCTGGGTCAGAGTCTTTGGTGACAAAACATGTTGCCAAAGAGTCACAGAGCATTTGGGAGTGATTGATGTCCACACTGGCGACTTAATGGCCATAGAAGCATGAAATGTCCTTCTAAAGCTCCAGATATGGGCAGGTAGATTGCAAAATGTAAATCAAGTCATTTTTCATCTTTGTATGAGGAATCCTCTGTAGAGAGCAATAGATGTAGTGCACAGATAGTGCCAGTTGTAGATGGTGATGTAACTTCTGGGCACATGGGAAAGCTATAGTTGATATAGGAAAGTTTGTAGATTGTAGGTCCGGACATCAAAATAAAAGTGCCCCTCATTATCAAATTAGATAGCTAGAAAAGTGGCCCATATTTGCAGATAGAGGCAGTGTTCAAAACAAGTGTTTTGCAAGGTATGGAAGACTCCATGGATTTGCTGCAAGCAATGTTTGCTTTAATAACAGGGAAATTAACAGTGAAAACGGCCCAGCAAATAAATAAAACAGGCACATAAACAGCCTCAAAATTGCCCACCCACTGACCTGTCAGACCAGCCCATTGGGCGCTGCCTGAGAGCCCTACAGGTAGTCCAGCCCTGGCTCACAGAGCTAGGTCTGGGTGCTGGATTTAAATATGGAGAAGGATGTAGGTGATGTCCTAGTGTGACGTTGTGTGGGTAGATGTAATGTGGTTAGACTGTAATGCTGATGTGGTGGAGTAATGTGTAGGGGACAGTGTAAGGTGAAGCTGGTGATCTATGAGCTGATGTACAAACACTATGAAATTGGTTTTGTGGATGAAGCCAGCGTAATGTGTGGTTAAAAAGTGTCGATGGTGGCAAAGGTGGCAATGTTTATGTGATACATGCACCATAATGATGTAGGGTGAATGCGCTAGTGTGGACGGATTGGTAGGTTGTCGTTTTTGCTCTATGTTGTCAATAGTGCTTCAGGGTATATGTCATGGGGTATGGTGGTGTATGTGGGAGATCTATTGTAAGAGATATGTAGATGGCAGTGAGTGATAGGTTGCAGGGTAGATGTAAACCATAGGTGAAGGGCCACATGTTTGTTGGTGATGATAATGTGTGTAGGATGAGTTTGTAGGTTTAGGTGTCTATGTAACATGCAAGTGAAAGTATAGTGCAGGGAACAGAGACAAGGCCGTAATATGGGTCTAGAGTGAAGGTGATGAAAGTACATGCTGTAGGTGGTGTAGGGTGTAACTATTGCTATAATGTGTCTAGGGTAGAAGATGAGTGATCAAGTCAGGTAAAAGGACAGCAGCAACGTGTACTGTAAATAGTTACCATATAACAAATTACCAGACGCTAAATGATACATTCAAGAAAGAAAAGAGGTATGCTGCATCAATTCTGGTGAACAGCTGTGCATAGTTCAGAGACATTTACTCTTCCTCTGAATCAGGCAGAAAGTAAAACACTATGGCCCTCATTATGACCCTGGCGGTGTTGCACCGCCAGGGCCAACGGGGGCGGGAGCACCGCCGACAGGCCGGCGGTGCTCCCTTGGGCATTCTGACCGCGGCGCTTTGGCCGCGGTCAGAAATGGAAAACCGGCGGTCTCCCGCCGGTTTTCCGTTGCCCATTTGAATCCCCCATGGCGGCGCAGCTCGCTGCGCCGCCATGGGGGATTCTGACACCCCCTACCGCCATCCTGTTCCTGGCGGTTCGCCCGCCAGGAACAGGATGGCGGTAGGGGGTGTCGCGGGGCCCCTGGGGGCCCCTGCAGTGCCCATGCCAATGGCATGGGCACTGCAGGGGCCCCCGTAAGAGGGCCCCGCTAGTATTTCACTGTCTGCATAGCAGACAGTGAAATACGCGACGGGTGCAGTAGCACCCGTCGCACCTTCTCACTCCGCCGGCTCGATTACGAGCCGGCTTCATGGTGGGAAGGTCGTTTTCCCCTGGGCTGGCGGGCGGCCTTTCGGCGGCCGCCCGCCAGCCCAGGGGAAAAGTCAAAATACCCGCTGCGGTCTTGCGACCGCGGTACGGTATTTTGACGGCGGGACTTTGGCGTGCGGCCTCTGCCGTCCGCCAAGGTCCGAATGAGGGCCTATGTAATGTTGGAGATGATTTTAAAGAAAACTGTGGAGCTCCAGTAATGCCGCAGACTTGTTGGCTTTCTGTAATTTAGAATACCGGTTTGGTAAAGGTTTGGAGATTTATGCCACATTGCTATCTTTTCCTCCAGAGTCACCAAGTCGGAAAACTACACACTGTTTAATTTGTTTCCCAATTGTGCAAGTCCGCTTATTAATTTCTGCATATATTACTCCTGGGACTTTTTGACACTTACTGGAGGAAAATGCCTCTTTTTGTATGGTCAACCTAATTTTTTCTACAGTGATGCGGCTGTTGTTTTTATTCTGTGCACTGGGACACTGCTATTTAAGCCCCAATGCATGTGCTATGACCCTCTAAAACATGTTGCCATTGGATACACTCCTGCGTGGCATATTCAACTTACCTATACGTCCTTAGTATATGGTACCCAGCTGAACCCAGGGCCTGTCAGCTAAATGTCACTTGTGGAATGCAGCACACAGTGTACCAAAACTAAAGTGACAAGCCAAAGAATGTTTCAAGTCCTGCCCCGGCATCCTGGGTAGGTAGTTTTAAAACTGACAATTCAAATTGTCAAAATAAATCTTTTACCAGGCCTAAACCCTCCCTTTAATACTTATAAGTCACCGCCTTAAAGTAGGCCCTACATGTTCCTAGGCCAGAGTGCATGGTATTTAAAAAGTACAGCATGTTTACTTTTGTTTTACATGTCTTGGCAGTGGAAAACCTACAAAATAATTTTACTGTGTTAAGGCTGGCTTCCCATACAAGAGCACTAGGTTACATTTTAACAACTTATAATGCATAATGTCAGTTTAGGTTAGCTAGTAAAATGATTCAAGGGTTCATTTTAATAGTAATTTAACATCCAGCTTAAAGACGTAGGGGGTCATTACTACATTGGCGGTAAAAGCCGTTTACCGCCGTGCAGAAGACCGCTAGCACACCGCCGCAGCCGCGGTTTTTCCACCACAGCTATTATGACCCGCATCTCGGAATCCGCCAAAATTCAGACACCCACACAAGTCCGCCACACCATAGGTCAGTGATAAACTGGCGAAAACAAAACCGACACCATCATGCCAACAGACCTACGCCCACACTATCACGACACACGAATCCACACTGTGGTCTTTCAACCGCAGTATTCCATTGGCAGTACACACCGCCGCGCTCAAAATAGACGCACACATTCAAAACACAGCCACATTGGACGATTCAAAATACACACACCTGAGACACAGACACACACCACTCCTACACACCCGTTACAATATAAAACACACACCCACATCACCCACAAACCCCCACGACAAAAAATATAGAAAGAAGGCCAGAGAGAGACACCACCAGCAAGTACAACAGCATCCACAGCCACATATCACCATCACCCACACAACTTCCACGCACCTCACACAACACACCAGTATATATCACCACACTTATCACCACACACTCCACCCCACACATCACCTACACCACCCCATGGCACGGCAAAGACACCCCAGGTTCTCGGAGGAGGAGCTCAGTGTCATGGTGGAGGAAATCGTCCGGGTAGAGCCACAGCTATTCGGAGCACAGGTGCAGCACACCTCCATTGCAAGGAAGATGGAGCTATGGCGAAGAATAGTGGACAGGGTCAATGCAGTGGGACAACACCCAAGAAATCGGGAGGACATCCGGAAAAGGTGGAATGACCTACGGTGGAAGGTGCTTTCCATGGTCTCAAGAAACCACCTGGCGGTTCAGCGGATTGGCGGCGGACCCCCACCTCTTCCCCCACAACTAACAACATGGTTTTTGGCGATTCTGCATCCTGAGGGCCTCGCAGGAGTAGCTGGAGGAATGGACTCTGGTAAGTCAAAGCTTTACTATTGCATACCCTACCTGCATGCTATCACATACCCCCACCCTCGCCCTCACCCCCATCACTCCAACTCCTCACAAATGTCCCAATATCACAAACCACACATGCCAACACCAAGCCCTGCATGCAACAACAAAGCATGGACACCCATCACCAAAGCATTGCCACTGCACATACCTATACACCCCCCTAAACCATTATCACAGAAGGTCCCACACAAGAATGGAAGCACTGGGGTACAGGGAGACCCACTCATTGCACACCATGGCACAAACAGATGCAATAATCATGCCTTTCCACCCCTGCAGGACCCCTACTCAACGTCACCAGACAGGAGGGTCTAGACATGTCCACACCACCCACAGAAGAGGCCCACAGTGATGACAGCAGCTCTGTCCAACTGGATCTAGATGACCAGCCCGGACCATCGGACCTCTGGACAGTCGGTTCCCCTCACACAGGCACAGGCCATCACAGACCTTCCCCCCTCTGGAAACACCAGCACAGCACCCACCCAGCGGGCCCATACCTCCATCCCCAGGACACGTCAATCAGCTGTGTCTCCACCACTACAGGGAACCCAGGATAACCCACCACCCCAACAACAACAGGGACCTGGGGGCAGTGTCAGTGGGCACACGGTCCAGGGGACGGAGGCCCAGGAACACAGGGGAACTGGGAGGGCTGCCGTGCGACAGGGGGCGGACAGGCCAAGGGAACCCACTCTCCACGAGGCCCTCTCCTCCATCACGGGAGCATACTACCACTCCCAGGAGATGATGGCAACGGTACTGGCCAAGTTTCAGGAGGCCCAGCGCATGCAGGAGGAACAGTATTTGGGCTTCAGGGAGGAACTCAGAACCATCAGCTCCACCCTGGGCACCATCTTAGGGGTGCTGAAGGAAGTACTCAACACCAGGAGGGACACTGTGGCACTACAAGGGGCCCCTGACACTAGCATGGACGATGAACTGCCCACCACCTCCGCCGGCGCTAGTGGACAGGACGCCCCGCCACAGGACCACCACACCAGCACCCCACCCCCTGCAGACGGAGAACCACCCCCCAAACGGTCCCTGAGATCCAGGACAAAGACAGAGAACAATGCCAAGACCCCCGCCAAGAAATGAGACCACCCTGATTGTCATCCTACTGTCCTACTTTGTCACCCTGTCCATAATTAAACTGCCCCAGCTCCACTTCCTATGCCCATATGGGCAATGCACCTGTGAGACTAATAGACTGGACTCTGTCATGGACACTCCTCCGCCATCACCCCTCACCATTTAACTTCCCCGTCCAATATTTTGCATTTAAATAAACACACTTAAAGCACAAAATGATCTGGAGTCTGTCAGTGATTTCTAAATACAGGGAGTGCAGAATTATTAGGCAAATGAGTATTTTGACCACATCATCCTCTTTATGCATGTTGTCTTACTCCAAGCTGTATAGGCACGAAAGCCTACTACCAATTAAGCATATTAGGTGATGTGCATCTCTGTAATGAGAAGGGGTGTGGTCTAATGACATCAACACCCTATATCAGGTGTGCATAATTATTAGGCAACTTCCTTTCCTTTGGCAAAATGGGGCAAAAGAAGGACTTGACAGGCTCAGAAAAGTCAAAAATAGTGAGATATCTTGCAGAGGGATGCAGCACTCTTAAAATTGCAAAGCTTCTGAAGCGTGATCATCGAACAATCAAGCGTTTCATTCAAAATAGTCAACAGGGTCGCAAGAAGCGTGTGGAAAAACCAAGGCGCAAAATAACTGCCCATGAACTGAGAAAAGTCAAGCGTGCAGCTGCCATGATGCCACTTGCCACCAGTTTGGCCATATTTCAGAGCTGCAACATCACTGGAGTGCCCAAAAGCACAAGGTGTGCAATACTCAGAGACATGGCCAAGGTAAGAAAGGCTGAAAGACGACCACCACTGAACAAGACACACAAGCTGAAACGTCAAGACTGGGCCAAGAAATATCTCAAGACTGATTTTTCTAAGGTTTTATGGACTGATGAAATGAGAGTGAGTCTTGATGGGCCAGATGGATGGGCCCGTGGCTGGATTGGTAAAGGGCAGAGAGCTCCAGTCCGACTCAGACGCCAGCAAGGTGGAGGTGGAGTACTGGTTTGGGCTGGTATCATCAAAGATTAGCTTGTGGGGCCTTTTCGGGTTGAGGATGGAGTCAAGCTCAACTCCCAGTCCTACTGCCAGTTCCTGGCAGACACCTTCTTCAAGCAGTGGTACAGGAAGAAGTCTGCATCCTTCAAGAAAAACATGATTTTCATGCAGGACAATGCTCCATCACACGCGTCCAAGTACTCCACAGCGTGGCTGGCAAGAAAGGGTATAAAAGAAGGAAATCTAATGACATGGCCTCCTTGTTCACCTGATCTGAACCCCATTGAGAACCTGTGGTCCATCATCAAATGTGAGATTTACAAGGAGGGAAAACAGTACACCTCTCTGAACAGTGTCTGGGAGGCTGTGGTTGCTGCTGCACGCAATGTTGATGGTGAACAGATCAAAACACTGACAGAATCCATGGATGTCAGGCTTTTGAGTGTCCTTGCAAAGAAAGGTGGCTATATTGGTCACTGATTTGTTTTTGTTTTGTTTTTGAATGTCAGAAATGTATATTTGTGAATGTTGAGATGTTATATTGGTTTCACTGGTAATAATAAATAATTGAAATGGGTATGTATTTGTTTTTTGTTAAGTTGCCTAATAATTTTGCACACCTGATATAGGGTGTTGATGTCATTAGACCACACCCCTTCTCATTACAGAGATGCACATCACCTAATATGCTTAATTGGTAGTAGGCTTTCGTGCCTATACAGCTTGGAGTAAGACAACATGCATAAAGAGGATGATGTGGTCAAAATACTCATTTGCCTAATAATTCTGCACTCCCTGTAGTGTATTTGCAATTACAGTGACAAAATGTTTTTGAAATAGTAATGTCAACATACCTATGTCACCCAGCTCTAGTCCATGAGGAATTTAAGCAGATGTCACACAGCTCTAGTCCATGAGGAATTTAAGCAGATGTCACACAGTGGGACCCACATCTGTGAAACCGTAAGGGAAAGTGACAACTCAGTGACCATACACTGGGTGAAAATGACATACAGGAGAGAGGTAGTAGTGTAAAAGTACACGTAGTAGGCAGCATTGTATTCTTACCTGTGTTTCACTGGAAATATTGCTGGATCACTGAGTCCCTGTTCTGCATGTCTTCTTCCTCTGCTTCATCCTCATCACTGTCCACAGGCTCCACAGCTGCCACAACACCGCCATCTGGACCATCCTCCTGCAGAAAAGGCACCTGTCGTTGCAAAGCCAACTTGTGAAGCATACAGCAGGCCACGATGATCTGGCACACCTTCTTTGGTGAGTAGAATAGGGATCCACCTGTCATGTGGAGGCACCTGAACCTGGCCTTCAGGAGGCCGAAGGTCCACTCGATCACCCTCCTAGTTCGCCCATGGGCCTCATTGTAGCGTTCCTCTGCCCTGGTCCTGGGATTCCTCACTGGGGTCAGTAGCCATGACAGGTTGGGGTATCCAGAGTCACCTGAAAATGGCGAGGGACAACTGTTAGACACACACTAACCTGGAGACAACCATTCCCACTGTCTTGCTTCCAGGTGCTCACCTAATAGCCACACACGGTGCCTCTGGAGTTGACCCATCACATAAGGGATGCTGCTATTCCGCAGGATGTAGGCGTCATGCAGTGAGCCAGGGAACATGGCATTCACATGGGAGATGTACTGGTCTGCCAAACATACCATCTGTACATTAATAGAATGATAACTCTTTCGGTTTCTGTACACCTGTTCACTCCTGTGGGGGGGACCAAAGCCACATGGGTCCCATCAATGGCACCTATGATGTTGGGGATATGTCCCAGGGCATAGAAATCACCTTTCACTGTAGGCAAATCCTCCACCTGAGGGAAAACGATGTAGCTCTGCATGTGTTTCAGAAGGGCAGACAACACTCTGGACAATACGTTGGAAAACATAGGCTGGGACATCCGTGATGCTATAGCCACTGTAGTTTCAAAAGAGCCACTTGCAAGGAAATGGAGTACTGACAGCACCTGCACTTGAGGGGGGGATTCCTGTGGGATGGTGGATTGCTGACATCAGGTCTGGCTCCAACTGGGTACACAGTTCCTGGATTGTGGCACAGTCAAACCTGTAGGTGATTATCAAATGTCGCTCCTCCATTGTTGACAGGTCCACCAACGGTCGGTACCATCTCCTCA
The DNA here is from genome assembly GCF_031143425.1 of Pleurodeles waltl. Taxonomy (NCBI): domain Eukaryota; kingdom Metazoa; phylum Chordata; class Amphibia; order Caudata; family Salamandridae; genus Pleurodeles; species Pleurodeles waltl. Next base: position 991,514,006 of record NC_090446.1, on the reverse strand, counting down.
CATGTCCCAGCGGACGGTGCCTATGAAGGACAACAGCGAACACAGAGTCAAACAACTCAGAGGTACGTACCCACAGTTTACACAGAACACCAAACATATACAAAAGGTGGCCTGTATGTGTGTTGAGACTAGGCCTAGGTATGTGTGACACAGTTGAAAATGAGGCCATGTGGGCCCCTGAAATGGCGGCTGCCTGACCTCTAAAGTGGGACAATGGGATGTGAGGTAACTGCGCTGGCGTTGTACACCGTCGCGGTAGGCGGTCGGAGACCGCGGGGCAATGCTGCATTGGTTAACATTGGACCGTATGGGTCCCAGGAGCCAATGACGATGTACGCCGGCGGTGACGGTACGCACCGCCGCGGACGTGACCGCCGTGGACGTGACCGCCATTTTCTATCTGTTCAATCACTCGATACCTGATCTTTGACAGGAGACGACCTACACTGCAAGTGCTGCTGTGATCTCGGTCTGAAAGAGACAATGGCTCGTGTGTCTGGGGAAAGGGCCCCTGCCTTCACATCTGAGGAGTTGGAGAAGCTCGTGGATGGGGTCCTCCCCAAGTACACGCTACTCTACGGCCCTTCAGACAAACAGGTAAGTACACAGGGAGCATGTTGTATGGGCTATGCCTGTGTGGAGAGGGCTGGATGTAAGAAGGAAGGGGGCAGAGTGCTGCGTGCATGAAAGACGGTGAGTGCATGTGCCTCATGGCAAGGGTAGGGATGGGGGCCACTCACTTTGACGGTGCAGTTGGTAATGACTTCTCTTCTTCCCCTGTACACTTCATGTAGGTCAGCGCCCACCAGAAGTAAGATATTTGGCGTGCCATCGCCAAGGTCGTCCGGACCCTGGGGGTCTACCACAGACGGAGCACCCACTGCCGGAAAAGATGGGAGGACATTCGCCACTGGAGAAAGAAGACGGCGGAGGCTCAGCTGGGGATGGCCTCCCAACGTGGGAGGGGTGCCCGTCGAACCATGGCCCCCCTGATGTTCAGGATCCTGGCGGTGGCCTACCCGGAGTTGGAAGGGTGCTTGAGAGCATCACAGCAGACACAAGGGTTTGAGTACACTCTCATTCAGCTGACTTTGCCCGCAGTGGAGTTGTCTGGGTGGGGGAGGAGGGCTGTGGGTTTCCCTAGGCCAGGGCGAGTTCCATAGGCTAGTCCCCTCCGTAAGGCATGGCCCTGTGGCCCCCCACCCCACCTCTGTAGAGTGCCAAGTACAGCTATTCATGCCCCTGTGTCATCTATGTGTGCAGATGTCGTCCATAGCCTTGTAGGCCATTTCACAGGAATTGCACTGTGGAGCCCAAGAGCGTGGTGTATTGCAGGGGGCCTCTGTGTCTGTCTTGTCCGCTAACTGTAGCGGTAATCCATGCACTCAACATGTCTTTCTTGTGTCCCCCCCCCCCTTTTGTGGTCTTCCTGTTCTTGTGTGCATTAGCATCATCAGGCGGAGGAGCAGTGGCACCGGAGCACAATGGAGCTGCATCCCACATGGCCCTGGAGGGCGAGACTACGGACTCAGAATTCACCAGTGGGACGGAGGGCGAGGGGAGCTCCACGGCAGGGTCAGCAGCTGAGACCAGCGACACAGACTCGTCCTCTGATGGGAGCTCCCTTGTGGTGGCGGCAACATCTGTGCCCCCGCATCTACAGGTACAGCCGCCACCCTCCCTACCAGCACCGCCCTCCCAGCAGCCCCTCAGCCTTCTCCCCGTGCCCGCTCACCCAGAAGGGTGGGCATCACCGTCGCCCCAGGCACCTCAGGCCCTGCCCCAGTCACCCCTGCTGCCCTCAGTGAGGAGGCCGTTGACCTCCTCAGGTCACTCACTGTTGGGCAGTCTACCATTTTGAATGCCATCCAGGGTGTAGAAAGGCAGTTGCAACAAACTAATGCATTCCTGGAGGGCATTCATTCTGGTCAGTCGGCCCTTCACCAAGCTTTTCAGACTCTAGCCTCAGCACTGATGGCAGCCATTGTCCCCGTCTCTAACCTCCCCCCTCCAACTTCCTCCACCCAGACCCAATCCCCTGTACCTCTGCCTATCCCAAGCACACCATCAGACCAGCCTGCACACACCTCACCACACAAGGGAAGCTCAGGCAAACCTAAGCACCACACATCCCACAGGCACTTATGCAAGCAACCTCCTCGTCATCTCCCTCCTCCCTCCCAGTCTCGTCTACACTCACACCTGCATGCACTACCTCTACAGCCACTATGTCCCTCACCAGCACACCCACCAGCACACCCCGCTCACATGCAGTCACCATCCCCACTACCATTCACACGTCCCCTATGTCCTCTCCCATTGTGTCTGTGACGCCCCCTCCCAAGATACACAAATGCAGGCACACACCCACCCAACAGCCATCCACCTCACGACAGCCTCCAGCGCATGCACCTGCACCCAAAGTCACCAAAGGTACACCTCCTACTACCACCACCTCTTCCTCCACTCCCAAACCCCCTCCAGCTACCCGTCCCAGTGTGTCCAAAAGAATTTTCCTGTCCAGCCTTGACCTTTTTCCCACACCTCCCCCACCCCTTCCATCTCATAGGTCCCAAAGTAGCACCTCAGCCACAACATCTCCAGGACCAGTGGTGCCTGTAGTCACAGGTATGTGGAGTGCACCGGCCACCAGGACAGCTGGTGTGGCACGGAGCCACAGCACAGCCAGTTCCCCCCCTGTGAAGCATCAGAAGTTGGCCAGTGCCCAGCGGGAGAGGGGGAAGACTCCAGCCACCAAAGCCGCTCCCAGGGGTCCCGGTGGGAGTGCGGAAACAGCTGTTACACCTCCCAAGGTGGGGAAGGGCCACAAGAAACCTAGGAAGAGCTGCACGGCGAAGAAGACCGCCATCATCCCAGCTGCCCAGGAGAACCCCGCCAGCCCCAGCCCAGCTGCCCAGGAGGCCACCACCAGCGCAAGCCCCGCTGGGCCATGAAGGACCTCCAGCACAAGCCCCGCTGGGCCATGAAGGACCACCAGCACAAGCACCGCTGGGCCATGAAGGACCGCCAGCACAAGCCCCGCTGAACAGGGCACCGCCAACTCAAGCACCGCTGAACAGGGCACCGCCAAATCAAGCACTGCTGAACAGGGCACCGCCAACTCAAGCACCGCTTGGCCGGGCACCGCCAACTCAAGCACTGCTGAACAGGGCACCGCCAACTCAAGCACAGCTGAACAGGGCACCGCCAGCTCAAGCACCGCTGAACAGGGCACCACCAAATAAAGCACCGCTGAATAGGGCACCGCCAACTCAAGCACCGCTGAACAGGGCACCGCCAACTCAAGCACCGCTGGGCTGGGCACCGCCAACTCAAGCACCGCTGAACAGGGCACCGCCAGCTCAAGCACCGCTGAACAGGGCACCGCCAAATAAAGCACCGCTGAACAGGGCACCGCCAACTCAAGCACCGCTGGGCCGGGCACCGCCAACTCAAGCACCGCTGAACAGGGCACCGCCAACTCAAGCACCGCTGAAAAGGGCATCGGCAACTCAAGCACCGCTCAACAGGGCACCGCCAACTCAAGCACCGCTGGGCCGGGCACCGCCAGCTCAAGCACCGCTAGCTCCTGAGCGGCAGGGGCACTGACGCAACTAGATCCGTCAGGGGGTGAGTGATGAACTCTGGGCACCAGTCCCCCTTCCAGAACCAGTGGAGACTGTCATTCACTACCTCTGTCCTTCACAGGATGAAGCACTCTGGGCACTAGTCCCCCTCCAGAACCAGTGGAGACATCCGTCCACTACCTCTGTCCTTCACAAGATGAAGCACTCTGGGCACCAGTCCCCCTCCAGAACCAGTGGAGACATCCATCCACTACCTCTGTCCTTCACAGGATGAAGCACTCTGGGCACCAGTCCCCCTCCAGAACCAGTGGAGACTGTTAGCCACTTGAGAGACTGTGGCTTTGCACTCCCCAGGATATAGCAGTGGGCAACCCACCCACTGTAGAAACTTGAGAGAATGTGGCTTTGCACTCCCCAGGATTGAACAGTGGGCAACTCACCCACTGTAGAGACTTGAGAGACTGTGGCTTTGCACTCCCCAGGATTGAACAGTGGGCAACCCACTCACTGTAGAGACTTGAGAGACTGTGGCTTTGCACTCCCCAGGATTGAACAGTGGGCAAACCACCCACTGGAGAGACTTGAGAGACTGTGGCTTTGCACTCCCCAGGATTGAACAGTGGGCATGGAGCCCCCTCGTGGATCTGGCGTCGTGCACTCATCCGGCTGAGGTGCCCCCCCTCCCCTTCGCCCTGAAGTGCCTGTTGTATTTCTATCTGATGCCCCTGCAGTGTTCTCTCTGTTTTGATCGGGTATCGAGTGTGGGCCTCGCCCATGGATTTTGGGCCCAGTGGTCCATGGACTATAAATGGTGCAATACCTGGACTTGTATTATTGGTGTATATATTTGTTTATAGTGTATATATATTTTTGAGTACTGGATTTTAATAGATTACAATGGTTACACTCATTTCCTTTTGTCTTTGCATTCTTCTGGGGGACTTGGGAGTTGTAACTGTAATGTATCAACATGTATTAGTGTGTGTGTTGTAGTGGGTGAGGGTGGGGGTGGGGGTATTGCGTGTGTGTGTCCCTGTTTTTTCCCTCCCCCTCCCCTGTGTCGTAGGTGCAGTACTCACTGTGGTCTTCGCAGCTGGCGTTCGTGCTCCTGGTAGAGGAGCAGGAAGACTATCACAGGTAGAATTTGGAGTTCCGGTTCCATGGTGTCCTCGTTCCTCATGGGGTGTGTAGAGTTGAGCGTTTTCCCTTCTAAATCCTGTTTCCGCCGTGTTTTTATCCGTGGTGAGTCCGCCCCGGAAAAGGTGGCGGATTGGCCTGTCATAATAGTGTGGGCGGTACATTGTCTCCCACCTGTCTGTTGGCGGTGACCGGCGCGCTGTTTGTTTGTACCGCCGTGGCGGTCTGAGTATTAAAGTGGCTGTCTTTTTTGGCGGTTTCTGCCACGGTCATAATTGCAATTTTTTTACCGCCAGCCTGTTGGCGGTCTTACCGCCGCTTTAACACCATCCGCCAGGGTTGTAATGACCACCCAAGTCATATTTTACATTACTGTTTGAAAATTGCATTTTAGAATGCTTATATTTTCCTTCCTGAGCCAAATATGCCTCTCTGCCAATGTTTAATGTCACTTGTCTGTTAATGGCTCTCCTCTGGAGATATGTTTATTTCTGGCATGCAGCAGACAAAGGGCTTTTTGGGAAAATGTTTTTCTCCCAGAGGAGGATGGCTTGGGAGGCTGTGCCCAGCCCCTTCCTGAACTTCTAAGGAATCTTAGTCTGCCACTGGCAGATCTAGCTCACATGTAAGTCTTCCTCCCTTTTGTCTTCATAGCCAACCTGTCTCCACATTAAATGTGAGGGAGAGCTCCCACAGAACTGATTTGAAATGACCACTAAGGACTGTTTGCCCATTGTCATAGCCACACTTCAGGGTGGGAAAGGGAGCTCTTCACAAGGGAGTAACAGTTCTGCCATGCTGGTTTAGTTAGAGAGGGCATGTGATATAGTTTACAGTAAAACACACATGACATGTTACAAAAGTGGGTAACGACACCCCTGAGAACTTTTACTCCATTGGTTAGGAAGTGACCCGGAGTTTCCCTCACTGACAGGGTGTCAGTGAACATAAATGTGGTACCCACAATACCCACTCAAGGACACATGTCGATTGTGGAAGACAGAAGCAAATACATTGGAATGACAACTAGAAAAATTAGAGCAGAATAAATACAGGAGCACAATAAGGTGTAAAAAATCAACTTCTAAGTTAATGAGAGACTTCTTAGAGATGGGTCACTCTGGCAATAATCTGGAGAGGTATGTGATTGAGAAATTGATGCCAAATAAAAACAGCATGGAGTGCAATCTCCTATATTGTGAAAAACAATGGATACATACATGAAATCATCAGTTGTTGGACTGAATGACGATATCCAATGGCCTCAACCAACAGTGTGCTGAAACATTAACAGAAGGAGAAATGCGATAGTATTAGTAAGATATAAGATACTAGTGTAGCACTTTCCTTAACCCTTTTAGGATAACTGTCTCAAAAGAGATCTGGCGACCATAAGAGGAATCCCCATCTAGAAAAATATCAGCAAGAAAGTATTTGCTTGATGCCAATATCACATGTTATCACATACGCTTGGACCGATGGCGCTGAAAGGGGCTGCCCGACTGCCCTATTATGACTGTGGCAGAGCCGCCACTGTCTAACCGCTGGCACCACCAGGTTGCAGCCAGCCAACAGCCTGGTGGTGCCGTTGGTCCCAATCCGCCAGGGTAGTGCTGCAAGCAGTGCTGCCTTCCTGATTACGAGTCTCCTTTCCACCAGCCTTTATAGGACGGTCCCACCGCCATTCAAAGGCTAGCAGAAAAGGGGTGCTGGGGGCCCCATGGGTCAAGGCATGGCAGTGCAGGGCTCCCATGGGCAGCCCCATTGTGCTTTTCACTGCCCAATTTACGGGCAGTAAAAAGCATGACGGGTGCTGGTGCACCCGACGCACTGCAACATTACCACAGGCTCAATTACAAGCCGGCTTCAATGTTGTGGTGTGTTTCCCTCTGGGTTGATTTTCGCTCGCCGTGCCAAAAGGGAAGTTGACATGGGTACTGCGGAAGGACGGCCACATATGCTGTCACCCCAACGTGGGACTTTGCCGGGCGGCCTCTGCCACTGCCAAAGTCAAAATGAGGGCCTTATTCTTCCTTCGGCCACAGGCATGCAAAGAAGTAGTAGGTGCACCAACAGCACTAGTAGGTATACCAGCAGCATTTATCCCTTGAGGAAGTAATCTGGGAGTGCATTTGGCATCACTAGGAGGCATTAAGAGATTGATGCTCTTGAATTCATTTTTGTCAACTCAGTTTGAGTTTTACTATTGGGCTTTGTTGCTGCCAGTGTCAGTACGTCTTTTTCCATGCATTTCAAAGTGTTTGAATGTACTTCTAACACAACTGTATTAACCATTATTGTAATCGATAATGACATAATATTGAAAGTGATGTACTGCAATATAGCCATGGTGAGCAAATTATTTCAATACCAAAAATGTGGAGGTACACAACATAAGAAATTCATATTTGGACATTTACTTAGACAACCAACATGGACTGACACCAAGAAAAGCTAGTAGCAGGCTAAGGGCATTCATTTGCAGGGCTGAAAATATAATGGGATATTCATCAACATGTTAATTCATAGGAGCATGCATGTGATCAACCAAGTTATAGCATTTTTGGAAATACTATCTTACGACCAGTATTATGAAACATAATGAGTCACATAGTGACTATGCAAATTTGGTTCATCTAGTGAGAGTGTCTCATTTTGAACACCATGGCCCTCATTACAACTTTGACGGGCGGCGGAGGCCGCCCGCCAAAGTTGCGCCGCAGGAATACCGCACCGCGGTCTGAAGACCGCGGCCGGCATTCTGAGTTTCCCGCTGGGCAGGCGGGCGGCCGCCTTAAGGCCGCCCGCCAGCCCAGCGGGAAACAACCTTCCCACGAGGACGCCGGCTCGGAATCGAGCCGGCGGAGTGGGAAGGTGCGACGGGTGCTACTGCACCCGTCGCGTATTTCACTGTCTGCTATGCAGACAGTGAAATACAAGCGGGGCCCTCTTACGGGGGCCCCTGCAGTGCCCATGCCATTGGCATGGGCACTGCAGGGGCCCCCAGGGGCCCCGCGACACCCCCTACCGCCATCCTGTTCCTGGCGGGCGAACCGCCAGGAACAGGATGGCGGTAGGGGGTGTCAGAATCCCCAAGGCGGCGCAGCATGCTGCGCCGCCTTGGAGGATTCTGACGGGCAGCGGAAAACCGGCGGGAGACCGCCGGTTTTCCTGCACTGACCGCGGCCAAAGCGCCGCGGTCAGAATGCCCTAAGGGGCACCGCCAGGCTGTCGGCGGTGCTCCCGCCAACCGCGAGCCTGGCGGTCACAGACCGCCAGGCTCGTAATGAGGGCCCATGTGTGTTTCTATTTTGGAAGTGCCCCCTAGATCTGACCACAAAGGCCCAAATCCACCCTAGGTCAGGCAAGTTTTAAAAGAAGTATCAATGATTGTAGAACTGGCATGCTCACGTGTGATGATTGGTCTGAAATAACTTTTGACTCACATTGTGTGGGTACACCATTAGTGTGATGTTTTGTTTTGCAGTGTTCAAAAGAGTGGGGTAACGCATATATGCGTTACAAGTTACTAATACATATATTTTTTTATCCATCTGATCTTTCTGGTAGGTTTTACAAAATAAGAAGTAGAATAGGTATGAGAGCTTAAGGCCTCTTGTGTGTGCATGGCATGAGTGTTATACCTAGGAAGAGAGTGTGGCAGCCCTGAAGAAGACAGTTGATCCATATTGATTCTTAAAGCAGCCAAAACACGTTGGCTTTAATCATCTGGATGGATGAATCATTGTATTTCATACATTATCCATATTCCTTCTGTTTTTAACTGTATCCAGAGGTACCCAAACAATCAATAAAGGTAATCCCCGTGGGTATGCCCTGAGATAATTTTAGCACTACTCTGGATCTCCAATTCTGGTTGAGTCCAGCAGGATGGTATTTACCTACCCTGCTCTGGATAAGCCACCTATGATGACACATGCCGCAATAAGTTGTGGATGAGACAACCTTTCTAGAAACCTTCTGTTTGGAAAAGAATGAAACAAGACCTCCCCGTAAAAACCTTTTTAGACCACCGCATCAGCTGTGTGATTTATTTAGAAGAAGGACTGCACCTTCTGTAGTGATAGGTGAAGTGACCACAAGGGTTAGACCTGCTCCCACTTGTACCCATCACTGAGAAGTAGATTCCAAGGATCAGCTGGTTGACCTCCTGTTAAGCTACAGGTATGCAAATGATACAAGAAGCCCACATTCCTGAAGATCCCAGCTGACCTGCTCCATCTGGACCTGTAATGGACCCTGCTGGTGGCTTGTCAGTTAGTGGGTTCTAACCCCTAAGTAGTCTCCGTTTGGTCCTGGGGCCATTAGATAAGTGTCAGAGTGTACTCCTCCTCCCCTAACCTAAAAGCTGGGACTTAAAATCCTTTTCAGGAATTTAGCCTGGAGAACCAACAGAAGACTGGGACTAACCTGCCAAGTCAATCTGACAAAGGTGTGTTGCCGCAGGGCCAAAGATTTAGGTTTCTCCTGCTCGGAGCATTTCTGCAGCAGCAAATTAAATTCACAGAGATGACCCTGAAAAGGTACCAAGCCTCATGAAGCCCTTTTTGGCCACTGCCTGCTGCCTTGCCTTACTGAGAATTTTTTACTTTCATTTCAGAGACTAAGGCGGTCATTATGAACATGGCGGGAAAGACCGCCGACCGCCGTGTCGGCGGTGAACAGAATCCCGCCGGTGGCGGCGAACGGAAACCCGCCATACATTGAATGAAAAACCCAACCCTGCCAAAAAATCCCAGACCACCACTCCCCGCCAGGACACTGTTGACAGGAATCCGGGCCCACCTCACCCCGACTCCGCCAAGCACACCCACATCCCGCCTTCCAAATAATGATGCACAAATCACCTCGGCAGACAGTGGTGTCCGGCCACAGCAAGAAGTGCACACATTGGCTAGGCCTATCACCCACACACCTGACACACATCCTGAACACCATAAAACACCCCCATACACACGCCACAATCCCTTGCAATGAAACCAGGACCAGAAGACAGAGAGCACCAGAGCCAGACAGTGGACGCCAGCATACATGACACGCATATCGACCCACACAGGAGCACCCATACCCCATCCCCAGTCCTGACGCCATCCACCGCCCACACCATGCCCCCCCCAAAAAGATCCGCGCTTCACCGAAAGGGAGCTAAGGACCATGGTGGGTGAGATCCTGAAGGTGGAGCCACAAATATTCGGGTCCGAGGTGCAGCACACACACATTGTGCGGAAATTGGAGCTGTGGCAGACCCTTGTCAACAGGGTGAATGCAGTGGGACACCATCCACGTGCCAGGGACGACATCCGCAAGAGATGGAACGACCTGCAGGGGAAAGTCAGGGCCATGGCATCCAGGCACCACATCACAGTGCAGAAGACTGGGGGAGGACCGCCACCAACAGCACCCGACTACACCGACTGGGAGGAGAAGGTACTCGCCATCCTGCACCCAGAGGGACTCACTGGAGGAATGGACTCCGGTAAGTCATCTACAATAACCCCATATACAACACATCTGCAATGCATGCACCACCTCACCCCACCCACACCCACCTCGACCTACACCCCACCCAGCCATTACCCACCACCTCCACCACCCTGCATTACCCACAACTCACTACCAGGCCCACATCACTCCCGCTGTCCACAGCCACCCACCCCTGCATGTACCCACAATGGAATAAAAACCCCCACCACAATGTAAGCCCACCACTGCCACTAAATGCAATGTCCACCTCACAAAGGCACCCTGGAAGGCCACTGAAACTCACACCAGCACAAAATTGCACAGTCCTGTACACCTCAAACCCTCAGGCATATGTAACAGACATGTTTATGTCCCCCAACAGGCACCACCACCCAGGCAACCCTAATGGAGGGGACAAGGAGTGCCACAGCACTCCAGGGAGACAGAGGCACCTCACAGGACACTGGTGAAGGATTCCTGGACACTGATGAGCAGGCAGGCCCCTCACACAGCCATGGATGCTCACCATGCAGCAGCCCCGCCCAGGAAACCACTGTCACCCCTAACACCCAGTCAAGACCAGCAGGCCAGGGGAGGCGTACCCACACCAGTGGACCAGTGCTGGAGCACTGCTGCAGTTGGTCAACAAACAGTATGATGCCCACACTGGACAAGAGGCCCCCACACCAGCCCTGGACAACCAGCAACAGATGACCCAAGCAGCCGAAACAGCACAGGAAATAACCTCCCAGGAATCACAAGGGGCAACCATGCCACCCCAAGAAGCTCCACAGCAGGCACCCAAACGTAGTCTCAGGCCAAGATACAGCACTGGAAACCCAGCTAAGAACAAGTCCCACTCCAACAATTGACACTGCTACTACTACAAAGCAACCATCCCACTGATTCACCAACTAGACTCAGCTGAGGGCAAAATTAAGTACTATACTACAAATAGGACCCACCTATGACATCCAACAGGGCTGCCCCAAGTCGGTTGAGGACACCCAACCCTTACAACTTCCATCACTGTATATAGTACAATTCACTGTATTCGACCAATAAAACACAATTCTCACCTGTAACACTGTCCCCTGTCTTCAATGTTGAACAAATTGGAGTATGGAGGCAACTGGCAGACAACAACTTTATTGTCAATTTGTACTTGGTGGTGGTAATGTGTGTTTCAAATTAGGCAAGGAGGGAATGCATATATTGTCTGTCAGTAACATGCTGAAGAGGTCCATGTCTCGCCTACCATGACCAATCCCCCCTATATGACATGTCCCACTGACAGTATCAGTCACTAACCACAATTACAGGCTTAAGTCCCAGACAGCTATTGGAAGTAGAGTTGTATCAGTTGGTTCCTGGAATTGGCATCTTCCCCTTCCTCATCCTCACCATCACTCTCCTCACCTCTCTGAGGTAACTGATCAGGACCTATAGCACCCTCCACCTCCAAAAGGGGGATAGAATGTCTCACAGCCACGTTGTGCAGCATGCAGCAGGCCACCACTATTGTACACACCTTATCAGGCCCATAGGCCAGGGACCCCCCAGAGATATGTAGACACCAGAATCTAGTCTTCAGGAGACCTATAGTACGCTCTATCACCCTTCTGGTATGTCCATGGGCCTCACTGTATTTCCTCTCTGCATCCATCCTGGGATTCCTCCCTGGTGTCAGGAGCCAACGCAAGTTTGGATAGCCAGAATCACCTTTAAAAAGGGTCAAAACAGAGTCGTCATTGTAATGTCCCTTAGTCAGACAGGCAGGTTCTCTGCAATTGGCCAGTTAGTGACAGGAAAACTTACCTTTGATCCACCCTCTGTCCTCTTGTAGTTGTTCCATCTTCAGTGGCACATTACTGTTCCTCAAAACAAATGAATCATGGACTGACCCTGGAAACATGGCATTCACATGGGAAATATACTGGTCTGCAGTACATACCAATTGGATGCTCATGGAGTGAAAGTTCTTCCTGTTTCTGTAAACCTGTTCACTCACTCTTGGGGGGATGATAGCTATGTGGGTGCCATCGATAGCACCTATGACATGGGGAATGTTTGCAAAGGCATGGAAGTCAGACTTGATGGCAGGGACGTCAGCACTTTGGGGGAATCACACATAGGATTGCAGATGTTGTACAAATGCATTCAGAAACCTTGTCAGTACCAGGCTGAACATTGGCTGTGAGAAACCAGCACTCATGCCCACTGTCAGTTGAAATGAGCCTGAAGCCAGGAAATGGAGTGTGGAGAGCACCTGCACCTCAGTTGGAATGGCATGCTGATTACGATTTCCGGGAGTCAGTGCAGGATCCAGTAATGCACATAGGTCCTGAATAGTTGCGCGTGTGAGTCTGTAAGTGATAATGATTTGACGCACCACCATGGTCCTCATATCCACAAGTGGTCTGCACACCGATGGTGCCCTTCCTCGCCACAAAGGTCGGTACCTATGAGGGGTAAAAAAAAGGAGTGATGTGCACACATAAATTGGCTTATTTGATAAATACATGTAGTGCATTGTTCATAGTAGTGGCTGTACAATTACTGCAACCTGACAGATGTACATGTACAGCAGTAGGAGGGAACAGAGTAAATCATGTGTGCTAATATACGCAATGGATAGAGGTCTAGGTGCTTCATTTGGCTAGTAGGCCCTGCATTGTGAGTATTACGAATTTTAAGATGTGTAGATGATGGCAAAATGTCTGCCCACTGTAGTTCTGCCCCTTTGTTGTGGAAGTGACCTAATACCGCTAGCGGTTGACGACACAGCGTACAGCGGTGTTGACCGCTGTTCGCACCCTCATTGGCTAACATGGATGCCAATGGGGAATCCTGGTGTATCATGATCGTCGCCGGCGGTGATGGTGCATACCACCGCAGAACGTACGCACGTTCGTCATCGTTTGATCACTTGACTCCCTGATCTCGTGCGGACAGGTACTCCACTCTGTGTACTGCTGTCGCCTGCCTCTGGCTATGGATGTTCCACGTGGTGCAGGGGAAAGGGCCCCAGCCTTCACCCAGGAAGAACTGGAGAAGCTAGTGGAAGGGGTCCTGCCCCTGTACGACATACTCTACGGCCGGCCAGAGGTTCAGGTGAGTCCGGATTTGGGGGCACTGTGTGAGTAATGGATGGAGTGAATTTCACATATGTGTGCTCCTGTGAGCCAGGATGGGCCATGGTGCATGGAATGCTGCGTGCCACTGTCCTGCATGTCTGAGAGTACTGTCAGTCCTATGTTTGACAATCTGCCAGCTGTTCCCATCGTGCAGGTGCCTGACCTCTGTGTTCCATTTTTGTGTCACCCTACTAGGTCAGTGCCCACCAGAAGAGGGCACATTGGCATGCCATCGCCAAGGATGTACGGACCCAGGGGTTCTACAACCAGCGGAGCACCCACTGTCGAAAGAGGTGGTAGGACCTGCGGCGCTGGGCGCGGAAGATCATTGAGGCCCAGCTGGGGAAGTCCTCCCAACGTGGAAGGGGTGCCCATCGGGCACTGACCCCCATCTTGCGAAGGATCCTGGCAGTGGCGTACCCAGACCTGGATGGGCGCTGGAAGGCTGCACAGCAGTCACAAGGGGGTGAGTATTCACAGACCATACTTCAGCCTGGAAGGATGAGTGTGTGTGCGATAGGGCTCATGGTGCTTAGAGCAGGGCTTTTGACTGGTGTCCATCTACTGTATGTTCCCCAAAGGGTGTAGGGGTGTCCCTGTCAGGTTTCACCCATCTCAGCTCCAATACTCTTTCAGGGGATGGGCGTAGGTTAGTATTCTGCTCAGTAGTCAGAGGCATGGCCATGGGCATAGTGCACGGTGCTGCCTGTTGGGTGTTTTTGCTGGGTGGGTGTATGTCTGGCCATTGTGTATCAGCTATTTACAAGTGTCTCTCCTGTTTTGTCTCCCCATCCATGTTCTCTTGTGTTGGTTTGGGATAGCATCAACATCAGGCGAGGGAGCTGAGGCACCAGTAAGTGCGGAGGTAGCAGCCCACAGATCCTCTGAGGCAGAAACAACAGACGCCCAGGGGACCAGTGGGTGGGAGGGCGAGGGGACTTCCACAGGGGAGGCTACTACCACAGGAGGTAGTGACTCTGAGACCTCCTCCTATGGGGGTCCTCCAGCGGTGGCGGACCCTAGTAAACACACCACTACCGTGAGATCTTTTGCCACCCCCCATACCATCACCGCCCTCCCTTCTGCTCCCCATCGAGTTGCCCGTGCCTGCCCACCCAGAAAGGTGGGCGTCTCCTTCAACCCAGGCACCTCCTCCCCTGCCCCAGTCAGCCCTGCTGTCCTCACAGAGGAGGCTATTGACCTCCTGAGAACCATCTTTGTAGGGCAGACAACCATCGTCAATGCCATCCAGGGTCTGGCATCAGAGGTGCAGCAGACCAATGCCTATCTGGATGGCATTCACAGTGCTGTGTTTGCCCTACAGAAATCTTTTCAGACTCTGGCCTCCTCTTGGACGGCAGCCAGTTTCCCTGGCCGTTCCGTCCCCCCTCCAACCTCCAGCACCCCACTCCCTTCACCCGTCCAAAGCCCACAATCAGACCAGCTTGCAGGGACATCAACACACAAGAAGCACACTTCCAAACACAAGCACCACACCTCGCACCACAAGCATTTACACAGCCAACAGACATCTGCACACACAACAAAGTCCACTTCCCCAGTGTTTCCGCCTCTTCCACCTCCCTGTCTGTCCCCTCTACATGCACACCCTCATGCACTGCACCTTCACTCACTGTTACTGCTCCTCTTCCTGCACTCACCATCATAGCAGACAGCCATACATGCACCCTATACACCACACATGCCCTCACCACCTCTACTGTAGTTGACACATGCAGCACACTCACCAGACTTTCAGACAGCCACTCAACATACATCCACACTAGCTGTCTGTCTTCTCTCACAGTGTCCACCCCCACCTCCTAAAACACACAAACGCACCAAGACACCCACCCATCAGACATCCACCACACCACAGCTTACTGAGCAGTCACCTGCACCCACTACACACACACCTACACCCCATACATCAACTCCCTCTGCCTCCGCTCCCACGCCCTCATCCACGCCCACCCCAATTGCTCCCAAGAAACCTTTCCCCTCCCGTGCAAACCTGTTCCAACCCACTGGCCCATCCCGTCTTGTCCCCAAACATGCCCACCCCGGTCCAGCCTTCCCATTCCCGTGCCCCTTCCCCCGTGAAGAAGAAGGCCCGGTCTGAGCCTAGACCATCCAGCTCCACCAGAGCCTAACAGCCCCCACCCCCCTCAAAGGAGAAGCCCACCCCCCTCCAACCTCCTCACGCAAGTCAAAGTCCCAACCCCGTCAGAAATCCCCACCCTACCCACCCCCCTTCCGTGAGATGCCCGAATCCCCATATGGTGCCCCGTTCAGTGGAGTACCCAGCACTTGTGGGAGTCAGGTGTGGCCAGTAGTGCCAAGGACAATTTTACTTTTATGGACTGGTCATTGGCCCTGTTGGCTCTGTTTTGCTCAGTGAGCTACAAATTAAAGTTTCTGTGTGGCCTGTGTTTGGGCTGCACGCAGTTCCACCCTGGTGTTTGTTTTAATTGTTAATGGGTGTGGGACTATTGTAGGTACTATGGTCAAGTTGCTTTTGCCTTCGGTCGGGTACGTACCTCTTTGTGTGGGGTGTCTAACTTGTGCTGCTGGGAAGGGTTGGGGGGGGTTGCAGAGTGGGTGGAGTGGGTGGGTATGTAACTGTATGCAACTGTGCCCTTTCCTCCCTTGTGTCGTAGGTTGCAGTACTTACCATTGGCGTCTTCATCAGCGATCTCGGTTGTGTAGGTATATGGCAAGGAGCAGGGCTGGCATGATCAGCAACTCTCTGTCCTTGGCTGCCGCTGCACGTTTCGTGGAACTCCGGTGAGTGTTTCCTTCTATTTGTTTCAGTTCCACCTGGCTTTGTGTGGCGGTGGTTCCCGTCCCGGAACTGGCGGCAGAATGGTGGTTCATAATTTGATGGGGGTGTTGGGCCTTTCTGACGGCCTGTGGGCGGATACTGCCGACGTCGGCGAGCCTCCTTTCCTGGCGGTGGGTGGTCCGCGGGATGCGTGTGTTTCAATTGGTTCATTATTTGGCGGTCTGGACCGCTCCCCTGTTGGCGGTTTCTACCCCCAGCAGGGCGGAATGGACCGCCATGTTCCTAATGAGGGCCTAAGGGCTCAATTTAGATCATGGCAGATGGAGGTCCAGGGTGATGGAGTAAATTATTCTGTCACCCTAGTGGAAGGACTGCCTGCCAGATTTATAATTGACTACCAAGCTGGCGGTCGTTTATAAAGCATTGGCAGGAAGTGTTGTCACAATGATTCCTGTCAATGCATTTTTCTGTTTGGTACATAGCTCCGTCAACAAGATTGAGTCTTGTACCAAAAAGATTCCTTTTTAACTTTCCCAAAATAAAATCCCAAAATGAGATTTCTTTGTGAAAAGATCAATGATTCCCTCCCCATGGGGTCCTCCCCCATGCTGAGGGAAGCATTTAGCAATTTTCAGTGTCACTTACAGTCAGGGTTGTCCTGATGGTGATGGCAGTGAAAACAGACCTGTTATTCTGCTCATTTTGATTAGGTGGGTGGATTGATAGGTCAGCCTCTGACAGCCCTTACTCCACAGGGCTATCTGAATGGATTAATGATGATGGAGACAGAGTAGTCTCCGCCCTGATTAATCCTAAGGTCCCCCTGCATTTAAATTCGGTGGGCCGACATTTGTCTTGCCGATATGTGTACTCAGTCGCTGCCGCGAGCGAGTACACATACCCCCAAAATATAAATCAGACCCCAAGTCAGAAGGTAAAGCTACCAACTGTGATGAACCAAGACCCTGATCCACAAAGGTAAACTAACTCCTCTGTGTAAGTTTACTATTTTGTCATGCTATTTTCAAACTTTGAGTTAATAGTAAGTTTACAACTATGGAGATACTGCAGTCGGGGTACAGAACTCCATTTGTAAACAAGTCCCAGTAGGGATAGGACTGGCCTCAATGTTTGAAGCCAAGAGCTGAAGATGTTTTATCAAAGGAAGCTAGTATTTGAAGGACGCTGATTCTAAGTCTGTATAGAATAAAATATGATCTGGAAATGGTGCACACGCCATTATAAAAGAACTCCAAAAATGAAAATCTGGTTACCAGTGACATATATAACAATGGTAGACCACTTTAAAAAATGAATGACTATTTGAGGGCAAAATTATTGAGTGTACTGAAAGGGGCAATCTGGTGTATAAGGAATTGTTTATTTACAAACAAAAAAAAGGGCTGGCAGCTGTACAACAACTCAGTGTATAATAAGTACACAGCAAGCTTTTTTGATAACATCATTAATTTAGGTTAAAAAATGTGAAAAATTGAGTAAATCAATTTAATTACTTTAAATCTAATGCTCATTTGCTGCGATAGAGCAAGCACATTTCCAATATACTTCAAGCTGTATGTCCATGGTTATTTATCTTGCTTTGCAAACACTTACTTCCAATGCTCAGCAAATTTTCCATTGTGGCAGAGGGGACGTCTCACTGCTATAGTAGTTTCTTCATGATTCATAGTTAGTCATTTCATAATCTGCATTAAGAACTCATCTATAGTGAGAGCTTTTTTAATGATGCGATCACTATTTATAACTCTGGTGACATTGTGAAGTGAGTGTAACCTTAATTTCCTAAAATTATGCAGTCATAGATCGCCACATTATACTGCATTGTGAATAAGTTAAGTGACAAGAAATGGTAGAATTGGACATTATTATCTAGGGTATTTAATAATTTAATGTGTATATTATTGCAACAAATGGGACCCTGCTACTTTGAAAAATTCAGACTTTTCTTAGGAAAAACAATGGTACACATTCAGCAAATCATATTTGTATTACTATTCAACAGCAGTTAATTATGTTATCTTGCTTAGAAAATGAGGTATACCATTTAGGATGATTTGCCAAAGTCAATGTTTTGCAATGTATACGGGATACATTTCGAATTTCTAACTTGCAAAACTCTCTTTGCAACTGACTACAATTTAGTAGGAGTAGAGAGTGTGGAAGGGGCATTCCAATCATCCTGCTTAATCGCAATAGATATGTAATGCAGTTTGCGTCACATACAGTGATCTGATACCATGTCTTGAAGCAGAGATTAGTCAATTTACAAAGTGAAAGCTATCACCTCTGGGCAGCTTTCATCTTGTGAACAAGCACATTTGGCATTGGGGAGGTGTTTGGACAAAATATCGAGTTTTAAATATTGGAACACAGAAATGTTGGAAAAAATATCACGACACATGAATATTGTGATGCAGAAATATCATTGTCAAGAATAACATTTTTTTAGGTTCACAATATTGTTAATAATATTGCCAGTGTTAATTTTGTTTTCAATAATGTAGTTGAAAAGCAAATCGTTTTTTAACTGTTTTAATGTGTTTTGGTTTATATATTGATTGTATGTGTTGTCATTGTATAGTTGTTAATAATCTTTTTTTTATTTATTTGGTAATTTTGAGTGATTTTATTTTTTAATTAAATTGTTAATAGTAATTTATAGCGTTGTAGCAGGTTGTTGGGTTTGTACAGGGATAGGGTGAGAATTTAATTAAGTAATAATTAATTAATAATTAACTAATAATTTTTAAGTATGAGATTGATAATAATTATGTATATTATGTAATAATGATTTAATTAATTTTATTTTAGGTGTGGGTTGCAATGTCTATAGGGGTATAAGGTGAGAAAGTAATTAAGTAATAGTTAATTAACAAGTAAGTTCTAGTTTATTATTACTTATACTGATTACTAATTATGTACATTTTGTAATCATTTATTTTTAGCTAAATTGTTGGTGCAGGTAGCTGGGTTAGTAGAAGTATAGAGTGGGACGTTAATTAGGTAATTATTAATTATCCTTTATTAGTTATCAATTATGTATTCATTTTGTAATTGATTATTCTATTCTATTCCTCAGAATTAATATAAATCCTGGATACTGAATTGCGCTTCCTGTGCTGGTAATAGCCTCCTATATAAGACGATATGTGAAGCCCTGATACTAGACTAGATAGGTTTTCAGTTGCTTCCTAAATCTGATTTCAGATGTCCCCTGTCTAATGTGAAAGAGGAGTGCATTCTAAAGTTTGGAAGCTAAAAATTTAAAGGAGCTTCCAACACCTCTTACTTTCTTGATTGGCAGGCAATTAAATGCTGCCAATGCAACTGCTGCTGAGGTACACTTGGTAATTTTAAAAAGTGTACATACTGCTGCAGTCTGAATAACCTGCAGGTTCTTAGGGCCAGATGTAGCAAAGGGTTTTTCCCATTCTGTGTCAATGGGAAAATGTGTTCGTACATATGGCCCTTAGTTACATATTAGCGGCTACCTAGGTAGAGGGAGTCACCATAGTCCCGGAATGTTTTAGTTATACTCTGTAATCTCATTCTAGAGAGATGGGCTAGGAACCAGTTTAGCAGTTTTCTTAGAGTGCAAAGAAGTCGAAAGCAGCAAGCAGTCAACTTCTTGGCCAGGACTTACATGGATATCTTGTCATCTGTCCTGAACCCTAAGCTCTTGACTGATGAGGCAGGTGTGAGGAGTAGTTCTAAACAGACCAGCCAGTTGAGTTTTCTCCAGAGAGATGAATTGATTCCTATGACCAGGACCTCCTTTTTATCTCCATTCAATTTTAGAGAGCTGCCTGACATCCAGTTTGTGACATGCTTGAGGCATGTATTTAGTTGAAGGGAGGTGTTCTTAGTGCCTGTGGAGAGCAAGATGACAAGAGCGAATCCATAGGTTTGTACTATTTCTGCCAGGTGTACATAGAGGTTCAAAAGTGAGGGACGTAAAGAAGATCCCTGTGGTAATCTGCATTTGAATGGGTAGGTGGTGGAGAGAGAGGAGTCCTCCTGGACTTGAAAGCTCCTCTGCTCTAGGAAGTTGGTTAGCCAGTTGAGGGAGATTGTGCCTATACCTGCCTCCTTTAGCTTTTCAATGAGGATCGGGTGTGATACCTTGTTGAAGGCTGTCCAGCAGGTTCATTGCTGCTGAGCCACCTGGATCCAGAATTGCCTTTAGATCTTCTGTTGCCACTTGGAGCACTGTCTCAGTACTGCTGCCTGATCTAAACCCAGTTTGAGATGAATGCTGGATGGAGTAAGTTTCACGGAAGGCAGATAAATGTTTGTTCACGTGCTTTTCAAGGGACTTGCTCACCCAAGGAAGAAGTGAGATGTGACGGTAATTATCCACCATTAGAGGGTGGGTGGTGGGCTTTTTTAATGAGGGTTTTATCACTGCATGTTTTCATGTCAAGGGGACTGGTCTGCTGTCCAAACAATGATTGAGGAGGCCTGTCTGTTCGGCTATGATACTGTTTCTCCTCTTCTTAGTACAGTATATCGAGGGGGCTGGGTCAATTGGTGAGCCTGATTTAATTGTCTTACGGGTCTCCTCAGTTGTATCAGTATACAACTGGGGGAAAGCTATTCGTATGAAGTTTACTGTGGCAGTAACGGTGTTGATAGGTTGATGGGTAGTGTTTTTGGGAAGGGCAAGCAAAATGTTATTCACCTTTCCTAAGAAGAAGTTCACTGGCATGTTTCACTGCTCAACTGAGGGTGTGGACCCATTTTGGGTCTTGGCTGGTTTCTTGAGGCTGTTTAAGAGCTTGAATAGGTCATCTGAGGAATCCTAAAACAGAGCAGCCTTGGCCCTAAATGGCAGCACTAGTGTTAATAACAAAAAGTAACTACAGTGCGCTCAACCCCTCCTGGTTCCACTACTCATGAAACATTCCTCCTAAAACCATAAATTAAACATTGAGGGAACGCTCAGACGTAGTCTATGAGTTATTTTTTAAAGTAATTCAGTGTTTTGTAGATCATGGTTGATAGAATACTCTTCAATAGATGTCACTAGACGGGAGCCATAATGTAGTGATCAGTTCATTATATTGATAATCTTCAAACATAGCAACTTAGCCCAGTCAACGCATTTCGTCTCAGACTTCATCAGGGCTGAAAATGAACATAAAAAATACACATAAAAATACAGTTTAAAAAGTCTATTTAACATGTAAACATAACCACCTCCTGATGCAAACAATTATTGTTCCACATTGAATACACCTAGGACAACAACACCACGGCTTCCATTCCTCTAACCCATTTTTAAAAATAAAGCTTCTCAAAATAACATATAATACATAGTTATAAATCACTATATCAGAAACATACCAAATGCTCCCATAAATTACATTGTAATCCTTCTTTCAGAGAGACAATACAATCAAAACAATCATCATTCATTTACAAAAATATTGGGCCTTATTCCGACCCTGGCCGGCGGCGGTAGCTGCCGGCCTGGCGGGGCCCGCCAGAATACCGCTGCGCGGTCAAAAGACCGCCGCGGGTATTCTGGGTTTCCCGCTGGGCTGGCGGGCGACCGCCAGAAGGCCGCCCGCCAGCCCAGCGGGAAACACCCTTCCATGAGGATGCCGGCTCCGAATGGAGCCGGCGGAGTGGAAGGGGTGCGACGGGTGCAGTTGCACCCGTTGCGATTTTCAGTGTCTGCATAGCAGACACTGAAAATCTTGGTGGGGCTCTGTTACGGGGGCCCCTGCAGTGCCCATGCCATTGGCACTGCAGGGGCCCCCAGGGGCCCCACGACACCCCATACCGCCATTCTCTTCCTGGCGGCCAAAACCACCAGGAACAGGATGGCGGTATGGGGCTCGGAATCCCCATGGCGGCGCAGCTACACCGCCGGTTTTCCGTTTCTGACCGCGGCTGTACCGCTGCGGTCAGAATGCCCATGGGAGCACTGCCAGCCTGTTGGCGGTGCTCCCGCGGTCGTTGGCAGAATGACCCCCATTATGTACAAAAATTAACATTGCTAACACCAGAGAGATACTCAAGTTTGCAAATATCAGTTGTGAATATCTGTGCTCAAACTCACTTTATTTGCTTTCTAGGAATTCTTCAACTCTGCCTTAGCTCTTATCAAATATCCGGGCAATAGGTAAAATGCCCACGTCAATGTGTCTCTCCTAAGTGGGTCCTGAAAAGGATGAAACAACCCCATCACTAATACATTCGCATCATGCAAAGAAAAAACAAGACACATGAAATATTCCCTTCCCACAATCAACTCCCATGTCTTTCCTCTATCATCATTCATTACCGACCATTTGCTAGTCAATCAACATATTTGCTGCTCCAAAAAAATCACTATAACAAACTAAACTTCACACTTCTGTTACAGAAGATGAAAAAGAAACAAGATAACACACATGGCGCCATCATTCCAGCACTTCTCCCCGCAAAAATCAACTGTCACATTGTCCGTCTTTACCAAGACAAAAAAACACTCTTAATTCCTCATACATATTTATCAATATAAAACATACCAAGAGCCCACTCAGAGCTTCCCCCAATCAAGACTCCATAAAAAACTCAAATGTAACACATTCACAAAATTATATCAAAGGTAAATAAATATATTTCTACAGTCTATTGCCAGCCCAATGTTAAAATCACATTTCAACTGACATCTCCTACAGCTCACCCGCCCTTTAAATTTAAATATCCCACAGATGACTTGTGACTACTGTTGGCGCTGATATGCTAATTAGAAAACTTTTAATGAGTATTTATGTGTTTTGATTAAAAAAAAAATCTAGGGAAATGAATCGTAGAGAAAATAATGTGCACGTTTGAAAATGTGCCCACGGAGAATGGCAGCCATTTATATGAAAGTTGCACTAAAATAACTAAAAATGTGTGAAATAATGAAAATGTATAATAATAATGTAGTAATATGTCATAATGAGATGTATAACCTATGTTTTGCATTAATTTGTAGAATTAATTTAGCCGAAGCTGTGGCCTAGTTTTCCAGGCCTCATACAGTAGCTGAACTATTAGAACATGCTGGAAGAAAGCGACAATGCTGACCTGACCCTGAACCACTCCATGTTAAAGTCACTTAGCTAGAATTTTCTGCAATGTACCGACGGACAGGAGATGCTGAAGTCAATTTGATACAATTATGTGTAGAGTAGGCTAAATGTACTTTCCCAGGACTTGAACAATGAGAGCATTGACTGAAGAGGAACATGCAACATTTTCAATACCTGAAGAGTTGAAGACATTGTACAGTGGACCAATCCATGAACTGGGAACAGCAAAATCATAGAACTTATAGATTTGTAAAATAAACGTTATTGGTGAGGGTCATAACTGCTGATTAGTGAACCAATTAGGAATTAGGGGGATGGACTGAAAAACTCTAATAAAAAAAGTCATGACAAGGTGCTAAAACTTCAGATGTGAGGGGAGAATTGATGATGTCAGGGGACGCAGTTCGAGATTCTATTGTTGGGCTCATACTCTTGAGAGCCTGATGTGTTGCTGATCTATTGATGACCTGAAGACAAGGACTGACTTTGTTGCTGAACCATTCCGTGGATAGGTAACTATGACAATGTGACTGATTAAATGTTGTGCCTTTTCTTCTAGGTGCCAACTGCGTTGTTTTATAGTTTTTCTTCTAGCTAGATGTTTTCCAAATTCATGTTTTTCTAAATTGTTTTTGCATGAAAACCCACATGCTGCTGCTAATCTTGGTTAGTTAGGTTCTTTCTGGGTGATGTTGACAGTGACAAATAATTGACAAACGAATTACTGAACTCTGCTATTAATGTCGGTATATTTATCTTTGTTGGCTTGTGCTGAAGCTTTTGAGCACATGTTTTCCCAGGTTCTGATTAGATTATGTTATTGGTGGTCGCTTATATACTAATTACGAGCTGATTAAATAAAGTTTGAGTTAACCAGTTACATTGGAGTTGTAATCAATAGGGAAATAAAAATTGTTAAACACTTCATTGTGTTGTGGTTATTCATGAATTATTGTAATTTTTGTTTATTGACTAATCATTCTCTTAGTGGTTACTGATTGATTACATTTGATTATTGATGCCACTGGTCACTACGTGATTAGGATACTCCATACAATCCGAAAGGTTCATTGGCCTATGCGCATCCCCTTGTAAGTTTACTTATTAAGGACCAGGCGCGTTAGCACTACACTCTATCAAACCATTTCCTCATCACGAAAAGATCTACAAACAAAGCCAACTGGCCCCAACCTAACTCTCACCACTCACTGTGCCCTGTATTCCTCACCACAAACTTATAGCTGTACTGTCCCTGGTAGCAGTCCATGTGGCTGCACATGGGCCCTCCTGCATTAATTTAAAATGTTAATTCCCAGGAAGATGGCGGTCCCCGGGGTTGCAGGGGAGCTGTGTGGCCCCCCTGCAATAATTTATAAACATTTGCCCCGGGGAAGTGGCGGTCCCCGGGCCTTTCATAAGCCCCTAGGAGAGGGGTCCTGTGTGCAACACTCCTGTTCTTTTTCTATGCCCCATGACCTGACCCACCAGGGTCAAAAAAAAGCAAGCACAGGAGACCATGCTTGCTTTTTTTTAAATCACAGTGAAATTCATGGATTTGCCGTAATTTTTGCTGTGATTTACAAAAAAATACTTTTAAGCCATGAGGGTGTCCCTAGGAGATACCTGCACCAAGTCTGGGGGAATGAGGGTAGGGTAATAATACCCTGCCTCCTTTTCTTTTTTTTTTTCCTGAGACTCGGCTGAAGCCAAGTCTCAAAATGACTGCTAAAACTACCTGATTGAAGTGTTGGCAGCCAATCAGATCGCTGCTGGAGATCGGGAGTATTTGTGAAGCCTTCACGCCTCCGGATATACAAATTTGGTTTTCTTTTAATATTTCAAAAACTACTAAATGGATTTACAGCAAATACCAAAAAGCACTCTTTCTAGACCAGAAGCTAATTTCTGCCAAATCTGGTGTAATTCCGTACAGCAGTTTGGGCTGTAGTTGTGTCTCAAATCCCTATGGGAATTAATATGAGAAATGCACTTTTTTGACCAACCCCTTTTTCTCGGCCCTTGCTTAACAGATCACCCAAAAACTTCCCATGCACAATGAGATACTCTGGTACACGTTTTTTTAAATTATTTTGAAGATTTGTCAAGCGGCGCCAAAGATTTAGGCAAGTCAAAAAAACTTTTTCTATGGAAACTAGGTCCTAACTATAACTGCTTATTGCAACCACTTGTGTGCAAAATGTTTTCGTCTGTTTCCTTTCACACATATTTGCGTGCAGGAAAACAGATGAAAAATCAGTTTTCTGCCAGCATGGGAGCTGTTTGACAGTTCCTGCTGTCAGAAAGAGGACTTTGCTTGCTTTTGCTTGGTGGGAGCTCCCAAAGCTTCCACCAAGCAAAAACAATTAGCTATGTCCTGGGGTGGACTCCCCGGGACATAGCAAGAGCCAGCCCTGGGGGGTGGCGGTCCACAGGGCCATCATTGTCTCTTTGAGGGTGGCTGCGCAGCTCCCCGCCAACGTTATCTAGCCCTGGGCAAAATGGACCCCCTAATTTTTTTATTGAAGTCCCAAGGAGGTGCCGTTCCCCAGAGCTGCAGGACTTGGCAGTCCCCAGGGCTGGGGCCATGCAGCCCCACCTGCTTTACATTTCATTAAAGCCCTGGAGAGTTGTCAGTCCCCGGGGCTGCAGGGGGACATGTGGCCCCCCTGCATTACTTTTCATTAAAGCCTTGAGGAGGCAGTGGTACCCAGGGGCAACAAAAAGCCCGGGGGGGAGGGGAGGGGCTGTGTGCCTCCTCCCTATTTTTTTACATGCTCCCAGGAACTGGCCCGCCCAGGGACTTTAAAAAAACAAGCATGGATGCCTGCGCTTGTTTTTTAAAACCTATGTTTATCTCTTAAGCAGTGACAATGGGCTGAATTACTTTGTTTCGTCGACCGTAATGGCATCAAGGGTTAAGTTCATCTCTGTTCGCGGCCAGGTTGAGCCAAGCTAGAACTTAAAATCGGAAGCCTCCTTCACCCATTACAGGCTGATGTTCCATGCACAGCGGTGAAATGGCCCATTGTCTGAAGATTTCACTGTGACGTGGTTCACAGATTTCATGAGCCTGCTGGATGCCTGATGTAACAGCCAGCATAGGCCTGGGTGGACTTTGTGGAGTTGTGCTATGCCCAAAAAACCCTGCCCTGCTACATGGAGTTCCGCTAGCTGGAGAGTACGTTAGGTCATGCTGTTCGCCGCTGATTTTTACTGCAGGTGTTTGCCCCACACTGAAAAATCATGCAAATGGCTCCCTGTGCAGCGCAAGAGGGTGCTGCTTCTTTTTTGCCACTCGAGTTGATTTTCTACTCAAGTGGCAGCTACCTCAACACAAACTGAAGGTTCCTCAATGCAAGTGGTCGCAACCATCTGCAACCGTTTACATTCA
Source organism: Pleurodeles waltl (assembly GCF_031143425.1). NCBI lineage: Eukaryota > Metazoa > Chordata > Amphibia > Caudata > Salamandridae > Pleurodeles > Pleurodeles waltl. Next base: position 991,487,394 of record NC_090446.1, on the reverse strand, counting down.
GAATTCTTGCCGAGAGGTGGTCTTGAGTAACATTTTCCTTGCTTGTGCTTGCCAACTCACTGTTAACGAGCGAGGAAAAAACTCGATCTGCTCCACCACGTGGTGTTTTTCAGAACTCCGCGCTCTACGTGGATCAGGAAAAACTCTGCAAGCAGAGCGGAGTTCACCTCCCACCCCTAGTGCAGGATCTGAATGGATCCTCTGCAATTGAGACACTGGCTGTGACAAATTCTCAATAGCGTGCATGGTGCTGCAACTGTGGACTCCCGGAATTATAATACAGCTGCCTACATTATTTATTTGCTTCTTGATCCCATAATAAATCTGTAACATGAGTGCAAAATGTGGCCTCTGATTTTATGCGGTCTGCTAACCTGAAGGAGAGCTACACAATCTAATATCCGAGACTGTGGGATCTGTGTGACTTTATGTCACCACCCTGGCTCTTGTAGGTATAATCATAGTCACATGACTGAGAATCTACAAGTAGGGGACTGTGTGGCAAAATGAGGTAAGTGAAAAGTCAAAAGTGAGGCATGGCGTGTAAAGGTACAAAAATAAAAGAAGGCCTGTAAAATTCCACACACGTTATTCCAACGACCTGTGGAAGCTAAGACATTTTATGAGCTCTAAAATTCATAATTGGGCTTCATGTTTGGCCAAACATCATTAGAGAAGAACCCAATAAGGACAATTTGGTTTCCTAACTTTGCCTGATTCCTGCTTCTATTCCTGGCTCTTTACAGGTCATCCATTCGAAAATGCATCAGCTCTCACTTGCAAAGCCACAAGTGAAGGTGGAGACCGAATATTGGGGGTCATTACGACCCTGGCGGATTTCCTCCGCCAGGGCCGCGGGACGTGGTGGCACCGCCGACAGGCCGGCGGTGCCCCGCGGGGCATTCTGACCGCGGCGGCTTAGCCGCGGTCAGTAAAGGGAAACCGGCGGTCTCCCACCGGTTTCCCGCTGCCCCCAGGAATCCTCCAAGCCGGCGCAGCTTGCTGCGCCGGCTTGGGGATTCCGACTCCCCCTCCCGCCATCCAGTTCCTGGCGGTTCTCCCGCCGGGAACCGGATGGCGGGAGGGGGAGTCGCGGGGCCCCTGGGGGCCCCTGCAGTGCCCATGCCAATGGCATGGGCACTGCAGGGGCCCCCGTAAGAGGGTCCCTACAAGTATTTCACTGTCTGCTTGGCAGACAGTGAAATACGCGACGGGTGCAAATGCACCCGTCGCACCTTCCCACTCCGCCGGCTCGATTACGAGCCGGCATCCTCGTGGGAAGGTCGTTTTCCCCTGGGCTGGCGGGCGGCCTTTTGGCGGCCGCCCGCCAGCCCAGGGGAAAACTTGAAATACCCGCCGCGGTCTTTTGACCGCGGCGCGGTATTTTGGAGGGCGGAATTCTGGCGGGCTGCCTCCGCCGCCCGCCAGAATCAGAATCAGGCCCATTATCTCTTGGTACTGCAATTAGTGGCCAAACGGGAGACTCTGTGGAGCTGGTGGACTTTTTCTCAAGCCTCATCAAATTAACATGTGTAAGTGGGCAGTTTACGTAATCATTCCTTCTGACCACACATAGATTCACATTTTTCTGGTTGGCCAACAGCCAGCTATTCAATATTAAGGCCAATATGAAAAAAGCTAATAGACAGCACAGCAAACACGATTCCCTAAATGGTGAAATGAGTCTGTGACTGCTGATAATCCTAGAGATGTGTCACTTTAAGGTTGACAGCCATATTTAACATAACGCGAACTTTACATTGTGAAATTATTCTGAGCTTCTTTCATGGAATGTCTGAAACCTATAAAAAGCATAACAGCCCTCAAAATACATTTCCTTTTCCGAAGCGCCTGATCGTGTCCTGATCCTTGGGATTTTGCCACACTAAAGGTCTCTATGTTGTTCTTTATGGTATATATTTCTTATTTGATGGAGAACGTGCAATAAAAAATTACAATACTTGTTTGAAATAATTTCTCAAATCTTTGCTTTTCCAGGTGCATGTGGAGAAAATATTAGAGTAGTTTCGAGGTGCCCGTTGCGCATCATTTGGTGATAATTGCTCGGTGGGACGTGTTTTTCCCCTGTTCCTGTGTCTTAAGTCCACGGCAAGGCCTCATCAGTGCGATTTGGCCCCTCGGCGGCGATGGAGTTTATGAATGCGTCAACACGCAATGGGCCGCCGAGGTTAATGAGAGCTACGTACATCTAATCGGGCTGCCGTGCGCCTTGTGCCCGCGGTGCCATCATTTGTAAATGCTGCCACTGAGGCGGGAGGTGTGTGTCGCGGAGGAGCTGTCACTCAACTAGTGTCTTCGTAAAGTGGTTGAATCAGAGAGACGATACAGAGAGGGCGAGGAGGTGCGAAATGAGGTGCTTCGATAGATTTGTTGTCTCTTTGAAGGCAGCTCGAATCATGGTCGGACTGGCCTATAGGGCAACCAGGCAATGCCAGAAGGGCAGGTCTGAAAAGATAATGTGTGTGGGATGTTTTACGGCTGTTTATGGGTCTTTTTATGGTCTGCTTAGCCGACTTTTACTGTTCATAACCCCTGGTATTAAAACAAGCATTGTCTGCAGCAAGCTTAAATCCACTCAGTCTTCCACACCTTACAAAACACATACAGCGGTCAAGCAAGCAAGCAAGTTTTTACACAGTTCAAAACTACCTCAATTGGCAAACATTGGTGGCTATATAATTCACTAATGGGGGCAATTTTTATTTTGGTGCCCAGGCCTTTTTTTAATCCCAGTCTGAACCTAGTTCTAGCCTGTCCCCTCTCCAAATCTGTGCTGCTATGTCAGGAAGTCCTGCCTCTGTACCCAAGCATGTTCTTGCCTAATAGGATTTCCATTGCAATTGATGTGATGGCAAATTGTCATTATACCCACCGCAATGTACAACCCAAAAGGGCTAGCTCTGACTCGGTTGTTGACCTGAAAGCAAACTACTGTCAAGTCAGGGCACTGCACTATATCTGCTTTAATTAATCAGCATTGGAAAGGGAAAACAACACAAGCAGCATCCTTCATAATGAAGGAATGCAGCAGTAGCACAGTATGAGTTTAGATAAAACCTGGATTGTTTTTCTCCTGCTACTGAACTTCAGAGGCACCTTCTGTAGCCATATATTATTCGGTTAATCTATTACCTCTAATAGCACTGCTGGTGAGACATGGAGCTTATTCTGAAACAGTTTCATGTGTTAAATTAGGAAAGGTTTGCAGTATTTAATGTGTTTAAGCCTTAATTGAATTTAAAATGCTGTATGGAGAAGAATACAAGTCCATGCTTTAATGAATGTAGAAGGCTATGCTAATATACAAATGTTGAATGAATAGTTTGTTTGTGAATAATCCTCAATTTATCTAGATCTAGAATGATTTATTAACCAATGCAAGGTGGGGAAACCTTTTTTTTTAAAAGTTATTTCGTAGGAGTTTGGTTAATTATGTGACCTATATATTATGTCTACTTTATTGAAAATATTGAAGAGTGTACTAATTTAGCTCTCAGAAGACTATGGCCCATATTTATACTTTTTGACGCAAAACTGCGCTAACGCAGTTTTGCGTCAAAAAAATTAGCGCCGGCTAACGCCATTCTGAAGCACCATGCGGGTGCCGTATTTATTGAATGACGTTAGCCGGCGTTAGCCGCCGGCGCCGTCTGGTGTGCGTTCAAAAAAACGACGTACACCAGGCAGCGCCGGTGTAGGGGGATATGGGGCTTGGGCGTCAAGAAATGGGGCAAGTCAGGTTGAGGCAATTTTTTTCGCCTCAACCCGATTTGCGCCATTTGTTTTCACTCCCAACCCCCATAGAAATGACTCCTGTCTTAGCAAAGACAGGAGTCATGCCCCCTTGCCCAATGGCCATGCCCAGGGGACTTATGTCCCCTGGGCATGGTCATTGGGCATAGTGGCATGTAGGGGGGCACAAATCAGGCCCCCCTATGCCACAAAAAAATAAAAAAAAAATACTTACCTGAACTTACCTTAATGTCCCTGGGATGGGTCCCTCCAGCCTTGGGTGTCCTCCTGGGGTGGGCAAGGGTGACAGGGGGTGTCCCTGGGGGCATGGGAGGGCACCTCTGGGCTCCTTCAGAGCCCACAGGTCCCTTAACGCCTGCCTTTTGCAGGCGCTAAAAAACGGCGCAAAAGCGGCCGTACGTCATTTTTTTTGACCCGCCCACTCCCGGGCGTGATATTTGCCCGGGAGTATAAATCCGACGCACATGCCTCGGAGTCGATTTTTTAGACGGGAACGCCTACCTTGCATATAATTAACGCAAAGTAGGTGTCCACGCTAAAAAATGACGCTAACTCCATGGACTTTGGCGCTAGACGCGTCTAACGCCAAAGTATAAATATGGAGTTAGTTTTGCGTCGAAATTGCGTAAAAAAAAGACGCAATTCCGGCGCAAACGGAATATAAATATGCCCCTATGTACACCTAATTTTAGTTTCCTAGAATCCATGTACAAAAAGGCTGTGTCTGGGGAATGGATTGAAAGCACATTTGAATGAAAAACCCCCTCACACCAGTGTCTACGGGTTGTGCATAAAAGTGGAATCCCTGCTACTCCAACTTAGTTCCTGTTCCACGTAATCTATTACCAAGAAAGGGAGTGCTCCACAGACTGCACGTAAGGTTGCTGTGCAATCAGGGCTGACATCTACCTGAAAGCCAGTCCTCCAGAGGTGAGGGAACATCACCAGATGTCCAGATCTCTTCCTGTGGAAGCTCTCTTCCTGTAGAAGCTGTATACCTTTCTTCAATAGCCTAGGAGATTGACAGCCTACTGAGAGAGTGTAGGAGCCTGTCTACCCTGCTTACCATGCAGGAGGAGAGAATGTACTGGAAGTACTGAGGCTCATTGTTTCACTGGCACTCAGATGAAGCGGACTGCTGGAAAGCTATCCAGGAGGACCAGGGTATCAGAGGGCGTATCCTCTCAGACTAACTTTTAATAGTTTCTGGAGGGAATAAAGACTCTGCAACAATATGATTGCAGAGGCCAGGCCAGGCCTATGATTGCATGTTGTTAATTGGCTCGTCCAGGGCTTCAACTTTTGAATTCCTTATCAGCCCATGTGGGACTGCATCAGATAAACCCACGATTGTCCCAGGCAAGGCTGCAACTACCCAAGTGTTACAGGTGCTGCCGGTGGCTATATATGTGGTCTTGCCAGTGGTCTTGCCAGTCCTGGCATGGGTTATAGCACTGACTGTGAGGAACATCAGGGACTACAGTTTTCAATGGCCTGGGTCAGACTGTAAAAATGTAAGATTGCTGATCTACAGGTGATTGAGAAGAAGAAGCTAAACAGGCACATCGCTGAACACTGTTATGCGCATTGATCAAAGGAATTCTACAAAATCCTGCCAATGTGCCACTGCTCTTACAAGTGTGCAGGCTTGCTCACTAAACAAAAGCTAACTTGAAAGTGGCCTTGGGATGACTTAATCAAGGGATGAAAGACTTAAGACAGAGTGTTCACACACATTTTACAGATAAGCAAAAACTTTGCCTTCCACGGGTAAGACCCAGTAGCCCTTGTTTGCCCCAGGGCCTGACAGGATGTTTCATTTATTTTACTGTGACCTCATTATAAGGCTCACAATTCAGCCACGGGAGTTACCTCTTCCTTCTCACAGCAGGATCATCTCTATCCTGGAGCACCCACAACAAAGGCACAAACTGGTGTGAGTTTTATGTACCTGGTTGGCATCAGCCCAAATGAATGAGAAAAAACAAAAGGGCGGTCCTTAACTAAAGGCCTTTTCACCTCATGACTCCCTATATTTGCTCACTGAACTATTTAAACGAGAACATAAAACATCTGGAGGCAAATTGGATTTCAGTTTATCGTTTTCTCAATACTTGGCTCGTTATATCTTAGCCAGTGAGGGACATCTGTCTACTGCTTATTATTCCTCTGCTCTTGACGCTGTTGCAGTGGGTCTGCCTCCATGTTTGTACATTTTTGGCCGTTGTCAACCTTCTCGATGTGTCGGAATAGACTGTCCTTGGTCACTCCTTTTGCTGTACATCATGATGTGGCATTGATGTTGTGAACTACTAAAATGTTGCATCTTTCAATGTCCTGAATGCCTAATTATTTGAAATATTTTTACTTCCTGGTTCCTATATAACTTTGTTAGATGTCCTGTCCTGTTATTCAGCTTAATTGCTACGTCTTCACTTCACAGAAAAATGCATGATTGTGCCTAACCACTGTCTGACTCCAAAGTCCATTGTTGATGTCACTGATAACCCCTGCCTCACTGAAATAGTCCCTGCCACAGGAATGACGAAAAATATTAGTCGCTGGCTATGCTGCTTTTCACTCAATGTGAACCTATTGAGCGTTATTGTTTTCTACAAGTGTATTCCGTCAGACTAGCTGAACTAGCTATTTTCACCATTGCTTTTATTTATGAATTCATAAAAATTTAACTTTTCATAAAAAATTCGGAGAATGCAATTGGGGTTGCCATGATTTCAGGTGCGTCCGAATGCAGCAAGGGTTCTTCACATCTGCAAGTTCCCCCATTAAAACCCGATCCTCTGTAAATCGGACACTACTTGCTCTCCAAATGATAAGTAATGTAATGATTGTTAAATGTGCTACCACCATTCTGCCCAAAAATAAGTGTCTAAATATAATGCTTTTGCTGATTGTGCTGACAAAAATGCTGCTTTGCCACTCTCATGGCTACTTCACAAGATCTCATTGACTTACAGAAGCAAGCACTCAAAGGAGAAAAGTTGATTTTGTCAAGGTACGTGTGTCAAAGACATCTACATGGGTTGTTGCGTGACAAGATTAGTCAAATAGTTTCTTTCAACTCATTTGGACCACAATATTGCACACTAGCGTCGAGATGATATGCTTCATTCCCCAGGAACACACTAGTTTGCACTGTGTTGCTCTGCTTTGCTCAACAGCAATGTCATACATGCACCATTTCTCAATCGCTCAATGATGGGTAGGGCACCAAAACTATCCTGGCTGCCCATCCCGCCCGTTTGGAACTGTTCATATCCAAATAGATTTAATCCTAGTGGTCTAATGGTATTGGTGTGTGTGTTTTCTGTATGAGTGGAAGCATATCCCACACCCTGTTACCATGTTGATGCTATCTCTACGGCTAAGAGACTAAGGGCCTGATTACAACTTTGGCGGATGGGTTTAATCTGTCCCAAATGTGACGGATAGCCCACTCGCCGTATTACGAGTCCATTATATCCTATGGAACTCGTAATATGATGGGCGGGATATCTGTCACATTTGGGACGGATTAACCCCCTCTGCCAAAGTTGTAATCAGGCCTTTAATTTCCAGGAGTGGAATCCCACTCAAGATTGGAAGTTACAAATAAATAACTAATTTTGTGATTTCTATAGTTCCGGAACAATGAAAAGCTTTAGGGATTTGACTTAATTTTCGTTATGCGCATTACACTGTATCCTTCGGAAAGAGAGAGTGGGGTTAATGGAACGGTGAAAAATAAAAGGTGTTAGATATGCCAAGTGATGGGACTTAATAGTCAAATGCCGTACCCTTAGCACTGATGTCAATAAAAGCCACCACTAGCCAAACTACTAAATTGAATCTATGGACAATTGTCATGGGAAGACCAATGATTCTCACCTCCACAGTTCCAGTGTCTCTAGCTTTACTTGATTTTCACCTGTTTTATGATGTAACATTAGACTAATGCAAACAGCTAATTTCCTATCTCAGCAGCTTCTGTTCTGTAGTTTAAGCTGCACTGCCCTTCAGCCTTACTGAAGTATCCTTTGGCCTGCAGCCAAGCAACTGGATTCATAGCAATATCCACTAACATGTCATTGCTTTAACCCTGTGGCCTATTTCATGTATTGCCCATCATTTACACTGCTATCATTTGCTGAGGATCACCTGCCTGCTTCCACGCATTACACTTCAAGTGGACTGCTGAGCCAAGAGACACCATACCTCTTGGCAAAATGCCCACTAGTACATCACAAAGACACTGCAAGGGAGCAGCCCTTCTATTTACTCACATCTATGGCCTGAAAACTTGGAGTGAAAAGTCTCCCAACTACCTGATCCCTTGATGGATTTGACCAGCCTCTTCTCTTCACGTTGTTTGCTTGGTTCTTCATATGGCTGTACCAGGAGAGCCAAGCGGTGGGCCAGAAGCTGTCAACCACACTAAGTCCACTGCTCATTTCTGAAACAAGTATTTAGCCTGCAAAGACAATACTTCCATGCGTGTCCTGGCCCAGGCAAATCACAATCTTAAGCTCTGTTCATCCTGGCTGTACTCCCATGTGTTCAGTGGGGCATGCTGTGATTCTGATTCTTTTTGAATGAGAAGACAAATTTGCTGATTTACATAGGCATTTGTTGTCCATGATAATACTATAACTATATTATCTGTTTTACCATTTACATTGGTGATCTAACTGTGCCCTTCAACTACCAACAATTATTGTCCCTCACTATTTATTTAGTACCAGCTGCCCACAGACTAGTTTGTGAAGAAGGAAATGTCCACATCCTCCTGGGAAGCAGTGAGTGTAACATGAATATAGGTAAGCAAACTGTCTCTACCCTTTTACAGTCTTCGTCCAAGTTGCGATCTCAATAGTTTTTTTTCTCATCTGATGTACTGATCACCTAGAAGGTTGCCGCTAAACAAACTGGAACATATTATGTTTGTGGCAATTGTGGTTATGTATTGCTCTATAAAAACTGGATATGTTGTGCCTGCTATGAGACATTTTGACAAGCTTCCTCCAGGTGTGCATGAGAGAATGAAAAGAGACATTAGGGGGACTGTCTGAGTCTTCACCATTCTGATCCTGAGCCACGGTGTGGGCCTGTCTATTCACAAGGTTAATCAAATTGCTAAAATATTGAAGGTGGTGGCCCATTTGACTGCTAATGCTTTCAAGCTGATGATGACTGTGACTCTACTGTGAGCTCAATGTACTGTATCATACAGAATATAATGGCTCTGGATGCCATTTGGGCTTTAAATGTAGTTGAGTCTTGTGCTGTTTCTAAAAGTCTCCATGAACAGATTAAAACTATATGCAAAAGTGTTAAAGACTTGTATACAACAATGATGGTTTTGAATGCTGAGATCTTTGGTCATGATTAAAACGTATTGTAGGATGGTTTATAAAAATACAGAAAGTCGTTTTGATTATTGCTGGAGTTCTCTTGCTAATTTACTTTCTTGTTGGAATCTACATTGCTCCATCTCAAATTACCTAAAGCAAGAATATTTGCCCTTCTTACCTTTTAGCAGTTTATGATTATAACCATGATTTTAATACTACTGGTAAGTGTGATTGTGGTTCTTTTGGAAGTAGAGACGAGGGTAGAGACGAGGGTGGAGAGCCATATGTGTTTCAATGAATGAATATGGAGTGGTCTTAAATATATCAATCACATATGAGTTTCATAAGAATTTAGCCACATTTAAATGTCTTTGTGCAAATGTAATCTGCTAGAGCCATATTTTCTTGCTCATGCTAAGGTAGCCTGACATAATTGCCTATCTCTGAGCATTAGAACAGCTTCTTCCAGCACCAAGGATGCAAAATATGAAGAACAGTTTGTTCAGCTTTTCTGTAACTCCTCAGATTTCTGCAGACTAAAACTCCGCAAGCTCCTTCCCACCCCTGGAAGTAAGGTATACATTTGATCTCTCTCCTGTGTCAGGGAGCCCTGCTCCATTGTTCCTATACGGGGCTTCCTGATGAAGCAGAAAATGAAGGTTTTGATTTATTAACGCTTAAACGTAGTGCTGAAATAATCATGTGTGACTTTAACCGAACTAATAAAGATTGTACGGGGACAAAATGTGCCCTCAGAGTAGTTTGCCAACGTTTATACGCGTGCTTTATATAACATGGTGTATTAGAATTGCACTAATCCGACATAATCATAAACGTGTGCTATGATTTGCTTGTTTGAAATGTTTTAGCTTAGCATTACTTTAGCGGAGCTTTGGCCTAGTTGCCCGGTCTCACGGTTTAGATGCTCGTATTTTTCCACTGTGCTAATAAACGTGTATTTTTGCTTGAAGCTGTACTTTTCCACAGAAACTGTTCACATGCTTATCTTAAAGTTAGTGCCAGCCTGGCATATTTTCTCTTTAATTCAAGGTCGACTTGCAGGTGCGGACAATGGAGGCTCTGAAAGTGAGCTAATTGGGAGACAATGTTACGATTTGCGTACCCATCTCCAAGGATAATGTATGCTTAAGTAAAAGCTTGAGAACTGTTGTTTTTGATTGGACAATTTGAAGCTAACCTATGAACCCTCCAATGGAGACCCTACTGGATTCGAACTGTTGTCTATAAAACCCAGGTGCACGAGGAGAAAGTAGCCATTACCAGCTCGATACCCGCCATTTTGCAGACTTCGTAGCTATTATGGCCCATTTTGCTGCGACGCCATTTTGAGAGACTTTGATTCTTTCTCTAATCGAGAGAAAGAGACTTTAAATGATTCTTGCCCTAGAGACTTTAACATTGATTTGTCCCTTTGCATGAAGTAGTAGTTTTACCTTGCTGCCGTGAGGCATTTGCCCCGTCCACCCCTGCCCCTTTGTCCCGTCCCATGCTGATCAAGAAACGGTACCCATGATGACCGAAGAACGGTACCTGTGAGACGAAGACTTCCTTGTATGCTGATCGTAATTGGTAAATATGAAAAGACATTGTAAAATTGCATTGTGTTTCTTTTAGGTAACCAACTGCTGATTTTTGGTAAGATCCCTAGTTAAGAGTTTTTCTAAATTAATGTTGCTAAATTGTTTTGCATGAAGTCCCACATGCCGATGCTAATTTGAGGTTAGACGAGGATTCCATATGTCGCACGATGCAATTTGAGATCTTGTTATGCTGACTAAATGTATGCGATTAGTTCATTACAGATTATCGTATTAGTGATTTGCATTGCTATTATCGAATGCCTCGTGATTCAAATGCTACATAGATTACACTTGTTTCGACGTTATGGACAGCTATTAATGTTCATATATGTTTATCATTTGGTGTTGAGACACATTTATATTGTGCTAGCTTTGTTAATATAGGGAAATAAAATTCACTAACTTTGAATAAACTGGTGTGGTTATTTCTGACTGAAAGATCAGGGTTCGCCGAAATGTATTCTGGATTAATTGTCAAGTGTTATGTTGATCAAGGTATTGCTTATGTTCGTTATTGATTATTGATTTGATGCGACTGATTGATTAAGAGTACAGAGAGTTCCCACTAAGTCAAAAGATTCATCGGCCTAAAGAGCGTCCGAACACAGGTAAATTATTACTACGGACCGCTCTATCAGTAGATGGTAGCAGAGGACGGTTACGTCTTTTGGGACCCTGTACTCTTAAAGTACATGGTGTTGAATTAACGGTTACGCATTTTGAGACCCCATTCGAGAAGTTGAATTAGATTTTTCTTGGATAAAACGATTGACAAGATGATGATGGGCTAGGTCCACCGTGACTTTCCCGGGATCTCAGAGCTTGCGAATGGAGAGAACGGAGGTGTGGAATCAGCGCTGGCGGTACTAGTGATGGTATGAGTGAAGTTAGGGTTTTGCGCTTGCACAGCTTATTGCCGCAGGGTGTGTGAAAAGGTTGCGAGGATTTTCTTTTTAGAAGATAGCGGAGGTGCGACTCCGAGTGTAGAAGTAGAGAAGTCGTCGAACTTCATAGGGATAGCGGAGGTGCGGCTCCGAGTGTGAGAGTAGGGAAGTCGTCGAACTTCATGTGCGTGTGGCGCTTTGTGCATAAAAAGGTCCACGTGGTTGTTGTTGTTGAGACGGGCCCTGCGAGGTCAAGAGACTCCGGAGTATGTTGATCCATGTTGTGGTCTGGGCGGTTTAGTAGGTTGATCGGGCGTGGTCAACGAGTCGGTACGTGTGTTAGGGAGTGAAAGAAACTTCGACTTCGGGCTTTGACAAGATTCTAAGTGCACTAGAACAGATCATTGACAAGTTGAGAGTAGGTCTGCGGGTCAGATTTGCTTGCGAATGTGGGGACTGAGAAAGACGGAATAGCGGCCGGAGGCTAGTGAAAGGTCCCGAGGCTAGTGAAAGGTCCCTAAGGTCCTGAAGCGACTGTGTTACCCTTCCTGTAGTAAACCGACAGATCTGTTTTATTTTTTTGGTAGCTCGCGATACATGCAAAGGTTGTTACGAGAGGAGGTGAGTGAAGGAAGACTAGCCGCGAGGCTTTGTCAGCCGCAGTGTGTGTGAGTGTGACGTCACTAGGAGCCGCGCTGGGATAGGTTGGTTGCAGAGAAGGGTCGCGCACGGATTGGACGCAGTCCGTGGGACTCGATTGGAAGGGGAAAGGCAGGTGAAGAGTATTCCGGGAATTAAAGTCACCTATTGATTACAATTTTTGTGGAATTAAAGTCACCTATTGATTACAAACTTTGTGAAATAAAAGGACGAGAAAATGAAATTCTTTAAAGCATTCAGGAGCGCGATGAAGGGGGAGTCTTACATTAAAGCGAGCGTAGGAGAAGAGACGCCACCCGAGGGTACACTAGCTTACATTGTAATGGAAGAGAAGGGGGTAGCTCCGTGCCTTTGGCTAAAGCAATGGCACAAGTTGACAGAGAAACATGGGAGCGTAGCGTTCCCGATACATGGAACATTCAATATAAGGATTCTAGAGAATTTGAGATTCACGATGTACGACATGAAGGTGCCTCCAAGGCCAGCACAGTTTGAGGCTCTAGCAATTTGGGAACTAATGGCCAGACAGCAACAGCAAAAGAAGTTCGAGACCAGAATGAGGAAGGTAGAAAAGACACTAGCGGATGCTAGGTGGGATAATGCACAGAAGGTGTGGAGATCAGATGTATTACAGGGGATAAAATTGTTTCCAGCAATTACTAAGGAAGGAGAGGAGACAGGGAAGAAAGCTACCTGTAAGACAGACAGGAAGTGTTCCAAGGATAGAGAGGACGAGGAAAAGTTGAGAAGAGAAGAGGAGTTAGAGGATGAGGAGTTGATAATGCAATTGCTGAACGACCGTCCACCGCCTTATGCAGAGAATGGACAAGGTCCAAGTACCAGTTCTGCCCCTCCGGCACCGGTACAGAACAGTGAAACCCAGAATTCAGGAGCGTCATCGGGATCTAAGGACCCGAGTCTGCTGTTCACCCCGCAGATACCGCAGGTTAGGAGAATATATCCAGATGTGCCCGTGTTGAAACCAGCAGAAAATTATCAGCCGCAGATGCCAGGGTACTACAACAGTGATAACAGTGCAGGAATGATTCTAGATCCAACCGTAAGGGGAGTACAGAATGGTTACAACCAAACAATGGCACAAGCTGAATCAACTCAGTTTTTGATGCCTCAAAAGCAGATGCAGGGAGGAAACGCACATGCTCAAATGACGGGGAGCCAGATGGGCATGCCGGCAATGATGACCCATGGTGTGGGAATGTACATGCCTCAGAACATGGGGAATGGACAGAACCCAGACGCGATATCGCTACCCATTACTGTAGGTCCACCGGTACCTCTGTATAGTCAGCCTAACTTGGGTCTGAGCAGTCAGGGATCAATGCCGCAGAATGGGACAGAAAGGAGGTGCATAGAAAACACCCCAGGGATAACTCCGATAGCGACTCAGCCAAATGGGTCTGGATCCTTGATGGAGTTTAGTCCCATATGTGCTCAGTCAACACTGGGGAGGTCGAGCCCCCCACTGATAATACCCCTAACATCGAACACTGAAAAGTTGCCGCAACCATCGATGGCAGTCGATGTGAACGCTACCCTGATGGGGGTTAATGCGCAACAGCTGACACAGTGGTTCAACAGTCTGAATTCCACACAAAATTCAGCTAGTGGGAAAGGAGAAGACTATATGAATAGGGTCAGGTTGAACATGGAAGCACAAGAATTGGTGGAAGGGACTATGGGTGTGAACAGGTTAGAGTCCTACACGGAAGAAGAGCTGAGGTATCTATGTCCCAGGATTACGAAGGAAGTGAACAAGATACATAAGAGCTTGCAGGAAGCAGCTGACAGAAACGGGGTTGACATAGACAAGATGAAACACTTGAGCAGGAGCTACAGGTTAGATTTTGGGACCACAGACTTTGAACACATGAGGTCAGCAGGCATGAAGACCCACCTTAGAGAATTGCTGCAGAGTGCACAAGTGTGGAGGTGCTTAGACAAGTGGGAAAGCAGATGGGTAAAGAGGAAGGAAAAGAGGAGGGACAGTGCTACAGAGCACAATGAGAAAAGACCGCAGAGTAGTGATACAGTAACAATGTTACCAATGAGGGAGACAGCAGGGGGAAAATTAGTACATGTACCATGGCACAGAAGCGACATTCAGTCTTTTACGGACGATTTTCCCAAACTGAGAGAGAAACCAATTGAATGGTACCAACAGACTGATAGGTTTGTGAAGCTTGCAAAATGTCTCTGGGAAGACCTGAACACTCTCTTTGAGATTGTGGTTCCGGCAGATTTGTGAGAGGATTGCAAAAGAGCTGTAGGTTGGCCGACAAGTGAACCAGAGAGAGACAGGGAGACGGGTGCACCATCACCTATGGTGATGAGCTTGTACTATAAGGTGATTGAGCATTTGAAAACGAAGGTACCCGCGAAGAATGTGGATTGGCAGAAGATTGATCGAACTGCCCAAGAGGCTAAGGAGTCGATTCATAGTTATTATGAGAGGTTGTTGAAGGCGTTCAAGAATTACAGTGGCACGGAAACAATTGAGGCGAAGGACATGCTCCATTTTGTGTTCAGATTTGTGGAAGGGCTGAGACCAGAAATAAGTCAAATGATAAAGTCACATTTGATTTGTTGGCAGTCTAAACCGATTGACGAAGTCTTGACTTATGCGAAATACTGTAGCGACGAAATTGAAGTGAAACAGAAAAGGCTGAAAGAGAAGGTGATGATGATGCAGCTTAAGGCAGCTCAGACAGGTTTGCAAGGTCTGCAAGGTTTGCAAGGGATGCAAGGGTTCCAACAGCAGGTACCGCAACAGCAGCCGCAGTTGCAGGGAAACATGGCGTTTCAGCCACAGGCCAGAGGCAGAGGCAGAGGAGGTTTTGTGAATAATGGTCCGGATTTGAACACTGTTGTGACGGGTGTGCAGGCAATGAAGAAGGTGATGCCGTGTCACGTGTGCGGAATTGTAGGACATTGGAAACGCGAGTGCCCGATGGTGGTGCAGGAAGGTGCGGGTGCAGGTGCAAGTGTAGGTGTTGGTCAGCAAAACAATGATGTCAATGCATTTCAGACAATGAGGGGACCGAAACTGAGAGGTCCAAACCCAAATTTTCAGACCGTAAATCAATTGCAGGGATTACAACCTATGCAGCCGCAGCAGATGCAGATGCCTCGTATGCAGATGACGCAAATGCAGCCAATGCAACAGCAGTTACCTATGGTACCTAATCAGCAAATGCAAATACCATTGGCACCAATGAGTCAGCAGCAAGTGATGGTTCCTCCACAGGTCTCGGGTCAGGTAATGAGTACAAATGGCACCGTACAACAGTTCCCATTACACAGTGAGAGTGGAATAAATAACGTATGGGAGAGTGAAAGTTCAGGAGAAGAAGGAGATTGTGTGCTTGCGGCATCCTTGGAAGTTGATCAAAGGGGTCCGTACGTAGAAGGAAGAGTAATGGGTCACCGTGTCTCATTTTTGGTGGACACAGGAGCCACACGTTCAACTGTCAAGAGTAGTGAAGTACCAAATTTGCCACTCTCAGGGAGAACAGTTCAAGTGGTGGGAGTAGCAAACAGACACCTGACGAACCCAATAACAGATCCGGTGCCAGTCAGCATCGGTAACTATCAAGGGGTGCATCAGTTTGTGGTATGTGACTCAAGCCCGATAGCACTATTAGGAAGAGACCTATTGTGCAAATTGGGTTGTTCGATCATGTGTTTGAACGAAGGAATAACAATCCAGACGAGCAGTGACGGGGAAGAAGAGGACAGTGTAGAGGGGGATGAGGTGGAAACTGTAGATGAAGAGTATCCTATGATTTGTCTTTTCCCGATGATAACTGAAGAAGATATCCCAGCTGAATTACGGGAAACAGTCGGAAAGGAAGTGTGGGACATGACAGGGAAAGAGGTGGGATTGATGAAAGGAGTAGAACCAGTGAAAGTGGCTGTAAAGCCCAATGCAATATTTCCCCAGACCCCACAATACCACATGCCACAAGATACCCTCATGAAAGTTGCTCAACTCATTGACGAATTTGTAAAACAAGGGGTACTGAAAGAAGTGTTAAGCAGCCCATGTAATTCACCAATAATGGGACTAATAAAGCCGAGTGGAAAGGTCCGACTCGTGCAGGATTTGAGGAAAATAAATGACATCATAGTCAAGTGCTGCCCTGTCGTACTGAATCCAGCTGTGATAATGTTTCAAATTCCTTGCGATGCCGAATGGTTCTCAGTCATCGATTTGTCACAAGCATTCTTTTCTGTGCCTCTTCATGAGGACAGCCAATTCCTCTTTTGTTTCAAATTCCTAGACAGAGTGTACAGTTGGTGTCGAATTCCTCAAGGGTTTTCTGAGTCACCGTCAATCTTCAATCAGATTCTAAAGAAAGATTTGGAAGAATTAGAATTGCCATTCGAGTCAACCCTAGTACAGTACATTGATGACTTACTGGTTGCATCAAAGACAGAAAGTGGCTGCACAGCCGATACCATTGCTCTGTTGAATCATTTGGGAAGGAATGGACATAAAGTGTCCCCCTCCAAGTTGCAGTTCTGTCAGAAGAAAGTGAAATACTTGGGTCACCAGATAGAGAAAGGGTCACGGAGAATAATGAAGGAAAGAATAAGAAGCGTACTACAAATGAGTCCACCAAAGACAAGGAGGGAGGTGAGGAAGTTTTTGGGAATGGTGGGATACTGTCGCCAGTGGATTCCCAACTTCTCGACTCTAGCAAAGCCTTTACTGAAATTGACCCAGAAGGATGCCTTGGATCAAATTGAGTTGAAAGGAGATGAGATGGATGCTTTTGTTGAATTGAAGGAATGCATGTGCAGGGCTCCAGCTTTAGGTATGCCTGATTACACAAAGCCTTTCACATTGTTTTGTCATGAACGTGGTGCATGTTCTTTGTCTGTCTTGACCCAAGCCCATGGTGGTGTAAACAGACCAGTAGCGTATTTTTCAGCTACTTTGGATCCGGTCGCAGCAGCACTCCCAGGGTGTTTGCGCGCCGTAGCAGCAGTTGGTATCAGCCTCACTCAGAGTGAAGGAATAGTGATGGGACACCCAGTAACAGTCATGGTCCCTCACTCAGTTGAGATACTTTTGACCCGCTCCCGAACGCAACACATGACCGGAGCAAGACTCACAAGGTATGAAACGATAATTCTGGGATCACCGAATGTGCAGCTGAAAAGGTGCACTACGTTGAATCCAGCAACCTTGCTTCCTGGAGAAAATGCTGAAATTGAGAACGCTGAAGACGTCGAGCATGACTGCCTTCAGGTGACTGAATTTTGCACAAAACCTCGACCGGACATCAAGGATATTAAACTTGATGAAAATGACCAAATTCTTTTTGTTGATGGTTCATGTCTAAGAGACGGGATGGGGATTTTGAAAGCAGGATATGCTGTATGTACTGTAACAGGAGTCTTGGAAGCGGGATGGCTTCAAGGAGTCTATTCTGCACAAGTAGCAGAACTTGTAGCCCTTACAAGAGCATGTCAACTGTCTACATTGATGAAAGTCACCATTTACACTGATAGTCAATACGGGTTTGGGATTGTGCACGACTTTGGACAACTATGGTCACAGAGAGGTTTCCTGACTTCTTCAGGATCCCCAGTGAAGAACGGGGAGAGGATAAGGGAATTGTTACACGCTATTCAAGTGCCAGCCGAAGTTGCAGTGGTAAAGTGCAGTGCTCACACGAAAGGACAGGACTATGTTTCTCTGGGAAATGCATATGCGGATCAAGTCGCAAGATTTTGTGCCTTGAACTGTATATTACTGAGAGATGAATGGAATACGATAAATGAGCCAGAACTCGAACCAGCTGAAGCATTTGCCTTGAAGGTCGTAGATACAATAGATGAATTAAAAGCATTACA
This sequence comes from Pleurodeles waltl, assembly GCF_031143425.1. NCBI lineage: Eukaryota > Metazoa > Chordata > Amphibia > Caudata > Salamandridae > Pleurodeles > Pleurodeles waltl. Next base: position 991,469,241 of record NC_090446.1, on the reverse strand, counting down.
AAATAATGTCAGGGAGGATGAAAGAGATTCCTGGATTAAATCACAATGTATAAAGAGACCAGATGAGTTATGGGTTTCACATGAGGGAAAATTTGTTTTGCCAAATAGTCTCTTATCACAGCTTGCGCGGTTCTATCATGGGCAAGCTCACCTAGGGAGAGATGCCACGATAAGATTGTTCAAAACTGATTGGTTTAACCCCAGATTTCGTCAAGCTGCAGAAGCAGTTTGCCATCGATGTGTCACTTGCCAGCAGATGAACCCAGGAAAGGAAACGGTTGTGAACGCGAGTCACATTGGTAGGGCAAGCGGGCCTTTTAGTCGAATGCAGATGGACTTCATTGAGATGCCTGTGCATGGGGGTCTGAAATATGTGCTGGTGATTGTGTGCATTTTTAGTCACTGGATTGAGGCATACCCCACACGTAGAAATGACAGCCTTACAGTTGCCAAGCTATTGTTGAGGGAGTTGATACCACATTTCGGATTCCCGATCTCTTTAGAATCAGATAGGGGAAGTCACTTCAATAACGAGGTGATAAAGTTACTTTGCGAAGCGCTGAACATTGAGCAAAAGCTGCACTGTAGCTATCGCCCTGAAGCCTCAGGACTGGTGGAGCAGATGAATGGTACGCTGAAATCGAGAATGGCAAAAATATGTGCATCGACAAATTTGAAATGGCCTGACGCATTGCCCTTAGCGCTAATGTCAATGAGAAACACTCCTGATAGAAAGACTGGATTGTCTCCGCATTAAATTCTCATGGGCAGGGCTATGAGACTTCCTGCAGTTCCTGCAAACATGCTTTTGAATATTACAGATGATATGGTGTTAGACTACTGCAAAGGACTGGCTGACGTGGTTCGCTCTTTCTCTCACCAGGTGGAAGCGACCACCTTGCCACCGATCCAAGGTCCAGGACACGCACTGAAAGCAGGTGACTGGGTCGTGGTAAAGAAGCACGTGAGAAAGTCGTGTCTGGAACCCCGTTGGAAAGGCCCTTTCCAAGTGATCCTGACGACAACTACCGCTGTGAAGTGTGCGGGGGTTCCCAACTGGATTCATGCCATTCACACAAAGAAGGTGTTGTGTCCCACAGATGAGGAAGTTGAAGCGCTGAAACTACCAGTGCCTGATAAAACAGTGCTGAGTGCTGAGACAGAACAAAACCGAACTGAAGGCGAGCAGGCAGAAACGGGAGAGAAGGAGATATTCTCTGACGACGAAGACACCAACTCGCTTGGGGGAGACCAAGGAGAAAGTTCAGACAGCGACGAAGCAGCTGAAGGTGACAAAGAACCTGAAGCAGCTGAGGGTAGCAAAAAGCCTGAAGCAGCTGAAGGTGACAAGGAGCCTGAAGCAGCTGAAAGTCATAAGGAGCCTGAAGAAAGTAACGGTGACGAAGGGCTCGAAAAAGGTGAAAAAGCAGGAGAGCCTGATCAGAGGAGGGCTTTCCCAGAAGCAGACGATACAGAAAAAGAAAAAGAGAACGTGATTGATTCCCCAGAAGAAGGGAACGAGGCAGAAAAGAACGAAAAGGTTCAAGCTTCCACAGAAAAGACAGCAGGTCCATCAAATGGACATGGTGCAAAGAGAAGACTAAGTATCTCACCAATAAAAGAAAGGGGTAAAGAAAGTTTGGGCGACGGAGGAAGGCCAAAAGTGAAAGAGAAAAGAAAGGAAGTGACGGTTGTGGAACAATCGTCAAGTGAAGAAAAAGACTTGACAAAAGAGGAAAGTGCCAGCGAAGCAGAGTCGAAAAGGGAAGCAAAATTGAAAAGGAAAAGGATACCAAACAGGAGATATTCTGGTCCTGAATGGGCATATGCAGTCAATGACGATTGGACTGACGAGTTTGTATCTCTAAGCATCGAGAACGAAGAAGAAGAAGAGATACCAATAGAAAAGAAAAGTTTCATAGACTCTGTCGATTGAAAGAGTAGTAAATGATATTGCTTGCTACAATTTAACGTGAAAGAAACAACCAGCTGAGACATTGTTAAACCGGACGAGACTTGCTCCGAATTGAGACAAATGCTGCTAACCGATAAGTGGCTGGCCTTTTGAAGAAGACGGTGTGAACATTGCGCTCGTTCAGCTTTGTAACTGAATTGCTAAGTAGTTTCATTTATAGGTGCTTCTAGCTCTCTGATTCTATACAGATCATGACTAGGTACGCTACGCAAAATAATAGAAAGAGATATTGTAAATATGTGTGTATAGGCTTGGTAATTACATGTGTAATAATAATAATGGCAATTGTGTTTGGAATGCATGGGAAGGGTGAAAGTGAGAATATCGAGGCTTCTACTATTGCTCCTGTTACTGTCACTGAACTAACCCCATTGAAAAGACTAGCATTGGATGAGAGGCTCTTGCACGATAAGAAAGAGCTTTCGTATAACGTTTTCTATCGCTTGCTAACAGAGTATGTTGAGACTATGGATGCGAAAGATTGTTATGTGTGTACACAGATACCGACATCAGTAAAGGAAGGGGTAACTTATCACCACATGCCTCTTACATATGGGATTACATGTAGTATAGTGATGTCTAGGTTTTATGGTCAAACTAACATACAGTATTTTTACTCGAATTATGATGTTACCTTTGCTTATGTTCCTATAATAGCGCAGCTTAGCCAGATTGCTAAAGATTGGGATGCTAAAATAATGAGGGAATTTTTCGAGCCCATGCAACCTTTTGAAACGGCTCATGCTCATAGGGAGAACCTTACTTGCTCAGTCTCTGCTGTAGAAATAAGCTTTTTAGATCGCACAGATGATAGAAGGGCATAAATGAAGGTGAAATTAGAAAAAGAGCTACATAAGAGGACTTCAGTAGATAATTATGATTTTGCTGCTATAAAGACACAAGGGAAAATAGCTTTAGATGCTTGGCATGTAGGGAATTTTTGTATATATCGAGGTGAATCTTATTATGACAATATTTTTGTGGGAACGAGTGAGTGTAAACATACGTTTATTTTTAAGGCCAAATGGACATTCATGATGAACGGACTTGACCCTGTCATTCCAGGTGTATATTACATTTGTGGGCATAATGCCTATTATCGTCTTCCAAAGGGATGGTGGGGGAGATGTTATTTGGGTATAGTGTTCCCAAAGGTTTATCAACTGGATGACGTATCGATGATTCAAAAGACATCTGGATCCCATCGTATCCAGAAGAGAGAGACCGCAGCTGCTGTGGTAGGTGATATATTTGGAGCCATGATTCCTTCATTGGGAGATGTGTTGAATTCCATCAAAATAAGAAAGTTGTCTACTATAGTGGATAACATGCTGACAAAGTTTTCAGGTGCTATAATCCTGATAGATGCCGAACTTGCAGCGGAAAGAGCCATGACTCTTCAAAATAGGCTTGCTTTAGACATTCTTTTAGCAAAGGATGGAGGCGTTTGCAAAATGATTGGTGCCCGACACTGTTGTACCTATATACCCGACAATAGTGTGAAAATTAAAACTATGCTTGCTAATCTAACAAAAGAAAGTGCAGATTTGAAGGAACTGAAAGAACCAGGAGTGTGGGAGAAGGTTGGAAAAGGACTTGCTTCAGTGGGACATTGGAATGGGGGAATTTGGAATGGAATATTATTGAAAATAATAGAAGGAATATTAATAGTAATGATTTGTGTGTTTGGAATTTGGGGAATAAAAAGGGGAATAATAATGATTATGGAAAGAATTAAGAGAAGAAAAGAAGAGAAAATTATGAAAAGAATGGCAGAAGAATACAAAGCGCAAACTAGGGGAACTAAAAGGAAAAGGGAACTGACAGAATTTTAATGGAATAAAATTTGTGGGCATGATTTGTGTGATGACAAGTAGTCATCAGAGGAGGGATTGATGAAGCAGAAAATGAAGGTTTTGATTTATTAACGCTTAAACGTAGTGCTGAAATAATCATGTGTGACTTTAACCGAACTAATAAAGATTGTACGGGGACAAAATGTGCCCTCAGAGTAGTTTGCCAACGTTTATACGCGTGCTTTATATAACATGGTGTATTAGAATTGCACTAATCCGACATAATCATAAACGTGTGCTATGATTTGCTTGTTTGAAATGTTTTAGCTTAGCATTACTTTAGCGGAGCTTTGGCCTAGTTGCCCGGTCTCACGGTTTAGATGCTCGTATTTTTCAACTGTGCTAATAAACGTGTATTTTTGCTTGAAGCTGTACTTTTCCACAGAAACTGTTCACATGCTTATCTTAAAGTTAGTGCCAGCCTGGCATATTTTCTCTTTAATTCAAGGTCGACTTGCAGGTGCGGACAATGGAGGCTCTGAAAGTGAGCTAATTGGGAGACAATGTTGCGATTTGCGTACCCATCTCCAAGGATAATGTATGCTTAAGTAAAAGCTTGAGAACTGTTGTTTTTGATTGGACAATTTGAAGCTAACCTATGAACCCTCCAATGGAGACCCTACTGGATTCGAACTGTTGTCTATAAAACCCAGGTGCACGAGGAGAAAGTAGCCATTACCAGCTCGATACCCGCCATTTTGCAGACTTCGTAGCTATTATGGCCCATTTTGCTGCGACGCCATTTTGAGAGACTTTGATTCTTTCTCTAATCGAGAGAAAGAGACTTTAAATGATTCTTGCCCTAGAGACTTTAACATTGATTTGTCCCTTTGCATGAAGTAGTAGTTTTACCTTGCTGCCGTGAGGCATTTGCCCCGTCCACCCCTGCCCCTTTGTCCCGTCCCATGCTGATCAAGAAACGGTACCCATGATGACCGAAGAACGGTACCTGTGAGACGAAGACTTCCTTGTATGCTGATCGTAATTGGAAAATATGAAAAGACATTGTAAAATTGCATTGTGTTTCTTTTAGGTAACCAACTGCTGATTTTTGGTAAGATCCCTAGTTAAGAGTTTTTCTAAATTAATGTTGCTAAATTGTTTTGCATGAAGTCCCACATGCCGATGCTAATTTGAGGTTAGACGAGGATTCCATATGTCGCACGATGCAATTTGAGATCTTGTTATGCTGACTAAATGTATGCGATTAGTTCATTACAGATTATCGTATTAGTGATTTGCATTGCTATTATCGAATGCCTCGTGATTCAAATGCTACATAGATTACACTTGTTTCGACGTTATGGACAGCTATTAATGTTCATATATGTTTATCATTTGGTGTTGAGACACATTTATATTGTGCTAGCTTTGTTAATATAGGGAAATAAAATTCACTAACTTTGAATAAACTGGTGTGGTTATTTCTGACTGAAAGGTCAGGGTTCGCCGAAATGTATTCTGGATTAATTGTCAAGTGTTATGTTGATCAAGGTATTGCTTATGTTCGTTATTGATTATTGATTTGATGCGACTGATTGATTAAGAGTACAGAGAGTTCCCACTAAGTCAAAAGATTCATCGGCCTAAAGAGCGTCCGAACACAGGTAAATTATTACTACGGACCGCTCTATCATTCCCTTGTGGGAAACCTCTGCGATTCACAACTTCATTTTTGCAGTAGTGCTTTGAGACTTCAGTGTAAAAATGTGTTGCAGTTTTTTACTTCAACATCCCTTTCAAACTAAGTAGTGTCAGCAACAGAAATTTTCGACTGCATCGGAAAGATGAAATCCGCAGGAAGGAGGAGGATCTGCTTTGTTTCACCTAGAGATTCCCTTATGAAAACAGCTAAATCTCGGGGTGAAACTGTACGGGGGAGGGGAAGCTGGGAGAATGCTAATTACCAGTTCCTGGTATTATTTAATTTCTAAAGGGAATGTAAGGGTTATATTTATAATCTCCGAGATGTTTGCACCCGCAGATTAACCACAACACACTTCATGTGTAACTCATAGGTTGTGGAATAACCACTCTAAATCTGGGTGATTGTTAATGGGGCCCTATCGGAGCCTAAACTTTGACTAAAATCTGGTCTTCCAGACTAGGACAAATTGTGTGATCCTGGGCATCAAAATGATGTTAATATGCCTATTACCTTTAACTTCAAAATTTGGGAGTACAGGCAATAAAATCAGCTTCGAGCTAGCCATACATAAAAAACACTTCACTCGAATAGTTTGGTGATGTGCACTGTAAGCTGAAAAACAGAACTCTGTAATAATAACCTATTTTTAATTGTCAACATAGCAACCCTGTGATATTTTACTTGTAATCCATTGTAGAGTGTGGTTGGTCTTTAAATGACTTGCCTCAAGTGTTTGCTTCTATAGCCAAGCCAGGCAAAGGCTTCACTCCATCATGGCACACCTCGAGTAATGCTGTTTGTGCCCTGACACAGCTCATGACTGACAACACCCATTGTGATACTGACACTATTGCACCATAATTACGCCAAAGTATGATCATCCTCTCCTTAAATGTGTTGACATAGAGTCGTTGAACCTATAGCCGCGCCAAGGTTCTGGCGAATTTCTCAGAATCACAAGATTTAGTCGTCAAGTGCTGGGAGTGGGAAATGTTGACGTTTATCTATTCGTATATTTTGTAGCTGCTTACAGAGCTTGCGGACAACGGACAGCTCCCTGACCATGGTGTAATGATGTGTATGTAACACACTACTGGATATAAACTCGCAATAACATTTTCGTCCCTGCCTTTTTGAAAACCCCATCAAAAAGGTTGACACAGGGGCCTATCTCTTCTCTGAGGAGGGGCGCGGGTGAATATTGCAGTAGACCACGAAAACGGCCTAGAGAAAGTGGGAGCTTTCATTAAATACATTACACCGTCTTCGAGGGTGCCCGGACAGTTCTCTTCCCTGGAAGAGAAAGTACAGCGCAGCGTGTCTCAGTGAAATAGCGAAGATTGACGGGGCTGCACCCCATGGGCTTTGCGGACAGATGAGTTCGGGGATTTTGAGAGGTAAATGCGGTAAGTGTAGTTTATTTCTTTCTGATTGTTTGTGCTTTTTGTGCAAGTGCACAGGAGAAGAGATGAGCAAGGCCCGGAGACTGGCAGTTGGAAAATCTTCTGCTCGCATCGATTTTTCTGACCTTCTGTTAGGCCGCGAGCTGATGACTGCCTAAGCTCTCCTCGCGCCGCTCCCGCTGCCCCGCCGGTGTTTGCAGGGCTAGGAGTATGCAGCGTGGTCGGCACACAGCGTGTTCAGCAAACGTCCTGTTAAAGGGAGACTCGCAGGGACATCTTAAGGGTTTGGGGGGCCCTGGAGCAAACGAATTTTAGGGACCCCAGTTCATAACAGCTTTGAATCTATTATGATCCAATTTCAGCTCTTTCCTGCCCTCTTTGCCAGGTCCCTGACAGCGAACGGGCACAGTGGCCGAAATTCTAAAGTGTTTACATCTATTTTTCAAGGATAGTAACATCTTCATTATTGTGAAACAGCAGCAACTCACTGTTATTGCAAATATGCTCTATGACCCCTTCCTATTTCTCCTATGTGAGGTTCAGTATCGATCTAAAAGAAACTATTTTGTGGTGTTGAAAAACATAAACACAGTATTCCTCTGTAAAAGATTCGTTATAGACTCATGTACATCAGTTATATTAAAAATACATTAAAGGAAAACGATTTTCAAAGCAATCTGTTAAATAATTATTTGAGGTCATTAGGGCGGTCTGCAGAACAGAGCTGACTCTACTAGGGGGCTCCCCTGAAAGGCTGGTGCCCGGGGTGAACGCCCACTTTGCCCATGCCTTAAAACACCTCTGGAAACCACTGACCTGCTTTTCTGTTGCAATGCCAGACATTTCATCCTTCCCCGCCACCACCTTGTGGCACTATGATCTCGTTCCTGTGGCTGTTATTTCTTTATTCCGTTTGTTCTGGGAGCAAATGTTCCATGTGAAAAATATCCTGTCATGGTGCAACATCTTGGTCAAAGCAGAAATACCAGTGCCAGGTGAACAACCATGAACACAGTAACCCACTTGCCTCACACTCAACAGCCACCACACTATATTTCAATAAGCAAAGGAAGTCACAGCTTCGTACATGGTGGGCCACATCACCCACCCAAATGAACTGGGATTGGTGGGTGATGCTAGGAAAAATGCTAGGTTTATTGGCCTTGGGCTTCCAGGTGTAAATGCATATCCTCTGCATTGCTGACACATTACTTACTACAGACTTGTTGGACTGGCATCTTTGGCGTAATTGTACCATGTCTTTTTGCCTCTGCCTCCTGTATTTTTGATTGTGTGCTGGATTTAGTTTTTGATGGTTTTGGTACTCTGGACACTTTACACTGCTGATTGGTGCTAACGTGCATATGTTCCCTGTGTATATTGTGATTATGATTGGGTATCCATGATTGGCATACTGGATTTACTAGCAATCCCTGGTATAGTGCACCATGTGTGCCCAGGGCCTGTAAATCAAATGCTACTAGTGGGCCTGCAGCACTGATTTTTCCATCCACATGAGTAGCCCTGTAAACATGTCTCTGACCTCACTGCGGGTGTCTGTGTGCGCTGTTTTAAATTGCCATGTCGACCTGGCAAGCGCACCCACTTGCTAGGTCAAAACCTTCCCTTTTAGTACATGTAAGGTACCACTAAGGTAGGTCTAAGGTAGCCCCCTGGGCACAGTGCAGTGTATTAGAAGGTAGGACATGTACTAGTGTGTTTTACATGTTCTGAAAGAGAAATCCTAACAAATTCGTTTTTAGACATTGCAAGTAGTATGTCTCCCCTAGGTTAACATAGAGATTGCCTTGAAATGTCTCTTAAGTGTCATTTCCCATTGGAAGCAAATAGAGATAGTGATTTTGGTGTCTCTGAACTCACAATTTAAAAATATATATTTTAGGGAGGGTCATTTTTAAATTGCGTGTTTGAATATGCCACATTTAGAAACTGGGCATTTTCTTGCTGAACCATGATGACATGGGGTGGTTGTGAATTCTCTCTAAACAGTCATACAAAGAGAGCTGAGGTGTGCCCAGTATATCCTGATAGGTCTTCCTTGGCAAGAGTGGTGGGAGGAGCTGACACTTATACCTGTGCCTGTTTCTACACAATACAGTCTCCAACCCCCTAGACTGTTTCTAGGGCGAGAGCAGGAAAAGTAGGGTCTTGTGTATTACAAAGACTTCCTTTGAAGTTTGCCTACGGCAAAAGCAGAAATGACTATAAGTATTGGACTCAAAACCCTAGCCTTCTAGAACCCTTTTGGGTCAAGAGGAAACTCTGCCAAGGAGAAAAGCTGTGAGGAGGAGTCTTGCCCCTTTGCTGTGTGTGCTTTGGTGGGTTGGCCTGCAGATGCAGCTTCTGCTTTGAAGAGGACAAAGACTGGACTTTGCTCTGTATCCAGGTTGTAAAGTTTCTCCAAGGTCATGGACTGAGCTTGCCTCCTATTAAGAAGTCTCAGGGACATCAAAGCCTTCACCTGGCAAACACGAGGTCCTCTTGATGAGGACCCTGACTTGCCAAGAGGTCCCCACTCCAGTTCCTGGGCCCTTGGGAGTGAAATCTGGCAGAAAAACAAGAAGAACCAGGCACACCAGAACAATCGCTGCTGCTCGACTCCGTACTGCTGTGTGCACCTGAAGCCACGGTCCCCACTGAACTGCAGCAACCATGACTGACACCCCAGCCCAATGCCTCTGCAGCGCCTCTGAAGTCCCACAACATTGTGAGTCCTGAGTGCTGTGTCACTGATGTCAGTGACACGCCCTCGCTGTGGCACATGTGCCCCTGTGGTGTCACTGCAACACTGCAAAGTCCCTTCATCGCATCTTGATCTGCTGGACTCACCAACCCCACTGGATAGTAAGGAGCCAATGTCTCACCACCAACGCTGCCTCACCTCTCCTGCCTCCATAAGAAACCATCACCTCACCACCTCTGCGTAGCAGTAAAGGACCGACACCTCACCTCCTGTGTAGCAGTACCGACGCCTCACCGACTCCAACTACGCATCACTTCCCTGACTCCATGCCATGTCCTTGACTCTGCCTTACTTCTAAGGTACTGTACTTGGGGATTTTCATTGTTTTGGTTTTGTTTTACTTTGGTAAATATTGGCTATTTTTCTGAACTGGTGTGGTGTCCATTTGTAGTGTTTTAATTGTGTTACTGTGTGTGGGCACAAATACTTAACACATTGCCCCTGAGATAACCCTGACTGCTCATGCCAAGCTACCAAGGGGATGAGCAGGGGTTATCTTAGGAGTGTGACTCCCTTATAATGAATAGAGTGAGGGTCCCTACTTGGACAGGGTGTAAACTGATTGCCAACAAATGACTCCATTCCTAACAAGTCTACAAAGATGACCAGAGGCACTCAGGTACATTTTGATAAGATCTATTGCACGGGTACACTTGAAGGAATAACACAGGATAAATATGCAAAAGGTAAGTTCAAAGTGCTCCCAAACCAGTAGGTTTGGTGTTTATTTCAACCTCTTGGATAGTCCACTCCTACCTGACACACCCATATCACCATGAAACAAAATACCTGCTGCATCATATTCACCCAAAAGGAAGGACAACAAGGACCATGACATATTGGGGACCCAAATTTTTCCTCAAACTTGCCCTTTTCACTTTATATTTCTGCTACCTTAGTCCTGAGGTCATTCTACACCTACAGAATATTCAGAACAAAATTCAAACGCAATCTGAAGGCTGTTAGCCAGCATCCTAGGCATGCCTGCCTCCTTCCATGCAGGTGTCCATTCAGACTCTGTCCCATCACCCAATGAATCAAAATGGTCCCAGTGGCTTGTATGAAATCCAAACCACTTTTTGTGCTGTCATGTGCCCTTTTCTATGTCATTGGCTGCTTGTGATATCATAGACCTGCTTACAAGTCATGACTGCTTGCAGGAACATAAGTCAGTTTATATTCCAGTGATTGTACTGTCAGAGACTCATTCAAATTGCATTGTCTGCTTATGATATTGTAAATCTGTTTGCATGTTGCCTGACTTCTTATGATAGAAGTGTTGAAGTTTCTGCCACAGGCTTAGTCATGTTTCAGTGTCTTCTTGTAATACCATAGGCCACACTCACTACTTGTGATATTATAGGTATTGTTAGACCTGACATGCCTTAGGGTGGTCACCCCTAACTTTTTGCCTGCCTCCCTCCACTTTTTGGACTCTGTTTTGCTGGCTTTTAGACTCTGCGCACTTTACCACTGCTAACCAGTGCTAAAGTGCATATGCTCTCTCCCTTTTAAACATGGTAACCTTGGATCATACCTGACTGGACTACTTAATTTACTTATAAGTCCCTAGTAATGTGCACTATATGTGCCTAGGGCCTGTAGATTAAATGCTACTAGTGGGCCTGCAGCACTGGTTGTGCCACCCACTTAAGTAGCCACTTTACCTTGTCCCAGGCCTGCCATTGCAAGGCCTGTATGTGCAGTTTCACTGTCACATCGACTTGGCATTTAAAAGTATTTGCCAAGCCTAAACCTCCCCTTTCTCCACATGTAAGTCACCTCTAATGTGTGCCCTAGGTAACCCCTAGAGCAGGGTGCTGTGTGGGTGAAAGGCAGGACATGTATCTGTGTAGTTTACATGCCCTGGTAGTGTAAAACTCCTACATTCGTTTTTGCACTACTGTGAGGCCTTCTCCCTTCATAGGCTAACATTGGGGTTGCCCTCATACAGTATTGAAGTGGTAGCTGCTGATCTGAAAGGAGTAGGAAGGTCATATTTAGTATGGCCAGAATGGTAATACCAAACCCTGCTGACTGGTGAAGTTGGATTTGATATTACTATTCTAGAAATGGCACTTTTAGAAAGTGAGCATTTCTTTGCACTTAAATCCTTCTGTCCCTTACAATCCACGTCTGGCTGGGCTTGGTTGACAGCTCCTTGTGCATTCACTCAGACACACCCCAAACACAGGGTACTCAGCCTCACTTGCATACATCTGCATTTTGAATGGGACTTCCTGGACTGGGAGGGTGGAGGGCCTGCTCTCACACAAAGGACTGCCACACCCCCTACTGGGACCCTGGCAGACAGGATGGAACTGAAAGGGGACCTGGTGCACTTCTTAGCCACTCTTTGAAGTCTCCCCCACTTCAAAGGCACATGTGGGTATAAAACAGGGCCTCTGCCCTACCTCATCAGACACTTGCTGGAGAAGAAACCTGAACCTGAAGCTGCATCCTGCCAAGAAGAACTGCCTGGCTGCTCAAAGGACTCACCTGACTGCTTTCTACAAAGGACTGCTGCCTTGCTGTTGGCCTGCTGCCTTACTGAACTCTTTTCTGGCTGCAAAAGTGCTCTCCAAGGGCTTGGATAGAGCTTGCCTCCTGTTCTCTGAAGTCTCAGGACCAAAAAGACTTCTCTTTTTCATTTGGACTCTTCGTGCACCGAAAAATTTGATGCACAGCTTGCTCCGCGGCGAGAAAAACGCCACACACCGATGCTGATCGACGCAAGGCCTTTGGGACGACCGTAACTTTGACGCACGGCCTCGCAAGGACAACGCCACCCGACTTCCAGAGGGGAAATCAACGCAACGCCTGCGTGAGAGCAAAACTTCGACGCACAGCCCCGCGGAACGACACGCAGCCGGAAAACAAGCAGGAGAATCCACGCACAGACCCCGGGACATCTGGTAATCCTGCGACCCACAGAAAGTGACTGTCCGTGCACCGGAAAACGGCGCAGGACTTCCCCGCGTGAAAAATAACGACGCAAGTCCTTGTGTGCTGGGGAGAAATCGACGCACACACCACTTTTCCATGTATCTCTTCTTCTGTGGCCCTTTGCGGAGATTTTCCACTCCAAACCAGGTACTTTGTGCTTGAAAGAGACTTTGTTTGCTTTTTAAAGACTTGAGACACTTTATATCACTTTCCAGTGATATCTCTACAATTTCACATTGCATCTTTATTCGTTTTGACCTACAATTATCCTGATAAATATTATATATTTTTCTAAACACTGTGTGGTGTATTTTTGTGGTGCTATATTGTGTTATTGTATGATTTATTGCACAAATACTTTACACATTGCCTTCTAAGTTAAGCCTGACTGCTCGTGCCAAGCTGCCAGAGGGTGGGCACAGGCTAATTTTGGATTGTGTGTGACTTACCCTGACTAGAGTGAGGGTTCTTGCTTGGACAGAGGGTAACCTGACTGCCAACCAAAAACCCAATTTCTAACAGGAATGTTTACATTAAACATAATGTTTACATTGTACAGTGGAAAGGGACATGGAAGCCAGTCGTCTCTTTCATGTGAGATACGCCCAACCACAAAAGTCGGTGTCAACAGGCACTTAACTGCATGGATGTAAGATAAACATGCCAGTCTTGATAAACTGCTAAAACACATGCCAGATAATTGTATCTTATCGTTGTGCAGTTATACATGAAGATAAAAATAATTTGCTAGAGAATGACTGGCACGACTCTAGTTTTATTTTCTAAGCACCGTATCCAAATCACCTTTACAGCCAAGTAGGCAAGGCAACTTCATGTCTTTGTGTGCATCTGGAAGGCTCTGCCAACCAATACAAGACGTGTGTGCACATTTAAAAACTTAAAATCTAAATAGAAGGATCACCCCTGCCCTAAGAATGCTCACGCTGGTCATGTCAATACATTTACCTGCTGGTGACATACATTTCCTACTGTTGCTATATGGTTGTACTGCGGTTGACCTAAAATTTACAAAACATTTCAAGTGCAATATATCTAAACTCATTATATTAAATTCTTATCGCTGCACAGACGTTAAGGTGAGCTTTTGGTCTCCTTTATGCAATATGCACACACTCACCCCATTCCCTTTAAACAACTGCTCTTCTTTACAAATGTTTATATCCTTCATACCTGTTTTGCAGCAGCTCGCTATATATTTGTAGTCACTGCTCGCTACAAATGTTTATATTTTTTCAGTGCCTTAGAGTTATGCTATTGCCAACCTCGAGTGCATACAGCACCCACTTTTCTAATTAATATATTTATTGTGATGTTTCTCTTTAACTATCTGATATTGTGAACATTCATTTAAAAATGCCTTGTTGTATAGCACTTTGTTACTCTTCAGGGTCTACCAGCATTACATCAAATATTCTAAAATTGTATGCAAGTTTGCATGTATATGGCATTTCTGTAGCAAAAATGAAGCCATAAGGCATCTGTATGCTGGACAGAATCAAAGACAAGTATAAAGTAGCTAAGTAGTAGGAGAGGAAGCTGGGTTGCGGATGGATAATGCATTGTGATGTAGTGCACTTTAAAGTGGTGATTCGTTTCCTCTTTCCTATACTGGAGCAGCATTGGGGGCAGTCTTGATTGAGATGAGGATTTTGTTCCAGATCCTGTGGCCACATGTGGGAAAGGCCTACTTTGTTGTTTTTACTTTTTAACATTTCTTAGTTTACAGTCTGATAGTATCCTGGCTGTGGGGGCCCGAGAACCACCAAAATGGTGAGCTAGTCTGCAAGATAAATGGTTGCTTGATAATGGCTGTATAAATGATGTAGCTGGGTTTGAAGATGGTACTTATAGCAATTAGAGCCAATGGAGTTCCATCAGAAAGGTGGTGATGTAATCATATTTGTTCAGGCCCTGGATGAGACATGCTGTGGCACACAGGATGCTTGTAAGGGTTGCCGGTGTCGAGACTGGAGGGCTATTATGTAGGGTAATACCACCTTCCAGATGTGAGAGTAGGAGGGTTTGAGCAGCAGTTCTGAAACCACTTTCTGGAAGAAATGGTTTGACTTTCTTTAGAAGAGAGAGCTTGTACCAGGCTACCTTTAAACAATGATTCATCCTCATAGGGTGAGAGGGTGACAGTTACACTAGTGCAAAACAGATGACAGCCAAAATTGCCATAGGCAGGATAAGTAATAGTAGCCTGGTAGAAAGTGAGCTGAACCCACCTCCACCTTACACCTGCACACAAAATAGGAAGCACTAAAGACGAGAACCCAGAGTTAAACGATGAACTGACCTGTCACTTCACTGATGCATCAATGAGGTGTTTTAACCAAGCATCATGTTTCTTAATACATTCTCACTTATAGCTGACTAAGAACCAAGTAACAGGTATTTAACCCTAAGACCATGTTCAGCTAGAAGTTCTCTCTACTTACACATATCCTGCCTTCCAATATACTAAGTATTTTATTAATTTGACATGCTAATTTGTACCTACTCATTCTTACCTAGATAGTCTATTCCAGTTATGCTGCTTATCAGATAATTTTGGAAAATGTCTCTGACCTGAATGTTAGTGTCTATTTATAAGTGGACCCACATGCACCATCCCTTCCATACCTAGCTTTTTAACCACCGGGCATTAATGATCTCAAACACCAGCCTGATTTGTCCTTTCTAATAATGTGCTGTCTGGCTGTTCAGACCCTTTCCTGTTTATCAGTCCTCTTGTTCCTATTCAAAGGTTCTGCCTTGCTCTACAATTTTCTTTTGTTGCCTTCCTATTTACTGGTAAACCTCATGCCTGTAGGAAAGGAGCATCTTGCCTGGCATGTTACCCCCATTTTTATGTTTCTGTCAGTTTGTTTTTGCCTGTCTCACTGGGATCCTGCTAGCCAGGACCCCAGTGCTCATAGTTTGTGGCCTAAATGTGTTCCCCGTGTGGTGCCTAACTGTGTCACTGAGGCTCTGCTAACGAGAACCTCAATGCTTATGCTCTCTCTGCTTTTAAAATTGTCACTGGAGGCTAGTGACCATTTTCACCAATTCTAATTGGCACACTGGAACACCCTTATAATCCCCTAGTATATGGTACCTAGGTACCCAGGGTATTTGGGGTTCCAGGAGATCCCTATGGGCTGCAGCATTTCTTTTGCCACCCATAGGGAGCTCAGACAATTCTTACACAGGACTGCCACTGCAGCCTGAGTGAAATAACGTCCACGTTATTCCACAGCAATTTTACACTGCACTTAAGTAACTTATAAGTCACCTATATGTCTAACCCTCACTTGGTGAAGGTTAGGTGCAAAGTTAATAAGTGTGAGGGCACCCTGGCACTAGCCAAGGTACCCCCACATAGTTCAGGGCAATTTCCTCGGACTTTGTGAGTGCGGGGACAACATTACACACGTGCACTACATAAAGGTCAGTACCTATATGTAGCTTCACAATGGTAACTCTGAATATGGCCATGTAACATGTCTAAGATTATGGAATTGTCCCCCCATGCCAAATCTGGTATTGGGGTGCCAATCCCATGCATCCCCGGGGCTCCAGCATGGACCCTGGGTACTGCCAAACTAGCTCTCTGGGGTTTTCACTGCAGCTACCACTGCTGCCAACCCACAGATAGGCTTCTACCCTCCTGGGGTCTGGGCAGCCCAGTCCCAGGAAGGCAGAACAAAGGATTTCCGCTGAGAGAGGGTGTTACACCCTCTCCCTTTGGAAATAGGTGTTAAGGGCTAGGGAGGAGTAGCCTCCCCCAGCCTCTGGAAATGCTTTGAGGGTGCCCTCCTTGCATAAGCCAGTCTACACCGGTTCAGGGAACCCCCAGCCCCTGCCCTGGTGCGAAACTGGACAAAAGAAAGGGGAGTGACCACTCCCCTGTCCATCACCACCCCAGGGGTGGTGCCCAGAGGTCCTCCAGTGTGTCCCAGGCCTCTGCCATCTTGAATGCAGAGGTATGAGGGCACAAAGGAGGCCTCTGAGTAGCCAGTGCCAGCAGGTGATGTCAGAGACCCCTCCTGATAGGTGCGTACCTGGTTAGGTGGCCAATCCTCCTCTGAGAGCTATTTAGGGTCTCTCCTGTGGGTTTCTCTTCAGATAACGAATGCAAGAGTTCACCAGAGTTCCTCCTCATGTCTCTCTTCGACTTCTGCCAAGGATCGACCGCTGACTGCTCCAGGACACCTGCAAAACCGCAACAAAGTAGCAAGACAACTACCAGCAACATTGTAGCGCCTAATCCTGATGGCTTTCTTGACTGTTTCCTGGTGGTGCATGCTCTGAGGGCTGTCTGCCTTCACCCTGCACTGGAAGCCAAGAAGAAATCTCCCGTGGGTCGACAAAATCTTCCCCCTGCTAACGCAGGCACCATACTTCTGCATCACCAGTCCTCTGGGTCCCCTCTCATCTCAACGAGTGTGGTTCCTGGAACACAAGAGCTGGGTCCAAGTGACCCTGACAGTCCAGTGGTCCTTCTGTCCAAATTTGGTGGAGGTAAGTCCTTGCCTTCCCACGCCAGACAGTAATCCTGTGTGCTGCATGAACTGCAGCTGCTAGGGCTTCTGTGTACTCTTGCATGGAATCCTTCATGCACGGCATAGCCCAGGTCCCCAGCAGTCCGTCGTGCATTGCTCAACTCGCTAAGTTGACCACCGGCTTCGTGGGACCCTCCTTTGTAGTATTGAGATGACCGCCATGCTCAGATTTCTTGAATGCCTGTTCAAGTGTTTCTGTGGTTGCTGCCTGCTTCTGCATGGGCTCTCTGTGTTGCTGAGCACCCCCTCTGTCTCTTCCTCCAAGGGGCAACCTCCTGGTCATTCCTCGGCCCAGACAGCATCCATTTTCTTTCACCACGACCTTTGCAGCTAGCAAGGCTTGTTTGTGGTCTTTCTGCGTGAAAATAACTCTGCATCCTCCACCACGCCATGGGACATCTTCTGTGTAAAGGAAAGGTTCCTGGCATCTTCTGTTGTTGCAGAATCTTCAGCTTCTTCCACCCAGACGCAGCCATTTTGCACCTTCATCTGGGGTTTAGTGGGCTCCTGCCCCCCTGGACACTTTTGTGACTCTTGGACTTGGTCCCCTTCCTTTAGAGGCCCTCAGGTCCAGGAATCCGTCTTCAGTGCTTTGCAGCCAGTTGTTGCCTTTGCAGAATCTCCTATCACAACTTTAGTGTGTTTCTGGGAAAGTAGGGCAACTTTACTCTTACTTTTCAGGGTCTTGGGTTGGGGTATCTTGGACACCCTTAGTGTTTTCTTACACTCCCAGCGACCCTCTACACACTACACTAGGCCAGTGGTCCATTCATGGTTCGCATTCCACTTTTAGAGTATATGGTTTGTGTTGCCCCTAGGCCTATTGCATGCTATTGTATTCTACAGTGTTTGCACTATTTTTCTGTTTACTTACCTGATTTTGGTTTGTGTGTATATTTTGTGTATTTTACTTACCTCCTAAGGGAGTATATCCTCTGAGATGTTTTTGGTACATTGTCACTAAAATAAAGTACCTTTATTTTTAGTAACTCTGAGTATTGTGTTTCTTATGGTATAGTGCTTATATGATATAAGTGGTATAGTACGAGCTTTGCATGTCTCCTAGTTCAGCCTAAACTGCTCTGTTATAGCTACCTCTATCAGCCTAAAATGCTAGAACACTACTAATCTACTCTTAAGGGATAACTGGACCTGGCACAAGGTGTAAGTACCATCAGGTACCCACTATAAGCCAGGCCAGCCTCCTACAATACCTCTCAGATCATCGTTGAAGGGAGCAACATACAAATACTCAGAAGACAGATTAAGATTACTGTCAAAATGTCACCATTCAACCACTAGACAGTCAACGCTGACACCCCTGTGGACCAATCTCTGCGTTTTGTCCCATTTCCTCCTTTGAATTTTAACTCAGATTCCCATGTTACTTTCTTCTCAAACCCCAGCAGAGAATGAGAGATAACTTTGATTCTTGAAAACGCATGTTCAAAAGTAGCGTTGCTCCTGTATTCAATATAAACATATACTTTTCAAAACTTTTTCCCGCACGTGTTCCCCTCTATAGTGTCCAGGTTTCTATGTTTCGACTGTTCAGCGATCTTTCTCGTTTGTGTTGGCAAAGGGCATGCTGCCAAAATCAACTGAAACTTCTTTACTTGGTAGTTCATCTTAAACTTTTTCCAGAGGCATTGTAGAACGGGCTGCAGCAACGTGAGGAGTGTCTGTACCAAATCATCCCCATTTACTGCCGAATGATGGCGCCAGGGATGGTAAAGGGCTACCTGTCGCGAGAACTGCGTGGCAGAACTCTAATGTCGGGAAATTTGTAAAATGTAAGAAAATGGGGTGGCAGAGGGCGAGAAAGGACTGCGAAATCATCAGCTTTTCACCTTTGCAGGTTGCTGTCAGGCTCAGCGCGGGAACGGTTACTAAGGCGATGGAGCGTTTTCTAATTCCCGCAAATGAGACTGAAGTGCTGTGGCCTATCCATTTGTCACTGTCAGCGGAGGGATGCGCTTTACTTTGATTGTAGTGCTGGCGAGGTGGGTTCAGCATGGTAAGCATAAACCCACTAGGGATTAATGTAAACATAAGAAAAAACTGTTGTTAGGACCGGTGTTTTCCCTCTGTGTCTCGAGCTCCTGACTCCTCTCTTCCCCCAGCCAGAGAAAGGCTTGAAGTCTTGGAATAGATATCCAAGGCAGGCTGATGGTCAATCAGATTTAACGGAGTCATCGATTACCACCTCAGATGTGGTGGCCCACGCAGCCCTCATATGGAGAGGGCATTCAGCAGGGTACTCCTTGAGAAGCCATTATAAGACCAAGCCCCTACCGTGTCCCGCTAGCAGTCCGAGAAAAAATACGTCATGGTCCGCTTGCGGACTCCCTAGTCAGAACACTGTGGCTCCCAGGAGCCCACCTTTTGGAACTCTGCAAGTAGCTGAAGCGGAAAGCCTGTCTGCAGTCTTCAGCGCCTACCAGCTGTTACTTACTACCTTCTCAGAAGCTTCTCCGCATCAACACCAGGAGCAGCTAACTCAGCCTGGTGCATACACAAAATATTCAGCACGCTGGATAGCAGCCTACACGAAGCCATTTACTTCATATATAGTCGGCCCAAAAGTTACCGTCCATTGTAAAATACAAGGGCCTTTCTGCCTTAGAGGCCTTTAAATGACCCAGAAAATAAACGAATGACATTCATTTTCTCACCCTCAGAAAAATTAATATTTGACTTATTCTCCTAGGGGTTCAAAGGCATGCACTGAACAGTATACACGGGTCTTGGCACCTGGTGGAAGAGGCTTGGCACTCATCACCTGCAAAGTGCACCTCAATCGCTGGAAGGCATGCTAGATCCACTGACTTCTTTATTATAAAGCAAACTTGAAACATTTGGGTTACACACAGCCAAAATATTAATTTTACCTGTTTTAGCAGCACTTGAAAATAAAACCTGCAAGATGCTCACACTTCTCTGGACTCAGTGCGTTAACCTGACTGAGCTATTTTAATTTTTACATTGCTGGTAACTCTGCTAATCATCCTCCTAATGCTGATAAAATAATTACTACTGAGTTGGGTAGTAATATTGCGACAGAACTGCGAGACTGTAGTAAAATGTATTTTAGGTGTAAAAAGTATCATGGGAAAAAGTAGGCCCAGGCGACATTTAAATTACGCCAATATGAATTCTATAATTTTGTGAATTTCACATCATGCTTGCTACCCATAATTCCTGAAAATTATGCTATTAAATCACGTGTGTATTTACGCCACCGTTCGCGGCAAAATTATAGGGGAAGAGCAGAAGAACATTGTTAACATCCAGAACACAAGCAGCTGTTGTTTGAGGAACGTTAGACCTGGCATCATTAGGGTGGTCTTACCCCAGACTGTTTGCCTTTCAGCACTGTTTTTGCTGTATCTTTTTGTTGGCCTTATGACTCTGAGCGCTTTACTACCAGGCCACCACAAATCACAAGGGGAGGCGAGTGGTAGGGGGTAAAGTGACAAAGTGGGGAAAATAATAAATAAAAAACAATAAATAAAAACGTCCCTGTCCGTCGCTGGCCGCATCTCTCCTCTTCTTCCCTCCAGATGGCGTTGGTGTCCCAGCACTGCCTGGAGACCAGCACAGGATCCCCATGCAATCTTGGCGCTGCTCAGACAGTGCATGGGAGTTAGACACTCAGACACTGCATGGGAGTCTGTGCAGTTTCTCCAACCCGGATGTGCAACACACCCAGGTTGGAGAAACCTAATTGTGAATGTCTGTTTGACCAGCTGAAGACGGACGGCCAAACAGACATGTGCACTTTGGGCACTCCATTCCTCCTTCCCCCTCCCATGGTCCACCCCCACCCCTTCCTTCACACGCTGGCTGAGCCAGCAGCTGAAAAATTAAACAATAGTAAATTATTGTTTTATTTTTCAGCTGCTGGCTCTTAGCCAGGGAAGCGATGCTCCTTTGCCATTGGGAAGGAGCTGCCTCTGTTTACTACTGCTAACCAGTGCTAAAGTGCCCAAGAACGGGAAACCTTGAGCAAGATTGTGTTGACAAAGCAAAAGAGTTGGATACATCCAATCCACATAGCATCTCAGACTGTTTGTCTGTACTGGTCAATCACCACTATTCAACAGCTAAGGTTGCAAAAGTGATAGCGACAGAACGAAGTGATGGTGTGCCAGGCCCAAACAGCATTCTGCAGGTGACCTGCAAGCTCAATCCCGAATACTGGGCAATCCTGTTAGCACTATTTAATGAAATGGAAGAAACAGGCACAATCACATAGCAGCTGGAGAGGGTCAATAATAAATCCGGTCTTCAAGGGTGAAGACCGGTCGAACCCCACCAATTACAGGCTAATTGCTCTTTTTGACTCAGAAGCTAAATACTATGCAACGCTAATCTTGGAGGAGCTAGTGGATGGTCAAACACCAACATTCTGGTCCCCATCAATCAGATAAGGTTCCGGAGATGATTTGGAACTACCATGAACATCCCATCTGTAACAACAATAGCAGACAAATGCAAGCACATAAAGAAAAAGCTACATCTATGGTTTATGGATTTTAAAGTAGCATTTGATCGGGTGGATCAAGGTCTTTTGTGGAGAAAACTAAGGATGTGGGTGGTCCCAGACAGAATACTGCATACTATTGAGCAGCTGTACTCCCATACCTGTATTCAAGTGAAACTGGCTGATGGTACAAGGCTATCAAGGAGAATTCCTACACAGGTTGGCCTTAAACAAGGTTGTGTTTTAGCCCTACATTTGTTTAACTTGTTTATGGCTGACTTGTCCCCAAGGCGTGATCAGATAAACTCCCACGTGCAGTGATTGGGACCCTTAATCCTGACCCATCTTTCTTATGCGTCTGACATAGTCTTACCTAGCCACTCAAGAGTGGTTCTGCAGAGATCACTCAAAGAACTTGCAACATATGCCAAGGTCAACAGTTAGAAATTAATAGGACAAAAACAGAAATAATGTCTTTCTGGAATTGACCTGGGCCCCCCACTCAAGATCAAGCTTGAAGACAAGACTTTAGAGGACATTAGCAGCTCACATATTTGGGTCTGTACAAAGACAAGAAATTATACTTCCAAGTGCATAAACAGTACATTGTGAAGAAAGGGAATGCTCTGACTTACACCTTTTGTGCTCTCACCAAGATGCTGGTACTACTGGCGGTTATAGCGGCCAAACTACTCTCAACGGTGGGATATGCAAGTGCTGTCATGCGCAGTAAAGATGCTGCAGTTCTGGATAAACTGTGAACAAACACGTATAAGTGAGTGTTCAGTCTGCCCCAGAAAGCCTCGCCCGCACAAATTGAGTTGGAATTTGGACTCATGTAACAAACCACGGGGAGAAGATACTGAACCATCAAAACATGGTAAAAAATACGGGCAAACCAAAGAAGTCCACTAATTAAAGCCCTATGACAGTAATGGGACTCTCACTCCATCTACAGTGGATACTTATGGTCACCGTTGGAAGAAGCAAACACAATTGACCCATGGCACATGAACCTATCTTATCCTGCTTTCTGCCAGGCTACAAATAAAACTACAAAAACGCATTAATTCATAAATGACAAACACACACTAACCAGCCAATCGAAAGCTTGGATGGATTTGCAATCTTATAGCAACCCAGAGCCGGTAGCATACACAAGCATGGCATACTCAGTGAGAAAATTAATGGCTATTCAATTTGGTGTTCTTCCATCCTTGGGCGACCAACCATCATGGAAATATAATAGCCCAAAGTCATGCAGTCTAAGTGGCGCCGTGAGGGAAGACATCATTCATCTGGTTTGCATATGTTCTCTTTTAAAGAATGCTCGTATTTTATTACTGAAAAACATTTTTAACAACAAAGGCATTAGTACCCGTAGGATGGCTCTAATAAAAGGACTTAATACATCTGATCCTCAGATTAACTACAAACTGATAAAGTTCCTGGTTTTATGTGATAAACTATTTAAATCAAGTATTTACATTTCTGGAAACAAATTTTAATTCTGGGGACAGATTCATTCAATCTGCTAATAAGTTCAGATGGCTTCACAGGATCCAGCATCGTGGCACTTACAGATCGCCACGCCTGTCAGTGGTTTTGATGTTATCAATTCCATGGCATTTTATAAGTTCGACAGTCCATTTTACATAAATAATATGCAGGCTTGGAATGCGATATGACCACAATTTCATGAAGTAACCCTATCATCAACACGATTGTTGTTGATTCCTGTATAGGAAAATTGTTTAAATTAAGTATTTTATTTCTGGAGCCACATTTTAATTCCAGAGGTACTTGAATTTAATCAATTAACAAGCTTGATGATTCCATAGGCTTACCAGCACCATGGCACTTTACAGACGATTACCCCAATCAGTGATTTATATGTTATTAATTTTACAGCATTGAAAAAATTGGAAGCTTCATGGTCCAATTTTATTCTAAAAGTAAGCAGGGCCAAACCATGCCATGTTTACAATCTCAAGAACCCCTTAGTAATTATGTATTGTACTACACCAAGTTTTATGTGCTATTTTATATACTTTTTGTGTATGGCAATATTGTGATGAAATGTATTAACTTAAAACAATACAGTTTGTAAGTTGTAAAGAGTGCTTGTGCTACACCCTTAGCATGGTAACACTGGTGTATCCACAGTTAGCATGTTTAATTTATGTGTAAGTCCATTGTAAAGTGGTATAGCATATACCCAGGGCCTGTAAATGTAATGCTACTAGTGGGCCTGCAGCAGTGATTGTGCCACCTACTCAGGCAGCCCGTGTCTCAGGCCTGTCATTGCATAGCCTGTATGTGCAATTTCACTGCCACTTTGACCTAGCATTTAACACCTCTTGCCAAGCCTTAAACTCCCCTTTTATTACAGATAAGTCACCCCTATGGGAGGCCCTCAGTAGCATGAAGGGCAGGGTGCTATGTAGGTAAAAAGCAGGACATGTACTTTTAAGTTTTACATGTCCTGGTAATGAAAAACTCCCAAAGTCATTTTTTTTATTATTGTGAGGCCTACTTCTTTCAAAGACCAGCATGGGGAATTCCTTAATATACTTTTGAGCTGTAATTTCCAATCAGAAAGGAGTAGTTACATGATGTTTCATACCATTGGAATGGTCATGATAAACCCTCTTTAATGGTGAATGTGGATTTTTTTGTTACTATTTTAGATATGCCACTTTTAGAGAGTAGGCATTTCTCTGCTCTCACTGCTCTGTGTGCCTGACAGACTGGCTCCAATACATATTTGGACTAGACTGGATGACAGCTACATTTATGCATCCCCTTCATTTGCGTATTTCCTCAAGACAGTCACAACACAGGACCCTCAACTACGTCTGCATTCATCTGCATACTGATGGATCTACCTGGGCAGGCAGGATGGGAGGTGTTCACACTTCCACTTTAAAGGAGAGTGTCCTGACTCGACCAAAAGGAGTGATTACCACCAGCTGATAGTCTGGAGCGAGGGCTGGGATTAAAGGGTGTCCTGTGCACTTCAAGGAGCTACTTTGAAGTAAAAGGCACTTTTAGGTATAGGTACTGTGGCTCTGACCCCCTAAAATCAGACACTACTGAACCTGAAAATAACTCTTCTGGAGTAAAGACTGCTGTGCTGTAAGGATTGACACTTTGCCTAGACTGACTGTTTCAAGGAACTGCTTCCCTGCTTTGCTGAGTTGCCCTGCTTGCTGATGGTCTCTGCCCTGCTGAGGACAAGGACTGGATCCCCTGTTCTCCTGCAGTTTTAGGGAAATCAAAGACTGCCTGCAACTCTCCTGGTGTTTCTCGCCTCTGCCATTTGTGATCCATAACCTTGCCTTAGGCGTCCCCTCCAGTCCTTGGACTCAGAAGTTGGTTTCTGCAGATTTTTCCACTCACCATGGATGCATCAGGGACTTTGTGCTGACCGGATCCGACACATCGTACTCTGACACTGAAGCAGCAGCTGCTCGCTGACATCACGTTGACGGACTGCGCAACTCGACACCGACTACAGTGCGACTCGGCATCGATGTAGCACTTGCATCGTAAAAGGGTTTGACGTGAAGTCTTCCTTGACTACACGTATCAGCACTGATCATCGCCTTCATCCATGGGATCGATGATGACGCAGCACCTCCTCGACTCCGTGCATAGAGTCTTTAACGTCATCTCTTGCTCCATCCAAGGTACTTTGTCAGTGGGGTCTGTTTGGGTCCTGTAGCCGGCCTACCCTCCATCGCAATCTGCCTGAATTTTGGATTTGTTCCCGTCTGTCATGACCTTAAGTAATCTTCTTGCCCTCTAGTGACGTCTAAGCATTGTTTTTGCATTTAATTTTAAAAATCAATATCTTAACTTCTACTGATTGTATTTTTGTCAAGCTGGTCTTGTTTTACTCAGATAAATATTCTCTATTTTTCTAACCCTGTGTGGAGTCTTTTTATGGTGTTTTCATTGTGTTGCTGTGTGTGTGTTGCACAAATACTTTACACATTGCCTCTGAAGTTAAGCCTGACTCTTGAGGGCCAACCTACTAGAGGGCAAGCGCAGGTAAATTTAGGGAGTGTGACTGACGTATCCTGACTAGGATTGTAGTCCCTACTTGGAAAGGGTGCGCGCCTCTGCCAATAGCGACACAATTTCTAACAAGGCACTAGTGTGTTTTACAATATTTTTTTGTGAGAAAAGCATCCTCACATCAAACATTGATGGGAGAATACATGCTAATATTCGTTTCTAAATGATGGATTGACATTCTGTGTAATTACATTAATTTTTCATAATTTTTCTGAAATTTCAAATAATTACGTGAAAGGTATTGGTAGCGTTAAGAGATAGTTAGGTGCTTTTGGATTTCAGGGAAGAGTACCATTAAGGGGTATGAGTAGCATTATGGTGTGGTTCAAAGTTTTTAGGGTAGAGATATAAGTGGTGTAAAAGGACAGTAGGGTGTTTTTAGGTTTAAGCTAAGTGTAGTGTTAAGGAGTTTGTAAGGATTTGTTTGGTTTCAGGAAAGGGTAGCAGTAAAGGGAAAAGGGGGGTTTAGGCTCAGGGAGGGAAATCATTAAGGGATAGGAAGGAGTTTTAGGGTTCAGGGAACAGTAGCATTAAAGGCTGTGCTTAATTTGAGCTGGTGGTTGCAAGTGGGCCCCTCCAACATTGATCTTTTGGGGACCTGTCCTTATTTTTCCACAACAGACTTTGATCCATGACAAGAGAGAGAGAAACAAAAAAGGGAGAAAGAAGGAAGACAAGATAGAGAGGAAAACATTGACAATGAAGAAAGCAGGAAGAAAAAAACATGCAAGTGGGAGAAAACTGCTGAACAAAGAGGAATGAAGAAGAATCAAGACTATGCAGCCTTGATATTCGGCACCCCAACCTTCGATGGTGCCAACTGCAGGCTTCTGAGCAAAACCTTCTGCCTCAGCACTTATTCTTTTACAAATTAAGCACTGATTGATGTGTAGTCTGGGTATTTTAGTGATCAGAGATTGGTAGTGTTAAACTGGAGTAAGGGGTTTTTAGGGTTCAGAGAACATAGAAAGGTAGTATTAAGGGGTAATAAGAGATTTTAGGGTTCAGGTAAAGGTAGCATTAGAGGTAGTAAAGAGTTTGTAGGCTCAGGGAAAGATAGTGTTAAGGGATTGTAAAGGTTATTTAGGGCTCTCATAAAAGTAGCATAAAGGGGCAGGTAGGTGTTCTAGGGTTTAAGGAAGAGTAGCGTTAAAGGGGTATCAAGGGGTACTTAGAGCTCAAGGATAGGTAGCATTTAGGGGTAGTAGCGGTTTTAGAGTTCGGGGAAGAGTAGCATTAAGGACAGTAAGATTAGGTAGGTTCATTCAACAATAGTTTTGAGTGGTAGGAGCTTTCAGGGTTCAGGACTGGGTAGCAATAGGGGATAGTATAATTGTTTAGGGATCAGGGAAGGTTAGCATTACAGAGTTTTTCAGGGAGCTAAGGGTTCAGGGACGGAAGCGTTAAGGAGTACTATGTTGCTATTAGAGTACTGTTAGATAAAGAATGGAAGTAATAAAAACAACTCTTAAAATTAATTATTTTTTTGAGAATTGCCATATGTAATATTATTACGTCAACAATTTCATCTCGACTTTTAAAATTAGACTTTTTTACATACAGTTTACAATATTGTATGTCAAAATGTAAATGTATCTGTATTTGACCCTTTCAGTGTATTACTGTGTGCACACAAGGCTGCCGGGAAGGAGCTATCATTATCACTCTTTTGCATGGAAAGGGCTTAGTTGTGAAATTGTGTTGTAAACAACTGTGCCAATAAAGCCACAACAGAGATCCCGGTACTTTAGTACACCCAAATTATGCTCTAGTCCCGGATGCAGCAGATGCACTGCAGTTGGAAAACACTGTCAGAAGAGAGGATCTATGATATAAATCACTTACTGACCAAAATGCAATGGCGGGAAATGAAAGAGACAAAAGTAAAAATATTGCTAGCTCTAGCAGTCTAATAATCTCATAGAAAATATTGAGAGTAGTAAATACAGGGAAAGCAGAATTATTAAGGACATCATAGTAAAAACTAGGGGTGGGTGGAACTCGTGGAGTTTCACTCTTTGGAATTCTGCAAATTTACATAAAAACTCCATGAGATTCAGGGGAGTTCCATGAGTGGGTCGAAATCAGTATGTCACATTGCCCATGCAGATTTTTAGTGCCCGGAGCTTGTTCCACAATAAGAAATCAGGGTGAACGGCATCATGCATCATGCCACAAGTGCTGCTGCTCAAGTTGGTTTTGCTGCAGCTCGAGCAGATTTTCTTTTCGAGTTGCAGCTTTTCCAACGCAAATTGTTGCACCAACCTACATTGCAAAAATCTTGCAGGGTGTCCTCCTAGCACCTGAAAATCTCAAGAGGGGAGGCCAATTCTCACTCAGCAACTTACAGTTGGTGAGCCGCACTGCAAGAAAAAACTCTGCAACACAGCAGTGTGGAATTTGGCCTTAACTCCCTGTTACGTGTGTAATACGGATTGGCTAAAACTTTGTAAACGCAGCCAGCGGAGCAGTATTTCTCTCTCATCTCTAGTAAAAAGTCAAGTAGGCACCCATACAAAAGTGGGCACATAAACAAAGTTCACAGGATTCAGAATATGGTGCTCCTTATAGCCAGAAATTACACAAAATAATATAAATCTGACTTTACAATATGCTGCATAAAATGTCCCTGTACTAAGAGGTATATAGGGAGCACTATTTTCCAAATAAAGAAGCACATTTTGTAACACATTTGTACCATCAATAGTAATGACCAAACATGTCCTGTATCCTGACACTGAACTCTTAAGAAAGCTGGGCAAAATTGTCCTAGTTTGGTCTAACCAAAATAATAAAATATCACAGGGAAGGTGACTGATGTCTCAATTGCAGAAAGTAGATTACAGGTACGTCATTAATTTAGAAACCTATGAATCCTCTATGCTGAACATAAGTGAGGAACTGATGGTATATTTACCATGATAAACAAAACGAGTCACACATGTTCTTTGAAAAACTATACACACATTTCTGCATACCTATTATTTTGAATTGAAATATTCCTCACATTTTACCCTAGGGACGAAGTACTCCTTAGTAATATGAACAATGCAGTTCCTTAAAAGTAATGAGTGAAATCATCAATGATGTGATTAAACATGTCATGTAATGTGTGATGTCATAAGCAGTGCAAGATAGAGTGTTATCTCACAACACAAATTCAATAGATTAAGACATGGATTGCACTGAGAGCGGCTACAGAGATCAGTTATTTAAAGCATTATGGCCCATATTTATACTTTTTGACGCTAAACTGCGCTAACGCAGTTTAGCGTCAAAAATGTTTGCGCCGTCTAACGCCATTCTGAAGCGCCATGCGGGCGCCGTATTTATGGAATGGCGTTAGACGGCGCAATCAGACCGGCGCTGCCTGGT
Organism: Pleurodeles waltl; assembly: GCF_031143425.1. Taxonomy (NCBI): domain Eukaryota; kingdom Metazoa; phylum Chordata; class Amphibia; order Caudata; family Salamandridae; genus Pleurodeles; species Pleurodeles waltl. Next base: position 991,440,137 of record NC_090446.1, on the reverse strand, counting down.
GTGCGTGGAAAAAAAACACGTAGACCAGGCAGCGCCGGCGTTGGGAAAAAATGACGTTAGGGCGTCTTAAAATGGCGCAAGTCAGGTTGACGCTAAAAAATCGTCTTAACCCGATTTGCGCCATTTTTTCGACGCCCAGACGCCATTTCATGACTCCTGTCTTAGTAAAGACAGGAGTCATGCCCCCTTGCCCAATGGCCATGCCCAGGGGACTTGTGTCCCCTGGGCATGGTCATTGGGCATAGTGGCATGTAGGGGGGCACAAATAAGGCCCCCCTATGCCACAAAAAAAAAAAAAAAATTTAAAAAGTTATACTTACCTGAACTTACCTGTACTTCACTGGGATGGGTCCCTCCATCCTTGGGTGTCCTCCTGGGGTGGGCAGGGGTGGCAGGGGATGTCCCTGGGGGCAGGGGAGGGCACCTGTGGGCTCATACTGAGCCCACAGGTCCCTTAACGCCTACCCTGACCCAGGCGTTAAATTCAGGCGCAAATGCGGGTTTTTTTGACCCGCCACCTCCCGGGCGTGATTTTTGCCCGGGAGTATAAATACGACGCATTTGCGTCGCCGTCATTTTTTTAGACGGGAACGCCTTCCTTGCATCTCATTAACGCAAGGAAGGCGTTCACGCAAAAAAATGACGCTCTTTCTTCATACTTTGGCGCTAGACGCGTCTAACGGCAAAGTATAAATATGGCGTTAATTTTGCGCCGAATTTGCGTCGAAAAAAACGACACAAATTCGGCGCAAACGGAGTATAAATACGGGCCTATGTACGTGGACCACTTATTCTGCTGCACACATTAGGAAATCCTCCTCAGGCAGCAGTACTGCATCTCCTTCTTTGGACAGCCCACCATTATTGGAGATGATATCTTCAAAGTTCGCAGCAAAACATCACCTGTTCACCGGATTTACAGTTATGGTACACCTCGGTTTGACCAGGGAGGTGTATCAGCTATCATGCTGAAATGGGGGTATTCATCACTCACTACATTGGACAATCGTACTGCTCGGGTTTGTTACTTATGTTAACTGAACTGCAGGAGTCTTATGATCTACCGGTTGGTCAGTTCGATATGCATGCGGGTCGGAAAGGGGCATAGAGAGACACCTGGGGTACAAACCACAGAATCAGAGACTGACTACATTATTAACTTGGAGCTCTAAACACCACAGGGTCACAAGTGTGTAACATGCACTTAAAAATGACGTAGACCAAACTTTGATCACCCTCAGGGTTAAATGGTGCCATGATAAGGAGCTAACTGACTCGCACCCCCGCCATGCACAGTGTTGTCATGAATCATGTTTTTTAAGAAGTTGCAATCATGTTATCAATGATATCAAAGATTATTTCATGAGTGATGTAACAATTGGGTAGTTAGTGACCTCACCATGCAATACTAATTATCCTATCTATTATATCAGTCACGACATCTTCTGTGGCATCATTGAAACTGACACTGCAACATTGGGAATACATTTACTGATAAGGAAACTGTGCATGGTGGGGGCGTGAGTTATAGTTACCTTAGGGCACGAGGTGCAGCTACTTGAAATAACTCTAGCTATAACTGCTGAATGTCAATGGTTTATGTTTGAAATGTGAGCCTAACTATAACATACCTGTAACCTTTGTTTTTTTTATATGTATATAGATGTATGATTAGGACCTAGTTTCCGTAGGAAAAGCATTTTTTGACTTGCCAATATCTTTGCCACCGTTTGATGAATCTTTACAAAATTCCCCCCCCCAAAAAAATGGCCCTTCTAGGGTGTTACTGTGCACGGAAAGATTAAGGATGATCCGTCAAGTGGGGGCCAAGAAAAAGGGGGGTTACAAAGTGTGTTTCCCTTGTTAATTCCTATAGAGTCTTTAAACATGCCTGCAACCCGAACTGCTGGACGGGATTACATCAATTTTTGCAGAAAGGTAGCTTTTGGTCCAGAAAGTGCTCTTTTTGTTTTGTGAAGTAAATTAATTCAGTAGTTTTTGAGATATTAAAGGAAATACAAATTTGTACATCTAGGCGGAGCCTAAGCACAGATCTCATGGTGAGATCCAACTGACTGTCTGCACTTCAACCAGAAAGTGATGGCAGCCATCTTGGGACCAGTATACATGATGGCAGCCAGACCTGCCAACTTCACCAAAAACCTCACGGTGTGAGGAGTGGCGGGACCTTGGAGGGGGTGTGGTCTCATGCCGAGAAGCACCTAAGAGGCAATTTTGCCCCCACCCTAGCCCCAAACCCCATCCTAAAAAAAAAACCACAAGCTTACTGAAGCTCCGGCCTTTATCCTGGGGTGTTTTCACACCCATTAAGTGAAATCGGCAGTTAAAAACCTCTGAAAGCAAGCTGAAAATCATGGTTTACAGTGATTTTTTTACCTTGTTTTGCCTGCCACTGTGTGATATTGGCTCCTCATCGGGAGACTGTGTGAGGAGAGCCAATACTATGTGTCACATGGTGGTACTGTCTGAGTTGGCAGGTCTGGCACCCCACTGAAATGCATTCTAGTGAACGGCAGGATTTGAGGGTCACAAAAAGAACATATAAAGGGTGATACATTTTTTTTTGTTACAGTGTAAATCATTAGTTGAAGGTACCATACTAATTTTGGGAATTGTTGTGTGTTCTAAGGCTATTTTACCCTGCTCAGATTTCATGAATCATGTTTGAGAGAAAACTGTTTTCTCATGATTTTCCTATAGAGGTTATGGAAGGTGCTCAAGATGCTAAAATGAGGGCATATTATCTGTAAATTCATACTATCTTTCTCAACAATATGAAAATGTAATCTGCCATTCTCAGTAAAACATGAACTTCCAACAGGAGCAGTCTGTCAGTTGATTCCCTCGCTGAGCCTCCGCCGTCTTCTTGCTCCAGCGTTGAATGTCCTCCCATATTTTACGGCAGTGGGTGCTCCGTCTGTGATGGACCCCTAGGGTCCGGACGTCCTTGGCGATGGCACGCCAAATATCCTTCTTCTGGTGGGCTCTGACCTACAAGAATAGTACAGGGGAAGAAGAGAAGTCATTACCAACTGCACCGTCAAAGTGAGTGGCCCACATCCCTACCCTTGCCATGTGTCACATGCATTCACAGTCCTTCATGCACACAGAACTGTGCCCCCTTCCTTCTTACAAACAGCCCTCTCCACACAGGCATAGCCAATACAGCATGCTCCCTGTGTACTTACCTGTTGGTCTGGAGGACCGTAGAGTAGCGTGTACTGTGGGAGGACCCCGTTGACGAGCTTCTCCAACTCCTCTGCAGTGAAGGCAGGGGCCCTTTCCCCAGACGCACGAGCCATTGTCTCTTCCAGACCGAGGTCACAGCAGCACTTGCAGTGTAGGTCCTCTCCTGTTGAAGATCAGGTATCGAGTGATTGAACAGATAAAAAATGGTGGTCACGTCCGCGGCGGTCACGTCCGCAGCGGTGCGTACCGTCACCGCCGGCGTACATCGTCATTGGCTCCTGGGACCCCTAGGGTCCAATGTTAACCAATGCAGCATTGCGCCATGGTCTTCGACCGCCTACCGCGACGGTGTACAACGCCAGCGCAGTTACCTCACATCCCATTGTCCCACTTTACAGGTCAGGCAGCCGCCATTTCAGGGGCCCACATGGCCAGATTACCAACTGCGCCACACATACCTAGGCTTTGTCTCACAACACAAATAGAGGCCACATTTTGTGTATGAATGGTGTTCTGTGTAGACTCTGGGTACATACCTCTGAGTTGTTTGACTTTGTGGTCGCTGTTGTCCTTCATAAGCACTGTCCGCTGGGACATGTGAGGAGATGGCGGAATCCTCCGGTGTACCAACGGCTGGTGGACCTGTCGACAATGGAGGAAAGAAGTTTGATCATCACCTACAGGTTTGACCGTGCTACAATCCAGGAACTGTGTACCCAGCTGGAGCCTGACCTGATGTCAGCAATCCGCCATCCCACAGGAATCCCCCCTCAAGTGCAGGTGCTATCAGTGCTCCATTTCCTTGCAAGTGGGTCATTTCAAACAACAGTGGCCATGGCATCAGGGATGTCCCAGCCTATGTTTTCCAACGTGTTGTCCAGAGTGTTGTCTGCCCTGCTGAAACACATGCAGAGCTACATTGTTTTCCCTGAGGTGGAGGGCTTGCCTACAGTGAAAGGTGACTTCTATGCCATGGGACATATCCCCAACATCATAGGTGCCATTGATGGGACCCATGTAGCTTTGGTCCCCCCCACAGGAGTGAACAGGTTTACAGGAACCGGAAGAGTTATCATTCCATGAATGTACAGATGGTATGTTTGGCAGACCAGTACATCTCCCAGGTAAATGCTATGTTCCCTGGCTCTGTGCATGACGCCTACATCCTGCGGAATAGCAGCTTCCCTTATGTGATGGGTCAACTCCAGAGGCACCGGGTGTGGCTATTAGGGGACTCTGGTTACCCCAACCTGTCATGGCTACTGACCCCAGTGAGGAATCCCAGGACCAGGGCAGAGGAATGCTACAATGAGGCCCATGGGTGGACTAGGAGGGTGATCGAACGCACCTTCGGCCTCCTGAAGGCCAGGTTCAGGTGCCTCCATATGACAGGTGGATCCCTATTCTACTCACCAAAGATGGTGTGCCAGATCATCGTGGCCTGCTGTATGCTTCACAACTTGGCTTTGCGACAACAGGTGCCTTTTCTGCAGGAGGATGGTCCAGATGGCGGTGTTGTGGCAGCTGTGGAGCCTGTGGAGAGTGATGAGTAGGAAGCAGAGGAAGAAGACATTGACAACAGGGACTCAGTCATCCAGCAATATTTCCAGTGAGACACAGGTGAGAAAACATTCCTGCCTACTACAAGTACTTTAACACTTACACCTCTATCCTGTCTGTCGATTTCACCCAGTGTATGGTCACTGAGTTGTCATTTTCCCTTACAGTTTCAAAGGTGTGGTTTCCAACGTGTGTCATCTGCTTAGATTCCTCATGGACTTGAGCTGTGTGACATAGGTATGTTGACATTACATTTGAAAAAGCATTTTGTCAGTGTAATTGCTAATACACAAATTCGAAATCACAGACTGACTCCAGATTGTTTTGTGGTTCAAGGGTGTTTATTGAAGTGCTCATTATTGGAGGGGGTTGTAAAATGGTGAGGGGGGATGGTGGAGGTATGTCCATGGCAGAGTCCAGTCTTTTAGTCTCACAGGTGCATTGCCCAAATGCAAAAACAACAAGTGATGGACGGAATGCTGAACATTGTCAAACATTCACCCCCAGTCACAGATCTGGGTTTAATCCATCGTTTTTTTGCTGCCCATGCCATTCCAGTTTGGACCCAGCCATATGCAAATCAGTCTTGACCCTGTTCCCATTGGGAACAGTCCAGCCCGAACTGCTAGGCCATGTCTTCCCTGGACTGGAAACAAGCATCCTGGAACCGGTTTCGGGGTTTCACCCCTCATCAGCCAGGCTAGCTTGAATCCAGTGGCATGGGAAGCACGGACCCACGTCTGGGCATACCCTTCCCACTTAGGGCGAAAAATGCAAAAACAACAAGTGATGGACGGAATGCTGAACATTGTCAAACATTCACTCGCAGTCACAGATCTGGGTTTAATCCATCGTTTTTTTGCTGCCCATGCCATTCCAGTTTGGACCCAGCCATATGCAAATCAGTCTTGACCCTGTTCCCATTGGGAACAGTCCAGCCCGAACTGCTAGGCCAGGTCTTCCCTGGACTGGAAACAAGCATCCTGGGACCGGTTTCGGGGTTTCACCCCTCATCAGCCTGGCTAGCTTGAATCCAGTGGCATGGGAAGCACGGGACCCACGTCTGGGCATACCCTTCCCACTTAGGGCGAAAAATGCAATAACAGCAAGTGACTGACGGAATGCTGAACATTGTCAAACATTCACCCCCAGTCACAGATCTGGGTTTAATCCATCGTTTTTTTGCTGCCCATGCCTTTCCAGTTTGGACCCAGCCATATGCAAATCAGTCTTGTCCCTGTTCCCATTGGGAACAGTCCAGCCCGAACTGCTAGGCCAGGTCTTCCCTGGAATGGAAACAAGCATCCTGGGACCGGTTTCGGGGTTTCACCCCTCATCAGCCAGGCTAGCTTGAATCCAGTGGCATGGGAAGCACGGGACCCACGTCTGGGCATACCCTTCCCACTTAGGGCGAAAAATGCAAAAACAACAAGTGATGGACGGAATGCTGAACATTGTCAAACATTCACCCCCAGTCACAGATCTGGGTTTAATCCATCGTTTTTTTGCTGCCCATGCCATTCCAGTTTGGACCCAGCCATATGCAAATCAGTCATGACCCTGTTCCCATTGGGAACAGTCCAGCCCGAACTGCTAGGCCAGGTCTTCCCTGGACTGGAAACAAGCATCCTGGGACCGGTTTCGGGGTTTCACCCCTCATCAGCCAGGCTAGCTTGAATCCAGTGGCATGGGAAGCACGGGACCCACGTCTGGGCATACCCTTCCCACTTTGGGCGAAAAATGCAAAAACAACAAGTGATTGCCCAAATGGGCATAGGAAGTGGAGCTGGGGCAGTTCCAATATAGACAGGGTTACAAAGTGGGACAGTGGTTTGACAATCAGGGTGGTCTCATTTCTTGGCGGGGGTCTTGGCTTTGTGCTCTATCTTGTTCCTGAATCTCAGGGACTGTTTGCAGGGTGGTTCTCCATCTGCAGGGGGTGGGGTGCTGGTGTGGTGGTCCTGTGGCGGGGCGTCCTGTCCACTAGCGCCGGCAGAGGTGGTGGGCAGTTCATCGTCCATGCTAGTGTCAGGGGGCCCCTTGGAGTGCCACAGTGTCCCTCCTGGTATTAAGTATTTCCTTCAGCACCCCTACGATGGTTCCCAGGGCGGAGCTGATGGTTCTGAGTTCCTCCCTGAACCCCAAATACTGTTCCTCCTGCATGCGCTGGGCCTCCTGAAACTTGGCCAGTACCGCTGCCATCATCTCCTGGGAGTGGTAGTATGCTCCCATGATGGAGGAGAGGGCCTCTTGGAGAGTGGGTTCCCTTGGCCTGTCCGCCCCCTGTCACACAGCAGCCCTCCCAGTTCCCCTGTGTTCCTGGGCCTCCGTCCCCTGGACCGTGTGCCCACTGCCCCCAGGTCCCTGTTGTTGTTGGGGTGGTGGGTTACCCTGGGTTCCCTGTAGTGGTGGACACACAGCTGATTGACGTGTCCTGGGGATGGAGGTAGGGGCCCGCTGGGTGGGTGCTGTGCTGGTGTTACCAGAGGGTGGAAGGTCTGTGGTGGGCTGTGCCTGTGTGAGGGGAACTTACTGTCCCGAGGCCCACAATGGTCCAGGCTGGTCATCTGGATCCAGTTGGACAGAGCTGCTGTCATCACTGTGGGCCTTTTCTGTGGGTGGGGTGGAGATGTCTGGACCCTCCTGTCTGGTGACTTTGGGTAGTGGTCCTGCATGGGTGGAAAAGCATGATTATTGCATCTGTGTGTGTCATGGTGTGCAATGGGTGGGTGAGCGTGTAGCCCAGTGCTAGCATTCCTGTGGGGGGGCTTGTGTGATAATGGTTGAGGGGGGTGTTATGGGTATGTGCAGTGGGCATGCTTTAGTGATGGGTGTCCATGCTTTGTTGTTGCATGAAGGGCTTGGTGTTGGGATGTGTGGTTTGTGTTATTAGTACATTAGTGAGGAGTTCGAGTGATAGGGGAGGGGGCGAGGGTGGGGGTCTGTGATAGCATGCAGGTAGGGTGGGGGATATGGCAGTTAAAGGTTTGACTTACCAGAGTCCATTCCTCCACCGACTCCTGCGAGACACTCAGGATGCAGAATCGCCAAGACCTGCTCCTCCCATATTGTTAGTTGTGGGTGAGGAGGTGGGGGTCCGCCGCCAGTCCGCTGTACCGCCAGGTGGTGTCTGGAGACCACGGAACGCACCTTCCCCCGTAGGTCGTTCCACCTCTTCCTGATGTCGTCCCGATTTCTTGGGTGCTGTCCCACTGCGTTGACCCTGTCGACTATTCTTCGCCATAGCTCCATCTTCCTTGCTATTGAGGTGTGCTACACCTGTGCTCCAAATAGCTGTGGCTCTACCCGTTCGATTTCCTCCACCATGACCCTGAGCTCCTCCTCCGAGAACCTGGGGTGTCTTTGCTGTGCCATGGGGAGGTGTGGGTGATGTGTGGGGTGGTGTGTGTTGTAATAAGTGTGGTGATATGTAGTGGTGTGTGGTGTTTTGTGCGTGGAAGTTGTGTGGGTGATGGTGTTGAGTGCCTGTGGATGCTGTTGTTCTTGCTGCTGCTGTCTCTGTCTGGCCTTCTTTCTGAATTTTTGGTCATTGAGGTTTGTGGGTGATGTGGGTGTGTGTTTTATATTATAATGGGTGTGTGGGAGTCGTGTGTGTATGTGTATCAGGTGTGTGTATTTCAAATTGTCCAATGTGGTTGTTTTTTGTAAATGTGTGTGTATTTTGAGCGCGGCGGTGTGTACCGCCAATGGAATACCGCGGTTGAAAGACCGCTGCGTGGATTCGTGGGTCGTGATATCGTGGACGTATTTCTGTTGCCGTGACGGTGGAGGTTTTGTTTTTCGCCAGTTTATCACTGACCTTTGGTGTGGCAGAATTGTGCGGGTGTCTGATTTTTGTCAGATTTTGGGATGTGGGTCATAATAGCTGTGGTGGAATACCGCGGCGGTGTGTTGGCGGTCTTCTGCACGGCGGTAAGCGGCTATTACCGCCAATGTTGTAATGACCGCCTCTGACATGTAGAATGGACCACCATCTTGATAGAAATTAAGTGGAAAATGTAAAGATTTTTTTTTACTCAGGATACTTCAGTAAATTAGGAGATTAGGGAGTTTCTCACCAAAGGAGTCTCCCAAGATGGCCACCAGATTAAAAGAGATCCCAAATTTAACACAAATATCACCCAAATGTAGCCCAAGTATAGCCCAATGACAGAAGTGTACATAACACTTTGGCCCATAGTTATGAAAAATTACGCACAACTGTGCTAGCGCAGTTGTGCCTCATTGTTTTAAACTCAAGATAGTGTCATTCCTTAGTGTCATCCGTGCGCCATATTTAAGAAATGATGCACAATGACGTTAAGGAATGGTTAGCGTAAAAAATGACATTAACCATTGCGATATGCCGTATGGAAATATGATGCTAATGCTGCAAAAGTGACGCTCGACCATTTTGCGGCATGTATATATGTCGCAAAATTGTTAGTGCCATTTTTCTTCCACCTTAGCGTAAAAAAAAAATGCACAAGAAGGAAAAAGTGCAAATTGAGGAGAAGATGGAGTTTTCAGGCCAGAAGAGACCCTAGGGAGATCCCAATCACCCCAGTACCAGCCAGGAGGGTCCCGGAAAATCCCAGGAGAAGAGAAAGCACAAATGTCGCTTTAGTAAGGAGGAGCATGGCATCCTGTTCAGAGAGGTGACGGAGCACCCACACCAGTTCTTCGTCACCTCCAAATTGCCAATTGATAGGAGCGATGTGTTAACGCAGAAGTTATTAATTACATTTTTTATAAATATTAATGTATTTTGAGTGATGGATTTGCGTAGAAAACTCATTTAAGGGGCGCCCACCGGAGTGGCTGCCAATGTTCATGAAGTGTATTTATTAATGGCTTACTAATATGAAATATTGAGCTTATGTTTGATTAATGTAGTAATATGTCTTATTAAGAAATATGCATTATGTATTAACTTTATTAATTGTAGGCCTTAACTTAGCGAGGTCCTGGCCTAGTTGCAAGGACTTATGTCAAGCTGCATTTCTTAGGGGTTTATTAAATGGATGCTTAAAGAATTAAATTGTGATTTTCCACTTTTCCACTGTACTGTCCATGTGTTTGTAGCTAAAGTTCTTTCTCATGAGGAACTGTTTGCTAGAAGATGATGTACTTGCTAGTGCAACAATGTTTAATGTAATGTGTGTGAGACTGACTTTCCCAGGAGAAGACGATGAATTCACAGACTGGAGTATAAGCTGCAACAATATTCATACCTGACGAGCCGAATGACGAGAACAGTAGACGAGAATCCAATCATCAACATGTGAACCATGTACTGGTTGAAATTGTAGATTTGAGGTTTTAGGTACATTGGACAAAGTGTAAACATGCAATTCTCTGACCAATTAAGGTGCGAGAAGTACTTTTAGGAAATCTAATTTAGCCAGACTACACAGAGAGGAGATACTCCATTCTCCCATTCTTCCAGAGAGAGACCTTGCTTTTTCTGAACTTTGATTCTGAATCCTGATGCCTCGCTGACCAGATTGATGTCCTGATGAAGAAGACTATTTTAGCTTGCCGATCCAATTGAGGAGAGGTATACCATCACGGATATTGTTTGCTATGTCTATTTGCTTTTGTTTCTAGGTACCAATCGCTATTTTGATAGAGCCACAGTTAGATGTTTTTCCAAATTTGTGTGACTAAATCATTTTGCATTAAGCCCAAACATGCTATTTTAATCTGGTGCTAGACAGGGTTCTCACTGATGAACCTCACTACATGTAATAACAGTTGATGTGTTTTCTTTGCTGAAATCTAAATTATGTAATATCTTTTGAGCAGTTATTCTTGCTATCAATTTGCACTGTAACCTTAGAATGGGTAGTAGGTCAAACCTTGATTAGATTGCAATTCTTTCATCGCTTTGGCCAACCAGTGTTGTTGCTGTATGTTTATCAACTGATTTTGAGATTAAGTTACGTAACATTAGCATTGTTAATATAGGGAAATAAATATTCTAACTTTTACATAAAGGTGTGGTTATTCATGACTACAGGGTCATTGGATGTGACAATTACTGACTCCTATTGATTACTAAGGGTATTGATTGTTATTGGTTATTGATGTGTGCATTTACGGGATATATGGTGGGAAAACCTCAAAGCGAGTCAAAAGGTTCAACGGCCTATTCGCCTCTCTCTTGTAAGTTTACTTAATAAGGTCTGACGCGATAACAGAGATGGTAGCAGAGGATGGTTAGTCTCCTTAAGAGCCTATCATACATGCCCAGTACATGGCGTGTCTCCTTAGGAGCCTACTATACAGTCAGGGATAGGTAGAAGAGTGTTTGGTCCCAGAGACTGTAAGCGAGAAATAACAGGTGTCCCCAGAGATGGCAGTAAGAATAAAATAATTCAAAAAATTGGTGAAAATTGGTGAAATTTTGGATTTTCTTAGATTCAATGATACAAATTGGAGAGAGAATGTATCCCTAAGTACCTAAAATGACTTTCCCAGAATCTCGGAGCTTGCCAATGATTGTTTAAAGAAGTTCTCTGCATTCTAGTGACGGTATGAGTGATGTAGGTTTGGCACTTGCAGAGCTTATGCAGATCGCAGGTGAATTGTGTTGGTTGTGAGGGTTTAGGGAGTTTGCGTATTCCAAATGAAGTTGTACTCTGAAGTGTGAGAGTAGGGAAGTCATCGAACTTCATATGTGTGTGGCTCTTTGTGTTTAAAAATTGACCACGTGGTTGTTGGTATACGGACCTGCGTGGTCTAAGACTCCGGAGTATATTGAAAAAGTGTATGAGACACTTGTTTTATGCTGTAATTTGTCTGGCTTAATAGGTCGATTGGGCGTGGTCGAAAAGCCAGAGTGTGAGTCAAAGTGAGTGAGAGAAATTTTTTGATTGAGATCTGGCGAGTCCTATGTGCACCAGGAGAGACCCACTGATCAGTTGAGAGTGAAATTTGGTGGTCGAATTTTGCTTGCGAATCAGGAAAACTGAGAAAGAAGTAGTAGCTGTTAGAGCAAAACGCCGCCAGTGAAAAATCCTTAAAGTTTCTGAAGAGAATTTGACACCTTACCTGTAGTAAATGGACTAATTAGGACTTGATTTTGTTTAGTGCTCACAATAAAATTGCATTAGTTTAGTGTGAATCTGAGTTTGGGAGGACAAGCCACAAGACTTTGTCAGCCGCAGTACGTGTGATTGTGATGTCATTGGAGCCGTGCTGAGATAGGTTGGTTAGTGCGAAGGGTTGAGCATGGATTGGCATCCGTCAGTAGAGTGCAATTGTTTGAGAAGGTGGGTGAAGAGAATTATGGGATTCAAAGTCACTTCCTGATTTGATTTTGAAGAACATAAAGGTCGCAAAAATGACATTTTTCAAAGATTTAAAGAGTGCTTTAAAGGGAGATACGTATATTACAATGAGTATAGGAGATACTGCACCACCAGAAGGTACACAGGCTTACATTGTAATCGAAGAAAAGTGTGCTGCACCATGTCTTTGGTTAAAGCAATGGTGCAAAGTGACAGAGAAGGATGGGAGCCTAGCGGTTCCTGCCCACAGAACATTTAATTTGAGGAGCTTAGAGCATCTGAGCAGGGTGCTTAAAACCCCCTCCGAGGCCAGCACAGTTGGAGGCATTCGCGATCTGGGAATTAGTGGCCAGATAGCAACAGCAACAGAAATTCAAGAGGAGGATGAGAAAGGCAGAGAAGACACTGGAGGGGGCTAGATGGGATGATGTCCAGAGACTTTGGATAACCAAGACTTTACAGGGGATTAAGTTATTCCCAGCAATTACACAAGAAAGTGAGAGAGAAAGAAGGAAAGCTACCAGAAAAACAAATAGGATCCCTTCCGAGAGTAGGGAGCAGAGACCAAAGGAGTCTAAAGGACCATTGATATATGAGAAAGAATCAGACGATGATGAGTTTATTTGGCAGTTATTGAGAATTCGTCCTCCGCCGTATGCAGCACAAGAGAGTGGTCTGAGCACTAGTATAAATCCTACAGCTACGACCCAGGTTAACGCAACAATGAGTCCAGTACAGGTTAATCTGACGATGACACAGAGCCCAATGCAGAGCAGTCTAAATGCACCTACTACCCAAGTAGAGGAAAATCAGGTGCCACAGTCAAATGTCCCGCAAATTTATCCTGATGTACCCATTGTGGAAACTGCCAAAAACATAATAGTGTCTGCAGGACAGGCTTTTCCAAAACCCATGTTAGTTCAGACAGAGCCATCTCCACTTTTACTGCCGCAAGAGCAGCCACAAGTAATGCCAAAGTACACTCCAATAACAGGGACCCAAACAGATATGTCTGTATTGATGAGCCAGAATAGAGGAACTACGCAACCACAGAACTTGAGTAGCAGACCAAGCCTATATGCTGTATCTGTTACTATTGGTCCGATTGTACTGTTGTTTGCACGAGAGAAAACCAGTGCAGATCGACAGGGAGTTCTGAGTCAGAATTCAATAAGGAGAGGACTTAATGAGAATATCTTAGTAGTCTCTCCTGTGGGACAGACATTTGACGGATCTAGATCATTATTAGACCTTAGTACATTCGGAGTTCCTCCGGATACTGTGATAGAGTTGAATGTTAGTCAGAGCCTGAAATTACTGACACTGCAGTCACCGAATACAGTTGTGCAACAGGTGCCACATGCCCCGGCTAATAACTTTTCGCAGCAAGGTTTAACTGCCCAACAATTGACTGAATGGTTAGACAAGCTAAACACCCCACAGGGTGCTCCTAAGGGAGAGGAGTACTTGAACTATACAAGACGAGGAATGGAAGTGGGTGAGCTTATTGGAAGGAATATGGGTGTGAACAGATTAGAGTCCTACACCAAAGCAGAATTGAGATATCTGTGCCTGAAGATTATGAGGGAAGTGAGCAATGTGCACCAGAAGCTAGCAGACCTAGCTGAGAAGTACGGCATAGAAATAATGACAACAAAGCATTTGAAAAGGGGTTACAGGTTAGACTTTGACGCTAAAGATTTTGAACACATGAGATCTGCAGGAATGATGGCACACCTTAGAGAGTTACTCCAAAGTGTCCAGACATGGGGAGCATTAGGCAAGTGGGAAGGCAGATGGGCAAAGAAAAGAGATAAAAGGAAGAGGGATTCTGCGGAGCTGACTGTGAATGCGCAGCAGGACAAGGATCCATTGAAAATTGTACCAATTAGAGAGATTCGAGGAGGGAATTTTGTTCATGTCCCTTGGAGCAGAAGTGACATTCTGTCATTTACAAATGATTATCCCAGGTTGAAAGAGAAGCCAGTAGAATGGTACCAGCAGACAGACAGGTAGGTGAAACTTGCAAAGTGTCTGTGGTAATACTTGAACGCTCTATTAGAGATAGTAGTTTCAGCTGATCTGTGGATAGAGTGTAAATGTAGTATAGATTGCCTGACAAAAGAACAAGATAGCAATCAGGTTAAAAGTGCGTCATCTCCTGAAGTAATGAAACATTACTAAAAGGTGATTGAATTTTTGAAAACTAGAGTTTCGCCCAAAAACATTGACTGGCAGAGAATAGACAGGACAGCTTAGGAAACAAAAGTGTTGATACATGCATATTATGTGAGATTGTTGCAGGCATTCAAGCAGTACAGTGGTACAGAGACAATTCAGCCGAAATACATGATTCATTTTGTGTTCAGATTTGTGGAAGGATTGAGACCTGAAATTAGCCAGCTGATTAAGAGTCATTTGATTTGCTGGCAAGCAAAGCTGATTGATGAGGTGTTGCAGTATGCAAAGTACTGTAGTGACGAAATTGTGTTGAAGCAGAGAAAGCTGAAAGAAAAGTCGATGGTGATGCAGATTAAAGCGGCACAAACAGATGAAGAGAAATGTTTAACAGCAGGACCAGGGAAATGTGGTGTTTCAAAATCAGATGAAAGGCAGAAGTCGCGGAGGAATGGGTAATGAAAAACGTAGTCCTGATCTGAGTACTGTAGTGGTTCAGAATGACATGCAGGAAATGAAGAGAGTCTTGCATTGTCACGCCTTCGGAGTGGTTGGATATTGGAAGCGAGAGTGTCCGATGATGGTGTAGTAAGGTGTAGTTCAGCACGCAAGTGACATCTATCCATTCCAAAACATGATCCGAATTTTCATAGTCACATGAATCAAATGCAGAATTTTCAATCCACGCAGCAGGTACAAATGCCACGTGTACAAATGATGCAGTTGCAGCCAAAGCAACAGCAGGTTCCAATGGTACCTAGGCAGAATATTTAAATACCTCAAGCCCCAATGGAACAGCAGCAGGTGATGCTTCCTCAACAGGTCACAGGTCAGAGATCCAACCAAAGTAATAACACAGTACACCAATTCCCATTACACAGTGAGATTGGAATAAATGATGAATGGGTGAGTAAGAGTATGGATGAAGACGAATGTGCTTGCAGCTTCTCTAGAAGTAGATCAGAAAGGCCCCTATGTAAAGGGAAAAGCCATGGGTCACAGAGTTTCCCTCTTGGTTGACACGGGAGCTACACGTTCCGCAGTGAGAACTGCAGAAGTTCCGAATTTGCCCTCTTCAGGAAAGACAGTCCAGATTGTAGGAGTGGCGAATCAGTATTTGACCAATCCAATTCAGAACCAGTTCAGGTTAAAATTGGCAACTTTATAGGATTGCACAAATTCGTATTCTGTGATTCAAGTCTGGTCTTCCTACTGGGAAGAGACTTGCTGTGTAAAACCAGGTGCTTGATTACTTGCTCAAATGACGGGATCAAGCTACAGATGAATAGTGATGATGAGGATGACCTAGCTCCAGAGATTGAGTGTGAGACCATAAATGAAGATTACCCCCTGAATAATCTTTTTCCAGTGTTCACAGTGAAGGAGCTTCCTCCTGATTTGCAGGGAACGGTTAAAGGGTAAGTGTGGCATTTGACAGGCAAAGAGATAGGTCTGATAAAGGGAGTTGAGTCAGTTAACGTTCCTGTAAAGCCGAACACAATTTTTCCCCAGATTCCCCAGTACCATATGCCACAGGATATTCTTATAAAGGTTGCTCAAATAATTGTACAGTTTGTGAAACAAGGGGTCTTGAAAGAAGTGTTAAGCAGCCCATGTAATTCACTGATAATGGGATTGAAAAAGGAAAGCCCTGTGGGAAAGTTTGAATTGTCCAGGAGTTGAGAAAAATAAATTACATTGTGGTCAAATGTTTCCCTGTGTTGACAAATCCAGCTGTGATTCTGTTTCATATTCCATGTGATGCTGAGTGGTTCACTGTCATAGATTTGTCCCAAACCTTCTTTTCATGAGGACAGCTAATTTCTCTTTTGTTTACATTTTTTAGACAGAGTTTAATGTTGGTGTCAAATTTCTCAAGGGTTTTCAGAGTCACTTTCCATATTCAATCAGATCTTGAAAAGAATTTGGAGTAGTTGGAATTGCCTTTCCAATCGATGTTGGTATAGAACATTGATGACTTGCTGATTGCGTCCAAAACGAGGGATGAGTGCAAGTATGACACAATTGCCTTGCCGAACCATTTGAGAAAGAATGTTCATAAGGTGTCTTCACTTAAATTGCAGTACTGTCAGAAAGAGTGAAGTACTTGGGTCACCACACTGAGAAAGGTGCAAGGAAAATATCCAGAGAAAAGGTCAGAGCCATATAGCAGATGAGTCCCCCAGCCACACAGAGGGATGTCAGGATGTTCCTAGGGATGGTAGGCTATTGTCACCAATGGATTCCCATTTTTTCAATCTTTTTCAAGCCATTGCAGAAGCTGGCCTATAAGGAGGTTACTGATTCCCGAGTGTTAGACCAGGCTTGCATAAAAGAGTTTTCTGAATTGAGAGAGGGTCTGTGGAAAGCTCCGACTTTCAGAATGCCTCACTACACTAAGGGGGTCATTCTGACCCTGGCGGTCAGTGTTAAAGCGGCGGCCAACCCGCCAACAGGCTGGCGGCCCAAAAAATTGAATTCTGACCCTGGCGGGAACCGCCAACACAGGCCGCCGCATTAACACTCCGACCGCCACGGCGGTACAAACAATCAGCGCAGCGGTCACCGCCAACAGGCAGGCGGCAGACAATGTACCGCCCACCCTATCACGACTCACCAATCCGCCACCTTTTCCGGGGCGGGAGCCCCGCCGATAAAAACACGGCGGAAACAGACATCTCCAATGGAAAACGCTTACCTCGACACACTCCACGCGGAATCGGAACAGCATGGAACCCGAACTCCACATCCTCCCAGCCATTGCCTTCCTGCTCTTCTTCCAGGATCACGAACCTCGCCGCAGACGACAACGGTGAGTACTGCACCTACGACAAAGGGGAGGGGGGAGGAGGAAAGGTTACGGGCACACACATACGCCACACACCCACCCCCACCCTCACCCCCACCGAAATACCTACACACCTATGCAGATAAAAAAGTCAGAGTGAGACCCCCAACCCCCCCCAAAAAAAACAAAGACAAAAGGCAATGAATGTAAAAGTAGAACTATTTTATTGCAACAATAAAGTAGAGCAACCTTAGCAATATATGAAGAATTAATACACATCTAGAACTATATCCATACAAGTAGCAAAAGTCCGGCCCAGTCTTTCAAAGTCCAAATGTCCGTGGGCCAATGTGCAGCAACACATGGGCAAAGCCCACACACGAGATCGAGTCCATTGGAGAGAACACTGCTGGGGCATCACTAAAATAAAAAACAGGCACCTCAGGGGGAAGGGAAGGGGGGGCACCTCAGCCACATGAGTCCACGACGCCAGATCCACGAAGGCCCTCCATGCCCACTGTGCCATCCTGGGGAGTGAAAAGCCACAGTCTCACAAGTCTCTACAGTGGGTGGATTGCCCACTGTGCCATCCTGGGGAGTGCAAAGCCACAGTCTCACAAGTCTCTACAGTGGGTGGATTGCCCACTGTTACATCCTGGGGAGTGCAAAGCCACAGTCCATCAGGTGGATTACAGAGACCACTGGTCATGGAGGAGGCATGGTGGGCAGAGTGCGTTGTGAAGGCCTGCCCGACACAGAACCGGGACTGCCAATGGGCCAGTGGTGCTTGACAGGAAGGGCCCAGCGGAGCGGTGCTTGAGACAGCGGTGCCCAGCGGAGCGGTGCTTGAGATGAAGGGCCCAGCGGAGCGGTGCTTGACAGGAAGGGCCCAGCGGAGCAGTGCTTGACAGGAAGGGCCCAGCGTAGCGGTGCTTGACAGGAAGGGCTCAGCGGAGCGGTGCTTGAGACGGCGGTGCCCAGCGGAGCGGTGCTTGAGATGAAGGGCCCAGCGGAGCGGTGCTTGACAGGAAGGGCCCAGCGGAGCGGTGCTTGAGACGGCGGTGCCCAGCGGAGCGGTGCTTGAGATGAAGGGCCCAGCGGAGCGGTGCTTGACAGGAAGGGCCCAGCGGAGCGGTGCTTGACAGGAAGGGCCCAGCGGAGCGGTGCTTGAGTAGGCGGTGCACAGCGGAGCGGTGCTTGAGATGAAGGGCCCAGCAGAGCGGTGCTTGACAGGAAGGGCCCAGCGGAGCGGTGCTTGAGACGGCGGTGCCCAGCGGAGCGGTGCTTGAGATGAAGGGCCCAGCGGAGCGGTGCTTGACAGGAAGGGCCCAGCGGAGCGGTGCTTGACAGGAAGGGCCCAGCGGAGTGGTGCTTGACAGGAAGGGCCCTGTTCAGCGGTGCTTGACAGGAAGGGCCCAGCGGAGCGGTGCTTGAGACGGCGGTGCCCAGCGGAGCGGTGCTTGAGATGAAGGGCCCAGCGGAGCGGTGCTTGACAGGAAGGGCCCAGCGGAGCGGTGCTTGACAGGAAGTGCCCTGTTCAGCGGAGCATGACAGGAAGGGCCCAGCGGAGCAGTGCTTGAGACGGCGGTGCCCAGCGGAGCGGTGCTTGAGATGAAGGGCCCAGCGGAGCGGTGCTTGACAGGAAGGGCCCAGCGGAGCGGTGCTTGAGACGGCGGTGCCCAGCGGAGCAGTGCTTGAGATGAAGGGCCCAGCGGAGCGGTGCTTGACAGGAAGGGCCCTGTTCAGCGGTGCTTGACAGGAAGGGCCCAGCGGAGCGGTGCTTGACAGGAAGGGCCCTGTTCAGCGGTGCTTGACAGGAAGGGCCCAGCGGAGTGGTGCTTGAGACGGCGGTGCCCAGCGGAGCGGTGCTTGAGATGAAGGGCCAGGCGGAGCGGTGCTTGACAGGAAGGGCCCAGCGGAGCAGTGCTTGACAGGAAGGGCCCTGTTCAGCGGTGCTTGACATGAAGGGCCCAGCGGAGCGGTGCTTGAGACGACGGTGCCCAGCGGAGCGGTGCTTGAGATGAAGGGCCCAGCAGAGCGGTGCTTGACAGGAAGGGCCCAGCGGAGCGGTGCTTGAGACGGCGGTGCCCAGCGGAGCAGTGCTTGACAGGAAGGGCCCTGTTCAGCGGTGCTTGAGACGGCGGGGCCCTGTTCAGCGGTGCCTGTCTTGTGTTTCCAGTGAACCACACCTGGCCAATACTTGCCGCTCAGTCTGCATCGGACCTTTCCTTTGCGGGGCCCTCCTGTGATGGAGTCCTGGGGCCCTGGGTCTCCTCCGATACCCCCGGAATGGGGCTGGTGGGGCCCTCATGGCCAGGTCGGCTGCTCCCTGCCTTTTGCTCCTTGCTGCCCTTGCCCTCCTTGGCAGACTGTCCGTGGCCCTTGGCTCTCTTACCCGATGTGGCAGGTGACGGTGCAAGGCTACCCTCCTTGGGGGCAGGCGTATCAGGCCTGTCGCGCCTGCCCTTCAGTTTTTTGCTCCTCTTCCCAGGGGGGGGGCTGGCTGTGCCTTTGCTGCTGGACGATGTCCCAGCCCAAGGAAAGGGCGGACTCCAAAAACCAGGCACGACGTTCTTGGGAGTTGCTGGGCTGGTGGTGGCTGAGGTGTTTGTGGAACTCTTATGGGATGGAGGGGGTGGGTCAGGTGAGGAAAAGAGGTTCACTTTAGAGAGGAAAATTTTCTTTGGAGCCATGGGAAGGGTAGCTGGAGTGGGTATGGGAGTGGAGGAAGAGGATGTGGTTGTAGGAGAGTCAAGTGTGCTGTCTTTGGGTGCAGGTGCTTGGGCAGGAGGCTGACGTGAGGTGGATGGCTGTTGTTTGGGTGCCTGCCTGCGTTTGTGTGGTTGGGAAGCGGGGGTGACAGACACACTGGGAGAGGACACAGGGGACGTGTACATGGCAGTGGGGGTGGTGACTGCACGTGTGCGGACTGGTCTGGAGGGTGTGCTGGTGATGGGTGCAATGGCTGATGGTGGTGTGCTTGCAGGTGTGTGTGGAGACGTCACAGGGAGGGAGGAGGGAGACGAGGAGTTGGGGGACACAGAGGAGGTAGTGACTGTTGGCATGTCTGCATCTGGATGTTGCTTGGGTGAATGCTTGTGTGTCCTGTGGTGCTTATGTCTGGATGAGCTGCCCTTGGGTGTTGAGGTGTGTGCAGGCTGGTCTGTAGGTGTGGATGGGTTTGGCAGAGGAACAGGGGAGTGGGACTGGGTGGAGGGAGTCAGAAGAGGGAGGCTGGAGACAGGGACAATCGCTGCCGTCAGTGCTGAGGCCAGAGCGTTGAACGATCGTTGATGGGCAGCCTGACCCGAATGAAGACCCTTCAGGTATGCATTGCTTTGATGCACCTCCCTCTCCACACCCTGGATGGCATTCAAAAGGGTAGACTGCCCAATAATGATGGTCCTCAGGAGGTCAATGACCTCCTCACTGAGGGCAGCAGGGGTGACTGGGGCAGGGCCTGAGGTGCCTGGGGCAAAGGAGATGGCCGGCTTCCTGGCCTTGCGGGCACGGGCCGAAGACCGAGGGGCTGCTGGGAGGGCGGAGCTGGTGCGCTGGGTGGCGGCTGTACCTGTAGGATCAGTGGGCACGGATGTTGCCGCCACCGCAAGGGAGCTCCCTTCCGAGGATGTGTCGGTGTCGCTGACGTCTCCACGGGTCCCCGTGGTGGAGCCCCCCTCGCCCTCCGTCTCACTGGTCATGTCGGAGTCCGTTGCATGGCCCTCCGGGGCCATGTGAGATGCAGCTCCCTCTTGCGCCGATGCCACTTCTCCTCCGCCTGATGATGCTAATGCACACATTCACAGAAAAACAAAGAAAATGGGGGGGGGTGGAAAACATAAAGACAAGTTGAGTGCATGCATTGGGGACACCGTTGGCGGAGAGGACAGACACAGAAGCCCCCTGCACTACGCTGCGCACTTGGGGTACACTACTCATTCACTGGGACATGCCCTACAAGCCTATGGGCGACAACTGCCCACACAGTATATAGTGGTCCATGAATCGCGTTACTAGGCACCCTACAGAGGTGGGGGGCGGGGGCACAGGACCATACCTCACGGACGGGCCTATCCTACAGAAATCGCCTTGGCCTAGGGATACCCACAACCCTCCTCCCCCACCCAGGCACCTCCACTGCACGCAAAATAGCTGAATGTGCTGGTACTCACCCCCTTGTGTCTGCTGTGATGTCCTCAAGCGCCCATCTAAATTGGGGTAGGCCACCGCCAGGATCCGGGACATCAGGGGGGTCAAGGTACGACTGGCACCCCTCCTAGGTTGGGAGGCCATCCCCAGCAGAGCCTCTGCGGTCTTCCTGCTCCCGCGGCGGATGTCCTCCCACCTCTTGCGGCAGTGGGTGCCCCTTCTGTTGTGGACCCCCAGGGCCCGGACATCCTTGGCGATGGGACGCCAAATGTCAATCTTCTGGTGGGCGCTGACCTATGTGACATGTACAGGGGGGGAAGAGAAACATCATCACTTTTCTGCATGCTCGATGTGAGTGGCCCCCCCTCCCCAACCTTGCCATGTGGCACATGCTCTCATCTGTCGTGCCATGCATTCGTCATTCGCTGCCCTCCCCTCCATCGTACATCCTCCCCACTCAGCCCAGGCATTGGGCACTATGCATTGCCCCCCGTGTACTCACCTGTTGGTCTGGAGGCCCGTAGAGTAGCGCATACTGGGGGAGGATCCCGTCCACGAGCTTCTCCAACTCCTTGGAACTGAAGGCGGGGGCCCTTTCCCCAGTCGCAGCAGCCATTGTCACTTCCAGACCGAGGTCACAGCAGCACTTGCAGTATAGGTCCTCTCCTGTGGATGCTCAGGTCTCGTGTGATCAAGCAGAGAGAAAATGGCGGTTACGGCCGCGGCGGTGTGTACCGCGGCGGTGCGTACCGCGACCGCCGGCGCTCACCGCCATTGGCTCATGAAACCCATAAGGTTCAATGTTGTCCAATACGGCTTTGCGCCGCGGACTGCGACCGCCGACCGCCTACCGCCACGGTGTGCCACGCTTGCGCAATGACCTCACTTCACATTGTCACACTTCACAAGTCAGGCAGCCACCATTTCAAGGGCCCACATGGCTTAATTCCCACTGCGTCACACATGGCTAGGCCTTGCACCGACAATCATACTAGCCATTCAATCCCGAGAGATTCGTGTACTGTGCATGCTGTGGGCACTTACCTGTGGGTTGCTTGACTCTGTGCTCCATGTTGTCCTTCCTAGGCATCGTCCGCTGGGACTTGCGAGGAGACGGAGGAATCTTCCTGTGTACAGACCGCTGGTGGACCTGTCGACAATGGAAGAAAGACACGTCATACTCACCTACAGACTCAACCGTGCCACTATACAGGAACTGTGTGCCCAGCTGGAGCCAGACCTGATGTCACCCATCCGCCAACCCACAGGGATTCCGCCTCTAGTGCAGGTGCTGTCAGTACTGCATTTTTTTGCCAGTGGATCATTTCAAACTACCGTGGCCATTTCATCTGGGATGTCTCAGCCTATGTTTTCAAAGGTGTTGTCCAGAGTGTTGTCTGCCCTGATGAAATACATGCCGAGCTACATCATTTTCCCTGAGGTGGGTGACTTGCCTACAGTGAAGGGTGATTTCTATGCCCTTGGACACATTCCCAATATCATTGGTGCCATTGATGGTACCCATGTGGCTTTGGTTTCCCCAAAAGACGATGAGCAGGTGTACACGAACCGAAAAAGTTATAATTCGATGAATGTCCAGGTGGTCTGTTTGGCTGACCAGTACATCTCCCATTTAAATGCCAAGTTCCCAGGGTCAGTGCATGACGCGTACATCATGCGAAATAGCAGCATCCCTTATGTGATGGAACTGCTACAGAGACACCGTGTGTGGCTAATTGGTGACTCTGGTTACCCAAACCTGCCTTGGCTATTGACCCCAGTGAGGAATCCCAGGACCAGGGCAGAGGAACGGTACAATGAGGCCCATGGGCGTACCAGGAGGGTGATTGAGCTGACCTTCGGCCTCCTGAAGGCCAGGTTTAGGTGCCTGCATATGACTGGTGGATCCCTAATGTACTCACCAAGGAAGGTGTGTCATATCATCGTGGCCTGCTGCATGCTTCACAACCTGGCTTTGCGACGCCAGGTGCCTTTCCTGCAGGAGGATGGTCCAGATGGTGGTGTTGTGGCCGCTGTGGAGCCTGCGGAGAGTGAAGAGGAGGAAGACGAAGAGGACGACACAGACAACAGGGACAGAGTGATACTGCAGTATTTCCAGTGACACACAGATAATAATCTACTCCTGCATTGTATTATATCTCTAACTGTAGTGGCTCTCTACTGTCTGACCTTTCACCCCAATGTATGGTAACTTAGTTGTGTATATCACTTCCTATTTCAGTGATCTGATCCCCACGGAGTGCCCTCTGTTTTTTTTCCCCATGGACTACCGCTGTGTGACACTGGTATGTTGTCATCACAATGTAAATAGAAATGTTTTGTTGGTTATATCGAATACATTTGGTTTAAATAAATAGATAGCAGAATCCAGTTGGTTTTTGTGCAATAATTGTGTTTATTGAAGTTTTCAAATAGGTGTATAGTTCAAAAAGGGTGATGGGTGATGGTGGAGGCATGTCCATGGCAGTGTCCAGACTGTCGTTCCTACAGGTCCATTGTCCATATGCCTGTGGAAGGTGGAGCAGGGGCAGTTCAAGGTTGGACAGGGTGAACAAGTGGGACAGTGGGATGACATCCGGGGGTTTCCGTGCATAGCGGGGGTCTTGACATCCTACTCTGTCTTCTTCCTAGATCTCAGGCCTTTCTTGCGGGTGGTTCTTGTTCTGCAGGGGGTGGGGTCCGGGAGGGCCGTTGCTGTTGTGTCGGGGCCTCCTGACCACTAGCGCCGGCGGAGGTGGTGGGCTGTTCTTCCTCCATGCTAGTGGCAGGGGCCCATTGGGGGGCCACATGGTCCCGCAATGTGGTGACAATCTGGTTGAGTGCCACCACGATTGTACCCATTGTGAAACTGATGCTGCGCAGTTCTTCCCGGAACCCCATGTACTGGCCCTCCTGCATGGCCTGGATCTCCTGGAACCTGGCCAGGACCGTCGCCATCGTCTCTTGGGAGTGGTGGTACGCTCCCATGATGGTGGTGAGGGCCTCTTGGACAGTGGGTTCCCTAGGTCTGTCCTCCCTCTGTCGCACAGCAGCCCTCCCAGTTCCTCTTTGTTCCTGGGCCTCTGTCCCCTGGACGGTGTGCCCACTACCAGTGCCCCCAGGTCCCTGTTGTTGTTGGGGTTGTGGGTTACCCTGGGTGCCCTGTACTGGTAGACACACCGCTGCTTGACCTGTCCTGGAGACAGAAGCATGGGCCCGCTGGGTGGGTGCTGTGCTGGTGTTTCCTGAGGGGGGTAGGTCTGCTGTGGCCTGTGGCTGACTGAGGGTAACCGACTGTCCAGAGGTCCCCGATGGTCCGGGCTGGTCATCAGGATCTAGGTCGACAGAGCTGCTGTCATCACTGGGGGCCTGTTCTGGGGGTGGGATGGACAAATCTGGACCCTCCTGGCCGGTGTGTTGGCGTTCGGGCCCTGCAGGGGTAAAATAGTATGGTTATTGATTTTGTGTGTGCCATGGCGTGCGATTTGTGGGTGCCCTTGTTCCCCAGTGCTGGCAGTCCCATGTGGGAGGAGTTGTGAGGGTGGTTTGTGGGGGGGGATGGGTATGTGCAGTGGTCATGCTTAGGTGATGGGTGTCCATGGTTTGTGTTGGCATTCAGGGGTTGGGGTTGGGTTGGGTGGGTTGTGCTGGTGAGACATTAACAGGGAGTATATGTGCTGGGGGGTTAGGGGTGAGGGTGGGGGTGTGGGTTGGCATGCTGGTGGTTGGGGGGGGTGAAGTAGTTGAGATTAGACTTACCAGAGTCCATTCCTCCGCCTACTCCAGTGAGGCCCTCAGGATGCAGGATGTTCAAGACCTCTTGCTCCCATGCTGTGAATTTGGGTGGAGTGGGTGGGGGTCCGCCGCCAGTCTTCTGCACAGCGATGTTGTGTCTTGACACCATCGACCGCACCTTCCCCCGTAGGTCGTTCCAGTGCTTTCAGATGTCTTTCCGATTTCTGGGATGCTGTCCCACAGCGTTGACCCTGTGGACGATCCTTTGCCATAGCTCCGCCTTCCTGGCTATTGTGGTGTGCTGCACCTGTGTGCCGAAGAGCTGGGGCTCTACCCTCATTATTTCCTCCACCATGACCCTGAGTTCTTGGTCCGAGAACCTGGGGTGTCTTTGGGGTGCCATGGGGTGATGTGGATGAGGTGTGGGGTGGTGTTTGTGGTGATGAGTGTGGTGGTGTGTGGTGTTTTGTGCGTAGATGTGGTGTGGGTGATGATGTTGGGTTCCTGTGTGTGTTGTGCTTTGCGTTCCCTGTGCTCTCTCTCTGTGTATTGCGCCTTGTCTCTGAATTTCGATTTGTGGGGGTTTGTGGGTGTGTGTTTTATATGGTGATGGGTGTGTGGGTGTGTTGTTTGTATGTGTATCAGGTGTGTGTATTTCAAATTGTCCAATGTGGCTGTGTTCTGTAAAGGTGTGTGTATTTTGAGCGCGGCGGTGTGTACCGCCAATGGAATACCGCGGTTGAAAGACCGCCGCGTGGATTCGTGGGACGTAATGGCATGGGCGTGTTTGTGTTGGCGTAACGGTGGAGGTTTGGTCATCTCCAGTTTATCGCTGACCGCTGATGAGGCGGGCTTCAGTGGATGTCGGGTTTTTGGCGGTTTGGCAGTTGTGGGTCAGAATGACCGTGGCGGTTTACCGCGGCCGCGGCGGTATGATGGCGGTCTTCTGACCGGCGGTAAGAGCCTTTTACCGCCAGGGTCAGAATGACCCCCTAAGTCCTTCACGTTGTTTTGTCATGAGCGTGATGCATGTTCTTTGTCTGTCTTGGCGCAGGTCCATGGAGGTGTTAACCCCCCAGTAGAATATTTTGAAGCTACTTTGGACCCAGTTGCAGAAACTGTACCATGCTGTTTGCATGCAGTTGCACTGGTTGGACAGAGCCTCACACAGTGTGAAGGCGTTATGATGGGACATCCCCTAACTGTAATGGTCCCTCACTCAGTTAAAGTTTTACTTACCCGAACAAAGACCCAATCCCTGACAGGTGTAGGATTGACGCATTATGAGACAAGTATTTTGGGGTCCCCAAATGTGTAATTGAAAAGATGTGCAGTGCTGAACCCGGAATCCTTGCTTCCCAATGAAAATGTTGAAATTGAAAAGTTGAAAGAGGTTGAGCATGATTGTCTTGAAGTGACTGATTTGTGTACAAAACTGAGACCTGATATTAGAGACATCCAATTGGAAGAAAATGACCAAATTATCTTTGTTGATGGTTCTTGTCTAAGAGACAATACAAGATGACTGAGAGCAGGATATGCAGTGTGCACAATTACTGGTATTCTGGAAGCGTCTTGGCGTGGAGGAGCATATTCTGCACAGGTAGCAGAACTGGTAGCCCTGCCTAGAGCATGGCATGTTTCTGCTGAGCTTAAAGTTACCATCTATACGGATAGCCAGTATGGATTTGGAATAGTCCATGACTGGCCAGTTGTGGTCACTGAAAAGTTTCATGACCTCTTCTGGTTCACCAGTGAGGAATGGTGAGAAAATTAAAGAACTGTTGCATGCTATCCAAATGCCTGAAAATATTGCTGTGGTGAAATGCAGTGCACATCTGAAATCGCAAGATTTTGTGTCAATCGGAAATGGATATGCGGATCAAGTCGCAAGGTTCTGCACATTGAACTCTATATCGTTCAAAGACAAGTGGGACTTGTTACCTGAAGAAGATGAAACATGTCCAAGTTGTGCATTGAAAGTAGTTGACACATTGGAAGAATTGAAAACATTGCAGAATAATGTTGACAGGGAGGAAAAACGTTCATGGAGCAAAATGAAGTGTGTACAGCGACATAATGAGCTGTGGGTTTCAGAAGAGGGTCTATTGGTTTTACCCAATAGTCTGTTATCTCAAATGGCTAGGTATTATCCCTGTATTGAGATAGTCTGTTATCTCAAATGGCTAGGTATTATCATGGTCAAGCACATGTTGCGAAGGCTGCGATGATTAATCTATTGAAGTATAATTGGTTCCATCCAAGGTTTAGACAAGTTGCTGAAGCAGTTTGCCATTGTTGCATGAAATGGGGAAAAAGGGACAGTGGTTAATTTGAGCCACATTTGGAAGAGCAGGAGGTCCATTCAGCAGAATGCAAATGGATTTTACTGAGATGTCTGTGGGTGGAGGTTTGAGATATGTGTTGGTGATTGTCTGCATCTTTAGTCAAGGGATTGAAGTGTACCTGTAGGAAAGTACCATCTTGTCTGGCATGTTACCCCCATATTTCACTGTATATATGTTGTTTTAGTTGTATGTGTCACTGGGACCCTGCCAGCCAGGGACCCAGTGCTCATAAGTGTGCCCTGTATTTGTTACCTGTGTTATGACTAACTGTCTCACTGAGGCTCTGCTATCCAGAACATGCTCTCTCATTTCTTTCCAAATTGTCACTAACAGGCTAGTGACCAATTTCACCAATTTACATTGGCATACTAGAGCACTCTTATAATTCCCTAGTATATGGTACTGAGGTACCCAGGGTATTGGGGTTCCAGGAGATCCCTATGGGCTGCAGCATTTCTTGTGCCACCCATAGGGAGATCTGACAATTCTTACACAGGCCTGCCAGTGCAGCCTGAGTCCACGTTATTTCACAGCCATTTACCACTGCAGTTAAGTAACTTATAAGTCACCTATATGTCTAACCTTTACCTGGTAAAGGTTGGGTGCTAAGTTACTTAGTGTGTGGGCACCCTGGCACTAGCCAAGGTGCTCCCACATTGTTCAGGGCAAATTCCCCGGACTTTGTGAGTGCGGGGACACCATTACACGTGTGCACTATACATATGTCACGACATATGTATAGCGTCACAATGGTAACTCCGAACATGGCCATGTAACATGTCTAAGATCATGGAATTGTCACCCCAATGCCATTCTGGATTGGGGAGACAATTCCATGATCCCCCGAGTCTCTAGCACAGACCCGGGTACTGCCAAACTACCTTTCCCGGGGTTTCACTGCAGCTGCTGCTGCTGCCAACCCCTCAGACAGGTTTCTGCCCTCCTGGGGTCCAGCCAGGCTTGGCCCAGGAAGGCAGAACAAAGGACTTCCTCAGAGAGAGGGTGTTACACCCTCTCCCTTTGGAAAAAGGTGTCAGGGCTGGGGAGAAGTAGCCTCCCCCAGCCTCTGGAAATGCTTTGATGGGCACAGATGGTGCCCATCTCTGCATAAGCCAGTCTACACCGGTTCAGGGATCCCTCAGCCCTGCTCTGGCGCGAAACTGGACAAAGGAAAGGGGAGTGACCACTCCCCTCACCTGCACCTCCCCTGGGAGGTGCCCAGAGCTCCTCAGTGTGTTCCAGACCTCTGCCATCTTGGAAACAGAGGTGCTGCTGGCACACTAGACTGCTCTGAGTGGCCAGTGCCAGCAGGTGACGTCAGAGACTCCTTCTGATAGGCTCCTTCAGGAGTTGCTAGCCTATCCTCTCTCCTAAGTAGCCAAACCTCCTTTTCTGGCTATTTAGGGTCTCTGCTTTGGGGAATTCCTTAGATAACGAATGCAAGAGCTCATCAGAGTTCCTCTGCATCTCTCTCTTCACCTTCTGCCAAGGAATCGACTTCTGACCGCGCTGGAAGCCTGCAAAACTGCAACAAAGTAGCAAAGACGACTACTGCGACCTTGTAACACTGATCCTGCCGCCTTCTTGACTGTTTTCCTGGTGGTGCGTGCTGTGGGGGTAGTCTGCCTCCTCTCTGCACTAGAAGCTCCGAAGAAATATCCCGTGGGTCGACGGAATCTTCCCCCTGCAACCGCAGGCCCCAAAGAACTGCATCACCGGTTCTCTGGGTCTCCTCTCAGCACGACGAGCGAGGTCCCTTGAACTCAGCAACTCTGTCCAAGTGACTCCCACAGTCCAGTGACTCTTCAGTCCAAGTTTGGTGGAGGTAAGTCCTTGCCTCCCCACGCTAGACTGCATTGCTGGGAACCGCGTGTTTTGCAGCTACTCCGGCTCCTGTGCACTCTTCCAGGATTTCCTTTGTGCACAGCCAAGCCTGGGTCCCCGGCACTCAAACCTGCAGTGCACGACCTCCTGAGTTGTCCTCCGGCGTCGTGGGACCCTCCTTTGTGACTTCGGGTGAGCTCCGGTTCACTCCACTTCGTAGTGCCTGTTCCGGCACTTCTGCGGGTGCTGCTTGCTTCTGAGTGGGCTCCTTGTCTTGCTGGACGCCCCCTCTGTCTCCTCACGCAATTGGCGACATCCTGGTCCCTCCTGGGCCACAGCAGCATCCAAAAACCCTAACCGCGACCCTTGCAGCTAGCAAGGCTTGTTTTTCTGCACGGAAACACCTCTGCACGACTCTTCATGATGTGGGACATCCATCCTCCAACGGGGAAGTTTCTAGCCCTTGTCGTTCTTGCAGAATCCACAGCTTCTACCATCCGGTGGCAGCTTCTTTGCACCCACAGCTGGCATTTCCTGGGCATCTGCCCACTCTCGACTTGATCGTGACTTTTGGACTTGGTCCCCTTGTTCCACAGGTACTCTCGTCAGGAAATCCATTGTTGTTGCATTGCTGGTGTTGGTCTTCCTTGCAGAATTCCCCTATCACGACTTCTGTGCTCTTTGGGGAACTTAGGTGCGCTTTGCACCCACTTTTCAGGGTCTCGGGTGGGCTATTTTTCTAATCCTCACTGTTTTCTTTCAGTCCCAGCGACCCTCTACAAGGTCACATAGGTTTGGGGTCCATTCGTGGTTCGCATTCCACTTCTAGAGTATATGGTTTGTGTTGCCCCTATCCCTATGTGCCCCCATTGCATTCTATTGTGACTATACATTGTTTGCACTGTTTTCTATTGCTATTACTGCGTATTTTGGTATTGTGTACATATACCTTGTGTATATTTGCTATCCTCATACTGAGGGTACTCACTGAGATACTTTGGCATATTGTCATAAAAATAAAGTACCTTTATTTTTAGTATATCTGTGTATTGTGTTTTCTTATGATATTGTGCATATGACACTTGTGGTACTGTAGGAGCTTCACTCGTCTCCTAGTTCAGCCTAAGCTGCTCTGCTAAGCTACCTTTTCTATCAGCCTAAGCTCCTAGACACCCCTCTACACTAATAAGGGATACCTGGGCCTGGTGCAAGGTGTAAGTACCCCTTGGTATCCACTACAAGCCAGTCCAGCCTCCTACAGTACCCTACATGAAGAAATGACAGCCTCACAGTAGTAAAATTACTGCTTAGGGAACTGATACCACATTTTGGGATTCCGATCTCTTTAGAATCAGATAGGGGAAGTCACTTCATCAATGAAGTAGTGAAATTACTTTGTGCAGAATTGAACATTGAGCAGAAGTTGCATTGTAGTTATCGCCCTGAAGCATCAGGACTAGTGGAACAGATGAATAGTACCTTGAAATCAAGAATGGCGTAACTGTGTGCGTCCATGAATTTGAAATGGCCTGACGCCCTGCCGTTAGTTCTGATGACAATAAGAAACACAGCTGAGAGGAAGACAGAATTGTCACCATACGAAATCCTCATGGGCAGAGCAATGAGGTAGCCAGCGGTGCCTATGAATGTGCTTGTGAACATTACAGATGAGATGGTGTTGGACTACTGCAAAGGTCTGGCTGTTGTGGTTTGTTCTTTCTCTAAGCAGGTAGAAGCAACCACACTGCCACCGATACAAGATCAAGGACGCACCCTGAGAGCGGGTGACTGGGTGGTGGTCTAGAAACATGTGTGGAACCTCGTTCCTCATTTGAAGCCTCAGTGGAAAGGCACTTTCCAGGTGGTTCTTTCCACTACCACAGCTGTACAGTGTGCTGGAGTTACGAACTGGATTCTCCAATCCACATGAGAAAAATGCCATGTCCTATGGACGATGAAGAGTAGTTGTTGAGAGAATCAAAAAATACCAGACAAGCCTCAGAGCAGGAAAGGGAAGAAAGAGGAACTAAGGCTGGATCTGAGCCGATTGAGGACGGTTCAGTCACTCCTGTGAGAGACAAAGGAGAAGACCTCCAGGATTGTGTCAGTGAGCCAATCTCATTTGAGGCAGCAGAAGAGTATAGTCAGAGGAGGGCTCTCCCAGAAGTAGGCAAATTTGAGAGAGAAACAGAGCAAACACCAGACCCTGAGGGGGAAGGAGTTGAGGTGGATCAAAGCCTATGTGATCTGACTTCTCCTGAACCAGTTGCAGGTCCGTCATGAGAAAATCCTGCAGAGCAAGAAAAAGTTTTGAGTTCAACACTGAAAAAAGCATTGACCACATTGACCACAAGGTCCACTGAAAGGAGATAAGTGACCAGAATCACAGGGAAAGAGAAAGGAAGCAGTTGTTGTGACAACAATCAAGGAAGAAGTAGATACAACTAGAAGGGAAGATCTGAGTGAAGAACTGAATGGAGATCGAAAGTTGAAAAGAAAGGGAATTGCAATTCGAAGGTACACAGGTCTTGAATGGGTATATGCAACCACAAGTGAATGGCAAAGAGATTTTTTGTCTTTTTGTTTTGACCGAGACATTCCAGGTCAATATTTTGCCACTTGAAGGGAAGTAACAAAATGAACTGTTGAGACAAATTTGAGAAAAGTACAAAGAGAAAAGAGACTGTTGAAAGTAACCGGTTAAGACTTTGAAAACCTGATTTGACATGCTGCTAAACCGATTTTTGAGAAAATGATCCTGGAAGTGACGCCTACGTTAACTTTTGGCACTGTTTACGCTCGCAGAAATACCCTGACATGCTTGCTTACACCTTTAGAAAAGAGCTTCTTATTTCACACAGATGACAAAAAAAAGGCATTAAAGGAGAAATTAGAAAAGGGCCTAGAGAAAAGGACTTTTAGTAATGATTATGCTTATAGTGCAATAAAAACACAAGGGAAATTAGCGTTAGATGCACAACACGCAGGGAAGCTTTGTTTATATAGGCCTAAATCTAGCACCAACACTTTATTTGTGGGGACGAGTGAATGTAGACGTGTTTTTGTTTCAGATTAAATGGACATTTATATTGAGTGGACAGGACCCAGCGATTCCTGACATATATTTAATCTGTGGACTTAATGCTTATGACCGTCTTCCAAGAGAATGGTATGGCACATGTTATTTGGGGATAGTTTTCCCAAAGATTTTTCAATTTGACGACTTAAAGAAATTACCGAAATTGACTGAATTACATCACACTAGGGAAAGGAGAGTGTCTCCTGCTCGAATAGTGGGAGATATATTTGGAGCAATGATTCCTTCTCTAGGAGTTGTTCTGAATTCGATAAAGATTCGAAAGTTGTCTACTATTGTGGATAACATGCTGACAAAGTTTTCAGGAGCCATGATCCTGATAGATACAGAATTGGCCGTGGAAGGAGCTATGACTCTTCAGAACCGCCTTGCATTAGACATTTTTTTAGCAAAGGATGGCGGAGTTTGTAAAATGCTTAATTAAAAGTATTGCTGTTCAGTCATTCCTGATAATAGTAAAGAAATTAGAAGCTTACTTACTAATCTGACTAATGAGATTTGAAAGCATTGAAAGAACCAGGTGTTTGGGAGAAAGTTGGCAAAGGATTTGCTTTAAAGGGAAATTCACTCAGCAACATTGGGAAAGGTATATTATTAAAAATGATACAAGAATATTGATTAATGTGATTTGCATAATTGGAGCATGGGGAGTATGTAAATAGTGTAAAATGATTAAATTGAAGAAAATGGAAAATTATCAGAGGAGGGAAGAAATGTTTATGGAAAATTCAAAAAGGGAACAAAGATTTGAGGGGTTATAAATGACAGAATTTTTTGTGATGCAAAAATGTGTGTGGGAAGGTTGGGTGTGATGACACATTTAGTCACCAGAGGAGAGACTGTTAACACAGAAGTTATTAATGAAATTATTAATGAACATTCATGTATTTTGACTGTTGGATTTGCATAGAAAATGTATTAACTTAGAGAAAATGTATGCACACATTTGAAGGTGCGTCCACCAGAGTGGCCGTAATTGTTCACAGAGTGTATTTCTAAATGGCTTATTAATATGAAATTTTTAGCTTATGTTTGATTAATGTAGTAATATGTCATATGTAGTAATGTGCATTATGTCTTAGCTTTATTAATTGTAAGCCTTAACTTAGAGAGGTCTTGGCCTAGTTACACGGCCTCATGTCAAGCTGCATTTCTTAGGCGTTTCATAAAATGGATGCTTAAAGAATTAAATTGTGATTTTCCACTGTACTGTCCATGTGCTCATAGCTTAAGTTCTTTCTCATGAGAGACTGCTGGCTAGAAGATGATGTACTTGCTAGTGCAACAATGTTTAATATAATGTATGTGAGACTGACTTTCCCAGAAGAAGACAATTAATTCACAGACTTAAGTATAAGCTGGAACAATATTGATTACTGACGAGCCGAATGACGAGAATAGGAGATGAGAAGCCAATCATCGACATGTGAACCATGTACTAGTAGAAATTGTAGATTTGAGGTTTTGGTTTCATTGGACAAAGTGTAAACATGTGATTCCCTGACCAATGAGAGTGTGGTAAGTAGTTTTAGAAAATCTGACTTTGCCAGACTACACAGAAAGGAGATACCCCATTCTCCCCATTCTTCATGAGAGTTTAGCTATATTCTTTTGAACTGCTTAGAGAGACTTTGCTTTTTCCGAACTTTGATGCTGAATCCTGATTTCTCGCTGACCAGACTGATATCCTGATGACGAAGACTATTTTAGCTTGCCAATGGCAATTGAGGAGAGGTATACCGTCACTGATAATGTTTGCTATGTCTATTAGCTTTTGTTTCTAGGTACCAACCGCTATCTTGATAGAGCCATAATTGGATGTGTTTCCAAATTTATGTGAGTAAATCATTTTGCATGAAGCCTAAACTTGCTATTCTAATCTGGTGTTAGTCAGGGTTCTCACTGATGAAACTCACTACATGTATTAACAGTTGATGTCTTTTTTTTGCTGAAATCTAAATGTATGTAATATCTTTTTTGCAGTTATTTTAGCTGTTAATTTGCACTGTAACCTTTGAATGTGTAATAGCTCAAAGCCTTGTTTGGATTGCGATTCTGTCGCCGGTTCGGACAGCCACCACCAGCCCCCGAGACCCAGCCGACTGCATAAAGAACATTCTGCTGGGCCGGGACATTGCAGACGGTTCAACATGGAGCTGCCATCAATGCCGCAGATCACTGCCTGTAAAT
This sequence comes from Pleurodeles waltl, assembly GCF_031143425.1. Taxonomy (NCBI): domain Eukaryota; kingdom Metazoa; phylum Chordata; class Amphibia; order Caudata; family Salamandridae; genus Pleurodeles; species Pleurodeles waltl. The sequence goes on along the minus strand of NC_090446.1, from coordinate 991,405,763 downwards.
CTGACAGTGACATGCACGACGGGGCACTGCACGGGGCCCCTGCACTGGCAGTGCAGCCCCCCCCCATGGGGCCCCAGAGTACCCCTCCTGCAAGCCTTTCACTGGTGGGGGAACCCACCAGTGAACGGCTTGGAGAAACAGGGTACATTATCCGGAGCAGTGCTGCCCTGTCAGATAATGTAATCCACCATTGTTAGGCTGCCTGTCGGCGGTAGCCTGGTGGGGGCGGAGGGCTGCAACAGGTGGCCCTCCCTGTGTTAATAATATGGCGATTCAGACCGCCATGCCGGTGGCGGTCTTTTCGGCCGCCGCCGCCGCCATGGCGGTCTGAACCGCCAAGGTCATAATGAGGGCCTAAGTTATGTAACATTAGCATTGTTAATATAGGGAAATACATTTTCTAACTTTTACATAAAGGTGTGGTCATTGATGACTGCAAGTTCATGGGGTGTGACAATTACTGTCTCCAATTGACTACTAAGGGTATTGAGTGTTCTTGGTTATTGATCTGTGCATGTACTGGATATATGGTGGCAAAACCTTGAAGCGAGTCAAAAGGATCATCAGCCTATTTGTGTCTGCCTTGTAAGATTACTTAATAAGGTCTGGGGTGCTCACAGAAACAATATGGCAGCAAATAGTAGACAAAGTCAACAACGTGGCAGAGGTGAACAGGACTGTCACTGACTGCAAGAAGTGCTTACACGACTGAAAGTGCCAGACTAAGGAGAAACTGGCCAAGAACCGAAAGGCAGCACGGCTGGCTGGAGGTGGAAGTCCTGCACCACAGGAGGATCTTGATGAGCTGGAGTAGATGGTTGCAGCAGTCATCCCAGAGGAGCTTGTCACTGGAATCGCAGTACAGGACAACGCAGACTACCAAGAACCACCACAAATGCAGGGTAAGTTGCAGGGGGAAATATCTCTAATTCCACAAATGGTAGAAGCGGGAGGCACATAGGACACACTCGAGGCATGCTAAAGGTTTGCATCAGGGCACATAGGCCCTGAATCAAGATGCACCATTTCCACCCAAGCCACAAATGTACTGTGGCTATGGTTGTGCCATGCACTCCAACATATACACAGCATCAGCATAGGCCACTTACTAATGCTATACTCAACCAGGTAAATATGCAGTACTTTGCCTGGAAGGGACGTGCAAATAGTGTGGCTGTAGCTGTGCCATGACAACACCAATTGCATATTGTCAAAGCCCCTGTACCAACACAACGCAGACATCAGAGACTAGGACGGAAGTCAATACCACCCCAGGGGTGGTGTCAGGGTGGTGTCTCTGCATCTTGCAGCATACATTGAAATGCCACCTTAGCAAAAATAGTTTGTACATGTGCAGGAAGGGACACCTCCCTGCATATCAACAAAGCATCCCCTCAAGGCAGACATCCCTTCATCATGCTGCAACAATGCCTGTGTTGGTGCAGGGAGAAAAAATCTACGCAGGGGGAATTGCAGGACTGTGTCATATTCAAGCAAAACTTGTCAAATCGCGGTGTATCCAAACTACTGCAGTGTACTGCAACACATATTGCAGCTGCCCTGAGCCGTGCCACACGAGAAAAATCTGTCCTAAAGCTTGCAATATGTGGACCACAGTCCATACAGGGTGAACCCACAACAACTCAGAGACAGCCATATGCACCATATGGGAATGGTCACAAAATAAAACACATACAACACATGGAACATGTCTGTGAACATCATGTGTGCAGCTATACAAGTAGCTGCAATCTCACCAACTGACAAGATAGAGGCCCAGATCAAACAGAAAATTATGGTGCATGCCCCAAATTAGGCAGCATCATACACCGTCATTTTCAAAACGCAGGGATGCGCCATATTCATAAGAATTATGCACACCCCTGTGTACCCCCCTGCACAAGCGGTAAATTAGCTGTTGTGCTCCAATGCAGCCACCCTTGCCGTAGGGCAAGGATAGCTGCGTTGAGAGGCAGATTATTTTTGTGCAGGAAGGAACACCTTCCTGCACAACAATAAACTTAAATGGTGATTGCCCTTTCTATGTGTGCTGCAGAATGCAGCACACATACAAAAAGCAAAACGTCTAGTAGAAATTTAAGCATTACTCATAGTTTTGCTATGCTAACTCCACCCCTGGGCTGGCATTCGATTTTGGAACAGGCTCCAGTTTATACAAATTTGTAAATCTGAGACAATGTCAAAACACAGTGGGTGATGCTGTGGCATGCACACAACAATACCCATTGCACACATCATCTAAGCAAAGTGATGCGTATGAAGGGGCCATATATACAAGGTGGCTTTAAGACACAAAAAGTGGTTCTATGCCACCTTGTAAATATGGTGCAGGGCATTGCGCCACCGGAGCCTCACCAAAAGCGACACTCAGGTGGCGCTCAGGGCACTTAAATATGCCCCAAAATACCTTGTGAGCTTGACCCATGTGTGATGCACAATGCAACACATGAGTACAACTACAACCTTGGGTCAATAACATGTCACTGAGCCTCCAGTGGGAAATAAATGATGTGCTGTGTCAACAACCGAAACAGTCTAAGATTGACCTCATACTATCTCATTGCAGTGGATTGTGGCTTACCTCCTGCCGAGCTGCCTATCCTGGATTTTACAGATGACATAGATGATTAGCTGCCAACCATCAATTAAAAGACTCTCCAGGATGTCCTAGGATCCCTCCAGACACCATTTCCAGTTGCAGGGAGGACACACAGCTTTGCGAGGTCTCCACATGAACCACCCAGCTACCAACACACAACACCAGCCAGTACTCACATAACCTTGGACTCCAAGGACCCAGAAAACACCTTTCATAGGACAGTGGAGTCCAGCAGGAGAATGCCAAGCAGGTGTAGGTGGGGATGGAGAACATGGCAGGCAGCCTAGAGGGAGTGTGGACATGCCTCAGTCTAATAAGGACAACTCAGCTGCCATCAGAGGGACCCACTCCCCGCTACGTGGACTCCAGCAGTCATGGCTGATATAGCTGCTGTCATGAGGCAGAGGCTACAACAATTGCCCTCCCAAACTGTCAGCAGCATAACAGACAACAGGCTGGGGGCTATGCAAAATACTCTGGAGTCCACACAGTGGATGTGGCCTCCCTCAGGGAAAACATGGCTGCCTACCAACGTGATGTTGCTGTGGTGTTGAAAAATCACCAGTTGCTGAAGTGATGCCTTATGTGTTCCCACAAATGGCAGCTGCCAGGACCTTTGACTCCACATCTCTATCCCCTGAAGTGTGTGTGGCCCCTTTTACCTCTACAGCAGCACCAGCCATGGCAGAGAAGGCACCACACACATCAGAGGATGAAGAAAAAGCACCCAGTTGCACCAGTCTGTGCCACAAGGACAGTTTTTCCTTAGTTCTAGACTTAGGGCCTCATTATGACCCTGGCGGTAGAGAACCGCCAGGGCCAACGGGGGCGGGAGCACCGCCGACAGGCCGGCGGTGCTCCCTTGGGCATTCTGACCGCGGCGCTTTGGCCGCGGTCAGAACGGGAAAACCGGCGGTCTCCACTGCCCCTAAGAATCCTCCAAGGCGGCACAGCTCGCTGCGCCGCCGAGGGGATTCTGACAATCCTTACCGCCATCCTGTTCCTGGCGGCTCGCCCGCCAGGAACAGGATGGCGGTAAGGATTGTCGTGGGGCCCCTGGGGGCCCCTGCAGTGCCCATGCTGCAGGGGCCCCCATAAGAGGGCCCCGCTAGTATTTCACTGTCTGTGTAGCAGACAGTGAAATACGCGACGGGTGCAGTAGCACCCGTCGCACCTTCCCACTCCGCCGGCTCGATTACGAGCCGGCATCCTCGTGGGAAGGGAGTTTTTCCCTGGGCTGGCGGGCGGTCTTTTGGAGACCGCCCGCCAGCCCAGGGAAAAACTCATAATACCCTCCGCGGTCTTCTGACCGCGGAGCGGTATTATGGAGGGCGGCATCCTGGCGGGCGGCCTCCGCCGCCCGCCAGGGTCATAATGAGGCCCTTAATACCTTGCCAGTGTTGTGACAGTAGGAAATGTGCCTTCTTCACCCAACCACTGTTGACATGTCTGCTATGTACTGTCATTATATTTTTCTTACCAACTGGTAATTTGTTTTATAAGTCTTCACTAATGCACACTACTCCTCCCCATGTCTCATGATATGTCCCTAAAGCCTGGACTCTGATTGTACTACTATGGCTAAATTTCAATCATGGGGTCTGTGAACTGGACATGGTATAGAATTCATGAATACACTTGCACCTGTAAATAAAGCACATTGTATACATGTAGCATTTCAGTGTTTACTGTGATCTATCTATTCAGCTAAATGATTGCATTGTGTGAATCCATGTCAATGAGTATAGTACACAAGTGCATGATTGTCAAAACCAAGTCAGTGGTAATTTACCCAGATAGGCGTACCACTACAACTTATTTGTGAGGTACAGAAGAAGCTAACCTTATCAATGATGGGCACCTGTCAGTGTTGCAGGATACAGTTCCAATTTTGCCTGTTGTCAGATGTGCCACACTTGCCAATAATGAAACTGCAGGACCCCACCAATGACAGTTGAATTTCCATACTTACCTGTCCAAGATAAAGCATACATACACATTGTGAATGGCTGGAACAGTGGATGGCAAATGTATGGACTAGTTGACGTTATTTAGCAGACAATCTGACTGCTCCTTAGTCATAGGGGATGCACATGGTAATCCTTGAAAATCAAAACAGTAAGCATACCCTAAGCCAACACTCCAACTTGGCCAGTGCACCCATGGGAACCCCCTGACAATCAACTTACAAACAAAATGAGTCTACTAGAAGCTGGATTTATTGTAAAATATCTAACAATCATATACCTATGACGACTAACCTAAAAACTACCCTATAATGAACAAACCTATACTAACGTAACCTAACTAACAACTACACCTATATAAATTATTCTAAACTTATCTTACACATGTAACACCACACTCTAAACATTGTCCCCCTACCCCCTTAAGAGACAAGATACAAGTAGGACAGCATAAACTACGACTACACTTGTACTAACCTAACCTATGGCCTAAACAAATATATATATTTTTTGTATTTTTTTAAATATTTTTTTATTCACAAATACCCCAACACGACCCCTACCCAATTCCCCACCAATTTACAAATGTAGAAACTCACACCAACTATACTTATACTAACCTGTGCCTAACCTACACTAGCCTAATACTACCCATCCAAAACCCAATCTAAAACTATGTACAACTGTAAAAGGGAGGGGAAGGAACTGGGAGGCTGTTGAACAAGCACATTTCATTTCTTCATTTTTTTCTTGATGTACTTCAACATCTTCCTGTTGTCAGCACTCTCCTCCTCTAATTTGCCCAGTCTGACTATTATCTTGTCCATGTCCTGTTTCATTTCGATTTCAAATTGGCTGCTTCCGACTTCAGCAGGTGGCTGAACAGGTGCCTGGCTCCTAACCAGAACACCTGACGTGGAGGGGCTTGAACCTGCAGAGGCCCCCTGCACCCCCTGTTTCCCAACACTGTCCTTTTTTTGCTGCAGCTGCTGTGGTGGTCCCCCATGTGCAAACGCACGCCATTCTCCAGTCGCCATTTCCTTGCGGAACCTCCTTCCCATCCTGTGGTATCCAGCATCCACCTCCATAATGTACCGGTAGCCTTCTGCCCTTTTGTGGAATGTGTGCCTTTGGTCAGGTGTCATATTAGCAGTTGGGAATTGAGGAGAATCAAGCATCAGATTCAGCATTTGGTGGAGGCTGAACAGACATATAGGGGGTCATTCTGACCTTGGTGGTAAAAGGCCCATACCGCCGGTCAGAACTCCGCCATACTACCGCCGCGGCCGCGGTAAACCGCCACGGTCATTCTGACCACCAACTGTGAATCCGCCAAAAACCCGACATCCAAGGAAGGCCGCCTCATCAGCGGGCCGCGGAAAACTGGAGATGACCAAACCTCCACCGCCACGCCAACACAAACACGCCCATGCCATTCTGACCCACCAATCCACGCGGCGGTCTTTCAACCGCGGTATTCCATTGGCGGTACACACAGCTGCGCTCAAAATACACACACACATACAAAACACTGCCACACTGGGCAATTTGAAATACACACACCTGACACACATACCAACAACACTCCCACACATCCATACAACTATAAAACACACACCCACATCACCCACAAACCCCTACGACCGAAGATCAGAGACGAAGGAGAGAGAGACACATCACAGAATAGAGAGCTACATCACACAGAGGCACACTACACCATCACACACACCACATAGAAGCACAAAGCACCACACACCAACACACTCATCACCATATACACCACCCCACACCTCATCCACACCACCCCATGGCACCCCAAAGGCACCCACGCTTTTCGGACCAAGAACTCCGGGTCATGGTGGAGGAAATCATAAGAGTTGAACCCCAGCTCTTCGGCTCACAGGTGCAGCACACCACTATAGCCAGGAAGGCGGAGCTATGGCAGCGGATCGTGGACAGGGTCAACGCGGTGGGACAGCATCCCAGAAATCGAGACGACATCCGCAAACGCTGGAACGACTTAAGGGGAAAGGTGCGCTCGATGGTCTCGCGACACAACATCGCAGTGCAGAAGACTGGCGGGGGACCCCCACCCACTCCACCCGAATTCACAGCATGGGAGCAAGAGGTACTAAACATCCTGCATCCTGATGGCCTCGCTGGAGTACACGGAGGAATGGACTCTGGTAAGTACAATCTCAACTACTTCACCCCCCCCAGCATGCTAACCCCCACCACCACCCTCACCCCCAACCCCCCATCACACATCCTCCCTGAGAATGTCTCTCCAGCACAACCCACCCAACACCAACCCCTGCATGCCACCACAAACTATGGACACCCATCACCCAAGCATGACCACTGCACATACCCCCCCCCCCCAAAACACCCCCACAACACCTCCCCCAAGGGAATGGCAGCGCTGGGGGACAAGGGCACCAATCAATGGCACGCAATAGCACACACAGAAACAATAACCATACTCTCTTACCCCATGCAGGACCCGAACGCCAACACACCGGCCAGGAGGGTCCAGAAATGTCCATCCCCCCGCCGGAAGAGGCCCCCAGTGATGACAGCAGCTCTGTCGACCTGGAACCTGATGACCAGCCCAGAACATCGGGGACCTCTGGACAGTCGGTTCCCCACACACAGGCCACAGCAGACCCAACCCCCTCTGGGACCAACAGCACAGCTCCCACCCAGCGGGCCCATGCCTCTGTCTCTAGGACAGGTCAATCAGCGGTGTGTCTGCCACTACAGGGCACCCAGGGTAACCCACCACCCCAACAACAACAGGGACCTGGGGGCAGTGGTAGTGGGCACACCGTCCAGGGGACAGAGGCCCAGGGAAACAGGGCAACTCGGAGGGCTGCTGTGCGACAGGGGGGGGAGGAGAGGCCCAGGGAACCCACTCTCCAAGAGGCCCTCACCACCATCATGGCAGCCTACCACCACTCCCAAGAGACGATGGCGACAGTACTGGCCAGGTTCCAGGAGATCCAGGCACAGCAGGAGGAACGCTACATGGGGTTCAGCAATCAACTCACCAACATCTCTACCGCTATGGGGAGCATAGTCCAGGCCCTCAACCGGATAGAAGACACGTTGCGGGACCATGTGGCACCACACAGGGCCCCTGTCACTAGCCAGGAACAGCCTACCACCTCCGCTGGCGCTAGTGGACAGGAGGCCCCACCACAACGACAGGCCACCAGAACCCCACCTCCTGCTGAAGAACAACCACCCCGCAAGAGGAGCCTGAGATCAAAAAAATCGACAGAGTAGGATGTCAAGACCCCCGCCAGCATGAGACACCCCCTGAAGTCATCCCACTGTCCCACATTGCCACCCTGTCCAACCTTGAACTGCCCCTGCTCCATCCTTCCACAGGCATATGGACAATGCACCTGTGAGACTGAGAACTGGACTCTGCCATGGCCATTACTCCACCCCCACCCATCACCGTGTTTATATCATGTACCATTATCTAGCACAAAAAATAAATCACTCAATACACTGAAATCAAACAGGAGTCAGGCTGTATTATTTACAAATGTATAACACATTACCGATCAATTATGTTCTGTTAACTTTGTGCTGAACACATACCGAGATCAATAAGCATTAGTCCATGGGCTAACCAAGCAGTAGTCACAGAGTGGGTCATACAGCACTGAAAAGGGAAGGGAAAATCAAACATCAGTTTAAAAGAACTGGGGGGTCATAGACAAAGTTGAGAAGCAGGAGGCTTGCAGGAAAAGTAAAATGGCGTGGGTGATTCTTACCTGTGTGCTACTGAAAATACTGTTGGATAACTCTGTCCCTGTTGTCTGTGTCGTCCTCTGAGTCTTCCTCCTCTTCACTCTCCACAGGCTCCACAGCTGCTTCAACACCACCATCTGGACCATCCTCCTGCAGGAAAGGCACCTGACGTCGCAATGCCAGATTGTGAAGCATACAGCAGGCCACGATGATCTGGCACACCTTCTTTGGTGAGTACATCAGGGATCCCCCTGTCATATGCAGGCACCTAAATCTGGCCTTCAGGAGCCCAAAGGTCCTTTCTATGATCCTCCTAGTTCGCCCATGGGCCTCATTGTACCGTTCCTCAGCCCTGGTCCGGGGATTCCTCACTGGGGTCAATAGCCAAGGCAGGTTGGGGTAACCAGAGTCACCTATTAGCCACACACGGTGTCTCTGTAGCTGTTCCATCACATAAGGGATGCTGCTATTACGCATCACATACGCGTCATGCACTGACCCAGGGAACATGGCATTCACATGGGAGATGTACTGGTCAGCCAAACAGACCACCTGGACGTTCATAGAATGGTAACTTTTCCTGTTTCTGTACACCTGCTCATCGTCTTTTGGGGGGACTAAGGCTACATGGGTCCCATCAATGGCACCAATGATGTTGGGAATATGTCCAAGGGCATAAAAATCACCCTTCACAGTGGCCAAATCAACCTCCTCAGGGAATATAATGTAACTCCGCATGTGTTTCGTCAGGGCAGACAACACTCTAGACAAAACTTTGGAAAACATAGGCTGAGACATTCCAGATGACATGGCCACTGTTGTCTGGAATGAGCCACTTGCAAGAAAATGGAGGACTGACAGAACCTGCACCAGAGGGGGAATTCCTGTGGGTTGGCGGATGGGGGACATCAGGGCTGGCTCCAGCTGGGCACACAGTTCATGGATAGTGGCACGGTCAAGTCGGTATCGTAGTATGATGTGGCGTTCTTCCATTGTCGACAGGTCCACCAGCGGTCGGTACACGCGAGGATTCATCCTTCTCCTCGCAAGTCCCAGCGGACGGTGCCTAGGAATGACAACATGGAGCACAGAGTCAAGCCAATCACTGGTACGTCCACCACAGCTTGCATAGCACACGGTTATCTATGTTTTGAAAGGCGTGTATGTGTGGCAATGCAAGGCCTAGGCCTGTGTGTCGCAGTAGAAATTATGCCATGTGGGCCCTTGAAATGGTGGCTGCCTGACCTGTGAAGTGGGACAATGGGATGTGAGGTCAATGCGCTGGCGGAGCACACTGTGGCGGTAGGCGGTCGAAGACCGCTACACGGAGCCGCATTGGTTAACATTGAAGCCTATGGGTTTCAGGAGCCAATGACGAGGTGCGCCAGCGGTAGCGGTACGCACCGCCGCGGTACGCACCGCCGCGGGCGTGACCGCCATTTTCTATCTGCCTAATCACTCGAGACCTGATCATCCACAGGAGAGGACCTATACTGCAAGTGCTGCTGTGACCTCGGTCTGGAAGTGACAATGGCTGCTGCGACTGGGGAAAGGGCCCCTGCCTTCACGTCTGAAGAGTTGGAGAAGCTCGTGGATGGGGTCCTCCCCCAGTATGCGTTACTCTACGGTCCTCCAGACCAACAGGTAAGTACACTGGGTGCACATGGAATGGGCAATGCCTGTGTGGAGTGGGGTGGATGTAAGTTGGTGGGGTGGGGGGCGAATGAGGAGTGCAACGCACGACAGATGAGAGCATGTGCCATATGGCAAGGTTGGGGAGGGGGGGCCAATCACATCTAACATGCAGTAAGTTGATGAATGTTTCCTTCCCACCCTGTACATGTCACATAGGTCAGCGCCCATCAGAAAGTCGAGATTTGGTGTGCCATCGCCAAGGAAGTCCGGGCCCTGGGGGTCCACGTCAGACGGGGAACCCACTGCTGCAAGAGGTGGGAGGACATCCGCCGCGGAACCAGGAAGACCGCTGAGTCACTGCTGGGGATGGCCTCCCAACCTAGGAGGGGTGCCAGTCGTACCCTGACCCCCTGATGTCCCGGATCCTGGCGGTGGCCTACCCTGATTTGGATGGGCGCTTGAGAGCATCACAGCAGACATAAGGGGGTGAGTATCAGCACATTCTGCTATCTTTCTGCGCAGTGGAGGCGTCTGGGTGGGGGAGGAGGGTTGTGGGTGACATTAGGCCAGGGCGCTTTCTGTAGTGTAGTCCTCTCCCTTAGGCATGGCCCTGTGCTCCCGGCCCCCACCTCTGTAGGGTGACAAGTACAGCTATTGATGGTCCAGCCTCACACATCTGCGCGTTTGTCCTCTCTTGACCTGTTGTCTTAGTCAGAAGTACTGAGTAGTGTACCCCGAAAGCGCGGCTTAGTGCATGAGGCTCCTGTGTCTGTCCTCTCCGCCAATGGTGTTGACATTGCATGCACTCAACCTGGTCTTCTTTTTTCTCCCCCCACCCTTCTTCTTCATCTTCTTGTGCATGTGTGCATTAGCATCATCAGGCGGAGGAGATTTGGCATCGGAGCACGAGGGAGCTGCAAGTCACAAGGCCCCGGTGGGCCCAGGAACAGACACCGAGGGCACCAGTGATCCGGAGGGCGAGGGGAGCACCACAACGGGGACTGGTGGTGAGAGCAGCGACACAGACACGTCCTCGGATGGGTGCTCCCTAGCGGTGGCGGAAACATCCGGGACCCCCGCCTCTACAGGTACAGCCGCCACCCAGCGCACCAGCCCCGCCCTCCCTGCAGCCCCTCAGCCTACGCTCCGTGCCCGCTCGCCCAGGAAGGCGGGCGTCTCCTTCGCCCCAGGCACCTCAGCCCCTGCCCCTGTCACCCCTGCTGCCCTCAGTGCGGAGCTCATTGACCTTGTGAGGATGCTCATTGTTGGGCAGACTACCCTTTTGAATGCCATCCAGGGGGTAGAAAGGGAGGTGCATCGGAGCAATGCCTACCTGGAGGGCATTCATTCGGGTCAGGCTGCCCATCAACGATCGTTCACTGCTCTGGCCTCAGCACTGACGGCAGCCATTGTCCCTGTTTCCAGCCTCCCTCTTCTGACTGCCTCCAGCCTGTCTCTGTCTCCTGTTCCTCAGCCTATCCCATCCACACCATCTGACCAGCCTGCACACACCTCAACACCCAAGGGCAGCTCATCCAGACACAAGCACCACAGATCCCACAAACACTCACCCAAGCAACACCCAGATGCAGACATTCCAACAGTCACTGCCACCCCTGTATCCCCCTTCTCCTCGTCTCCCTCCTCCCTCCCTGTGACGTCTACACTCACACCTGCATGCACACCAACATCAGCCAGTGCTTCCATCACCACCACACCCTCCTGTACAGTCCGCACGCGTGCAGTCACCACCCCCACTGCCATTTACACGTCCCCTGTGTCCTCTCCCACTGTGTCTGTCACCCCCTCTTCCAAGACACACAAACGCAGGCAGCCACCCACCCAACAGACATCCACCTCACGACAGCCTACAGCACCAGCACCTTCACCCAATGACAGCACACCTGACTCTCCTACAACCACATCCTCTTCCTCCACTCCCATCACCACTTCTCCTACCCTTTACCTTGGCCCTAAAAAACTTTTCCTGGCTAATCTTGACCTCTTTCCCTCCGATGACCTACCCCCTCCATCTGCAAAGAGTCCCAAGAGCACCACAGCCACCACCAGCCCAGCTTCGGGTGTCACTGTTGTGCATGGGTTCTGGAGTCCACCCTTTGCCAGCAGTGACACCTCAATCAGCAGCAAGGACACATCCAGCCCCCCCCCCCGGCAAGAGGACCAGGAAACACAAGGGCCGCCGTGCGAGGACTGACACGGCTGCCCCCAAGGAGCAAACTTCGCCCACTTCACCAGCCACATCATCTAGGGGAGGCAAGGGCCCGAGAGCCCCATCTAAGGAGCGTAAGGGCAGCAGGGCGGAGAAGTCAGGCGGCAGGAGCGCGGAGCAGGTGGGCCCCACATGCCACATCCCAGCTGGAAAGGAGGACACCAAAGGGCCCAGGACTCCGTCCCCGAAGGGTCCAGAAGCACCACGGTCGGAGGGCGACTGAGCAGGGAGTCCAGGCCAGGTCTGGCTCCCTTGACCTACTGGATGTGCACCGCTGAACAGGGCCCGCCGTGAAGATAGGCACCGCTGAACAGGGCCCCGCTGTGCAGAAGAGCACCGCTGAACAGGGCCCGCCGTGGAGAAGAGCACCGCTGAACAGGGCCCGCCGTGGAGAAGAGCACCGCTGAACAGGGCCCCGCCGTGCAGAAGAGCACCGCTCCGCTGGGCCCCGCCGTCTCAAGCACCGCTCCGCTGGGCCCCGCCGTCTCAAGCACCGCTCCGCTGGGCCCTTCCTCTCAAGCACCGCTCCGCTGGGCCCCGCCGTCTCAAGCACCGCTCCGCTGGGCCCCGCCGTCTCAAGCACCGCTCCGCTGGGCCCCGCTGTCTCAAGCACCGCTCCGCTGGGCCCTTCCTCTCAAGCACCGCTCCGCTGGGCCCTTCCTGTCAAGCACCGCTCCGCTGGGCCCCGCCGTCTCAAGCACCGCTCCGCTGGGCCCTTCCTCTCAAGCACCGCTCCGCTGGGCCCCGCCGTCTCAAGCACCGCTCCGCTGGGCCCTTCCTCTCAAGCACCGCTCCGCTGGACCCTTCCTCTCAAGCACCGCTCCGCTGGGCCCCGCCGTCTCAAGCACCGCTCCGCTGGGCCCTTCCTCTCAAGCACCGCTCCGCTGGGCCCTTCCTCTCAAGCACCGCTCCGCTGGGCCCAGCCGTCTCAAGCACCGCTGCGCTGGGCCCCGCCGTCTCAAGCACCGCTCCGCTGGGCCCCGCCATCTCAAGCACCGCTCCGCTGGGCCCTTCCTCTCAAGCACCGCTCCGCTGGGCCCTTCCTCTCAAGCACCGCTCCGCTGGGCCCCGCCGTCTCAAGCACCGCTCCGCTGGGCCCCGCCGTCTCAAGCACCGCTCCGCTGGGCCCCGCCGTCTCAAGCACCGCTCCGCTGGGCCCTTCCTCTCAAGCACCGCTCCGCTGGGCCCTTCCTGTCAAGCACCGCTCCGCTGGGCCCCGCCGTCTCAAGCACCGCTCCGCTGGGCCCTTCCTCTCAAGCACCGCTCCGCTGGGCCCCGCCGTCTCAAGCACCGCTCCGCTGGGCCCTTCCTCTCAAGCACCGCTCCGCTGGGCCCTTCCTCTCAAGCACCGCTCCGCTGGGCCCCGCCGTCTCAAGCACCGCTCCGCTGGGCCCTTCCTCTCAAGCACCGCTCCGCTGGGCCCTTCCTCTCAAGCACCGCTCCGCTGGGCCCAGCCGTCTCAAGCACCGCTCCGCTGGGCCCCGCCGTCTCAAGCACCGCTCCGCTGGGCCCTTCCTCTCAAGCACTGTTTATGGTTCACTGAGCCCACCATGCCTCCTCCTTGAGCAGTGGACACTGTCATCCACCAGATGGACTGTGGCTTTGCACTCCCCAGGATGGTGAAGTGGGCAAGCCACCCACTGTAGAGACTTGAGAGACTGTGGCTTTGCACTCCCCAGGATGGTGAAGTGGGCAACCCACCCACTGTAGAGACTTGAGAGACTGTTGCTTTGCACTCCCCAGGATGGTGAAGTGGGCAACCCACCCACTGTAGAGACTTGAGAGACTGTGGCTTTGCACTCCCCAGGATGAAGCAGTGGGCAACCCACCCACTGTAGGGACTTGAGAGACTGTGGCTTTGCACTCCCCAGGATACATCAATGGGCATGGTGGCCCCTTCGTGGATCTGGCGTCGTGGACTCATGTGGCTGTGGTGCCTCCCCCTTCCCTTCCCCCTGAGGTGCCTGTAATTTTTTCATCAGATGCCCCTGCAGTGTTCTCTCCAAAGGACTCAGGTCTCCTGTGTGGGCTTTGCCCTTGTGTCGCTACACTGTAGCCCACGGACTGTTCCATTTAACTTTCATGTACAGGACTAATTGCCTCGGTTCTCCATGGCAGTGTACATAGTATCATTTTGTTATGGATATTTTGCATAGTTGATCGCTCCATATCAGAGTCTATTTTTTATTTAAAAAAATTGTCCCAATTTATTTCTGTCTTTGCATTCTTAAGGGGGGTTTGGGTGGTGTCACTGTGCATTGTTGCTCTGCATTAGTGTGTACATAGTTTGGGGGGGGGTCGCATATGTGTGTGCCGTAAGTTTCCCTCCTCCCCCCTCCTGTGTGTCGTAGGTGCAGTACTCACCGTTGTCGTCTGCGCCGGAGTTCGTACTCGTGGTAGATGAGAAGGTAGACGAGAGCAGGTAGGATGTTTAATTCGGGTTCCATGCTGTCCTCCTTCCTCGTGGAGTGTGTTTTGGTGCGCGTTTTCCCGTTCGTAGTCTGTTTCCGCCGTGTTTTTATCGGCGGGGCTCCCGCCCCGGAAAAGGTGGCGGATTGGTGAGTTGTGATAGTGTGGGCGGTACATTGTCTGCCGCCTGCCTGTTGGCGGTGACCGCCACGCTGTTTGTCTGCACCGCTGCGGCAGTCGGAGTGTTAATGTGGCGGGCTGTGTTGGCGGTTCCCGCCAGGGTCAGAATTCCATTTTTTCGACCGCCGGCCTGTTGGCGGGTTGGCCGCCGCTTTATCACCGACCGCCAGGGTTAGAATCACCCCCATAATGCACACGGCAATTGCAGATAACACATATAAACCACCACACATTCCTCAACAATGACTTACTCCTCATTCATGACTATCTCCTACCAGTCATGTAGGAAATAATCTACATGTCACTGGGATGACGGCTATTCATTGTTGACCATCAGGGCCCAGAGGTGAGTGGACTAAAATGTCCATGATCAACATATGTGTCATTAAACTTGTGAAGATCACATGCCCCCGAAGTCTGGATTTCCTGTGTCCTTGTCCCTAATGGGGGCTGTGCATGCAGTCCGTCATCTTGACACCCCTGGTGAAACATCAAGGCTTTCCCAGCCATCATGGATGCAAGGTGGGGGCCATATGATAGGGGTTCAAGAAACTTCCCACCAGCCATTCTAATGTTTGGTAAATCATTATTCATGTGTCGTGGTGTAAGACCTGGCCTGAGCATACGATACAAGAGGGCACACCATTGCCCATGATGTGCCCACATGTACAACTAATGCAATGCCCCCAGAACGTTTGGCCGAAACCTGACCTGCACATCAAAGTTTTCTACACATTACAGAACTAAAGCCCCCTACCCTGTGCTATATTGTGCTACATGTGTAAAACAGCACACACATGGTGGCTGTATGGGTACCCTTAGGCCCACAGAAAGATTTGCACTGCACTGGGTGATGTAACAGTATCCTAATATATTGAACATTATGTGCACATCATGTCAGACATAATCAAAGTACCAGGTACGCACTCAGCAGTCACATCATATGCACATGTGATGTGACCTACATCACTCACAAATATCATGGTGGCTGGACCATGTTGTGAATGCTGCTGAGATCAGGCTGGAAAAATTCATAGATTTTTCCCACAACCATCTGGAGCTGAGTTGTCTTCTAATTGTGTACACTGCTGACTGTTGTCCAGCACAATATGGGTCCTTGCAGTACTACAGCTTCAATATATAACCAAAGGGTAGTGAGGCAGCTGTGGTGCATGTCTCCTACATAAGCCCCCTAGAGACCTCTAATGATATAACCTAAATCTGTACCATCTTGTGAGTAAGTGTAAGCTCTGTGTGGCACACAGTGCTGTCAATACTGCTGTGACAAAGTAGTTGTTAACAGGCAGCATATTTACATAACAACTGCTCTGACACCTAAAATGATAGACATCAATGAATATGTGGCCAGTCATTCCATTTCCTAATACCCACAATTCCATGCCAGCACACATTGCCCCTTGTGCTACAAGCAAGCCATTCTCAATGCTCAGCATTCCAACAGACATGATGTCACCATTCTTACTCCAATGATATCATATCATTGGTCAGGCAAAAGCATTGTTCATAGCGTTCTACAAATCAGACTGACTCACACCAAATCCTGGATTTTCACATGTGACGCACAAGATGACACTTTCTGGTTGCATTGTGGTCTTCAAATCGGGCCACCTCACCAACGGTGTAGGTCCACCTGCAAGACATGAATGGCAAACATTGCTTAGTGAAATTTGTACATATTAGTTAATCAATGACATTGTTCATTATAAACTTGTTAGGCTTTGTGAGAAAGTCATACCAGTGTTAGATCAGAGCAACAGACAAACATATATGATCAGTCAATCACACATAGGCGGTCATTCTGACCCTGGCCGTCATAGACCGCCAGGGCCGGGGACCGCGGATGCACCGCCAACAGGCTGGCGGTGCATCCAGGCCAATTCTGACCGCGGCGGTAAAGCCGCGGTCAGAAAAGGGAAACCGGCGGTTTCCCGACGGTTTTCCCCTGGCCTGAGGAATCCTCCATGGCGGCGCTGCAGGCAGCGCCGCCATGGGGATTCCGACCCCCTTCCCGCCAGCCTGGTTCTGGCGGTTTTGACTGCCAGAATCTGGCTGGCGGGAACGGGTGTTGTGGGGCCCCTGGGGGCCCCTGCAGTGCCCATGCCAATGGCATGGGCACTGCAGGGGCCCCCTAATAGGGCCCCAGAATGATTTTCAGTGTCTGCATAGCAGACACTGAAAATCGCGACGGGTGCAACTGCACCCGTCGCACCCTTTCCACTCCGCCGGCTCCATTCGGATCCGGCATCCTCGTGGAAGGGGGTTTCCCGCTGGGCTGGCGGGCGGCCTTCTGGAGGTCGCCCACCAGCCCAGCGGGAAACTCAGAATGACCGCCGCGGTCTTTTGTCTGCGGTACGGTCTTCTGGCGGTTCCCGCTTGGCCAACCCCCATAGTCTCAGATAATGGAGATCCACACACCTACAAACCATCACTTTCCCAGACACTCCTCTGGTGCTTTGCATTGCACCATTTATACATGGCATTGTCATGAAGGTGTTTGTTAGCTCTACACCTCTATCACCATATGGGATTGCATGACACTGTAAACTGCGCCTGAGGGGCATGCGATGGTTGTTGCAGTAGGTATCCCATTGTGACACCCATAGCATTTGAGCATACCCCTGATGTTGTAGACACCTACCTCAGTGTTACCTCAAGCTGACAAATAACTGCCCAGGGGTTGTGTGGGTGTTCCAAGGTGTTGAAGAATGCTGTGCTACATCCTTGTGCGAAGTAACTAATATGTGTGTGTCATCACAAGGCACACACACCAGCAAAAATGCAATTGGAGTTTACTCATGTGAAAATAGCTGTACCTAGCTGGACATTGACTGATTGAAATTATGGATGTATTGCCAGTATTGTGTGGCCAGCCATTGTTGACATGGTATACTACTATTTGTCCAGGGAGGGATAAATACATGTGCATAGACATATGCCTCAACATAGACACACTTGGTCTGTGCTCCGTGCATTTGTTGCTGTAGGTTACTGAGTAATGTGCCAGTGATCGAGCAGATGCAGGGCAGCCCCATGCTGTCAGTAAGATGCGGCAGGTCTGTGGACCTAAATCAGCACATGTGTGTGTGGTAATATACATAGTTTAGGGTGCATTTGATACGCAATCTACAGGTAGAGGAAAGTGCTAGTGGTCTGGACCCAGTGCATAGTCAAGCTCCCTTACATGGCCTTGGCCAATGACACAAGAGGGCAGATTCAACGACAGTGGTGCAGCACCAAGTGCTTTGCTACAGTCATTATGGCCCTCAGTGCACCCCTTACCCCCACCATGTGTGTGCCTCATGAGAATTAAGGCACAGCATGATGCAGGTAGGGTCAAACTGCATCTATTCATGTGTAGGAAAATTATGTGCTAAGCAGGAGTTGCAACATTTATATGCCCCCATGTTACAACTGCTCTCAGCAGCTGTTCAAAGTGCTGTTCAAAGTGCATAAAAAAAGGAATGTAGGTATTTCTCATTTTTACCAGAGCCTTTTACATTTGCCTCCCAACAGGTTTTGGGCTCTTCTCCCATACATGATGCATGACACAGGCCTCATGTTGTGCTGTTCAGAACCGAGTTGCCCTTATGCATGCATCACAACACTTTGTAATGGTTGTGCAGGGAAGATGGTACATCTCCCCTGCCTCAGCTTCATTATTGTACATTGGAATAGCAGCCCTAAGGTGGCACTGGGGCTCTTCATAGGACATGTCCAGATTCAGAACCATGACATGCTGTAATCAACCATATCAGCACCTGTCATGCACAAGCAAATAATGGTAACTGTATGGAAATTGCATACTTAACAACTGCTCCACCAATCTCGAAGCCCAGGTGTTCCAGCAGATCTCACTCCCTTCTGATGAGGTCAGCCCAGCTGTGTTTTAATTGGTGGTAATTTCTTCCTGTGGCAAAAAGTCTTGTCAGGTGGTGGAGCACCTTGCCCCGCCCTAGCTTCCTGGCCTCTGTGGGGTAGCCCTGTATTACATGACCACCCAGTACCGGCCTCATGGGGGGGGTAATGCTGTACCAACCATATTAAGCCCACCAGCTCACCACATGACAACCTTGACCATAATCCCTTTTACCTAGCATAATGGACTGCAAATACCCAAACAACAATACTACCCCAGACAAACCCCCCACAATACAGTGACAGATACAGAACACTTACAGTACAAAAGACAGATTAAATTACAAATAAAACACAACAGCTATGGGACCCAGTATAAAAAACACTTCAAATACTCCAAACTCCAACAGCACCAGCTCCACAGACCCTCACACAGTCACAGACAATAAGACTGTGATGTGAAAGAGACAGTGGACTCACTAAACCATGTATGCAGGCAGGATGCCCTATTTCTTCACTTCTTGGGCCTGTGCGTCACGTTTCCAGTCATGCCTCATTTTTTTACGCATGACGGCCATGCATTAATTTTTTCTTATTGTGCATGAAAAGGCCTGTGGACATGTGACAGACATTCAAGGGCTAGGCATCTTTTAGCTTAGGAGAAAAGTATGATATATGCGTACGCATGTACATTTTTGAGACATGCTGGTCATGCGTAAGATTTTTCCTCATTGTGCGTGAAAAGGACTGTGGACGTGCAATAGATGCTTAGGGCCCAGGCGTCTTTTACCTGTGGAGAAAAGTATGAGGTTTAGGCTTTTGCGTCTATACATTTGACGCATGACGGCCCTGCGTCAGTTTTTCACCATGGAGCATGAAAAGGCCTGTGAACGTGTGATAGATGCTCAGGGGCCAGGCGTAATTTTTCTGACATTGCATAGTGTAGATTTCAGCCATTTGCGTCATATTTTTTTAAAGCATGACAGGAATGAATGGAATTTTGTGATATAGGCCTTGAGTGTACCCTGATTCACTTACCAGGTCACATAGGCTATGCAACAATGTTGTAATTATGGGGTGGCTACATGTGTGTGTAACTATCCAGTCATATCTTTACGGTGACATTGGTATGTTGAACCTATAGGTTTGTTTATGAGTCTGCTGCATGTGATTACTCATACCTTGTGCATATGTGCATGTGTAGCTACACTGTGTCCACATACATGTTAGCATGTGTGCTATGAGTGTACACATGTGTTTTAATACTAGTTTGTAGGAGTACTACATTGTTATGTCTGGTATACAACTGTACACATACCAACTGCGTAAAATATAGGAAGGCCTATGTCCAATACATGGTAAGGCATGTGACAACCATGACAATTTGTAATCAGAGTATACAGTGGGCTAGGTCTGGGTTGACATCACGTTACCCTTGCCAATTTGCGTATGCATGTGTGTCCACTCTGTGGTGTGTTGTTGATTTTGCCTTCATGATGCTCTGCTACGCGTGTGACATATAGTTCCCCATGCATCTGCATTGGAGGAGATGGTATGTACACGTGTGCTTCTGTTGGTTGGTATATGCCTTGTGTGTGTGTGAAGAAATGTGTAGTGTCATTTCAGTAATATATGACCACAGTGGTGTGTTCATGAGATGTGAAACTTCATATCACTATTTTTCTGCATGGTCACATGTTGGAATTTGACAAATGCATGTGTCAGTGCCACCTATGTTTCTGTGTTTCTGTATGTAGGGACACATGTGAAGGTCATTTCGTTCAGTCACTGATCTTGTGATACCTATGCATTTGCCCACATCATGTTTACAATGACTGCCACATACAATCGCATACCACTGTGTAGCAGTGTTGCAGTCTGGCATTGATGGCAGCCTACTCCTCATCACTACTGTGGGAGTTTGTGTGGCAATACAAACCCAAGGTTGCATATGAAGAGGCAGGTTTACAGAGCTCCAGTTTGCTCAGCCCACTGTGCACATGAATCAGGCCCCTGACAACGTCATAAGTTTATGTAGCCAGAGCAGTCGTGTTAGTGTGTTTTGAGCGGGGATCTAGCCTCTTTATGATTGCTACTCAGCAGAACAATGCACACAACCCTGCAGACAGACACATGCACCGGACATGTCTCATCATTTGATGCCTTTAGTAAGTTCCATGGGCAGCCTGGTTGAGAGTTGTATATCTGTTGTGGCTTCTATTTTGGGAATGTGCCAGGGTACAGATGGTGTTCTAGCATGTTGGCATGCAATGGGCAACTACCAGGTTTTGGTAGTGGCATACATGACTGGGCTATTTACTGACTGGGCCACCCTCTCTGTATATATTTTGAATGTTGACATTGATGTGTTGCACATTCTGTATTGGTCTATGTGTGTTCCTTCTCCATGTTTTCCCATATTACATGTAAGGTATGTATTGTCTCCTACATTGATCCCATTCTTTAGGCTGCTTGCACTTTTAACACATCTTCTACAGCAACATTGTCTGGTCATACATGGACAGGATGCAAAATGTGACTTGTGTAAATTGTAGATGTACACATCTTCTACTACTAGCGACATGATAGCTACCGTCCCATTGACGGTATTTGTTATATGTAATAAGTGCCACGCACACATGACATTTAACCTGCCACAGCAGTTGTGTTGTCTCCAAGTGACCTCCCATGTTGTACTTGCAAGTATCTGTGGTTATCTCTCAGCTGTCCATCCACATCCTCCATTGAACATGGGCATGCATTTCTTCCAACATGCCACAACCTAGGTAACTCTTACCAAGACTGAAGGATGTTGAGGTGTGAAATCATCTTAGTGCTGTTTTTTCATTTGCCAAATGCAACATATATGGCTACTTCTACTTCCATTCATTTTTGATGGGTCTCTGACATTTTTTTACATTGCTGGACATAGTTGCACATCCCACACCTGATTGCCTTGTTGGAGCCCAAAACGTGTATGGGATAATTTGTAACTGTTGCTACCTTGCACTTGTTCTGGCATGTGAGTTGCGAGTGGTGTATATTGCTATGTGCTGTGTGATATTGTTATACAGAGTATATTAGTTAACCATGCTGACACATGTAATGTCAATGGTGTCAGATGTAGAGACTCTATAGTAAGCAAAAACAACAAGTGATGGACGGAATGCTGAACATTGTCAAACACTCACCCCCAGTCACAGATCTGGGTTTAATCCATCGTTCTTTTGCTCACCATGCCACCCCAGTTTGGACGCAGCCATATGCAAATCAGTCTTGACCCTGTTCCTCATGGGAACAGTCCAGCCAGAACTGCCAAGCCAAGTCCTCACTGGACCGGAAACAAGCATCCTAGAACCGGTTTCGGGGTTTCACCGCTCATCAGCCAGGCTGGCTTGAATCCAGTGGCATGGGAAGCACGGGACCCACGTCTGGGCATACCCTTCCCACTTAGGGCGACAAAGCAAAAACAACAAGTGATGGACGGACAGACTCTGTAGTAGCCATACGAAGGCAAACTGTGCTGTCCATGTTACCATGTGACACTACGCATGCAGTGCAACACTTAGTTATCCTTTGTGGCAGATGATGGCTGTGACAGCCATCAGGTGTACAAGGGCGCGTATTACACATTTGTAGGATGATCTAATTTGGTGCAGTAGTGTCTCTGTGTTCATCTGTGTTCCCCTGATCATGTGAATTTCATGTGGTGAATGTCTTGTTTGTCCTACATGGTTGGCGTGTTGTGTGTGTAGTTATTGGTATGGTGGCTTACCTACAAATAGGCCATTGCCATATTGCCCATCCTGGAACCGCTCATTGATAGTGGAATGGTGGGAAATGTAGGCATCATGGACGCTGCCGCAATATTTTGCTAGGATGTTAGTGAAGAGCCCACGATGGTCCACTGTTGCATACACATTGATTGAATGGATGTGCTTGTGGTTCCTATATAGATGTTCAGTTGCTGCACGTGGCACCAGTTGGACATGGGTGCAGTCCATTGCACCCAGCACATGTGGGAACCCAGCAATTAGGTAGAAACCTTCCTTGGTCTCCTGCTGCAGTTGCTGAGCGTTTGGGAAGCAGATGTGGTGGTGTGTATGATTGCGTCCAGGACCTTAGGTAGGGGGACTGAGAAGGATGGCTGGGGCATACCAGCCACTTGTGCAACCATTATCTGAAAAGATCCAGGCAGCAGCATATAAAGGACACCGAGGAGTTTTGTCATGGGTGGAATAGTTGTGGGAGTTTGCACCCTTGCAGTGATGAGTGGCGCAATGTGGTGCAGCAGGCGTACAATGGACTCCCGGTTCAGTCGGTACATCCTGAGGACATCTTGTTCCCTGAGGCCAAGGATGGTTGTCCGCTGTCTGAAGATCCTCTCCCACCTTCTGTGCTGCCTTTGTGGCTGCAGTGGTGGTGTTTGGGGTTGCTGCGGTAGCGGTAGATGGACCTGCCGTCTTTGCTGACATCTGCGGTGAGTGCCAAGCTTGTGCAGTACCACTTCCATGCTGTCCTGCAGGTTGCAAATGCTCCTTCTGTGTGTTTTCCTTGAGTGGTGCTGTGTGGACCTCTTTTTAACACCCAGTCTGACCAGGCATTACATTTTGACGCTAATCGGACTTAGCGTCATTTTTATGGTCCGCTTACTTGGTATGAGTCATTTTTGCATCGGGAGGTAAATATGGCGCTAGAGGGCTAGTGTCATTTTTAGAAAGGGAACGCCTACCTTGCATCTTATTGTCACAATGAGACGGAAGGTGGGTTGGCGTTTCCTAAAAATGGCGCTAACTCCAATATTTTCAAGCTAGATGGGTCTAGTGTCAAAATATAAATATGGAGTTAAGTTAGCGTCGCTTTTGTATAAAAAAAAGGACACAAAGGCGGCACAAACGTTTTATAAATATGGCCCTAAATTGTATGTTTTTTGCAGTATTATATAGCACAGATTTGACCTGAAGGTAATGGAGTGCTTTACATGAGTGTCAGTTACTTTACAAAAGAGCACATTTCTTTTGGTCTTTAGGCATGCGCAGATTAAGTGATTTGCCCAGAATCATAGGATGTTGACGCTGAAGCTAAAACCTGGTTCTCCAGTTGCAAAGTCTGCAGCTCTGGCCATAGCACCACATTCTTTCTCCTAGGGGTAACATATAATCAAGTGATCGACTGGATGAAAAAAAAAACATCAAGATAGCAAATCATTTAAAAGTGCTTTATCACTATTTGAGAACTCAGAAAATATGTCCTCATTTTAGTTTTTTAGAGCACTAACCACAATTTCTATGCAAAGAAGGCCCTCTCATTTTAAACTTACTAAAGGAAATGCTTTAGTTATTACAGTTATGATTACATCAAGATGATGTCAGGCATGCCACCCTTTTATAATAAATATAGAATGTTAGCAATCTAATTATTGGAATACTGTGGGGAGGCAGATGTCAGGGGCACGGATTCGGATAAATGAGGACAGGGAGGAGGGTGCAGACCAACAAGTTCACCATACTGGACAGGCAGTAGGGGCAGTGGAAGCACAAGGGACCATGGAGGGCAAGAGAAGGGGGAGTCAGGGACAACAAACCAACCACACCGGACAGGCAAGAGAGGCTATGGCAATAAAATAGACTAGTAAGGGCAAAAGGAAGAGGCAGTGGCAGTAAAACCATACTTGTCAACAGACCTGATTCAGACAGGAGAATCCCAATGTTTTTAAGCCCAAAAAGGCTTTATTTTATCTGTTTCCGGCCTAAAATCTCCTCTTTTTCCATGTCGGTCGATAGTGAAAATCAATTCCCCATGTTTTGTTTCAAAATTTCCCTCTTACTAAGTTCAAAATGTTGGCAAGTATGGTCCATTGGATCACTGAGGGCAGGAGGAATGGGATAGGGACACGGACTCGGATAACATAGGGCAGGAGGGAGATGAGCAAAGGACCCAAAGTGACCTTAAAAGGCAGGCATCAGGGGTTGCACCAGCACAATACACCACCCAAGGCAAGCGGGATGGCAGTGCAGCACAACGGACCATGGAAAGCAATAGGGAAGGGACAGGGCCATACACATGGACAACAGAGAGAGAGGGGAAGAGGCAAACGTAGTAAGCTGACCATAGCAGACAGACAGGAGGGACAGTTGCAGCATAGCAGACCATGAAGGACAGGAGGGAGGGGGCAGAGTCATGACAAAGGACCATACAAGACAGGAGGGAGGAGATAGGGGTCTAAACATGGAAAAAGGAGGGCAGAGTGTCAGGGGCAGTACTTGGACAGCAAGCTGACCATGAACGGCAGCTGGGATGAGCACTGGAATCACAACACACCATGAAAGGCAACAGTGAGACCATAATAACATACAAACATAAAAAAGAGAGAATGTGGGAGGGGGTCAGAGGCAGCAAGCTGACTACACATGGCAGGTTGGAGGGGCTGTGGAAAGGGTGGGAGGGTTAGTAGCAGCACAGTGACCATGTTGGGCAAGACGGAGGGTGCAGGGGCATGCACAGAGGAGCATGGAGGACAGAAACGATGGGTAGGGGCTTTACATAGGCAAGAGAGGGCAGGGAAGGAGCTTCATAGCAGACCACACTGGGTAGGCAGGAGGAGCAGTTGCAGCACAACAGAGCATGGAGGACGGAAGGAAGTGGCAGCAAAATGGACTATAGAGGACAGGAGGGGAGGATGGGGGCATAGAACACGGACAGGTAGGGTGGAGGTGGCAGGGACAGGCAGCAGTCATTGACCATGCTAGGCTGGTGAAAAGGGCAGTGGAAGCTCAACAGGACCCTCAGAGGAGATAGGAGGGACAGTGCAGGTCCATGAAACATGGTGAGCAAATAAGGAGGAAACAGGGGCAAGCAAACAGACTTTGGAAGGCAAGGGGAAAGAGGGTAGGGGTAGCAAGCTAAGCACAGAGGCTGAACAGGATAGCATTGATGGGACATAAAATTGGGCAAGAGGGCAAGAGGATTGGACAGGGACATCAAGCTAAATAGAGGGCAGTGGCAGCACATCGGACCATGCAGGCAGGAGGGAGGGGTCTGGTGCATGGACTCAGACAACAGAGGGTAGGGAGGAGAACCATAGAAATTCAACTATTATAGTTAAAGTTATCTCAAGTAACTATAACTCATGCCCTAAGGTAACTATAACCCGCACCCCCGCCATGCACTGCTAATTACCCAACAAGTTACGACGCTCATGACATATTTGCTAACATCATTGATAATATGATAATATCAATGTAATATTTTTAATAAAAGAACTCTGCATGGCAGGGGCGCGAGTTATAGTGCACTGCCAAGTGCATGGGCATTGCAGGCCCCCGTGGCACCCTCCACCAGTCTTTCTATGAAAACGCTTTCAGAGAATGAGGCTGTAATCAGCAAAGTGGTGCTGACCTGGCTGATTGATATCTCTGCCACTGCCAGGCCATCTGGATCATGGATCCCGGTAATGCCAGTGGTTCCCTGGTGGTCTAACCACCAGGGTCTTAATGCGGTGGTTTTGGCCATCATGGCAGCGGCGGTCCTGACCGTCACCACAACGCTGGCGGTCTTCAGACCACCAGCCTCTTAATAAGGCCCTCAGTGTATATATATATATCTATATATATATCTATATATATATACGTATATATATATAGATATATATATATATATAGATTTATATATATATATATATATATATATATATACCAAGTGACATTATAGTTAGGTTCTGAATTTACTTGCACGAAACCCGAGAAATTCTGCAGTTTTAGTAGTCATTTCAAGTAACTATAACGTATGGCCTAAGGTAACTTTAACTCATTCCCCCACCCCAGAGTTATTTCTTCAGTAATTTGAATGCTAATGTTTCATTGATATTCTTATTGACATTATACAACTTGTCATGAGTGCTGTAATATCTGGGGTAATTAGCAGTGCATGGCAAGAGCGCAAGTAATAGTTACCTTAGGTCGCAATTTATAGTTACTTGAAATAACTCTAATTAAATCTGCTCAATTTCCCTGGTTTTGTACGAGTAAATCATAACTATAACGTCAATGCAACCGTTAGTTTTTTAGGTGAATTTCAATATTTTTTTTAATTCTGTATCCCAACTACGACGTCCATGTAACCTTTGTTATTTTCAGTGAATTTATTTTTTTATTTTTTATATTAAGTAATATTAAATTACCTTACGTTATTCCAACCCTTGCGGAAAAGCCCTGTGGCTGTGTGCATCTAGTCCATGCGCGGCAGGGTTTGACCGAACAACATTGGCCTTGCGGCCAATGTCCCTTGGGCACTGAACCATGGTACATGCAGAGTCTTCTGCCATGCGCAACAGGGGACAACCAACTAGTGGCATCCAACCTTGTGCCATGTACTGCCTTTGGTCTAGAAGGCCCACCTCCTCGAGCCTCAATAGGCCTTTGGGAGACCACCCACCGAGCCAAAATTAAAAAAATTAGGTGGGGGCTGTGTGGCCTTCTCCCTGAGCCTCAAAAGGCCACAGTGAGCCTACTCCTGAGGCCAATAACCTGAAGTGAGTGGGGCAGCACAGCCTCCCTCACCTTTATTTTTAGAAATAGCTCTGTTGGATGGGGTCCTGAGAGGCTTACAAGGCTTAGGGGCAGGTACTATTTGGCCCCCACCTCTCTTTTATTGAAATAAGTGGCACCTGGGGATGTCATTAGTGATGCCATAAACAATGTCATAGAACATGTCATGAGTGATGTCATATGTGAGGTCATAAGCAGTTCATGGCAAGTGTGCAAATTATGGTTGCGCTGCTAATTATAACTGGTGAATTGCTGTGTTTTTGTAAGTTCAGCACATTAATGTTAACACTGACATATTCACCTAACTATAATGTTACTTTAACCTTTGTTTTTTTCAGTGAATATATACATATGTTTGTTCATCAACCGTAAAGTATATCAACAAACATGCGGAACAGCAATGTGGATTTCCTTTTCTCCCAGCTTCGCTAATCTTACAATAGGCTGGAGGCAGAGAAAGGTAGAGTGGCAAGAAAAATATAACATGTTTGTGTCCAAAATCATCATTTGGCTTAGGTACATTGACAACCTATTCCTAATTTGAAAGGGTACGCAAGATCTCTTTTTGGCATATTTTGAGGAGATCAACTCAAGTGACTGTGATTTAAGATTTACAAATAATACAAGCAAACAACAGATTGACTTTTTGGATATCCGAGTGTTTGTACATGATAACAAACTTGAAACAACACTATATAGAAAGCCAACAGCTACAAATAGTGTCCTACATGGCTCAGGTTTTCACCCTAGAGCTTTAATTAAGTGCATTCCATATGGTGAATTCATTCATACCAAAAGGAATTGCTCCTTGGCAACTGATGTGGATCTTCAATTTAAATAAGTCAAGAAAAGATTCTACAAGTGAGGATCTCCAGCATGATTTATTGAACAGGGAGCGGTCAAAGCCAGCGGCCCATCATGTTCAGACATTTTGATGGATAAATCGTCAGTGACGTCTGCTAGTTCAGATGTTGTAAGGATGGCGACAACCTACAGTAAGGAGAGCAACTACACCAAACTGATCTTTCAGAGAAACTGGCATATTCTTCTGAGTGATGGAGGCATCTCAAAGATGATAGAGGCTAGAGCATATATTACATTCTGAAAGGCTCCCGCACTTAAAGATAAACTGATCAAAAGTCATTTTACAGACAAACAGTCTCCCACATGGCTGGGGACACATAATAAAGGATTAATCAAGTGACTCAATTGCAAAGCATGTAAGAATGTTTAAAAAAAAAAAATATTAGTGATCATAAAGGCAAACAGATAATGATAGAACAGAGGATTACACGTGGGACTCCTCATGTGGTCTTTGTTATCAAATGCCAATGTGGTCCAAAGTATATTGGAAGTACAACCTGTCCATTAAACAAACTTACATTGGAACACATACGCGCAGTGGAACATAGAGATGGAAGCTAAGCTGCAGCCAAACAATTAACAGTATCTCACTGTAGAGATAGGAAGTCCCTCCAATATTATGGTTTGGCACATGTACCTTTGAATGAACGAGGTGGGGATCAGACTCTACTACTACGAAGACTGGAAAGTAGGTATATCATTAGATTACGGATTAACATTCCGGAAGGACTCAATACCCTATGTGTA
Source organism: Pleurodeles waltl (assembly GCF_031143425.1). Lineage (NCBI taxonomy): Eukaryota > Metazoa > Chordata > Amphibia > Caudata > Salamandridae > Pleurodeles > Pleurodeles waltl. The sequence goes on along the minus strand of NC_090446.1, from coordinate 991,376,924 downwards.
ATAGCTATATGATTGATACAATGAACTATTGGTAGGTGACGTTACAATGTCTATATATGTTTACAATGCCATTAAATACGCAATGGGATCAATGGAACTAACAAGGTAGGATGGCACTAAGCCATAATGTATTACTGTTCACACTTTTGGTCACATAGAAGGATATATACACAATGTGAATTATATATATATATATAAATAAACAAGGCTCATAAGTGGTTGATTTATGGTTTGTTGGACAATGTAAACCATTTTTCTTTGATCTGGAGACACACTGCAATTTTTCTGTATTTAGATTGTATAGTGTGTAAGAGTGTTATTAGAATTGTACATGGTTTCACCTATTGGGCATAGTTGATTTTCTTTGACATTTAAGTTTACCTTTCGGGACTCTCCTTTGTGTCTATTTACATTTGTTGAACTACATGTCCCAGAATGCCTCATTATGGGATTACTGTGGTAGCAGTATTTGAAGAATATCAAAAAAGGACTCACCAGCCGTGAACAAGACTCTTCAGAGTTGAAACATGTTGGTGTTTGTTGGCGTGGATTAAACACTGAATTATTCAGGAAAAAAAGAGAGCAGTGGTTTCTTTCCTTGGAATAACATAGCATATTTATTTACCTAAATCTCTTGTATGCGCACTGAGAAACTGCACCACTACTTCAGTATTATCATGATAGCCAACATTATATTGTTTAGTCAACAGTATTTTGTTTTCCCATATTAATCTTAACTGTGCAGACCGCTTTGCACCTGATGTCTTTAGCCCCACTCTCATGCATGGCTACTCTAACCGAATATTTTTAAATAAATACTTTAGTATCTCAAAGTTACTTTCTTGTATTTTTCTTCAAAGTTATTTGCACTCTATTCATGAGAAAGCCATGCACTTGCAACAATATCAGTTTCAATTACGTCCGTTCAATAGATGGCTCTATGTGAAAATCTATAAAAAGTCACTGCCACTGATCTGGTTAGTATTAAATGTTCATTACTGTGATGAGAAACACTTGATGCTTTGCATTGCTATATCACACTTTGCTCATGTTTACTCAATAAATGTGTTCAGACATCAAGTAGGCCCAAAAATAGTTTCCTCATCAACAATTTTATTAAGTAGCTTCTTTGACTTATGAATAGGGGGTAACCATAAGAATAATGTTTGCTACTATTTTAGAGCAATAAAGCCCTCCCCCCCAGTTGGCCAAAACTCTAAAAATCAGTTAGTCTTTTATGGGAATAAAAAGGAAACAGTGACATAGTAGCCTTATTAACTTGGAAACAAGCAGCATTTCAAAACCAGTAACAGAATTCAAAAAGTTAATGGACTGTCCCAGGTTGGAATCAAAGTAAATACAAAGTTTAATAATGTGCATAGTGTTGCATAAACTAGTTGGCTTAGCCTGCAAGGTTTGACTTTCTGACCCACGGACGCCTGAACTTAGCCCAATGCAGTGATTGAGCATGAAATGACAGATTGTTGTAGTCCCACACAACCACTATCGACACATAGTTGATGTGGGGTCAATTCTTTCTTGGTTAGTCTCCCTTAAAAAGGGGTCTGGGACACAGTGGTAATTCAAACCCAATTTAATTCTTTAATATAACACACAAATGATCTGCACTAAGAGGAAAGATACTTTAAAATGTTTTATTTCTGCAATCTCATCCTGTTGCTTGGCACATGTAAATTGATCACACATAATATTATTAAAACAGCACTGATGTATGTCACTAGCAACAACAAGAATATGACCATTTCTACCATTGTTGAAATTCCATTTGGCACCCTAATACCTTAAAGACTACTTCTGTGCTTTGTACTATGAGAGCATGGAGTAGCTTAAATTGCATTTAGGGTTTCTTAAGATTTTGCACAATAGGACTCATATTTATACTTTTTGGTGCAAACCTGCACTGTCCTCTACACCTAGTCAGACTCCAAAGGGTTCCAGCTGTGCATGAAATGGGTCTAGACAGAGTCCCCCATGTGCATGTGCTTTTCCCCTGCCCTGTTAGTGCATGGCTTAGTGCATAGGGTTGCTCCCTATGTGTTGCGTCCACCAACGGTAGTGGTGTTGCAGGCATTGACCATGTGTCTCCTCTTTCTTTCCCCCCCTTTTTGTTTTGTCACCCTGTCCTTGTGTGCATTAGCATCATCTGGCGGAGGAGCAGTGGCACCGGAGCAGGAGGGAGCTGCATTCCACAGGGCCCTGGTGGGTGAAGTAACGGAGCCTGAAGGCACCAGTGGGACGGAGGGCGAGGGGAACTCCACAATGGGGATAGGAGGAGACACCAGTGACATTGACTCCTCCTAGGATGGGAGCTCCAATGCGGTGGCGGGCACCTCTGTGCCCACCACATCAACAGTTACAGCTGCAACCCCCCTACCAGCACCGCCCTCTCAGCAGCCCCTCATCGAGTTTCCCGTGCCCGCTCACCCAGGAGGGTGGGCATCTCCTTCGCCCCAGGCACCTCAGGCCCTGCCCCAGTCAGCCCTGCTGCCCTCAGTGAGGAGGCTATTGACTTCCTGAGATCCCCCATTGTTGTGCACTCAACCATTTTGAATGCCATCCAGGGTGTTGAAAGGCATTTGCAGCAAACATATGCATACCTGTAGGGCATTCATTCTGGCGTGGCGGCCCAACAGAGAGCATTTCAGGCTCTGGCCTCAGCACTGATGGCCGCCATTGTCCCTGTGTTCAGCCTCCCCCCTCCAACTTCCACTACCCAGACCCAATCCCCTTTACCTCAGCCTATCCCAAGCACACCATCAGACCAGCATGCACACTCATCAACACACAAGAGTGGACATGGCAAACATAAGCACCACACATCCCACAGGCACTCACACAAGCACCATCCCCATGCACACACACCAACATCCACTGCCTCCACTGTGTCCCCCTCCTCCACGTCCTCCTCCTCCCTCCCTGTCTCGTCTCCAGTCACACCTGCATGCACTACATCTTCATCCACTACCTCGATCACCAGCATGCCCATCACCACACACCGCTCACGTGCAATCACCACCCCCACTACCATGCACACATCCCCTGTGCCCTCTGCCAGTGTGTCTGTGAGCCCTCCTCCCAAAGTACACAAACGCAGGCACACACACACCCAACAGCCATCCACCTCACAAAAGCCTCCGGCCCATGCACCTTCACCCAAATTCAGCAGACGTACACCTCCTACAACCACTACCTCTTCCTCCACTCCCAAACCCCCTCTATCTTCCCGTCCCAGTGTGTCTAAGAAACTCTTCCTGGCTAACATTGACCTCTTCCCTACATCTCCCCCCCGTCCTTCCCCTAGGGCCAGGTTGCCCAGGTCCCAGCGCAGCACCTCAGCCACCAAATCATCCAGCACAGTGGTCTCAGCAAGTCCGGTCACATGGGCGGCACCCATCAGGGCTGCCAGTGTGTCACCTAGCGAGGCCAAGGAGCAGGCCATTCCGCCACCTGCCAAGGTGAAGAAGGTACCCACATGCTGGAGGGAGAAGGCGCACAAACCACCAAGCAAGGGCTCCTCCAAGCCAAAAGGGGACAGTGCCAAGGGACCAGCAGCAACATCAAAGGAGGAGAAGGGACACAAGGCAAAGAGCAATTCAGGACTGGGCACGGAGGCTCCGGCTGAGGGACCAGAGTCACCCCTTCTGTCAACCAGAACATCAACCTGTGCGTCGGTGGAAACCGCCACCTGCACCGCCACCTGCACTGCCATCTGCATGTCTGCTGCCTCAGCAACAGTCCCCAGATTCATCCCCAGTGGGCAGCTATCTGAGGCTGCAGGAGACATCCTGCTGTGTCCCTCCACAGGTGCTGACACATGCACCACCGCCAGCACCTCCGCCACAAACACTGCCGCAACCACCGCCACCAGCCCCGTGACGTGCTCAGACAGTGCCACCACAGCTGACATGGCTATCATCCCAAGTGGGCAGCCGTCCGAGGCTGCAGGAGACGTCCTGGACCCTCCACAGCGTACATGAGGCACCACACCCAGTACTGTTTGTACCTGCATGTGGCAGGCGAAGTCACAGCAGGGTGGATTGTGTCTCTGCCTCCATGGAGTATCATGCTACCTGTTCCCAGGCAATCTCGTGGCACACACACCCATGTGAGGGAATGGGACCTGCCACACTGCATGTGAAGCAATCTGGGCACAATGCCCCCTCCGGAACCAGTGGAGATTCACATCCACTACCTCAGTCCTTGGCAGGATGAAACACTCTGGGCACAATGCCCCCTCCAGACCCAGTGGAGATTCACATCCACTACCTCAGTCCTTGGCAGGATGAAGCACTCTGGGCACATTGCCCCCTCCAGAACCAGTGGAGAATCACATTCACTTGAGAGACTGTGGCTTTGCACTCCCCAGGATAAAGCAGTGGGCAAACCCCCCACTGGAGAGACTTGAGAGACTGTGGCTTTGCACTCCCCATGATAAAGCAGTGGGCAAACCACCCACTGGAGAGACTTGAGAGACTGTGGCTTTGCACTCCCCAGGATACAGCAGTGGGCAAACCACCCACTGGAGAGACTTGAGAGACTGTGGCTTTGCACTCCCCAGGACCAAACAGTGGGCATGGAGGCCCCTCGTGGAGCAGTGGCATCGTCCGTTCATCCGGCTGAGGTGCCCCCCTCCCCCTGAGGTTCCTGTTTATTTTCCATCTGATGCCCCTGCAGTGTTCTCTCCATTTTTAGTCAGGTATCTTGTGTGGGCTTTGCCCATGCATTTTGGGACACTGATCCACGGACAATGATTTCATTCATATCTGGACTTGTGTAGTTGGTGTACATATTTGTATATAATGATATTTTGATTTGGCCTATCTGTTTTTTCAATGATTACATTTGTTAAAATCATTTCCTTTTGTCCTTGCATTCTTCCAGGGGGTGACGGGGTGTATATGTAATGTTTCTGCATGTATTTGTGTGTATGGTGTTGTGGGTGAGGGTAGGGGTGGGGGTGTTGCATGTTGCATGTGTGTGTCACTCTCTTTTCCCTCCCCGCCTCTCCTGTGTTCTAGGTGCAGTACTCACCGTGGTTGTCGCCACTGTCGTAGCTGCTCCTGGTAGAAGAGAATGTAAACCAACATTGGTTCGGGCTCCATGGCGTCCTGGTTCCTCGTAAGGTGTCCAGAGGTGAGTGTTTTCCCTTCTGTGTACTGTTTCTGTCGTGCTTTTGATGGCATTGGTACCGCCCCAGAAAAAGTGGCGGATTGGTGCGTTGTAATACAGTGGGCAGTACATTGTGTTCCGCCTGTCTGTTGGCGGTTACCGCTGCGGTGTTTGCTTCTACCGCCATGGCGGTCACAGTGTTAAAGTGGCTGTCTATGTTGGCGGTGTCCGCCATGGCCGTGATTCCATTTTTTTTACTGCCGGCCTGTTGGCAGTTTTACCGCGTTCTTTAACACCGACTGCCAGGGTTGTAATGAGGGCCTTAATCTGTATGCAACAATATGCTAGTTTAAAGACGCACTAGTTTAAACCAGTCTGGTAAAAATATGTCAATACAGTCTACAATGTTTATGTTATTTTTACTCTCTGATATTGAAATATAGGCAACAAGACGCTTGTCCTATACTTATGTTGCATTAGGCGTCTTATCAATGTTATGGTCTGGATGAATTGACACTTTCACTGGTTCATCAAAAGATAAGGACATGCTGATGACTAGGCAGAAAATGGAGTCTTGGCCAGCTTAAAATTAAGTCCGCCTCAGGGTCATTACGTCAATAGCGTACTGTGTTACAGAAGGGAATATTCTATTCAGCCACTCAATCTCCCTCTGTTTTGGTAACTGACTTTATGCTAAATTCTAAAAACCAGATGTCTAACTGAAAGACTTGTGGATGCAGAAACCTTCATTCAGCACAGTATTCTTTCAAACTTCTAAGAAGAAACATACACAATTATAATTTTGCTGGCAATAGTTTGAAAATGTGGCAAATGTCACAACTTGCAACTTATCAGGCCAACTCTCCCGTTTCCTGGAAGACAGCAAGGTACTCAACACCTCCCAATCCGGATTCCGCAGAAACCACAGCACCGAGACTGCACTCATTGCTGCCACAGACGACATTAGGTCCATGCTCGATGAAGGAGAAACAGCAGTACTCATCCTCCTGGACCTCTCCGCAGCTTTTGACATGGTATGTCATCACACTCTCCGTACACGCCTCCACAACGCTGGAATCTGCGACAAGGCACTCAACTGGATCTTGTCATTTCTCTCAGGCAGAACCCAGAGAGTCCGCCTCCCACCGTTCCTGTCAGAAGCCTCCAGAATCATCTGTGGCATTCCCCAAGGATCTTCGTTCAGCCCCACGCTCTTCAACGTTTACATGGCCCCCCTCGCCAACATCGCACAAACCCACCACATCAACATAGTTTCCTACGCAGACGACACTCAGCACATCCTCTCCCTCACGAAAGACCCTACACAGCAAAGAACAACCTCCACAACGGACTTCACGCCATCGCCAGCTGGATGGAATCAAGCCACCTCAAGTTAAACACAGACAAGACAGAAATCCTCATATTTGGCACCAACCCCTCAACTTGGAATGACTCCTGGTGGCCCACCTCCCTGGGTACTGCGCCCTCACCCACCACCCACGCACGCAACCTAGGCTTCATCTTGGACTCCACACTCAGCATGACTCAGAAGGTCAATGCCATCTCCTCTTCCTGCTACAACACTCTCCGCATGCTCCGCAAAATCTTCAAGTGGATTCCCGTCAAAACTGGGAAAACTGTCACCCACGCCCTGGTCAGCAGCCGATTGGACCACGGAAACGCCCTATAGGCAGGAATAACAACCAAACTCCTAACAAAGATGCAAATAATCCAGAATGCATCCGCCCGCCTCATTCTGGACATCCCACGCTGCGACCACATTTCCCCCCACCTCAGAGACCATCACTGGCTACCAGTATCAGATAGGATCACCTTCAAACTCCTCATCCACGCACACAAGGCCCTCCACAACACAGGCCCAGCCTACTTCAACGACAGACTCACCTTCCACACCCCCACCCGCAAACTTCGCTCCGCCAGCCTCGCCCTCGCCTCCATCCCCCGCATCCGTCGCATCACCGCCGGAGGAAGATCCTTCTCTCACCTAGCCACCAAGACCTGGAACTCTCTACCGCTCCACCTTCGCCAGACCCAAAACCTCTTGACATTCAGGAAACGCCTCAAGACATGGCTCTATGACCAGTAGCTCCCCTACCCCCCCAGCGCCTTGAGACCCTAACGGATGATTAGTGCGCTCTATAAATCCTTGATTGATTGATTGATCAGGTATACCTTTTATGGTATGTGCTAATGGCAGTCATGTCAGTATGGTATCAGACTAACATAACTAAGATATCATTCAACAGAAATATTGTGCCCTAAATATTTTTTTAATGAAACTATTGCCGAATTGGAATTAATTATAAAACATGCACCTAATAGAGAGATTGCATTGTAAAGGATATTTTAAGACACACACAGTATTTCTGTCAGAGGATATTATTGCAAATTTTGACATTCAACCTGCAGCATCATGAAAAACCTACTTCTGTAAAATGGTGTCTCTGTTTACTCTTTGTTAAGACTTTGCAACATTCACCAAATGTAATAAAGCTTACAAAGTTTTGGAAAGCAGAGAGAGAGGTTGGAAATATAAGATATAAAAGTCAGTAAATATTGGTGGGTTTTAAAAGCTTTAAGCATGAGACTTCTAAAAGAGAGTCAGTGCAATTATCTCAGAGGAGTGATATGCTCTCACTAGTGAATTCAATTTAGATGGAGAGCTGCAGCATTCTACCCCTAGTAAAGGTGACTCAGAAACAAAAAATGAATGTCCAAATACATATTATATATAGTACAGCAGGAAGTAAAGTTACTTTTCACAGGACGTCTATAACTGGGAGGCCTCTTAATGTTTGTTAAAAAACAGATCTTTACTCAGTACTGAAGTGCCTCTATGGAGTTCTGAATCAATCAAGACTCTATTACTTCCTTGTCCATCTTCATGGTTCCAGTCCTTACAACGCAAGTTATGCCTTAACACCTGGATAGCCATTTCCTACCATATCCCCTATTTTAATCTTTCTAATAACCTTGAGAAACATGGAGTGCTTTGCTACTTAGTACTAATCAACCTACCCCCCCTCAGCATGGGGGCAGAATAATTACCTCATTTTGTATTTTTTCAGTCTTATCATCGAATCTATGTTTACCTAGCAATCAGTAAGACATAGTTGTTACTAATTGTTTGACTATTATTGCATTTCTGCTGTGGTCCCTGTGGCATTACATAAGCCGGAATAGGTTCTGCTATGGCAGGAATATTAGTTGTGCACAATGGGCTTGTTACAGCAGTTCTACATGTGGTCATTTTTTTATCTGGTCTCAGGACACTTGTGAGCGAACGCCTCCAACATTGGGTTTCCACCAGCCTTTCCATGGGGGTTCCCTGCCATGGAAAGGCTGGCAGAAACAGAAGTTCTGATCAGCACAGCAGTTCTGAGTTCAGCCCCACCATAGCTGACCATGACTCCCACCGCCGTTAGCTCATCGGGAACTATGGGCCATATGTACTAAAGCATTTTCCCATAGAGACAGAATGGGTAAAATCCTTTGGTACATCTGGCCCTATGTTCTCAGAGATGACGTTTGTCCCCTGGCAGTCTGATAGCCAGGGTCGCAATGTGCCTGTCGGACCACCTGGAGTGCGCCAGTCTAACCACTACCGCAAGTCTGGTGGTTCACTCGTAATGAGGGCTTTGTTTTTGTGATATCACACACGTAAATTAAAAAACTATTGTATAAGGATGTTGTTTGCTTGATATAGCATGCAGCACTATTTCTTTGTACTTTTATTTGGTTTTTAAATGTAATTTTGGTGGGTGGCCGGGAGTTTCAGTAGGGGCCTAGTTATTTTTTTGCATTTAATTTTTCACCTTTTGTAATTGAAAAATGTTGCACAGTTCAGTACATTTTCTCCATGTTTGTTACATTTGCAATATTCATTTATTTTACTATGTGACCTAGTCTTCAAATGGGCCATCCAGCTAGTAGGCTGAGTGACAGTCATCAGTGCATGAAAGAACCTGTTTCTGTGCTATACGTTTATTAAACATTATCTACAGCAGGGATGGCATTGGGTTAAATAACAAATGTTGGCTATTACTTGTATTTTATCTATTTTTCAGCAAAAGGTGTAAATGTGGGGTAACATTTGATGCCATCGGAGGATGTGTGTTGTTGAAAAGTTTTTATAGCTCACTTCGTTTTCATGTTTGGCATTTCTGGATTAATGGTAGTGTTTTCTTCAGTGTTACCATGCCACCTTTGTCTGGCTAGTGTGTGTGTGTGTGTGAGTGTGTTTGAGATGTTACACCATTTGTCTTTGTTCTTCATGCCATGAGGTCATGGGCCATTTTGCGTAGTCTGTGTCCATTAGCCTGAATGTGTTGTTTTTTCTCCATGCCTCCTCGCTCGGTGTCAATGTTTGACGGTGTGGCTGATGAGCATTTTGTGTAGCCAGTCAGTGCGCTTTTGCCATAGGCTTGCATGTGTTTCTTTGTTCTTCATGCCTCCTTGTTCGCTGTTCTTGTTTGACCATGTGGCCAACAGACATTTGGTGCAGCCAGCCAGTGTGCTTTTGCCGTATGCTTGCATGTGTACTTTGTTCTCTATGCCTCCTTGCTCACTATTGTTGTTTGACCATGTAGCTGGCAGCCATTTTGTTTAGTCAGCCAGTGTGCTTTTGCCATAGGCTTTCATGTGTTCTTTGTGCTTTATGTCTCTTTGCTCACTGTTGTTGTTTGACCATGTGGACGGATGCCATTTTGTGCAGCCAGCCGGTGTTCTTCTGCCATAATTTTTTTAGGTATAATCCCATTTAGTCCTGGACAACCTGCATGCCAATGGAGTAGGTGCACTGCACACACACCAGCATCATTTATTTTTTAATGATTTTTACATTTCCTCATGGACCAACTTTTCTGCCGTACGCGCACACTAGCCTTTATTTCTGTAAGGATTATGCCATTTATCCATGCAACTCCCTGACTGCCCCAGGTTTCTCTTTAGAAGAAACACATTTAAAGCAAAGAACTATGGTGGTCATTACAACCCTGGCGGACGGTGTTAAAGCGGTGGTAAGACAGCCAACAGGCTGGCGGAAAGAAAATTGAATCACAACCGTGGTGGAAACCGCCAACAAACACAGCCACTTTAACACTCCGACTGCCAAGGCGGTACAAACAAACAGCGCGGCGGTCACCGCCAACAGACAGGCGGGAGACAATTTACCGCCCACAGTATCACAACCTACCAATCCGCCACCTTTTCCGGGGCGGATTCACCGCAAACAAAAACACGGCAGAAACAGGACTTCGAAGGGAAAACGCTCACCTCTACACACCCCACGAGGAACCAGGATGCCATGGAACTTGAGCTTCACATTTTCCCTGCCCTTATCTTCTTGCTCCTCTACCAGGAGCACGAACGCCGGCGGCGAAGACAATGGTGAGTACTGCACCTACGACACAGGGGAGGGGGTAGGGAAAAGAGAGTGACACACACACGCAGCAGGCAACACCCCCACCCCCACCCTCACAACACACACAATAATACATGTTGATACATTACAGTTACACCTCCAAACCCCCTGGAAGAATGCAAAGACAAACGGAAATGAGTGTAACCATAGTAGTATATTAAAATCCAGTATGCAAAAATATATATACACTATGAACAAATATATACACCAAGAATAGTAGTCCAGATATTGCTCCATTGAAGTCCGTGGAACACTGGGCCCACACTGCATGGGCGAGGCCCACACTCAATACCCGAACATGACAGAGAGAACACTGCAGGGGCATCAGATAGTAATAAAACAGGCACCTCAGGGGGAAGGGGGGGCACCTCAGCCGGTTGAGTGCACGACGCCAAATCCACGAGGGGGCCCCATGCCCACTGTTCAATCCTGGGGAGTGCAAAGCCACAGTCTCTCAAGTCTCTACAGTGGGTGGTTTGCCCACTGTTCAATCCTGGGGACTGCAAAGCCACAGTCTCACAAGTCTCCACATTGGGTGGGTTGCTCACTGTTCAATCCTGGGAGGGCAAAGCCACAGTCTTTCAAGTCTCTACAGTGGGTGGTTCGCCCACTGTTCAATCCTGGGGAGTGCAAAGCCACAGTCTCTCAAGTCTCCACAGTAAGTGGTTTGCCCACTGTTCAATCCTGGGGAGTGCAAAGCCACAGTCTCTCAAGTCTCCACAGTGGGTGGTTTGTCCACTGTTCAATCCTGGGGAGTGCAAAGCCACAGTCTCTCAAGTCTCTACAGTGGGTGGTTTGCCCACTGTTCAATCCTGGGGAGTGCAAAGCCACAGTCTCTCAAGTCTCTACCTCTACAGTGGGTGGTTTGCCCACTGTTCAAACCTAGGGAGTGCAAAGCCACAGTCTCACAAGTGGATAACAGTCTCCGCTGGTTCTGGAGGGGGCTTTGTGCCCAGAGTGCTCCATCCTGCCAAGGACAGAGGTAGTGGATGCCTTTCTCCACTGGTTCTGGAGGGGGCTTTGTGCCCAGAGTGCTTCATCCTGCCAAGGACTGAGGTAGTGGATGTATCTCTCCACTGGTTCTGGAGGGGGCTTTGTGCCCAGAGTGCTCCATCCTGCCAAGGACAGAGGTAGTGGATGCCTTTCTCCACTGGTTCTGGAGGGGGCTTTGTGCCCACAGTGCTTCATCCTGCCAAGGACAGAGGTAGTGGATGCCTTTCTCCACTGGTTCTGGAGGGGGCTTTGTGCCCAGAGTGCTTCATCCTCCTTGTGGCGGACTCAGTAGCGTCAGTGGTCTTGGCGCTCATGGGCCAGCGGTGCTTGTGGCGGCGGCGGTGCTTGTGGCAGCGGTGTCCTTGGCAGCGATGCCTGTGGTGGAGGTGTGCTGTCCAGCGGTGCTTGTGGCGGCGGTGTCCTTGGCAGCGGTGCTTGTGGCGGCGGTGTCCTTGGCAGCGGTGCTTGTTTTGCGGAGGGGTCCTTGGCAGCAACTCAGCTGCTGGCTGTGCTGTCTGGCCCGGCGGGGCTGGTGCTGGCGGTCCTGTCCGGCCCAGCGGGCTGGTGCTGGCGGTCCTGTCTGGCCCAGTGGGGCTGGTGCTGACGGTCCTGTCTGGCCCAGCGGGGCTGGTGCTGGCGGTCCTGTCTGGCCCAGCGGGGCTGATGGCGGTGGCCTCCTGGCCAGCGGGGCTGATGGCAGTGGCCTCCTGGCCAGTGGGGCTGATGGTGGTAGCCTACTGGGCAGCAGCGGGGATGAAAGCGGTCGCCTCCTGGGCAGCGGGGATGATGACAGTGGTTTTCTGGCCAGCGGGGCTGATGGCGGTGGCATCCTGGCCAGCGGGGCTGATGGCGGTGGCCTCCTGGGCAGCGGGGATGATGGCGGTGGCCTCCTGGCCAGCGGGGATGATGGCGGTCTTCTTCGCCGTGCTGCTCTTCCCAGACTTGACGGGTTTCTTGTGCCCCTTCCCCACCTTGGAAGGTGTCGCAGCTGACTCCACACTCCCACTTGTACCCTTGGGAGCGGCTTTGGTGGCTGGAGTCTTCCCCCTCTCCTGCCGGGCACTGGCCAACTTTTGATGCTTGACAGGTCGGGGACTGTCTGTGCTGTGGCTCCTTGCCACACTGGCTGCCCTGCTGCCTGGTGCACTCCAGAATCCGGTGACTACTGGCACTACTGGTCCCAGAGATGTTGTGGCTGAGGTGATAGGTTGGGACCTGGAGAGTCGGGCCCTAGGAGACTGACGGGGTGGGGGAGGTGAGGGAAAGAGGTCGAGGGTGGACAGGAAAAGTTTCTTGGGAACAGTGGGACGGGTAGCTGGAGGGCGTTTGGGAGTGGAGGAAGAGGTTTTTGTTGTAGGAGGTGTACGTTTGGTGACTTTGGGTGAAGGTGCATGGACTGGAGGCTGTTGTGAGGTGGATGGCTGTTGGGTGGGTGTATGCCTGCGTTTGTGTATATTGGGAGGTGGCATCACAGGCACACTGGGAGAGGACACAGGGGACGTGTGATTGGTAGTGGTGAATGCACGTGAGCGGGGTGTGGTGGTGTGTGTGCTGGTGATGGAAGTAGTGGCTGTAGATGTAGTGCATGCAGGTGTGAGTGGAGACGAGACTGGGAGGGAGGAGGGAGACAAGGAGGAGGGGGACACAGTGGAGGCAGTGGATGTTGGTGTGTCTGCATGTGTGTGATGCTTGCGTGAGTGCCTGTGGGATGTGTGGTGCTTATGTTTGCCAGAGCTTCCCTTGTGTGTTGAGGTGTGTGCATGCTGGTCTGATTGTGTGCTTGGGATAGGCTGAGGTACAGGGGATTGGGTCTGGGTGGAAGAAGTTGGAGGGGGGAGGCTAGAGACAGGGACAATAGCTGCCATCAGTGCTGAGGCCAGAGTATGAAAAGCTTGCTGAAGGTCTGCCTAATCAGAATGAATGCCCTCCAGGAATGCATTTGTTTGTTGCAAATGCCTCTCTACACCCTGGACGTCATTCAGAAGGGGAGACTGCCCAACAGTGAGGGACCTGAGGAGGTCAATGGCCTCCTCACTGAGGGCAGCAGGGGTGACTGGGGCAGGGCCTGAGGTGCCTGGGGTGAAGGTGATGCCCACCCTCCTGGGTGAGTGGGCACGGGGCAAAGGCTGAGGGGCTGCTGGGAGGGCGGTGCTGGTAGGGGTGGTGGCGGCTGTACCTGTAGATGCAGGGGGCACAGATGTGGCCACCACCACAAGGGAGCTCCCATCAGAGGACGAGTCCGTATCACTGGTGTCAGCTCCTGTCCCCGCCGTGGCGCTCCCCTCGCCCTCCATCCCACTGGTGAATTCCGAGTCCGTAGTCTCGCCCTCCAGGGCCATGTGGGATGCAGCTCCCTGCTGCTCCGGTGCCACTGCTCCTCCGCATGATGATGCTAATGCACACAAGAAGAGGGAGACCACAAAAAGAGGGACGGCGACAGAAGAAAGACATGTTGAGTGCATGCATTACCGCTACCGTTGGCGGACACGACAGACACAGAAGCCCCCTGCACTACGCCGCGCACTTGGGGTCCACTGTTCAATCCTTGGGACATGGCCTACAAGGCTATGGCCAACATCTGCACACATGGATGTCACATGAGCCTTACTAGGTGTAGTTGGCACTGTACACAGGTGGGGTGGGGTGACACAGGGTCTGCCAGAAGAAGGGGACCTACCTAGCACACTCGCCCTGGCCTAGGGAAGCCCACAGCCCACCTCCCCCACCCAGACACCTCCACTGCATGCTGAATCAGCTGAATGAGAGTGTACTCACCCCCTTGTGGCTGCTGTGATGCCCTCAAGCGCCCATCCAAGTCCGGGTACGCCACCGCCAGGATCCTAAACATCAGGGGGGTCATGGTGCGACGTGCACCCCTCCCACGTTGGGAGGCCATCCCCAGCTGGCCTCCACCGTCTTCTTGCTCTAGCGGCGAATGTCCTCCCTTCTCTTATGGGAGTGGGTGCTCCGTCTGTGATAGACCCCCAGGGTCCGGACGTCCTTGGCGATGGCACGCCATATGTCCTTCTTCTGGTGGGCGCTGACCTACATGAATTGTACAGGGGAAAAAGAAAAGTTATTACCAACTGTGCCGTCACAGTCATTGGCCCCCATCCCTACCCTTGCCATGTGGCACATGCACTCACCGTCGTTTCATGCACGCCTCAATCTCCCCCCCATCTTTCATCCACCCCACTCCACATAGCCATTGCCAATACAGCATGCTCCCAGTGTACTTACGTCTTTGTCTGGAGGACCGTAGAGTAGCGTGTACTGGGGGAGGACCCCATCCACGAGTTTCTCCAACTCCTCCAATGTGAAGGCAGGGGCCCTTTCCCCAGATGCACGAGCCATTGTCTCTTCCAGACTGAGGTCACAGCAGCACTTGCAGTGTAGGTCCCCTCCTGTCGTAGATCAGGTATCAAGTGATTGAACAGATAGAAAATGCCGTCACCGCCAGCGTACATCATCAATGGCTTCTGGGACCCACAGGGTCCAATGTTAACCAATGCAGAATTGCACCGCGGTCTTCGACCGCCTACCGCGACGGTGTACAACGCCAGAGCAGTTACCTCACATCCCATTGTCCCACTCTACAGGTCAGGCAGCCGCCATTTCAGGGGCCCACATGGCTTAATTTTCAACTGCGTCACACATACCTAGGCGTTGCCTCAACACTCATACATGCAAATGTCGGATTATGAATCGTGTTCTGTGTAAGCTGTGGGTACGTACCTCTGAGTTGGTTGACTCTGTGCTTGCTATTGTCCTTCATAGGCACAGTCCGCTGGGACATGTGAGGAGATGGCGGCATCCTCCGGTGTACAGACCGCTGGTTGATCTGTCGACAATGGAGGAAAGACATGTGATCATCACCTACAGGCTTGATCGTGCCACAATCCTGCAACTGTGTGCCCAGTTGGAGCCAGACCTGATGTCAGCTATCCGCCATCCCACAGGAATCCCCCCTCTAGTGCAGGTCCTGTCAGTACTCCATTTCCTGGCAAGTGGGTAATTTCAAACAACAGTGGCCATAGTATCAGGGATGTCCCAGCCTTTTTTTTCCAACGTGTTGTCCAGAGTGTTGTCTGCCCTGCTGAAACACATGCGGAGCTACATCGTTTTCCCTCAGGTGGAGGATTTGCCTACAGTGAAAGGTGATTTCTATGCCCTGGGACATATCCCCAACATCATAGGGGACACATGTGGCTTTGGTACCCCCCGCAGGAGTGAGCAGGAGTGAACAGGTGTACAGAAACCGGAAGAGTTGTCATTCCATGAATGTGCAGATGGTGTGTTTGGCCGACCAATACATCTCCCATGTGAATACCAAATTTCCTGGCTCAGTGCATGACGCTTACATCCTGCGGAATAGCAGGATCCCTTATGTGATGGGTCAACTCCAGAGGCACCGTGTGTGGCTATTAGGTGAGCACCTGGAAGCAAGTCAGTGGGAATGGTTGTCTGGGTCTGGGGATATCCCTACAGGTTAGTGTGTGTCTAACAGTTGTCCCTTGCCAATTGCAGGTGACTCTGGTTACCCCAACCTGTCATGGCTACTGACCCCAGTGAGGAATCCCAGGACAAGGGCAGAGGAACGCTACAATGAGGGCCATGGGCGAACTCAGAGGATTATAGAGCGGACATTCGGCCTCCTGAAGGCCAGGTTCAGGTGCCTCCATATGACAGGTGGATCTCTATTCTACTCACCAAAGAAGGTGTGCCAGATCATCGTGGCCTGCTGTATGCTTCACAACTTAGCTTTGCGATGACAGGTGCCTTTTCTGCAGGAGGATGGTCCAGATGGAGGTGTTGTGGCAGCTGTGGAGCCTGTGGACAGTGAAGACGAGGAAGCAGAAGAAGAGGACATCGACAACAGGAACTCAGTGATCCTGCAATACTTCCAGTGAGACACAGATAAGAATACAAACCTGCCTACTACATGTACTTTAACACTACTACCTCTCTACTGTCTGTCCTTTTCACCCAGTGTATGGTCACTGAGTTGTCACTTTCCCTTACAATTACACAGATGTGGGTCCCACTGTGTGACATCGGCTTTGTTTCCTCACGGACTAGAGCTATGTGACATAGGTGTGTTGACATTACAATTGAAAGAGCATTTTGTCACTGCAATTGCTAATACACTATTCCACAATCACAGACAGACTCCAGATTGTTTTGTGCTTTAAGGGTGTTTATTTAAGTGCTCAATATTGGAGGGTGCTGTAAAATGGTGAGGGGTGATGGTGGAGGAATGTCCATGGCAGAGTCCAGTCTATTAGTCTCACAGGTGCATTGCCCAAATGGGCATAGGAACTGGAGCTGGGGCAGTTTGAGGATGGACAGGGTGACAAGGTGGGACAAAAGGATGACATTCAGGGCGGTCTCATTTCTTGGCGGGGGTCTTGGCATCGTTCTCTGTCTTTCTCCTGGATCTCAGGGACCATTTGAGGGTGGTTTCTCCCTCTGCAGGGCGTGGGGTGCTGGTGTGGTGGTCCTGTGGCGGTGCCTCCTGTCCACCAGCGCCGGCGGAGGTGGTGGGCAAATCATCATCCAGGCTAGTGTCAGGGGCCCCTTTTTGTGCCACTGTGTCCCTCCTGGTGTTGAGGACTTCCTTCAGCACCCCTACGATGGTGCCCAGGGTGGAATTGATGGATTTGAGTTCCTCCCTGAAGCCCAAATACTGTTCCTCCTGCAGCCGCTGGGTCTCCTGAAACTTGGCCAGTACCGTTGCCATCGTCTCCTGGGAATGGTGGTAGGCTCCCATGATGTTGGAGAGGGCCTCGTGGAGAGTGGGTTCCCTGGGCCTGTCCTCCCCCCGTCGCACAGCAGCCCTCCCAGTTCCCCTGTGTTCCTGGGCCACTGCCACTGACCCCAGGTCCCTGTTGTTGTTGGGGTGGTGGGTTAGCCTGGGTTCCCTGGAGTGGTGGACACACTGCTGATTGATGTGTCCTGGGGACAGAGGTATGGGCCCGCTGGGTGGGTGCTGTGCTGGTGTTTCCAGAGGGGGGAAGTTCTGTGGTGGCCTGTGACTGTGTCAGGGGAACCGACTGTCCTGAGGTCCCAGATGGGCCGGGCTGGTCATCTAGATCCAGTTGGACAGAGCTACTGTCAGCACTGTGGGCCTCTTCTGTTGGTGGTGTGGACATGTGTGGACCCTCCTCTCCGGTGACATTGGGTAGGGGCCCTGCAGGGGTATAAAAGGATGTTTATTGCATCTGTGTGTGCCATGGTGTGCAGTGGGTGGGTGACCATGTACCCCAGTGCTTGCATTCCTGTGTGGGACCTTGTGTGATGGTGGTTTAGGGGGGTGTATGGGTATGTGCAGTGGCCATGCTTTGGTGATGGGTGTCCAAGCTTTGTTGTTGCATGCAGTGCTTGATGTTGGGATGTGTGGTTTGTGATATTGGGATATTTGTGAGGAGTTGGAGAGATGGGCATGAGGGTGAGAGTGGGGGTATGTGATAGCATGCAGGTAGGGTGGGGGATGTAATAGTTAAGATTTGACTTACCAGAGTCCATTCCTCCATCTACTCCTGCGAGGCCCTCAGGATGCAGAATCGCCAAGACTTGCTCCTCCCATGTTGTTAGTTGTGGGGGAGGAGGAGGGGGTCCGCTGCCAGTCCGCTGAACTGCAAGGTGGTGTCTTGATACCACAGAACACACCTTCCCCGTAGGTCATTCCACCTCTTCCTGATGTCATCCCTATTTCTTGGGTGCTGTCCCACTGCGTGGACCCTGTCCACTATTCTTCACCATAGCTCCATCTTCCTAGCTATGGAGGTGTGCTGCACCTGTTATCCGAATAGCTGTGGCTCTACCCGGACGATTTCCTCCACCATGACACTGAGCTCCTTCTCAGAGAACCTGGGGTTTCCTTGCCGTGCCATGGGGTGGTGTAGGTGATGTGTGAGGTGGTATGTGTGGTGATAAGTGGGGTGATATTTTGTGGTGTGTTGTGTGAGATGCGTGGAAGATATGTGGGTGATGGTAATGTGTGCCTGTGGATGCTTGGTAGTAGTTTGTAGTGTCTGGCTTTCTTTCGGTATTTTGGTTGTAGGGGTTTGTGGGTGATGTGGGTGTGTGTTTTATATTGTAATGGGTGTTTGGGAGTGGTGTGTGTATGTGTATCAGGTGTGTGTATTTCGATTTGTCCAATGTGGCTGTGTTTTGTAAGAGTGTGTGTATTTTGAGCGCAGCGGTGTGTACCGCAAATGGAATACCGTGGTTGAAAGACCGCCTCGTGGATTCGTGGGTCGTGATAGTGTGGGCGTATTTCTGTTGGTGTGACGGTGGAGGTTTTGGTATCGCCAGTTTATCACTGACCTTTGGTGTGGCGGACTTGTGTGGGTGTTTACGTTTTGGCAGATTCCGAGCTGTGGGTCATAATGACCGTGGCAGAATTCCACTGCCGCGGCGGTGTGTTGTCAGTCTTCTGCGCGCTGGTAAGCGGCTTTTACCGCCAATGTTGTAATGAGGACCTATATCTCGATGTTGTGTTATTCTGACTGGGAATTAAATTCTATGTTAATGTGGTGTGGTTTGACTGGTTTGAATAGTTAAATAAATTGTTGTCAATTATTACCTAGGTAACCAATCACACTAAATTATATTGCCTTTGTCTGTACTAATTCAAACTGTAACAATGCCATGGTTCACTAAATGTTTTCTTATTTGTTTGCTTTTAGGTTCACAAGAGAAGAGACATCACCCACAGTATTGCCAAACAGAAGGCATGTCCAAAACAAAAAATCCACATAAGACAACATCAGACCTCTAATCTCTTCTGCTTGTGCAGCTCAGTGCCACTGCCAACTGACAGCTTAAAGATGGCCCCAAAGAAAGGGTGCTGCCAGGAAAGTGGCCAGTAAGAAGAAGCAGCTTTCTGCCATTGGCGTGCCAACCACAGCCTTTTTCAGGAGATGTGTGCCTGCCACACTGCCCTTCGGGAGGAACTAGGGAGCAGGACTCTAGCATCAATGGCACCACTCCAACCTAAGCCCAAACACATGTCTATCAGTAAGACAGCCACTGACCCTCGGGTAGGTCGCTCCCCTGCTCACGCAGCGCCTCCAGTCCCTGACTGCCTTCCTCTCCTGTGAGTGTGCTCCCCCCTTCTTGCCCGTGTACCCCGAGTGCTTGAGCTTGTGCTGGTGCTGACTGAAATCCCTTTTTTCTCCTTGTATCCCATGCGTGTGCCCCCGAGTGACTGAAATTCCCCTTTCCTCTCCTTGTATCCCGTGCGTGTGCCCCCGAGTGCCGTGCGCCGTCCTCCCCTCTCAGCCCCTCCTTTTTAGTAGATTTTAGTAGGCTCTTGTTCCCTTTTCGCCGTCTTGCCGCTTTTCCCGCCGCTCCTACCGCGCTTTTCCCGCCGTTTTTTGCCGCTCTTTTTTGCCACTCTTTTTTGCCGCTTCCAGCTCCCCTGCCCGCCCACCTCCCGCCTCCCAGCTGACCCCGCCTCCCCACCTACCCCTTAAATGGCGGCCGCTGCGAGGCAGAGGTAGCGACCACTGACCCTCGGGTAGGTCGCTCCCCTGCTCACGCAGCGCCTCCAGTCCCTGACTGCCTTCCTCTCCTGTGAGTGTGCTCCCCCCTTCTTGCCCGTGTACCCCGAGTGCTTGAGCTTGTGCTGGTGCTGACTGAAATCCCTTTTTTCTCCTTGTATCCCATGCGTGTGCCCCCGAGTGACTGAAATTCCCCTTTCCTCTCCTTGTATCCCGTGCGTGTGCCCCCGAGTGCCGTGCGCCGTCCTCCCCTCTCAGCCCCTCCTTTTTAGTAGATTTTAGTAGGCTCTTGTTCCCTTTTCGCTGTCTTGCCGCTTTTCCCGCCGCTCCTACCGCGCTTTTCCCGCCGTTTTTTGCCGCTCTTTTTTGCCGCTCTTTTTTGCCGCTTCCAGCTCCCCTGCCCGCCCACCTCCCGCCGCCCAGCTGACCCCGCCTCCCCACCTACCCCTTAAATGGCGGCCGCTGCGAGGCCGCGCAGCGGACGCGCGCAGCGGGCGCGCCGCTGCCGCGCTGAAGGCGCGCCTAAGGCAAGCCCGTCTGCGCCCGTCCGCGCCTGGACCGCGCCTAGTGCCCGAACAACTGGCCCCCGCGCCCCCCGCTTGACCTATGACTCCGCCACCCTCGCCAACCTCAACCCCGGCCGCGCGCCGGGCTGCTACCGCGCCACCCCCAAACGTACCCACGGACCCTTCACCTGCAGCAACTGCCGCTTCACCTGCCTACGGACCCACACCGCCACCACCAAGAACGACGCCCCCGGAAGCAACCTCGAATGCATCCTGGTCAACACCCGCTCCGTCCACAGGCACGCCATCGAACTGTGGAACCTCATCAACTCAACGAACCCAGACATCGCCTTCCTCACCGAGACCTGGATGAACCCCTCCTCGGCACCCGACATCGCCATAGCCATCCCCTACGGCTACAAAATCATCCGGAGAGACCGCTTCAACCGCACCGGAGGAGGCATCGCTATCGCACACAAAAGCTCCATCAGCATCTCGACCCACACCGACAACTCACTTCCCGACGCCGAACACCTCCACTTCGCGATCCACATCGACCCCAAGACAACCCTAAGAGGCACCCTCATGTACAGACCACCAGGACCCCGCACCAAGTTCAGCGAAGACATCGCAGACTTCGTCAACCCCCACGCACTCTCATCCACTGACTACATCCTCCTAGGAGACCTCAACTTTCACCTGGAGAACCACACCGACAACAACACCACCGCCGTTCTAGACAACCTCGCCAACCTGGGACTGAAACAACTGGTCAACACCCCCACCCACTACGCCGGACACACGCTCGACCCCATCTTCTCCTCAAGCAAACACATCACCTTCAGCCACACCACCGAACTCACATGGTCGGACCACAGCTGCGTCCACTTCAGCTTCAAGAAAACCACCGTGCATCACCACACCCGGCAACCACCAAAAAGATACTGGAACCGAATCACCACAGAACAACTCGCAGCAACGCTCTCCCTGAACCAACCCACCAGCACCAGCAACCCCAACGAGGCCGCCAACAACCTCACCAACTGGATCTCCGACTGCGCCAACCTCCTGGCCCCTCTGAAGACCCAAACCAACACCAACAACCACAAGAAAAACTCCTGGTTCACCACCGAACTCAAAAACTCCAAGAAAGAATGCCGCCTCCGCGAGAAGACATGGCGCCTCAACCCGACAGAGGAAAACCTGACAGCTCTCAAGGACACCACCCGCCAACACCACCAACGCCTCCGCACCGCACGAAAAACAGCCTACCAGAACAGACTTGACAACAACGCCCACAACAGCAAGGAACTATTTGGCATCGTCAAAGAGCTCTCCAACCCGGACGCAGAAACCAACCCCATCCCTCCCTCACAGGACCTCTGCGACTCCCTCGCGACCTTCTTCCACCGTAAGATTGCCGACATCTACAACAGCTTCACGACCACCAACATGAACCCGCCCCCGGAAGCCGCAAATGACATCTCCACCATCCTCGCCTGGAACCCTACCACCACCGAGGAAACAACCCGCGTCATGAACTCGATCCACTCGGGATCACCCTCCGACCCCTGTCCTCACCACATTTACAACAAGGCCGACAACATCATCGCACCCCACCTCCGAGACGTCATCAACGCCTCCCTCACCACTGCTACCTTCCCTGAAAGCTGGAAACACGCAGAACTCAACGCCCTCTTAAAGAAACCTACAGCAGACCCCACCGAACTCAAAAACTTCCGGCCTATCTCCCTCCTACCGTTCCCCGCCAAAGTGATTGAGAAAATCGTCAACGCTCAACTCACCGCCGCCCTGGAAACCTCCGACTCCCTCGACTCCACTCAGTTCGGATTCAGGGCCAACCACAGCACCGAATCTGCCCTCATCGCAGCCACGGACGACATCCGAGCCCTGACCGACAAGGGTGAAACCGTGGCCCTCATTCTCCTGGATCTCTCTGCAGCCTTCGACACGGTCTGCCACCGCACCCTGATAGACCGCCTCTGCAGCGCCGGCATCAGAGGCAAGGCCCTGGAATGGGTCATCTCCTTCCTCTCCGGAAGGACCCAGAGAGTCCGCCTCCCCCCCTTCAGATCCGCAGCCACGGAGATCATCTGCGGCGTACCCCAAGGATCCTCCCTCAGCCCCACTCTATTCAACGTCTACATGATCCCCCTGGCAAACATCGCACGCAAACACGGACTCGACATCATATCCTACGCCGACGACACCCAGCTCATCTTATCCCTCACCAACAACCCCACATCAGCAAGGACCAGACTGCACGACGGCATGAAGGAAGTAGCGACCTGGATGACAGACAGCCGACTGAAACTGAATACAGATAAAACGGAGGTCCTCATCCTCGGCCCTACCCCCTCCGCATGGGACGACTCCTGGTGGCCCCCCGCCCTAGGCAGCACTCCTCAACCGACCAACCACGCACGCAACCTCGGCTTCATCCTGGACTCCTCCCTCTCGATGACCAGACAGGTCAACTCGGTGACCTCAGCGTGCTTCAACACCCTCCGCATGCTCCGCAAGATCTTCCGCTGGATCCCCATCGACACCAGGAAGACCGTCACCCACGCCCTCGTCACCAGCCGCCTGGACTACGGGAACACTCTGTACGCCGGCATCACCACCAAGCTGCAGAGGAAACTTCAACGGATCCAGAACGCCGCAGCACGACTCATCCTGGACATACCTCGCCACCACCACATCTCCGGACACCTGAGAAAACTCCACTGGCTCCCGGTCAACAAGAGGATCACCTTCAGACTCCTCACCCACGCACACAAAGCCCTCTACAACCTCGGACCCAAACTCATCAACTCCCGCGTCTCCTTCTACACCCCTCCGCGCACTCTGCGCTCCACCGGTCAGGCCTTGGCAGCCGTTCCCCGCATCCGCAAAACCACCGCCGGAGGAAAATCCTTCTCTTTTCTGGCAGCGAAGACCTGGAACTCCCTGCCCAGTCACCTTCGCGCCATACCCGAACACCTCCCCTTCAGAAGGCAGCTCAAGACCTGGCTCTTCGAGCACTGACCCCCTCCCCCCCAGCGCCTTGAGACCCTTATGGGTGAGTAGCGCGCTTTATAAATGTGATTGATTGATTGATTGATTGACTGCAATCATGGCGACGCCGATGAGAAGTGACATTGATTTGGATTTGTCCCTTTCAGAAGGAAGTAATCAGTCATTTCATGAAGAAAAGCAAATTGAACAGCAGCCTCAGCCAGCAACAGTAGATCTTACTGAAGTTGGAGCAGAACAGGAAATTGAACTTTCTGCCGAGGAAGAATCTCCTCTTTTAAAATCATTGGCTCCAAGATCGCCAGTAATGAAAAGGAAGGGCACTTCACCATCTTTTCCAAGCACCCCTCCTGATGATGATGATCTGGATATGAATTGGACCCCGGCAGAGTTTGAGAGATGCCATAAGAGGCAAGATAAAATAAAAGTTCCTACAAGCCTCAGAATTATGGAAGGGGGTGAGGAGGAGGATGACATTGAACCAGTCATTGTTATTGAAGCTGGCACAGAGGAGTCAGACATTCCTCCTCTTATTCAACCTGCTCTGAGGGATGTGGCACAGGTAGCCCTGCCAGCATATTTGTGAAGCCTCAGCTGAGACCTGCACCAACCCCTACCTCAGTAGGAGTATGCACTGCAAAGAGGCAATCAACGACACATCCACATTCCTCCAGTTCTTCTTCAGGCATTAGCACTGGCACACTAAGAAATAACTCCTCCACAGTTTGTGACTTTCTTATGCTTAGCAGACAAGAGGAGAACATTGCAATATGCTCCACTTGCCCCAGGAGTGTTCATCGAGGTAAGCCTGGTTCACACTATAGCACTGGACGCCAAACAACCCATATAAAAAATATCATGCAATCAGGTGGGAGGAGCATCTTAAACAATTGCTGAAAGTGGTGGTGGTCAAGTTGAGGAGAGCTAGGAAACATCAGCTCCAATCACAGTGGGAGGTCATGAAGAAGGTGACATCTTTGTGCAAAGTAGCTTTGTCCCCAGCAGTGCGCCAGCATTATCCTCCTCAGCGACCTCAAAATGGCCCAATACTCAGAGTAAGATGGGGACACCATAGCAATAAGTGCCTGCTCCAAGACACACATTGAGTCTACCACCAACTGCTTCTCTGCTTCTCTGAAGTTACCTGTGACAGTCATCCCAGAAAAGAAGAAAATTCAGCCTACTATTAAGGGTATGTTTAGGTGGGAGGGGACCTACCACCTCAATGACCCAACAGCATTTTTGTACAATGAGAAGCTGGCAAAAATATTAGTGCTGGACCTCCTCCGTTTTCTTTTGCAGAAGGAGTTGGATTTTTAGAACTTAAGGCAGCCAAATGCCCAAAATGGAAGGTTCCAAAGCTGGCCTATTTTGCCAGAGTTGCTATTTCACCGCTCCATCACAATGTGCTGCAATTGGTTGGACAAGCTTTGCAGTAAAGTGCTGTTCACACTATCCACCTGACAACAGACATGCGGATGAGTTGTCAAGCAATTGATTACATGTGCACCACTGCACATTGTACTTCTTTGGTTGGGGTAGGGCAACAGCTATCTACAAGTCTGGCCCCTGAAGAAAGCTTTAAGAACATTCTGCATGGAGAAAGCACATACAGCTGCAAACATCTTTGACAAATAATTTAACAGCCAAGTGTGTGAATATCTGTGACCCACAGGTTTTAGAATTGGATTTGTTGCAACGTACAATGGCAGTAATATAGTCAAGGCTATGGCAGATGGTAGCTTTTTCAGGGTCCTGTGTTTGGTGTATTACATCAACCTGGTTGTGCAGGAGTTTCTCAAAAAAGGCAAGTTCAGCAATGTATTGACCACCTGTAGAAGAATCTACACTCTTTTCAGCCATTCTTTTAAAGGCCAGAAGCAGTTGAGGGGTATTCAGCATGCTAATAGAGTACTAT
The DNA here is from genome assembly GCF_031143425.1 of Pleurodeles waltl. NCBI lineage: Eukaryota > Metazoa > Chordata > Amphibia > Caudata > Salamandridae > Pleurodeles > Pleurodeles waltl. The sequence continues at coordinate 991,351,391 of NC_090446.1, read as the reverse complement.
TTAAAGCCCTCATACAGGAGGTTCCAACACGTTGGAACTCAATCTATTACATGATACACTGTCTGCTTGAGCAGTACAGCCAGATTAATGACTAGGTCATTCAAAGAGGAGGGTATGCAATTAAGAAAGTTATGTCCATGGATGCGGACACAAGCAGTCTAGTCAAATGCCTGACACAGATGCTAATTCCTTTCGAGGTTTTCACATGGGAAGTTAGCAAGGAAGACAGTACGATGGACCATGCTATCCTGCTGTTGCATCTGCTATAAGACCAGCTGAAAAAGGAGTCTGAAAGGTTCCCAGTCACAGGTGTGAACATAAATGCAGAAGCGCATGCCTTGGTTAAGAGTCTAATCCTTCGCTTGGCTTGTAATGGAAGGCTGTAAAATGCCATCATGTTGTCCAAAGAGTATGTCTGTGCCACACTACTTGATCCATGTTAAAAAGAAATTCTGGCCACTTTAATTTCTTTTTCTAAAGGGGATGTTGCAAAATACAAGAGATGGATTATTGAGCAAGCCAAAGACATGGACGAAGAATGGCTGAAAATTCCTCAAGTCTCACTCCTGGGCAGAAGTTCTGGGGTGCCTCCTTCAACTTCCAGAGAGGGCAGTCTGGTCTCACACCAGCTGACACCAGTAACAAGAACATTAGCAAAAACCAGAACTATAGGAACAGAAGAATTGGCCCCAACATAGGTTTGGTGTCAAGTGGCAGGTCTTAAGTCTAATGTAGCGGTTAAGGCAAAAGAGGTTGAGCAAGTGGCAGCATCAATGACCATTGAGAGAATGTTCCAGGAGAATCTGGATGACCCAAAAGAGGTCTACGTGGATCAAAATCCATTGGTGTATTAGTATGCAAACATTTGCCAGTGACCGGTGGTCAGCAGGATGGCAGTAAAGTGTCTGGCTTGCCCTGTAGCCAGAGTGTCTGCTGTACGTGTTTTCAGTACAGCTGGTGCTGTTATCACAGTGAGAAGGTCCAGTCTCTCACCTCAAAACGTAGAGAGGTTGACCATGATCAAAATAAACCCAAGATTTCATATCATAAAATTAAACTGTTCCTAAATTAGCATATTTGAAGGAAGGGGATGATTGGTCAGAATCAACTGTGTTAGATGACCTAGTTCTGGGCGAACCACCTGAGTTTAAGAATGAACTTTACATCCCTGAGTGAATATGGCATCATAGTACTTTTCAATCAGTTATCATTAAAAGTATTTATTTGCTTACCCACCCCCAAAAAAAGATATAGATAGTGGAACATTATGTTTGTGTTTGATGTATGCTGCCCTGCCATTTTTTTAGTCACAAGTATTGCCTTATTGGAATTGGGCCAGTGTGCAGTGAAGAAGCCTCCACATTTCCTTCAGGACACTCGAGACAATGACTGCCTCCCTCACATGTCTATCTTTTTTTTGCATCACTTAGCAGCACTTCCCCAAAAGATCACTGATTTGCAAAATTGCCAATGCCAAATTCCAATGTGTTGCTTGCATTAACAGGAGATACCACTGTGTACCCATCACCATGCTTGGATTGGAAGAGGTAACTACAACTATTACACCACTAAGTGATGATATATTATTGTGTAATTGGTGAGTGATGATTGATGATTTATGTGTTGGCAAACAGTGAGGGAGGGTGTTCATCTAATTAGTAAACCTAATTTCAATGAATTGCAATGTTTGGTGCATGGTGGGTGATCATTTTTCCTGAAGGTGATTGGCCTTTCAAACGCAGCAAAAATGTACCCACAAGGTTCACACCTTTTTTCTCATTCTTCAGAGACCACACAAGTCACTTTAGTTAGTAAACACATATCTACACAAAATACTTTAATTCTGTTTCTCTACTTGTTCATTAACAACAGTGCATTAGAGGTCTGTCTCGCTTGGGTCGGGACTGGGATGGAGTTACTCTGAGTCAGGAGGAGCATTAAAGGACTCAGGGCAGGACTACCTCAACAGCTAGAAGAAGGAAGTTATTGACTTCAAAGGGAAACCATGATAATGAGAACTTTGAGGTCTAGTACTCAGTTATGTGGAATGGAGAGAGATGGGTTGATTTGGGAAATGCTGTTGAGTGTGTGGGCTGCACAACTGGCAAAAGTGAATCTCCTCTTGTTTTTGCTCTGCCTCTGAGTCTTCTTGGGACACTCCTAATGAAGCTTACCTTCCTTATGTCCTCCTTGACTCTGCAATACAGTTTTACAGTTCACAGGCCTTCTCCTCTCTTGCATGAACAAAAGGAAAAAGCTGAGCTCAACACTCCTGCTTACCTACCGGACTGGTTGAGCCAGGCGCTCAAGAGTGATGGACATTCTGAGGAGAATGCAGATGCACCACTCAATCTGGAAATACAGTATCATTTTTCTTTTAACACTCACATTTTTGGAACTGGGTAGGTTTAAGTCCCTCCTCCAAAATCTGATTTTTTTAAAACCTAGGTGACAGAACATTTAGATATCTAATAACTTGGGTCTGTGGGATAGAAGGGCTGCTTGCAATGTATTTAACTGAACTGTGTCATACTCACTCTTTCATTTCCTTCCACAACAAATTGATTATGATGCGCTGCCCATCGCCCTGATGAATATTATTGTTGTGTTGTGTTTATCTTTGTCATACCTTTCTCCAAATTTCCTTTCCCATCCATTCATCAAACCCCTAACCCTCTTCCCCCGGGCTGTATAATTTATTGAGCTGTGTCTTACACCAAATGGGACACAAACTTGGTGGGAGTGTATGTGGTTAAATGCAACACCAACTTACTGCAGGATCTTCTATTGCCCGAGCAATAGCCCACGTAGTCCCACTACCCAACCACGCATAAAAGAACGTCATGGGTAGCATCAACATCATCATTCAGGCCTTTGTTATGTGTAAACGCTTAACCTTGTTGAGTCCAGACATTAAGTACACTTTTCCTGATTTAAGGATTTTGTAACTTTGGTTTTCATTAAATTCCATTCTCACCATTGCTCAGAATTACTATTGCTAGTTTTTGTTATAATATCTGGTATTCTTTGATGTGTCATTGTGGTAATAGTTTGGTCTCAGTCTTTCTAAAGCTATATTATAAATGTATATGAATAACCCACTAACTCAGTGTTTTTCTTTCAATTTAGTTGCCTGTGATGGATAATTCTTTTGATTAGCCCTACAGCTGGGGATCACCCACGTTGAAGTGGGACCTCACTTGTGATTCCACCCTGTTAGCACACACTACTACCATTGAGAAGGCACTGTGGGAAACCCTCCAGACTGGAATTGAAAGATTCAGGAGGGAACAGCCACCACATCATCTATTCAGGTAAGAGAACTATGGGATGAAGTGAACTAGTTTAGTTAGGATGCCGGCGGAACTGAGGCCCAAGGCAGGGGCATGTGCCTCACCCTCCTCCTGTATCAGCCATTGGTACTGTGCCTGGGTGGCCTCCAACCTCTGCCACCTGAGTCAGGCAGCTTTTGTTTGCTGGGTCAGTGGTGGACCAGCAGGAGTAACTATATCACGAAAGAAAAACAAGGAAAAAAGACAATTTGTAAAGAATGCTCTGTGCAAATACTTGTTTAAAATTATATAGTGAAACAGTAGCAGTACATTGTTGGCTCCCTAGGGCCATTTGAATTTTTGATGTGTTTAGGGAAGTCACAGGGACATGATTTTATCAACACATACCTCACTTAAAAGCACTGACTAGCTGAAAGGAGGCAGCATGGCCCCAGATTAAAAAAACTGAGTGATTTGTTTTTTTCATACAAAGGATTTCCTGAAAAAGTAAACCACACAGACACTTTGTGTAGAAAAAACAAAAATAACTCACAATAATGAGTAAGGCATCACCCACTATAGAGTACAAGTATTCTATTCTTGTTGTGCTAAATGAAAGGAGGCGTACTAGCTAGCGCATCAGGTGAAAATGTGCTACTCTCTGCAGTCTGCAGCTGTGGCAGCTGCAATGGACAGTTCTCTTACTTTGATCCAATGGCCCTGGACTTCTCCAAATGCCTTTCAATTCTACCCTGATTCCAAAGAGGCACATGAATATTATATGTCACAAAAGTCATGTGTACCATGAGGATAATAGATAGCCTGTCTGCCAAAAGTAGAAGGTGGGAAAAACAATGCACTGCAGTAGAGGGAAAGGAAATGGATAACTGCATTTTTTTGGACAAGTTCATCAAAAAGTATCCCACTCGCAAAACATGCAAGCACAGGCACTTAATCCCACTTTACTTCCTGGCCTTGCCCTCAAGCACAACTTATTTCAATCAAACATATTTGCTAAGCAGTAAGGGAGGGAGCTTGGCTTACTCTGCTGCAGGGTATGGTTCAGGGAAAAGGCTGGGTAGGTACAGTAGAGATTTTGCTATAGAATGATGGGGTGTCATTGATCATCATGTGCCTAAGCTTAGGCTTAGTCAGTTACTGTAGTTGAAACTGAAAGTTCATGAAAGTCAAAAGGGAAAAATTCGAGCAGGCATAAATCCATTATGGGAGCCATTAAATGAATATATAAATCACTTGGCCCCTAACATGTGGAACATGGCAATAATGTTTTTTTAATGTTTTTGGGAGGCTGGGACAGAACTTAGGAATGGATAAAGGAGTGAAGTACTAGGGGGTGAGTGAGTGGGGCCTGCAAGGGAAGGGAAAGACACCTTTGAAAGCTTTGTAAATGCAACATTATCAGAAGCAGATGCATATTGCATAGCCAACACTGCATGGCCATGGCCCATGGGTCATGAAATGCCATGGGCATGGAGGTCATGGGTGGGATCTGCCTCTCTTAACAAATACAGTGAGTATACTAGGTACAGTCAATAACCAGGAAATGTGACTTATCCCTGCCTGTCCCTGCCACCGCAGAGACTCCCCCTTTAATTTCGGTGTCATCTGGCACAGATGCTGACCCCAGCAATGGTGGTCCATGCAGCTAGAAAAGACATTACACATTTTGGCTGCCGGATATGCCTCCCCTTTATTTTATTTTTTACAAAATACAACTACAATACAAGCCTACTGTTCAGCTCACAGTATCTTCTCTTCTATCCAAAATATCACATTGAGTATTTTGTTGGTTGGCAATGTTAGAAAAGCTAGGTGGTCAAGCCAACCAAAAACATTTCAGAATGGAGGGGCATAGATAAGATGATGACTGTGAGTCAGTCAGTCAAAGAATACTTTATTCGATTGAGTTCAACAATCATAAAAGCAAATGATACATTTTAATAACATCAATCGATAATTAAAAAAGATAAAAGAGCACAGGATGGATCAGGCCATACCTGAATTAAAAACCATATAACAGGTTACATATGGTTACATTGCAAAAAATTAAATATATGTTCACATAAGAAGCATTATAAAATCGATAGGACAATATTTTTCATACAAAGGTTGTTATCTTTGGTAAAATACATAAAAGTTAAAAAAACACACTGAATTGTCTAATAATGTGGTCTAACCTTAATCACTGCACATAAAAATAAAGCTAATCCATTACAAATCGTAATTGATGGTAAAAACAAGAGGTAACTGAAGGCCGGGCGACATTGTTTAAAATGCATTTGTTTTAAAAATGGGATCACGTACACTTTCCTTGGGTCTGAATAAAATTTTCAAAAAAAGAGAATATGCATTGTACTTTGATCAGATACAAAATCACAAGGACATTTTCCCAGGGCTAAAGTCCAGTCGTTCATATGAGGAAAGCTAACAAGACGATGGAAAGTCTCTAATCTTAATTCGTAAGGACAAACCGATGCCTTGGATTCAATACGTTTCTCAAGTATGGTTCCATGCCATCCGTTTGTTGCAACATAAAAATCCTTCTTACGCTAGATTTCTTTACCTCAGTGGCCCATCTTAAGTCAGCCAAATGAGTAAGACAGATCTTTCTCAATTCTTTCCTGGAGATTGTTTCTATATTGGCCGGGGTAGAGTAAAACTCAGGATGACCCAACTCGATAAAAAAATTCTTTATATAGTTTAACCATGATATATTCGACAAATAAGTTAATGCTGATGCATCTTCTATAATAGCCTTGTTCAGCCTAGCAGAATCAGACGTCCATACTTTGTGCTATAGTAGAATTGGTTGAATACGAATTAGGTCTAAGAGGTATGTTACCCCCATTTCTAAATGGCATGCCAGTGTTGAGGTAGATTTTGGAACACTTAAAATGGACTTTAGGAAATCATTTTCAACTATCTGTAAGATGTTGCAATTCCTATATCCCCATAGTCCTGTCCCGTATAGTGCAACGGAAACACATTTTACATTGTACAATGTCATCATGTCCTCAGGAGTCGCTCTGCCAACCTTTTTAGAAAAGTTTTTTATAGCCATTATAGTTTTTGTGAACAACAATTTAATGGCTTGTGACCATATCCCTTCATTATCAAACATAATGCCTAAGTATGAATAAGTTCCCGTGTCATCTAATTTTGTGCCTTTTAACGTGATCTGAGGTTTCTTTCTGGAGTTTCTGCCACATGTCATCAAGAAGGTTTTTGAATGGTTGATTCTTAGATCTAAGGCTTCCATATGCTTATCAAAAGTTGTTAGTAGCCGCTGCAAGGCTACCGGAGTGCGGGCCATCAAAACGGCGTCATCCACATACAGGAGTGCTGGGATCTTTCGAGAACCAACTTGTGGGAGATCACTGCAGGCATCGGATAATGCCCCCTCTAATTTGTTATTATATAAAGCAAACAATAAAGGAGCTAATGCACAACCTTGGCGAACCCCCCGCTCAATAGGAAAAGCTGAGGTACATTCTCCCTGAAGGCCATAGCGTACCTTAGCTTTAGCTCCAGCATATAGCTCCCTAATGAAATAAACTATGGTTGTATCTACTCCCATGTCCAATAAAATAGACCATAATTTGCTGTGAACCACACAATTGAATGCTGAAGTCAGGTCGACGAACACTAGGTATAAGTCTCCTGCCATGGCCCTCGTATATTTGCCAAGTATAATATCTAAATTCAAAGCCTGCTCCATAGTCCCTATCCCGGCCCTAAAGCCATATTGCAATTCGGAAAGGATACAATTTTCCTCCGTCCAGTCTAGAAGCCTATTTAGAACAATTTGTCCCGCAATCTTTGCAAAAGTGTGAAGGAGGAGATTGGGCGGTAACACGCAGGATTTTGACGGTCTCCCTTCTTAAAGATTGGGACAGTAATGGACTCGGCCCAGGTCGGGATAAAGGTTGCGGCACAGGAGGCACGTAGAACCTGGGTTAATAATGGGCCCCATAATAAGACATTGGACAAGCATTAATTGCGTCAGTAAGCTCTTTTAGGCTAAATGGTGGGGTGATAGGTTGAGAATCTAGTCTCAAAGGATTTGGTTCCAGGGCCAAATTCTTTGCGGAGTATATACTAGAAAAAAAGTGACCCAGTCCTCTTCCATGATGGCTATTTCAATTGTTGGTTTCGTTCTATCACATAGGAGAGGAGAGTTCACAATTTTCCAGAATTTGGCATTGTCATTCTGGAGACTTTCTTCATGAAGAGAATGCCAGGCCTCATTTTTTAGGTTCTGTTTCCTTGATTTTATAGCCTTTTTGTACTCCTTCCTCCGAAGACTAATACTGTGTTTGTCAGGGTTTTGTCTTTGTAAGTACTGTTTTAAATTCTTGTGGGCTTGTGTACATTCACTATCAAACCATCCTTTATCTGCATGTGACCTAGGTTTACCAGAACTAGCTGTAAGGGACTGCTTAATTCCAATGGTAATTGCAATAAAAGCTTTAATACAAGCCTGCGGGCTGATGTTATCTAAAAGACAGGTTTCAAACTCATTGGAAAATTTACTCATTAGTTGTTCCATAAAACGCACGGGTTCAATCTGTGACCACCGAATAGTATAACCATTTCTTGCTCCCAATTCAATATTCTCGACCTTCTCTGTCGGTTCCTTGTGTTTAGTTATGGCTTGAGGGAATCCAAGACTTAGACTTTGAGGGTAATGGTCACTAAACATGAGATCTTGAATTTTATACTCCAGTACATAAGAAATAAAGTTATTAGATAATAATATAAAGTCAATTATTGTGTTAGTCTGTCTGCCATTAAATGTGGGTTTTAACTGTGATTTACTATGATTTAAACTGTTACACAAGAGCAGATCAAAATTAAACAGTGCTTCATTCAACAGGTTACCATAATAATTATGTGTAAAATGGAATAGATCATCATCTCCACCTGTGCCAAGGAGACAAGACTTCTCAGCAATTTGATTGCACAGATGTGTGTTAAAGTCACCCCCCCACACAATACAAGTCTCTTTGTGCGATAAATTACATACTTGATCCAGCTCTTCATGCAGCAACTTGAGTACAGATAAAAATCTTTGTTGAGTTGCATTATTATAAAAAATAATAATCGCCAATTGTGCAATATTTTTTAGTTCACATGTGATCAATTGATAAAACGTATTGGAGATTAAGGTAACGTCCTTAGTTAGATTAAATTTGTTGGAAATAAAAGTACACAGACCACCTTTTGCCCTACCCGGTGGGCAAGGAACAGTGGGGGTATGAAGTGCCCTAAAGCCATTTATGTGGATAGGGTCCACAGACCAAGCCTCTTGTAAGCTTACCCACGAAAACAATCGGATGTATTCTAACCAAACCTCGTTCTTGATTTTGGAACGCAGACCTGCCACGTTCCAAAACAAAAGAGAAAAAACCTCTCCCTGACTATTTGTGCCTTGCCTCACAGGAGGCTGTTTTGTTGCTTTATCTTTTAGTTGGGCAGGTGGAACGCTTATTGGTACTACAGCATCGGCACTTTGTCTCGGTGAAGGTTCCATATCCATCCATTCGTCTCCAATGCTCTCCACCAGACCATCGCCACCCTTCGGTAAATCAGGGGCTGAGGTTAACATAGTAGTCATAGACCCACCCACTTCCTGATCAAATGGCAGTCAATCAACTCCTTCCGAGCAGAGAGCGTGAAATCTATTCTTAGTAGAAATCGGGTGGTAACTCTCGGACCTGCTTATTTGTTTCTCAGGATTGGGACCAGAACGATCATGGCTGGGATTATAGATATAAAAAAAAAACAGAGGTAGCAGTACGATGCCTTGGTCCGTGATCTGCCGTGAGCTTAAATGTCTCAAGATGTTTTCGACCAATTTTGGGGTATTAAACGAGAGTACCACACAGTCGACCTCTAGATGTTTTTTGGTTCTTGCCCACCCACTTTACCCTTCTAACCATCTTAGTATCCTCAAAGAGTACTTCTGTCATACCAGAATTCATATGAGTTCCAATCCAATTCAAGGATTTATTCCTCAACGCTGTCCATGATTCCCTGTGATCCCCGGGAAGGATAGGGACGTTTGCGAGAACTACCACATAGGGAATTGCTGCAGGAGGAAGATCTAAAATATCTCTTGATGTTGATGAGGAATCCTGAAGAAATTTCACACTATTTGATGTTTCCCCTCTAATTGTCTTTACTTTTTGGTATTCGGGGATTCTGGTAGTAGCTAGTGGATTGCAAGGATCTACATATCTTTGGGTAGTCTGAGGCATAGGTAATGGCTGTTGGTACTCTATTAAAGGGTTGCCGTTTGGATCTGGATCATTGGTATATTGAGTAGTAGCAGGTGATAAGCTTGAAAACTGTGCCTTCATTAAGTTAAACATTGTCTCCACTTTTTCCTCCAATTGTGTTAAACGATTTGTCATTTGAAAGAGTGACCTAACTAGATGTTCCAAAGCATTAGAGGACTCTGGGGAATTGATTTTCGCTTTCGCTATGGGTTGTTTTTTCCTCTGGCCAGGTTTGTTATTCTCATGGACGGTTTGTACATGTTTCGTAGATTCCTTGAAAAGAGCTCCAGGCTTGGCACATCTAGTCTTATCAGGTGGCTCTTGACTGGAAACTTTCTCCTTTCTGGCTAATTTAGGTTTCCTTGAACGTTTAGGAGAGGGTGAGTGATCATCATCATCTAAAATAAAGTCAATTGTATCTTGGACGCAACCATTTATGCTTCTAATTTTGGTGCCAGTTGCCAAAGGATTAGTTGATGCTGGAGAGGTTCTTGCTGGCGGGGGGAGGTGAGGAGGACCCAGCGGGCCCTTCTGAATTAAAATCTTTTCCTCAACGTTAGTAATCTGTTTGTCAATTTCCCCCATGGCTCCTGAGATGAATTTTAGTATTGATGAATGATCTTTCTGAAAGGTGGCGTCTTTTGTGCTAGGTTGCTTCCTTTTACCCATTCTTACTAATTGTTTAGTCCTAAAGATCAGTTCAATAATAATGCTCTAAGAGCACTCCTTACTGCTAAAAAAGAAAAATTACGGACTAGGATAAACAATCTCTATATAACTGTGACAGTACAGATTAAAAAATAGTGAGTAAAAAATGATTTATGACAATACTAAAAACTATATTGCAGGGTCATCAAAAGGTGCGTGGTTAAAACCCCTACTACAAAAATCAAGTCAAATAAAAATAATAAAGAAATACCTGTCTAAAAGGCTTATTAGTCCAATCCAGTGTTCACAAGAAAGATGTCAGGGGGGTGGCCCAGCCCAGCCTCTGCCAGGCGCTGACGGGCGAAGGATGGGCCCGCCCTTGGCCTGGGCTTCGCCCGGGCGCTGCCCGCACGCGTCCTGTGAGGCTGGAGCGCTCCTCCAGATTTAAATGGCCTTCCCTTGACCCGGCAGCAGCTGAAGCAATTAGTGCGACCCGCAAAGCGGGCGCGCTACAAAGTATTTGGAAGGGGGCTCCTCCCTGTCCCTGACGTCAGTTTCAGCGCGTCCCGCGAGGCGGGAGCGCTCCTCCGAATTTAAAGGGCCTTCCCTTGGCCCGGCAACAGCTGAAACAATTAGCGCAACCCGCGAAGCGGGCGTGCTGCAAAGTATTTGGAAGGGGGATCCTCCGGGCCCCTGGCGTCAGTTTCAGCGCGCCCCCGTGACTGTGAGTCATTTTGAAGCGCAATAAAGGGGTAGAATAAATTGGTCAATGAAGGGCACATGGTTTTGGATGGCAAATTCCGTCCTCATACTACTTTCCTGCCATGCTACACTGTCATTGAAACTGGGATACTGAATTATACATACAACACACACCATTGTTGAGGTCACCATAACCATAGCCACTCTCTTATTGTTTGAGCATGAGCAAGAAATAGAAGGCCTTCTCAACAAACAAGCATAGAGTAGCTTGCATGGGTCTGCAAATTTTGCAGTCTTCACATTAGAGTATCTAATCTATTGTCCTAGTCTCACAGTACTAGTCTACGGGTATATAACCTAGGGCAAAGGGAAATCTTAATACCCCAGCAGAAGAAAACTGCAAGTTAGTTCAGACAGGATGAAGTCTGCTTCGGAGACAAGATATATAGGAAAAGGGATAATGCAGGGATGGATAACAAGAATTAACAAACATTAAATAGAACAAAGAGGATTTGGAAAAAAGTCACAGTATAAGAGAAACAAGGAAAAAAATATTCTAATAGGGAGAGGTAAAAGTTAGAGAAAAACTTTTCAGGGCCAGCAGAGCCGTCAGCCGAGGCTGTGGCACTGGTGGTGTCAGTGGTACTTCCACCCGCCATGCCACTGGTGGTGGCAGCTGTGGCCACACCGTCAGATGCCCTCTTCTTGCCCTTGGGTGCTGTTGTAAGAAATAAATAAGATAACAAAAATAGATTAGTGGTACAGTTAATCTGGAAAATATTTTGAGAGGCAATGACAAATGCAGTAACATATTGACATTGTACTTTTCTGATTCAGATCACCTATATTACTAGTATCAAGTTGACTTATTCCTAATATTCTAAACCTTACCTAAGCACTAATCTAAATTTCCTAAACTACATTCAAAACTACAAATGCATTGCAACAATTGATCTTTGCTTCGCAAACCCCTTTAAAGGGCCAGCTCAGTCAGTGTATCTTTACAATGCATAGATGCATACTGCATATCACTGGGAGAATGCTTGCAACTGTACGAGCTACATAAAAAGAAAGACACAGAGAAAGCTAACTTACTGATATTACTACTACCACAGTATTGCTATCTCAGTGACAGGACAGAGGAGCCTGCATGACTTCTTAAATAATCAGCCCAAGCAACCCCCATTACAGATGAGGACAACTAGGTTGCACCAAGCATCTGTCTTACTCAAATTGGATCACATAATATTTATAATGTTTCGTGAACTTAACTTACCTCTGAAAGTGAGCAGCATGCTATTTGAAAATAATTAGCACTGTAGGACACAACAAATAATTAGTAATTACTCACCAAGCCCTCCAGGACATCCAGCAAATTGAGCAGCTCCTGCTCCTGGTCGAGGATGTCAGCCCAGCAGTTCATCAACTGCTGCTCGGTGCACCAAACTCTAGTACTCCTACATATAAACAGCCACACCCTCCCCCACAGCAGCCAATGCTCCTGTGGGCCATACCCACTCCTGGGCCTGCCGTCTGCTGCCAGCCTTAAGGAGAGATGGCGCTGCACAAACAAAACTAGTGCGGCCACCTCCTCCTCAGTGAAAATGGCACAGGCTGCACCCCTTGGCAACACCAGCAACCACAAGGTGTGCGGTTAGCAGCACCCCCTGCACTGGAGCTGCCTTGGCCACACACATGGCACTGGGTGCAAAGCAACAAAAAAAAGGGAAATTGGAAAAAGAAGGAATAGAAAGGAAGAAATGAAGAAGCGAAAAAAAAGAACAAAGCTTCACAGAAAATAAAAAAGATAAAAACACAAAATGCACAAATAAACACACTAACGTAAAAAAGGTAAAACAGGGGTGGATAAGTGGGATGAGGGGAGGATCACAAAGATAAAGACTAAGGGGCATATTTATACTCCGTTTGCGCCGAATTAGCGTCGTTTTTTTCGACGCAAATTAGGCGCAAAATTAACGCCATATTTATACTTTGGCGTTAGACGCGTCTAGCGCCAAAGTAGGAGTAAAGAGCGTCATTTTTTTGCGTGAACGCCTTCCTTGCGTTAATGAGATGCAAGGTAGGCGTTCCCGTCCAAAAAAATGACTGCGACGCAAATGCGTCGTATTTATACTCCCGGGCAAAAATCACGCCCGGGAGTGGGCGGGCCAAAAAACCCCGCATTTGCGCCGGATTTTAGCGCCTGGGTCAGGGCAGGCGTTAAGGGACCTGTGGGCTCAAAATTAGCCCACAGCTGCCCTCCCATGCCCCCAGGGACCCCCCCTGCCACCCTTGCCCACCCCAGGAGGACACCCAAGGATGGAGGGACCCACCCCAGGGACATTCAGGTAAGTTCAGGTAAGTATAATTTTTTTTTTTTTATATTTCTTTTTCTGCATAGGGGGGCCTGATTTGTGCCCCCCTACATGCCACAATCCCAATGGCCATTGGGCAAGGGGGCATGACTCCTGTCTTTTCTAAGACAGGAGTCATGTAAATGGCGTCTGGGCGTTGTTAAAAATGGCGCAAATCGGGTGGAGGCGATTTTTTAGCGTCAACCTGACTTGCACCATTTTTAAGACGCCCTAACGCCATTTTTCCCTACGCCGGCGCTGCCTGGTGTACGTGGTTTTTTTCCACGCACACCAGGCAGCGCCGGTCTGCTTGCGCCGGCTAACGCCATTCAATAAATACGGCGCCCGCATGGCGCTTCAGAATGGCGTTAGCCAGCGCAAAAATTTTTGACGCTAAACTGCGTTAGCGCAGTTTAGCGTCAAAAAGTATAAATACGGGCCAAAATTGAAAATTAAGCCAGCTACCATTCAGAGAACTGGAAAACTCAATGGCCATGTGTTCATGCAACTGTGTGGTGCCGTTCATGATTGCTTTGCAATACAGGAAGGCGCTACTCACACCAATCAGCACAAAAAGGTGGTCGAGCACAACCCTGCCAGTTCATGGAGTGAGGCAGAGTCGTTGCTGAGTTTTTTGGTCACTCTGCAGAACTGCGCATAGAAAAACTCTATGAGTTCTGCCCAGGCCTAGTTCTACAACAAATGAGAGTGCCCCTAGATATTCTGGAGTTTCCTGGAAGAGCAGAATTTCTTTTCACTGTATCATTGCAAGGAACCTGATTCCCTTCAATTGAACAAGTCAGATTAAAAGATTCTTAAGAGGGAATAGACAAAATCATATCATTCTGTTTCTCCTCACTTTCTTTCCCATTGTTACTCTTTAACCAGCTTTCAGGAGGAATTATCCATAGTGATTCTTGTGGATTCCCTGATGGCAGGGGTGGTTTCAATCCAGAGGACATTCACTTCAGGGGAAGCGTGCCCACGTGACACTGTTGACAAAAAGGTTGGGCAGCTTTGAAACTGTCTTATTACGCTCAATATTTTGCAATCTGAGCCAAATGGTATTCAGCTTATGCTGCACAGTCTTTGTGTTGCAATTTTCAAGTCTTGGCAGACACTATGCAGGAGGAAGGGGACTATTTACATCTACTCTCATTAAAGATTAGATTTCTCTTGGATATATTATTTGACTACCATTGTGTGGCCACTACAGCTGCTGGATCTGTTATATTGAATAAGTGCTACTTCTGGACGAGGTAATTGAAAGCTGACTCCATTTCCTATCTTTAATTCAATTGATCAGAACAGCATGGGCCTCAGCTGGAGGATTTGTAAAGAAATCTGCTGAGAAATCTAAGTTTATGACTCCTGCTTGTCCTTACAACAGGGGTAGAGGATTTAGCTTTCATAGAGCCGTTGGTCCTCTATCTTCTTTTAGGTTTCACTTTAGGCCATTTTGAGGCAGGGGCAAGGTCCAGGAAGGAAAGCCATTACTCTGAGAAATCTTGGGAGCAGTCAACTTTCAATGTCCAAAATCCTCCCATCCCAAATTCATGATCATCACAGTCCTGTGGGGGATCGCTTCCTGAACTGTAGCAGAGTTTGGGAACGTTATATATCAAACAGTTTGGTCCTGCAAATTGTTCACAAGGGATACACGATCATGTTTCAGGAAGACCCAGATCAAGATTTGATTTCAAGGTGACTCTAACTCCACATTGTCCTTGATGGCATCACGGCTTGATTCAAGGGAAACACAAGCATCAAAAGAAAGCAACCAGCATCCCAGTTCTGGACGCAGAATAGGGACATGGTTTTTATTCCATCCTGTTTGCTGTCCAAAACTTTTAGTGGAATTCAAACTGGTTCTGAACTTAAAGGAAGTGCATGTCTTTTTACTTAAACAGAAGACCAAGATAACAATACCTCAGTCTCTTATCTGCTGTTTGCTCAAGACACAAATGCTTTAAGGCATGGGCAAAGTGGGCAATTGCCCAGAGCCCCACCTTCCCAGGGACTCCCCTGCGAAAGTGAACTTTCTCCCTCTCAAACCTTTGTGCTTTCTATTTTGCCCTCTAAACTGCTCTCCTTTTCTGCCTACATCTACCCCTGACTCTGTCTCTCTACCCAGTGTCATCTGAAAGATTTTTGGTTCCAGAGAAAGACATTTTCATCTCTTTTTTGGGCCCTATTAATGGTTAACATATAATTCAGTATTAGTTGCCTTGAATTATCAGGAAATGGGTAATATAATTAAAGTTTGTTCCATACAATAGCCTACAAAATATGCCTTGCACAGGGTCCCCAAAATCCTGAAGATGACACTGGCTGAAGAATATATTCTCTTTTCCACAGAATGAAGGAGTGCCCAGTTTCACCCGTACAACCGACATCACAGAAATACTTAAGGTTTTGTGTGCTGGGTCTGCATTATCAGTTTTGTGTCCTACCTTTCAGACTTGCATCATCTTAAAGAGTGTTTAACAAGGTGCTGGCGCCATTAGTGGGTATTCTTCATTGAAAATGCCTATAAGTCATTCTTATTCCTCATTAAACTGCCTCAATGCTGTTCAGAACGTAAGCAGACTTCTACAATCAACCAGCTTCCTCCTGAATTTG
Source organism: Pleurodeles waltl (assembly GCF_031143425.1). Taxonomy (NCBI): domain Eukaryota; kingdom Metazoa; phylum Chordata; class Amphibia; order Caudata; family Salamandridae; genus Pleurodeles; species Pleurodeles waltl. Next base: position 991,335,491 of record NC_090446.1, on the reverse strand, counting down.
ACCGGCTATCATGGCATGTTATTCATAGAAGCTTTCATCAGAACAGACCTTGAGCATATTTTTCTTCCCCAAGCTTGCAGAGAGAAACTGGCTGTTTGCCGAAGGAACCTTCAGACTCACTCCCAGCTTCAGCTCACAAATAGTTGAGATACAGTCACATACGTCTTGCTGCCTACTTCTTGGCCCATGGTCTCAATCACATCTGCTACCACTACATCAAGACTTGTTACACCATTTAAACCGCTCTGGGGAATTATGAAAATCTGATCCCAGTGACCACTATGATTTATTTGGACTTACAGTGGTGGCTATAACCAAACACCTGCTAAATGGGAATACCTAAAGTCACTTCAGTTACCTTAATGTTGACAACAGAAGGCAGGCAGTTAGGATGCAAGTATAAAAAAGTGATAGGAGGAATGCTTGAATTTATCTTAGCCACTGGTAATTACTCATTGTCACATCACATTATTTTGCACACCATACCACCTCAGTTTCGACCGAGTCATATAGAAATCAGTGTTGATTCTACTTCAATGGGAAAAGTCCAGCCCAAACTGCCAGACCAGGCCTTCCCTGGATCAGACCACAAGCAACCCAAGAATGGTTTCACCCTGATTGAAGCTCTTCAGTCAAATGTAGCTTGATTCCAGTGGCACAATGAACATGGGACCCTTTTTTGGGCTTACCTGTCAAACTTAGGGCATCACACTGAAGTATATAAAAAAGTGATGGGAGGAATGCTTGAGTAAATCTCATCCACTGGTTGTTAGTTGGGACTGCATCCCAACCCATCTTTAACTTGCACACCATGCTACCTAGTAGACAGGTCCTTTCAGGATCTTTGGTCTCCAGTAGAGTTGGCTTCCTTAACCAAATGGAGGGAAATAGTTTTCTTTCATTTAGCTCTTCTAGGATTTTTTTCCAATCCTAAGGTTCGGGCAGTAAAGATTTGAACAGACAATGAGGTAGACTACATAAACTATCAGCAGGGAGCTACAGTCCTGAACTTAGCAGCATAAGCACACAAAGTAGGCTCTTCAGTGGAAGCCAATTTCCTTTCCCTGATGACAGTGTATTTTCTGGGGAAAGAGGATTAGATGTGCAAACAAGCACAATCGGATTTTTCCTTTTCTCAGTGTCCATGTGTCTGTTTCCTCATCAATACCTACCAATAATGGATAGAGTTGGCGATCCATGATTGGATATGATCATCTTAAATCAGAATTCCCTTCTTCCACACTTTTGCTCCTTACACCCAGCATAAAGGGCGTAGGCAGTGAATGCATTCCCTGTTAAGAGAATCAAGGGTTCCTTCATGCCTCCACTCCTTTTCGTCTTTTGGATAAGGTTCCAAAAGGAACAGGGGTGTTTGTGGAGAAATATTATTGGCAGCACCCGGTATCCTATGCTTCTCTAACTACCAGCCCAGCCTTCATGAGTGATTTCAATTATTTTCTCCCCCCTGTTACAGTTCTATCAGACCTCTCAGCCCACATCTGCATCTAGGAGTAAGGCACTTGCAAGATTATTACTGCAGTTGGCGGGTTGTTTGGAAGAAGTGGTGATATCTATCCAATCATTTAGATGGCTTAGTACACTAAGAATATATTTAAAGGAACTTAGGAGATATTTGAAGTCTAGTGCTCTGATAAGAATATTGACGCTGTTTCTTGTGATCAAACTAAGGTTTTGGCTCATTTAAAGCCCCAGGAACCACTGCACATAAACTTCTGGGAGATGTTAGGATAAAACTATGGCTCTTTTAAATAATGAAGCATTTCTTTGATTTTTTTCTGACAAAGTGGTTCTCATTCCTAACACTAGTTTTTTATCTAAGGTTTCTTTATGCTTTCCTTGCTCCCAGGATTTAGCAGTTTCTGTATTTTTTCGCATTCATTAGAGGAAGAGATTAAGCTTCATACATTGCATTTACACAGCGCTCTCTCGAGCTATTTGAAAAGAACTGCCTCTTATTGTCAGATAGAGTTCTTGTTTGTAAAATTTGGTAAGTCTAGTAAGGAAGGTTGTCTTTCTATGGCTTCTTTAAGCCACTGGACATGATTAACAATTTTGCCAACGTATCATAACTCTTTCTGGAAGGATAAAGGGGGTCATTCTGACCCTGGCGGCCGGTGGCCGCCAGGGCCACCGACCACGGGAGCACCGCCAACAGGCTGGCGGTGCTCCCACGAGCATTCTGACCGCGGCGGTTCAGCCGCGGTCAGAAGCGGCAAGTCGGCGGGCTCCCGCCGACTTACCGCTGCTCGGGGGAATCCTTCATGGCGGCGGAGCGCGCTCCGCCGCCATGAGGATTCTGACCCCCCCTACCGCCATCCTGTTCATGGCGGGAAAGCTGCCATGAACAGGATGGTGGTAGGGGGGGGGTCGCGGGGCCCCTGGGGGCCCCTGCCGTGCCCATGCCAATGGCATGGGCACGGCAGGGGCCCCCGTAAGAGGGCCCCGCAAAGTATTTCAGTGTCTGCCTTGCAGACACTGAAATACGCGACGGGTGCCACTGCACCCGTCGCACCTTCCCACTCCGCCGGCTCGATTACGAGCCGGCATCCTCGTGGGAAGGGAGTTTTTCCATGGGCTGGCGGGCGGTCTTTTGGAGACCGCCCGCCAGCCCAGGGAAAAACTCATAATACCCTCCGCGGTCTTCTGACCGCGGAGCGGTATAATGGGGGCGGAATTCTGGCGGGCGGCCTCCGCCGCCCGCCAGAATCAGAATCACCCCCAAAGTGTCATCCCAAAAGAGAAATTGCTGCCTTATAGCCTGACTTTAAGGGGGATCCGATCAAGTCATTAGCACCACAGGCAAGAGCATCACCCTATATTCCCATTGCATTGCTAACTGAAAATGGGTGATGTTACATCCTCCTTTGGTTTGAGTGTTTTAAAAGCTGTACAAAAAAGGCAAATACTTTTCATTCAGTGAAGCATTACATGCCATGCTCTTATAGAGGGCAGGCAATTCATGATTTACCTTTTTACTACATTGAGTCTATTTTGATACTGAACAGAATAACTTAGGGCCTGACACCATATCTCCTTAGGTCAATCTGAAGACAAGGGGGAGACATAAAACACATTGTTGTTCCCCAGGTCCTGAACAAGTCGCTGCTACCTTAACAGCAGTGAAGCATATTGGCCAATATTCCAATAGATAAAACACTTACCATAGTGTTTTAAACTATGGGGGTCATTTTGACCTCGGCGGTCTTTTTCCAAGACCGCCGAGGGACCGCCGTGCGGAAGACCGCCAGTGGTGGCAGTTTGCCGCTCAGCCTATTATGACCGTTGGCAGCTCTCCGTCCTTTTATGGACGGAGAGCCGCCAACAGCCATACTGGTGGGCGGCGGGGAAGTGGAGGTTGCTCCACCTCCACCGCCACGCCAACAGAACACCGCCCAGCAAATCACATCTTGTGATTCGGCGTGGCGCTGTTCTGTTGACGGTGTGGTGTTGGCGGAGCAGCCCCCATGGCTCCCGTCTCCTCCCGGAGGATCGTCGGACCAGGTAAGTCGATCGTCCGTGAGGGGAGGGGGGTGGGGGGGTGTTGTGTGTTGTGTGCGTGCATGGGGGTGTGCGTGTGTGTATGTAGAGGGGGTGTGTGAGTGCGTGTATGCTTGCGGGGGTGTTGTGTGTTTGGGAATGAGTGCGTGTATGTCTGTAGGTATGTCTGTATGGATGTGTGCGTGTATGTTTGAATGTGGGTGTGCGTGTCTGACTGTGTGTGTGGATGTTGGCATGTATGTCGGTGTGTGTGCGTGTATGTGTGTTGGTGGTGCCTGCGTGCGTGTCCTGTGTGCATGGGTGCTGTGATGTTGGGGGTCGGGGTGGGGAGGGGGGTCCTGCCACTTTGGGGGGTAGCAGGGGTGGTGGGGGGTGTAGGGGAAGGAGTCTGGGTGGGGGTGGGGGGTGGGGGAGACCCCTATCAGTGCCAGGGAAGGAATTCCCTGGCACTGATAGTGCTTACCGCCATGGATTTCATGGCAGTTTCAAACCGCATGAAATCCATGGCTGTCAGCCGGGTCCAAATACCGCAGGCGGTATATTGACGGCCGCCGGGCTGGAGACCCTGGTCTCCAGCCCGGCGGGCGGAACGGAGAACCGGCGGATGACCATGGCGGTAACCACCATGGTCATAATACAAAAAAAAAGACCACCAGCCTGTTGGCGGTCTTACCGCTGCTTCTCCGCCTTCCACCAGGGTCATAATGACCCCCTATGTGTTAGGGGTACACCAAATTACAATGGTTATCATTCACCTGTGACGCCTTTTTAAACCATTTTTTTCGATAGTTTATTGTCTTGTAGCTGAGAGGGCCCATGACATAGGATAGTACATTTGAATATTTCAGACACAACAAGATGGACAATGAGGTATCCAGCTGATTATATGACAGCGTACCACATAGACTAACCTTCTGTTCAATATCAACAGTCTAAGGATCAAAGAAAATATTTGAGTGTATTTCCCACTTCACACTATCACACACAGAAGAGCACCTATGATGCCAAGCCAAGGACACTGAATGCATGTATCAGTGCACCCCACTGGTTACTTCCGTGAGGTGTCTCTTTTTTTTACATTAGATGAATTGGTTTAACCTTATCCAAAGATGCACAATATGGTGTTTAAATCTTGATAGGGGATTAGAATTTGCCTGCAATAAAAGGTAAGTAGGATCTTCATCACTGAATTTTTGGCGTTAGTTTCACATAAATGGGCATTAGAATTAGTCTGTATAATGGAACACTGAACCTGTTTGGGCTCATTTACTAAAAGCATACTTACACCAGTGCATATTTTGTGCGTTGCCTGCAGCATGCATTCGCAGGTAATGGAAAACTGCCATGTTTTTGATACTTTGTTTGGGGCTTTGACTGTCTCAAGCCAGAGAAACAACTTTGTGAATTAGCCTGATGGTGTTGTGAAAAGAAAATGAGATTCACCAGAAAGGTGGAAAGAAGCCAAAGGTTTTGGTCCACCAAACTGATAGGGGTATCGGAAGTGACATTGTACATCCCTTGACTCTAATGGCAAAAGTTTGAAAAGATAGGATCAAATTGTGTATTTTAAAGCACAATTTTATTTTTACAATAAGGTTTTCAAAGGCCATAAGCTCCAAAAGGGCGCTTATTAAGTATGCAAGTATTTTTATTGTGTGCCAAGCCAACGAAACCCAACACTCCCTAGGAGTTGACTGCATTTTCTTATGCGCTATAAATGTTCCCATATGTCAAACATGACTTCCACAGTGCAAGGGCCAGCATTTCGTCATGCGTGTCCTCCTATTTCATGGGTGATCATCTAGGGCCACAAAGGGCATACGATAAGCCTTTGCAAATTGTGTTGCCATTAGTGCCATCCATATACCATGGACGATGCTTATGTCAGAGATGGCCTCTGGTATGCCATGGCCAAGATTTTGTTGTGTTTTTCCCATTCTCATATGCCAAGTTTGTCCTCCCTTATGCCCAGGATTGCCTCCAATATGCCAGAGCATTTTTCACAGCTGCCTGTATGGTAAAAATTACCTTCATCCAGTATGCCAGCCACAGCATTTTGCCATGGGTGTCCTATATGGCAAGTATTACCTCTAGCATGCTAGTACAAATATTCTGTCTAATATGGTAGTGTCAAGTGATATCTCTATTATGTCCGTGCCAGCATTTTGCTGTAGGATTCCTCTAAATGCCAAGAATCATACCTTGAACATGCCCTAAGTATAACACCAAATTCCTGCTCATGATCACTTGCATTTATTCATTTTTCCTCACTCATATGCACTCACTCGTTCATTCTCACTCTCTGCACTCCTATTTTCTTACACTCTTACCCTCACTCACTCACTCACTTACATCACTGTCATTCTGACTCAGCCATACTTTCTCTCTAACTTACTCTCAGACACTCATTCTCACTCAGTGTTACTCTAAATCACTTATTTTCACTCAGAGGTACATTCTGTCACTGTCACTCACTCTCAATCATTCTCTTTCATTCTCACTCACACTCCCTCACTCTCTCTAACACTCCCTCATACTCATTCTTACTCATTCATTCTTACACCCTTACTCTCACTCAATCATTTTCACCCACTCTAACTCACTAATGCTCACTGACAGCCCTACTCATTGTGCCTCATTCTCATGCACTACTTGTCAATCATTCTCACGTACTTACGCTCACACGTGCGCTCACAGGGCTTCTTTCAGAAAAACACACTCTCATCCTCAGGTATGCACACAGCATACATTTAAAAAACATTTTGTTTTTACTTACTTCAGCTGCCAGGCAGCTCAGGGTGAGCCACTGTTATTACACCATTAGTCAATAAAATGCTATCATTTGCTATTACCACGATAAAAAAAATGTTCAGAAAAGAAGGGCGGTGGATGCCGATGCACATGGGGGTGAGCCATCCCACTGACTTTGGCACCACATGGGTCGCAAGGTACAAGCAAGGGGGAGCATCTGAGGCCGACCCCCTCTAACTCGTAAATGACGTCCATGAAGAAACAGTTCTTAAGGTACTCTACAGCTGCCATGCTTGAGATGGAGATAAGCAACACGAGAGAAGTGTCATATTTTAAAAGTGAAAATGTAGCATTTGTGGGGTTGAGTAAGGAAGCCCTTTTAAAAATGTTGCCTGACTGGGAGAAGGAAGAGTATATGAAAATGATACCTTAGTTTTACATCCTTCCACTAAACCTACACATCTTTATTGATGGATGTCTTGTTTTGTAAGTCGCCCTGTATGGAGGAAAAAACAGCAGAGTTTCTGGACTGTGCTGTAAATCTGCCTACTTCTTCCCCGTGCTTCCGCATAAATCCAGCTCATTAAGCCTGATGGCTTGTGGGTTTCTGTCATTTGTGTGTCAATTCTCGGCTGATTCACAGCCCGGGAAATATTCCGCTTTAAAATGCTGTTTCATGAGCTTGTATTGCAGGTCTACTGCTAACGAGTTGTGGAAGAGTGTGGGTATGTGCGGGAGGATGAGTTGCTAGACTGATCAATGGAAAGATCAGATTTACTGGCGGCCCAGTACCTCTGAAAGGCCTGGAGCAGAACTAGTCACATCTCAAGCAGTTGCGTAACCTCTGACCCAGACACGAAGTTATCAAAGTATAGCAAGTAAATACAGGGGCACCCCGACCCAGGAGTATGATGGCCACTGCTCCCCAATTATGGCTGTCTTTTATCATCCAGTCTCGGAGCGAAGGTCATTTTCCTTGCAACGCCCTTGCTAAGCAACTCGCTGGACCAGCTGTCTCGGCTAGACCAGTCTTTCTGAGGCCAACAAAAACATGACATTTTCAATTAGGGATGTGGAATTTACAATTTTTCACAAAGCTATGTGAATTTTTGGCAAAATTATGTGTAATTAGGTGAAACGTAAATCTATTACTTCATTTTATGTTTTAACGTGAAATGCAGCCTCGCGTCAGTTTTTAATACAAGGATGAATTATGTGTTTATGTGTGAACATAAAAGAGCCACAAATAACCGCGACTTGTGTTTTGTTGTTTTCCACGTTTTTATGGTAAATTTTTGTCACGAATTCCGTGTTAACCACGAATAACACAGAATCACACGAAGTGGCAGGCATAGTGGCATCATTTTGGGAATTTCGTACAGCATAGTACCACGAAATTTCCAAAATGAGGCAAATTATGCGCCTGTAAGCCTTACTTCTCTTTCAGGAAAGCCTCTCTGGCACGTGGCACGTTCTAACCCTGTCCTACAGGACAGTCATGCCATCTGACATGCAACTCCAGTCTCTGTACCCTGAGGCATTGGCCTTTTTGTGGAAACCTTTACTTTCTCCAGAGAGCAAGTCTTTCCAGTTTGCAGGACGTCCTTATGAATACCTTTGATGTTCCACTTTACCCTCTCAAACGCTGAGAGCGGGTGACTCCGCTGTGAGGCGGCTAGCAGAGAATCAGCAGCTTGCTCGTCCGCTCGTTTCAACAAGGCCTGGATTTGTTGTTAATTACCAGCAGGCTCTTTGGAGATGAGCCGATCAATAACCAGTGAAGAACGTAGCTGCTCGGCTTTTTTATCCTCTTCCTTCCAATCACTAGAAGCCTGTAAAAAGGGGACCGTTAATTAAAGATAGGCTGTTTATATATGTAGAATTCGCCTGCTAATTTAACTGTGCTGGAAAGAGAGGTGGTAGCGAGCGTGGTGATGAAGTAGTGTGTGTGTGTATGAGGGCCGGCTAGAGGGTGGTCGTGAGGAGGGAGGCGAACGGAACAGGGATACATTCTGGTGGTCGAATGAATACCACCTGAGTTAAGGGGGCATTGACTCTAGTGGTCCAAGTGCAATAAGAAAGTATGGGAACTGTAGTGCTGCATGCAGTAGGAGGTGGGGTGAGTGAGCGTGTGGGTGGAGTCACAGGTGTGGTTAAAGGAACAAAATGTACTGTCACTATTTTCAGTCTTTCACTTTCAGGCAGTGCTTTAAATGGAAAAAAAATAAGTGCAGGTACTCATTAACATGAACTAGTAGTATGGTGGGTGGGGCTAGAGGCGGGGCTAAGAGCAAGACATGAGGATGCTTTATGACTTATACACCAGTTGCAGCACATGCCAAGGCCCATGAGAAATGTGTTTAAATAAACAAAACAAGTTAACTCATTACACAAAATGAAAGCGAAACACAATATTTATTTTAACGCCATACTGTTATTTGCTGTCGTTTTGCACAATGCTATATATTCTTGAATGTCCACACACACAGAAACAAGCAGACACGCACACACAAAGCATTCCACACAGTCCTTAAAGTGTTCCAATTCTCTCCCTTTTTCATTCGCTTTTCTCTCACACACATAACACACACACATAAGCAGACCCTCCTTCAAAAGACTCAGGTGGGATTAAAGCCATTTTAAACTTCTTTCCTCCCATGGCTCACTGTCAGCGAAGCTGCCTTTATTCCTGTGTTTGCACAAATGCACACAGTAGTGTAAATGTGATTGACAGCACAGGGCCTGAATGGACCCTGTTCTGTCAAACACAGCGTGATGGTGAATACCCAGACATTACGCACATAATCTCTGCTGAATAGCTCAGCGGAAGTCGGCTCAGGGCTACAGAAGCACCTTAGCTGTCAGAGGCGGGTTCAACTCTGACAGCCTAGTGCTCACCAGCACTAGCAGCTAATAAGCCTACCTTACATGAGTACCAGCACTCTCCTTGGCAGCAGAGAAGTGCCGGTACTCAGTGTGAGAAAAATAAGAAGTGTCGGTACTCAGTACCTGTGAGCACCGGCTCATTTAAAGCACTGCTTTCAGGTAACTACATAAAAAATAAATGCAAGGTAAGTTAATCAATGAGAAATGCACTATTGTACATTCTGAAACCTCTATTAGTTGATGCACTGTAGAGGTCTCTGTCAATAACCAGAAAGCCACAGAACTGAACCCTGGTTGCATGGATGTCGATTCACCAAAATGCCAGGGGCAGTGGAAATGACAGCCCAAGACCTCTGGTCCATTGATGACATCAGAGGAAGTGACACCACATTATCTTTGTTTTTATGACATCACAGGGAGTGATATCATATGACCTTTCTGTTAGTATGTGGAGTTACTGTGTACTCAGCTGGTGCATTTAAATACTGATCTGTCAAGTTGTTAAAGGAGGTGAAGTGCAATGTAGGCTCATGAAATACTCTCAAGTTACATTTATTTGAGAGGTATGGCTTCATTTCGCTGACACGTTACCATGCATTTTAGTATTACAAATATGTGTTTCTTGCTGAAACCCTCAAATAGTGAGCACTCAGTCCAATACTTTTCAATATTAAAGATTGAATAGGAACAGTAATTCAACAACAGAGGACCCTGCTTCATAGACTGGGAGCCGTGCTTTGTACCCACTTATGGAAATGCACAATGCAATACCCCCCAAGTTCTTGGTATATTGCCCAGATATAAAAACTGTAATGCGTTAAGAAAAATGTATGCTAGTCAATAACATACAGTGTTCTGTGCACTTGAAACATTTCGGTGATCAGTCATTTTAAACTGGCCAGAATAGTTTATTTCATAATAGCCCAAAATGCTGAAATGACATTCTTCTTGACATGGTTTGTTGTCTAAATCCAAATGTATAATGCAAATCCTGAAGCATCACATAATATCAAGTTACATTTATTTTATCACTGTAACCCTCCCAAAAATTAACATGTTTCATTTAATTAATAAGATGTGTTAATATTTGAATGAGAACCATAATTCAAGTGTACAAAATGAGAAGTCTGCAAAATGCCCAATAAAAAAGCGCACAGTGGTGTGATCAGGCCCATGCGGAAGTGTGAGTGCCTATTGTGTGGGGCGTTCTAAACTAGACAGCATGCCACCCAGCACTCAGTAGTAATGGTAAGCGGCATGACATTCTGTCCAGTTGAAAAGGAAATAATGCAACATCCAAAAAACACAATGCACATTTACAAACTACTACCATTGCAATTCACTAAATAAATGACGCCCCGAGACACAGGCAACACCGGGGAGTGACTAAAAAGGGGAGTAAAGGTGATCGCCAGTGTGTGCAGAAGAGGAGGAAATCTGCTAACTGAGATTGCACATTATATACCCACAAGAAGGACGGCAAGCAACAAGGGAAGCAGGAGGGTTTTCAGTGGGAGCAGTGTGTCATTTGGAGGAAAACACAACATCATGAAAACTCAGCATGCATTATACCTCTGCATTTGTCTTTTAAATGTACGCTTTTATTTGAGCAACAGTGCCCTGAGTACTTTCATATACATGTGCAGTGCTTTGGTGCTGATTTGAAACGTGCATATTAAATACAAGGCAAGAGTTGCAAGGGAACTGGGTAGATAATCCAACTGCCCTTTCTGTTAAGTCCTTAACATAAGGGACACCATTTACCTGCCTTATAAATGAAATGTTTTTTTTTTTTTTGGTTAGGCCTTTTATGGAGAGAAACATAAATGCCGGAAACGAACTTAAAGAGGTGTGGCTGTTATAGCTCCCTAGTTGATCTGTAACGGCGTTGTCCAAAAGGCAATGCCAGGGGTAGCAAAGGGAAAGCAAGGGGTCACAGTTGCGACCCCTGGTGACCCCTAAACTCTGTCCATGACTGGTTCGTGCAGTGCAGAATAGTGACGTGTGTGTTTGGTGCTACGAGGTTCCTTTCTGTGACATAAAGTACCATGGATATGAAAGTCATTATTTTAAAGTTGTATTGCACACAGTAGAAGATAGGCTGTTAAAAAATTAGCAAAAAGGTTTAAGTTAAAAAAGGTCTTTCAAACTATGGATTTGAGTCAGTGCTTAATTTGTGCTTGTTGTTTCCACTGCGGACCACCAGCACTTATTTTTAAGGGCCGGCATTTATTTTTCTGCATCAGCAATTTAGTGCGAGCAAAATACACATAAGGAAAAGACGGAGGAAGAGAAAAAGAAGAAAGTGTCACAAAGGAGAAAACAGAAAGCTGTAGGAGTTAGCTGAAGGGGCAGGAGTGGCTGTAAATGGATTGAAGAGGCCCGGGATGGCTTCAGGATTATGCTGCCTCAGTATTTTATGCTGGCACATTTAATAGCAGTAGCCGCATGTTTTAGAGGAGAACTTTGGGCAACTGCACCTTTTCACTTACAAATTAAGCAATGATTTGAGTAATACCCAAAGTTTACATAGTGTAATTGTTTTTATAACTATTCTTTAATAGTACACACTCCACAGCTCAGCTGGTAACTCCCTTGTAATGCCACTCAAAAATAATAAATCAGTGTTATCAGGAAGCTTCAAATGACACCTTTTACTCTAGCAGATTAATGAGCCACGCACATTTACATTTCTTTCAGGCATAAAGGCACCCTAGCAAGAAAGTTTGTTTAGCTGTCTGCCCCTCCTTCAGTTTTACAGCACTTGACATTCTGTGCCTTACACTTTAGCTGAAGCATTTCAGCACTTGGAGCTAACCGTCCTTGAATTATTGCCTTTTCTAAAGAAGGGAACTGTTTTTCTTAAATTAAAAAAGTGTGGGCACATCGTGTGACTCTGATCCCTCCCACTTCGATAACTGCCTGCCTCCAACTTTCCTATTGAAGCCACGCATGAGTGCATTCCGCAATGAAAACATTATGCCCAAGAAGGTGAAATAATCTCAGTGCCTCAAGTCTTTTGGAGTCCATATTCTTTATTTCACCATGCCCTTACCTATCCTGTGCATCTGCTCACAGGTAATTTATCTTCCTCCCCACTCCTGAAAAAACACCAGGTCCCTTTGCAACTTGCTGGGTTACTTTGCTCTCTGATTTTGTCAGTCTTACCTTCCTCCTACTCTTAGGTTCCCTCATTAGCACCATTGTAGCCCCATCTTATTAATGCTAATGAACTGAGTTCTCTTTTAGTGACCAGGTGTCCATCATTGTTGATCCCTCACCTCTTTTACCAGGGTGCTGTGTCACCAATTTTTATTAATGTTCTCCCTTCAGTCGCATTGTCTTCTCTCCTCTCTCTAATAGTGCCATACCCCACTTCCCCAACCCCTGTTACTCACAGAGACTCACAGTAGACTCTAGTGTAGGAAAGTGACCTTTTTGGTTGGTCACCCCTACACGTTTTGCTCTAGATGCTATTGGTTGTGACTCTGAAAGTGCCCTGGAGCCTGCTAACCAGGCTCACTTGCCAGTGCTTTCTCACTAAATTGGTATATTTGAATTGACAACCCCAGTTGGCAAGCACTTTAACCCCCCTTATAAGTTCCTAGTTTATGGTACCAGTGGTTCTCAGGACATGGGTATTAAAAGGGTCTGAAATCACTGTTTGTGCCACCCTGATTGATCCAAGTAAACTACTGACAGCAGACCTGCCATTGCAGACCCCAGGAGCAGTGTAAACTGCTTGAACATGACTGTGCCCACACCATGTGTAGCACAGCCAAAGCACTATATTAAATAAATGTTAGTCACCTCTAAGAAAGGCCTCCTGGGCCCAGACGACAGGGTGCATTATAATAAAGGTTTGGACATATAAGAACAAGCTTATATGTCCATACAGTGGCCTTTTCTACTAAAGGCTACTATGAATGAATGAAAATCCATTGGATAACATAGGCTTGCATCCAGGCAAACCTGAGGTTGCCAGCTCCATTATGGTACCACCAAAATGGGTCATGTTTGGTAACAAACAACATGTCTTCCCACCCCTAACGTGAATCTCGTCTCAAGGGCAATGTGGCATGGACCCTGAGACCAACCTTAGAGGTTGCTCACCTAGTTGCCCCAGTTTTCCTGTGCTCTGGCTGCCAGCCGCAGCTGCTGCTGCCAAGACAGGAGTTTGACCCCTGGACAGATGTGTGAACACACCCAGGAGTCAGGAGTCAGGACAAAGGCATGGGCAGGAAGCCCATCTCACCTTCCTCCTTCCCAGGAAGGCTAGCGAAGTGGCACATCAAGGCGGTGAGCTTCAAAGGGCTCACAGCCTCTGAAATGCAAGCTGGCTGCCCCCCCGTGGAGAACAAAGCCATTCACCTTCCCCAACGCACATTTGCACTTAGACAGGTAGGAAAATTAGTTAGTCAGGAGGCATACAGCCCCAGAAGGCTAGTCATACCTCTAGGGAGGGCTACGTGGTCTGTACAGCTGAGGAAGACTCCTGTCATCTTCAAAAGTTTCAAAATAGGGGGTTCTGGGTAGAAAAGGTGCCACAACCCACTGAATGTGGGCACTTCAGGGGCAGATTAGCCGCTGGGGCTAGTAATCCATTGGCTACTTGCACCCACACTCATGACACCCCTAAATCTAGGCTTAAAGGGGCACCCCTGGCACCAGAACACAGATATGGAACAACTTGTAAGAAAGGACATAAGGAGACCTACATGGACAATAACAGAAACCTGCATAAACAAAAGATGAGACACTTTGAACCTGTGGCAACCTTTCTGGAACTGGATGACTGCAATTTGTCCTGGACCAAAGTTCGATTTCCCCAGCCAGAGGGAACCTTTTTGGAGCCAAAGGTAAGACCAGACTCTCTTGGACTAATGAAACTAGTCCCCTGCACACTGCAGGTAAAATGCACCCACTGGAACTGAAGAAGCATTGGCCATCTGGCCCTCCGAGGGATCACCCAAAAGCTGGTGATCCAGTGCATTGTGGGGAGTGTTTTCCAGCTCTTCACCAAGTTACAGCCAGATACTCTTTCCCCCAGGACCTCTGGAAGGAGAGATAGCTTCTCCTCCACCTTACCACTGCCAGGTCTTGTTGGTGGTCAGCCTAGTCATCACCATCCTGACTTGACACTGCAACCTTAGGACATACCACAACACCTACAACCGAGATCCCCAGTGGCTCAGTTTTTGAGTTTTTGCATCTGTTTCCTCACCTGCACTATTACAGTGGTAAAGCCAGCACAGAGTTTTACAGACCCTGTTCAGCATCACAGATAGCCAAGCACTCCACTGCACCTGAGACTACTGAACTAGGTGGAGCTATTCTGTCTGGTGACTACTGGTCCAGGGGCCGACACAGGCTTAACACCCAGTGAGGTCCCAAGAGCTCGACCTGAAAGTGACCAAATGTCACATGTACCATTTTTCAGCATCTGCAGCTACCACATTCAGTACCAAAGACAGTCAGAACAATTCTGCACCTGGGCCCTACAAGCCAAGTAAAATTGTTTTGACTATTGCAGCTTGGTCCGTGAACCCAAACAACTTTAACTACAAGTTGGTTCCCCTGAACTCACCCTGCAAGTGGCCGAGTGTCACCAGTGTTTTTCTCTGTTGACCTCAATGGTAAAAGTTTGATAGCTTGAACTGTATTGAATTGTTTTTCACTTGAAATCTCATAACTACAGTTATATATATCTGACTTACTTTGTTTTGGTGTTTAAATTAGTATACAAATCTGTTTTATTTTTATAAATTGGTGTTGGATTTCGTTTGAGTTGTGTCAATTACTTATTGTCCATTGTGGTACTCTGCAATGCTTAACACACCTGTCTCTAGTAAAGCCTGACTGTTTAGTGCCACACTGCTAGGTTTGAGCTAAGAATTTATTATTGTGAATCCAAGGAACATCCTTGGGGTTTTGTGAAAGTATTACATAGTGAAGCCTATACATCATCGCTGCATAGTACTCCACTTTCCTACAACTAGGACCAAACAGCAGGTCCTCTGCACAACCCACAATGCACAAAGGGGCAAAGGCCCAGAGTACCTGCACAAACTGGTACCACACTATGCACAAACTAGAAATTTCTACTCAGTGTGCACTCACTGAATCAATAAAGACCCTTCAACAAGGTAAAAAATGAAGGCAGATCTCTGGGAGGCAAGTCCTAACAATACAATTAATCTGAAATTGAAACCCACTGACAAGTGGTTCAGGAAACTTCTGAAGAGGGGATCCTAACTCAAGAGTATCAGTCAGGGTAATTGACAGATCAAATCAGACTTTACATTTTCATATCTATCTCATTAATTTATCTTTTTTTTTTCTTGTACCATTCTTGGTGCTCTAAGGTAACAACACAAGTTATGCACAGAGCTTAACACAATTCTAAATAAATAAACAGGTGATCTCTTCTCCCATTATCTGCTATCCACTGGGATTTCTCTATACCAAACCCACAAAGAGCACTAGGAACAAGGTGTTAGAAAAGTATGGAGAGGAAACAAAATTAAATAACTGGCAGGTCACCATTGGGTTATGTGTCATAAACTCCTACCTGAATGAAGGTGTTTACTGCATTAAGGGAATAAACAGACTTTAAATCATTGATTTGTGCAGGAAATTCCAGAACTTGAAAAAATGTGTTTTCTTGAAATTGAGTTTTCCTGTAATACCAATTAAAGCTCCTGAGGAACATAGACGTCGTAGGTGGTGCTGACATAGAATACACATTATATTATTCTGGTATGTGCTGTGTTCCATAATGGGAACCATTGAATAGCGACATGCACTGTGCCTGGAATTTAAGTTTCAGAAACACCTAAGCACACAGCGGTGGCCACATTCAATCAAACCTGCCAGGATGGATTACAATTATATGTCTTCAATTAACCCCAACCATATTGGCAGATGAAGTCCAGCTCTTCTCATGTCTTTATTTCAACAGTAAATAGAGTTGAATTTTCAAGGAGGCGTTTAGTTGTAACAGTTAATATCAGTTATCATAATTCTGTTGTCATGTGAGGCAATCTCCTGATATTATCATGTTGCAATCTCTTGATATTCTCATGTTTTGGTTTTATTAAAGTTCTTCAGTGGAGCTGAGTGTTGTTGGTGGTGCTGAATTTGGCATCTGCAGAATCATGTAAATAGTAATATGCCTTCATTACCCATTCCACTTTGAAATAAGTAGCATATAATACATACTCCATTATCAGGAATGATGCCAGTTGTTTAGTAAGAATGTGTAAAGTTCGGAAGGTGGGTAATGTAATCCAACTTCAGGAAGTTACCAAAGTTGTAGGTACTTGGTGAAAAATCCAGCTAAAGGTAGGCTTTGTGGGAGACAAAACTAAAAAGCCTACATTACACAATGGAATTCTGTCACAAGAAAACATACAACATCTCTTCCACAAATTTCACACAAAGGCAAAGCTGTGTGAAAAACTTTGCACTTTTATGAAATTTTAAAATGTATTTGTAAACTTGCCCACACTAGTAGCATGAGTTCATGAAATATGTGTGGTGCTTGTGGTCATGGCTATTCTGGCTTCCACTTTGTTGTTACAAAATCCATTTGTATCTAAGATGAAGGGCTAGAGAGAGATTAGACTGCTGATGTGAAATGGAAGACACGTTCAGATATTCCAGGTATCTTTATAGTGAGCCAGACTGGATGGTATTTAGGAGAGGAGCTAGTGGATATCTTTGAAGTCATAGCGCTTCTACCTGCCCTTCCTCAACCTGTGTCCTCTGGAAGAGCTACCCCTTACTGTTAGCAGGTCGCTTACTGGGACAACCTGCATGCCTTTTGTGGCCTTTTAGGTTTCTCCTTGGAGAAGAATTCCAGTTTCACCCCAGCTCACAACTGTACAAAGACCAGAGCTGGTCAAGTCAGTGTGACAATCACAAAAGGGCAGAACTTCCCAGATTCACTCGCAGATCTAAACTGCTGGAATACACAAAGGGGCTCATTCTGAGCCCGCCGGGCGGAAACCGCCGAAAGACCGCACCGCGGTCAATAGACCGCGGGGGTCATTTTGACTTTCCCACTGGGCCGGCGGGCGATCGCCAGAAGATCGCCCGCCGGCCCAGCGGGAAAGCCCCTGCAACGAGGAAGCCGGCTCCGAATGGAGCGGGCGGAGTTGCAGGGGTGCGACGGGTGCAGTAGCACCCGTCGCGATTTTCACTGTCTGCATAGCAGACAGTGAAAATCTTTGTGGGGCCCTGTTAGGGGGCCCCACGACACCCGTTCCCGCCATCCTGTTCCTGGCGGGTTTTACCGCCAGGAACAGGATGGCGGGAAGGGGGTCGGAATCCCCATGGCGGCGCTGAAAGCAGCGCCGCCATGGAGGATTCTCTGGCCATGGGGAAATCCGTCGGGAAACCGCCGGATCCCCTTTTCTGACCGTGGCGGTAAAGGGCACTGAAGCACCGCCAGCCTGTTGGCGGTGCTTCCGTTGCCCGTGGCCCTGGCGGTTTAGGACCGCCAGGGTCAGAATGAGGGCCAAAGTCTTCTGGAACTTGGTCTTAAAGATAAGACAGAAACTTCCACTTGGTGTGCCAAGATTTCCTGGCCTGAAGCCTGGGGGCCCACGCCAATTGTATTTTGTAAGTGTGCGCCGCTTTTGCGTTAAAAAGTGGCGCAAATGCAGCGCTAAAAGAAGCAAAAATATGGGCCCTACAGGGCCAGAGTTGGTGGTGATGACCATTATAAGCAACCATGGCACGGTTTCCTGGTAGTTCCAGTTAGGTCTCAATAATTTAAACATGAACTCAACCATTAGTAGCGGTAGCACAAAGCGCAAAGGCTTAACTTAGGAGAAATGTGCAAAGGATTTATCAGCACCACCAAAACAGTTAAAAAGTAGAAAGAAAACACAGCACAATAAAAAGCACAATACAATTTATAACAATAGAGTATATTCTAATGAGCAAGCAAATAGATACCAAAAATTCAAAAATCACATGCAGGGAGTCGGAGATATGATTTTTCAAAGTTTTAGATAATACTAGAGCCAAAGAGCACAAAGTGCCAACCATGGGTTTGTAGTTGACCAACATTAAGTTTAAATATGTAGTTGCCCTAGACTAAGTTTAAAGTCAAAAGGTAAGGCTGACCACGTTGAAGTGTGGGTCGTATAGGGACTAGGTTTGGTCCGGTGGAAAGTTTTACCTTCTGACTTAGGGCCTGACTTATATATTGGTGGTAAAGATACTCCACAGCTTTTTTTGTCCTTGTAGATTAAAAGGAGGATAGCCAGCCTTCCCTTTGAGTGCACTCCTCTGTGCTGCAATATAACGCGCAAACGGCACCACGAGGTTTGCATGGGCTAAGCCATTTTATGTTTTCGGTTTCTATGCATGGTTCTGAGCCTAACATTTTTATCCTCTCCCAATATTTACAAACCTAGCCTGTTCTAAATTATCCACCCCTCATTTTCCTTTATTTCATCAGTGTGTCTTTGTGATTGTGTATTTTACATTTCTGTCATTTTTTGGTGTGTTTTTGTGACTTTTGAACACTTTATTGTTTTTTTGCTTTTCCCTTTACTTTTTTATGTATTTATTTATTCCTTCCTTCCTTCCATTTCCTCCCTTTCTTTTTCCCACCCAGCTCCATTGCAGAGTGTGTCAGAGGAAGTGTTGGCACCGATGCAGCTTCTAGTGGCTTACTTTGTGGGCACTGGCGCCGCCAAGGGATGCTGCCCTGCCCCATTTTTACAGAGACAGAAGTGGTAGCACTTGTTTTTTTGTGCAGTGCCACCTCTCTTCCATGCTGGCAGCAGGAGGCAGGCCTGGGAGTGGTTACGCCCTTCAGGAGCGCTGACTGCTGTGGGGGAGGATGTGCCACTTGGTTAGTCAGCACACTGGGATCCAGCACACCCAGCAGAAGTTGATGCACCATTGGGCACACACAATCAACTGAGAACAGGACCTGCTCGACCTGCTGGGTGTCGAAGTGTTGGGGCTTGGTGAGTAATAGTTATTTATTTGTTGTGTGTTTCACAATGCAATTTTTTTTTCTAATAGCAGTGCTGACTCTCAGAGGTAAGCTAAGGTTACATTAATTTATTATGTGTTCCAGTTTGAACTAGCAAGGTGAGTCAGCACTTTCTAATTGTATTCAAGGCATGATTTGGGTTGAATATTTAAGGAGCCATGCAGACAGAGCCTTCTCCTGTCACCAAGAATAAGAGAGTGGTAGTAGAGATGAGTAATATCAGTGAGTTAGCATTCCCTTCTCTGTGGCTTTCTTTATATAGCTTATGCAGTCCCTCCCAATCGCAATCTCCCGGTGATATGTAATGTGTGTGAAATCCTCCTAGAATGTGTGCATCTATGCACTGAAAAAAATGGAAACTGGGTCGTCCCATCAAAAGTAGGTGAGAAGCAAAGATCATTCATTTTAATATGAATGCATTGTTAGTGGTACGTAGTTGTAAATGTAGGATCATATTTATTTACAAGGCCCTTTGCTCTGCTTGATGGTGGCACACAGTGCAGGGACATATTTACAAGGCCATGTAAAGCCACCCTGTGTGGCTCTTCATGGCCTTGTAAGTGTGGACTGAGTCAACGCAGTGCAAGTTGCTGCATTGACTCACCCTGCGACAGGGAGGTGTGGCATGGGTGTTACAATGGTTGTTCCCATTTGACACAGTCCTAGATTTACGAGGTTTTGTAAACCTGGGAATATGTCAAACGTCGATGCCTCCCTAGGAAGGCGTAAGGGAGACTGAAAGAGGAGAAATACAATTATATCTCCTCTTTTTCCCCTTTTTCTAAGTGTGCTGCAATCTGCAGCACATATAGCAGAAGAAAACAATGTTGCTATTTGTTTTTGCACAGAGGTGTCCTTTCCTGCACAAAATCGATCTCCTCAATGCAGGCACCATTGCAGGATGGCACAGGGGTGCCTGCATTGGCTCATGACAGCCATTGTGCACCAATGCAGGGGAAAAGGACAGGTATGTGCAATATCTGTTGTACATACAGCACATTCCTGCCCTTTTGTTTTGACACAGGGGAGCACTGCAAGAAGGCTTGCGCGCTGCCCTGCATAAAAAAATTGTAAATATGGCGTGTAGTTTAGGAAATTTGGTGTAGGGCTTAGGTGTAGGAATTAGGAAAATAAAAGTCATAGATAGTAATAGAATTGAGGCCATCATACTAGGAAATCTGATTTAGAAAAGTATGTTACTGGGTTTGCCTCTGCTTGTCAAAATATTTTTTCGGTGATTAGCTGTACCACTATTTTTTACCAGTGCCACCACCAGTGTGGATGGTGGCAGATCTGCTGGCCCCAGTAGGTCTTCCTGTTATATTGTTATTATTTCCCCCATTTTCAACTCTCCTCATTTCAAATTTTTTTCTTTTAGTTTTACTGTGCCTGTCGACCTTTTTTGTACTTATTTTTGTTTTATATAAGCTTTGTTAAATTCTTGTTATCCCTGCATTTACCTATTTTTCATGTTTCTGTACCTGACTTTCTCCTCTCTCTACTAGCTTTCCTCTGCTTTGTTACCAAGTGTAGCTTTCCCTTCCTGCCTTATATATCTTGCGGACTGGTACTTAATACTAAGAGGACAGATTTTTAGGACAGGTACTCTACTGACAAGATTGTATGCACAAGTCAGCTTTTCTACACATTTTTGTGATGGTTGTCTTTGCCTTGCTCATGCCCATTGCATTTGCCAACCAAGACCTCACCATAGGTTCTCCTGAATTGACCAAAGTATTTCATCCCTTTATTGTGCTTCAGTGGCTTAGCTCTGCCCCTCCAGTATGAAACGTTTGTGGTTGAGTTGTCTACCTGGCTTTTCTAACGACTGACGAAATTCCTAAAGTGAATGATAGAAGAAGATAGAACTGTAACGAACTATTGTGGTTGTATTTTGTTGGAATTAAAATGTGTGACATTTTTTCTAGCGGCACCGACCACCAGTGCAGGAACCAGCAGCAGTATCAGTGCACCAGACACGGAAGCGGACGGAGGGGGAGGACAGGCAGTAGCAAGGACAGGCGCTGGTAAGTTATAGTGCTCTTGCTCTCTGACAATAACTAATTTACTCACTGCAAGGAAGTTGCTTGTGTAACCCCTGGTTTAGCAGCTGCAGATGAGGTTCAGTTCTTAGTGGCCTCTTCTCTCAGCAAACCAGCAGACAAAAGCTCATAATGAACAGATGCTACAAATGATGGCTTGATGGAAAAGCAAACGAAGGATGGACGACTAAAAGAAAGAATGGGAGAAATGTTACATGAGTGAAAGGATGTGTGTGAAAGGAAAAGATGCATGAGTGATAGGATCTGCATGGGTGGGTGAAAAAATAGATGAAAGGAGTGTAACGGGTGAAAGGATGCCCCAGTGGGTGAAGGGCGGATAGGTAAAACCAGATGCTCGGGCGAGGAATGGGTGGATGGTAATGAACGATATGTGGGCAAATGGATAGTTAGGTGAAAGCAGGGCATTTGAACGGGTGAATAGTGGTTAGGTGAATGTATGGCTGGACGGGTGGATAAATATGGATGGCTGGATTGGAATAGTGAAAGACTGGACAAGAGAATGGAAAGCTTAAGTGGTGGGTATCAAAGGGTGAATAGAATAGATGAATGAAAAGATGAATGTATAATTACCTGGACCAAGAAACAAGGGAGCTGTTCTGGATACATACTTGTCTTCTGTTCACCTACTTTGCTGGATTTTCATGGTTATCGAAGCTTTGGTTCAAAGTGTGGGGGATTTTAATTTTCTGTCTCCTCCCTTAACTCACTGTAGTTGAAGCAAGGCAGATATGTACCTCTCACCCACCATCGTACCTACCTCCCAATACTACTATGACGTAACTGCAGCGTGGTTCAATACAGCAGTGCAATCATTTTATCTGTGCAGTGTGCATCTGTTTCAGTTAATGCAGCATTTACAAAGTTGCCAATGCATTTCAAACTTAAGAGATGTGTTTCCCTTCCCTCCCACTGCCCACTCTGTCAACTCCTAGTACTTCAGTCCTTTATTCTTTCTAAAGTTCTGTCCCAGACACCCAAGGAAAACAAAAAAAATCCCTTTTGGCATGCATCACATTTATTTATGTATAATTGATCAATATTTCATGGCTTCCACAACTGATTCATGCCAGTTCAAATTTTACCCTTTTAACATTTGTCAACTACAGTGAGGCATTATTGGGTAAAAAATGGCCCTGTGACTCATCGTAACCAGCCACATCAAATTCCAATGGTCCTAAGGAGCCAGCAATTTACTTCTACTGTGCCACTCTACTTAAAAAAAAAGTTTTCACAGAGCACAGTTTATAATTTATAATTATCCTTTTTCTTTCCTTCTATAGCTACTCCTGGTGGACATCATCCAGCTCGCAAGGAGATAGCAGCCCAGTTGTGTCAGCAAAGGCTGGGTGGCTACTGCAATGAATATCGGCAGCTGGTGGACCTTCAGGACGATGATGATGAGGCCAATGCAGCAGTCAACATGGCCACTGGTTCTAGCTTCTTCAACCACCACTAGTACCTCCAGCTCCCAGTGGCACCACCATCGCAGCCGCCAGCTGACATTATGATGTTCCAGTTACACCAGTGCTGCCCCCCCTTGTGCTGGGACTGCATCTTGCACTGCCATGTCCTGCAACACCTTGCGCCCCTAGACTGCCGGAGGTACACATAGAGGCAACCCTTGAAGATTACTGGAACCTTGTCTAGAACGCCATCTTCTCATTCTTTTTTAATTTTTTTTATTTGGTGAGAGGGACCTTGGTTGTGGATGGAGAGGGTGGGGAGGGAGCTAGGACGGTTTTTTTTTTCAAGAACTTTACATTGTGGACTTTTCCTTGGACTTTTTGGGGATTGGGCTATTTATTTAAGGAGAGGGATGGGCCTGTAGTGGGTGGAAAGGGTGGGTTTTTGTATTTGTTTAAAATAAATGGGATAATTATTTTACATGATTTATGCTTTAAATGTTTATTTTGATGTTTTAGTTTGCACTGCTGTCTTTTATTGTAGCCTGTATTTTAAAATCTACTAACAAATGTACATATTTGCTTATACTTTTGCTCTATTGCCCTCTGCAACTATATTGACCATTAGGGGATGATTGCCATAGTCTATTTTTCCTACAAAGTTCTAGATACACATATACACACATAGACAAGTAAGACAATATCTTTTTTAGTAGGAGTTAAATATGAACTAAAAGGGGGGCGTGGCCAAGGCGTCAAGATGGCGGTCGCACTTTCGTAGTGCTCTGGACCCCTCCATCATCCTTTGGCAGAACGCATAATCCTACACCATCTGCACCGCAAACCAGACCCCAGAGACCCCAATGCTGCGCTGAGCTCGGTAATACTCCTGCCAGCCGCTCCACTAAACCGTTAGCAGCTGAGCCGCGAATAACCACCCGGGGCCAAGATGGCGGACGGAGGGCTGAGATGCAAAACAGAGCACTGGTAATTGAGGAGGCCGCGGTGTTGGCAGATCGTGGATGCCCTGCGGCGGTCTCTCTGGCGCTGCAGAAGATCCGGAGGTGGGAGGCGGGACGCCAAGTTGCTGGTGGGTGCCCGGGGCAGCCACGGAAGCCAGAGAGGGCGGAAGGCAGACGAGGCGGTGACTAGAGCCCGGTGGTGGTCGTGGGCCTTGCGTGCCCCGCAGCGGCGCGTCGGCGCTGTGGGAGACAAGGCGACTGCCCTCTAAAATAAAGAAGAGACGACTGGCGCCGCTATTGGAGGGCCGCTGCGGGCTCGGCTGGGCCCAGCTGAGGTGACGATTGTGAAGCCGCCCCGCCCTTCCCAGGGCCGAAGGCCCGGGACTTGAAGGCGGTGCGGGCCTGGGTGCGGATCAGAGGCCTCACTCGGTGACCCGGACCCCGTGGCCCGGGTCGTGGAGGGGTGCCGCAGTGTCAGTGCCCCTGGACGGCTGGGGGCCGGTGGGCATCAACCCAGGGCCTCCCCACCAAATTGGAGGATTCACCCGCTGGAGTCTAAAGGCGGGAGATACCACTGGGGGGGAACCGTGCACAGGAAAGCAGACACCGGCACAGTTGGGACGAAGCCCTCTACTGTGTGCCCTCCCTCCCCCCTGCTGGACACCCCCCCAAGACAGAGCAAACCCCAAGTACGCTGGCAAACTCGGACCTGGGTAGTGACCGACACTCACCCTCAGTGGAAACCTCCGCACTGCTGGACAAGGCGGCATAACCCTCGATATCATCTGAGGGAGGGCCGGGAGGGCCCCACCCGCCTAGCCGAGGGCCCACTCACAGGAAGTGAAGATAATAAGTCCTGCCAAGTGAGAGCGGTGAGGGGGAATAACTGCAGGCGTGAGAGGGTGGAGACCGATGTCGTCGGAGCAGAGTCCTCTTTCTCCACAAAACACTCGAACTATACTGGCACACCTGGGCCGGGGGAGAGGACCGACATTTCGCTTTCCGACTATGCCCCACCAGGCAAGAAAACCGTACCATTGAAGCCCCTGGGGGCTCCCACAGAACTGAGCAAGAACGAACTGGAGGTCATGGCCCATGGTCCCCGACACCTTGCACTCACGCGGCCGTCCCCCGGAGGTGAGAAGGTCCATCTGGTCCAAGCCCTGGGCGGCACCGTCCTGGAGAGAAGTGACTTTAACAGGCAGTGCCCAACCAACCCACCGAAGGCTACGCGGAAAAGAGAACGGGACTAAATTACAATGGGCAAAGACAAGGCAACGAGGCAGGCAGTGCCACAAACACAAATGGACCAGTTCACTATGGGCCCAACTGGTCTCTGGACGGAGGACCATTCCCCAAGTGGAGGTGGTGACCCCAAAATGGCGTCCAGCGATCTGACAACGATACTCCAGACGATACAGGTGTCCCAAGTGGCTGTTGAAACGAAAATAGGAGAGGTGAGGGTGGATGTAGCCTTGATTCGACAGGACCTCCGAAACGCCACAGCCCGAATTACTGAAACTGAATCCAGAATCTCCACAATGGAAGATGACATGTCCGCTCTTAAGGGCCAGGTCTCCGCACTGACCACCCGCACTTCTGAACTACACCGGAGAGCAGAGGATGCTGAAAACAGGTCGAGACGTAACAACCTCCACGTGGTGGGCCTCCCTGAAACCACAGCAGAATCATCTCTGGCCAATTACCTGGAGGACTGGTTCTGCTCCTGGATGCCAGCGGACCGTCTCACGCCATGGTTCGCAATCGAGCTAGCCCACAGGGCCCTTCAGTCGAGGCCCCCACCAGGTTCCTCACCCAGATCGGTGATACTGCGTCTCTTCAATTTCAAAGACAGGGACGCGGTACTACAGGAGGCACGCTCCAAGGGAGATCTTGTCTGCGATGGGGCGAATGTCCTCCTCTTCCCTGACTATACAAGGGAGGTTCAACAGCAACGCTGCTCATTCACAGAGGTGAAACAGGAACTGAGATCGATGAACATTCAATATCGCCTCCTTTTTCCAGCACGACTCCGGGTGGTCCACAGCAACAAAACTTACTTCTTCGATCGGCCAGCCACGGCCTGGACCTGGTTGACAGAGGAGGTCCCCTTGGGTCCCTACAGAGATGGATCTCGACTCCAGCGAGAAACAACACTGGGTGGCCAGAAGGGGCGGCAGTCTGATCGACGCCGCCCCACCTGTTCAAGGCAACGCAGGACCGACCGCGGAGCCTGCCCGGATTCCCCCCCTGGGGCCCACCGGACGGGGTCGATGAGCCCGCGGTCACTGGGAGACCCGGAGGATCACCCCTGGGGCTGAGACCCTTGAGACACAAACCGGGCCCGATCCGGTCTCCAGAGGACAAAGACCTATCTCGTAGCCCGGTACTATGATCTCACGGAGAGATCCCTAGACAAAAGTACCACTTTGCCAAGCAGACAACAACTACATTAGACATTAGACTAACATATCTATTGTGTTCTTGATCTTAATCCGTCTTCATGGAGGGGTCCACCACCACTGCTACCCTATTAGTTGATGTTCTGCCTCACCAGTTCCAAAAGGGAGGCACAACACCTGGGCGACAGATGCTTCTGGGGGGAAGTATGGCTTGGGGCGAGAGTTGGGGGGCAAGGGAGTTCCAGCCTAGTTTCAAAGGCAAATGTTATAGTTCTTTTGTTACTATCACATATGGGCTTTCCATGTAAAACACAGAGCAGGGACAATAGAGATTTAATCGATACAACAGCGACTTGCACCGGCGATGACATGAGCGACATGGGGACCCTCAATTATCCCCAGGATCGGAAACAGGAAATATTGACGGACACCACAAGACGTTTCTAAATACCCACCCATCATGACTCAAACACAGGTAATCTCATGGAACGTTAATGGCCTCCTAGATAAAATTAAACGCACCGCTGTATTTACCTTCATACACCGACATAAACCGGGAATACTCCTGTTGAAGGAGATGCACCTCCTGGGGGACTTCTGCCCCTTCTTAGCCCGCAGGGGCTTCGACAGGGTATATCATGCCGGATTCATGTGCAGATCTCGGGGGTCGCCATACTACTACACCGTACCTTCCCTCTGACAAACATCCAGGTCCGGAGGGACCGACAGGGACGATGCGTAGCCATCACTGGCAAGATCGAAGGAGTCACGACTAACATAATCAGTGTTTATGTCCCCCCCCCACTGGTTCGGAAAACTCTTGACGACCTTACCAACCTACTCGCTGATCTTCCACCCGGGCGTACAATGGTGGGGGGTGACTTCAACGCAACCCCAGACCTGACTCTAGACGTGGCAGGTCCGATCTCAGTACATAGACAGGTAGCAGCGGCGGGAATCACAGGTTGGCTCTCCGCAAAGAGGATCTGTGACTCCTGGCGGGTGTGGCACCCAAGACGGTGACAATTTACACACACCTCGGCAGCCCATGGGTCGCACTCCAGAATCGACCTGGTGCTGCTCCCGAGCACGGACTGCACAGCTCTCTCTCTTATTGAGATGTTAGCGAGGGGAGTCTCCGATCACGCCCCACTTCGGTTTGTCATAGGTCCCGCCCGATCTCAATCTCGCCCCATGTGGCGTTTAAACGCGTGGTACCTTCAGGATGAAACCTTCACAGAACAACTGTGACAGGCACTGTAAGACTACTTTGCGTTGAAAGAAGGGTCGGTGATCTCGGCGGGTACTTTGTGGGCAGCAGGTAAAGCGGTATCAAGGGGCATAGCCAAAGGCTTGATACGGAGACAAGAACGTGAACGAACCCAACGCATTGAACAATTAGAGCTTCGTGCAATGAAGCTTGAAGAACAGAACATAATGGACCCAAACGACAGAACGGAACGACAACTAATCTTAATCCAGGAGGAGATCCCAGTCCAGTCCCTGGAAGCAGCGAAACACCTGTGGAGAGCCACCACGGCGGGGTTTATGGGTGGGGGGACAAATCCGTGAAAATGCTATATTGGCTTGTGTCACGCCATCATACCTCCAGGATAGTCCCAGAAGTCTATGATGGGGAGGAAACCCTGTGGTAAAACACCCGGAAATAGCAAACACCTTCGCCATGTACGGCCAAACACTGTATCAAAAGTCTGCCCTGGTTGACCTGGAACTGGCTCAATGCATGCTAGATGAGGTCCTCCTCTCGCAGCTACCGGCAGTGGAGATGCAAATTTTAGACGAAGCTATCAGTGCTGAAGAAATAGGAACAGCCATATCGACTCTTGGCGCCGGGAAAACGCCGGGACCCGACGGGTTCCCCGCTGAATACTATAAAGCCTTTAGAGAAGACGTAACACCGTACCTGCTAAAACTCTATGCAGAGGTTGAAGAGAGTGGATCCTTCCCCCGAGAACTAGATGCCACCACCATTGTGGTACTCCCTAAATCCCAACCTCCCTCACCACACTGTGCTGATTATAGACCAATATAACTGATTAATACCGAAGTAAAAAATGTTGCCACTATCCTCGCTAACCGCCTAAAAAGGGTCTTGCCACAACTGATCCACCCGGATCAATGTGGATTCATGGCCACTCACAGCACTCGACACTGTATCCGTCATCTACATGTGGCCTAGCCGAACGCCACCGGCTACACAGGGATCTGGCCCTTCTACTCATAGATTTTGAAAAGGCCTTCAACTCAGTGGATTGGAGCTTTCTCTTCCTGGTGCTTCAACGAGCAGGCCTAGGCCCAAGATTCTGCCGTTCGGTTCAGTCACTATATACTAACCCCACAGCCCGTGTACAGGTGAATGGCACCTTGTCCCCAACATTCGTAGTGCTGCAGGGAACACGTCAGGGATGTCCCTTGTCTCCCCTCCTGTTTATCCTGGCCATCGAACCCCTGGCTCAGATGATCAGGACGGAGCCTGTCTACGCGGGTGGAACTGGGGTCACTCCCAAGAAGATAGAGTTGCACTATATGCCGATGACGTTCTGCTGTACATGGAAGACCCCAATAGAACGGGCCCACAAAGCCTCTGCATTTTACGGCGCTACGAGCGGGCATCGGGAGTGAAGGTGAATCCCACTAAATCGATGCTGATCCCGCTGGCTGGCGCACGTGACTGCTTTGACTGGCGAGACACAATACCATTACGTCGACTCAGTTTTAAATACCTGGGCGTCTGGGTGTCCACCCTGCCCGAACTGGCTTGGGCCAAAAACCTGACACCGTTACTGACATGCATAAGGTCAGACCTGCAAAGATGGCAAACTTTGCCGCTAAATGTAATGGGCTGCGTAGCCCTTTTCAAGATGATGGTCCTGCCGAGGCTCCTGTATATCTTTCAGAATTTTTCCCTGCCGATCCCTCGCTCCTTGTTCAGGGCTCTCGAAAACGCCACAGGCCAGTTCCTGTGGAGAGGTGCTAGACAACGAGTAGCGACCCACCACTGTAGGAGAGGAACATATGACGGAGGCCTAGGTGCCTCAGACCCCTACCTGTACTATCTAGCCACCCAGCTCATAGTGATTCACGACTGGTTTAATGGAGGATGGGGGGACCCGGTGTACCGAGTGGAACTTGAGATCTTGGGGTTTCCACACATCCTAGGAATACTATATGGGAAGCCCCTCCCCCGGGGCATGGGAGAGGTGACCAGAGTGGCCTTTTTGGCATGGCGCGCAGCTTTAAGACACACCCGATGGAACACCACTATCACACACCAGACCCCACTTGGAGGGATTCACAGACTGGGACCGGCTAGGCATTTCCTTGGTCGGTGATGTGTGGAAAGGTGAAACAATGAAGTCCTTCCGTGACATGCAGATAGATTTCCAACTAACTCAGACACAGTTCTTCAAATACCTTCAGCTCAGACACGCCCTGAGGGTCCACTTACCAACCACCGGCCCCCTGCCTGAATTCAACCCTCTCGAGGCCAAACTACTCATGGGTAACCTGGGGGGGAAAGGTGTTCCCCAAATATATAAAATGCTAATTAACAACGCTCCCGGAGACCTGAACTCCATCAGAGTAAAGTGGGAGTCCTGGGTGGGGGCCTTAGAGGATTCAGAATGGAGGGAGGCTCTGATGGCACCCAGGGAGTTGGCGGTGCCGGCTAGACTCCGCGCCGTGCAATTCTACTACCTACACTGGGCTTACCTACCACCGTCCAGACTACACCGGGCGGGTCTGCGCCCCTCCATCCAATGCCCACGGTGTGGGGATGACCCTGCTGACTTCTTCCATATGGTCTGGTCCTGTCACGTGATACAGATATTCTGGGAGGGAGTACTCCGGGAGGTCGGGCCGCCCTGGGACGGGAGGTTCAAAGGTCTGCTAAGTTGGCCCTGCTGGGGGTGATGGAGGAGATGGGAGGCCCACGTGCGAAGTGAGCCCTGGCCGCCACGGCCATGTTGGTCACCAAAAGAGACATTGCCGCTACCTGGATCTCCCCTGAGGGCCCATCAATTCGAAGGTGGTGAAAAGGTATTGATTGGTGTGCAAACCAAGAGAAAGTGGTATATGAATCTAGAGGCTGCCCCCTGAAATTTGAGAAAATCTGGGGGGGATGGATGGTTGTATGATCATAAAATGGAGAAAGGACACAAACATGGTTGTGGTAACGGAGCTTACGCTGGATGTTCTTGTAAGTCAATACCCATGTTCAAACTGTCGCCGATGGCGGCCCGTCACTAGAATGCATTGCCCTGTAATAGTCAGCTGCTTTTTTCTACCTGCTTTGTCTGAAGTTTTTGATGCTCTTAAAAACAATAAAAACATGTTTATAAAAAAAATAAATATGAACTAAAAGGTTAACTTCAATCGATAGTTCTTCTCTTACCTGAATAGATAAAGTGAGGGAGTCTTCTTACTGCAGGCTTTTTCCTAAGATGTCATCTTAAGGGGCTAGTAGATAGCAGTAGTAGCAGGCTAGCACACTGTCAGGGAAGACAGAAGTTGCCACTTCCACCTATGCGAACTGCAACTGCAGGATTAATCAAAGGGTTACCCATCACTGTCAGCTAGATTGAAAGAAAAAAGAGAGTTAGTAGGTCATCATATTACATCATAACTTTAGGAAGACTGAGACCAGACTACCACAATAACATTATTTGATACAAAACAAAGAAGACCTGATATTATAACAAAAACTAGCAATATGAACTTCTTCTGAGCAATAGTGGGGTGATAGTATTCAAAAACTAAACTTAGGAAATAAAATCATGGAGTCGGGAGAAGTGGGCTCAAAGTCAAGAGTGGTTGGGCAAGGTGAAGCGTTTACACAACATACAACACAACAGGACTTAATGATGATGTTGATGGGGCCGGTGTGGAAGATTGCTCTGGTAAGAGAAGGTAATGCATTGAGTTGCGTTTGCTTTCACCACACCCTCCCCAATAAATGTGTGAACCATTTATGATATAAAATTAAGTCACACCTCAATAAATTACAAAGGCCAGGGGAATAGGATTAGGGGGCTCGATAAGTGGATGGGAAAGGGTATTTGGGGAAAGGTGTGACAAAAACAAAGACTACACATAAGAAAACATCACAATATTCCCTGTTGCACCTAGCAGCACACCATCATCAATCTGTTGTGGAAATAAACGATGAAGGGATAAGTATGACACAGTTCAGCTAAATGCATTGTAAACTTTCCTTCTACCCCAGAGAGACCCAAAAAAGTATGTCTCTAAATGTTATGTTGTCTAGGTTTGAAAAATACAAATTATGGGGAATTTAAGTTAACCCACGCACTTCTAAAAATTATGATTGTTAAAGGAAAATGATACTATTACGCCAAGTAGGGTGGTGCATCTCCATTCTTCTTGGGTGCCTGACTGAACCTGTCTGGTAGGGAGACTGGAGTGTTTAGCTTTCACCAAGTTTTGTTTATAATGGAGTAAGAGAAGGTCCAAGCATTCAAAAACACTAAGAGGCATATTTACAAGAAAGTGGTGCATGGGCTGCGATGTGCCACTTTTCTTCAGTCGTCCTGTTCCCCGTAACATCACCATGGTAGCGATGTATTTACTATACAGTGCTCCATGGCGCGTGTTAGCACAATAGCGTTATTGTGGCTGATTGCTGGACTAGGGTCCAAAACTTTTTCTCTAGTCCAGTAAAGGTCAGGGAGGCACATAGCGTATAATGGCAGTGTCACTTTGACGCCTGACCAGGCATTAAAAATGATGGAAAAAATGGCCCCGTGAAATCTTTTAAATTTCACTGCACCATATTTTGGGGCCCCCTACGAGGGAACATACATTATACCTGACACATGTATAATGTGGCGCAAGGAGTTCCAAAGTGTTGCAATGCAAGCATTGCACCACTTTTGTAAATTAGGTGCATGGTTGGGACCTTTTTAACGCTGCTTTAGAGTAAAAAAATGATGTTAAGGGGGTCCTAAGGCAGCGCAAGGGACATGCAAATATGGCCCTACCTGTATTATAGAATAAAGGAGAATGACAAAAGGATTGGGAGCAAGGTAAGCTTAATGAGGAGTCAGGAGTATACCAAGAAGACTCAGAGTCAGAAGAAGAACTTTTACATTTGAGGCAGCAGTGTAGCAAGAACAAAGTCAGCAACATTTCCCAAATCAACGCACCTTTCTCCAGTCCACAGAGCTGAGTGAGTACTAGGGCTCAGATTCTTCACCATCATCATGGTTTGTCTTTGAAGTCAATAACTTTCTCCTTCTAGTTGTTGAGGTAGTTCCGCCCTGAGTCCTACCATCCTCCTCCTCCTGATTCTGAGGAACTCTATCCCAAGCTCAAACCGAGCAAGTTAGACCTGTGTAATCAAGTGCACTGCCGTTGAAGGACAAATAGAGAAACAGAACTATAGTATTCTAGGTAGATTTGTGTTTCATAACTAAAGTTACTGGTCTAGTCTGAGGAACCTGCAGGTAAATTTCACTATGTTTGAAAAAACAATCACTTTCAGGAAACAATTATCACTCATCAGCCCCCAAACATTGCAAATCATCTGAATCAAGTTTACAAATGTGGTGAACTTCCTCTCTCACTGTCAGCCACCATCATCATCAGCCAACCAATTGCAGCACATCATCAATCACATCATCAATCATCACTCACAATCACATCACTCACAATCACCTCATCACCCATTGGTGCAATAGTTAGTAGCTACCTCTTCCAATCCAAGCATGTGGTTGAAGAAATTATAATTTTTTCCATTGGTAGCAAGTAGCAACAAATTGGAATTTTCCATTGACACTGACAGTCTTTTAATAAATGATCTTCTGGGGCAGCCCTGCTAGGTTGTTTAACAAATAAAGTATAGACATTGTCATGTGAGGGAGGCAGTCATTGCCTTCATTGTCCTCAAGGGAATGTGGGGGCTTCTTCACTGCACACGGGTCCAATTCCATACTGGCCATATAATAATAATTTAACTAAAAATGGTAGGGCAACATAAATCCGACACAAACATAATGTTCCTCTAGCAATTTTTTTTGCAAAGAAAGAAAGAAGTTCAACAAGAAATAATTAACAAGTTCTATGGGGGCACTGACATACTGAGTCCGGGAAGTAGAGCTTATACTCAAACTCTACTTGGTTCACCCAGAAGTCGGTCAGCAAGCACACTTTATTCTGACCAATCATCCTCTTCCTCCTCCTGTGGTGTTTCAGGGTCAGTGTAAGCAGGTGGTATAAAATGCTGGTTAATTTTGATCGTGGTTAATCTTGTCATGCTTTGAGGTGAGAGACTGGTCCTTCTCACTGTAACAACTGCAGAAGTTGCACTGAACACACATCTGTGTCAGGTATTTGACTAGGCCCCATTTGGCCATATCTTTGGTCATAGCTTTTCCAATTGCATCCCTATCTCTTAGAATGACATAGTCATTGATCTGTCTGTACTGCTAAAACTGACATTGCAAAATATAAGAGGTTGAGTTCCAACATGTTGGCACCACCTGTGTCAGGGCTTGTTACCAGGCTGAATAATCAGCAAGTGTTTCTGGGCTTTAAAAGCATGGCTGAAATGAGTGCAGATTCGTCTGCAGGTGGTCAATATGTTCCTATGTCTTCTTTTTTTAGAAAGTCTTGCACAACAAGTTTGATGCAGTGCGCCAATCACAGGACCCTGAAATGGTCACTATCTGCCATGGCCTTTAATATGTTACTGCCATTGTCAGTGGCAACAAATCTAGTTTGGAGACCTCAGGGTCACAGCCACTCAGAGACCTTGCTAATTAAATTCCTCCAAGATGTTTACAGCTGTGTATGATTTCTCCATGGCAAACATAACTACTGTTGCATGCCACTGAATGTTCTAAAACTTTCTTTAGTGTCAAGACCTGTAGATAGCTTTTACTTTATCCCCACAAAAGAGATCCAGTATGCAGTAATGCACATGTAAACTGTGGCCTGACAACTAGTCTGCATGCCTGTCGTCAGGTGGATAGTGTGGACAACACTTTGCTGCAAAGCTTGTCCAACCAATTGCAGCACATTGTGGTTTAGGCAAAATAAGTCTGACTTGGAACCTTCCATTTTGGGCAGATAGCTGTCACAAACTCTAGGAATCCCACTATTTCCACAAAAGAAAAAGGGAGGAGGTTCAGCACTAACAAGAAGGCCGCTCCAGCCTAAACATGCCCGTAATTGTAGCCCAGATTTCCTTCTTTTGTAGGAACATTGATGCAGGCAACTCTTGAGATGTAGATAGTTGCAGACTCAATGTGCATGGTGGTGAAGTCACCCTATGCTGTGGTGTCTCCATCTGACTCTGAGTCTTCCCGTGCAATTGTGAGGTCACTGACGAGGGTGATTCTGGCACACAGATTGGGACAGTGCTGCTTTGCATGAGGATTGTCACCCTCTTCTTCCTCACCCTGATTTGTCCAGTCGTAGCTGATGTTTCCCACCTCTCCTCATCTTCACCACCAGGACCACGCTCAGACATTTTTTTAAGTTGGTCCTCCTACAGGATTGCATGATGTTTTTTCATATGAGTGGTCCTTCCTCCTGTACCATAATGTGAACCAGGCTTACCTCGACGAACACTTGCGTGGCAAATGGAGGATACTGCAAAATTCTCCTTCTGTTTTCTAATCGTAAAAAAGTCCCCCAAACTTTGGAGAAGTGCTTTCTTACTGGGCCACTGCCAATGCCTGAAGAAGAACTGGAGGTAGGTGGGTTTGTCGATTGCCTCTCTGCAGTACATACTTCTACTAAGGTACGAGTACTGAAGTCTTTGCTGGGGGCTTACAAATATGGTAGGTGGCAGTGCTGCCTGTGCCATATCCCTCAGAGCAGGTTGGATAGTAATGTCGGACTCCTCTGTGCCAGCTTCCACAATGACTGGCTTGTCATTAGCATCTTTCTCATCATCATCCACGTCCATGATTCTAAGACGCTCTTGAACTTTTCTTTTCTGTTCCTTCTCCTGGCATCTTCCGTACTCTGCTGGGGTCCATTTCATGTTCTTATCATCGTCATGAGAAGTGGTGTTTGGAGAAGATGGTGAAGTAGTATCCTTCTATTTTTTTCCTGGAGATCTGGGAGCCATTGATTCAAAAAACGAAAGTTCTTGCTCAGCAGGAAGCTCGACCTTCTGTTCTGCTCCAACTTCGGGAAGATCTACTATTGCTGGCTGTGGCTGCTGTCTACTTTGCTCTGTTTCCTGAAGCAATTGGGTACCACTTTGCAAAAGGGACAAATCCAATTCAATGTCCTTAATCAGCGGCGTTGCCATAATTGCAGTGGCTGCCTCACTGATAGACATGGTCCTGGGCTTAGGTTGGGCTTAGGTTGGGGTGGTGCTGTTGATTTGGGAGTGCTGTTCCCAGGTCCCTCAGGTGTGGGTGTGGCAGACACACACGTCTCCCAAAAAAAGGTTATGGTTGGCACGTCACTGGTGGAAAGCTGCTTCTTGTCACAAGGCACTTTCTTGGGGGCAACTTTCTTTGGGGCCAGCTGTAAGCTCTAAGTTGGTAGTGGCACTAAGATGAACGAGCAGAAGAGTTTGGAGGACTGAAGTAAAGGTAAAGCCTTCTCTTCGCCAATACTGCAGGTGATGTGAGGTATCTTCTCATGTTGCCCTGAAAGCTTAAGCAAGAAAAATGTTTAGTTAGGGAAATGTGGCATTGTTGCAGGTTGAAATAATACAAACAAATGCAAACTAAGTGTGGTTAGTTACTTATGTAATAAATACCAATTTAATCAGAAATTTCAAAGTCAAATCACACAATCACACCATAGAATTTCATTTCAAATCAGGCAGCACAACATGCAGATATAGTTCTTTGAAGTATCTCCATCTGTTTTGAAGGAGACACCTAGGGTAGTCAAAGAGGGGTGCATTGGTAAATGGAATAATCCTTTGAAAAACCTATGGCAGCGAAGTGGTCCAGGGGAAAGGGAATAATCATGAAAAAAATAAATTATGCTGCTGATTTGTCTGCAGTGTTGCGCAGCCAGGGTGTCCCGGAGGAAATAGAGTTAATATAGATCCAAAGAAACCAAATGCTGTAGTGTGACTGTGCGTCTTTGGTGAATGGATGGAACAATGGATGTGGATTGATGGATCAAGGTAAAATGCAGAATTTAATGCATTTAAAATACAAAAAAGTCAAATATATCAAAAATGAAAAAAATTGAATAAAAAATGTAATACAAATTTTAAATGATAATGATAATGAAAAATGAAATAAACAATTGAATTAAAAAATAATAGAAAGAAAAATTAACAATGAAAATAGAAAACAAAAATAAAAAATTAAAATAGAAAAAATAAACAAATGATCAATAATTAGCTATGTTTGTATGTGAGCCTATGGTCAAGACATCTGACTGGATGCACAAAATGACTGCCAGCCACATAGCCAAAAAACAACAAGGAGGCATGACAAACAAAGAACACATGAAAGCCTGTGGCAAAGGGACATTGCCTGGGTGGCCAAAGTGGCCACCAGCCACATGGTCAATCAACAGCAACAAGGAGCAAGGAGACATGGGGAGCAAAGAAAGAACATATGCAAGCCTATGGCAAAGGAACACTGGCTGCATGCACAAAATGGCTGTCTGCCAAATGGTCAGACAACAACAATAAGAAGCAAGGAGGCATGGGGAACAAACAAAGAACAAATGCAAGCCTAAGGCAAAGGAACACTGGATGCAGTCACAAAATGGCTGCCAGACACATGGTCAAACAACAAGAAGGAGCAAGGAGGCAAGGCAAACAAAGAACACATGCAGGACTATGGTAAAGGGACGCTGGCTGGATGGACAAAATGGTTTCTAGCCACATTGTCAAACAACAAGAAGGAGCAAAGTGGTATGGCAGACAAAGAACACATGCAAGCCTACGGCAAAGGGACACTGGCTGAGTGGACAAAATGGCCACCAGCCACATGGTCAAACAACAACAACAAGGAGCAAGGAGGCATGGGGAACAAAGAAAGAACACATGCACGTCTATGACAAAGGAACACTGGCTGCATGCACAAAATGGCTACCAGCCACATAGTCAAACAACAAGAACAAGAAGACATGGCAAACAAAGAACGCATACAAGCCTATGTCTAAGAGACACTGGCTAGATGGGAAAAATGACCACCAACCACATGGTCAAACAACAACAAGGAGGAGGAAGGAGGCAAGGGGAACAAAGATAGAACATATGCAAGCCTATCGCAGAGGACCGATGGCTGCATGCACAAAATGGCTGCCAGGCACATGGTCAAATAACAACAACAGGGAACAAGATGGACAGCGGAACAAATTAAGAACAAATGCAAGCCTTTGGCAAAGACACACTGGCTCGATGGACAAAATGGCAGCCAGACACATATTCAAACAACAGCAAGGAGGAAGGAGGCATGGGGAACAAAGAAAGAACACATGCAAGCCTATGGCAAAGGCACACTGGCTGGATGCACAAAATGGCTGCCAGCCCCATGTTCCAATGAGAACAACAAGGAGCAAGGAGGCATGGGGAACAAAGAACACATGGAAGCCTATGGAAAAGGCACCCTAGCTGCATGCAGAAAATGGCCGCCATCTACATGGTCAAACGACAACTACGAACAATGAGGCATGAAGAAAAAAGAAAAAGGCAAGCCTATAGACATAGACTACACAAAATGGCCCCTGGCCACACAGGATGGAAAACAAAGACAAATGGTGGGCGATGACACACACACACTGGCCATAAGGAGGCATTGTAGTAATACTGAAGAAGACACTAACATTAATTCAGCAATGCAAAGCACGTAAATTAAGTCAGCTATAAAGAAATTCACAACAACAGTACACACATCCTCCTATGCCATCAAATATTACCACACAACATATACACTTTAAAAAAAAAAAATTAAATGCAAAAAATAGTCAACATTTTTAATTTAATCCAATGCCATCCCAGCCCAAAATGAAGTTTTAAAAAAAAACTTATATCACTGAAACATGTGTTTCATGCACTGATGACTACTAGTGTTGGGCCTACTGGCTAGGAGGCCCTTTGGATATCTAGGCCAGATAGTAAAATACTGTTACAAATGTTACAAGCATGTAGAAACAGTACTAACTTGTGCAACAATTTTCCTTTACAAAAGATGAAAACTCAATGAAATGTTTAATAAATATCTAGGCCCATACTTAAACTCCAGGCCACCCACCACTAAAAAAATTTTAAAATGTAATTAAAGTACAAAGAAATGCTGGTGCATACCCAAGCAAACAAACAACACCCTTATTCAATAGTTTTTTAACTCACTTGTGTGATTTCACAAAAAAAGTCCTTAAATCCAAAGGTATATCCAGGAGACAAAGAGAGTGATCCTTCCACCTCGAAATCCAAGCGAAAAGTAGCCAGGAGATGGACAAAGCACTGGGAGGAGCCTTCTGGACAGAAACAGGAAGCTGAAGTCTTTGAGGTACTTCCTTCCTGTTTGAAAAAAAAATAAAGCTTCTCAATCTAAGAAACAACTCCATGGGATCATTGGATAAGAAAATCCATTCAAAAAACACTTTTTAACAACATTTAGATTGGTGGAAACAGCGCGATTGAATGCAAAAACCCGTGAGCACATGATAGCGGCCTGGGAGAATTGTGGCATTTGTGAGACTCCATCAAAACCTAATCATGCACGCATGAAAAACCTCACTCTCCACCAGATTGCGGAATTCAGGAACTCCATACTACCTCGCGTAGCGTGAAGTGCCCGAATTCTGCAAACTCCGCCGGCAAAGTGAATTTCTACACCCGGGCCTAGCCCAGTGACATGGAGCTGAAGGATCATCCAATTTAGAAATTTCATTTTAATGTTAGGAGTACAAGAGCCAATCAGAATCTGCAGAATGTTATTTATACCTCCAAGTATAGTGCTTAACTGCATCTTTCACAACAAGAGACTTTTTTAGAGGGAAAAGGGGAAAAAGGTGCACAGAATTCTGCCACATGCTAATAGCATTGCTGACTAGAGTGTGAACCCTCCTTGGCTTGTACCTTGTGACCACTGGCACAGCTCTGGCGGTCCCTGGACACATTGGGCACAAAGCACCATGAAAAAATAAGCCTACAGTTTCCACTTTCTGTTAAAAACCGCAATATCAGACTGAAGCTGAGCTTACCAGAGGCCTGTAAACAATAGCACTTTGAAACTGTTACAATTTCTCTTATCTCCTAGCACCCCCACAGCATAGCTCCCTACAGCTTTGATTATTGAGCGCAAGACTGTACACATTGGGTCTCATTTACAAGGCCTGTGCGCTGTAACAGCATCTTATTTTTTTTTGCTGCAGTTGCGCTAAAACAACTCCAAATCTACAAAGTGATGCTACAGGTCTCTTTTCACCCCTGGGTGCCAGCTATTGGCAATGATATGCACGATAGGCGTTCCCTGGAAAAAAGCTGCTCAGAACTGACACAGTGAAATTTACAACATTTCACTGCGTCATTCTGTGCCTTCACTGCATCAGAATATCACTACCTTCTTAGAGCAGGCGGTAAAAGTGATGCAGGGCTTTTGTCTATGGGTACCTCCTCACTGCTGGAGTAGCAACACTTTTTTATGCTAGTCCAGCAATGCGTGACTTTAGCACCACATATGCATCAGAATTTCTGACGCATCCATGAAAACCTGCGCCATGGAGCTCTGTGTTGTTAATACAGTACATTCATGGCATCATTGGGGGTTTGCAGGGCAGAGCAAGTAATCTGATGCATCGGAGCTGATGTGTCAGATTCTTGTAAATGAGGTCCATTGAGTTCATTTTGGTGTAATGTATCTGGAAGGATGCATAGTTATAGCCTCGGAAATGTTTAAATATGTTTCCTTTTTAACAAAGTGAAGGAGGCTGTGTGAGATGACAGTTTATTAAATATTCAGATTTTTTTCTGTCCTTTGCACTTACTTTACAATGATTTGCATGCATTTTAATAATGAATTGCAATCATTCAAGTTCACTTTTCTCTCCTATGACCTGAAACTAACTCCTGTCCCACTGAAGCTACGTTTCACTTCACAAATTGGGGCTGTGAAGCAAATTAATACTTTTACCTGTGTTGGTTGTGAACGGGCAGTGTGATAGTTAATATGCAGGTAGCAACAAAAATTGGCGTTTATCTGCTTGGTTTTGTGATTTTATTAATTCTGTACTTACTGTTCAATTTACTCAAATTATGTCACCTGTGATGTCACTCAAGACAAAGGTTGTGTTGTCACCAAGGTCAAAGGTCATTTAATGTCATTCCCTATCATAATATAGAGGAGCGATGTTCTGTTCGCTAACCTTGGTATTTTGATGACTCGTCGTCAATGTCTTGGAGGTAGTCAATAATCCCTTTCTTAGGCCCTCATTACGACCCTGGCGGTATAGAACCGCCAGGGCCGCGGCACGCGGGAGCACCGCCGACAGGCCGGCGGTGCCCCGCGGGGCATTCTTACCGCGGCGGCTTAGCCGCGGTCAGAGAAGGGAAACCGGCGGTCTCCCGCCGGTTTCCCGCTGCCCCCAAGGAATCCTCCAAGCCGGCGCAGCTTGCTGCGCCGGCTTGGGGATTCCGACTCCCCCTCCCGCCATCCAGTTCCTGGCGGTTCTCCCGCCGGGAACCGGATGGCGGGAGGGGGAGTCACGGGGCCCCTGGGGGCCCCTGCAGTGCCCATGCCAGGGGCATGGGCACTGCAGGGGCCCCCGTAAGAGGGCCCCAAAATGTATTTCACTGTCTGCCTTGCAGACAGTGAAATACGCGACGGGTGCAACAGCACCCGTCGCACCTTCCCACTCCGCCGGCTCTATTACGAGCCGGCATCCTCGTGGGAAGGGAGTTTTTCCCTGGGCTGGCGGGCGGTCTTTTGGAGACCGCCCGCCAGCCCAGGGAAAAACTCATAATACCCTCCGCGGTCTTCTGACCGCGGAGCGGTATTATGGAGGGCGGAATTCTGGCGGGCGGCCTCCGCCGCCCGCCGGAATCGGAATGAGGGCCTTAGTCTCTTTATGGCTTGAACTCATGAGTTCGTTGAGTGGTAATAACTAGTATTTGTGATTGTCTGTGTTAATTATTATGCCACTCTTTTACATTTCATCACTATTGGCACTGCTTGAGGTGAATCTACTGTGGGAGCTTTCACACAACATCTGACATGTCATTAAGGCAAAACCCACTACCTTTTGCTGTGTGGGTGGAGGCTTAAGTCCACCTGCACAGCAAAATGTACAAAACAACTTTTACCTACTATTCTTTCTAGCACGGATAAATAAACCACAAAAGAAATTCCTTGACAGGAGGGGCCTGAAGCTTCTATCACGTGTGTAACACGAATTCCCCTACTGGCCCCAACCACACAAGCATACCTCCTACCCTGGTATGTGAGCCTTTCCTGCTTCTCTGGGCCCTCCTCTCCATTCATAGACCTTCCAACTTGCTCCAAACAAGCCACTCCTACTTAATTGTTGTTGCATTCCCTTTTGCTAACTTTCTCCTTTCAGGTACCCGTGATTACTCATTTCCCCCCATCACTACGACCACATCCTGTCCCAGGCCAACTGAGCCGATCCTACTGGACCCTCTTCCCTTCCTGTAGTACTGGTGATGAGCAGAGGCCGCCCGAGTGAGAAAGAGGAATGTCAGATGCAGTTGAAAGAGATGGGTTAGCAACTGGATTAGAAGGTATGTATTTAAAAAAAAATGTTAATGCTCTCTGAATTTGTGTGATGGCATATCTGTGTGTTTAAGTCTATGGGTGTGCGTGAATGGCGTGCAGGCACATGCATATCTGAGTGTGCTCCCATTTTTGTATGGGTGTGCACGCTAGTCTGTGTCTGTGTGTGGACGTTTGAGGAGTGTTTGAGTGTTGTGCATACTGTTCTGGTAAATGGCTGCCCCACACACAATAGTAGCAACCCATGGACATTCATGCCTTTTTCCCCATTCATAGGAAAATGCTGGCCCCAATCATAATTGTGGTAATTTATGCTATATTGTGGGCCTGCGTGATCTTTGGCATACTGCTGACATAATGCTAGTCCAGGCATAATGCTAGTCCTGACAGAATGGTGTTCAGTCATGACATAATGTGTGCATCAACGGCATAGTGGTGCACAAACAAAATAGAGTTTTTTTCAGTATGATGGTAATATTTGGTATATTATGGGCATCTAATACATAATGGTGACCATCATGGCATATTGTTCATCTTGCCACAATAGTGGTGATTCGTGAAATATTGAGTACGTCCCTGTCACAGTGATAGTTCTAGTAGTGAAGGGATAATTCTTGCCACAGTGGGGGCATCTATTGCACATTGGGGACAATTCTTGAAATATTTTCTGCATACATAGCACCCACACGTGGTATATTCCTATACCCCGATTTATGGTGGTAATTCTGAACAAATTGTGATCCTGCAAGATATGGTAGTGTTCAAACTAGCGTAATGCTGGCCCTGGTTGGATGGGGCCAATTCATTGGATATTGTTCAGCCATGGTATGATGATGCAAAAGCAACAATGTAAATGATTTTAATTATATGAAAGTTTAAGCAGGCTCAGGGGAGAGAGGAATCATTGCAAGTGAACGTATGTCACGTGTACACGTGTGCATATTCTTAGCACAAATACACCTTTTCTAAATGGGAAA
Organism: Pleurodeles waltl; assembly: GCF_031143425.1. NCBI lineage: Eukaryota > Metazoa > Chordata > Amphibia > Caudata > Salamandridae > Pleurodeles > Pleurodeles waltl. The sequence continues at coordinate 991,292,800 of NC_090446.1, read as the reverse complement.
GATAACATACTGTACTTGTAAATGCTTGTTAATAATTGTTGCTGTCTTGGTGATTAATTGTTTGAAGGCACATCTCCGAGATATCTCATTGTAGCCTCTATGGCACATCATAGAATAATGTGAGATGGTCCACTAGAAGGATTTAATATATGTCATCACTGCTTATTTCGAAGCACATCCCACCTCTTCTGACTCGTAATTATAAGAGCGGCAGGTGGTATCTTTACTTTGCTGGCAAACTTGTGCAAGGGTAAAAACTTTTTCACTAAGGCAGTCACATAGTTTTTCAACTTCAACAGATTTTGCTGAAGGTTAAGATTAAGGGCCACATGTACAAAATTTGGGAATTGTAGTTTCCTAGTTGTGATTCTTACTAAATCACAGTTGGGAAACCGCAATTTGTAATGTAAGAAAACTTAAACGTTTTCAATAGTGATTCTTAATGGGCCTCAAACTGACCCACCTCATGAATATTAATGAGGTAGGTTTCCTCACAGGGATGGTTATCTGCTGGGGTCAGCAGGACACCATGTCTGTGATTGCTTTTTAACACAGCATTTGTTTTTAAATGCAGCCCTTTTTCCTTAAAGGAAAACAGGACACATTTAAAAAAAGAAAATTAAACATTGAAGTTTATGTTTCAAAAGAGTCCTTGGGACACCTGCCTGCTTATACAAATTATTGGTTTTCCATGCTCAGAGGGGAAGGAGTTCCTTGGAGACCCCTTCCCATTTCCCACCTCCTTCAAGAAGTCAGTAAAATATGAATGCTTTGCAACTGTTATTCGGTTGCAAAACATTCACACATCATAGCTGGAGTCAACATTCTAAGGGACGCCCTAAACATGCCCTTTTCAAATACCAAATGGCAATTTGGATTTTACACATCCGGATCGACCATTTCCGACTGCAAAATGATTTGTGCATATGGCCCTTAGCACCATGGTCATGAAAGAATGACGATTTCTTGCTGTAGAATGTCCCCTGGGTGGGGCATTCTGCAGTAAATAATCTAATTTTGCATAAGCCTAAAACCCTTCCAGTGCACTTCAGATACAAAATGCCAAGGAAGAACACTTGAATGGTGCCGGAGAGTGGAAGTGTGGTGACACAATCTAATTGAAAATGGTGCAAGGATCAACGCATCGAAGTGGGCAAGGTAGGCCATGACTCACAAAAGGTGAACACCAAAGAAGGTGTGTGGGCAAGGGGGTTTAGGATTCGGGGACGTTGCCTGCTGATTAGGAACTTGCGCTAAGAAAAGTTTTCAAGCTGCACCAGGTCACCCAAGACACTTTTTGGCAGTGGAAATGATTTCCTTCTAGCGTGACCAGTAGCTCAGGTGTCCCGTTTGCAGCGTCGTGACCTTTGAACCTTGCAAAGCTTGTTAAGCTTAAAATAATTAGTGAAATTGCGATTCAAGAGACATTGCGAATTCACACATACCTAAGTGATAGCATGTGGGTATGTGGAAGGAATATACACGTAGGTACTTCTTCTGCACCACTGCTCTCCTCCCTAGTAATTAGATAATCTCTATGTTATGTTTTTGAGAACAAAAACTGATGCATTTTGAAATAGGTAACCCCAAAACAATTATGCAAGGCAGAGGACAACTGTGAAAGACAAAGAAAACAAAAGGGCTTTAAAAAATAGCTTGCTTAATTCTGTCCTCGTTTCTCGGTCTTTAAATAAATCCCCACGTGATGATCGGGACCAAATATTTTTAGCAGTACACATATTCTTCAAAGCCAAAGTCTACAAAGAACCAAAATCTCAGCACATTTACACTCTCTTTCGTGTCTTGTAGAAGGCCAAAACCTTGATTAGAGTGACTTGAGTGGCATAGGTAATAGGAATGGCACCAGTTAACATGACAGGCATGAGTAGTATGATTGGCACGAGTACCTTCCTCTCAAAACCTAGATTAGATTAAGAATACAGCTGCAGTACATCATAGTGGGAATTTGTTCAAAGAAAGGATATACTGATTTCAGACTGTGTGTGGTATAACGCACCCCTACTCATTCCTGTATTTATTTACTTTTCCTATAATGCCAACTGTCACCCTTTAGTAAAATTTCGATGGATTCTCCCATGAAACAATTAGGGAAAACGATGACGAGAGATGACATCTTTCCCTCATAGGTCCTTGATTGCTGTTGTTTGAAGTGTGCAGTTCAGATATAATGGTGATTCATGTTGTGAGCACTCTCTTTTCCTCAACTTTCTGCTTATAAATTGTAGAGTTGTTTTAAACTGACACACAATTCCTCATTTCTGAGACGCTACAGCACACTAGTGCGGATCCCATGAACAAAGGTCCATCTCTTGGATAAATCGATTTTAAAATTGGGTTCCAACTTTAGCTCAATGGGCAACTAGATTTGTAAGTAGCCTTTATTGATCCTTCATTTTTCTCTATTATTTACAGTGACTACTACAGATTAGGGGTGGGCGTAATTTGCTTAATCCTATGTAGCGTAATCTCGCAGAAATACCTAAGAACGTGGAAATACACGAGAAAAGTAAATATGTACTTCACCCTATTTTCTTAGTGCAAAAGTGTCCTTTAGCATCCAAAATGGATGTGAGGGTGCATTTTGCACTACCAGATAGTGTTTAATGCAATAAAACATGAGTAGTCATGCAAGCAGCTGCTAATTGTGCTTCTGGGGTAGGATTTTTCCCCAACTTACTTTTTGCATTTAGCACCAGTTTAAATATATTCTCACATCCAAAATGGATGCAAGGATGCATTTTATGCTGCAAAAACAGCTCTAACGCAATAGAAAATGACCAGCAGTGCAGGCAGTCACTCGCACTCTCTGAATGTGCTCCTGAATTAGGATTTTTACCCCCAAATTACTCCTTATTGTATGAATGAGAGTGATTGCGTTATTATGAGTAATTCCACATCAAAGAGTAATGCAGAATTACCGACATTATTCCAATTTCTCCGGTGTAATCAAATTACTCCCAGGTTGTTGTAACTTAGGGACATATTAATCAGCTCCTTGCTCCACCTTGCGCCACATTTGCTGCATTTATTTCTCCGCAAATGTGGCGTAAAGGTGGCATTTCCCATACGTCATATTTACAAAGTGGTGCAATGCTTCATTGTGCCACTTTGTAAACCTTTGCACCACATTATGCCTGCGCCAGGCATAATGTATGCAAGGGGGGTATTCCCCGGTTAGGGGGTGTTGAGAAAATAGAGCAAGGAAATCTATAAGATTTCCTTGCGCCTTTTTTTCGGCACTTTTAAGCATTTAAAGGGGGCTTCCATTATTTAGAATGGGCCCCTATGTACTCTGCAGGAGTTGCACCAACATTTTGGCGCTACTCCTGCAGAGTACATCAATGGCGTCAAAAGAAATAATGCTATTGCCCCCTACCCTGCGCCATAGTATGCCATAATTTAAATATGGCGCACACATGTTGGCTGTAGGGGGCGCTAAGTGGTGCAGAGAAAGTGGCGCTGCACTTGGTGCAGCGCCACTTTCCATAAATCTGCCCTGAAATGTTTATGACTTACTGTCCCTTTAATTGCAAAGTGTCACCCCATTGAATCCTGATGTGAGAGGATTCCTGTGGTGACAGTTACACAAGAGATATCTTGATCTGGAGGCTGTATAAAGTGATGGATTGAGGTGGATGCAATAAAGGATTTAACCTAATAAGTATTGGATACTTCTTTACAAGTGGTGATGAGCTGTAACATCCACCTTGACTTTGGAAACCCTGAAAGCATGGAACATGCACTAAATTGGATTAAAGAGCTGCATGATGCCACAAGCTCCACTGTAACCAAGGTAAATGCAGAAGATAAGGAAGAGTTGGAAATGGTACAAAAAGTGACAGAAAGTCTCATGGTTGGAGATGATACCCAAAAGTACTTTAAGACCACATGTTATAGGTGTGGTAGTCCTAAACATTTATGTGACAATCCAAACTGTTTTGCTCGCAATTCTAGCTGCGGGAATTGTGACTAGAAGGGACGTTTTGTGAAGATTTGCATGAGTCCCAAAGTAAACAATGTGGGAGAACCATTAATAAATCAACAGATGGTGTTACAGGTCAATTGCCCAGAAGCAGGAGTTTAACAGGTGGGGGACGTTGTGTATGGTGGATCCCTGAACATGCCAAAGTGTGACACGGAGAAAGGTGGGAAAACTATTCCAGTTCTTGCTGACTTTGGTTCTTCTTTCAAGCTGATTCAGGACAAGAAGTGGAAGAAGGTCTTTGGCAAAGAAAACATTCAACCTTTGCCACCAGGAAACAACCTGAAAGACATGGAGGTCACCAGATAGATTTGTTTAGTTATGATGTAATGACAAACAGATTCAAAGGATGTGAGACTGTGGGCAAGCTCTATGTAGCTAAACTAGTTGACATTTTTTTAGGATGGTGCTATCAAAGAGACTTAGGGATCATTTTGAATCTAAATTCGCCTGGTCAAGTGTTATTGGTGTCACATGTCAGTGAAACAAATCTTGTAAGTGAGTTTCCATTGGTGTTTGAAGAGAATCCTGGCTTGTTAAAAAATTTCAAACATAAGATTGTGTTGACATCTGTTGCCAAGCTTGTTGTGGATACATTCAGGAAAGGACCACACCTTATGCTTAAACCTCTACAAGGAGAATTAGACAAACTCTTTCAGTTGGATGTGATTGAGAAAATAGAAGCTTCAGAATAACTAGCACCCATAGTTTGAACTCCTATATATCATTGTGAGAAAATCGGATTGTGTGTGGATTCAAAGGGGCTCAACCACTGTATCTGGGTTGACTGTTAATCCTTACCAAATATCAGTAAAATATTAACCATGTTGGGAGGGGGAAAGGTTTGTAGTGTTATGGATCTTTCAGTGGCATGCAAATAGGTGTTGCTCTATGAAGACTTTAGGGCTCTTACATCTTTTGTCACTCCTTTGGGAGCATTCAGATTTACAATGATGTTGTTTGGTAAATGGCCCACTTGTTTCTAAAGGGTGATAAAATAAGTACTGAAGGGTATCAAATCAGTAATGTTTTTTCAAGATGACATCCAAGTATATGGTGAAGATGATGTAAAGCATGATGCTACACTCAAGGAAGTTCTTGTAAGACAAAGGCCTCACTTTGAAAAGGAGAAGTGTAGATTCAAGTTGCGTACTGTTTCCTATTTGGGCACACCATTTCTGGTGATGGAATCAGTCTAAAAGTGGATTTGGCAAAATCTATTACAGCTGACCTACTCCTGTAGACAAGGATCAAAAGTAAGATTATTCATTGGTCTTGCAGAGTATTATTGGACATTTTTGCCTATATTAGTGAGTGTGGTACAGCCTTTCAGGGCACTTTTAAAAAGGGAACAGTCTTTGAGTGGTCACCAGCATTTGAAAGAGCTTTAGTGGAAGTGAGGGGCAGTATTCGGAATATGTCCATGTTAGGACAATTTAATGTGAACTGTAAGACCTTGTTCGCTACTGATGTGAACATGGAAGGACTAGGAGCTGTACTCTCTAAAATAGTTGAAAGGGATGAAAGAGTTGTAGCTTTTGCCTCACACACCCTCAACGGTGTTAAAGAGCGACATTTAGTTGGGGAGCATGAAACACTGGCTTGTGTTTGGGCCATGAATCATTTTAGATCTTATTTGTGGGGTTTGCCATTTGTTGTGAGGAGTGATCACAGGCTCCTGTACATATGTTTACATGTAGGAATGTTGAGAACACCACTCCTCATAAAAAAGTGGAGTATTTACCGGGTGAAAGGAATATTCCGGCAGACTGCCTTTCCAGATTACCTCTGGAAGGGAGTGACACTTCAGAGGTTGAAGCACCTGTGTTGTGGGTTAAGGAGTCAGCATTAAACAGGGTGGAGTGGGAATCGGAGGCTAACAAGGATACTGTTTTTAAGCAGGTGGAAGAGTATGTTATCGATGGTTGGCCTAACTTAAATTTGGTCCGTACAATGCTAGGGCATTCTGGATTGTCAAGTAAGAACATAGCACAGTAAATGGTGAGTTATATAGAGGAGATAGATTGATTCCTCCAGCTGGATTGGTTGATAAGATTATCAACCTGGCCTATTAAGGACATCTTGGCAGGAACCTTATTAAAGCCCGGGTAAGGGAGTGTTATTGGTGGCCAGGTCTTGATGAGCAGGTAGAAGCTGTTGTGAAAAATTGCCTGTAATGTGTTAGTAATGCCAAGACCAAAGCGGTTAGAACAACCCCCCTTTCCCTGACCTTAGTTTCTGATGAGCTTTGGTGTAAATTGGGGATGGATTTGGTAGGATCTCTTGAGATGTTTCCATCTATTGTATGGTTTGTCCTTGTTTTAGTGTATAACAAGTCCAAATGGGTCACAGCTTGTTGTGTACATTCAGCTACTATGAGGATTGTATTATTTCTAAAAGTTGTGCTTCCGTGTGATGGTATTCCAAAGACTATTGTGACAGATAATTAGTGTTATAAATGGGTCTTTGGTTGGCAGTCAACCAACAAGGACCCTCACTCTAGTCAGGGCACAGGAGAAACACACCTGGTTAACCCCCACTCACCCACTTGGTAGCTTGGCACGAGCAGGCAGGCTAAACTCAGAAGCAATGTGTAAAGTATTTGTACGAACACACACAGTAATACAGTGAAACACTACAAAATGGACACCACACCAGTTTAGAAAAATTTGTAATATTTATCTAAATCAAACAAGACCAAAATGACAAAAATCCAACATACACAAGTTAAACTGTGAATTTTCAAAAGGAAAAGAGTCTTACTCCATAGAAAATGATGGAAACGTTGATTTTGCACAAAGTACCTGGTTAGCGTCAAAAATAAAGCCACACAGGTGAGCGTGTGTCAGAAAAGGCAGCGATGTGTTGATTCCTTCCTTAAAAGGGAGGCCGTGTGTAATTTCTTCTTTGGTCGGCGATGCATTGTTTTTCTCCTTTGCAAAGAGCGATGTGTCAAATTCCGGACTGAGCACCTCAGATCTGGTTCACTTTGATGCCAAGGGACAATGCGTGGAAAATTCTGTTGCACGGTGTTTGAAAGCCATGCTGCGTGGGGTTTGCGTTGTTAACAGCAGCCGCAAGCAGGTGTTGCACGTTGTTTCACCAGACGCGATGCGCTGCTCTCCCGGGCACAATGCAGGTGGAGGACTGATTTCAGCCACGAAGCCGGCGGCACGTCGTTTATCAGCCACGTTGCAGATGGTGCATTGAAAATTTCCCCGCACGGCGTTCTTTGCGTGGATTTTCAGCTCTTGTTCTGCCAACTTCACCTTTCAAGAGCCCAGGGACTGAATAGGACACCACTTGGCATGGCAAGAGGCTCAGCAGAGAGTCCAAGTGCTGGCAGAGGAAGTCTTTGATGGTCCTGAGACTTCAAAACAAGAGGCAAGCTCAGTTCAAGCCCCTAAAGATTCTTCACAAGCAGGAATATAGCACAGAGTCCAGTCTTTGTTCCCTTTTCACAGGTAGAAGCAGCAAATGCTGGATAGCCCACCAAAGCACAGTCACAGTCAGGGGCAGCACTTCTCCTCAGATCTTCAGCTCTTCTTGGCAGAGTTTCCTCTTGAATCCAGAAGTGATCTTGAAGAAATCTAAAGTATGGGGTTTTGGGTCCACTACTTATACCCCTTTCTACCTTTAAAGTAGTAAAACTGCAAAGAAAAGTCTCTGTTGTTTACAGGATCCGTATTGGCCCAGGCTTGGCACCAGACACACACCAGGAGGTTAGAGACTGCATTGTGTGAGGGCAAGCACAGCCCATTCAGGTGTAAGAGACCACTCCTCCCTCCACTCTAGCACAGATGCCTCATCAGGATATGTTGGCTACACACCAGCACCCTGTGTCTCACCACATAGAGGGGATTCACAAACAGCCTAACTGTCAAACTGACCGAGACAGATGTAGAGACCGCTGAAGAAATTGGATAAGTAATTTTGACCATTCCAACGATGATAAAGTTGGAGGTAGGGCAAGCGAACCTAACCCCCTGAAAGTTGACCACGAGGACAGCTTTACACAGCCCCCCATTAGGCCATTCAAAACCTCGCATAAAAATAAAATCCCCCCCGTAATGACACTGGAGACATAGTTAACAAGGAACAGGATTTGGGCACTCGCAGTGGAACAAATAAAATCTAATTGACTGACGTTCCAAAATTGACATTAGGGTCGGTCGAGAATCAAGTCTCCCTGACCAATAAAGTCATACATTGGACACGCTCCCAACGGAATTGCCTCTCTGTTATTCGCTCAGACATACTAGCAGCCGAGAGAAGTAGCATTCCAGGTACCAATTCCGATATAATTACCATTCACTTTGAAGATAAGACTCTGTTGACTCAACTAATGGATTTTGATTCCCGCACCTGTTCGAATAGTGTGATAACTAGGGGGGGATAAGACTCACACTGGACCCATTTAATCTTAGACCAGCTGTAGGTTCAGGCTGCCCAATCTGTTCTCGGGGAAGTGCCTTACCTATGGCAGTTACTAACTTCCGTATGACGCCCGACCCTGTATGACTGGTCACTGAACCGGCGGTATATATGGTGACCTGTTCTAAGGTCCCACACTCCAAGGGGAGTGACAGGGCACCGCTATTAGACACATGTAGCAACAATTTGGTTTTGAGGGATATAGGTCGCTCAACCCCGGCGATCAACCCAGACAAATGTACGTTGGAACTCATGTCCTGGAACATTGCAGGTTTGGCCAGGAAATTGGACGATATAGAATGGGCTACTTTTATCAAAGATATAGACATCTGCCTGTTTCAGGAAACTTCGGTAGATGTTATTAATATGGATGTATTCCTTTCATTTAGTGTTCCTGCCCTACCTCCAGAGAAGGGGTTGGGCCGGGCTAGAGGTGGGATGCTACTGCTTCTAAACAAGAATTTGCAGTGTGATTATAGGCATTTGGAAATTGATTCTGCTGATGTAAAGGCTATGCGTATTACGTTCAAACAGGGTTTAACAATTGTTATTGTTAACGTTTACATACGATCGGTTACACGCAGCTCTGAGTCTCACACCCTGGTTATACTGTCTGAATTTGTAGAAATCCTGCACCCTTCGACCATTTTAATTATAGCTGGCGATTTAATGTACATTCGAACCCTCTACCTTACTTAGTGGCCTAACCAACGAAGAAGACGAGCTGTGGGGGATTCCACAGTTATCCACCACCCGGCCCTGTACACGCTCTCGTGTGGCCATGCAACTAGCCACATTATGTTTAAAACATGGCCTCAGGGCTTGCAATTGTAGAACATCATCTGATTTGCATATTGCACCAACATTTAAAAGGGGCATGTCTGAGGTACTGGGTTTTTCAGAACCGGTACTGATCCGGTAACCCAGTGGTGCCAGGGTACACCCAAAGACCTCGGGTACTTTCCTGATTCAGACCACAGAAACTCAGAGTCTTCTAGGTGAAGTCAAAGATCGAATTTATTGGCTGCAACCAAGTAACAAGCGTCCTAGAAGTACAACAGCACGGTTTGTATGTTCTCAGGAGACTGTGTGTCAATGCAAAGTCAGGTTTTCTTATCTACAGTTTTTTAAGCTTCAGGCAAACATTCTTGACATTTTGGTTGGTCATTCACATGTTTTCACTACAAAGGAAAAAACAGTGTCATGATGAAACCTCATATTTCATGTCATCCAACCCATAATAAATTACCCGGCAAGGCCTAGTATTTTACATCAGATAAGTGTGGACCCCCAATAAAAACGGGCACCTCCCCCTCGTAAAGTAAGAAGAAGAAAAGAGCAGGTGCAGGTGTGAGCAAGATTAGGCAGGGTGTGTGAGCGATAATAAGGGTTTTATGGCATGGTGTGCCTTGATGCTATCTGATTCGGACACTGGGAGAGGGACTGACCAAACAGGTTTGGCCTGAGGCAATGGTTCCAGCTTGCCCAGGTCAGAGAAAAGTCAATCAAGGTGTACGTGTCCTTGGAATCAAATCTGACTGTATTATAAGCCTATGTGAGGGCAACTTTTAAAAATGGCTGCCGTGTATAAAATGGGAGCCACGAGTGCAGGACGAAAATGGCGATTTCGAGGTGAAAACGCTGCTGGAATTGAGCGAAAATGCTCATGCTTAGTGTACTAGTCATTATCGGTCTTTTGATACTAAAATCGTACTGCTGTGGCAAAGTAAATTACATGGGTCCAGAATTTTTAGAACCACAAACCCTCCTTTTGCCCTTACATAGGCAATAAACCTATTCTCATGCTAATCTGAGTCCAGGTCTATATTCATAAGGCCATGGAGATGTTGCTGGAGCAAAATTCTAGTACTTGGTAACTCTCTTCTGGACAGGTCTCCTCGAACAAGAAGTAGCACAAAAGGCCACATATGGCAGGACAAAATAAGGAATACCTCTATCTGCAGTAGGTGGCATAAGATCACACACCCAACAATTAGTGATGTTCACTACTAACTAGTGTTGAAGCAGAAGCTGTACAAAAGAATTGCTTACAAATTCTGATCTTCTAACCTGCTCATGTTCAGGAAAAGGGTGAAAAGAGTGCAAAGAAACAATAGTAGGAAAAGACATAGGTTGGGAAGTGGGTGCAGAAGTAAATTGAGTAGAGAAAAACAATCCCACCCATAAATGACAACGTCATGTTTAAAAGACACTAGAAAACACGTTATTAAGAACATATAGACAACGGGAGAAAGTAGTGACCACTATTACAAATGAAATAATAATTTTTCACAACCCTAACCAAAAAGCAAATCCTAAAATTATCTAGTAACATTTTTAGGGCTCCTCTGCATTTCAGTAATTTTTGTATGTTCAGGTGGAACAGTGGTGACTCTCATCAATGCTCTAAGGTGAAAAGGGGGTACTCTTTCCACAGAAAATGGACTTTATTCTGCTTTTACTAAACAGAATAGTACTTTAAAACAATGCCAGCAAAACAATCAGTATCCTAACACCTAGTCTATACAATCACACGGAAACCTCTTGTGAAACCAACTATGCCCAGAGTCCGTTCAAAAAGCCTCTCTGGCAGGCTTCTATTGTGCATCAAATTTTCTTTTGTTGTTTTCTTTCGCATCTGAATTTGTAGAAATCCTGCACCCTTCGACCATTTTAATTATAGCTGGCGATTTAATGTACATTCGAACCCTCTACCTTACTTAGTGGCCTAACCAACGAAGAAGACGAGCTGTGGGGGATTCCACAGTTATCCACCACCCGGCCCTGTACACGCTCTCGTGTGGCCATGCAACTAGCCACATTATGTTTAAAACATGGCCTCAGGGCTTGCAATGGTAGAACATCATCTGATTTGCATATTGCACCAATATTTAAAAGGGGCATGTCCACAAGTACTATTGATTACTTTCTGGTGGATGTTAGGCTGTGGCCTCACTTGGAAGACATGAGAGTAGAAGTGAGGTGTGACAGTGATCACTTCCCTCTGCTGCTTACTCTGTCTGGGAAAATGTTTAGGAGAACACTAAACAATCACGTCACAATGGTTCCACCACCATGATGGAACAATAATTTCACCAAGGTTACCTGGCCCAAAATGATGTCCAACCCCCATCTGATCAGAGCAATATATCAAACTTTTCCAGACAACTTGGCTGATTATAAGACCAGGCTGTTGGAAGTATTCAGATTCTTAAAATACACGACAGCCTGGCCATTCAGTTACAGAGCTTTTTTTGTAAAGTGGGTCAGCCAAGGCCTTGCGAAGGGAAAAGGGTTCGCAAGGGATGGTTTGATGTGACCTGCTCCAGGGCAAAGTCTGGGCTGAAAGCAGCAGTAATGTCAGGTTCCCAGGGGGAGATCAAACAAGCCAGGTGTATATACAAAGGAACTCTAACCAGTGCGAAAAGGCGGTGGGAGGATTCCCTGTGGCAGGAATTACTAGACGCCTCTAGAATGAAGAACAATCAGCACTCCTGGGAACTTTTGTCTAAAAGAGAAAATGGAGGCAGGAACTGCCCTAATAACCACATACAACCCGAAAGTTGGGTAGAGCATTTTTCCAGTCTTTATGCCTTACCAGAGGGTCTAACGGATACCAATGCAGTCCATCCTCCATCAATGCCATCGGATTTGAGCCCTAGCCTTCCCCCTCTAGAGGGGGATCACTGCACCTTCAAGGGTTGTAATATTTTTACTATAGAAAAAACCATTGAGGCCATAAATAGTTTAAAACCTGGCAAATCACTCGGACCGGATAAGCTCCCTGGAGATCTCTCGAGATCTGAACCAAATATTTGGTCCTGGTACATTAATGCTATCTCGAACAGCATTGCTGAAGGGGGACAAATCCCAGGCACATGGAAGGGGGCTGAAATTATACCAATTTACAAAAAAGGCAACGCAAATCTTCCAGCCAATTACAGGCCAATTAGCCTTATAGATAATTTACAAAAGATCTTCGCTAAACAAATTTTACAGAGGCTAACTAGCTGGGTTGAGGATCATCAAATTCTCTCTTCACTTCAGGCGGGATTCCGTGCGAAAACCAGCACGGTAGACCAGGTCTTCAGGTTGGCTATATTGTATTGGAAATATGTAATCATCGCCAAGCAGCGCTTATATGTAGTGTTTCTAGATCTGCTATCTGCCTTTGACCTGGTCCCAAGAGCTAAACTGTGGGAAGTGCTAGGCAGACTGGGAGTTCCAGGGGATAGACTACTTTTGTTAAAACGACTACACGAAAACACCTACGCGCAAGTGAGGTGGGGCAATCAAGACGAGCTGAGTGAACAAATTCCAATTAAAAGGGGAGTTTGCAAAGGTTGCGTGCTAGTCCCCTTACTATTTACCCTATTTATTAATGAGGTGGTGAAGGCTGTGACCACTTGTCAGAATGATGCCCCCTCCTTGAATGCACAAAAAATTCCCATTCTCCTCTTCGCAGATGACTCACTCCTCATTTCAAAGACACCAATGGGGTTGCAAACCCTTGTTGACAGATTTAATTTATTCTGTAGTGAACATGAGTTGGAGGTTAACATTAATAAAACTAAATTGATGGTGCTTTCTAAAGGTTCTAGTAAAAGATGTACCATCTATATTGATGGAGTCCCCCTGAAGAAAGTCAGCTCCATAGATTACCTGGGTGTTAGGCTAACTAATAAATTATCATGGGAAGACCAGATCACAAAGAGTGCAGGGTTGCTACAACATAGAGCTTCATCCATATTGCGTTTCTATCAAAGCTCCTTTACAAAAGTTGTATCCCCAGCAATTAAAATTTATACAGCCAAGGCTCAAGGAGCAGCTCTGTATGGAGAAGAAGTATGGGGATTTTCTAATTGTAACAAGATATCAGTGGGTGAAAACAATTTTGCAAGGGCTTTGATTGCGTGTCCACGCACCACACACTTGTCCCCATTATTTTTTTGCCTGGGTTTAAGTCGAGTAGATGACTTAGTCATTTTAAGACCTCTTCTTAGGATATGGACCACTCCTGAATTAGACATATACAAGACCTCATTACTCGATTTGCTAAAATGTCAACACACTCCCTTGGATCCGACATGTATCTCACTGGTTTCGTTTGTTGGGTCTGGGTGATTATTGGGAAAATCCCCACAATCTAGAGAGACGGCACAAAAATGTTTTAAAGTCAATTTATTGGTCTTATGTCAGGGATAATTATGTAACCTGCAAAACACACGGTCGTTTAACCAATTCTTTTATCGATTTTAAATGGTTTCCACAGTTTGAATTTTATTTGGATATTATTCTGGATTTGCAGGGTAAAGGTTTATATGCAAGGTTTCGGTTTGGATTGCTGCCTTTTATGTCATCGACCCACAGCTGGGGGCAGACCACTCTTCCCGATACATGTCCTGCTTGTGGTGGTACTTCAGAAACTGTTGAACACTTCATGTTCTTCTGCACAGCATATCCGACCCCATGGTCAAAATGGATCCGCAAAATCTGTAGGGTTATGGGATTAAAAAACTGTTCTTTGGCTATGCGGGTTCTAAAAAGTCATAACTCTACTGATGTAACTCTTGCAGTAAGCAAGTTTTTAGTGGTAGCATGGCATATACGTCACCGTTTAAAAAAAAAAAAAAAAGGATCCACACAACCGACTTAGACAAGACTTTGGGGGTCATTCTGACCCTGGCGGTAAAATCCGCCAGGGCCAACGACCGCGGGAGCACCGCCAACAGGCTGGCGGTGCTCCCATGGGCATTCTGACCGCGGCGGTACAGCCGTGGTCAAAAACGGAAAACCGGCGGTGTACCGCCGGTTTCCCACTGCCCTGGGGAATCCTCCATGGCGGCGCAGCTTGCTGCGGCGCCATGGGGATTCCGACCCCCATACCGCCATCCTGTTCCTGGCGGTTTTGGCCGCCGGGAACAGAATGGCGGTATGGGGTGTCGTGGGGCCCCTGGGGGCCCCTGCAGTGCCCATGCCAATGGCACTGCAGGGGCCCCCGTAACAGGGCCCCACAAAGATTTTCAGTGTCTGCTATGCAGACACTGAAAATCGCGACGGGTGCAACTGCACCCGTCGCACCCCTTCCACTCCGCCGGCTCCATTCGGAGCCGGCATCCTCATGGAAGGGTGTTTCCCGCTGGGCTGGTGGGCGGCCTTCTGGCGGTCGCCCGCCAGCCCAGCGGGAAACCCAGAATACCCGCGGCGGTCTTTTGACCGCGCAGCGGTATTCTGGCGGTCCCAGCCAGGCCGGCGGCTTCCGCCGCCGGCCGGGGTCAGAATGACCCCCTTTATGTGCAAATTTGATTTTACTTAATGTATTAAATGTTTTACACTAATTTATAGATGCTTGTCTTTAAATGTGATTACCCATTGTATTTGCTACCTATTGTATTTTGTTGCTTTCATGGGCAATCGAACGAATAAAGGTGATGATGATGATGATGATGACCCAGACAGGGAATCCACAAACAGGCACAGTCACAGAATGGTTTAAGCAAGAAAATGCCCAATTTCTAAAAGTGGCATTTTCAAACTAACAATCTAAAAAACAACTTAATTAAAAGATATATTTTTAAATTGTGTGTTCAGAGGCACCAAACTCCATATTTCTATCTGCTCTCAAAGGGAAAAACAGGTCAGAAAAATAGGAGGAAGAAGGCAAAAACATTGGGGATGATTGCAAAAAAGGCCAGGTCCAACAATGGGTTTCAGTTTACCTCACAAGAAATTAGTGCTTTCCTGAGTGATCTGTCCATTAACCATTATCGTACTGCTCTCTGTGCTCTTTAAACTAATGGCTTGGTTGAAAAAAGGAATCAACTGGTTAGGGCCAGTGTACAAACTACTTTAGGAGTAAATTACCACTCAAATTTGGCTTGCAGGATAAATTAAGGGCACACACAAATGCACCTCATAGTGTAGCGGGGATCTCTCCTTTCTAGTCATTGACATGAAGGAGTGATAGGTCCACATTGGATCCTTTGTGATTTAGCTGACAAAGTAAGAACCAATGAGGACAAGAATAAAAAACACTTTGATAAACACTGTGTGCGTCAATGTGTATGGAAGGTGGGTGCTTTTGATTTTGTTAAAAGGCCTGTTTGGTGTCTGAAGGGAAAGTCCACATTTATGGGACCTAAAAATATTATTGAGGTGAGATCAAACATGGATATATTGGAAGGGGGTGAAGTTTGGATCACGTCGTGTTTAGCACGAATTTCAAATAATAAACGTACATAGTCTTCTTTTGTCAAATCTTCTCGGAGTGAATCTAGTGACTCAAGTAGTAATGATTTCAGTCCCCAGAAAAGTGTGCGAGCTAGACCTGCTTATGAAATGTATATATGTTCTCATGTTTAAGGAGGGAGATGTGTTGTAGCTTAGAGTTTATAACTTACTGCCCCTATAACTTCAAAGTGTCGTCAGATGGAATCATGATGTGGGAGAGTTCCTGTAGTGACAGTTAGAGGAGAGATATCTTGATCTGGAGGCTGTATAAAGTATTGAGGTGGATGCAATAACAGATTTTGGACACTTCTTGACACAGGCCTACTTCAGAACTCTGCCTGCTCTGTGTATCCACAGCTCAATAGCTCCTAAATACCCCAGCCAACTAAAAAAAGCTTGTTTACCATGTCATTGCCTCCTTGATATTCTCACCCCTATGGAAAAGGTGTGAAGTTTCCTGATTTCAACTGACTTTTCTTGAGGGAAAGTTTAGCATCACTTTACCCAATCTGGTGCAGAACTTTCAAATTTGCTAATTTGTGGGAGTGGATTTCCTGACTGCCACTCAAAGGTTCCCTTAGCCTTCAGTGGCAACGGGGATACAAATAAAAGTAAGCTCCTCACTCGTTTCCTTTTTGCTGCATAGTGCACAATAGAAGGCTCAAAGAAACAACTGAACTCACCCTCTAAATATGTGGTGTTCCAAATGATGATATATCTTTGCTATGGACAAAATGTCGGCCAAAATCAATGATAAAATGAATACATCTAACAAAATTTGCACTCCCTCCCACACCTTCGTTAAAATGCAATTTGGCTTAAGGGGGAACAGGTTATCTGTCAACAAACGTTCACTAATGGGAAAGTTGTAGTCCAAGTACAGCGCTGTCTTCGGAAGGAGGACACAGTTTAGAAGGAGTATTGTGAGTTTTACCTCTGCTGCATTGTTTTATAGGAAGCTTGAGAAAGTTAAAGTTATGGATGATAAGGATCAATGTAATTCAGCTAGTTAACGTGCCATACTCTTGGTATGCTAATTTCATATAGTAATGTCTGATGTTTCGAACCACTTGCCGTAAACCCTTGTATGTTTTAGACTGCTATCCTGCACCTAAAAACCCCAAAACAATTGCACAAAAAAACAAAAAATAACAAAACAAAACAAAAAAAAAGCATCCACTAAAGAGCTGCCCACCGTTCGAGGGATGATAGTCTTCCAGGACTAGCGAACATAAGGTAACACACTTTGGATGTCTGACAACAGGGAACTGACATTATGTGGCTACCAAGCAGTGACAGTGTGCTCACTAAGGGTGTGCGAAATTAACATAATTCGCTTTTGCATAATTGGATGAAATACAAATCCGATATTTAGAAATATATTTGAGTGAAAAATGTGTCCTTGCATACATTTTTGAAAGACGTTTACGCTAAAAGTACACAAACTAAATCAATGACCACGAAAAACAGCCCGTCCCGTTCAGGTTGTTTGCATTGTTCCCATGCTTCTGGGCTGCAGTACTGCTGTGAATGGTAATCAGACATAACGTAATTTTAGGAATTTCATGTAACACAACTTTCCTGAAATGATTTAAATTATACTGGTGTAATTTACATATCAAACATATCTAGTACTCTCAGATCCAATGCTTTTCCCATTGACGATCCGGAGCACAATTTTATTCTCGGTTTTTCAAAGTTTACTGAGTTTTCACTTCGCAAAGCTGGTAGAATTTAAAAAAAAGTCAAAGAATATCTGAAAATGCGAGGTATTCGAATTTGCAATGTGCACCTCTTAGCAAGAAGGCAATATACTGGCTTGATATGAAACACCTGAATCGTTAAATGTCTCACTCTTAGCTGTAAAATAGTGTTCTTTAAAAGTCACTAAGCAAGGCTGAGCTCTTCACCTCGTCCAACGACGCTGTTTTATGATCTAAGGGCAGTGCTTAATTTGTAAACAACAACGTGCGCATGCCCCAAAGCCCTCCTCTGAAGCACGAGGCTGCTGTATTTAAATGTGCAAGCACGAAATACTGAGGCGGCTGATCCTGAAGCCATCTCGGGCCTCTTCAATCCATTTAAAACCACTCCCTGACCCTTCAGTTCACTCTAGCAGTTTTCTACTTTCTCCCTTTGTGACACTTTTTCGTTTTTGTCTTCCTCCGTCTTTCCCATGTGTGTCTTTTGCTCGCAGTAAATGCTTGAGGCAGAAGTCTAAGCGCCGGCCCTCAAAATCAAGTGCCCGTGGTCAGCACCGGAAACAACAAGCACAAATTAAGCACTGTCTAAGGGTATATCTAAAGAGTAAATGGATATACTGTCAGCATTTGAAGAAATTACTCATTTACAGTTCTTTGATTTTACTAGCATGGATTTTAAAACTGGCAATTTTAGCTTCAATGACTTCCTGGTTCTAAATTTACCAAAGATACAATCGAAGCTCAAAAATGTTGCAACATTGCAGTCTGCTTGTGGGTCACAGATACCACTACATGCCTTTCTTTGGATCTTTTTACGATTTGGCTGGTAATCTGCAATATTTATTGTATCCAAAAAATCCGGTTCTGTTGAGTTAGATGATTTTGGGTGCGATAATTATCACCCAACTACAAGTTTTCCCCGATAAAGTGTGATAGCAGATTTTGGTGTTTATTCCATCTAAATCAGCATGTCCAAGTATCAGCTCGGCATTTTTTCACCAATAAATATCGACGTTTGCCTTGCCAAAATTTATCAGAGGGATGAGATTTTTGTCATAATACTGATAAGTGCAAGATATGTAGAATGTGGGATATATTTAAATTTAAGGGTCAAGTCATAATGTGGGCCTGGGTCTGTTTGGCTATACAAATCTATACAACAATCTATACAACAAAATAAAACGCCTCTGTTCGAACAGTTCCTAACTATTCACTCTCCCTGCTCAAACGTCTCCCCCTCCACTGACAAAATCGACTTGGCCGACTACACGCAAATCTGCACGTTTATTCTGCAAATAAGTTTTCACTTTAATTGTCTATGCATGAATTTCTGGGTCATAAATAATCCAGTAGCTATCCTGCCTTCCCCTTTCTCAATACATCCTTTGTTCCTTGTTTAACGGGTTATATGTAAGGCGTCTTTGTTTTGATTGTGCTAGATAGATATTTTAAATAAATTACATGAAACAGGTGACATGTACATGAAGGTTTCCTCCACCCAAAAGAGGATGATACATTATGTGAAAACATCAACACTTACAACAAACGCAGCAATGAACCCGAATTTGGCACATCAAATGCATGCAGACAACAAATAAATACGAATTCTAGCAAAAATGTAAACTGATCAAGGCTTTCTGAAATGTGTGCATCATTTCCTCTGCTAAAATGTAACCTGCATCAGGTGAATTGATAAAAAAAATAGTACTCATCGAATTACAACTCCTTAAAGAGCAAGACGAGCAACTCTGCGACTTGAGGAAAGCAGGTCCAGTCAATCATACCTAGAACTACGTTTCAAAGCACAGCAGGTAACATGCATGCTGTTTCTTGGCATATTGCTCTACCACTCAAATCCCCAATATTACTTAAACAAGAAGAGGAGAGCAGATTGCCCAGCAACATAGGTGTTGGAGGCAACACATTTTGGTTGGCTGAGGTGAGGCCCTAGCCAGGCAGAACCTATCACTCCCATCAAGGGTGGGTGATTACACTCACTGTATAACCTGCACTCACCCTTGTGTAGTTTACCACAGAACAGTCAGGCTTATCACAGAGGCTGGGCTGGAGAGACCCTTCTGCACTTGTGTGTTTTGGCCATCCCGAGACGGTCGGCCAAACATACATGCACTGTGAGGGAGAGTGCTGAGCACTCCCCCTCATTGCTCGTCACCCCTTGGCCCTGCCCCTTTTCACCAAAAACTATAATAAACACAGTTTATTATAGTTTTTGGGGAAAAGTTTTGCAGCTGCCGCTGCTGGTGGGAGGGTAACACTCCCTCGCCCTCATGGAGGAGCCACCCCTGCCAAGCACAGAGAGTCAGCAAAAACTGGGAGAAAAAAAGCAAAACATTTCAGGAAAATCCCCTAAGAAGCGCCATGTCCAACATTAGTCAACTGACCTGTGCCACAGGAGGAGTAGAAATAGGATTATGTAAACAAAGGTAAATTCTTATAATATGAGAGAAGGCCAGTGTCAGAAAGTGGAATATTTATTGGGTTCATGGTGATCCAACGCAAGTGATAATGTCACTATTCTTATTAGGTCTTGTAAGGGAATTATAAACCTGAGGTCAACTCCTGGTAGCTATTGTGAGACAAGATTAACTTAAGAAAATGTATAAGGAATTTAAAAGTATCACGGCAATTAAAAATACAAAAACACAACAAAATAAAAACCCTACTCCAACTTATAAAAATAAATTATATTTTAATGAACACAGTGACACAGAAATGACAGAAATCCAAAAGGGAGAAGTGGAGCTATGAATTTTTACAATTTGGATAGACAAAAGTGCCAAAAAACACAAAGCACCAACCGGAAGCAACTGTTTGAGCTAGACTGGTACCTACGCAGGAATTAAGACTGACTGTGATGGAACATGGGTCAGATAAAGTGACCAGCTGCATCTCGGGTAGAAGTTTTACCTTCTGACGCAGGGCCGGATTTAGATTTCAGCACATAGGATACTCAGGGAAACATGATGGATATCCTGTCCGCCATATTACAAGTTCATGATCTCCTATTCCACTTATAATATGGTGGACAGGATATCAGTCACATTTTTAAAGGAATACCCTGACTGCCAAAATCTAAATATGATATGATATGGAAGTCAAAAATACTCATCGTAGCAGGGTGGCAAGCGGTAGCCGAAAAAGTTCTGCTAGGCCAGGTAACAGTATGATGAAGTCCCTGTGAAACCATTTTTTGGCAGGAAAGTTTGTACCCAAGTAAGGTCTCTTGTCAGTCACACAGTTTTGGTGCCTTTTGAAGATATTTACCTTCAGACTTTGCCCCCATCCGCCGCCCGCCAAACTTGTACCTCCATCAGGCCGCCTGAGGGCCGGAACGCCTCTCACCCAATTAAGGGTTCACTGTAGGGCCGGTGGCCGGAAACAGTGTTTCCACCCACCGGGCTTGAGGTGAACGGGGCCTTAACATTGAAACCGGCTCCTAATGGAGCTGGCACCAATGTGGCAGTGTGGAAAGTGCAGCAGCACCCGTTGCGCCTTCCACTGCCCATAATTCGGCACCCACCTACTTCCAGCCTTTGCATGGTGGGGCTACCGCCATGCAAAATCTCCAGGATGGAGGATTACAACCACCGACACTGCCAGGCCATCTGCTGGCGGCAAACTGGCATGTCAGCGGTCCGACTGTGGCGGCTCCACCACGGTCATAATGTAGTGGTCGGACTGCCACTATGGCGACGGTCCGACCGCAATTGTGACCCTGGTGGTCTGGTGACTGCTAGGGTCATATTGGGGCCTGTGTGTTTCACTGTAAACAATGCCACAGTGCTCTTGTTTATCTGAAATCAAGATGGCAGAACCTTTCTTTAACTAAGCAGAGGTCCCTGTGGATCAAGTTTTGAAAACCCTCCCTTGTGGCCACTTAAAACCGGTTCTGAGTTTCCCCCTCTCCCACTGGAATTGGTGCCTGCTGACTAGTAGGAAGATAGAGGGGCATACCTAGGTGTGATCTACATCTGCTTGTGACAGGGTAGGCATCCCTTAAAGTTAATTAAGTTCCTGGGCACAGTCCAGATGGCCTTCCTGTCAGGGGAGGGTCAACCAGAGGAGCTTTCTCTTTTAGGGCATTGGGGCATTGCCCTCTATATTTGTGCCCCCAAGCCCTATTTGTGTCTCCCCAGCCCCTGTATTAAATGTAAGATTGCAATAGATTTTTTTTGCTGGCTGCGGCAAGCAGCATTTTTCAGCTGCGGGCCAGTTGCTTGCTTTAAGATCTGGATCCTGAGGATAGTGAGGGTGAGGCTTAAAAGTAACTGACATTAGAACTAAACATTCTCTGGTTTAACCTCAACTCAGCACCAATAGTCACCCGCTCTCTTGAAAGTGCGCATGTCGGATTGGACAGCTGCCTTTCTGTGGCCAGCCCAATATGCACCCTAGAGGCCTCACAGCCTACTTAGTTAGTTATCTGGGGGAATTCACAGCTGCGCCCTCCCAGTCTCCTAATGAGCACTAACTTCACCTGTCCAAGCAATCCTGGCACTGCTGCCTTGCTGTGTTGGTAACAAAACAGCAAGAAAGCAGTGTCAGGATTGTCTCACAAGAGGCGGCTAGTCCTCTGGTGCGTTGGAGCAAATGACCAATCACTGTATAGTTTAAATATGTAGCCATATATTGATTGGCCCTTATGCCCTTGCTCTCTCAGTCTCTCGTCTGGACTTGTCTTTCCTCTTCTTGAATACAGCATTTGCCACTAGTAGTACTGCATTGATTGCACATGTGGAGCGAAGTGGAGCGAAGTGGTGAAGATGAGATGAGACTCATGAGATAGGTATTCCTCCATCATCTCTCACTGTCTTGAATGTTCCAGCCGGGCATGACCAAAAAGGCAGCAGTACTTGGAGTCAAAGTGGAGACGCGGTCCAAAAACAAATACAATAAGGGGTCAAATAAATAGATTCGAAAATTGTCGGTTGAGTGCTTTAATTTTTAATATGGTTGTGAACATGGTTGAAGAGTTTTATGTGTTACTCAGTTTGCCTCAGTTCATAATTACAGCCTCACTTGTCACTGACACAGTCTCAATTAGTTTTGAAAAATGGGTGACCTAGCATTGTTTGTTCAGTGCTTTGCGTGACTTATTGTAAATGAGTGGTTTCCACGGAATGTGGGTGATTTATTTGACCTTTGCTAAGGAACTAATGGCGGAGTCCTTTACAGTGTTTTTACCATTATTTGAACAACATTTACCATCTGCTTGCTTTGAGCAGGCCAGAGGTGTGGGAACAAAAAAGTTTTCAGGCTGACCAGGGAGGAGCACTGCTGCAGTGTTATCGAGGGGTCCAGCATGGGCTGACCTGCACCTCTGTCTGCCTGCTGCCTTGCCTGGAGCCATCCATGGTTTCAATGAATTTGGAATCATGGCTGCTGAACAGAGCTTGAATTTCTTGCAACACCAGGCATATTGTAGTTGCAAGGAACTGCATTCCCTTTGAGTATCCCCCCTAAGATGGTGACTTAACATCCTAAAAACTAAAAACTAAATTTGGATAGAGACGAGATGAGAGGCAATTGTTTCGATCTTCTAATAGTCATTATCATATGAGGCAACTCTTGGCATTGAGAGGCACTCAATGGTATGTGATGGCTCAATTGATTCCTGTGGTAATCCTCGTTACTACAACTCAAAAACAGGCCAAACTGGTTGGGAGAAAAGAGAGGAGAAACTTTCAAAAGAATGAGGAGTCTAAGAAAAACGTCATCAAAGTGAAACCAAACTTTGTATGTAAATACTTTGAGGTGTTTTAATTTTTTATACAGGGATAATCAAGTCTGCTTCTTTTTGGAGTTGAACCTCGCACTTTCTATGAGCTGTGATGAAGAAAGTGGGCAATCATATTTAGGCTTGATCTTGGTAACATACCTTGCTAGTCTCCAAGATGTTTCTGCACTTGCTTGCTACTATGGCTAAATTGATGAAACAAAAAAGAGTATTTGTGGCATGTGGACAATAGATAAATACCTCCTACCTCACCTGGGTAGAATAACAGACCTGGCTGTTGTGCTATTCAGAAGCTGAATTGCCCGTGGAGGGAGGGAACTCAACTCTCTGCTGATACTAGCTCATAGTAAAGGCTGCACACTCCCTGTAATGTTTGAGGTAATCAATAGAAAGCAAGCTTTTTTCAACATTTTAAGCCTACACTTTCACAATTGCTTTATTAACATTCTTGCTGCTCAAATTTGCTTCAAAATGCACCATTTGCCAACTCTTTTTAAAAAACAATTCTCTGGGGGGATAACACCCCTTAAGCACCTTCATGATGGTCAGGCTCACTCGCTATGCTCACTCACCACCAGACACTCGTCCCAAACTTTTACACCCCACTAAGATACACATGCATACCCCATTGTCACGTCATCTACGGACCTCCAAATTAACTTGGTATTGTATTCTTGGGGTCTCCTTTTCAAAGTAATGCAGCGGCTTCATTTACTAAGGCACAGGCGTGACAGCAATGTCGTCTCCTATTCAGGCACCAGAGTCCTTCCTACCTTGTTTGTTTGCATGTGTTAGGCACTGCAATGTGCATATGATGTTCCCTTAGTTAGTATTACACTGCATTATATTCCCTTGTTTCTGTTTTTACCTATCTACAAAGTATGGTGCGCTTTTGTTTTCATAGTCAATAGTCATGTGCACATGGAGTCACTGGTTTTCACTCCACTCAAGGCACCATCATGAATGATTTTTCATTTCAGCAACTAGTAGTTGCATTTCATGAAGCGATTGTTGGTTTGTATTATCTACTTGGCAAAGTTATATTTAGCAGTGCTGTTTTTTCATTCCGCCAGCCTGCGTTAATTACTAAGGGGGTAATTTTGAACCTGCCAGAAATTTATTTATTTATTTATTGGATTTATATAGCGCACAGCTACCCGGAGGTTTCCCGGCGCCGAGACAATGCAAGACAAAAGGCAGGGTCAGGAGATCAACTCGGGCGATTACTGGTTAAAAAGCCATGTCTTAAGCTCCTTACGAAATCTAATGAACACCCTTTCATGCCGTAAGTGAAGAGGAAGAGAGTTCCAAAGAGAGGGAGCTAGGAAGGCAAAAGAACGTCCCCCCAATTTGACACGTCTGAATCTGGGCACCTGGAATTTGTGTTGATTGGAGGATCGAAGAGAACGAGAGAGCCGATTGAGTTGGACCAAAGTTTTAAGGTAGTTGGGAGCTAGGCCCATAGTAATTCTATGCATATAGCATAGAGCTTTGAATTTGATGCGATTCTCAATTTTCAGCCAATGTAGTTCACGAAGTGCACCAGAAGTGGGAGCAATTCTGGGAAGTTGACAAAGAAGCCTGGCCGCAGAATTCTGAACAACTTGAAGTTTGTGAAGTACTTCTTTATTTGCACCCAGATAGAGCACGTTTCCGTAGTCCAGTCTAGAAGTAACCAGCGCTTGGACCACGGTTCTTTGAGCAGCCACAGGAAGCATCCAAAGAATTTTACGAAGCCACTTTAGGATAGCAAAGCAGGTAGAAGCTACTTTGGTCACCTGCTGTTTCATAGTCAACTGGTCATCAATAATGATGCCCAGGTTACATGCAGAAAGAGAGGGGATTGGGGGGGCACCCATCTCAGAGGGCCAGTGTTGGGGGCCCCAGAGTGATTTTTTGTTTCCAAAAATGAGGAGTTCTGTCTTTCCTCCATTAAGTTTGAGTTTATTAAAATGCATCCAATTGGCTATCTTAGATAATCCTATTTGCAAAGAGGGAGAGTTAGAGGTTTCTTTGGAAGAAAGTGAAAAAATAAGTTGAGTATCATCAGCATAAGAATAGATAGTTAAACCAGCTTGTTCTGCTATGCTTGCCAAAGGACTGACATATATATTAAAGAGTAGTGGACTAAGAATGGAGCCCTGAGGGACTCCATAAGGGGATGCATGAATCAGAGAGGAAGCTGTGTGAGAGAAAACCTGAAAAGTCCTATTGGATAAAAAGCTGGACAGCCACAAGAGGGCGTTGCCGCCAATACCCTTGATGTTAAGAGTTTTTAAAAGAGAAGAGTGAGATACAGTATCGAAAGCTGCGCTTAAATCCAATAGGATAAGAGCTACTGTTTCTCCTTTATCAATTTGTTGACGGATATTTTCAGTCACACCCAGTAGAGTCGCCTCCGTTGAATAGCCGGCACGAAAACCAGATTGAGAAGGATGGAGGATATTACTCGTTTCTACAAACTGGGTCAATTGAAAATTAACATGTTTTTCCAGGATTTTGGAAAAAAGAGGAAGGAGAGAAATTGGGCGAAAATTAGAGAACATTTCCGGATCAGAGTTAGTTTTCTTTAATAAAGGAAGGACCATTGCGTGCTTCCATAAAGCAGGAACATAAGTTTCCATAAGTGAGGAACTGCATAATGGAAATAAGTATGGGAGGGTCTAGCTTTTGAAGTATCGTAATGGGGATAGGATCTTGCGGGGAGCCAGACTTGATGCTTGTAAGGATCTTAGAAAAAGAGGCAGTATCCATGGGGAGCCATTCATTAAGTAAATTAATATTATTAACTAGAGTCATTTCTTGAGTGATAGGAAAAGATAAAAGGTGGTTGGATTGAGGTTTAATACTAGTGCTGGGATTGTTAGAGTCGTTGTGGAATTCAGAATAAATTTTGTCAATTTTATCCACAAAGAAATTTGCCAGATCGTTGCATTTTTTAGGGTCAAGATCAGGGGGCTTAGATAAGCGGGAATCACCAGAAAGTTCCTTGACTACTTCAAACAGCACTTTGGGGCAATTCTGAGATTGTAATATAATCTCGGTGGCATGTTCGGCACGCGCGATGTTACATAGTCGGTGATAGTTAAGAAGGGCTAGTTTGTAAGTGGATTTCCGGTCAGGATCATAGTTTTTACGCCATTTCCTTTCCAAGTTCTTGCACTTAGTTTTTTCTATTTTGAGTATTTCTGAGAACCAGGGGGCGGGAGGATGCTGATAGCCCTGTTTATTCTTTTTATTAGATAGAGGAAGACATTCATCAATTGCAGAAGTTAGCCAATCACGGATAACCCCGTCATCTCTAATACTCGTAATCGATGGTAGGGTTTTTTTCAACAGTAAGTTCAGAGTCTTAATATCTACATTTTTCCAGTTTCTATAGGTACTGGATTTGGCAAGGGATACGGAGGGAGTAGGACCCCGTGATTGTGCAATCGTAAATTCCACCAAAAAATGATCCGACCATGGAATAGGAGTGGCTTGTTTACATGAGATGGTATCAAGATTGGAAAAAATGGGGTCTAATAAAAGTCCTGCCTTATGCGTGGGGCCTGAATTATGTAAGAGAACATTTAATGCCGCTAAGTTAGCTATAAGAGTAGAGCTCGTAGTGCAAGATGTGTCATTGAGATGTAAATTCAGGTCACCTAAGAACAAAAAGTTGGTGGTTTCTAATAGAAGAGGAGCAATCAGGTCAGGAAGGGTCGATGCCCAAAGACCTGCAGGGCCAGGAGGACAGTACATAAGGGCCCCGGAAAGAGTAAAATTAGGTGATAGGTGAAGTTTAAAAAACCCAGCTTCACAATTTTTAAAATCCAGGTCTACCCATTTACATGCATAGTCAGTTTTGAAAATTAAAGCTATACCCCCACCAGTTCGGTCAGTGGCAGAAATGACCCATATAAAGGGAAACACTCGCCTGGGTCCCACAGAACACACCGACGGTGACATGGAGCGAAAATTGGAAATAATGCTAGTGTTTCTCACTGCCATATTCCTCGAGGACTGTGACCGCCGAAGAAGACGATGACAGTAAGTCCCCCAGCCTAGCACACAAGGAAGGAAAGGGACCAATTACACATCCACCCACCCCACCCACACCGCAACGCAAACCCAACCCCTCCCACCACCCCAAGCCATACACACCCTAACAAAATGTACTTATCAGACGCAAGCCAACAAATACCTACACCAATGCACACACCTGTGCACACCACACTCCCACAGTGAAACGCTGCACAACGGCTCAATTTAGCACCAACAGGTCTGCTGGGCAGCAAATTTTATTAAAAAAAACTATTTACAAAAGGCCAGTGGCCAGGACAAAGTCCCGGTAGGGCAAAGATAACCCTCACTTGACTCCCACGATGTAAAGGAACACTCCATTGAGAAGGGGCATCAGTGGGGCAGCCAGGCACATCAGGGTTCAGGGGCAGTGGGTGGTGTGGTCAGGATTGAGGTTTGGATGGGGGGGTCTTGGGCGTAGGTTCTGGAGGTGGAGAGGGTTTAGGCTTTCCCTTGGGAGGAGGAGGAGTGGGCCTGGACCGGGGGTGGCAGAGGGACCAAGGGCAACATGGGCCTTCTTCTTCTCTGGGGAAGGGGCACGGGATTGGGTAGGGCGGACTGTGGAGGACTTGGATGGGGAAGGCGTCCAAGGGAACATTTAGGGACAAGATGGAATGGGCCAGTGGGTTCAAACAGGTCAACATGGGAGAGGCAAAGCTTATGAGGTGCAGCTGAAGGGGTTTTAGAGACAGGTTTAGGAGTGGAGGATGAGAGAGTGGAGGTATGAGGTGTAGGTCTGCTGTGCTTGGATGGAGGTGCCTGTACAGTATGCCTATGTTTGGTGGATGTGTGTGGAGTGGATGTCTGGGAGCATTTCTGTGTCCTGGGAGAAGGGGGTGAACACAGTGGGGGAGGTGGATGTTGCTGTGTCTGCCTTTGAATGTTGGGTGTGCGCTTGCATGTGGTGGGACGTGTGGTGCTTGTGTTTGTCTGCATGCTTCTTGGGTGTTGATTTAGGTACAGGTTGTGGGAGGGGGGACGGAAAGACCAGCGACACTGGCTGCCGTCAAAGAGGAGGACAGAGCCTGAAAAGATCGCTGGAGGCCAGACATGGCACTGTGGATGCCATTCAGGAACGCATTGCATTGCTGCATCTGGTATGCCAGCCCCTGGATGGCATTCACAATGGTTGTCTGACCAACAGAGATGCTTCTCAGAAGGTCAATAGCCTCCTCAGTGAGGGCAGCAGGGCTAACAGGGTCAGGAGATGAGGAGCCTGGGGCGAAGGAGGTGCCCACCCTCCTTGATGACCGGGCACAGGCCACACACTGGGGAGCTACTGCGAAGGCGGTGATGGTATGGTATCGGGGGTGGCGGAAGATGTAAAGGAATGGCTGGAGCCAGTATGCTCCGCCACCACCAGGGAGCTGCCATCGGAGGAGGTGTCTGAGTCACTACCTCCAGTGGTAGTTGCCTCCCCTGTGGTACTCCCTTTTCCTACAACCCACTGGTCCGCTTGGCGTCGGTGGACTCTGCCTCCTGGGAACCATGGGCTGCAGCATCCCCACTCGCCGGTGCCTCAGCTCCCTCACCAGATGATGCTAAAGCACACAAGGACACAAGAGCACGGGGGGATAAAACAAGAAATAAGTAGGTCAAATCTAGATCAAAAATACCTGTTGGCATACATACACCCCCACCCATCTAATGCACTAACCCCCAGCAGACAGAATTATTCAACTGAATGTTCCCCTGACTGCAAGGCAACATCCCATAGTACACTACATGACCATCCTGGCCCTCTACTCCAAAACACTTTGCAATGGTACAAAATGAGAGACGTTGGCAAGACAACTAATCTGCTGATCCATGAGGCTACATCTGAACCAACAGCCCAAACAGGGGACCCCTCACAGGCCTACATTCCCAGCTGTATCTACCTAATGATACTATCCCACAGACGTAGAGGGGGGCAAGACTGCAGGGACTCACCTGTCTATGGGCCTGCCACTACACTGCATTCACCCCATGGCACCAAGCTCCACTCAGCATAGTAGCATCACATTAGTGTAGGTACTCACCTCCTTGTGGCTGCTGTGCTGCCTTCAAGCGCCCATCCAAATCTGCATAGGCCACCGCCAGTATGCAGGCCATTGGGGGGGTCAGGGTCCGATGAGCACTCTCCCACGTTGGGAGGCCGTCCCCAGCTGGGCCTCTCCAGTCTTCCTGGCCCAGCGCTGCAGTTCCTCCCACCGCTTCCAGCAGTGGGTGCTCTGCTGGCTGTAGACCCCCAGGGTCCGCACTTCCTTGGCGATGGCTTGCCACATTCCTTTCTTCTAATGGGCGCTGACCTGCATGGGACACAAAGAGTAAAGAAATAAAAGTCAGTGTGGGTGCCCCATACACAAATGCCATGCCAGTTTGACCTCACATGGCCCAGGGAGACACACATATTAACTATAGCCAAGACGACAACTGCCAGATACATCACGGGTAAGCATCCACACAGCCACCAAAAACACCTACAGGCATCACATTCACACACATTCAAGGAGGACTAACAGCAACTTACCTGAGCCTCTGGTAACCCATACATCTTCGCTTACGGGGGTAAGACCCCGGCCACCAGCTTCTCAAGCTCTTCCGCGGTGAAGGCTGGGGCCCATTCCCCTGTGACACATGCCATTATCAGGCTTAGAGTCAGGACACAGCAGCTCATGCAGTGGAGCTCTGTTCCTCTCGAGGTGTAGGAGTCAAGTGGCAAGGGCATAGCAAAATAGCGGTATGTACCCCGGCAGTGTGCACCGTCAGCGCCGACGGTGATCGTGATTGGCCCTGCTTCCCAATAGATGCCAATGCTATCTAATGAAGAGATGCACACCATGCCTACCGCCATGACGACTAACAACAGTGGAATGTAGTCACTTCCTACACTACACTACCTGTAGGGTAGGGGGCTGCCATTTTGTATACACCACACATTCATAGTCTGTCCGGGGTCCTAATTCATGGCTCCATTTCCTCTCCCCTTCATCGAGTAATGGTATGATAAGTGATCCTCCTCATGGAATTATGGTGGGAAGAGTGCCTACACAGTGATACAATGCAGAATACACACCACACCAGGCCAGATCCAGACAGGATTACCATGTTCTCTGCATCTGTGTGAGGGGCTATAGTTTTGCATGTACACGTTGAATTTTTGAATATTGTGACTGAATTGTATGTGGCAAATCAATTAGTCTCTACCACCCCCCCCCCATAGGTACAGACCCATGTAGCGAGGGAGTGCACCATCTGTTTACAGACCCCTGGCTGATCTGGCCACCATGGAGGAACATCACATCATCATCACTTACCACCTGAATCAAGCCACTATCCTGGAACTCTGTGCACAAATGAAGCCTGTTCTGATGCCAGCTAATAGGAATCCCCATGCCATCCCTACAGCTGTGCAGGTACTATCGGTGCTACATTTTCTGGCCATAGGCTCATTCCAACTGACAGTGGGCATGGCAGCTGGTGTATCTCAGCCAATGTTCAGCCACTTCCTGTCCAAATTTCTGGAATCCCTCATGCATTACCTGCAGAGTTATGTCCAGTTCCCCAAAGGGCTGATCTGACCTCCATCAAATCTGGATTTCATGCTTTTGTAAATATTCCCCATGTGATAGGTGACATTGATGGTACCCACATAGCCCTCATACCCTCAAGAGTAAAGGAACAGGTGTTCAGAAATTGTAAAAACATTCACTCCATTAATGTCCAATTGGTGTGTTGCTGATCAGTCCATTGCTCATGTCAATGTAAGGTTCCCAGGATCAGTCCATGACTCCTTTGTCCTGAGAAACAGCAGTGTGCCACACATGATGGGACAACTATGGGGGAACAGAGCTTGGCTCATAGGTGATTGTGTATGACACTGGATCAGTTACAGAGCTGACAGGCAGGCTGTATACAAGTAGATTTTGTGTGTTTCAACCCTCTTTCACCTACTTTTGCAGGGGATTCTGGCTACCCAAACATACAATGACTCCTGACACCTATGAGGAATCCCAGGACAGATGCAGAAATCCATTATAATGAGGCACATGGTCACACTAGGAGGGTTATTGAGACAACCATAGGACTTCTGAAGGCAAGATTTTGCTGCCCTAATCTCTTTGGAGGGTCCCTGTGCTATGTCCCTGCAAGGTGTGTCAGATAGTGGTGGCTTGCTGCATGCTGCACAGCTTGGCTCTGTGGAAAGCTATTCCACTATTGGATGAGGTGGATGTTGTCCAACCACCTCTGCCACCTCAGAGGATGGATGAGAGTGATGGGGAAAAGAAGGGAGAAGACATAAACTCCAGAACCCAGCTAATCTGCCTATGCTTCCAGTGACTCTCGGGTAGTGTTCTATTTTACCAATGGGTTTACTGCATTGTTTCAAAGTGTTGTGGTGTCCCTTACCAGTGATGTGTAGACTTCATGTGTGAAGAAGGAGATGTGTGTTACAGCAATGGAATGTATAGTGTGCCATCCTTAGATCTGTTAGACCCCCTCATGCAATAAAACAGCATTATGATGGAGACTGGTTACTATATTCACATTTGCATTTGTTTGCATATATAAGGACAGATATTTTGAGTGCACAGGTGTTTCTATTGAAATAAAACACATCCATGACTGATGGGCAGTGTAAGGGAGTGGGCACATAGTGTACAATATACTCAGGTACATTTCCACAGCTGTTGGTTGCACAAGAGCATAGTCCATGGCGCCATTGGAAGATGGTGAAATGACAGTGGCATGTTGACAAGGTAGCTCAGTGGCACACAAGGGAGACAGTTCAGGGCAGAGTCACTTCCTGGCGGTGGGCTTAGTCTTGGCTGGTGTTTCACAGGGATGTCTGGGTCTAAGGGCACGTTTGTGAGGGGGGAGCTGGGCTCAATGGAAGGAATGCTGTTGAACTGTGAGTCCTCTGGCAGTGCCACAAGTCCACTAGTAGCTGCAGATGTGGATGGAAGGGCATTGTACTGGCTAGTGTAAGGGGCCTGCTGGTGGGTGGAGGACTCAGGCTGGCTGTTGTACTGGCAATGCAGCACCCCTTCAATGGTGGCCATGGTAGCATTGAGCTGTTTCCATTGCTCCATGGCCTTGTAATGGTGTGCTATCTGTAGCCTCTGATTCTCCTTCAACGTGGCCAGGATCTGGGCAATCCTGCCCTGGGAATGGTGGTATGATCCCAGGACCTCAGCAATGGCCTCCTGGGTGACAGCATCCCTCCTTGGGCCACCCCCTGACCCACTTCTCCCATCTCAATGGCCCTAGCCCACTGTAACATGTCCCCTGCACAGGTCTGGCAGTCCCACTTGCACTGGGCCCATCATCATCATGCCTGGTGGTGGGTGGAGACTTGGGACTCTGTACTTGTGGGCAGCCAGTCCATGGCCTGGAGACACTAGTGTGGGGGCATTGGGCCAGAGCTGATGGTGGTGGCTGAGTGGTAAGGGTGTCAGTGGTGTCCAGGGTGGGGCTACTGAGGGGTGAATGTCCAGGGCTGTGGGATGGGCCAGGGTTGTCCTCTGTGTCTAGACATCCCTATGCACTCTCCTGAGTGGGGCCTTCGTCTTCAGGTGGAGTACTGGCATTCCTTGACGCCTCCATCCGGGTGGCAAAGGTGGTGGGTGGTGTCTGTGGGTGTGAGAACAGAGATGTGGGTGTCCTGCACTTTCATGTCCCTTGCAGCACTGCTTTGCAGTTATTGGTGGTTACATTCCCATCTGGTGGTATGCACGGTCCTTTGGTGTTCTTTTGGATACATTTAGTGAGGTGAGAGTGGTGCATTCTGAGTGTTGTGCATGGGTTGGTGACTGTGCAGAGGGGGCTGGACAGTGATTTTATGGGGGGTTGTGGGCATGCAGGGGACATGGGTAGGTGTATGTGGGTGTTGCGGGCTGGGTAGGGGATGAGGACATGGTGGTAGTGAGGGATAGGATGATACATGCATTGCAGGTGTAGTTGACTTAACCGAGTCCAGTCCTCCAGGGAGTCCAGTGAGGCCCTCCGGGTGCAGGATAGCCATGACTCTCTCCTCCCAGTTGGTGTATTCGGGGGGAAGAGGTGGGGGACCACTGCCACTCTTCTGTACGGCGATGTTGTGTCATGATGCCATGGAACGCACCTTCCCCGGCAGGTCGTTCCATCTCTTCCTGATGTCATCCCTTGTGCGTGGATGGATTCCTACTGTGTTGATCTTGTTGACTATCCTCTGCCATAGCTCCATCTTCTTGACCATGGGCGTCTGCTGCACCTGTGTCCCAAATAGTTGCTGCTCGACCCTGAGTATTTCGTCCAAAATGGTCCTCAGCTCCCTGTCAGTGAAGCGGGGGTGCTTAGGGGGTTCCATGGTGTGTGTTGTGAGTGGTGTGTTGTGTGTGTGACTTGTGTGGTGGTTGTTTGTATGTGTGTTGTGGCTTTCTGTGGTGCTGTTGGTGTTGCAAAGGATTGCGGGTTTTGTGTAGGTGTGTTTTATAGTGCTGTGGATGCGTGTCAGCAGTGTGGTTTTCAAATTTGCCAATGTGTGTTCTGTTGTTGGCGGTTCCCATTTCTGAGCGCGGTGGTCATTACTGCCAATGGCCGTTCGACATCCACTGTCCGCCCGGCTGATTTGTGCATCATTATTTGGTGGGTGGGGGTTTGTAGGGATGGCAGTGGCAGGGTGCTGTGTCCTGCCTTTCTAATGTCGTTTGCGCTGGCAGTGAGTGGAGGTTGTCAATTTTTGGGCAGACTGTGTTTTAGGCATTATTATTCGGCGGTGTGCAGGCCACCGCCATTGGTTGTCGTTTGTTCACCGTCAGCACGGCGGTCGGTGGTGATTACCGCCAAATTAATAATGAGGGCCTAAATTCCTCCAATTCCGTTTCCCCAGGTGCAACCAGGTAGCCACAGTTGCCATTTTACACCTTTATGCGCTATTTTTACTAAGATCTTTAAAACTGAACATCTCTGGTGGTACTGATTGGATTTTTGTTGCTTTAATTTGTTTTATTTATTAAAAATAATGTACTTTTTCAAACTGGTGTGGGATCCTTTTGTGGTGTGTTTTCAGTCTGTGATTGTTTGAAGTGTTGCACAAATACTTCACACACTGCCTCTGAGTTAATCCTGACTGCTCTGTGCCAAGCTGCCCAAGGGCTGAGCACAGATCAATTTAAGGTTTGCTTGTGACTTCAGCCTGATGAGAATTGTGGCTGTTGTTGGTAAGGGTTTCAGCCCCCTCAACCAACCACCCAACATCTTACATTTATCTTTAGAAATTCATAATTATTGCTTTACAAGAGAGTTGTATTAAGACTGACTGTCAAAACCTTCTGCAGCCCATCCATACGGGTGGTGGGCCACATCCCCCACCTTTTTCTCCATCAAGAAGAGTGTCTGTCAGACTGAACAAAGGTCAGTCGACAGATACTCTTCTTGTTCAGGTCAGGTATGAGCTAAATCTGCAGGCACCTGACTACCAAAGCTGAACTTTGCCAGGCTGAGGATTTCACAGCTCTGTGGGGGTGATCTCCTCAGCCTAGCAAAAGTGATTTGAGACCATCCAACATGTGACAAAGGGGAGAATCACTGATAGCCTCAGACCTGGGCACTTTCGATTTAAGCCCTGAAGGGCCCAGTGCCAATCAGTGACACAACTCATAACAGAGTGTGTTGGGGTCAGCAGTCTCACCAACCCCATCCCACTCTGTTACAAGTGAGGAACTGCACTCTTCAGATCAGCCAATCAGGGAAGGCAGCTATCCTAACCCTCCTGGGACGAGTCACCCGTCTAGGAGAGTTGCAGTGATGGTAAGTCTTATGGTTTTTGATGTTTGGTGTGTGTGTGGTGTACTTATGAATGTATGTGTATTTGTGAGTGAGTGTTGTAAATGTGTGTGTGCGCTCACATGCATGCATGGGTGTGAGTTATTGTGCATGTATGGACTCTTGCCCCCCTCCCTGCTAAAACTACCTGCAACCACTGGTCAAAAGTACAATATACTTTTCAAAATCATAATGTATTAAATAGTGTTGTGATTTTCTTTCCCTGTTCTGTGGTATATATTTATGATCACCTATATACTGTGATGTAGGAAACACTTTAGTCTAATGCTCAAAATCACATGGGCCCCAAAGTAAATAAAAGGATATTTTCTGTTAGTTACTGAACCACTTGTGTGCCCAGGACGAGGTGATCTCGTCCCAGGCACCAGTTCCCTGGTGCCTTGGACGAGATCACCTCGTCCTGCTAGGGGCCCGATGGCCAGGCACACCCCTCCCCTAGGCAGGGAAGGAAGGGGAATCACTTCCCCTTCCACCCCCGCCCCCATGACCCCCTGTGGTGTCACCAGGGATTGTTTTTTTGTTTTTTTATTTGTGGGGAGAGACCCCTTAGGCAAGGGTCGCTCCCCTGGGGGCAAAAAAAATTCTAGGCCATTTTTATTATGCCAATCTGCCACAAGGGGGGCAGAAACCACTAGATTTTTTTATTTTTTTATTTACTAAATAAGGAGAGCGGCCCCTTGGGCAAGGGCCGCTCTCCAGGGGAGCAATTTGTTTTTGGGCTGTTTCTGCCCCCCCGGGTTCAGATCGGCCTAAAATTATTAGGCTGATCTTCCCCCAGGGGGGCAGAAATCCACTAGACACCGGGGAAAATGTTCTTTCTTTTTTTTTTTTTTTAATGTTTGGGGAGCGACCCCTTGGGTAAGGGTCGGTCCAGGGGGGCAAATTATTATTAGGCCATTTCTGCTTCCCCTTGGGGCAGATCGGCCTTGCGATCTGCACCCAGGGGGTGCAGAAACCACTAGACACCAGGGAATATATATATTTTTGTGGACTAATATTATTAGGCCGATCGCCCCCTGGGGGGGCAGAAATCCACTAGACACCAGGGATAATTTTTTTTATTGTTTTTTAAAAAAAATGTATGTTTGGGGAGCGACCCCTTGGGCAAGGGTCGCTACGGGGGGGAATAATTATTAGGCCATTTCGGCACCCCCTGGGGGAAGATCGGCCTTGCGATCTGCCCCCGGGGGGGGCAGAAACCACTAGACACCAGGAAATATTTTTTGTATGGGCTATTTCAAGTAAGGGGAGCGGCCCCTTGGGCAAGGGCCGCTCCTCGGGGGGCAAATTATTTCTAGGCCATTTCTGCCCCCCCGGGGGCAGATTGGCCTAATATTATTAGGCCGGTCTGCCCCCGGGGGGGGGGCAGAAAACCACTAGACACCAGGGATAATTCTTTTTTTGTTTACTTTTATTTTTTTATGTTTGGGGAGCGACCCCTTAGACAAGGGTCGCTCCCGGGGGTCAAATTATTATTACAAAACCACAAGACACCAGGGTTTTTTTTTTTCTATACTAACGCATAAGGGGAGCGGCCCCTTTGGCAAGGGCCACTCCCAGGGGGTGGGGCAAAATATTTTTAGGCCTTTTCTGCCCCCCCGGAGGCAGATCGTCCTAATATAATTAGGCGGATTTGCCCCCGGGGGGGCAGAAACCTCTAGACACCAGGGATATATTTATATTTTTTAATTTACTTTATGTTTTTATGTATGGGGAGCGACCCCTTAGACAAGGGTCGCTCCCCTGGGGGCAAATTGTATTTAGGCAATTTCTGCCCCCCTTGGGGGCAGATCAGCCTATTTTTGTAAGATCAATCTGCTGCCTTTGGGGCAGAAACCTCTAGACACCATGGATTGGTGTGTGTGTATGTGTGTGTAAGATCATCAGAAGGGATCGCCCCAACGGAATCGGAGGAGGAATAGCCATCGCCCACAAATCCACCCTCAAAATCCACACCCACACGGACGACACCCTCAAGACCGCCGAACACCTACACTTCCGGATCCACACTGACCCCAACACCACTCTCAGGGGAACGCTCATCTACAGACCCCCAGGACCACGAGCACCTTTCAGCGACTCCATCGCCGACCTCACGAGCACCCACGCGCTCCCTTCTATGGACTACATCCTCCTTGGAGACCTCAATTTCCACTTGGAGAACAACAACGACACCAACACCGCATCTCTGATTGACAACCTCTCCAACCTCGGCCTCAGACAACTGGTCAACACACCCACCCACATCGCCGGCCACACGTTTGACCCGGTCTTCTCCGCAAGCAACCACGTCACCTTTAACCACACCACCGAACTTCACTGGACCGACCACCACTGCATCCACTTCACATTCAAGAAGCACAGCGAGCACCACCGCACCCAACAACCACCACACCGCCGCTGGAGCAAAGTCACCGATGACCAGCTGACCAGCACCCTCACCCAGAACCCACCCACCGACTCCACCGACCCAGACACCGCCGCACTCAACCTACGACGGTAGATCTACGACTGCGCCAACACCCTCGCACCACTCAAGAGGTCCACAGACAACCAAGAAAGAAAAAAAGCCGCCTGGTTCACTGACGAACTCCTAACCTCCAAACGC
This sequence comes from Pleurodeles waltl, assembly GCF_031143425.1. Taxonomy (NCBI): domain Eukaryota; kingdom Metazoa; phylum Chordata; class Amphibia; order Caudata; family Salamandridae; genus Pleurodeles; species Pleurodeles waltl. The sequence goes on along the minus strand of NC_090446.1, from coordinate 991,255,190 downwards.
GTCTGCCAGAAACTAAAGAAGAAATGGCTCCTCGAACACACACCCGACAGCCTGTCAGCACACAAGGAGGCCACCCGCAAGCACCACCAGCTAATCAGACTCGCCAAACGATCCCACTTCACAGAACGCCTGAACAACAACGCAGACGACAGCAAAGAACTCTTCTGCATCGTGAATGAGCTTTCCAACCCCAGCGCCAACGTCAACGACATCCCACCATCCCAAGAACTCTGCGACGCCCTGTCCACCTTTTTCTATCAAAAGATCGCCGACATCCACGACAGCCTCAACACCACGCCTCCGTCAGTCCCCACCCCCGGAAACCCCACCTGCACCAACTGCTTGACCGCCTAGACCTACGTAGACGACACTGAAACACGCAAGATCATGAACTCCATCCACTCAGGATCCCCTTCGGACCCATGCCCCCACCACGTTTACAACAAAGCCAACACAACCATCGCCCCCCAACTTCGAAAGGTCATCAACTTATCCTTCGAAACCGCAACTTTCCCGGAAAGCTGGAAGCACGCCGAAATCCACGCCCTCCTTAAGAAGCCCAAGGCAGACCCCAACGACCTCAAAAACTTCCGAACGATCTCCCTGCTCCCTTTTCCGGCGAAGGTCACTGAGAAGATCGTCAACGCTCAGCTTACCCACCACCTCGAGGACAACTCCATCCTGGACTCCTCCCAGTCCGGTTTCAGACGCAACCACAGCACCGAGACAGCGCTCCTCGCCGCCACAGATGACATCAGACAGCAAATGGAGAACGGCGAAACATCAGCCCTCATCCTCCTGGACCTATCTGCAGCCTTCGACACGGTCTGCCATCACACCCTGTTAACACGCCTCCACGAAGCCGGAATACAAGAAAAAGCCCTCAACTGGATCTCCTCATTCCTCTCTGGCAGAACCCAGAGAGTCCGCCTCCCACCCTTCCGCTCCAAAGCCACCAACATCATCTGCGCGTACCCCAAGGCTCCTCACTGAGCCCGACACTGTTCAACATTTACATGGCCCCCCTCGCACAACTGGCCCGTCAGCACAACCTCAACATTCTCTCTTACGCCGATGACACCCAGCTCATCCTCTCCCTCACCAAAGACCCACACACCGCCAAAGCCAACCTCCACGAGGGAATGAAGTCCATCGCCGAGTGGATGAGATACAGCCGCCTGAAGTTGAACTCCGACAAGACGGAGGTCCTCATCCTCGGATGCACCCCCTCCGCCTGGGACGACTCCTGGTGGCCCACCTCGCTGGGAGCCCCGCCAACTCCAGCCAACCATGCACGCAACCTGGGTTTCGTCCTCGACTCCGCCCTCACTATGTCCAAGCAGGTCAACGCAGTTTCCTCCTCCTGCTACAACACCCTCCGCATGCTCCGTAGAATCTACAAATGGATCCCGCTGGAAACCAGAAGAACGGTGACCCAGGCCCTCGTCAGCAGAAGACTAGACTACGGCAACGCACTCTACACAGGCATCCCAGGAAAAAACATTCGACGCCTCCAACGCATCCAAAACGCCTCCGCCCGACTGGTCCTCGACGTACCCTGCCACTGCCACATCTCCCACCACCTGAGAGACCTCCACTGGCTCCCCGTGGACAAGAGGATCACCTTCAAGCTCCTCACCCACGCTCACAAGGCACTCCACAACGCCGGACCAGCCTGCCTGAACAACAGACTCAACTTCTACGCCCCCACCCGCCAACTCCGCTCTGCCAACCTCGCCCTCGCCATCGTTCCCCACTTCCAGCGCAAGACCTCCGGTGGCAGATCCTTCTCCTACCTTGCCGCCAAGACCTGGAACACCCTCCCGACCTCCCTGTGACAGACCCAGGACCTTCTCACCTTCAGGAGACTTCTTAAGACCTGGCTCTTCGACCAGTAGCCCCCCCCCTTCCAGCGCCTTGAAACCCTAACGGGTACGTAGTGCGCTTTACAAATGTTGTGATTTATTGATTGATTGTATGTGTGTGTTTTGTTTGGAGGGGACAGCCCCTTGGGCAAGGGTCTCTCCCCATGGGGGCACATTACTGTTGGCCATACCCGCACCCCAAATAAATGGGGCCAAAGTTGTTCTGTCCACCAGTGGGCAGATTGGGCAATTACCCCCGATCCACACCCCGGGGGGACAGAAAGTCTACTAGATGCCAGGGAATAAAATAAAATAAAATAAAATAGTGGGGTGGTGGTTACAAACCAGTTTGGGCCTGGTTATGCCCCCACCCGAACTGAAGGGGCTAACAGTCTTTCAGCTCTCCCCCGCACACTAAAACATCTTATCCCATGGCAATCAAAAAGACATTTGATTATTTTTGGTTTTTGTTTTACATTTGGGCCATGAGAGCTTGGTAACTCTCAGAATCGTCCCACTTGGAATGGTGAGGGCTGCACTTTTTTTTACTTTGGGACGCTGCCATGTAGAAAAATCCACAAGACCTAGACACATCTGAAAACTAAGGGGCATATTTATACTCCGTCTGCGCCGATTGTGCGTCAAAAGTTTTGACGCACAATCAGCGCAAACGTTGTCCCGTATTTAAACTTTGATGCCTGCGGACGACAAAATTCCGCCGTGTGCGTCATTTTTTGGATGCGCAACCCGCCTTGCGTTAATTATATGCAAGGTAGGCGTTCCCGTCCAAAAAATGGCTTAAACGGCCGTGCGTCATATTTATGCTTTCAGGCAAAAATGACGTACGGCCGGGAGGCGGAGCCAGGAAATTACGCACAGCCCGATTTGCATCACAATTTAATGCCTGGGTCAGGGCAGGTGTTAAAATGGGGCAAACACACCTGTATTTAATCAGAACACACAGAACAAACAGCAGAGCAGCAGAGCAGCAACAGGGAGCCATGCAGGTGATTCTAAACCAGCGTGCACCAGACGCAGAGCCAGCAGCAACAACAGCAGCTACAACAACACCAGCAGGGACCCCAAAGGCAGCGCAGGAGGCAGGAGAGGATATTCTGCCCAAGAACCACCCTTCAGGGCCTCAGGGAACACGACATCATCCAGAGGTACTGGTTGAACTGGCAGGCCATTCAGCAGCTGCTGCGCAACATTGAACCGCAGTTGGCCCCCACTTTGGTGACACCCTGCACCATCCCACCAGAAACCAAGCTGCTTGCCGTACTTCATATGCTGGCAAGTGGCTCTTTCCAAACAACTGGCGCCCTGGTTGGCGGAATATCACAACCATCATTCTCCGCCTTTTTGCCCAAAGTAGTGGATGCCATCATTGGACTGACACCCCGCCACATCTGCTTCCCTAACACACTGCAGAAGCAGCAGGAAACAAAACAGGGGTTCTACCTCATCAGTGGCTTCCCACACATCCTTGGTGCAATCGACTGCACACATGTACGCCTTGTGCCACCTGCTGCAACTAAACACCTCTACCGCAACAGGAAGCACACACATTCCATCAACGTGCAGGCCATAGTCGATCACCAGGGATTGATCACCAACATCGTGGCTAAATATCCTGGGAGTGTCCATGACTCATTCATCTTCCGTCACTGCACCATCAATGAACACTTCCAGGATGGACGGTATGGCAATGGACTACTTGTTGGTAAGTACAAAAACCTACTTATATACACACTGCACAGCAACCCTCTAGGACACACAACACATACACCACAACAGCAACATGTGAACAGGAACATACTGAGGTCGTGACATCGCTAGCCATGTTTCTTAGGTCACCATTGAACCTGTCACACATCGGAAATTACTGTACAGCCCAATGTTAAGACGTCAAAGATCACAACGTGTGGAGTGGGTTGCCTAAATGTCACCTTGCAAAATGTAAGTGTCCCAATGACCTTTACATTAATCCATTGCCTAAGTCTAAAGGTATGGGATGTCCAGGGTACATTGATATGAACGTGTTAACAACACTGTCAATTTTACCTGTGTATGGAACTATCATCTCACCCCCAGTGAAGACACACAGACACCTGTATCACAAGTCACAATGCTAGGGAGGGCACACTGTACTGCAAATCCCAAAACATATTGCTGACAAACGGTTAGCAGACAAACACTCGTTCAGCCAAGGAAACAACACAATGCAGATGGTACATCCTACAAGCCTAGGATGCTACATTATTACACAAAAGAGTCACAGACAACACAAGACAACTACTGCCACGAAAGGTCATTTCAATAGTGCCAGCTACATCAACACGATCCCAATCATTTTCTCTTGCAGCTGATCAGGGGTATGGCATCCAGCCATGGATTATGACACCATTTGGCAACCCAAGTACTGCTGCAGAGCGTGCCTACAACGACGCACATAGGAGGATACGCAGCATTGTGGAGAGGACCTTTGGCATCCTCAAGTCAAGGTTCCGGTGCCTCGACATCACTGGTGGTAGCCTCCTATATGACCCGGAGATGGTCTGTAGGATCATCCTAACATGTGCTATTCTGCACAACATTTGCATCAAAAGGAACATTCCCCTCCTGGAAACAGAGCCACACATGCCTGAAGAGGAGGAAGAGGAGGATGCTGGCCTGCAACATGAGGGGGAACTACAGAACACGGCCGATGGTATACGCAGGCGGCAACAGATCTTCAACAATTTATTTTGAATATGATCACCTTCACCACTTTAGTTAACGAATTTAAATAAACACCTATTATAATCACCATATAATGGTCTGGCTATTCCTTTTTGCACACCTTCACCTCTACTTATCAGAATAAGAGTGTTGCCTCATGGAGCATTGCTGATATACTGAGTAGGACACTGAACATCCCAGAGCTAATGTGATGCCTAACATACAATGGTCACATACACACACACTCTTAATGACATATATCATGTACATTTCTCCTTTGAAGGCCAATAGCAGAGGACCACAACTATTTCACACATACATGTTGAAATCAAGGTCCAACGCAGCATATGGCACACAACTAAGACACCATCACTCAATAAGGGGAAAACAAGCCTCATACATGAGGCAGTCAATGTTCTTTGGCATCAGAAACAGGAATGCCTGACCAGACCCTTGACAGCAGTAAGTCCAACTGCATCCAATATTTGGAAGGACTATCTGTGACCAGAGTCCCATAGAAGCAGAACATAAACAGCACAAGTGCCACACATATGAGCAGCATTGCGCACATGACATTCCATGTACATGTCAGCCCATTTCCTAACTCCTGACACACCCATGCACCTGGTCACAACCCACCTGTCGGAAGAGGTCCCTGGAATACTAAGATGTGTACCCTGATATTCCCTCCTCTACACACACAGACCAACATTAGCAAACCAGTGTGCTACACCCTTTCCTATGGTATGCCATTGTCATAGAACATCTGACTGCATGGACGTCAGGTTAATTTATACACTGTCTTGTAGTTTCAAAGCCCTGTTAGCACATGTAGATTGCTTCCGGTGTGAAAATGTCTGTTGGCCCTTAGAATGCAATTCTCACCTACAGGACTGGTGAGAAACAGATGCAGCCCACACCTGTGATCACCTCAATGCACACCACCCATTTAAAAAAGCACTGCCCCTGCTGATGCCTGGAACAGCATAGGAGTTGCCATTATGTCAAATACACCGTTAAGCATTGATACTAATTAAGCTGTGTAACACAGCCACTGGGTTCATTTGTCACCTTCAAAAACACAGGACATACACAGTTTGACATGTCAGCTCTCTAGTTTGTCCTCCAAACAGTCTTAGTCAGACCACTGATCATGTAACTTGTCAAGTAGCTGGATCCTGAATCACCTTGCATTCTGTCAGCCTGACTGTCAACTGTCTGTGCGTCACACTAAAGTATCCCTGTGTCTAGATATGTACCACACTTGCGTTTGCAAAGCTCTCATTCATCAGCGGGTATTGGGCATGGGCTTCTTCAATGCATACACAAATACATTGTACAGCATCATCTGCCTTTTAACTGTACCATTTGAGTTACATCCTCTTGGAAAAGCAAAATTCATGGCCCATCCCTTGTCTGGGTTGCATTTATGCATGAATGACAAAGTGTGACAGTGTCCCAGGGCCGTAGGCAGGGATTGGGTACGGGGCTTTCAGCACAACTAGCAACCTCTGATAATTCCATGATAAGTACACAAATGTCAGGACCATGACAGTTCACACACAGAATCACAGTGCTCACAACATAGTGATGGGCCGTGTGTGGTGAATAGGTGCGAGTATAGTCAGCACAGAGGCTATGATGTTCCCAGATGCAACCTGTGTACAAATGTTGTAAATGACACCTGCCGGAACATGACACCTGAGACATTATCTCACTCAGCACACCAAGGTTGCCCTGTTGACTGTCTCATTACACATCTTTAGTGACAGGGTGGGACCATCCAAATGTTGGTTCACATGTCCACATCCACTTTACTCACATTGATCAACCAAGGATACTCAGTAGATACAGGAATAGCTGCCACTGACTCATGATGAGTCCTGGACCGAAGTGTGACAAATTACACCCCAAACAATATACAGGATCATCATTGGACCACACACATGAACAATACGCCTATGTGCAATTGATCACTGGAAATATGTGGACACGTGCTGTCTTGTATGCTGGTCCACCACAGCCACTTGATAGTTGGGGCTCACTTCTATGGCCTCAACTGTGGTGTCATCATACATTTGAGATTCACCCTTGTCTGTCTCTGTAAACAACATGGTACCCACTTCCTCAATGCATGTGTATGACTCACTGTGGGATTCACCAACTAGTGCCTAGGAAGCAAATACCAATACTCTAGGACATAGGATGTAGAAAATGTGGACCATTGACATGAACAAGCGTCTGCCATCCATCTGGTGCATGCTATGTCACATGTGGTGTCTTCGTGACCCTAAATCTTGGAAGTCCACTTTACAGGTGTTGTTACATGTATGACTAAAACATGCCCTCTCTCATTTCCACAATGACTTGCATCTAAGGATTGGACACATGGACGTCACATTCATACAAGCATATGTACAAATATGCTTCATGTGATACACACACACTTGGTCAACAAATACATTAGTTGCCAAAGGACACACTTTGAGCCAAAGGCATTTAGGTATTGTACATATGTGTGTCACATTGCTATCCTCTCCTTATGCCAAACATGCACAATTTCTGCAACACATATATGTAGGCCACACTTATGACCAACTATTGCGTCAGCCAACCGTAAAAATACTGTGAAAGGAGTAGCGGATCATGGTCCGCTGCAGTATGATGTCACACATGTGAACATACACCATCAACACCATACTGTCTCCAATCAGCCTATCTCTGATGTGTTCCAAATACAACATAACAAAAAAACAAGACAAATTGCCCAAAACCAGTTAATGCACTGTAATTTTGACGTTCCTAGCGTGATGCGTAATTTTTTGTCTACCAAAACTGTATTTGCGTCATTTTTTTTGACGCACAGGAGTGAAATTTAGCCCGCATCCAGATATTTGTACAGGCCATGTACTATTATGTGGATGCAGGCTAATTTTCACTTCTGTGCGTCAAAACAAATGACGCAAATACAGTTTTCGTAAACAAAAAAATGATGCATAATGCGAAAAAGGCAGGACTTTTCATGCAGGAAGTGAGGTAATAGGATATCCTGTTTACAGATCATGTACAGTGGGTGTACTTTCACTTTCACTTTGCAGTCTATGATCCTTCTAGACTGTGTGGCTGTGTAGAGAGTGTTGTCCTGAGATTTTGTGCTTTTTTGTCCTGTGTGCTATCTGTATTGTCAATTTGTGAAATAAATATTGTTGCTGTATACTGTACTACTGTGTTTTGTCTTCATTTGTCCATTTATCTTGTGTTTTTGTTGTTTGTGGGAGTCTGTTGTGGGTAGTGTTAGTTTGGGGATAGTTGGGCTCTTTTAGTGGTTAAGTTTACTTTTCATCTGTCTGTGTACCCCTACTTTCCCCCTTTTCCCCTTTCTATTTCTTTTACCCTATTACCTTTCACTTCTCAAGTATGTCTGGTAGGCCACGTCTTGGCAGGATGGGGGAAGAGGAGTTGGGGGGTTCATCTGGCTTGTGTGCCATTTCTTGCCGCTCATGATCCAGGCAGGGGCAGGGTGATACAGGGGTATCCAAAAGAGGCGCACAGAATCTGGTGGGGAAAGGTGCTGCATCACCTGCACCGTGTGTATGCCAGCCAGAGAAGTGACCACCAGCTGAAGCACCGGTGGGCTGACCTCATCACCAGGAAGAAGGATCTCTTGGACCACCTGGGAATCATGATTGGTGGCACTGTTGGTGAGTACGAATCATGTTAATGTGCACGATTAAATGCTCTGTAGTGACATAAGGGGATTAGTACAATGTCTGCCAGCTAACTTGCTGACTGTATGTAATGCTGGGGCAATATAAAGGGATAATTGATGCACTATGGCAAGGATCACAATTGCCAGCTGTCAGGTAGCACGTGCTCAGCAAACTTACAGGTTACTTTTCCATGAAGGAAATTGGTGCAGCCTTTTTGTCAGAAAAGCAAACAAAATAGGAGCCAATCATGTCTATATAGGGTACTATTGACAGAGAAGTACAGATGTACCAACATTTAGGCCAACTTTGTTGACGCAATTGCTAGACTGACTTTAGAATCACTACATGATGCAGAAAATGAGTGCTGCCTTGACGTCAATTGATAATAGCAAAGTGGCTCAGACATATGTCTCATGTGAGTCTGGTGAGTGTGGAAGGAAAGCGTTCACTGAAGTACTATGAATGTGTGGGATTATTGTGTTCCTTGATCTTTTTGGATACATGTCAGATCTGGATTTGAAAACATCGTGAAAAGATGTAAGGTGCACTCAGCTAACATTTTAGAATGTTTGTTGCAGTTAGTTGTGCCACATTCCAAATATGGATGGCAGTCCAAGTGTATGCACATGGCTTCACATCTCCATGGTTGGTGCAAATCACCATAGCTGGGCCACATCAATTGAATAAACTGTAACAACAGGATGGCTTAAAAAAGTCCCTGCCCCTCCCTCTGTACATTGGACCTATGTGTCATTAATGTGTCATGGCCACAAGGCATGTTTGACTGGTAATGCAGTCCTCAAGTAACCAGGCTTTGGATGTCTCTCTTGGATGCACATGATGAGACGATTACACTCCATATTTTTTCTGCTCACCAATTACGGGGCATGTTTGCAACCACATGATAGTTAGGGCCAATGTATGTGTGCAGATATCTGTGTGACTGTCACAGGAGACCCATGCTATGTACAAGTTGGCCGTGATATATCAGATGCAGTACCATCATGTCTGAATGGCTGCCATTTCCTTATTCAGCCTACACATTGTATATGTTTATGAAATTGTTGCGCTGTGCACAGATTTTGAGCACATTTCTTCCTTCCATACCTTACAGGTGGACCGGCACCCTACACTGTGGGAGAGGTGGTGACATTTGAGGACCCCGACCACTCCAGTAAGTGTTGATATGTCTGTTATGTGTTGTGTTTGCTGGTTATGGACTCGTGTGAGTTGGGCGCATAGCAAGGTGTGATGCGTTGGGCAAGCTTTTCTCTTGTTCCATGAGTGGGAATTCAGTTTCTCACATGTTTTGAGTTGGCCAATGCGTATCCAATGGTATCATGTAGGGATTATAGGCCATTCTTGTATGCGCCACTGTGAGTACAGGGGTTAGTCATATGGATGACACTTGTATCACCAAGAGTCGCACTGGAAGTCAGCTCCGATTTAGTCAGCCTGTCAGACCCACATTCTCTAAGATTGGTACAGCAAATTGCTTTCCAATGGACATCTGCTTCCCTATTTACCTACGTAATTATGAAATAGTAGGTAGAACCTCCTAGCAACATGTACTTCCACATGTAGTGCTACAAGTATGTGGAACTTGAGTGCAATGGCCTAGGTGTGCATGCAATTAATGATCATGAGTGTTCTAGCAACTATGGGGGTCATTCCGACCCTGGCGGTCATAGACCGCCAGGGCCGGGGACCGCGGATGCACCGCCAACAGGCTGGCGGTGCATCCAGGCCAATTCTGACCGCGGCGGTAAAGCCGCGGTCAGAAAAGGGAAACCGGCGGTTTCCCGCCGGTTTTCCCCTGGCCTGAGGAATCCTCCATGGCGGCGCGGCAGGCAGCGCCGCCATGGGGATTCCGACCCCCTTCCCGCCAGCCTGGTTCTGGCGGTTTTGACCGCCAGAACCTTGCTGGCAGGAACGGGTGTCGTGGGGCCCCTGGGGGCCCCTGCAGTGCCCATTCCAATGGCATGGGCACTGCAGGGGCCCCCTAACAGGGCCCCACAAAGATTTTCAGTGTCTGCATAGCAGACACTGAAAATCGCGACGGGTGCAACTGCACCCGTTGCACCCTTTCCACTCCGCCGGCTCCATTCGGAGCCGGCATCCTCGTGGAAGGGGGTTTCCCGCTGGGCGGGCGGACGGCCTTCTGGCGGTCGCCCGCCGGCCCAGCGGAAAACTCAGAATTACTGCGGCGGTCTTTTGACCGCGCTGCGGTATTCTGTCAGGGGAACTTTGGCAGGCGGCCTCCGCCGCCCGCCGAAGTCAGAATGACCCCCTATGTGTCTGATGTAAGTCAGGCCTCACTGGAAGTATATGTTGTGTACCAAGTTCTGCATTTCCTGACATGTGTGGCCCTATGAGTGCTCTAGGGTTTGCTGGCACCTAATTGTTGATAGACCTTACCTGTGGTATGTCTGTAGAGACAAACATGTGTGGAGTTTTCTATACACTCCTCGGTGTACATGTTGTTGGCAAATTATAGTTGTTTATCCACCCCCCCACCCTCAAACACGGGCATGGGTTTGTGTGTGGGGTACCTAGTACTGATGCTACCAGTATGTTACACATACATGTGAATAAGTGACGGTTTGGTTGCAAACTAGTATACACACTCAGGTGTGGCACTTGGTACTATACTGGCAAGTCCAGTTACAACTTGCAGACCATGTGGCTTTAGTTTTGCTTTCCGTACACTGACATTTGTAGCCCAGGTCTTGGCGGAGGATATGCAGCATGATTCTTACCTGATAACTGGCAGAACTCAGATTGCAAGTCAAAGCCAGTTGTTACCCATCTTGTAGGTTATGGATGTGCTATGTGTGATGTGACCTTTGTAGTCTGGCCTGCCATGTACTTCCTCAGGGACATTCAATGATCTGTATAGTGATATGAGCTGTTACAAGTACAGTAGATGTATTGTCTGATTAACTTCCTGTGCCATTTCACACAATGCAGTTACTAATGTAGAATATCTGCATTTGTCTTCACAGCTGCTAACATGACTCCAGACCAGGTCCGTGAATTTCAGCGCCGGGCCATGCGATAACAGCACATCCTGCTGGTGGAGTCGGGGTTCCGGAGGATGGCCCGGCGATATCGCCATGAACGGGCCTCCGGGGCATGGAGAACCTTCCCACAGGGTGGGCCTACTTTGCCCACCACAGCCACCACCAGCACAACCACCAATCCGAGCCAGGTGGCCCCACTCTCAGCTGCCAATGTTGGTCCGACATCTGCTGGACTTCCAGGCCCCAGCATTGCCACCGGTGCAGGACAGCCCACTAGGCCTGGCACGACACACACACACAGACCTCCTCCACCAGTACCCAGACTGCCACAGCTCCATCTGTTGACCCTGCAGCCTTCAACCAAATGGACCGTAAGATGGACAAAGTGCTGCGCAAGTTGAGCCACCTGAGCCGGGATGTGCGCCACATTAACCGGCGTGTTAAGTCCATTAAGAGGACCCTCCGGAGGGCCAACCTCTAGACTTTTTGATATGGACATGATTCCCTCCCCTCCCTCCTCTTTCCTTGTTCTTATAGTTAGTGGGCTTAGGGGGCTTAGTGTTAGGTTAGTATAGGCTGTTGTATTTGTATAGGATAGTATAGTATGTGTTTAGGTTAGTATGTGTTGTCCTCCATGTGTCCCGTCTCATAAGAGGGGTGGGGGGTAGATGTTTAGAACGTTTCGTTACATGTGATAAGTAAGTGTAGCTTAGGTTAGTTAGGGACAGTTGTGGGTAATGAGTAGTCAGGGTAGATTAGGGTAGGTAAGATATTTCCCTCAGTTTCCTCATCTGTGATTAGCATTTAATAAATATTTGGTTAACCCTTAATAGTATGTGATAAGGTACTTGATCGTGGGTTTGGATTCAGTGTACATCAATTTTGTACCATAACATCTGTGTCCTATGCTACAAACAAATCCCAACTGAGCTGTACAATTGGCAGCTAGCCCAGAGCCACCTTGTAAAGTGTCAACCCTTCGTTGCAACCACCAATCACAGTTAATATGGATGACAATGTGTTTCTATTGATAAGTGTGTTTTCAAAGTCACAAACAGTGCTTCCAGACTTGGTATTGGGGAAACAGTTTTAGGTCTGACTGCAGTGTGATGATCAAGGACACCCTTATAAGATGAGTTCTCATTGCCAATCTTGTATTCTTGTCTTCATGGCCCTCATACATCATTTGTGACACAGTTCAGCATGATTACCTATTTGTATGTTAACTCAGACACCTTAATTTATGCAGTTTTTGTAGTGTTTACTTAGATTAATGTGCCATGTTTCTTGTGTTATTTTTGCATGTTGACAACATTTTGCGGCCACTATTTGATGACTTAGTTATCCCCTGAGGAAGCATTCTTCTGTCCAACACAGCATGATGGTGTATGGTTTCTCACTTCATCAGATTTGTCCCTCAGGATGGGCAGAGTATGATGCAATCATGGGCACTGTGCAGATTTCTCTGACTACATATTATCAGAACAGTTGTACTGACAAGCTACGTAATTTGACAGTAGGCACATTTCATTTATCTACTGCACAGTTGATATGTCACATTACCCAGAGACAGATTTGTTGTGCAAGTGCTATTTACTGAAAAGTGCTGTAGTGCTATGTGTACATTGTCCATGATTGTGAGTCCATTATAGTGTCATCTTACATTGTGATCCAACCCACGGGGTTACGGAAATGCTTTTGACATGCTGGGGTTGATGTTTCAGACAGTGCAGAGGGACAGGATTTGCCAATGAGTAGGAGAGAGGCAATCACTGGGCTGGGTGACAAGATATATAGGGGGTCATTCTGAGTCTGGCGGGCGGCGGAGGCCACCCGCCAGACTTTCCCCCTCCAAAATACCGCTCCGCGGTCGAAAGACCGCTGAGGGTATTTTGGCTTTTGCACTGGGCTGGCGGGCGACCGCCAAAAGGCCGCCCGCCAGCCCAGTGCAAAAGACCCTTCCCACGAGGACGCCGGCTCAGAATTGAGCCGGCGGAGTGGGAAGGTGCGACAGGTGCAGTGGCACCCGTCGCGTATTTCAGTGTCTGCAATGCAGACACTGAAATACAAAGTGGGGCCCTCTTACGGGGGCCCCTGCAGTGCCCATGCCATTGGCATGGGCACTGCAGGGGCCCCCAGGGGCCCCACGACAACCCATACCGCCATCCTGTTCCTGGCGGGAAAACCGCCAGGAACAGGATGGCGGTATTGGCTGTCAGAATCCCCCATGGCGGCGCAGCAAGCTGCGCCGCCATGGGGGATTCCCAGGGCAGTGGAAAACCGGCGGGAGACCGCCGGTTTTCCACTTCTGACCGCGGCAAAACCGCCGCGGTCAGAATGCCCTGCGGGGCACCGCCAGCCTGTTGGCGGTGCTCCCGCCGACCCTGGCCCCGGCGGTAAGGAACCGCCAGGGTCAGAATCAGGCCCATAGTTGTTTGCAGAACAGTGCTTGAGTAAAGTTGTTGCAAGACTGGCAAGTTACAAAGCGCAGGACCTTGGTAAATGTGGGCCATGTGGCAGGGACTAGTGCTTCCGGGTCATTTTCCTTGTGAATGTGATCTGTTCCATGTCTTCTTCTTCTCATGTGTGTGTTGCCTCCTCTGTCCTTGTTGTTGTTGGTTGTGAAGGAGCAACACACACCTCAGTGTTAGAAGACGTGGAGTCAGACATCCCGGTCGCTTCTCCCTGTGAAGGTCTTAAGGGTAGTACTGCAGCAAGGAGGGTCTGCTGGTTCTTGAGAATAGCAGCCACATCATGATGGTAGGCAGCCAGGTCGGCCATGAGGGGGTCAGGATTGCATTTGAGCATGCAGTGGAAGGTTTGGGGTGCGAGGTGTTGTCGCAACTCCCTTACTGCAGTGGTGAATTCCTTGACAGTTTCTTGTAGTCCTTGCAGGATGGATGTTGGGGCTTGCATAGCTGCTGCCTGATCTGCAGATGACATCATGCACGAACGCACCCCCTCAAGGCTGGCTGCCATAGTTTGCATCCCCACCCGCACCTCCTTGGCCAGCTCCGGCTGTACTCCAACTACAGTTCTCTCAAAGCTGGTGCCAGTGTCATCTGAGTCCTCAGCTGTATTGGAGCTGGCAGGTCTTACAATTGGGGTTGTGAGTGGATCCTCTGCGATGGCTGCTTGTTCTGTCCTCCTCCTTGTGACTGAAGGTGGGGTCTGGAAGGTGTCAAGGACCTTTTGGATAGTCTCCTGGGGAATGTTTATCGGCTCGTCATCCATGTCATCGGGGAAATCTGGGACAGGCATATCGGCAGGAGATCCATCTTCCTCTGCAATGAAACAGGGTACAATTAGTGTGTCTGTGTTGTGGCAATTTTGATGTGACGTGCCTGCCTTTTGATGAATTCACTTTGTGATCTTGTTTTGTGTTAATTTCTCCAGTCCTTCAGATGGGCATTCTTCCAGGCCCATGGCCCACCTGTATGTCACATGTATGTTATTGAGTTATCAGACTTGTCAGCCTCATCGCCTCTAGGTGTTGGTTTATGCCAAATAGAGAATTGCCACCTTCTTTTCCTACTCAACCCTCCGTCTACATCCATTCTCATGGTGAGACCTTTCACTGGCTGTGGGTGTACTGATGGCCCTGGCAGCACACTTAACAGTCTGGACCTGCCCCAATCTCTGATCTTTCACATCCACTTAAATGTAATTGACATGTGGCATATCCTATGCATGGCAATATTATGATCAGATATGGATGTTGACATTGGTAATGTGTCCTGCTGATGTTGGTGAATGTGTGTTACATTGGATTGCCCTAATAATCATTTCAGTGTCCTATTTCCTCCTCTGACTGTGCAGGTGTATTTCAGTGACCAGTTACATGTGTCCCCCCCTCAATGCTGTTGTCTGAGCAGTATGACATTTGGGATGTTGCATTGTTACCCAGGCACAGGATGGACCCTGACATATGCAGCATGGGTGTGTCCTTAGTGCTGTGTAGCTCCTATTGTTGTTTACATAGGCTGATGTTTGCGACAACTGTGGGTATTGACATTTGAGAGTACTGGGGCCTCTGTCTTGTTTCTCGGGATTGTTGAAGTTGTCATCCTCACCCTCTAATTTAGGTGTGTATGATCCATGGGGAGGTTACTGCCATTGGCTACTTGAGCTGCACACAGAGCAGAGGTGGTAGTGGCAACTGTTGTCGCAGTTACATTCCAGTTGTCGGTATGGCTAGAGATTGTTAAGAGGGCCCTAGTTAATGTAGGGGGTATGGTGGCTGACGTGTGCCGGGATGTCAGTTTGACGTTGTGGCCTTCCCTCCTGGCGTGGCTTTCCCTTTTCTCCATTGTTGGCATGACAGCATGCCCCCATGGGACTGTTGTTGGTGTTGTGTAATGGTGTGCCCCAGGTCTTCTCAGAACGGACCATGCCCCCATGCCATGCCCCTTTACCCATGCCACTCCATGTATTAGATGACTTCCATACATTTTGTGGTCGGTATCCCCCCTGCTCACTGTTGACATTATTGCATTATAATTCCCCATGCGACTTACCCTGCATGTGTGTTGTCTCCTGGTAGTCTGCGCTGTCCTGTCCTTGAATCCCTGTGACGATCTCCTCAGGGATGACGGCTGCGACCATCTCCTCCATGTGGTCCAGGGCCTCCTGGTGTGCTGGACTCCCCCCTCCAGTCTGCAGTGCTTCCTTCCTGTTCCTGGCCATCTTTTCCTTGGTCCTGCGCTTGCAGTCATGCCAGCGTTTCTTGCACTCGATGACAGTTCTGCGTACTTCAGCCACACTGTTAATCTTGTCGACAATTTGTTGCCATATTGCCTCTCTCCTACTGATTGGCAACTTTGAGGTGACAAACAGTTGGTGCTGGTGTTCCGTCACCTCTTTAACCAAAATTTCCTGTTCCTCTGCACTGAAGCGACACTTTCTTTTCTTCTTAAAAGTGTTCTGGTTCTTGTGTGGGTCCTCCTGGCTGGTTCCTGGTCTGCTGTCATCTTCCTGGGGTCTGTAGTGGCATCTGGGATCCATTTTGGCTCTCCTCAGGTGTAATGGCGGTGTTCGCGGGTTTTTTTGACGCTATTGTGTCAAAAAACGGCGCATATCCGGTTTGGGGGTCGTAAATCGACCCACAGTCATTTCCGCCGCGTTAACGTCGTTTTGCTTTACGACTTGAGGCTGCGGTGTGCGTCAAAAATAATGACTCCCACCTGTGGTTTGCGCCGTCGTGCGTCAAAGTATAAATATGACGCCCGCACGGCGCACCAAAATGGCGTTAGCCGGCGGCAATATTTTTGACGCAAAACTGCGCCAGCACAGTTTGCGTCAAAAAGTATAAATATGGGCCTAAACATCTAGTTGATTCCAGGGTGGGGTGCTTCACATGCACCCCGCACCATTCCTTACCCACAATGCCCTGCAAACCTGCAACTTTGCTGGAAAGCACACATTTTTCCCACATTTTTGTGATGGTACCTTCCGGAATCTGCAGTAATCCACAAAATTCCTACCACCCAGCATTGTCTCATCTATACCGATAAAAGTTCTGCTGCACTTGTCAGCCTAAAAATTTTTTTTTTCAAACTGCCCTTTTGGACCCACTTTGGTTCCCCCTCAATTTCGACGTGTTTTTGGCTCTTCCCTGTCACAAACACTTGGCCCACCTACACAAGTGAGGTACCATTTTTATCGGGAGACTTGGGGGAACGCTGGGTGGAAAGAAATTTGTGGCTCCTCTCAGATTCCAGAACTTTCTGTCACCGAAGTGTGAGGAAAAAGTGTTTTTTTAGCCACATTTTGAGGTTTGCAAAGGATTCTGGGTAACAGAACCTGGTGAGAGCTCGACAAGTCACCACATTTTGGATTCCCCAAGGTCTCTAGTTTAATAAAATGCACAGGTTTGGTAGGTTTCCCTAGGTGGCGGCTGAGCTAGAGACCAAAATCAGCAGGTAGGCACTTTGCAAAAAACACCTCTGTTTTCTGTGGAAAAATGTGATGTGTCCACGTTGTGTTTTGGGGCATTTCCTGCTGCGGGCACTAGGCCTACCCACACAAGTGAGGTACCATTGTTATCGGGAGACTTGGGGGAACATAGAATAGCAAAACAAGTGTTATTGCCTCTTGTCTTTCTCTACATTTTTTCCTTCCAAATATAAGACAGTGTGTAAAAAAGACGTCTATTTGAGAAATGCCCTGCAATTCACATGCTAATATGGGCACCCCAGAATTCAGAGGTGTGAAAATAACTATTGCTCCTCAACACCTTATCTTGTGCCCATTTTGGAAATACAATGGTTTTCTTGATACCTATTTTTAACTCTTTATATTTCAGCAAATGAATTGCTGTATACTAGGTATAGAATGAAAACCCACTGCAAGGTGCAGCTCATTTATTGGCTCTGGGTGCCTAGTGTTCTTGATGAACCTACAAGCCCTATATATCCCCGCAACCAGAAGAGTCCAGCAGACATAACAGTATACTGCTTTCAAGAATCTGACATTGCAGGAAAAAGTTACAGAGTAAAACGTAGAGAAAAATTGCTGTTTTTTTCGCCTCGATTTCAATATTTTTTCATTTCAGTTGTTATTTTCTGCAGGAAACACTTGTAGGATCTACACAAATTACCCATTGCTGAATTCCGAATTTTGTCTACTTTTCAGAAATGTTTAGGTTTCTGGGATCCAGCATTGGTTTCACACCCATTTCTGTCACTGACTGGAAGGAGGCTGAAAGCACAAAAAATCGTAAAATTGGGGTATGTCCCAGTAAAATGCCAAAATTATGTTGAAAAATTGGGTTTTCTGATTCAAGTCTGCCTGTTCCTGAAAGCTGGGAAGCTGGTGATTTTAACAGCCCAAACCCTTTGTTGATGCCATTTTCAGGGGAAAAAACACAAGCCTTCTTCTGCAGCCCATTTTTCCCATTTATTTTTTTTAATGAAATTTTCACTGTATTTTGGCTAATTTCTTGGCCTCCTTCAGGGGAACCCACAAAGTCTGGGCACCTCTAGAATCCCTAGGATGTTGGAAAAAAAGGACGCAAATGTGGCGTGAGTAGCTTATGTGGACAAAAAGTTATGAGGGCCTAAGCAAGAACTATTCCAAATAGGCAAAAAAAAGGCCTGGCACAGGAGGGGGAAAAGGCCTGGCAGTGAAGGGGTTAAAAGATTGGGTTCCACATATCACTGAGACAAAATAGTACACTAGGACTGGTTAAGAGCTATCCTGTCTGTAGGCTCATAGGTCAATTTTGGGAACTCAATGGACCTGATCACAAGTTGCATTGTGCCACCGGGCTGGTAAATCTGTATGCAAAAGTTAAGTTACTGTGCAGTAACACAACATCCACATCATGCAATTATAAGTTAAAACTCGTGGAATGAGGAATCACCATTTGGGGCTGGGTTTTGACTTTCCAGTCCCATGGTGTTTAATGCATGAGGGAGGAGGGATGTGGAATTGGGGAGGAAATGGGAAGTAAAGTTCAGGAAGGTGGTAGCATTAAATGTTTCCCTCACCAGGAAAGAAGTCTCATGATTTTTCTTGTCATTACTGGACAGAATTACCACCTGGTAAAATCGTGTTTGGAATTCCAGCCAGGTGAGGGTATACCAGCCCATCCGGAAATAGGTGGAGTGAAATTTTATAAAGTAATTCTGCTGTGCCTGGAACATAATAAGGATTTTCTGTCATAAGTCACTCCTTGGACCTTGCAAGGCAGCAAACCTGGGTTTCTGGATTGAGAATGACCCTTCTTAAATGTAACTAAGGCACTGCTATTTTTTCAAAGTAGTTATGTCAAATGGTAGAGACTGCCAAATCTCCCAGGAGCCTCTCCTTTACTGGAGGTGAACATTTTAAAAATGTGTTCACTGCCAGGCAGAACTTGGTAAGGGATGTTATGTGTTAAGAAGAGTTAGTCCCTTAAGGGAGAGTCTGCTATATCATACCAAGGAATAGTAACTAAAAACAATGTTTCATGTATTGGGCAAGATTGGAGAGCAATGTTACTTCTGCCTAGATGAAGGACGCGTGCCCTATCTAACACCAGAGGTTTAGCTATATGTGAACAGTACCTCTCATTGCACCACATACCCTGCCCAAATCGGCAAATGGCTGCACTCAGAGACCACCTTCCTTACGCTGCGAGTCCATATACAAGAAGAAGGACTAACCTTTCATTGAATGGACATCTGCAGGGCTGACAGATTTGCCTGTCTCTGTTGCTTAAGAATCTCTGTTAAATGACAAACCCCAAAGTGCTGATGTTTGGACTAGAAATAAAGACGTGGGAGGAAGGAGTGTCAGACAGCACCACCTTCATCAAATCAGAACCTGCCTGTGCTCCTGAATGACATTCTGCAAAACCTAGACTGACTGATGGGGTGAGGAATGCAACCACCAATGAACTGGAGCAGGGCAGCCCACCATGATCTGGGTATAGGGGCGAGGCTTCTATGCTTCCTTCAGTTGCAGGGAAAAGTGAGATTCCAAGAAAGATCAAATATCTCCAGGTAAAAAAACAAGCATCGCTGTGGTGATAGATTACAATGATAATGCTTGTTTACATGATTTAACTGTCCTGGACTCCCCTTATATCTTACATGGAGGAAAATGTTTCTAGAGGTCAGAGTGAATCTGTCTCTTTCCTGGTGGTCAGCTTGAAGTTCAGCTTGAAGTTTTTCATAAAGGGTGCTTCTGTTAATGAATACACAGTGACCTCAAATTCCCATGTGTCAAACATTTAACGGTTGATTGGGATTCAGTATGAAGCCGTCGAAGAAAATCTCACACGCCAGTCAAGCCTGAAAGCGTTAATTAACAAATACAAACATTAATAGTCTGTGAATCACTCTAGTGCCTTAAATGGAGCAAGCTTGTGAAGTAATGGCAAAACACACATTTATAATTCAGCACTCCTATTTATTGAATACAGTAATGTTACTTATTGTTTAAAAAATACAAGCAGCTGTTTAGGCAGAGATCATGAGAATGAGTAAAAAGATAGTAATGATATAAAGTATCTTTTTCTGACGAGCAAGCACGTTTTCATTTTCCTCCTTCAGAAGCGATGTGAGGTGAGTTGAGGGAGAGAAAAGGCTCAATGTCATAGATCGGCACTTCCTGTGAGCGTGGTTAGAATGAGAAGAATCCGTTACGCTAATGTAATGAATTTTATTTCACAATCCCTCCTTGCACTATTTATTTGCTCAATCTTCGGATATGACAATATTCATTAATCTCTTCACTTCCATTTTAATTGTTTCAGCATAACATTCCTTAGAACCAAAATCAGACTCACTATCATCACCATTAAACCTTGGCAAAATTTAAATTGCCCCGGCAGTTTGCATAATTTCGGAAATTTTAGACATAGCTCATTGTAAAAAACGTTACAGCAAATGCACAGGGAGTACAGAATGCGAGTGGCTGTTGTTCGTGGAGCTTTTTTAACGTTAAATACGTCCTTGTGTCAAAAATTGATGCAATGATACATTTTGACTAAAAAGTAGCGCTAAATGGCTGATTCACATTTCACATATTTTCGCATAATTTCAGGCAATTACATGAAAGCCAATTGGCGAAAAACAAATACTTATCTTTACCATCCAGCATTCTTAAAGTACAAGATAGGATGTATTCTTGTCTCTGATAAGACTTGAAAAAATGACTAGTACCTCAATATTTTCATCGCCTAACCTTCAAAATGATTTTGAGAAGCAGTGGTATCAACAAGCCTATGTTATCTTTTTAAACCTTCACAAATATGAACTATCTTTTCATGTATTTTCTTAAAGATAGTTTCGGAATAAAAGTAAAACATTCTGCACCAACAGTTGCACACCTTTGCTGGCCAGGGCAGAGTTAGAAGCCAGTCTTTTATGAAAAATTACAGTTGCTGGCCCTCTTATAGTTCAAAGATCCACCTACAGTGATTGCGGTTGAGTTTGCTACTTCTTCTGCTACTTTGGCAACTTGCCATCTCTAATATATGGATAGTACGATTCTGGGAAAAGAATGAAAAAGAATAGAGCAGTCTCAGAAATGTCCCTGGTCTGTCTTGATTGTAAAGGAAGGGGCCATGGCTGATGACTATCTAATGGCAACCACAATGTAAGCAAGATAAAAGGAACGGAGCTAGTCCTTGGGTAGCCATTCAATGGCTTGATTTCCCCTGGGTAAGTGGTTCCAGGTTGACCAGCTGTGTCACCCCTGTAAATAGTACTCCACAAAGAAATTCAGCACAGGAGAAAGTGAAGGCATATTTAGTTACTGAAGGACGGGATAGATCACAATTAATATGTCTGGTGAAGATGCTCCCAGTACCTAGGCAGTATCAACACGGTGGATGGCAGGAACCAAAATCCTTAGGTCAGGCAAGTGCAGATTCTGGTCTGAGAGCCGAAACAGTGCGGTAATAGTATTATTCAGCAATACAATGCAGATGCTGAAATTGTTCTTTTTTAATCAGAAGCGATTGCAAGCAAGGCAACCCCTGCTTTAGAATGAATTCACGCTGGGGTGGGGGGGGGGGGGTTAAGTGGAGGAGGTCAGATAACTAACAAGGAGATACTTATATTTTCTGCTTATACCGCTCCAAAAAGTGCAGCAAATTGTTGTAACTGAGATAGTGCATTTGTCTCAGTGGTTGGAAGCGGGCACCGTATGGTTGATTTCTTCACGCTCACTGTTCATCTCGTTCAGACACAGCAACACAATCAGCCAAACAGACAGCACATAAAAAAAGCATTTGCAATGCAATAGGTCTCACATATGCGAGAGTTAGAGCTATTGGTGTTGTAAATGCATAACTGGACTTTTCTTGCCATATAAATTGGTCAGCCCTGCCACATAATCTGGTCCTCTCTGTCACATAATTACTGTGACCCTGCATATTACTAAAACACTTCCATTTACCTTCTTTCTCCTTCTGCAGCAAAAATGCTAATATTGCTATTTAGCATCCTTATTAAAATTTTCCATGTTAATTTAAACAGAATACCACTTTCACCACCCCAGAATGTAACAAAAAAAACAATAAAAAAATAACAACCGAATTTTAGGCCTTGAGATTTCAGGATTTAGGAAACACTTGTTTATGGATATGGCCACAATAGTGTGAAATTCTCTGCCAGGGTCTCGGAGACTGAAATTTTCTCTAATGATTGTTCATAAAAAGTTGAAAATACAGCATTTACTGTTTTCATATGATAATTTTTTTGTACTGTTTTTATGCCTTGATAGTACTTACCAAAAGGTTTTTGTTCCTTTCTGTTGTGGTTTATGATACATGGTTACCGTGCCTTTGAGGCCATGTGACACTAATGAAAGTATTTATATTAAAAGAAACCATGCAACGTCACCTCTGCCGAACTACCTTTTTTTGCCGGCTGCATATAATGTCATGCATGCCCTGTACATGGTCTCCGGCATCTGCATATATATTTTACAAGAAAGCAGACCCCAAATAAGACACCATACCGACTCTTTGGAAGACAAAGACACAGTTATGAAGAACGGGTTGGAATTTACACAGAAGTGGCCGCATTCCCATCCGAAGTGTATGTAAGAAAGCTAGTAACACAGTCACACATGGCACAGCATGAAAGAGGCAGCAAGGACCAGTGAAGGGACACTTCAAGTGCACCTCCCAGCTTGCACTGAAGTGGACAGTAAAAGCCAGCTGCCTACTAGACCCAGCCCAACAGGTCACAGAAAAGTCGGCTTAAAAAAAAGAAAGCCACAAAATATAACGGTCATTGCAGAAACCGGACAAAGAGCAACAACATGTTCAGCCAGCAATAAAGTAGACCATGTCAGAGGGGCAGAAATTAAACAAACTGACAATGTGAGACTTCTGACTGCTGTCAGGGGTGTGTGTACATTCTGGTTCTTAAGCTCACACACGTTTAAAAGGAAGGCAGCATCAAGGAACTGTGAAATCTTGGGTGGTGGGTCACCTCAAGAGAAAAGTTGGCTAAAGCGAGTCCAGGTTCTCCCTTTCAATGTTGTTCCAGGTATCCCAAGGTAACTGAGATCATTTTGAGGGACTAAGTTCCTTAAGATACCAAAACACCATGAAAGCTGAAGATCAAAATATGCAAAAGTGTAAATTAATTATCCTTTAAAAATAGCTTACCACTGCTTTCCTTTATGCATGAAAATGACAAGACAGCAGAATTAAACATGTGATCCAACAAGTACAGTATCAATACTTGATTATTTTTTTTTAATTAAGGGAGGTGGCATGCCTCTTACTCACTTTCCTGCAAACTCGTATCCTTGACTGCCAGTAAAACATTTTGGCAACTATTCCATAACGTCTTTATTGGTAAAACAATTTCATCTGTGCTATTAAATGTTAAGTATTTAATGTAATACCGGGTTTGATGCAGACGGATGAGTCTGCCTCTTGCTGTAAGTCACAAATAACCAACACGGTAGGATGCCTTTAGAACCCTTTTATGCAATAAGAAGACTAAAGTGCTTTCAGAAAACAATATTGTTTTGTGAATTAGGTGTACGGGAGGGGTAGTGACGACGTTGACGGCTGTAAACAAATAAAACTGATCTAAAACAAGCAAAAACAAAACTCAAGAGCAGGAAAGGCCTAATGATTAAAATTAGCGTGAGCAAAGTTACCGCAACACAATCTCAGTTAACACCCTTCCATGCAGTTTATCACTTTAAGGGTCATACTTTGTTGGGAAAAGAAAACAAGTGTAGGATATTTAGCAAAAAAATCCAGTTTCTGCACTCAGGCATGTGTCCTCATCCTTGCCTGCACAAAAGTAACATTGTTTTTTCCCTTACAGGCCCCTAATTTCGACTCCCATGAAGTCTCTGGCCCTGTACTCCCTTCTGTTTGTACAAAGTCAGAAATATGCAGAAACTACAAATTCCCTGGTTTAAGCCTGTGGCCCATGGACGTGGTCAGAACCTATAAACCAGACTGAAAAAACATACAAGCGAAGCATACCTTTGTCTCTATTTAAGGAGGGGCGCATATGAATTAGTGGGCTTCAGACCAACTACTCATAAACCAAGGCCATTGACAGCCACTGCGAGCTCCTCTGCACCGGCTCCGCCACTCTGAAGCGCATGGATGGTAAATGCATGGGAGGATTTAGACACAGATCAATCCCATCTCACTTCACGAACACCACAGAGGATTGTGGCAAGGAACACTCCCCGTCATCTATTACAGAGTAGTGCAATCAGCCAAAGGCACACAAAATGGAAAAGTACCAATTTAACGGTTCCTGTTATTTTAGTTAGGGTCGGGCTCAGCCAGAATGCGGCTATTTACAAGATCCCCTCATTTCATTAACACTTCCTCTGGAGCTAATCCTTTCGCTGCGTCTATCAAATGGAGGTCCAGCACCAACGATGACGCCACTGACTTGATTTGCATATCCATGACCTCTACGATTTTCATAAAGTGAGAGGGCAATTTTATTCTACAGCATTTTTTTATACAAAAATCTAAGTGTATATGCTAAATTGTTGACATTCCAAAAGCATTCTAACTTTAAAATAATGTGACATTGATCCTTTATAAACAAGCATGCCACCATTATAAGTCATGCTCGCTTCGCAGCAAATATACTAACATTGGAACATAGGTGAAATGTTCCACGCTGGAATTACAAAGGCGAGTCGAGCAGCTGTGCAAATGAGATCCTTTCCATGCGGTGAGCACAGCAGTTGGATAACAAAAGTCCTTGCTAACTTCAAGTCAAGGCAGGAAGTAATTAAAACAAGCATTTGCAATGCAACGGGTCTTGCGTTTGCTCATGTTCGAGTTGATAGCGTTGTACACTCCTAACCCGACTTTTTACCTATCGGCAAAAGTGGATTTATGTACGTAAGCCATAAAAAAGTACATTTAACTATGTAAAGTGCTCGATTTCTGCCAAGCGAAATCGCGCTAGTAAATTAGAGAAAAAGTAATCTACGAGCCGGACAGAAAACAGCAAGCCTCCCATGTTTTCTGTACTTGGTCGATGTGCTCGAGGAGGGCTAGCCACCTGAAAAGGCACGACGTATGCATGCCTTCGACTAATGAAAGCAATCATATGTTAATAGGCAAGCCCACTAATCAATGAAAAACACTGATGTGACGTCGACAGGGCTCCGAGCCCTTTTCTAAACCCTAAAGCGTCTTGCTGCGATACGCATGCGCGAGCGCATGCAACGCAGGCTCGACCCTAAAAAGGGTTCTGGAAAATTACAGATAAACAATTCAAAGTGTATGTAAACTGTACTTGGCTGGTGCTCCTCTGTGAAGAGCGGAAGTGAGGTATTGGCTTTGCAAATCAGTTAGGAGACAGTAAAGAAGAGCAACACTGAAGAGAACCTATGGTAAGCAGGAGGCAGGAGTAAAGTCCTTTATTCAAAACAACAGGTCTTCCAGACAGCACATATGCGCTGCCTAGGTGTGACCTAAAAAGGAGGCAGGCCACACCCATTGAAGAAAGAGTTATCTAGAAGAGACTTCTTACTACTATGGGTGGTAGTCACAGGCCTCAAAGGAGGCTGCACCTGGATAATGTCTCTCAGGTGTGAGGGCAGTCATAAAGACAGAGTCCAGGTGTATTCCAGGTGCAGGAGATTTATGGGTGTGGATGTCTTTCAGCTCAGTTGTCCACATTAATGCTGTGCATGAATTAAGAAAGGTTTTCCTGCATTTCGCAGGTGTATTTGCGATGAGCAGGAACGAGTACAGGCTTTGCTACTGGTACTGGAGAACTGACCTTTGTTGGAGCTCCACATGAACCCAGCTTCAGGGCTGCAGTTCATCACAGGCCTCAGTCAGTCTCGTGAGCAGGGGACTTGTACTTGATAACGGATGCTGTTGAGACAGAGAATCAGTTGTTTGCAGTAGGTTAGAGACACATCATCATTTAGGTGCAAATCTGGAGACACAGAAGGGGTGTAAGAAATTCTAATAGTTCAACCCATTACTGTTTTGTTTGGTCTCAGCTTAACCCTTTGGTAAAGGGTGCCTTCAATTGACAGGAGTGCTAAAGATAAAGCATCAGGCCTCTTGTGCCATGTTTCACTACATATCATAGATAGTTTGGTCCATGTTTAAAAGAAAATGATGGAGCGCAACGATGCGCCAAAATTGGCAGCGCCACGCTCCTTCATTTTCACAACGCAGGGTTGCACAGTGTTTAATTGAATACGGCGCACCCTTGTGTTCTCCTCTGCGCTGGTGCCAAATTGAGCTGCCTAGTGCCAACGCAGGCATCCTTCCACCATAGTGCAAGGATGTCTGTGTTGAGGGGTTTGATTGTTTATGTGTGGGAAGGTGTCCCTTCCTGCACATAAACAATCACTAATGGTGATTTGGCACTTCCGTGTGTGCTGCAAAATGCAGCACACACAGAAGTGCCAAAGCGTCATTTTGAAATGATTGTTTATGTGCAAGAAGGGACACCTTCTCGCACATAAACAATCATGTCTGGAATTTTGCTCTTTCTAAGAGTGTTGCAGAACGCAGCACAAATAAAAAAAATAAAAAAACGGGAAGGAATAAAAGTATTCTTCCTCATTGCGCATTTCTAACGCTACCCCTGAGGTGGCATTAGATTTTGGCGCTTCCTCAGATTTACAAAAACTCATAAATCTGGGGCAGTGTCAAAAAGCAATGGGTGTTGCTGTGGCATGCCCACAGCAACACCCATTCCACGCCTCTTCCATGCAAAGAGCTTCATGTGAGGGACTCATATTTAAAATATGACGTTAAACCACAAAAAGTGGTGTAAGGCCACTTGTCATGAAAAGTGACGCTCCGGTGGCGCTAGGGGCTCATATATATGCCCTTTTGCTTTTCGAAGTGCTGCTAAACATCTCTACTTGTCTAGAGAACTTTAGGGGCTATGCACAGTGGTAGTGTTTTTGGTCCCTAAAGCTTTACACAGTTCCTGAAACACAGAAGACACAGACTGAGTTTCTTTGTCAATGTGAATTGGAAGAGGGATTTCCAACCCAGGGAAAAAGTCTCAAAATAGCCTCTTAGCTGAAGTATTAACGTAGGGCCAGCTTGGACATTGGAACATTTTAATCCATTCTCAAAACATGGACACTGTAACCAGTACATAAACAGGGGAACAAAATCCGTACATTTGAACTAATTCAACCTGTATGTGAATAAAACAGACAGCTGGGGTAGTTTTAACAACATTCTTGTAATTTTGTGGGTTCTTCTAAGATGGGCATAACGGATTTAGTAGGTCCCCGCACATACAGGGTGATCTCAGAACCATACAATAAGTGTGTCATTTTTAGCAGTTGGATCAGTGAAGGCATTCCCTTTGGAAACTTCATTGTGGGTCTTTCGGTGAGTAGCACATCTCACAACTGTGATTTCAGAAGGTAACTGAATCATCATTCAAATATTTTACATAGCAGAGATGTGGAACCCGTGCTGCATTGAGGGAGACCCCAAAAGTTTGAGCATGCACTTTGAATCAGTGAAAATAGTTACACATTTCTTTTCATTGTCTAAGCAAGCACTAAGGGCCATATTTATACTTTTTGACGCACAACTGCGCCAACGCAGTTGTGCGTCAAAAATTTTAACGCCGGCTAACGCCATTCCAAAGCGCCATGCGGGCGCCTTATTTATGGAATGACGTTAGCCGGCGCAGCTGACTGGTGTGCGTAAAAAAAAATTACCCACACCAGGCTGAGCCGGCGTACGGGAAAATGGAGCTTGGGCGTCAAAAAATGGGGCAAGTCAGGTCTGAGGCAAAATATTGGCCTCAACCCGATTTGCGCCATTTTTTTTTGACTCCCAACCCCCATTGAAATGACTCCTGTCTTAGCACAGACAGGAGTCATGCCCCCTTGCCCAATGGCCATGCCCAGGGGACTTATGTCCCCTGGGCATGGCCATTGGGCATAGTGGCATGTAGGGGGGCACAAATCAGGCCCCCCTATGCCACAAAAAAAAAAAGAAAATACTTACCTGAACTTACCTTAAGTTCCCTGGGATGGGTCCCTCCATCCTTGGGCGTCCTCCTGGGGTGGGCAAGGGTGGCAGGGGGTGTCCCTGGGGGCATGGGAGGGCACCTCTGGGCTCCTTCCGAGCCCACAGGTCCCTTAACGCCTGCCCTGGCCAGGCGTTAAAAAATGACGCAAAAGCGGCTGGACGTCATTTTTTTTTACCCACCCACTCCCGTGCGTCATTTTTGCACGGGAGTTTAAATAAGGCGCACATGCCTTGGAGTCATTTTTTAGACGGGAACGCAAGGTAGGTGTCCACGCTAAAAAATGACGCAAACTCCAAGATCTTTGGTGCTAGACGGGTCTAACGGCAAAGTATAAATATGGAGTTAGCTTTGCGTCGGATTTGTGTAAAAAAAAACGACGCAATTCAGGCGCAAACAGAGTATAAATATGCCCCTAAGTAATCTATCAGTTCTGCTACCTTGGTAGTATGGATGTGGGGAAAAAAATGACTCTCAATAACTTGATGTATTGTGCAGACAATATCTCAACATGATATCAGAAACTAAGAATAACAGTTTTTTTTATATCTGGACAACATGGCTGTGGAAAGGTGCTGTGCTTTTGTGGTCAACAGTAATGTATAACTGGAATGGGGTATGCAACAGTGAGAGGTGACCCAAGTACAATACACACAATTCAAACAAATGGGCAGCGGTTACTGCAGTGCAAAGACAAGGAGTCAGCCCTGTTGCAACAGCATCAAGAGCAGAAGAATAATAAGCAATTGTGGTTTTTGTTCTCATGATTGTTTTCCAACACATTCAAAACAAGAAACTCTCTTATGTGAATATAACATGAAACTTTTGGAGATATTATATTTTTGCGTCTTCAGACTACAGTAATGATTTTCAGTGTGTCTTCCCTAACAAAACCCTGGAAATGATTTGTAAGTCTGATTGTGTAGCATATGCTTGGCTTTTAGGTGATCCCTAGACAGATGGCTGTGCCCACCTGAGATGCCCTGAGGTAAATATAGAACTGTATGCTAATGTAGCTGATTCAGTGACCAGATACAGAAAGTCAACCTTACATTGGTGCACTGACTCAGAAGCAGCCAACAAATCATCAACATATTGAACCAAAGTAGATCCTCCTGAAAAGTTGAAGTTGTCCTGGTCTTTCTTAAGTGCCTGAGAAAAGATAGAAGGTGATCTTGGAAACACCTGAGGCAATCTTGACTATGTGAGTCGTCTCCTAAAATGTTAGTGTGAAGGGAAACTGACTATTGGGATTTAGAGAAATGGAGAGAATGACAGAACATTGAGTGATGGTAGCATGCAAAGAATTATTAGATTAAATTGTGTCATCATTTTCACACAAAACCATTAAAACATACTTTTTGGTCTTGATTTTTACATTCAAATAGACACCACCACCACTACTACTAATTTAAAATACAATTCTGTTTGCTTACAAGAGCCTCTCCTTGAGGTTTGCCTGGGAGGTTGGGCTCAAAAGAAAAGCATTGTGGTCATCATCAGACTTAGAGAATGAAAACATAGTTACTAAGGTAATGAGGAACACATTTGTTACAATGCCATCTGAATCAGTTGTTTTTCACCCCACAGGGGCAGAGTAGCAATTTCTGAGGATTTCAAAGCTGATCACCTAGTATTATTATTCATAAGGCATGTGCTTTGTGTTAATCACACATCACAGATATGCCATGTTTGGGTTTACGGATACTAACACATTCACAGAACAATCCACCCTCTCTTGGACTGTCTCAAATGATTGGGTATTCATTTGATGGGGGTGGAGGATAGTCAGTTTGTTTCAGACAAGGTCAGACAATTTCGTTGCCAGTGTCCCAAGTGATGACTTTTGAAACATGAGGTACTGCCAGATGGAGCAAATTGTCCCTCTACCCACTGCTGACACTTCCCGGACCTCCCTCCTCCCTGTCCTGTCCATTCCATTTGTCTCTTTATTCTTCCCCACCCTATCCATGTGACTATTTGTTGGAATGATTACATTTGTAAAGATATTAATATAGATTCAGTGTATTTTTTGCCTCCTGAACTGCTTCAGTAATGCCGTCTGCCTCAGCCTATCTGGGCTGCTAGGTAGGAGAAGGATCTTCCTCCTGCTGTTCTTTTCCAGATCTAGGGGATGGCTGCAAGAGCAAGCTGGGAAAAATGGAGATGTCTGTTGGGTACGTAGAAGGCGAGGCGGTGGTTGAGGTCTACCAGTCCTATGTTGTGCAGTGCCTTGTAGGTGTGGATCAGGAGTTTGTATGTGATGCGCTTGTTGACTGGGAGCCAGTGTAGGTCTCTGAGATGAGAGGAGACGTGGCTGTGTCGGGGGTGTCTAGAATGAGTCTGGCTGCTGCATTCTGTATTCTTTGTAGTCTTCATTGAAGTTTCTTGGTGATGCCGGCATAGAGTGCATTGCCGTAGTCCAATTTGTGAGTGACCAGTGCATGGGTGACTGTCTTTCTCATGTCAGAGGGAATCCACTTGAAAATCTTCTGCAGGGGGCGGAGGGTGTGGGAGCATGATGAAGAGACAGTATTGACTTGCCGGGTCATGGATAGAGAGGAGTCCGGGATGATCTCCAGGTTGCGTGTGTGGTCCATTGGGGTGGAGGCGTTTTTCCAGAGCGGTGGGCCACCAGTAGTTGTTCCAAGCCAAAGTGGTGGAGACGATTACAGGGATCTCTGTCTTGTCTGAGTTTAGTTTGAGGCAGCTGGCTTCCATCCAGCGGCAACTGCTGTCATTCTGTTGTGGAAATTTCTCTTGGCCTTTGCAGAGTCCTCGGACGAGGAGAGGATCAGTTGAGTGTCATTGGCATAGGTGACTATGTTTAGCCCGTGTTTTTTGATGATCTTGGTAAGCGGGCCATGTAGATGTTGAAAAGCATTGGGCTGAGTGAAGATCCTTGGAGGCCAGCGCAGCAAGTGTCTTTGGGTTCTGACGTGAACTGCGGTAGTCTGACACTCTGTGTCCTTCCAGTGAGGAAGGTCCTGATCCAATCCAGTGCTTTATCTTGGATGCCAGCGTTTTGTAGTCTGTCACAGAAGGTGGATCAGGAGACGGTGTCAAATGCAGTGGAGAGGTCAAGGAGGATGAGTGCAGTTGTGACTCTGTGGTCAAATATGATGCGCATGTCGTCGGTAGCTGCTGGAGTCCGATTTCAGTGCTATGGTTGGTTCTGAATCCAGATTGGGATGGGTCTAGGATATGGATATGGTGTGTCTCAAGGAATTTGGTGAGTTGCTGGTTGTTGGCCTTCTCCATTACATTGGCTGGGAAAGGGAGGAGAGAGATGGGTCTGTAGTTCTTAAGCTCCCTTGGGTCGGCATTGGGTTTCTTGAGAAGCGGGTTGACCTCAACGTGCTCCCAGTCCGAGGGGAAGGTGGCGGTCTTGAAGGATCGGTTGATAGTTCGGCAGAGCTCCGGTGCTATGTGGCATGGGCCAGGTTAAAGATATGATGAGGGCATGGATTTGAGGGTGCTCCAGATTGGATGGCATTCATCAGTCTTTTGGTGCCCTCTTTGGTGATGGGGGACCAGGAGTTCAGGATCTGGTGAGAAGTTAAGTCCGTGGTAGTGAGCAATGCTGGTGGGTTTTGGCGGTAAGTTCTTTGCAGAGGTCTTTGGAGGGAGGGATGGATGAGAAGTCTGTCCCAGGGTTCATGAACTCTTGACGATGGCAAAGAGCTCTTTGCTGTTGTGAGTGCTGGTGTTGATGCATGCTTGAATGGTGGCTTTTCTGGTGGCTCAAATGTTCTGGTGGTGCATGGTGACTGCATTCTTGTAGGCTGTGCGGTCTTTGGTTGATTTGCTGATCCTTCATTTCCATTCCAGTCATCTGCAAGAGCGCTTGGATTCCTGTAGGTCTGCCATAAACCATTTAAGTGTTTTGCTCTGTCGATTTTCTGCTGTTTTTCTATGGGGGGGCTACTTTGTCGGCACAATCTGATAGCCAGCAGTGTAGATTACGTGCAGCTTCATTTGCGTCCACTGCGTCCGGTGGGAGGGAGTGGTTGAGAGCGTTGGTGAGTTGTGCTTCTGTAACTTTGCCCCAGCGTCTTCCAAGGGGAGGGGGGCATAGTGACATGCATGTTCTTTGTGTAGGTAAAGTGGACACACTTGTGGTCAGTCCAATGGTGTTCAGAGGTGTGAGAGATCCTGATGTTGTCCCCTGCTGAGAAAATGAAGTCGAGAGTGTGACTGGCTCTGTGGGTGGCAACGCTGACATGTTGTTTGAGGCCGAGGTTTCTGAGGTTGTCCATAAGGCTTATGGTGTTGGGGTCATCGTGGGTATCAAAGTGGAAGTTGAGGTCATCAAGTAGGATGTAGTCGGAGGAGGCGAGCGCTTTGGGGCGACAAGGTCAGCAATATCTTTGCAGAACTGGGGGCAGGGTCCGGGTGGCCTGTAGATGAGGGTGTCACAGAGGAAGGCATTGGGGTTGGTCTGAATCTGGAAGTGTGGGTATTCGTGGATTGACTGAGATTGTGACTCGTTGGTTGTTGTCAGGTTGTTCTTGTAGACTATAGCAATGCCTCCTCCAGGCCAGTTGGCTCTGTCCTTGTGGATGAGTTTGTAGTTGTCCGGGATGGCCGTGGTGATGTCTGAGGCAGCAGTGAAGGTGATCCATATCTCTGTAAAGAAGGTGACGTCAAGGACTGTTGAGTCAAGGAAGTCCCAGACTTCTACCACATTCTTGACGAGGGAGCGTATGTTGAGGAGTATGCACTTGAGATGGCCATCTGTGATTGGCGTGGGATCATGAGGCGGTCCTTGGAGGATGCTGAAGCAGGCAAGGCATGAAAAAGGTCCATGAGTGTTCTTGGGGTCGGC
This sequence comes from Pleurodeles waltl, assembly GCF_031143425.1. Lineage (NCBI taxonomy): Eukaryota > Metazoa > Chordata > Amphibia > Caudata > Salamandridae > Pleurodeles > Pleurodeles waltl. Next base: position 991,222,070 of record NC_090446.1, on the reverse strand, counting down.
AAGGTGGCAGGCTGAGGATCTTCCTGGGTTGAGGGCATGTAGAGTGCTGGCATCAAACTGGTGGATGGGGCAAGAACCAGGGTCCATGGTGCTGGGCGTGGTCCAGGCACATACGGGTGCAAACAGGCTTGCCTTTTGCAGACTAGCAGCATGGCCGCACAGCATCTGCCATTAAGAAGAGGAGGGAGGTGGGGGGGTCCGCCCAGCTGGGAGGTGGGACGGTGGGAAAAGCACTTTGCAGGGGGTATGGGGTGGTGCCACAGGGGCAGCAGTGGCATGGGGGAAAACACTGGACAAAGAAAGGAGAGGCAAGAGAGAGAAAAAAAGGAATAAAAGAGAGTCAGAGAATATAGAAGTAAAAGACAGAAGTAAAGGCAGAAGTAAAAGGCCAGAGTAAAGAAAGACAGAAGATACTTACTTGCAAATAGCTACAAGGCCACCAGTGATGAGGCGCAGATGGGAGCACTGAAAGCCCTTTCATTTGCCAATATCATTCTAATTTTTCATGTATGTTGGGAAATAACTCTTGAATAATTGCTACTACACGCTCCTGATTGGTTTCCACACAATCAACACTACCAGAATAATGATCGAACACATCTTTTAAATGATCACAATACTCAGCCTGGATTTCCCCTTTGTTCTTTTTGCAATTAGTAATGTTAGTGTAACCAACCAAGCCTTTATCAACAGCTGATATTTCACTTCCCGTAGTATAACTTCACATAGCATTTGATTTACATTTGCACAATAGGTTTAGAACTTTCAAACTCAATTCTCAACTCATCTCTGAATGTTTGAGTGTTCTTTCCTATCTTGGGAATTGTTGGGTGATATTTCGGACTTCAAATCAGATGGAGACCAAGTCATGTAGACTGTGACATATCCTCCTATTACTGTACCTTAGCACTCTCCCAGTGGCAAGAGGGCACCTAGTTGGATATGCAAAAAGTCACTTGTGTCATCACTGTCCTCTTCACTAGATGAAGGAGTGTGCCATTTGAGTCGAGCACTCTTTCAAGCTCTCTCACCCTTCTTACTGTGGTACCCTTAAACAATCCTGTGTGTTAGTCAGACTGAGAGCTGGACAGCTCCAAAGAGGTACTTTGGAATGGTGGTTTGGAAGTGAGATCACATCAGGGCCCATATTTATACTTTTTGACGCAAAACTGTGCCGGCGCAGTTTTTTCGTCAAAAATATTACCGCAGGCTAACGCCATTTTGGTGCGCCGTGCAGGCGTCATATTTATACTTTGACACACAGCGGCGGAAACAACAGGTGGGAGTCATTATTTTTGACGCACACCGCCGCGTCAAGTCGTAAATGAAAACGACGTTAACGTGGCGGAAATTACTGTGGGTCGATTTACGACCCCGCAAACCGGATATGCAACGTTTTTTGGCGCAATAGAGTCAAAAAAATCAGCGAACACAGCCATTTCACCAGACGAGAGCCAAAATGGATCCCAGATGCCACTACAGACCCCAGGAAGATGACAGCAGACCAGGAACTAGCCAGGAAGACCCACACAAGAACCAGGACACTTTTAAGAAGAAAAGAAAGTGTCGCTTTAGTGCAGAGGAGCAGGAAATTCTGGTTAAAGAGGTGACGGAACACCAGCACCAACTGTTTGTCACATCAAAGTTGCCAATCAGTAGGAGAGAGGTTATATGGCAACAAATTGTCGACAAGATTAACAGTGTGGCTGAAGTACGCAGAACAGTCATCGAGTGCAAGAAACGCTGGCATGACTGCAAGCGCAGGACCAAGGAAAAGATGGCCAGGAACAGGAAGGCAGCACTGCAGACTGGAGGTGGGAGTCCAGCACACCAGGAGGCCCTGGACCACATGGAGGAGATGGTCCCAGCCGTCATCCCTGAGGAGATCGTCACAGGGATTCAAGGACAGGACAGCGCAGACTACCAGGAGACAACGCACATGCAGGGTAAGTCGCATGGGGAATTAAAATGCAATAATCTCATCTACAACCGGGGGGGATACTGACCACTAAATGCATGGAACTCATCTAATACATGGAGTGGCATGGGTAAAGGGGCACGGCAGGGGGGCATGGCCCGTTCTGAGAAGACCTGGGGCACACCATTACACAACACCAACAACAGTCCCATGGGGGCATGCTGTAATGCCAAGGATGGAGCTAAGGGAAAGCCACAACAGGAGGGAAGGCCACTACGTCAAACTGACATCTTGGCACACGTCGGCCAACATACCCCCTACATTAACTAGGGCCCTATTACCAATCCTCTAGCTATACCGACAACTGCAATGTAACTGCGACAACAGTTGCCACTACCACCTCTGCTCTGTGTGCAGCTCAAGTAGCCAATGGCAGTAACCTCCCCATGGATCATACATACCTAAATTAGGGGGTGAGGATGACAAGTGCAACAATCCCCAGAAACAAGACAAAGGCCCCAGTACTCTCAAATGTCAATGCCCATAGTTGTCGCAAACATCAGCCTATGTAAACAACAATAGGAGCTACACAGCACTAAGGACACACCCATGCTACATATGTCAGGGTCCATCCTGTGCCTGGGTAACAAGGCAACATCCCAAATGTCATACTGCTCAGACAACAGCATTGAGGAGGGGACACATGTAACTGGTCACTGAAATACACCTGCACAGTCAGAGGATGAAATAGGACACTGATACGACTATCAGGGCAATCCAATGTAACACACATTCCCCAACATCAGCAGGACACATTAACAATGTCAACATCCATATCGAATCATAACATTGCCATGCATAGGATATGCCACATGTCAATGACATTTAATTGGATGTGAACGATCAGAGATTGGGGCAGGTCCAGATTGTTAAGTGTGCTGCCAGGGCCATCAGTACACCCACAGCCAGTGAAAGGTCTCACCATGAGAATGGATGTACACGGAGGGTCGAGTAGGAAAAGAAGGTGGCAATTCTCTATTTGGCATAAACCAACACCTAGAGGCGATGAGGCTGACAAGTCTGATAACTCAATAACATACATGTGACATACAGGTGGGCCATGGGCCTGGAAGAATGCCCATCTGAAGGACTGGAGAAATTAACACAAAACAAGATCACAAAGTGAATTAATCGAAAGGCAGGCACGTCACATCAAAATTGCCACAACACAGACACACTAATTGTACCCTGTTTCATTGCAGAGGAAGATGGATCTCCTGCCGATATGCCTGTCCCAGATTTCCCTGATGACATGGATGACGAGCCGATAAACAGTCCCCATGAGACCATCCAAAAGGTCCTTGAAACCCTCCAGACCCCACCTTCTGTCACAAGGAGGAGCACAGCACAAGCAGCCATCGCAGAGGAACCACCCACCACCCCAATTATAAGACCTGCCAGCTCCAATACAGCTGAGGACTCAGACGACACTGGCACCAGCTTTGAGAGAACTGTAGTTGGAGTACAGCGGGAGCTGGCCAAGGAGGTGCGTGTGGGGATGCAAAATATGGCAGCCAGCCTTGAGGGGATGCATTTGTGCATGATGTCATCTGCAGATCAGGCAGCAGCTATGCAAGCCCTAACATCTAACTTACAGGAACTGCAGAAAACCCAGAAGGAAATCAGCACAGCTGTAATACAGTTGACCCAACACCTACAACGGCAATCCTGTCAACGCGTGCACGAATGCAACATTGAACCCCTCAGGGCCGACCTGGCTGCCTACCATTGTGATGTGGCTGCTATTCTCAAGAACCAGCAGATCCTCCTTGCTGCAGTACTGCCCTTAAGACCTTCACAGGGAGCAGCGGCCGGGTTGTCTGACTCCATGTCTTCTAACACTGAGGTGTGTGTTGCCCCTTCACAACCAACAACAACAAGGACAGAGGAGGCAACACACACATCAGAAGAAGAAGACATGGAACAGATCACATTCACAAGGAAAATGACCCGGAAGCACTAGTCCCTACCACATGGCCAACATTTACCAAGGTCCTGCGCTCTGTAACTTGCGAGTCTTGCAACAACTGTTCTCAAGCACTTGTTCTGCAAACCACTGTATATCTTGTCACCCAGCCCAGTGATTGTCTCTCTCCAACTCATTGGCTAATTCTGTCCCTCTGCACTGTCTGAAACAGCAACCCCAGCATGTCAAAAGCATTTTGGTAAACCCTTGTGTTGGATCACAATGTAAGATGTCACTATAATGGACTCACAATCATGGACAATGTACAGATAGCACTACAGCACTTTTCAATAAATAGCACTTACACAACAAATCTGTCTCTGGGTAATGTGACATATCAACTGTGCAGTAGATAACTGAAATGTGCCTACTGTCAAATTACGTAGCTTGTCAATACAACTGTCCTGATAATATGTAGTCAGAGAAATCTGCACAGTGCCCATGATTGCATCATACTCTGCCCATCCTGAGGGACAAATCTGATGAAGTGAGAAACTATACACCATCATGCTGTGTTGGACAGAAGAATGCTTCCTCAGGGGATAACTAAGTCATCAAATAGTGTTAGCAAAATGTTGTAAACATGCAAAAATAACACAATAAACATGCCACACTAATCTGAGTAAACACTACAAAAACTGCACAAATGAAGGTGTCTGAGTTAACATACAAATAGGTAATCATGCCGAACTGTGTCACAAATGATGTATGAGGGTCATGAAGACAAGAATACAAGATTGCCAATGAGAACTCATCTTATAAGGGTGTGCATGATCATCCCACTCTAGTCCGGTCTAAAACTGTTTCCCCAATATCAAGTCTGGAAGCACTGTTAGTGACTTTGAAAACACACTTATCAACAGAAACACATTGGGATCCATATTAACTGTGATTGGTTGTTGCAACAAAGGGTCGACACTTTGCAAGGTAGCTCTGGGCTAGCTGCCAATCGTACAGCTCAGTTGGGATTTGTTTGTAGCATAGGACACAGATGTTATAGTACCAAATTGATGTACACTGAATCCAAACCCATGATCAAGTACCATTTAACACATATTATTAAGGGGTAACCAAATATTTATTAAATGCTAACCACAGATGAGGAAACTGAAGGAAAAATCTTACCTACCCTAATCTACCCTGACTACTCATTACCCACAACTGTCCCTAACTAACCTAAGCTACACTTACTTATCACATGTAACGAAACGTTCTAAACATCTACCCCCCACCCCCCTTATGAGACGGGACACATGGAGGACAACACATACTAACCTAAACACATACTATACTATCCTAAACAAATATATATATATTTGGTATTTTTCTTTTTAATTTGTTTTTTTTTAAACACACAAGAACCCCAACATAGCCCATCACACACTTAGTAAGTAAAAATATAAAGAATGAGGGCCCCCCAGCCCCCCACACCAACACTAACTAAACTAATAGCCTATACTAACCTAACACTAAGCATCCTAAGCCCACTAACTATAAGAACAAGGAAAGAGGAGGGAGGGAATCATGTCCATCAAAAAAAGTGTCTAGAGGTTGGCCCTCTGGAGGGTCCTCTTAATGTCCTTGACCCGCCGTTTAATGTGCCACACGTCCCGGCTCAGGTGGCTCAACTTGCGCAGCACTTTGTCCATCTTATGTTCCATTCTGTTGAAGGCTGCAGGGTCAACAGATGGAGCAGTGGCAGTCTGGGTACCGGTGGAGGAGGTCTGTGTGGGTGTGGTGCCAGGCCTAGTGGGCTGTCCTGCACCGGTGGCAATGCTGGGGCCAGAAAGTCCAGCAGATGTTGGACCAACAGTGGCAGCTGTGGGTGGGGCCACCTGGCTCTGATTGGTGGTTGTACTGGTGGTGGCTGTGGTGGGCAAAGTAGGCCCACCATGTGGGAAGGCTCGCCATGCCCCGGAGGCCCGTTCATGGCGATATCGCCGGGCCATCCTCCGGAACCCCGACTCCACCAGCAGGATGTGCTGATATCGCATGGCCCGGCACTGAAATTCACAGACCTGGTCTGGAGTCATGTTAGCAGCTGTGAAGACAAATGCAGATATTCTACATTAGTAACTGCATTGTGAGAAATGGCACAGCAAGTTAATCAGACATTACATCTACTGTACTTGTAACAGCTCATATCACAATACAGAGCATTGAATGTCCCTGAAGAAGTATATGGCAGTCCAGACTACAAAGGTCACATCCCACAAAGCACATCCATAACCTACAAGATGGGTAATAACTGGCTTTGACTTGCAATCTGAGTTCTGACTGTTATCATCTAAGAATCATGCTGCATATCCTCCGCCAAGACCTGGGCTACAAATGTCAGTGTACGGAAAGCAAAACTAAAGCCACATGGTCTGCAAGTTGTAACTGGACTTGCCAGTATAGTACCAAGTGCCAAACCTGAGTGTGTATACTAGTATGCAACCAAACGGTCACTTATTCACATGTATGTGTAACATACTGATAGCATCAGTACTATGTAACCCATTCACAAACCCATGGCCGTGTTTGAGGGGGGGCGGTGGATACACAACTATAATTTGCCAACAACATGTACACCAAGGAGTGTATAGGAAACTCCACACATGTTTGTCTCTACAGACACACCACAGGTAAGGTCTATCTACAATTATGAGTCAGCAAACCCTAGAGCACTCATAGGGTCAGACATGTCAGGAAATGCAGAACTTAGTACACATCATATACTTCCAGTGAGGCCTGACTTACATCAGACACAGAGTTGCTAGAACACCCATGATCATGAATTGCATGCACACCTAGGCCATTGCACTCGTCGTTCCACAGACTTGTTGCACTACATGTGGAAGTACATGCTGCTGGGAGGTTCTACCTACTGTTTCAAAATTACATAGGTAAATAGGGAAGCAGATGTCTATTGGAAAGCTATTAGCTCTACCAATCTTAGAGAATGTGGGTCTGACAGGCTGACTAAATTGGGGCTGACTTCCATTGCGATTCTTGGTGATACAAGTGTCATACACATGACTATCCCCTGTACTCACAGTGGGGCCTACAGGGATGTCCTACAATCCCTACATGATACCATTGGATACGCATTGGCAAACTCAATACATGTGAGAACTGCATTCCCACTCATGGAACAAGAGAAAAGCTTGCCCAACGCATCACACCTTGCTCTGCGTCCAACTCACACGAGTCCATAACCAGCAAACACAACACATAACAGACATATCAACACTTACTGGAGTGGTCGGGGTCCTCAAATGTCGCCACCTCTCCCACAGTGTAGGGTGCCGGTCCACCTGTAAGGTATGGAAGGAAGAAATGTGCTCAAAATCTGTGCACAATGCAACAATTTCATAAACATTTACAATGTGTAGGCTTAATATTGAAATGGCAGCCATTCAGACATGATGGTACTGGATCTGATATATCACGGGCAACTTGTACATAGCATGGGTCTCCTGTGACAGTTACACACATATCTGCACACATACATTGGCCCTAACTATCATGTGGTTGCAAACATGCCCCGTAATTGGTGAGCACTAAAAAATATGGAGTGTAATCGTCTCATCATGTGCATCCAAGAGAGACAGCCAAAGCCTGGTTACTTGAGAACTGCATTACCAGTCAAACATGCCTTGTGGCCATGACCCATTTATTGCACATAGGCCCAATGTACAGCGGGAGGGGCAGGTACTTTTGTAAGCCATCCTGTTGTTACAGTATAGTCAATTGATGTGGCCCAGCTATGGTGATTTGCACCAACCATGGAGATGTGAAGACATGTGCATACACTTGGACTGCCATCCATATTTGGATTGTGGCTCAACTAATTCCAACAAACATCTTAAGATGTTAGCTGAGGGCACCTTACACCTTTTCACGATGTTTTCGAATCAAGAACTGACATGTATCCAAAAAGATCAAGGAACACAATAATCCCAGACATTCATAGTACTTCTGTGAACGCTTTCCTTCCACACTCACCAGACTCACATGAGACATATGTCTGAGCCACTTTGCTATTATCAATTTACGTGAAGGCAGCACTCATTTTCAGCATCATGTACTGATTCTAAAGTCAGTCTAGCAATTGCTCAACATAGTTGGCCTAAATGTTGGTACATCTGTACTTCTCTGTCAATAGTACCCTATATAGACATGATTGGCTCCTATTTTGTTAGCTGTTTCTGACAAAAAGGCCGCACCAATTTTCTTCATGGAAAAGTAACCTGTAAGTTTGCTGAGCACGTGCTACCTGACAGCTAGCAATTGTGATCATTGCCATAGTGCATCAATGATCCCCTTATATTTCCCCAGCATTACACACAGTCAGCAAGTTAGCTGGCAGACATTGCACTAATCCCCTGATGTCACTACAGAGCATTTAATCGTGCACATTAACATAAGTCGTACTCACCAACAGTGCCGCCAATCATAATTCCCAGGTGGTTCAAGAGATCCTGCTCCCTGGTGATGAGGTCAGCCCACCGGTGCTTCAGCTGGTGGTCACTCCTCTGGCTGGCATACACACGCTGCAGGTGATGCAGCACCTTTCCCCACTGGATTATGTGCGCCTCCGTCGGATACCCCTGTATCACCCTGCCTCTGCCTGGATCATGAGCGGCAAGAAATGCATCACCAGCCAGATGAAGCCCCCCAACTCCTCTTCCCCCATCCTGCCAAGACGTGGCATACCAGACATACTTATAAGTGATGATAAGGAATAGGGGTAAAAGAAATAGAAAGGGGAAAAGGGTGAAAGTAGGGGTACAAAGACAGAAACAAAGTAAACCTAAACACTAAAAGAGCCCAAGTATCCCCAAACTAACACTACCCACAACAGACTCCCACAAACAAGAAAAACACAAGATAAATGGACAAATGTAGACAAAACACAGTACTACAGTATACACAAACAATATTTATTTCACAAATGGACTTTACAGATAGCACACAGGACAAAAACAGCACAAAATCTCAGGACAACACTCTCTACCCAGCCACACAGTCTAGAAGGATCATAGACTGCAAAGTGAAAGTGAAAGTACACCCACTGTACATGATCTGTAAACAGGATATCCTATTACATCACTTCCTGTATGAAAAGTCCCACCTTTTTCGCTTTATGCGCCATTTTTTGTTTACCAAAAATTCTTTTTTTGACGCACAGAAGTGAATATTAACCCACATCCACATAATGATACATGGACTGTGCAAATATCTAGATGTGGGCTAAATTTCACTCCTGTGCGTCAAACAAAATGACGCAAATACAGTTTTGGTTGTCAAAAAATGACGCACAGCGCTAGGGACGTCAAAATTACAGTGCATTAACTGGTGTGGGGCATTTTTACTTGTTTTTTGGTTATTTTACATTTGGAACACATCAGAGATTGGCTAATTGAATACAGTATGGTGTTGATGGTGTATGTTCACATGTGTGACATCATACTGCAGCGGAACATCATCCACTCCACCCTTCACAGTATTTTTACAGTTGGCTGACGCAATAGATGATCATAAGTGTGGTCTAAATATATGTGTTGCACAAATTGTGCATGTTTGGCATAAGGAGAGGATAGCAATGTGACGCACATATGTACAATACCTAAATGCCTTTGGCTCAAAGTGTGTGCTTTGACAACTAATGTGTTAGTTGACCAAGTGTGTGTGTATCACATGAAGCATAATTGTACATATGGTTGTATGAATGTGACATCCATGTGTCCAATCCTTAGATGCAAGTCAAATTGAAAATGAGTAAGGGCATGTGTTAGTCATACATGTAACAACACCCGTAAAGTGTACTTCCAAGTTTTAGGGTCACCTAGACACCACATGTGACATGCAGCAGATGGATGGCAGACGCTTGTTCATGTCAATGGTCCACATTTACTACATCCTATGTCCTAGAGTATTGGTAAGAGCTTCCTAGACACTACTTTGAGAATCCCACAGTGAGCCATACACATGCATTGAGGAAGTGGGTACCATGTTGTTTGCACAGACAGACAAGGGTGAATCTCATACGTATGATGACACCACAGTTGAGGTCATAGAAGTGAGCCCCAACTATCAAGTGGCTGTGGTGGACCAGCATACAAGACAGCACGTGTCCACTTATTTCCAGTGATCAATTGCACATAGGTGTCTTGTTCATGTGTGTGGTCCAATGATGATCCTGTAGATTGTTTGGGGTGTAATTTGTCACAGTTCGGTCCAGGACTCATCATGAGTCAGTGGCAGCTATTCCTGTATCTACTGAGTATCCTTGGTTGATCAATGTGAGTAAAGTAGATGTGGACATGTGAACCAACATGTGGATGGTCCCACCCTGTCACTAAAGACGTGTAATGAGACAGTCAACAGGGCAACCTTGGTGTGCTTAGTGAGATAATGTCTCAGGTGTCATGTTCCGGCAGGTGTCATTACAACATTTGTACACAGGTTGGCCTCTGCACTTCCCACTGCATCTGGGAACATCATAGCCTCTGTGCTGATTATTCTTGCAGCTATTCATCACACACAGCCCATCACTATGTTGTGCGCACTGTGATGCTGTGTGTGAACTGTCATGGTCCTGACATTTGTGTATTATTCATGGACATTATCAGAGGTTGCTGGTTGTGCGGAAAGCCCCGTACCCAATCCCTGCCTACGGCCCTGGGACACTGTCACACTTTGTCGTTCATGCATAAATGCAACCCAGACAAGGGATGGGCCATGAATTTTGCTTTTCCAAGAGGATGTAACTCAAATAGTACAGTTAAAAGGCAGATGATGCTATAAAATGTATTTGGGTATGCATGGAAGAAGCTCATGCCCAATGCCCCCTGATGAATGGGAGGTTTGCTAACGCAAGTGTGGTACATATGTAGACACAGGGATACTTTAGCGTGACGCACAGACAGTTGCCAGCCAGGCTGACAGAATGCAAGGTGATTCAGGATCCAGTTACTTGACAAGTTACGTAATCAGTGGTCTGACTGAGACTGTTTTGAGGACAAACTAGACAGTTGACATGTCAAACTGTGTACGTCCTGTGTTTTGGAAGGTGACAAATGAACCCAAGGGCTGTGTTACACGGCTTAATTAGTATCAATGGTTGACGGTGTATTTGACATAATGGCAACTCCTATGCTGTCCCAGGCATCATCAGGGGCAGTGCTTTTTTATATGGGTGGTGTGCATGGAGGTGATCACAGGTGTGGGCTGCATCTGTTTCTCACCAGTCCTGTAGGTGAGACTTGCATTCTAAGGGCCAACAGACATTTTCACAAGGGGAAGCAATCTACATGTGCTAACAGTGCTTTGAAACTAGAAGACAGTGTATAAATTGACCCGACGTCCTTGCATTCGGATGTTCTATGACAATGGCATACCATAGGAAAGGGTGTAGCACACTGGTTTGCTAATGTTGGTCTGTGTGTGTAGAGGAGGTATTATCAGGGTACACATCTTAGTATTCCAGGGACCTCTTCCGACAGGTGGGTTGTGACCAGGTGCATGGGTGTGTCATGAGTTAGGAAATGGGCTGACATGTACATGGAATGTCATGTGCGCAATACATGTCATATGTGTGGCACTTGTGCTGTCTATGTTCTGCTTCTAAGGAACTCTAGTCACAGATAGTCCTTGCAAATATTGGATGCAGTTGGACTTACTGCTGTCAAGGGTCTGGTCAGGCATTCCTATTACTGATGCCAAAGCACATTGACTGCCTCATGTGTGAGGCTTGCTTTCCCCTTATTGAGTGATGGTGTCTTAGTTGTGTGCCACATGCTGTATTGGACCTTGCTTTCAACATGTATGTGTGAAATAGTTGTGGTCCTCTGCTATTGGCCTTCAAAGGAGATATGTACATGATATATGTCATTAAGACTGTGTGTGTATGTGACCATTCTATGTTAGGCATCACATTAGCTCTGGGATGTTCTGTGTCCTACTCATTATCTCAGCAATGCTCCAAGAGGCAACACTCTTATTCTGATAAGTAGAGATGAAGGTGTGCACAAAAAGGAATAGCCAGACCATGATATGGTGATTAGAATAGGTGTTTATTTCAATTTGTTAACTAAAGTGGTGAAGGGGATCATATTCAGAAGAAATTATTTACAATCTGTTGCCGCCTGCGTATACCAGCAGCTGTGTTCTGTAGTTCCCCCTCCTGTTGCAGGCCAGCACCCTCCTCTTCCTCCTCTTCAGGCATGTGTGGCTCTGGTTCCAGGAGGGGAATGTTTCTTTTGATGCAAATGTTGTGCAATATTGCTCATGTGAGGATGATCCTACAGACCATCTCGGGGGAATATAGGAGGCTACCACCAGTGATGTCGAGGCAGCGGAACCTTGACTTGAGGATGCCCAAGGTCCGCTCAACAATTCTGCATGTCCTCCTATGGGCGTCGTTGTATGCATGATCTGCAGCAGTACTTGGGTTGCCAAATGGTGTCATAATCCATGGCTGGATGCCATACCCCTGATCAGCTGCAAGAGAAAAAGAATGGGATCATGTTGATGTAGCTGGCACTATAGAAAATACCTTTCATGGCAGTAGTTGTCTTGTGTTGTCTGTGACTCTTTTGTGTACTAATCTGGCATCCTATACTTGTAGGCTGTACCATCTGCATTGTGTTGTTTCCTTGGCTGAACGAGTGTTTGTCTGCTAACCGTTTGTCAGCAGTATGTTTTGGGATTTGCAGTACACTGTGCCCTCCCTAGCATTGTGACTTGTGATACAGGTGTCCGTGTGTCTTCACTGGGGGTGAGATGATAGTTCCATGCACAGTTAAAATTGAAAGTGTTGTTAACACGTTCATATCAAAGTACCCTGGACATCCCATACCTTGAAACTTATGCAATGGATTAATGTAAAGGTCATTGGGACACTTACAATTTGCAAGGTGACATTTAGGCAACCACAGTCATTGACGTCTTAACATTAGGCTGTACAGTAATTTCCGATGTGTGACAGGTTCAATGGTGACTTAAGAAACATGGCTAGTGATGTCACGACCTCAGTGTGTTCTTGTTCACATGTTGCTGTTGTGGTGTATGTGTTGTGTGTCCTAGAGGGTTGCTATGCAGTGTGTATATAGGTAGGTTTTTGTACTTACCAACAAGTAGTCCATTGCCATACCGTCCATCCTGGAAGTGTTCATTGATGGTGCAGTGATGGAAGATGTATGAGTCATGTACAATCCCATGATATTTAGTCATAATGTTGGTGATCAATCCCTGGTGATCGACTATGGCCTGCACGTTGATGGAATGTGTGTGCTTCCTGTTGCGGTAGAGGTGTTCAGTTGCAGCAGGTGGCACAAGGCATACATGTGTGCAGTCGATTGCACCAAGGACGTGTGGAAAGCCACTGATGAGGTAGAACCCCTGTTTTGTTTCCTGCTGCTTCTGCAGTGTGTTAGGGAAGCAGATGTGGCGGGGTGTCAGTTGAATGATGGCATCCAGTACTTTGGGCAAAAAGGCGGAGAATGATGGTTGTGATATTCCGCCAACCAGGGCACCAGTTGTTTGGAAAGAGCCACTTGCCCGCATATGAAGTACGGCAAGCAGCTTTGTTTCTGTTGAGATGGTGCGGGGTGTCACCAAAGTGGGGGCCAACTGCTGTTCAATGTTGCACAGCAGCTGCTGAATGGCCTGCCAGTTCAACCGGTACCTCTGTATGATGTTGTGTTCCCTGAGGCCCTGAAGGGTGGTCCTTGGGCGGCATATCCTCTCCTGCCTTCTGCGCTGCCTTTGGGGTCTTTGCTGGTGTTGTTGTAGCTGCTGTTGTTGCTGCTTGGCTCTGCGTCTGCGTGCACGATGGATTAGTATCACCTCCATGACTCCCTGTTGCTGCTCTGCTGCTCTGCTGTTTGTTCTGTGTGTTCTGATTAAATACAGGTGTGTTTGCCCCATTTTAACGCCTGCCCTGACCCAGGCGTTAATTTTTAACGCAAATCGGGCTGTGAGTCATTTTCTGGCTCCGCCTCCCTGCCGTGCCTCATTTTTGCCCGAAAGCATAAATACGATGCACGGCCGTTTAAGCCATGTTTTTGTACGGGAACGCCTACCTTGCATATAATTAACGCAAGGCGGGTTGCCGCGTCCAAAAAATGACACACACGGCGGAATTTTGTCGTCCGCGGGCTCGGGCGTCAAAGTTTAAATACGGGGCAGCGTTTTCACTGATTGTGCGTCAATTATTTTTATGCACAATCGGCGCAGACGGAGTATAAATATGCCCCTAGAAGTCACAAGAGGGGTGTCGTTATGTCAGTTTCTTCTCTCACACTGCTCATGATACCATACTTGCCGCACTTGCTGCCCTCACCTGTTTGGCATTTGCCTGTGACCCTCCTGCTGGCACATTGACCACTGCTGCTTCATCTCCAGGTGCTACGGTTAAAGGAAGCCCAAGGAATTTTATCACAGAGGCAATAAGAGACTGTCTGCTTCTTTCTTGTCACAAGGATTGGCTTTTCCAGATATCTTACAAGGTGCCTTTTGCAAGACACCCTCGAATGAAGAAGACATTGGGGGAAAACAAATCACACTTTTATTTACCAGATCTGTGTACGAGTTATTGAATACTCCACTGAAGACATGCTTCGGCCCGGTGGACATACAAAAGCCCTTTCTGTAACACTAATTGTTATGTTAGGCTCCTTTTAGAGGATGGGGATGTAAAGTGGTACACTCGCAAAACAAACAATATCTTCTGGTAAACTACTAACATGTTTTAGTTCACTATGCCACCCATAGGCAGTTACCTACAAAAACTCTACAGCCCTTGAAATGGGACTATCTGTCTTAGGTATGTTCGCAATGAGGAGGATAAATCTCTTGGAAACAAACTTTATGTCCATGTACATGAAAAACTCATCAAAGAGATGTGCTGTTACTTGTAAGTTATCATCATCACATTAGCCAAGAAGCATTGGTTTTGTTTAACACATTAACAAGACCATGAAATGCATTGTTACAGCACATAAAGCTCGAAAGATAAAGGAATTGCTTACCCTTATGCCATGTCTATGCTTCCTTTACAGATATGAGTGGCTTTCTCAACATGAACTGTTGTCCGGTAACCCTGTGACAGATATCCTCGTCTTTATATTGTCCTGTTGACTATCAAGGCAAACATCTACTAACGCAGATTTGATGCATTGTATATTTCCTATACATCCTAAGGAAGATGGCCTAGTATTTGAAGAAAATAAAGTATCTGGTTTAAAGTTAAGAACAGGTTGAGTTTAGATATTCCCTTTGTTTATATTTCTATTATTTTTAAGTGCACCACCACCCTAAACACAAGTGGGAAGTTTTAAATTAATTACAATAGGAAAATAATCATCTTGTAAGCTAAAAAATTTAACCAGATGCAGACAAATGTCTAATAGGAGAATGGAAAATAAAAGCATTTAATCAGATCTCCACTGTGGAAGGCAGTAACTACCTTCAGAGCCTCAAGCTTATGAGTTATGAGGAATCTGGATCCATTTTTGCTACTTTTTAGGTCTCATCTACCAGACAGCGCAAAGGATGTTTTTCTATCTTTGTTAATATAGACCAGGGCACACCAAAAAGGTAGTCCAGCAAAGTTCATCCAAGTGGAAAGTAAATGAAAGTCCAAGCCCACGTAGTTGGTGAAGATAGAACTTATTCTTATCCAAAAAAGTCCCATCCACAGCTACAGCCGATACGTGTTTCGCCATCTGAGTATGATCTGTACCAATGCTTTGCAGCACAGATTACTCATTAACGAGGCTTACCATGGCCATATCTTTATAATCCACACATTATACAACCACTTTGATATTTTCGGTTCATCAATACGGACGTTACTGGCCCCAGATGGCTCAAAAAACCGTTCCACATTTGAACTGCGAATACGTACATCGTCTTACACTACTGGACGTCATCCCCGTTTTTTGAATGACCTTTCTCTCATTAGCCTTGATAAAGTCAATGTGACGAAACACGTGTCGGCTGTAGCTGTGGATGGGACTTTTTTGGATAAGAATAAATTCTATCTTCACCAACTACGTGGGCTTGGACTTTCATTTACTTTCCACTTGGATGAACTTTGCTGGTCTACCTTTTTGTTGTGCCCTGGTCTATATTAACAATTATCATTACTGACTATACCAGTCAGCAATCTTTCTGACACCCTTGGTGGATGGGTGTCATACCAGGTTGGCACCCATGACGTGGAATCTCTTCAGCAACATAGGATTCTTCCCAGAACATTTATATACACTTTAATTGGATGTGTGAGCTTATGGCATCTACCACGTCTTGTTTATTGTATTAACTGTTTTTCTATCTTGCCCGCGTGTGTCTCCTCTACCCCGTCCATAATGCGTTCCCCATTGTGTGCTCCTTCTCCGCTTTGATTGCTTGCCCATGTACTTCTACCGTCCAGGTCCATGTTGCTGCCTCTTACCGCGTGCTTCTCTTCTCCCACTCTGTGCTCCATGTTTCTTCCTCTCTGTCTTGTACATCTCCTCCCGCACTCTCCATCCATGTCCTTTGTGTTGCTTTACCCACTCTTGCTTTCTTTGTTGCTCCTTCTAGGACCTCTATGTTGCTTCCACCCTCCACAAACCTCTGTGCTGCTTTCCCGCAACCCCACCCTTCATGTTGCTATTTTTGCCCTATACCATGCATCCCTTGACTGCTTTCAAAAAGTCCTTCTGGGATTTATAAATAGAAAAAAAAACACCTGTTTCTTTTGTAGGCAGACAAAGAGTTATTTATAAAAGCTGTCCAGCTACTCACATCACAATATTTTGCACAATCGTAGGGAATTGGCTGTCAACTGTGTAGGTATTTAAAGTTTTTTTCCACCATTGTGTTTCCAAATCGACTTTGATGCTACTAATTGCGATGGTCGTAAATATCAAAGAACAAAATCAACATCACACGCTATGTCTACTGTTACACAACACGCAGCTGAGTTTCACTGATATCAGCTTTAAAACCAGAACCTTCATTTCCCGCACACACAAGGGATGACCGGGGAAATTAAACAGGTGCACAGCTTAGGATGTGGACAATTTTAGTGGCTACTGAGGAAAACTAATAACACAATATTGCTTCCATCAAAGGTGTGGGTTTACTTTTACTCATACACTCATTCTGGTGTGAGCACCATTAATGCAATATCACATAATGCATCATTATAAATTGACAACACTACATGGCCTCCCATCTCTAAAGTTAGTTTTTGCCCAAGTTTGAATTATGTAACTGTTAGGGGAGTACGGAATTGGGTGACTCCATGTTACTCTTGTAACGCGGAGTTCCAGTCAAATTCCACCAATCGCTGTGTGGCAAATCTTTTCCCCCACAACTGTTCAGAAATGCGAGCAAGTTTTGGCATTCTCTGGCTCCACTTTCTAGTGAGTGGTCACACAGTCAGTGGGTTGCTTTTTTAGTAAATTTTCTGCTGATAAAGTGGACTTTCTAATTAAGCGGCAGCAAAATCACAAACAACTTGAGCGGCTACACGTTCTATCCACCTCATGGTGCCGTTCGCACTGATGTTTCAGTGTTGACCTATTGTCACAAAGTTGCAGCACAACATGCATATTTGTGTCCACCGGTGGAACTCTGCTGAATCTTGCTGAGTGTTTATGTAAGGCCACAGAATTCCATGGATTCAAACTCCATGATTTCCATCCACTTCTTGTAACTATGCTGGCCACTTGATTCAAATTTCTGGTGTGGAATGAGCAACATTGAATTGGCAACCAATTTGATTATTATCTATAGCTTCTTCTGATGAATGGCATCTGATTGGCCAAATCATGGGTGCCCATTTCTAATTTCCTTGTTTTATTATTGAACTTTCTACCAAGATTTGGCACTTGTGGTGTTTTTAGAAAAAATGACAAGATCTATGCAGAGTATGGTCATGTTTGCTTGCACATACATTGAGCATATTTTGAATATTAGTGATAACTATGAACTGGACAACCATTCCTAATGTTCAAAAACACATTTTGCATATCATACTACACACCAGCACAGCTAAAACTATAAATGCTATGAAAAAGAAATTATACCTCACCAATATTTTGTACATACACTTAGGCATTAGACTGGTGACTCCTAATACCAGTCTGACATCATTATAATTTAAAACACTTTTACCACCTAGCAGATGTGCAAAAGCAAATATGTTTTTTATTGTATGACACTACTTGTGATTAATTTTACAGAACCTGCACTGCATGGCATGGAATGGGCTAGAGGTTACATCCTTCAGAAAATACTTTAAATATGTAGCTAGGTGAGAGTTTGCAGTGTAGCCATCTCTCTCATGTTTTATAGTGACTCCTTTTTGGCTTAGTAACTGGTGAATAATGACCATGTTACAAAATTAAAGTTAATGTTTGAATTTACTACTCTTCCTTTTCCATGGCTACAAACTAAGGCCCTCATTACAACCCTGGCGGTCGGTGTGAAAGCAGCGGTAATACCGCCAACAGGCCGGCGGTAAAAAAAATGGGATCACGACCATGGCGGAAACCACCAACACAGACAGCCACTTTAACACTCCGACCGCCATGGCGGTAGCAACAAACACAGCAGCGGTCACCACCAACAGCCAGGCGAAAGACAATGTACCGCTCACCCCATCACAACCCACCAATCCGCCAGCTTTTCCGGGGCGGTAACAACGCCATCAAAAGCACGGCAGAAACAGTGCTTGGAAGGGAAACCACTCACCTCTCGACACTCAACGAAGAACCAGGACGCCATGGAGCCAGAGTTACAGGTCCTACCCATGCTGGTGTACCTCCTCATCTACCAGGAATACGAAAGGCGGCGGTGACGACCACAGTAAGTACTGCACCTGGTACACAGGGAGGGGGGAAAGATTGACACAGAACACCCCCACCCCCAACCCCCCCCAACACCACACACACAAACACATGCAGCAACATTACATTTACAACACGTAACCCCCCTGGAAGAACGCAAGGACAAAAGGAATAGAGTTAAAGCATTGATATTTTAGAAATCGGCAGATATACGTAACAATTATAAAAACAGTATTTACAAAAATATACAATATGTACAATTTGTCCTTTCCAAATGTACGTGGGTCACTGGGCCAAAAATCATGGGCCAAGCCCACACTTGACTACTGCCTCAATACGGAGAGAACACTGCAGGGGCATCAGGTCGAAAACACACAGACACCTCAGGGGGATGGGGAAGTGGGGGGGGGCACCTCAGCCAGTAGATGGAATAATGCCACTGCTCTTCAAGGGGGCTCCATGCCCACAGCGATGTCCTGGGGAGTGCAAGGCCACAGTCTCTCAAGTGGGTGGTTTGCCCACTGCTTGGTCCTGGGGAGTGCAAAGCCACAGTCTCTCAAGTGGGTGGTTTGCCCACTGCTTTGTCCTGGGGAGTGCAAGGCCACAGTCTCTCAAGTGGATGGTCTGTCCACTGCATGGTCCTGGGTAGTGCAAGGCCACAGTCTCTCAAGTGGGTGGTTTGACCACTTCTTGGTCCTGGGGAGTGCAAAGCCACAGTCTCTCAAGTTGTTCGTCTGCCCACTGCTTTGTCCTGGGGAGTACAAGGCCACAGTCTCTCAAGTGGATGGCTTCTTCCACTGGTTCTGGAGGGGGCTTGGTGTCCAGTGTGCTTCATCCTGCCAAGGATAGGGTGAGTGGTTGCCTTTCTCCACTGGTTCTGGAGGGGGCCTAGTGCCGTGTGATGCAGCACTTGGGGTGTGGCAGTTCACATTCCCTCACCTGGGTGTCTGAGGCACGAGATTTGCAGGGACCAGGTTGCATGATAGTCCATGGAGGCAGGGCTAGACTTCATCCTGCGGTGCCTAAGTCTGCAAACTGGTGGTAGTGCTGGTGCTGGTGGAGGTGCTGCCAGTGGTGTTGGGAGGCTCCAGCCCATCTCCTGCAGCCTCGGATGGCCACCAACTGGGGCTGCTGGTGCTGGTAGTGGTCCTACTGTTAGCGGTGCAGGTGGCAGTGCTTGCGGCAGTGCCTGCAGCGGGGCTTCTGGTGGTGCTGGCCGTGGTGCAGGTGCTGGTGCTGCCACTGGTGGAGGTAGTCCCCAGCCCTTCTCCTGCAGCGTCGGACGGCTGCCCACTGGGGATGCTGCTGCTGACAGTAGTGGTGGCAGCAGCAGTGCAGGTGGAGGTGCAGGTGGTGGTGCTTGCGGCTGTGCCTGCGGCGGGGCTGCTGGTGGTGCTGCCCGCAGTGCAGGTGGCAGGGCTGGCAGTTCTGCTGGTGGGCACCAGGCCTTCACCTGCAGCCTCTGACGACTGAAGTGCCTTGCCTTGAGTTTTCTGCCCCTTCCTCACCTTGACAGATGCTGCTGTGACCTTGGCTCTGGCAGCTGGAGGTTTGGAGGAGGTCTTTCTGGGTGGGTCGTGCTCCTTGCCCTTGCTGCATGTTGTCCTCTTCTTCACCTTGGCAGGTGGCGGAATGGTTTGGTCCTTTGCAGAGGTTGGTGGCACACTGGCTGGCCTGACAGGTGCCTCCTTTGAGCCTCTGGGAGTTGCAGGAACCACAGCAGACGTCGACTTGGTGGCTGAGGTGCTGGCCTGGGTTCTGGACACCCTGGCCCGAGGTGAAGGACGGGGGTAGGGAACAGGTCAATGTTTGCCAGGAAAATCTTTTTAGACACACTGGGGCGGGAAGAGGGAGAGGGTTTGGGAGTGGAGGAAGAGGGAGTGGTGGTAGGAGGTGTCTGTCTGCTGAGTTTGGGTGAAGGTGCATGTGCTGGATGCTGTTGTGAGGTGGATGGCTGTTGGGTGGGTTGGTGCTTGCGTTTTTGTACTTTGGGAGGAGGGGTCACAAACACACTGGGAGAGGACACATGGGACATGTGCATGGATATGGGGGTGGTGACTGCCAGTGAGGGGTGAGTAGTGATGCTCATGATGGTGATGGAGGTAGTGGATGAGGATGTAGTGCATGCAGGTGTGAGTGGAGACGATACTGGGAGGGAGGTGGACGAGGAGGAGGAGGGGTACACAGTGGAGGCAGTGGATGTTGGTGTGTTTGCATGGGTATGCTGCTTGTGTGAGTGCCTGTGGGATGATGTGTGGTGCTTGTTTTTGCCTGAACCACTTCTGTGTGTTGATTTGGATGAGTGCTGGTCTGAAGGTGTGCTTGGGATAGGCTGGGTTGAGGGGATTGGGACTGGGTAAAGGAAGTTGGAGGGGGAAGGCTGGACACAGGGACAAGGGCTGCCATTAGGGAGGAGGCCAGAGCCTGAAATGCTCTCTGTTGGGCCGCCACGCCAGAGTGAGTGCCTCCCAAGGTATGCATTTGTTTGTTTTGCAAGTGCCTTTCGACACCCTGGTTGGCATTCAGAATGGTTGACTGCCCAACAGTGAGGGATCTCAGGAGGTCAATAGCCTCCTCACTGAGGGCAGCAGGGCTGACTGGGGCAGGGCCTGAGGCGAAGGAGATGTCTAATCTCCTGGGTGAGCGGGCATGGGAAACATGCTGAGGGGCTGCTGGGCGGGCGGTGCTGGTAGGGGGGATGACAGCTGTACCTGTTGTTGGAGTGGGCTCAGAGGTGACCGCCACCGCCAGGGAGCTTCCATTGAAGGAGGACTTGTTGTCTGTGGTCTCCCCTCCTGTCCCCGTCGTGATGCTCCCCTCGCCCTCCGGCCCACTGGTGCCCTCACCGTCGGTGGATCTGGCCTCAGGCCCATGTGGGATGCAGCTCCCTCCGTCGCCGGTGCCTCTGCTCCTCCGCCAGATGATGCTAACGCACATAACGACAGGGTGACAAAACAAAAAGGGGGGGAAGAGACAGAGGATACAATTAGTCAATGCCAGCAACACCACTACCGTTGGCATACACAACACACAGGGAGCAGCCATATACACTAGGCCATGCCCAACCAATTACTGAGATAGTCACCAGCCCATGGGGTACAATGCCTAATGCCATCAGCTGCTCACTAGAAACCCACAGGACCCTGCCCTGTTGTAGATGCCCACTAACATTATTGGGGTAGGAGTGCTTCAGAGCCTGCTTAACAAGGGACCTACCCTGCCATCTTCGCCCTGGCCTAGGGGCACCCATAGCCCACATCCCCCACCCAGGTACCTCTTAACGCATGCAAAGTCAGGAGTCAGATTCTGTACTCACCCCCTTGTGGCTGCTGTGATGCCTTCAGGTGCCCATCCAACTCCGGATAGGCCACTGCTAGGATGCGGAACATCAGGGGGGTCATGGTGCAACAGGCACCCCTTCCTCGTTGGGAAGCCAGCCCCAGCTGGGCCTCCACCGTCTTCTTTGCCCAGCGGCGCAGGTCCTCCCACCTCTTGCGGCAGTGGGTGCTCCGCCTGTCAAAGACCCCCAAGGTCCGCACCTCCTTTGCGATGGCACGCCAAATACCCTTTTTCTGGTGGGCGCTGACCTGCAGGGAGAAGACAGCAGAAAATGGAATTAGTCAACCATCCGGACCATCAGACTCATGGCCCCCGAGATCCCTCCCATCCCCTGACGCACATACATTGTCCATCTTACATGCTGCACTCTGGTCAGGACGCCTCTGCCCCCCCCCTACATGTGGCTTACATATACAGCACTCCATACATTTATGACCCACGCATCATGCTCACAGTGTACACACCTGTTTGTCTGGAGGACCGTAGGATAACGTGTACTGGGGTAGGACCCCATCTACCAGTTTCTCCAACTCCTCCGCAGTGAAGGCTGGGGCCTTTGCCCCCAGACACATAAGCCATGGTCGGTTCCAGACACAGGTTACAGCAGCACTTGCAGTGTAGGTCCTCTCCTGTTGAAGGTCAAGGAGCAAGTGAGTGGATAGATAGAAAATCGCTGTGATGTTCGGGGCGGTGTGTACCGTCACCACCGGCGTACTTCGCCATTGGCTCCTGGAACCCATAGGGCCCAATGATCACCAATGCAAAGTTGCACTGCAGTCATCGACCGCCTACCGCGACAGCGCACAACACCAGCACAATTACCTCATTTCCACTTCTCCCTCCTCACAGGTCAGGCATCCGCCATTTCAGGGGGGCACAGGGCCTGGCACCTAACTGCGTCACAGCAGACATTGGCACGGCAAATGATTGTTCGGTTCCCATTTTGCTTCTGTAAAGTAAACAAATCATCATTAGTGTAATAGATGTGGGACTATGACCATCTGCTCACCGTTCTCTTCCATAGGCTTCAACCGCTGAGGCTGAATATGAGATGGCGGCATCCTCCGGTGTACAGACCCCTGGTGGACCTTGAGACAATGGATCATTACATACAGACTTGATCGGGCCACAGTCCAAGAACTGTGTGCCAATTGGAGCCAGGCCTTCTGTCAGCTATCCGCCAGCCCACAGGTATCCCCCCCCCCAGTGCAGGTCCTGTCAGTGCTCCATTTCCTGGCAAGTGGCTCCTTCAAAACAACAGTGGCCATGGCATCAGGGATGTCTCAGCCAATGTTCTCCAATGTGTTGACTAGAGTGTTGTCTGCCCTGCTGAAACACATGCGCAGCTATATCGTGTTCCCCCAGGTGGAGGATTTGGCCACAGTGAAAGCTGACTTTTATGCCCTGGGTCATGTCCCCAATATCACTGGTGCCATTGATGGTACACATGTGGCATTTGTCCCCCCCACAGAGAAAGGACCAAGTTTTCAGGAATAGAAAAAGCTATCACTCTATGAATGTGCAGATGGTGTGTTTGACGGACTAGTACATCTCCCATGTGAATGCTAAATATCCTGGCTCTGTGCATGACGCCTTTATCTTGAGGAATAGCAGAGGAAAGGATCTCACACACTATGAATAGGTGTCTGGGTATGGGGTTGTCCCTAAGGGTGAGTGTGTTTCTAACAGTTGTCCCTCGATATTTGCAGGTGACTCTAGTTACCCCAACCTCTCATGGCTACTGACCCCTGTGAGGAATGCCAGGACAAGGGCAGAAGAACGTTACAATGAGGCACATGGGCATACAAGGAGGATTATTGAAAGGACCTTCGCCTCCTGAAGGCCAGGTTCCGGTGCCTCCATCTGACAGGGGGCTCCCTATTCTACTCGCCCAAGAAGGTGTGCCAGATCATTGTTGCATGTTGTGCAACCTGGCCTTGCGACGCTAGGTGCCTTTTATGCAGGAGGATGTGTCTGGGGATGGTCTTGAGGCAACAGTGAAGCCTGTGGACAGTGAGGAAGAGGAGTCAGAGGAAGAAGACGTTGACAGCAGAATCAATATAATTCAGCAGTACTTCCAGTGACATACAGGTAAGACACTGTAAGTTCACTTTACATTTCAGTTATCTGTTGGACATTGTACAATGCAGCCTCTTACCCTATGTCTATGGACACTGACTGTACCCTTTGGCATCTCTATGTTCAGATCTCTGTGCCCCACTCTGGCTCTTGCTATGTGTACTGCTGCCCACCAAATGTCATTCCAAAGTATATTTCACTGTACATTTGAGTTGCAATGCTTTGATAATGTTGCAGTAATACATTTGTGAATCATTTGACAGACTCCAGATTAGTATTTGTTCCAAGGGTGTTTATTTAGGTGCTCATAAGTAGAGTGGGATGTGCAATGGGCTGGGCTGATGGTGGAGGAAAGTCCAGGGTAGAGTCAAGTCTCTTGATATCACAGGTGCATTGTCCAATGGGGCATAGGAAGGGGAGTAATGGCAGTTCAAGGTGAACAGGGTGACAGAGTGGGACAGAAGGGTGACAATCAAGAGAGTCTTATTTCCTGGCGGGGGTCTTGGCAATGTTCTCTGGCTTCTGCCTGGATCCCAGGGACCGTTTGCAGGGTGGTTCTCCTTCTGCAGGGGGTGGGGTGCTGGTGGCCTGTTGGTCCTGTGGCGGGGCCTCCTGTGCACTAGCGCTGGCGGAGGTGGTAGCCTGTTCATCGGTTTGGCTAGTGTCAGGCGCCCGTTGTGCCACTGCCTCCCTCATGGTCTTGGCCATGTCAGCCAGCACCCCTGCAATGGTGACCAGGATGGTGTAGATGTTTGTTAGGTCATCTCTGATCCCCAGGTACTGTCCCTCCTGCAGTCGCTGGGTCTCCTGCAACTTGGCCAGTATCTGGCCCATCATCTCCTGGGAATGGTGGTATGCTTCCAGGATGTTGGAGAGTGCCTCGTGGAGAGTGGGTTCCCTGGTCCTGTCCCCCCCGTCGCACAGCAGTCCTCCCAGCTTCCCTGTTGTCCTGTGCCTCTGTACCCTGAACCGTGTGCCCACTGCCACTGACCCCAGGTCCCTGAGAGTCCTGTGTTTGTGGGGTTCCCTGGGTCACACTGCTGATTGACGTGTCCTGGGGACAGTGGCATGGGCCCGCTGGGTGGGTGCTGTGCTGGTGTTTCCTGAGTTGGGAGGCTCTTTGGTGCGTTGGGACTGTGGCAGGGTACCCAACTGTCCAGAGGTCCCTGATGGGCCAGGTTGGTCATCCTGATCCAGGTGTGTAGAGCTGCTGTCATCACTGTGGGCCTCTTGGGGGGGGGGGACTGGATGTAGCTGGCACCTCCTCTTCGGTGACGTTGAGTATGGGTTCTGTGGGGATGCAAATGCAGTGTTAATGTATCTGAGTGTGCCATCTTGTGCATGGGTGTGTTTCCCTGTATGGTTGTGATTTCACTGTCAGCTTGGCCTTGTGTGAGTGGTGATTTTGAGGGCTGGGTGAGCCTCTCTACTGGGCATGCTGTGGTGATGGGTGTCCATGCAGGTCTGTGTTGGGGGTCCATTCTTTTGTGTTGCATGCAGGGCTTGGTATTGGGATGGTTGGGTTGTGATAGTGGGGTATATGTGAGGTGTTGGAGTGATGGGTGTGAGGGCAGGGGTGGGAGTTTGTGATGGTATGCAGGTATGGTGCAGGGGATAAAGTAGTAAAGATTTGACTTACCGGAATCCAGTCCTCCTGCTACTCCTGCGAAGCCCTCAGGATGCATAATTGCCAAGACTTGCTCCTCCCATGTTGTTAGTTGTGGGGAAGGAGGTAGGGTCCCCTGCCAGTCCTCTGTACTGCTGACTGGTGTCTTGCAGCCACGGAACACACCTTCCCCCATAGGTCGTTCAACCTCTTCCTGATGTCATCCTTGGTTCTTGGATGCTGTCCCATGGTGTTGAGCCTGTCCATGATTCTCCGCCATAGTTCCATCTTCCTTGCAATGGACGTCTGCTGCACCTGTGATCCGAATAGCTGTGGCTCTATCCGGATGATATCCTCCACCATGACCCTTAGCTCCTCCTCAGAAAACCTGGGGTGTCTTTGGGGTGCCATGGATGTGGTGTGTGTGATATGTGTTAGGATGTGTGAGGTGAGGTGTGCGGTGATGTGTTGGGGTATATTATGTGATGTGCTTGGATGGTATATGGGTGATGGTGTTCTGTGGCTCTGATTGAGTGGGTGCTCCTGGCTTGAGTTTCTCTGTGTTGGCAATCTTTTTTTTTTCATTGAAAGGATTGTGGGTAATGTGGGCCTGTGTTTTATAGTGGCGTGAGTGTGTGGGTGTCGTGTGTGTATGTGTGTCAGGTGTGTGTAGTTTGAATTGTCCAATCTGGTGGTGTTTTGTAAATGCGTGTTTATTTTGAGCGCATCGGTATGTACCGCCAATGGTTTACCGTGATTGAAAGACCGCTGCAGTGATTCATGGGTTGTGATACTGTGGGCGTATTCCTGTTGGAGTAAAGGTGTGGGTTTGGCTATCGCCAGTTTATCACTGACCTTTGGGCTGGCAGACTCGTGTGGGTGTCTGTAATGTGGCTGAATTTTCAGTGTGGTCATAATACCCGTAGCGGAATACCGACGCGGGCACAGTATGTTGGCGCCCGTCAGCACGGCGGTAGGTGGCATTTACCGCCACAGTTGTAATGAGGGCCTAAATGTTTAAGAATCTATAGATAGGAGTGGTGAATCACTCTTTGTTCTTCCTTATACATAGCAATAGATGAGAGGGGAAATGATGAGGATGTAATTTAGGTACTGAAGAAAGCCCAGTGGTATGTTAGGTATACAAAAAGGCCGGACACATGTTAACCAATATGAGGTAGTGAGAGAGGAATCCTAGTAGTTACCTTGACCCTACTCTCTTGGTTTTTAACCTTGTATTTGATGGATAATAGTGTTAGCTACAGCACACAGTAGCGACATCATATATAATTTAACAGGATTATATTTTTATAAAGAGCTCAGGGTGAGCCCACCTTGCATCAATAAGGTGCTGGTGAAGGAGACACCAATGATGAGGCATGTCACCTGGAGTGAGTGTACAATCCATTTTTCATGAAAAACCTTTATAAAACAAAATGTGGAGGAACGCTAATGATGTATAGTGCGCTTCAACGTGAAAGTTGCTAACCCTCACCTTCCACCACACAGGAACAAGGAGGGAGACAGCAGCTGGTAGTCACTTAGACAATGATCTCCATTGAAGTTGGGGAGGCATAGTCAAGTATTCAAAATAGTAACAGGACAGAAAGCAAAACACACACACCATCTTTGACTTATAAAAGTTGACATTGCGGCACCACCTTTACAGCAAGCATTGACAGCAGCAGTGTCAGAAGGCCCATGTTGCATGCAGAACAGGATACATCTTATACATCATATAAATCACCACCACCCAAGTTCATCAGTAAGGTTATTGAATGGTGAAAACATCAAAGCCCGCCATGGATTTAATGAAACACAATCTTTAATGCAAAGAGGAATGAGCAAGACCCGCAGCTTTCTGCAAACATAGTACCAGTGCAAAGCATAGTGCACCGTCCCTGCCAGGGTACCTGACACCAAACAAAGCCCCAAAGCATCCACATCTAGGTATCCCAGGGTTACGACTGAAAGGTCCAGGACCACCAGCAGGTCAGTCCCTCCTACTGCCTGCCCAATCCCACCTCAAAACAACACCTCACCAAGGGGTCAGTCCATGTAACAGTCCACTCCTTGAGGTCTCCTCCTTGCAGCTAGGAGTTCTGCCACAGGGTGAGGATGCTATTGACAAATTCTTCCTTCCCCAGCAACCTCTGCATCATCTCATCTGTGGCTCCATTCTGCTGGCCAATGCTACATACACCACTTACTGCCCAGGACTGTGCCCACATAGCCTGTGCTCCCTGCTGCCTCTTTGAAGAGAGCTACATCTGCACTGGACTGTGCTGTTTGGTGCCACTACAGCATCCTATTAAAGTTGGTCAGGGCATAGCAATGTTTGCGGAAAAGACCCTCCCCATAAGAATGACTCTGAGGGCAAAGTTTAGCTGCCTAACCAAGACCTGTAGCTGATGTAACATGACTTTCTTGGCTGCCAGGCACGGATCAATTGTTGCTCAGAAAGCGACTACCTTGTCCAGTGGAAGTCTACACACCCCTCCACTGAGTCTATCTCTATACCCAGAAAAGAGGGTCTTGTCATTTGCCCTTCATTGTTGTCCACAGCCAATGGTACTCCCAGTATGTGTGCTAGCTCAGAGAAGCCCATCAGGGCCTTCCCACAACCCAGGGAGTGAGGTGGACCGCAAGCAAACAATTATCCAACTAGTACACAATGTCATCGTATGCAGCTAGCTCCAACACCACACAGTCAAAAAAGCAACTAAACGCCTCAAACACCGACCATGCTATTACACACCCCATAGACGTGCTCATGTCTACATAATATTGGCCTTTAAAAGTGGTCCCCAAGAGACAGGCATCCTCCGGGTGGGAGGGTGGGAGGCAGAAGGCTACTTCAATATCTCATTTTTCCATTAATGACCCCTGGCCCAGCATCTGCAGTTTGTCCTGCACCTCGTCAAAAGAAGTCACCTTACAGAGCTCTGGCCCTATTCGAGGCCTTTGTTCACAGATAACACTGCAGGGAAGAATAGATTATGGATTAGGTGGAACTTCCCTGGCTCCATTTTTGGAACCAGACCCAAGGTGGAGCAGACTAACTTCTCCACTGGTAGGCTGGCAAATGGGCCAACCACCCTCCTGACCCAAACATCCTTCGTTAACTTTTGCCCAGCTATCTCTGGCTGGCTTGACACAGATGCTGGTTCCTAGGGAGGGTTCCAGATGATGTGGCACTGGGCGGAATGCTAAACTTGACTCTAAAGCCATAATAAAGCAGATGTGTATCATGACTGTTTTTGTATTTATCAAGATGGTGAGCAAGGATGTACAAGCGCATGGGGGAGTGGACCTTTACTAGCGGGGTGGGGCATTAGTAAGCCTTGACTGGTTGGTCCTTTGGCTTACCATGCTTCTTAAAACACTTGGGGCAGATTTATGAAAAGTGGTGCTGCACCTAGTGCAGCTCCACTTTTTCTGCACCCTTAGCGCCCCCTAACCCCACCATGGTAGGACCCTATTTAAAATACAGCACACCATGGCCGTAGTTAGGGTGACTAGTATCATAATTTTTTAAGATAGTCCGGCACTTTGCAGGATTAACGTAAAAAATGATGACGCTAATCTTGCAAAGCACCCAGAGGCCCATTGTGATCAATAGGAGCCTCTTTTTAACGCTTGCACTTAGCAGGCATTAAAAAATGCAGAGGAAAATGACGCAAAGGAGTTTCATAGATTCCTTTGTGCCATTTTACCCTCCCACTGGGAGCCACAAAATTAGCACAAGTGCTTAAACTTGCATGATGAACACCTAAGACACTTCTTTCTGTGATACTGCCAACAGGCTGACTTCTTGTTGCGAACTCCTCTCTTTGCCCAAAAGGGCTGCGCTTACAGGTACCTCCCCTGAGGGGACCCCATGCTAAACTCAGTGTACCAAATGTTAATCTCCCTCTGGGCCCAAGCCACCTCTGGCCTGATTGTCTTCATTTGCCTGAACTTAGTGCAGAGGTCTTCAAACTGGGAGGGCGGGCCCCCTCACGGGGGCCTCAGGTGATCCCAGGGGGGGCTCTGGCCAAAAAAAGCATTATAAAGATAACAGAACTTTGTTTTAAGCAGAAGCATAGTATTGCATTTCTAAAAAAGTAACAGTACTTTACTGCAATGTTTAAATAGGTCTAGACATATTTAAACATTGGCATCTTTATAAAATCATTTTGAAAAATTCTGAGGGGGGCCACTAACTTCTATTTTTCAACTGGGGGGGGGCACGGCATTAAAAAGTTTGACTTAGTGTCATATTGAAACCCAGCAGTACCCTACAACTCAGAGACAGAGCTGTGAATCAATAACATTTATCCAAATAATTGCTGAGATAAGGCAAGGAATTTCTCCATAAGGATAGCTGCATGGAAGGAGAAACCTGTCACCCATTTTTTCACTAACCATTCTACCTACACATTCTTAGGTTTTTGCTCCCCATGCCTTCCTGGCTTCCATTTCCTTGGGACCACACCTGCCTTTATTAAGTCAAATGCATCATAGTATTTCCTTTTTGGTCTGAGGATGATGACTGAGGATGAATCTGTCTCTTTGCTTACCGCAACCATTAAATTGCTCCCTCCGCCGGTGGTCGCTTCCAGATGATGTCATCCCGTTGAAACGTCGCAGCCAGAAGCCTGCAAAAAACAAACTAAGGGGCCTCCTTTACCGCTCCAGCCCCTGCTGAGACTAAGGGCATTCCACGGTCTGTGCCAAGCTGTGTGTAAGCTTACTGTCTGAATAGATTTGAGATTAATGTTTCCAACTGGCCTTACAAGTAAGGCCATCTCTTTTTTTATTTGATTTATCTAGTTCATGGGAGGTGGTACAGTAAGTTGGCTCTTTAATACCCCTGTCTTCCCAATGAATATTTGATATGTATTTGGATCAAGCAATTTTACATGTTTATTTTGATGAGGCATATCATGACTTTCTTCATGCTATTTTTGAAGGGACATTCACCCACATGCAAGCTGTACTTAAGAAAGCATACAAACAGAAGTGTATTCTATTTTTTCATTGCACAATACAGTTTGTGCTTTTGTTTTTGGAGGGCTTCAGCAAGTTATAATTTGACAAAGTTATTCAAATTATAGCGATTTTTAGTGTTTTCAGAATTATGTACACAATTACAAAAGTGGCATATTAATATGGAATGAATACTCTCAGGTGGCAGCAATCCAGCAGGATATTGAACAATTAAATAGACAACTGTTAAAAATTAGGCCCTCATTACAACATTGGCGGTAAATGCCGCTTACCGCCGTGCAGAAGACCGCCAACACACCACTGCGGCCGCGGAAATCTGCTACTGCTATTACAACCCACAGGCCAAAATCCACCAAAATCTAGACACCTACACAGTCCGCCACACGAAAGGTCAGTGATACACTGGCAATAACAAAAACTCCACTGTGACGCCAACAAGAATACGCCCACACTATCACGACCCATGAATCCACGCGGCAGTCTTTCAACAGCGGTATTCCATTGGCGCTCAAAAAACACACACATTTACAAAACACAACCACATTGGACAATTCGAAATGCACACACCTGATACACATACACACACCACTCCCACACACCAAATACAATATAAAACACACACCCACATCACCCACAGACCCCTACAACAAAAATTTAGAACGAAGCACAGAGAGAGACACCAATATTAACAAACTAGCATCCACAGGCACACAACACCATCACTCACACAACATCCACGCACCTCAAACAACATACACAAACATATCCCCTCACACATCACAACAGACACCACCTCACACATCACCCACACCACATCATGGCACCACAAAGACACCCCAGGTTCTCTGAGGAGGAGCTCAGGGTCATGGTGGAGGGAATCATCAGGGTAGAGCCACAGCTATTCTGATCACAGGTGCAGCACACCTCCATTGCTAGGAAGATGGAGCTACGGTGCAGAATCGTTGACAGGGTCAACGCAGTGGGACAGCATCCAAGAACACGGGATGACATCAGGAAGAGGTGGAATGACCTGCAGGGGAAGGTGCGTTCCGTGGTCTCAAGACACCAGATTGCAGTTCAGAGGACTGGCAGCGGACCCCCACCTCCTCCCCCACAACTAACAACATGGGAGGAGCAAGTCTTGGCTATACTGCATCCTCATGGCCTCGCAGGAGTAGCAGGAGGAATGGACTCTGGTAAGTCATATCTTAACTAATACATCCCCCACCGTACCTGCATGCTATCACATACCCCACCCTCACCCTCACCTCCATCACTCCAACACCTCACAAATGTCCCACTATCACAACCCACCCTTCTCAACACCAAGCCCTGCATGCAACACCAAAGCATGGACACCCATCACCAAAGCATGTCCACTACACATACCCACACAGATCCCCAAACCAAATATCACACAAGGTCCTAGACAAGAATGTAAGCACTGGGGTACAGGGTCACCCACCCATTGCACACAATGGCACACACAGATGCAATTATCATGCCTTTACACCCCCACAGGCCCACAGTGATGACAGCAGCTCTGTCCAACTGGATCTAGATGACCAGCCCGGCCCATTTGGGACCTCGGACAGTCGGTTCTCCACACACTGGCACATGCCACCGCAGAGCTTCCCCCCTCAGGAAACATCAGCACAGCACCCACCCAGCGGGCGTATACCTCTGTCCCCAGGACACGTCAAGCAGCAGTGTGTCCACCACTACAGGGAAACCCAGGCAAACCCACAAAGCCAAGAACATCAGGGACCTGGGGGCAGAGGCAATGGGCACACGGTTGAGGGGACAGAGGCACAGGAAAACAGGGGAACTGGGAGGACTGCTGTGCGACAGGGGGAGGACAGGCCCAGGGAACTCACTCTCCACGAGGCCCTCTACAACATCATGGTAGCGCACCATCATTCCCAGGAGATGATGGCAACGGTACTGGCCAAGTTTCAGGAGACCCAGCGGCTGCAGGAGGAACAGTATTTGGGGATCAGGGAGGAACTCAAGTCCATCAACACTACCCTGGTCACCATTGTAGGGATGCTGAAGGACCTTGTGAACACCAGGAGGGACGCTGTGGCACAACAAGGGGCCCCTTACACTGGCCGCGATGATGAACTTCCCACCAATCCGCCGGAGCTAGTGGACAGGAGGCACCACCACAAGACCACAACACCAGCACCCCAC
This sequence comes from Pleurodeles waltl, assembly GCF_031143425.1. Lineage (NCBI taxonomy): Eukaryota > Metazoa > Chordata > Amphibia > Caudata > Salamandridae > Pleurodeles > Pleurodeles waltl. Next base: position 991,189,083 of record NC_090446.1, on the reverse strand, counting down.
CCCCTTCAGATGGAGAACCACCCCACAAATGGTCCCTGAGATCCAGGACAAAGACAGAGAACAATGCCAAGACCCCCGCCAAGAAATAAGACAACCTGAATGTCATCCTTCTGTCCCACTTTGTCACCCTGTCCATCCTTAAACTGCCCTAGCTCCACTTCCTATGCCCCTTTGGAAAATGCATCTGTGAGACAAATAACTGGACTCTGCCATGGACATTCCTCCACCATCAACCCTGCCCATTTTCCAACCCCCTCCACTAATTTGCACTTAAATACACACCCTTGAATCACAAAACAATCTGGAGTCAGTCTGTGCTTTCACAAATGTGTATTTGCTATAACAAGGAACATAGCAATGCCCATTGTATTGTCAACATACCTATGTCACACAGCTCTAGTCCATGAGGTAACATAGCAGAGGTCACACAGTGGGACCCACATCTGTGAAATGGAAAGGCAAAGTGACAGGTCAGGGTCCATACACTGGGTGAAAGTGACAGACATATGATAGGTCTAACAATTGTATGAGATGTAGGAGGCAGTGATGTCTTCTTACCTGTGTCTCACTGGAAGTATTGCTGGATCACATTGTTTCTGTTGTCGATATCCTCTTCTTCTGCCTCCTCTTCTTCACTGTCCACAGGCTCCACAGCTGCCACAAGACCTCCTTCTGGACAATCCTCCTGCAGAAAAGGCACCTGTCGTCGCAAAGCCAGGTTGTGCAGCATACAGCAGGCCACGATGATCTGGCACACCTTCTTTGGTGAGTAGTAGAGAGAACCACCTGTCATATGGAGGCACCGGAACCTGGCCTTCAGGAGGCCGAAGGTCCTTTCTATCACTCTCCTAGTTTGCCCCATGTGCCTTATTGCAGCGTTCCTCTGCCCTTGTCCTGGGATTTCACACTGGGGTCAGTAGCCATGACAGGTTGGGGTACCCAGAGTCACCTGCAAATGTCAAGGGACAACTGTTAGACACACTAACCCTTAGGGACAAGCCCAGACAACTATTCACAGGGTATAGGGTCCTTGTCCTCACCTATTAGCCACACACAGTGCCTCTGGAGTTGCCCCATCACATAAGGGATGCTGATATTCCTCAAAATGTAAGCGTCATGCGCTGAGCCCGGAATCTTGGTGTTCACATGGGAGATGTACTGGTCGGCCAAACACACCATCTGCACATTTATTGAATGGTAGCTCTTCCGGTTTCTGTACACCTGTTCACTCCTGCGGTGGGGGGGGGTACCAAGGCCACATGTGTCCCATCAATGGCACCTATGATGTTGGAGATATGTCCCAGGGCATAGAAGTCACCTCTCACTGTGGGCAAATCCTCCACCTGAGGGAAAACGAGGTAGCTGCGCATGTGTTTCAGCAGGGCAGAGAACACTCTGGACAACACGTTTGAGAACATAGGCTGGGACATCCCTGATGCAATGGCCACTGTTGTTTGAAAAGACTCACTTGCCAGGAAATGGAGTACTGACTGGACCTGCACTAGAGGGGGGATTCCTGTGGTCTGGCTCCAACTGGGCACACAGTTCCAGGATTGTGGCACGGTCAAGTATGTAAGTGATAATGATGTGTCTGTCTTCCATTGTCGACAGGTCCACCAGCGGTCTGTACACCGGAGGATGCCGCCATCTCCTCACCTGCCCCAGCAGATGTGCTCTATGGACGAGAACAGCGAGCACAGAGTCAGTCAACACTGAGGTAGTAAAAAAAGAATTTATTGCACACATTTGTCAATCCGCTATGTGCCTGTCACTGTGTGTATGCAAGTCCTAGATATGTGTGACGCATTTAAAAATAATGCCATGTGGCCACCTGAAACGGCGGCTGCCTGACCTGTAATGTGGGAACAGGGGATATAAGGTAACTGCGCTGTCGTTGTACAAGGTCACGGTAGGCGGTCGAAGACCGCGGCGCAATCCTGCATTGGTTAACATTTGTCCCTATGGGTCCGAGCAGCCAATGAATATGTACGGCGGCGGTGACGGTACGCACCACCGCGGACGTGACCACCATTTTCTATCTGTTCACTCGCTTCCCTGACCTTCGACAGGAGAGGACCTACACTGCAAGTGCTGCTGTAACCTGTGTGTAGAAGCGACAATGGCTCATGTGTCTGGGGAAAGGGTCCCTGCCTTCACTTCGGAGGAGTTGGAGAAGTTAGTGTATGGGGTCCTCCCCCAATACACTCTACTCTATGGTCCCCCAGACAAACAGGTGAGTACACTGTGAGCATGCTGTATTGCCTGTTTGGAGTGGTGTAGATGGAAGTTACGGGGAGACTGAGGCCTACATGAGCGGACAGTGAGTGTATGTGCGTCAGGGCAAGGGTGGGAATGTGGGCCAATGACTGTGGCGGTCCGGACGGTTAAAGTTTTTCCTTTTCCCCTGTACTATTCCTCTAGGTCAGCACCAACCAGAAGAAGGATATTTGGCGTGCCATCGCAAAGGACGTCCGGACCCTGGGGGTACACCACAGAAGGAGCACCCACTGCCGGAAAAGATGGGAGGACATTCGCCGCTGAAGCAAGAAGACGGCGGAGGCCCAGCTGGGGATGGCCTCCCGACGTGGAAGAGGTGCCCATCACACCATGACCCCCCTGTTGTTCTCGATCCTGGCGGTGGCGTATCTGGAGTTGGATGGACGCTTGAGGGCATCACAGCAGCCACATGGCGGTACGAACCGCCACATCCATCTGACTCTGCGCGCATTACGAGGTGTCTGGGTGGGGGAGGTGGGCTGTGGGTTACCCTAGGCCAGGGCGAGCTTTGTAGGCAAGGACCCTTTGTGAGGCAGACTATGTGACACCCCAACCCCACCAGTGGAAGAGCCATCTACATCTAGTCAGGCTGCTGTGACTTCCATGTGTGCAGCAATCGGGCATAGGCCTTGTACCCCATGTCCCTGTGATTAATTAGGGAACTCTAAGTGCATGGCGTAGTGCAGAGGGCTGCTGTGTCTGCAGTGTCCACCAACGGTAGTGGTATTGTAAGCACTGAGTATTAGCATCATCAGGCGGAGGAGCAGTGCCACCGGAGCAGGAGGGAGCTGTATCCCACATGGCCCAGGAGGGTGAGACAATGCAGTCTGAAGTCACCAGTGGACGGAGGGCGAGGGGAGCTCCACGGCGGGGACAGGAGCAGAGACCAGCGACACCAACTCCTCCTCTGATGGGAGCTCCCTTGCGGTGGTGGGCCCCTCTGTGCCCACTGCATCTACAGGTACAGCCGCCATCCCCCCTACCAGCACTGCCCTCCCAGCAGCCACTCAGCGTGTGTCCCTTGGCCGCTCACCCAGGAGGGTGGGCATCTCCTTCACCCCAGGCACCTCAGCCCCTGCCCCAGTCAGCCCTGCTGCCCTCGGTGAGAGGCTATTGACTTCCTGAGATCCCACACTGTTGGGCAGTCTACCATTCTGAATGCCATCCAGGGTGTAGAGAGGCATTTGCAACAAGTAAATGCATACCTGGAGGGCATTCATTCTGGCCAGGCAGCCCAACAGCGAGCATTTCAGGCTCTTGCCTCAGCACTGATGGCAGCCATTGTCCCTGTGTCCAGCCTCCCTCCTCCCCCCTACAACCTCCACTACCCATACCCAATCCCCTGTGCCTCAGCCTATCCCAAGCACACCATCAGACCAGCATGCACACACCTCAACACACAAGGGTGGCTCAGGCAAACATAAGCACCACACATCCCACAGGCACTCACCCAGGCACCATACCCATGCAGACATACCAACATCCACTGCCTCCACTGTGTCTACCTCCTCCACGTCTCCCTCCTCCCTCCCTGTCTCGTCTCCACTCACACCTGCATGCACTACATCTTCAGCCACTACCTCCATCACCAGCATGCCCAACACCACACACCGCTCAGGTGCAGTCACCACCCCCACTACCATTCACACGTCCCCTGTGTCCTCTCTCAGTGTGTCTATGACACCACCTCCCAAGGTACACAAACGCAGGCGCACACCCACCCAACAGCCATCCACCTCACGACAGCCTCCAGCGCATGCATCTTCACCCACAGAGGACAAGTCCGTATCACTGGTGTCAGCTCCTGTCCGCGCCGTGGAGCTCCCCTCGCCCTCCGTCACACTGCTGAATTCAGACTCCGTAGTGTTGCCCTCCAGGGCCATGTGGGATGCAGCTCCCTCCTGCTCCGGTGTCATTGCTCCTCCGCCTGATGATGCTAATGCACACAGGATCAGGGAGACCACAAAAAGGGGGGGGGGATGACAGAAGAAAGACATGTTGAGTGCATGCATTACCGCTACAGTTGGCGGACACGACAGACACAGAAGCCCCCTGAACTACGCCGTGCACTTGGGGTCCACTGTTCAGTCCCTGGGACATGGCCTACAAGGCTATGGCCGACATCTGCAAACATGGATGTCACAGGAGCCTGAGTAGGTGAAGTTGGCACTATACACAGGTGGGGTGGGGTGCCACAGGGTCTGCCAGAAGAAGGGGACCTAACTAGCACACTCACCCTGGCCTAGGGAAACCCACAGCCCACCTCCCCCACCCAGACACCTCCACTGTGCGCTGAATCAGCTGAATGAGAGTGTACTCACCACCTTGTGGCTGCTGTGATGCCCTCAAGCGCCCATCCAACTCCGGGTACGCCACCGCCAGGACCCTGAACATCAGCGGGGTTATGGTGCGACAGGCACCCCTCCTACGTTGGGAGGCCATCCCCAGCTGGGCCTCCGCTGTCTTCTTGCTCCAGCGGCGAATGTCCTCCCATCTCTTACGGCAGTGGGTGCTCCGCCTGTGATAGACCCCCAGGGTCCAGACGTCCTTGGCGATGGCATGCCAGATGTCCTTCTTCTGGTGGGCGCTGACCTACATGAATTGTACAGGGGAAAAAGAAAAAGTTATTACCAACTGCACTGTCACAGTCATTGGCCCCCATCCCTACCCTTGCCATGTGGCAGATGCACTCACCATTGTTTCATGCACGCCTCATTCCCCCCCCCCCCAATCTTTCATCCACCCCACTCCACATAGACATAGCCCATACAGCATGCTCCCAGTGTACTTACCTGTTTGTCTGGGACATATCCCCAACATCATAGGTGCCACTGATGGGACACATGTGGCTTTGGTATCCCCCCGCAGGAGTGAACAGGTGTACAGAAACTGGAAGAGTTTTCATTCGATGAATGTGCAGATGGTGTGTTTGGCCGACCAGTACATCTCCCATGTGAACACCAAGATTCCGGACTCAGCGCATGACGCTTACATTTTGAGGAATATCAGCATCCCTTCTGTGATGGGGCAACTCCAGAGGCAGCGTGTGTGGCTATTAGGTGAGCACCTGGAAGCAAGTCAATGGGAATGGTTGTCTGGGTCTGGGGATATCCCTACAGGTTAGTGTGTGTCTAACAGTTGTACCTCGCCATTTGCAGGTGACTCTGGTTACCCCAACCTGTCATGGCTACTGGCCCCAGTGAGGAATCCCAGGACAAGGGCAGAGGAACGCTACAATGAGGCCCATGGGCGAACTAGGAGGATTATAGAGCGGACCTTCAGCCTCCTGAAGGCCAGGTTCAGGTGCCTCCATATGACAGGTGGCTCCCTATTCTACTCACCAAAGAAGGTGTGCCAGATCATCGTGGCCTGCTGTATGCTTCACAACTTAGCTTTGCGATGACAGGTGCCTTTTCTGCAGGAGGATGGTCCAGATGGTGGTGTTGTGGCAGCTGTGGAGCCTGTGGACAGTGAAGACGAGAAAGCAGAAGAACAGGACATCGACAACAGGAACTCAGTGATCCTGCAATACTTCCAGTGGGACACAGGTAAGAATACAAACCTGCCTACTACATGTACTTTAACACTACTACCTCTCTACTGTCTGTCGTTTTCACCCAGTGTATGGTCACTGAGTTGTCACTTTCCTCAATTGCCCATCCAACTCCGGGTACACCACCGCCAGGATCCTGAACATCAGGGGGGTCATGGTGCGACGGGCACCCCTCCCACGTTGGGAGGCCATCCCCAGCTGGGCTTCCGCCGTCTTCTTGCTCCAGCGGCGAATGTCCTCCCATCTATTACGGCAGTGGGTGCTCCGCCTGTGATAGAACCCCAGGGTCCAGACGTCCTTGTCGATGGCATGCCAGATGTCCTTCTTCTGGTAGGCGCTGACCTACATGAATTGTACAGGGGAAAAAGAAAAGTTATTACCAACTGCACTGTCACAGTCATTGGCCCCCATCCCTACCCTTGCCATGTGGCACATGCACTCACCGTCGTTTCATGCACGCTTCATTCCCCCCCCCATCTTTCATCCACCCCACTCCACACAGGCATAGCCCATACAGCATGCTCCCAGTGCACTTACCTGTTTGCCTGGAGGACCGTAGAGTAGCGTGTACTTGGGGAGGACTCCATCCACGAGTTTCTCCAACTCCTCCGTGGTGAAGGCAGGGGCCCTTTCCCCAGATGCACAAGCCATTGTCTCTTCCAGACTGAGGTCAAAGCAGCACTTGCAGTTTAGGTCCTCTCCTGTCAAAGATCAGGCATCGAGTGATTGAACAGAGAGAAAATGGCGGTCACGTCTGCGGCGGTGCGTACCGTCATCGCCGGCGTACATCGTCATTGGCTCCTGGGACCCATAGGGTCCAATGTTAACCAATGCAGAATTGCGCCGCGGTCTTCGACCGCCTACCGCTACGGTGTACAATGCAAGCGCAGTTACCTCATATCCCATTGTCCCACTTTACAGGTCAGGCAGCTGCCATTTCAGGGGCCCACACAGCTTAATTTTTAAATGCGTCACACATACCTAGGCCTTGCCTCAACACTCATACATGCAAATTTTGGATTATGAATCGTGTTCTGTGTAAGCTGTGGGTACGTACCTCTGAGTTGGTTGACTCTGTGCTCGATGTTGTCCTTCATAGGCACCGTCCGCTGGGACATATGAGGAGATGGCGGCATCCTCTGGTGTACAGACCGCTGGAGGACCTGTTGACAATGGAGGAAAGACATGTGATCATCACCTACAGGCTTGACCGTGCCACAATCCTGGAACTGTGCCCAGTTGGAGCCAGACCTGATGTCAGCTATCCGCCATCCCACAGGAATCCCCCCTCTAGTGCAGGTGCTGTCATTTCCTTGCAAGTGGGTCATTTAAAAAAACAGTGGCCATAGCATCAGGGATGTCCCAGCCTATGTTTTCCAACGTGTTGTCCAGAGTGTTGTCTGCCCTGCTGAAACACATGCGGAGCTACATAATTTTCCCTCAGGTGGAGGATTTGCCTACAGTGAAAGGTGATTTCTATGCCCTGGGACATATCCCCAACATCATAGGTGCCATTGATGGGACACATGTGGGTTTGGTACCCCCGCAGGAGTGAACAGGTGTACAGAAACCGGAAGAGTTATCATTCGATGAATGTGCAGATGGTGTGTTTGGCAGACCAGTACATCTCCCATGTGAATGCCAAATTCCCTGGCTCAGTGCATGACGCTTAAATCCTGCGGAATAGCAGCAGCCCTTATGTGATGGGGCAAATCCAGAGGCACCATGTGTGGCTATTAGGTGAGCACCTGGAAGCAAGTCAGTGGGAATGGTTGTCTGGGTCGGGGGATGTCCCTACAGGTTAGTGTGTGTCTAACAGTTGTCCCTCGCCATTTGCAGGTGACTCTGGTTACCCCAACCTGTCGTGGCTACTGAACCCAGTGAGGAATCCCAGGACAAGGGCTATAGAGCGGACCTTCGGCCTCCTGAAGGTCAGGTTCAGGTGCCTCCATATGACAGGTGTATCCCTATTCTACTCACCAAAGAAGGTGTGCCAGATCATCGTGGCCTGCTGTATGCTTCACAACTTAGCTTTGCGACGACAGGTGCCTTTTCTGCAGGAGGATGGTCCAGATGGAGGTGTAGTGGCAGCTGTGGAGCCTATGGACAGTGAAGACGAGGAAGCAGAAGAAGAGGACAACGACAACAGGAACTCGGTGATCCTGCAATACTTCCAGTGAGACACAAGTAAGAATACAAACCTGCCTACTACATGTACTTTAACACTACTACCTCTCTACTGTCTGTCATTTTCACCCAGTGTATGGTCACTGAATTGTCACTTTCCCTTACGATTTCACAGATGTGGGTCCCACTGTGTGACATCTGCTTTGTTTCCTCATGGACTAGAGCTGTGTGATATAGGTATGTTGAAATTACAATTGGAAGAGCATTTTGTCACTGTAATTGCTAATACAATATTTAAAAATCACAGACAGACTCCAGATTGTTTTGTGCTGTAAGGGTGTTTATTTAGTGCTCAATATTGGAGGGTGCTGTAAAATGGTAAGGGGTGATGGTGGAAAGAATGTCCATGGCAGAGTCCAGTTTACTAGTCTCACAGGTGCATTGCCCAAAGGGGCATAGGAAGTGGAGCTGGGGCAGTTTGAGAATGGACAGGGTGACAAGGTGGGACAAAAGGATGACATTCAGGGCGGTCTCAATTCTTGGCAGGGGTCTTGCCATTGTTCTCTGTCTTTGTCCTGGATCTCAGGGACCGCTTGTGGTGTGGTTCTCCATCTGCAGGGGGTGGGGTGCTGGTGTGGTGGTCCTGTGGCGGTGCCTCCTGTCCACTAGTGCCGGCAGAGGTGGTGGGCAGTTCATCGTCCAGGCTAGTGTCAGGGGCCCCTTGTTGTGCCACAGTGTCCCTCCTGGTGTTGAGGACTTCCTTCAGCACCCCTACTAAGGTGCCCAGGGTGGAATTGATGGATCTGAGTTCCTCCCTAAAGCCCAAATACTGTTCCTCCTGCAGCCGTTAGGTCTCCTGAAACTTGGCCAGTACCGTTGCCATCGTCTCCTGGGAATGATGGTACGCTCCCATGATGTTGGAGAGGGCCTCGTGGAGAGTGGGTTCCCTGGGCCTGTCCTCCCCCTGTCACACAGCAGCCCTCCCAGTTCCCCTGTGTTCCTGGGCCTCTGTCCCCTGGACCGTGTGCCCACTGCCACTGCCCCCAGGTCCCTGTTGGTGTTGGGGTGGTGGGTTAGCCTGGGTTCCCTGTAGTGGTGGACACACTGCTGATTGATGTGTCCTGGGGACAGAGGTATGGGCCCGCTGGGTGGGTGCTGTGCTGGTGTTTCCAGAGGGGGGAAGCTCTGTGGTTGACTTTGCCAGTGTGAGGGGAACCGACTGTCCTGAGGTCCCAGGTGGGCCGGGCTGGTCATCTAGATCCAGTTGGACAGAGCTGCTGTCATGACTGTGGGCCTCTTCTGTTGGTGGTGTGGACATGTGTGGACCCTCCTGTCCGGTGACGTTGGGTAGGGGTCCTGCAGTGGTATAAAAGAATGTTTATTGCATCTGTGTGTGTCATGGTGTGCAATGGGTGGGTGACTGTGTACCCCAGTGCTTGCATTCCTGTGTGGGACCTTGTGTGATGGTGGTTCAGGGGGGTGTATGGGTATGAGCAGTGGCCATGCTTTGGTGATGGGTGTCCATGCTTTGTTGTTGCATGCAGGGCTTGGTGTTGGGATGGGTGGTTTGTGATATTGGTACATTTGTGAGGAGTTGGAATGATGGGGGTGAGAGCGAGGATGGGGGTATGTGATGGCATTCAGGTAGGATGGGGGATATAGTAGTAAAGCATTGCCTTACCAGAGTCCATTCCTCCATCTACTCCTGGAAGGCCTTCAGTATGCAGATTCGCCAAGACTTGCTCCTCCCATGTTGTTAGTTGTGGAGGAGGAGGTGGCGGTCCGCTGCCAGTCCGCTGAACCACAAGGTGGTGTCTTGAAACCAACGAATGCACCTTCCCCCATAGGTCGTTCCACCTTTCCTGATGTCATCCCTATTTCTTGGGTGCTGTCCCACTTCGTTGACCATCTCCACTATTCTTCGCCATAGCTCCATCTTTCCAGCTATGGAGATGTGCTGTACCTGTGATCCGAATAGCTGTGGCTCTACCCGGACGATTTCCTCCACCATGACCCTGAGCTCCTCCTCAGAGAACCTAGGGTGTCTTTGCCGTGCCATGGGGTGGTGTGGGGTGATATTTAGTGGTGTGTTGTGTGAGGTGCGTGGAAGTTATGTGGGTGATGGTATTGTGTGCCTGTGGATGCTTGGTAGTAGTTTGTAGTGTCTCTCTCTGGCCTTCTTTCCGTAATTTGGTCGTAGGGGTTTGTGGGTGATGTGGGTGTGTGTTTTATATTGTAATGGGTGTGTGGGAGTGGTGTGTGTATGTGTATGTGTATCAGATGTGTATATTTTGATTTGTCCAATGTGGCTGTGTTTTGTGAGAGTGTGTGTATTTTGAGCGTGGATTCGTGGGTCGTGATATTGTGGGCGTATTTCTGTTGGCATGACGGTGGAGGTTTTGTTTTCACCAGTTTATCACTGACCTTTGGTGTGGCGGACTTGTGTGGGTGTCTCAATTTTGGCGGATTCCGAGCAGTGGGTCATAATGACCGTGGCGGAATTCCGCTGCTGCGGCGGTGTGTTGGCGGTCTTCTGCACAGCGGTAAGCGTCTTTTACCGCCAATGTTGTAATGAGGGCCATAATATTTATCTGATAAGATGCAGGTCAAAACGATTAAAATGCAATACGTATATGTTGAGATATCACTGTAAAAGTGATATAAAGTGTCCTTTAGCCTTTTAGAAGCAATAAATGTCTCTTTCAAGCACAAAGTACCTGGTTTGTGTTCAAAATCTCCGCAAAGAACCACAGGAGATGTTATTCGATTTCTCGGGCCGCACACAGTGATGCGTTGTTTAGTTTTCATGCAGGGACGGCTGTGCGTCGATTTCTGGCATTCGGTCGTGGGTCCTCTTCGGGTTGTGGGGTTTTCAGATGCCTTGGGGACAATGCGTCGATTTCCGGTGCTGACAGGACGAAGTCACAGGGGCTACGTTGATCTGGTGGGCGTTGGATGGAAATGTTTACCGCACCACTGCGTTGATTCCTCTCTGGAAGTCAGGCTGTGTCATTCCGGCTTGGCTGTGCATCAATCTAGTGGACTGTGCGTTGAATTTCCGGTTGTTACGATGGTTCTGCATCGATCTTCTCATTGCGAAGTTGGGCTGCGTCGTTCTGGTTCACCGCGCAGTGAATTTTTCACCACGGTGCAGGCTGTGCGTCATTTCTGACAGGCTGTGCATCAATTTTCGCCCCATAAGAAGTCCTTCTTGTAGAGATGAAGTCTTTTTGGTCCTGAGACTTCACGGAACAGGAGGCAAGCTCCATCCAAGCCCTTGGAGAGCACTTCTCACCACAGCCAGAGAGCAGCAAGGCAGCAGGACATCAGCAAGGCAGCAGTCCTTCACAGAAAGCAAACAGGTGAGTCCTTTGGGCAGCCAGGCAATTCTTCTTGGCAGGATGCGAGGTGTTCTGGTTCAGGTTCTCTTCTCCAGGAAGTGTCTTTAAGGTAGTGTGTCTACCTCAGAAGTGTTTTAGTTGGTAGGGGCAGAGGCCCTGTTTAAATACCCAAATGTGCCTTTGAAGTAGGGAGACTTCAAAGAGTAGCTTAGAAGTGCACACAGTCCCCTTTCAGTTCAATCCTGTCTGCCAGGGTCCCAGTAGGGGGTGTGGCATTCCTTTGTGTGAGGGCAGGCTACTGTCCTTTGACATGCAAGTGTCAGGCCCCCCACCCTCCTAGCCCAGGAAGACCTATTCAAATTGCAGATGTATGCTAGTGAGGCTGAGTACCCTGTGTTTGGGGTGTGTCTCAGTGAATGCACAAGGGAGCTGCCAACTAAGCCCAGCCAGACGTGGATTGTAAGGCACAGAAGGATTTAAGTGCAGAGAAATGCTCACTTTCTAAAAGTGGCATTTCTAAAATAGTTATATTAAATCCAACTTCACCAGTCAGCAGGATTTTGTATCTCCATTCTGGCCACACTAAATTTGACCTTCCTTCTCCTTTCAGATCAGCAGCTACCACTCAAACAATATATGAGGGTAGTCCCAATGTTAGCCTATAAAGGGAGCAGGACTCACAGCAGTGTAAAAACGAATTTAGGAGTTTTACACGAACAGGACATGTAAACTACACAGGTACATGTCTTGCCTTTTGCCTACACAGCACCCTGCCCTATGGGTTACCTAGGGCGTACCTTAGGGGTGCCTTATATGTACAAAAAGGGGAGTTTTAGGCTTGGCAAGTATATTTAAATGCCAAGTCGAATTGGCAGAGAAACTGCACACACAGGCCTTGCAATGGCAGGCCTGAGACAAGTTAAGGAGCTACTTAATGGGTGCAGGCCCACTAATAGCATTTAATCTACAGGCCTTGAGCACACATAGTGCACTCTACTATGGACTTATAGTAAATTAAATAGTCCAATTGGGTATGATCCAATGTTACCATGTTTAAAAGGGAGAGAGCATATGCACTTTAGCACTGGCTAGCAGTGGTAAAGTGTGCCGAGTCCTAAAGCCAGCAAAAATGAGATCAGAAAAAGATGAGGAGGAAGGAAAAAAGTCTGGGGGTGGCCCTGCAGAAAGGCCATGTCCAACAGGGACTAAATGGAGGACATTATTCTTTTATCTACCAAACTCAGGAAACCTGAAAAGCAAGGATCATTTTAGTGAAGCAAAGGATATAACCGTTTTGGAGAGCTAGCTTCCTGGTACGAGGTATAACACTTTCAGCCCTTTACCCTCTATTTGCATTTCAAGTACTTTTGGCAGGAACAAAACCAACCAACCAAAGACTTGTATGGACTTCACTAATTTAGTTATCTGAATACCCTGGAAATGTGAAACGAGCCCTACAAATAAACCATTTTCCTTGCGCTTTCCATGGGAAGAGACTTCCATATTTGTGTTTGGGGTCTGATGGCTCTCTAGGAATCCTAGCAATCATAGGTCTTTTTAAAAACTAGAGTTGCCACAGAATTCAAGAAGTTGCATCTTGCATAAATATAATATTTGCGACCAACAGTGCCCTACAAAGCTCAATCTATAAAAAACTATTTCTTCGAAAGGGAGGTGGCTGCAGAATTTGGTTTTGGGATCAGTGTGCTTCCTAGAAGCCTTCCTAACTCCCGGTATTTATGAAAGATTAGAGATCTGGGAGAAATTGGGACGATGAGGCTCATTTAGATCCCTATTTGTTTCATACTCAGAATGCCCTTCAAATGACAAAACTATGCTTCTCTCAGTTTCCATGCGGAATTTGAGCTGATTTTAGGCAGCAACATAGTAATATGACCAGCCTAGGGCGTTTTTAAAAATGAAAGACCCAAGGAAATGCAACGTGGCTTCTGAAGATCCCTACACTTGTTTTTCCTGCCAACATCACACTATTCCTAAAAACAATTTTCCTTCTGTTTCAATGGGGAGAGGTTATAAATGTTGGCACTGGTGTGATCTGGCACCTGGCCTCTTGGAATTTTTAATCCAAAGTTTGACACAGTGTTTTAGGTAAGAGAAAGTGATAAGTTCCATACAAGCAACGTCTTTCTGACTTCCCTTTAGAAAGCTTTAAGACTAGTAGATTCTTTTTGATGCTGGCGAACCGCTGGTGCAAATATGTCAGGCAACTACCAACGCACCTTTAATTCCCATAACATGTTTGTTACATTTTTTGGCCAATTCTTTCCCATGCAATACGCCTACCCACTTAGAATCAACTAGAATTATTGGTATTTCAGAGAGATATGAATGTTTCCTGTACCTAAACTCAGATTCTTTAGCCCATTGTAAGTACAGCTCTGTGTCTGTCGTGTCTGTATATTTCACGTTTCCACACACACTAATGATCTCCATGACCTGAGAGTTTTCTCCCAGGCTGTGGGGGACATTACCGTTTTTTTTCCTGTCCTTCGCCACTAAGATTTTCCTGGCAGTGACAGACAAGAGAAAAAATACATTACACAATCCTCCCTAAATAGGGTGAGTGGTGTAATGTCCTACCTCTGACATCCCCTATACCATTGGGCTGTCGTAGTATGTATTCCATTGCCAGAATAATATGGGGAACGTTGAGACAGAGGCAGAGGAACTGAGGATGTGGCAAGCTGTGTACTCCCCTGTTTTTGCGATGTCCATCAAACTTTAAATCAGGTCTTTTTTTTTCTTTAGGAAATCCTTAAACAATCCACATAAATTATTCCTTAATGAATACAAAAGGTTGGCTATCTTTCAGAAAAGTATGTCCTTGTCAGTTCACCCAAAGGGGAGGGGATCCCACCGGTTTCCCCCGCCCCACAAATTGCAGGTAGCTAGAAAATGCAAAATAAAGAGCAAATATTCACCACCATTTAGAAAACTGAAACAACAGTGGAAAAATTGCTTTTTTTCTGGTCTACCCGCTTCTGAATGCTGGGAAGAGAGCAACCATTGCACAACAGACACTTTGTGGATATTGTTTTTAGCAATGCAAACCTACCGAGTTTCTTCACAGCACTTTATTTTCATTCAAAAAAATTAATATTATGACCATTGTTTAAGGTTCTCAGTAGAAATTCAATAACTGCGAGTTTCTGTACAATTCCTAATGTGGGCACAAAAGGACAGAAATTTGGCCTACATATTATCGAGGAAAATATATGTGGGCTTATGCACAAACTGAAGGGGAAGAAGGAGGAGGAAACAGTACTTCACTAATACATTTATTGTAGCTTAGTAACCATAACATACATACTTTGCCACAGATTTAGTAAAAATTAAAAGAAATAATGTAGATTACTGTTAGAACTGGCATTCTTGATGTGGTTACCACCCTAACATTTTGCCTTTAACCCCCCTGTTTTGCTGATCCACTTTTGTTGATTGTAAGACTCTGCACACTTGACCACTACTAACCAGTGCTGAAGCACGTGTGCTCTCTCCTTAAAACATGGTAGACTGGGCTTATACCCAATTGGTATATGTAATTTACTAGGGAGCAACTAGTAAAGTGGCACTATCTGTGCCAGCGCCTGTAAATTAAATACGACTATTGGACCTTCAGGACTGATTTTGACACCGCCTTGTGTAGTCCTTTAAGTATGTCTCAGGCATGCCACTGCAGCCTGTGCATGCAGTTTTAAACTACCATTTGGACTAGCTAAATTACCCTTTTGCCCCACCCAAACCTTCCTTTACAATACATGCAGGTCACCCAGAGGGTAGGCCCTGTCAAGCCAGAGAGCAGGATGCAGTTTATTTAAAATGTTGGACATGTACTTTTAAGTTTTACATATCCTAGTAGTGGAAACAACTCCATTTTTCGCTACTCCAAGGCCTCCCTCTCCCACAGGATAACATTGGAATTACCTTATTACATTTGATAAGCTTATCTTTACAGATGGGAGCAGGTAACAAGCTAATTTATGGTGCCTTTGTAATTTTAATGAAAGATCCTCTCTTTTGGTGAAATCAGATTATGAATTACTGTTTTGAAAATCCCACTTTTATAAAGTTGGCATTTTCCTGCTTTAGTCATTTAGTGCTTGCCGCCTATCTCTGGATCACATGACTGGGTGTAGCTGCCAATTAGGTTGTGTGTATTCCTTCTAGATAGCCACACACAATAGAAAACTTAGGTGTGTCTAGACGGGTCATCATTGGATAGATGGGAGGGTGGAACTGGGTACAGACCTACTTACTCTTGAATAGGCTGTTTCCTGCCTTCACAGAAAGGGCTGCATACCCCCTGTATTTAGCCTGGACCCAGGGCAGGAAAGGCAGGATGCCTGGTGCCTTCAAAGGGAATTTCTAGAAGCTTCTTCCCCATTCCAGAGATAGAGCAACTGGTATACATATTAGACAGCAGACACCACCTCTTCAGTACACTTCTGGGCCTGTGGATACTCAGCAAGAAGAACTGCTGTGCTTTTCAAAAGACTGCCACTATACTAGACTGCTGCTGTGAGGGAATGGCTGCCCTGCTTTGCTGACCTGCTGCCTGCAGCCCTCTGGGCTGTGTGAGAAGGACTGTAACTACTTTTTAAACCCCAGAACCCCAGAGTGACTCCTTTGGCTGGCCTCCTAACTTGAGCCTCAGGGAGAGAAGGCTTCAACAACAATGACCACAGCACCTGGACTCTGCCAAATGTGAGTCTACCTTGCCAAGTGGTGCCACCCCAATCCTGGAAGTGAGCCTAAGGTGCTCTGCCTGCCTCTGTGAATCCAGCAGAACTGCCGCATCACCTCTGCTATGTGGTGCAATCCCAAGCAGAACCAACACATTGCCACTACTGCGTGGGTCTACTCCATCACAAAAACTTGCATCGCATCACAGCTCGCTGCCTCATCAGAACTGATGCTGCATGATGCCTCCTCAGTGCAGGCCTTTGCATCCCTCAATGGCAGCCTCCATGATGACACTGGACTCTGCATAGCATAGCATAGCAGCCTCGCATCTCCTCAGAGCCAACGCATCACTCAGACTGTATAACGCATCTTCGACGTCGGCCTTCACATTGTAAGCCCTCATTAACGGAAACCAGTCTGCTGTAACCAGATATCCACAGTTCGGGTTTTGTGCTTTTTAGAACTATTTTAATTAAATCTTTTAATTATTGTACTGAGTGGATTTTTGTTGTTTTGGTCTTCTTATATTTATTAAAAACGACTCTATTTTTCTAACTGGTGTGAGATTCTTTTTGTGTGGTGTTTTCACTTTATTACTTCAATGCTTGCATAATACACATTGCCTTCAAGTTCAGCCTGACTGCTCTGTGCCAAGCTACCAGAGTGTTGAGCACAGGTTAATTTAGGGTTGGCTTGTTTCTCACCATGACAAGGATCGTGGTTGCTACTTGATCAGGGCTCACACCCCAGTGAACCAACAACCCAATTTCTCACAATTACATATTATCCATGCCACCAACACTAACATTTCACAACAAGGTATATACTTATCACACATATCACACTTTGAAATTATCCAAACACACACCTTATAAACCTTGACTTGTATCCTATGCCAAATGACTTCACTACAAATGACTGCAGAACTAACGGCCACATGTACAAACTTTTGAATTAGAGAGTTACTAATTTTGAATACCTGCAAATCACAATTAGAAGCCCTCTATTTCAAATGTACAAAACTCTCCTGAGTTTCATTCGCTATTCCCAGTGGGCTGCACATAGACCTACCTCATGAATGTTAATGAGTTAGGTTTCGCTTTGTGACCCATTGGGAATTGAAAAACTAACAGGCATGGAGGCCTGCTGAGGTCAGCAGATCACAATGTCTGTGATTGCTTTTAAAAAGCAATATTCTTTTATAATGCATCCTTAGAGCAAAACGAGATGCGTTTAAAAAAGAAACTGAAAAGTTTTCTTTTCAACTTTCCCTCTTAAAAATGCTTTTACAGACATACACAAAGCGGAAGTGGTCCCTTGGGGACCACTTCCTATTTGCAAATGGGTTATCACCAATTTGAAAATTGTGGTAAACTGCCAATGTTTTGCAATCGCATTTCATTTGCAAAACATTCATACAAACCACTGCAATTCTATATTAGCAAGGGCCACTCTAAATATGCCCCTTCCTAATACAGAATCACAAAGCCAAATTGCGATTCTGTACGAGGTTACCGAATCTCTATTTGACCTTGGTATGTACAACAATGCTTTTTTAGCAGTCGCAAACGTCCCAATTCTGTGAATCGGACTATGCATGACTTCTAAAATGTTTTGTACATGTGGCCCTAAGCTGTTACGCTGTGGGTGTGGGATACCCTTCAATCAAAAAGCCCACTACTCTTAATCAAGGCTTCTATCACACACTACAGCAAGAAATATATCCTAAGTGATGTCCTCCTTTAATTTTGAGTTGATGGTTCTCTTAAAAACGCACAAAAATGTGCATTATGCTGTTGCTAAATTTTGTAAATGTGTCAGCCACAGGTCCCAAAATGTGTCATTCAGCAAATTAACTGAACGTTTTCATCTATAGTGTGTAGTCCTTGTTTTCTGAATTTGGCTCTCAAAGTTCATGTGCATAATAGTTAAACAATTGCTTCTGATTTTGCATTGCACAACAGACAATATCTACATTTTATTGCTGAATTAGTTGCCCACCTAAACTGGATATCAGCTCTGATAACAAACTCAGTTGAAACCTCACAAAGTTCCATTAAGTTGGTAGCTTTAGCGCTGTGGTGATATACAGATGCAGGTATAACGCTGTGTATGAAGACAGTGTAATATTTTTATTTTTAAATTTGCTGAACCTTTGTAGATTTTCAAAGGAGATCAATTAGCTTTTTTCTCCTAAAACAATCTTTAACCGACTCTTTCAAACACCCTGCTACCAATTTGATCTCAAACGTGTTAAAAATTTACAATAATACCCTCCTATAATATAGGATGGCTATTCTCCACGTTTAATTGCTTGCCTTAAGGCTGCCAAAAGGAACCTGGCAAAATCTATTAGATTTCTTTGCAACTGGCAAATCCAGTATTAATTTTAATCAGGCCAAACTCCAATCTTAGATGTGACAGATCGCTTGACAAAGAAAGGCCAAACATTAATTTCAGACATTTAACCACCATTTTCTCAAGTGGAATTTTCATTGTAGTAATAAATGTTAATGCACCATAAGTAATTGCTGGTAGAAATTTAGCTTTTAAAACAGACAATGGGGGTCATTACAACCCTGGCGGACGGTGTTAAAGCTGCGGAAATACCGCAAACAGGCCGGCGGACAAAAAAAGGGAATTATGACCCTGGCGGTAACCGCCAACAAAGACAGCCACTTTAACACTTCGCCCGCCACGGCGGTACAGACAAACAGCGCGGCGGTCACCGCCAACAGACAGGCGGGAGACAATGTACCGCCCACAGTATCACAACACACCAATCCGCCACCTTTTCCGGGGCGGATTCTCTGTGGATAAAAACACGGCGGAAACAGCTTTTGCTATGGGAAAACGCTCACCTGAACACACTCCACGAGGAACGACGACTCCATGGAGCCGGAACTCCAAATCCTACCTGCCCTTGTCTTTCTGCTCCTCTACGAACAACAGCGACGTGGGCGCAGAACATACCGGTGAGTACTGCATCTACGACACGGGGAGGGGGGAGGCAAAAGTTAGGGGGACACCCACCAAACACCCCCACCCTCGCATATCACAACATACACCAATGCAGTCAAAAATATCACATTAACAACCCACAATTCCCCCGGAAGAATGCAAAGACAAAGCGAATTGCGGTCAAACATTGTAATGTGCCAATATACATGTCATACAAAAATATACTGATTTATATCTCGAAATCAGTCATAATTATATATACAATACAAGAAGTAGTGCAGATATGTACACAACAATGTCCGTGCACCAACAGTCCAAAAATGCATGGGCGAGGCCCACAATAGATACCTGACCAAAATCGGAGAGAACACTGCCGGGGCATCATATTGAAACACTTGAGGCACCTCAGGGGGAAGGGAAGGGGGGTCACCTCAGCCGGATGACTCCAAAGCCAGATCAACGACGGGGCTCCATGCCCATTGATGTATCCTGGGGAGTGCAAAGCCACAGTCTCACAAGTCTTTACAGTGGGTGGTTTGCCCACTGCTTTATCCTGGGGAGTGAAAGCCACAGCCTCACAAGTCTCTACAGTGGGTGGGTTGCCCACTGTGCCATCCTGGGAAGTACAAAGCCACAGTCTCACAAGTCTCTACAGTGGGTGGGTTGCCCACTGTACCATCCTCGGGAGTGCAAAGCCACAGTCTCACAAGTCCCAACAATGGGTGGGTTGCCCACTGTGCCATCCTGGGGAGTGCAAAGCCACAGTCTCACAAGTCTCTACAGTGGGTGGGTTGCCCACTGTACCATCCTGGGGAGTGCAAAGCCACAGTCTCTCAAGTCTTTACAGTGGGTGGTTTGCACACTGTACCATCCTAGGGAGTGCAAAGCCACAGTCTCTCAAGTCTCTACAGTGGGTGGTTTGCCCACTGTGCCATCCTGGGGAGTGCAAAGCCACATTATCGCAAGTAGATGCAGTTCTCAACTGGTACTGGGTGGGACTGGTGCCCAGACTGGATGAGTCTCCCCGTGAAAGTTCCTGTCTCAGCTGCACATGGGATAAGGATGCCTGATGTGGCGGCCTATTCATACCCACACGGTGTTTGCCCTGTTCAGCGGTCTTCACCATGGCAGTCTTGGCCTTGTTCAGCGGTGCTTTGCCATGGCAGTCTATGGACTGTTCAGCGGTGCTCTGACATGGCGGTCTTTGCCCTGTTCAGCGGTCTTCACCATGGCGGTCTTTGCCCTGTTCAGTGGTCTTCACCATGGCGGTCTTGGCCTTGTTCAGCGGTGCTTCACCATGGCGGTCTTTGCCCTGTTCAGTGGTCTTCACCATGGCGGTCTTGGCCTTGTTCAGCGGTGCTTTGCCATGGCCGTCTTGGCCTTGTTCAGCGGTGCTTTGCCATGGCGGTCTTGGCCTTGTTCAGCTGTGCTTTGCCATGGCGGTCTATGGACTGTTCAGCGGTGCTCTGACATGGCGGTCTTTGCCCTGTTCAGCGGTCTTCACCATGGCGGTCTTTGCCCTGTTCAGTGGTCTTCACCATGGCGGTCTTGGCCTTGTTCAGCGGTGCTTTGCCATGGCGGTCTTGGCCCTGTTCAGCGGTCTTCACCATGGCGGTCTTGGCCTTGTTCAGCGGTGCTTTGCCATGGCGGTCTTGGCCTTGTTCAGCGGTGCTTTGCCATGGCGGTCTTGGCATTGTCCAGCGGTGCTCTGACATGGCGGTTCGGATACTGACATTGGTGTGTGGCATGACGAACTCCACACTGGACATTGGTGTGTGGCATGACGAACTCCACACTGGACATTGGTGTGTGGCTTGACGTTCCATCATCGCCCAGCGGGGCTGTGGGATCCTGGTCCCTCCTGGACACTGACTCCGGCGGTGGTCTCCTGACCAGTAACGATACTTGGACCCTCCTGGGCTGTGACTCTGGCGGTGGTCTCTGGACCAGTAACGATACTTGTGCCCTCCTGGGCACTGACTCCGGCGGTGGTCTCCTGACCAGTAACAATACTTGGGCCCTCCTGGGCACTGACTCTGGCGGTGGTCTCTGGACCAGTAACGATGGTGCTGGCGGTTGTGTCTGGACCGCCGGAAATGATGGCGCACTTCTCCGCCGTGACACTCACAACAGGCTGGGGAGACTTCCTCGGGACCTTCCCCACCTTCTTTGGAGTTTCAGCTGACTCACCAATCGCCTTCGATCCCATTTCACTTGTTGTCCCACCAGGAGTCTTGACACGGTCCCGTCGTCCACTCTCCAATTTCAGATCCTTTACAGGGGGTGGGCTGCCAGTGCCTTGGCTCCGGGTCCTACTGCCTGCCCTGGTGGACGGTGCACTCCAAAAACCTGGAACACGCACCACTGGTACTGGAGGCTTTTTGGCTGAGGCGCTACGACGGGACTGATGAATTGGAGGGGGGGTGGGGGCAAAAAGGTCAATTTGACAGAGGGACAGTTTCTGACAGACACTGGGATGGGTAGCTGGAGGGGGTCTGGGAGTTGAGGAAGAGGAGGTGGTTGTAGGAGGTGTCACTTTAGGTGTTTTGGGTGCAGGTGCAGGTACTGGAGGCTGTCGTGAGGTGGATGTATGTTGGGTGAGTGATTGCCGGCGTTTGTGTACTTTGGGAGGGGGCGTCACAGACACACTGGGAGAGGACACAGGGGATGTGTAAATGGCAGTGGAGGTGGTGAGTGCAGGTGAGCGGCTTGTGGTGCTGGGTGTCCTGGTGCGAGTCCTAGTGCCTGTAGATGTGGTGCATGCAGTTGTGTGTGTAGATGACACTGGGAGGGAGGAGGGAGAAGAGGAGGAGGGGGACACAGTGGAGGCAGTGGATGTTGCTATGTCTGTATGTGTGTGATGCTTGTGTGAGTGCCTGTGGTGTGTGTGGTGCCTATGTTTGCTTGAGCTACTTTTGGGTGTTGACTTGTGTGCATGCTGGTCTGTAGGTGTGCTTGGGATGGGCTGGGGTACAGGGGATTGGGTCTGGGTGGAGGAAGTTGGAGGGGGGAGGCTGGACACAGGGACAATGGCTGCCATCAGTGCTGAGGCCAGAGATTGCAGGGTTCGCTGAAGGGCAGCCTGACCAGAATGAATGCCCTCCAGGAATGCATTACCGTGTTGCAACTGTCGTTCTACACTCTGGATGGCATTCACAGTGGTAGACTGCCCAACAGTGAGTGACCTGAGGAGGTCAATGGCCTCCTCACTGAGGGCAGCAGGGGTGACTGGGGCTTGGGGCTGAGGTGCCTGAGGCGAAGGTGATGCCCACCCTCCTGGGTGAGCGGGCATGGGGCGAAGGCTGAGGGGCTGCTGGGAGGGCGGTGCTGGTAGGGGGGGTGGCGGCTATACCTGTAGAAGTGGGGCGCACAGATGGTGCCGCCACCAGAAGGGAGCTCCCATCGGCGGACGAGTCAGTGTTGCTGGTTGGTGATCCTGTGACCGACGTGAAGCTCCCCTCGCCCTCCATCCCACTGGTGTATTCAGAGTCTGTGGTATGGCCCTCCATGGCCATGTGGGATGCAGCTCCCTCGTGCTCCGGTGCCACTGTACCTCCGCCTGATGATGCTGATGTGCAAAAGGACAGGGAGAGCAGGAAAAGGGGGGGAGACAGAAGAAAGAGAGTTTTAGTGCATGGCATACCGCTACCGTTGGCAGACAAGACAGACGCAGCAGCCCCATGCATTACGCCGTGCTCCTGCCCTCTGCACATGCAATTTCTGGGATATGGCCTACATGGCAATGGTAGAAATCTGCGCACATGGATGGCAAAGGGGCAACTATACCTCAACTTGCCACTGTTCTGAGCTGAAGTAGAGTGCCACATGGCCTACATTACAGAGGGGCCTTGCCTACCTAACTCGCCTGGCCTAGGGACACCCACAGCCCACCTCCCCCACCCAGACTCCTCTACTGCGCGCAAAGTCCACAGAATGAGGTTGTACTCACCCCCTTGTGTCTGCTGTGATGTCCTTAAGCGCCCATCCAACTCCGGGTAGGCCACCGCCAGGATCCGGAACATCAGGGGGGTCATGGTGCGACGGGCACCCCTCCCACGTTGGGAGGTCATCCCCAGCTGAGCCTCCGCCGTCTTCTTGCTGCAGCGGCGAATGTCCTCCCATCTCTTCCGGCAGTGGGTGCCCCGACTCTGGTGGGCCCCCAAGGTCCGGAATTCCTTGGCGATGGCACGCCAAATGTCCCTCTTCTGGTGGGCGCTGACCTACATGACATGCACAAGGAAAGAGGAACAGTCATTACCAACTGCACCGTCAATGTGAGTGTCCCCCTCCCAACTCTGCCCATGTGGCCCATTCATCCCCATGCATTTCTGTTCTTAAAACTCTGCCCCCTTCCCTCTCCCACCCAGCCCTGTCCACCCAGGCCTAGCCCATCCAACGTGCGCCCAGTCTACTGACCTGTTGATCTGGAGGACCATAGAGTAGCATGTACTGGGGGAGGACCCCATCCACAAGTTTCTCCAACTCCTGTGCATTGAAGGCAGGGGCCCTTTCCCCAGACGCAGCAGCCATCGTCGCTTCCAGACCGAGGTCACAGCAGCACTAGCAGTGTAGGTCCTCTCCTATCGAAGGTCAGCTATCTAGTGATTGAACAGATAGAAAATGGCGGTGACGTCCGCGGTGGTGACGTCCGCGGCGGTGAGCATCATCACCGCCAGCGCACCTGTTTATTGGCTCCTGGGACCCATAGTGTCCTATGTGAACCAATGCAGCATTGCGCCGCGGTCTACGACCGCCTACCGCGACGGTGTGCAACGCCAGCGCAGTTACCCCACAATCCCATTGTCCCAGTTTAGAGGTCAGGCAGCCGCCATTTCAGGGGCCCACATGGCTTCATTTACTACTGCGTCACGCATAGCTAGGCCTATACTCAACACACATACAGGAAGGGGTTTTGTCTGGTGTAG
This sequence comes from Pleurodeles waltl, assembly GCF_031143425.1. Taxonomy (NCBI): domain Eukaryota; kingdom Metazoa; phylum Chordata; class Amphibia; order Caudata; family Salamandridae; genus Pleurodeles; species Pleurodeles waltl. The sequence continues at coordinate 991,165,195 of NC_090446.1, read as the reverse complement.
TCTTGTGTGTAACTGTGGGTACATACCTGGAGGAATAGTGACTGGTTCTTCGCTGTTGTCCTTCTTAGGCACCGTCAGCTGGGACATATGAGAAGATGGCGGGATCCTCTGGTGTACCGACCGCTGGTGGACCTGTTGACAATGGAAGAAAGACATATCATTGTCACCTACCGGTTTGACCGTGCCACAATCCAGGAACTATGTACCCAGTTGGAGCCAGACCTGATGTCACCGATCCGCCATCCGACTGGAATCCCCCCTGACGTGCAGGTGCTGTCAGTGCTCCATTTCCTTGCAAGTGGGTCTTTTCAGACAACAGTGGCCATGGCATCAGGGATGTCCTAGCCTATGTTTTCCAACGTGTTGTCCAGAGTGTTGTCTGCCATGCTGAAACACGTAAGGAGATACATCATTTTCCCTGAGGTGGAGGATTTGCCTACAGTGAAAGGTGACTTCTATGCCCTTGGACATATCCCGAACGTCATAGGTGCTATTGATGGGACCCATGTAGCTCTGGTCCCCCCCGCAGGAGTGAACAGGTGTACAGGAATAGGAAGAATTATCATTCCATGAATTTCCAGATGGTCTGTTTGGCAGACCAGTACATCTCTCAGGTAAATGCAATGTTCCCTGGCTCAGTGCATGACGCCTACATCCTGTGGAATAGCAGCATCCCTGATATGATGGGTCAACTCCAGAGGCACCGTGTATGGCTATTGGGGGACTCTGGTTACCCCAACCTTTCCTGGCTACTAACCCCAGTGAGGAATCCCAGGACCAGGGCAGAGGAACGGTACAATGAGGCCCATGGGCGGACTAGGAGGGTGATCGAACGCACCTTCGGCCTCCTGAAGGCCAGGTTCAGGTGCCTCCATATGACAGGTGGGTCCCTATTCTACTCACCGAAGAAGGTGTGCAACATCATCATCGCCTGCTCTATGCTCCATAACTTGGCATTGCGACGCCAGGTGCCTTTTCTGCAGGGTGATGATCCAGATGATGGTGTTGTAGCAGCTGTGGAGCCTGTGGAGCCTGTGGACAGTGATGAGGATGAAGCTGAGGAAGAAGAAAACAACAACAGGGAGTCAGTCATACAGCAATATTTCCAGTGACACACAGGTGAGTACATTTTCATGTTTAACATAACATTAACTTTCACACGTCTACCTCTATCCTGTACCTACATTTCACTCACTATTTGTTAACTGAGTTGTCCCCTTCCATTTCAGTTTCACAAATGTGGTAACCTACGTGTCAACAGCTTGCACCATTGAAGGGCTTGTGATGTGTGACATTGGTATGTTGGCCTTCCAATGGGTAACCCTTTTGGACACTGTAATTGACAATACAAATTTCAAAATCATAAACTGACTCCAGTTTTATTGGTGTTTCAAGGGTGTTTATTTAAGTGCTAAAAAATGAAGGGGGGTTGCGAAATGGTGATGGGTTATGGTGGAAGAATGTCCATGGCAGAGTCCAGTCTATTAGTCTCACAGGTACATTGTACATCTGGGCATTGGACGTAGAGCTGGGGCAGTTCCAATCTGGACAGTGTAACAAAGTGGGGCAGTGGGAGGACAATCAGGGTGGTCTCATTTCCTGGCGGGGGTCTTGCCATCTTGCTCTGTCCTGTTCCTGGATCTCAGGGACCGCTTTTGTGGTGGTTGTCCGTCTGCAGGGGGGTGGGGTGCTGGTGTGTTGGTCCTGTGGCGGGGCGTCCTGTCCACTAGCGCCGGCAGAGGTGGTGGGCAGTTCATCGTTGTGGCTAGTGTCAGGGGCCCCTTGGAGTGCCACGGTGTCCCTCAAGGTCTTTTGAATGTCTGTCAGCACCCCTACAATGGTGCCCAGGGCGGAGCCTATGGTCCTGAGCTCCTCCCTGAACCCCAAATACTGCTCCTCCTGCAGACGCAGGGTCTCCTGCAACTTGTCCAGGACCGTTGCCATCGTCTCCTGGGAGTGGTGGTATGCTCCCATGATGGAGGAGAGGGCCTCGTTGAGAGTAGGTTCCCTTGGCCTGTCCTCCCTCTGTCGCACAGCAGCCCTCCCAGTTCCCCTATGTTCCTGTGCCTCCGTCCCCTGGACCGTGTGCCCACTACCACTGCCCCCAGGTCCCTGTTGTTGTTGGGGTGGTGGGTTAGCCTGGGTGCCCTGTAGTGGTGGACACACCGCTGATTGACCTGTCCTAGGTAGGGAGGTCTGGGCCCGCTGGGTGGGTGCTGTGCTGGGTGCTGTGCTGGTGTTACCAGAGGGTGGAAGGTCGGTGTTGGGCTGTGGCTGGGCAAGGGGAACCGACTGTCCTGAGGCCCACGATGGTCCGGGCTGGTCATCAAGATCGAGTAGGGCAGGGCTGCTGTCGTCACTGTGGGCCTCTTCTGGGGGTGGAGTGTTGTTGTCTGGACTCTCTGGTGTGGTGACGTTCCTTCGGGTCCTGCTGGGGTATGAGTACATGATTATTGCATGTGTGTGTTTCATGGTGTGCAATGTTTGGGTGTGCGTGTACACCAGTGCAGGCATTCCTGTGTGGGGGCTTGTGTGCTGATGGTTGGGGGGTGTTCTGGGTCTGTGCAGTGGGCATGCTTTAGTGATGGGTATCCATGCTTAGTTATGTCATGCAGGTCTTGGGGTTGGGATGGGGGTGGTTGGTGTCATGGATAGATTAGTGAGGATTTGGGGTGATAGGGGAGGGTGTGAGGGTGTGGGTGTGTGATAGCATGCAGGTAGGGTGGGGGATATGATAGTTAAGATTTGACTTACCAGTGTCCGTTCCTCCAACGACTCCTGCGAGGCCCTCAGGATGCAAGACGGACAAGACTTGCTCCTCCCATGTTGTTAGTTGTGGTGGAGGAGGTGGGGGTCCGCCGCCAGTCCGCTGTACCGGGATGTGGTGCCTGGATACCGTGGAACGCACCTTCCCCCGTAGGTCGTTCCACCTCTTCCTAATGTCCTCCCTATTTCTTGGATGCTGTCCCACAGCGTTGACCCTGTCGACTATTCTTTGCCATAGCTCCATCTTCCTGGCTATGGATGTGTGCTGTACCTGTGATCCGAATAGCTGTGGCTCTACCCGTAGGATTTCCTCCACCATGACCCTGAGCTCCTCCTCAGAGAAGCGGGGGTGTCTTTGGCGTGACATGGGGTGGTGTGTGTGAGGTGTGGGGTGGTGTGTGTGTTGATGAGTGTGGTGAGTGTAGTGGTATGTGGTATTTTGTGCGTGGGTGTTGTGTGGGTGATGGTGTAGTGTGCCTCTCTGTGATGGGGTTCTCTATTCTGTGCTGTCTCTCTATGGCCTTCTCTCTAACTTTGGGTCGTAGGGGTTTGTGGGTGATGTGGGTGTGTGTTTTATATTGTGTTAGATGTGTGGGAGTGTTGTTTGTATGTGTATCAGGTGTGTGTATTTGGATTTGTCCAATGTGGCGGTGTTTTGTATATGTGTGTGTATTTTGAGCGCGGCGGTGTGTACCGCCAATGGAATACCGCGGTTGAAAGACCGCCGCGTGGATTCGTGGGTCGTAATGGCATGGGCGTGTTTCTGTTGGCATGGAGGTGGAGGATTTGTTTCCGCATGTTTATCGCTGACCTTTGGTTTGGCGGTATTGTGTGGGTGTCTGACTTTCGGCGGATTCCGTGATGTGTGTCATAATACCTGTGGCGGGCTCCCGCCGCCGCCGCGGTGTATTGGCGGTCTTCTGCACGGCGGTAAGCGCCTTTTACCGCCAATGTTGTAATGACCCCCAATATGCATTTGGCAATTGGACTAAGCAAATGTAAATATGGTTTCCTTAATGATTATTGAACTATTGATGCCTTACTTTCCATTGTATTTATGTGGGCCAGAGGGTGCACAATTCTTTCCTACCACACCTTAAGGTTGGTAAAGGATTCTGCAATGTTTATTGCATTACCAACTAATGGTTCCATTATGGCTCCTGTTCATAGTTATTTTCGTTTTTATTAAATTGACCAAGTGGTAATTGTTCCAATTATATTCTAGTATCATAGTCAATGACCTGTGTAATCCAATAGGAGTTGCTAAATTACGATATGATCCATGTATTGAAGCAGGGTTAAGGGTTTACCCCGTTTAGGGGTGTAGTAGGAAAGTTATTTGTATATGTTCCTCCCCATTTCAGTTGTATGTAGTAAATCAAGAAGGGGAAGCACCCAACCCTGTTACAGTCTGTGATTGTTATACATACAGGAATGTAGGCTGCTGTAACTGGGCTGCATGGTGCGATTTCACAGCTAAGATGTCATCGAGCATCTCACTATCTTTTCTAAACCCTTTCTGCAGGAATGAGAGATCATTCGTTTTTTTCTGTCCATTGCTCAAATTCATTCAATAATATTTTGATCAGATCGTGACTTCATTGTCTAACAGATCATTATTCTGTATTCTGCACGGTTATTTTAGTCACCTTTCTGCAGGTGGGTTGAAAGACAGAACCACGCGATGATTGTGGGCAGACCCCAAGCTGCAGACAAACTGAAATGTGGACGGCCAAGACCTGCGTCCAAAAAGCCAAGTTTTATTGGCATGTTATGGTAGTGACGCACTTCAGTATCAGAGCTCTGGAGGGTTCTGCTGCTTTCATTTATGAAATGATGTGTTGCTCTGACAATTCCAATGGTGGCACTGTGTATTAATTGCCTCACAAATGCTATTTCAGTGCAAGACTGTGTGGACTCGCGTTATACCATGTTTATTTAATTTGCCATCCAGATTAATTTTTCTCCACATTAGTAGAGTTTGAGATTATGCCCAGTCCAGTAAATCTGCCGTCTCAACCCGTACAACTGTATGATCATAAGTGAAACCTTATCATTGCTAAGTGTATTTTATTTTTATTCCTGTATTTTGCTATAAGCCTTCTTTTCTGCATCAAAGTGGGTCTAAGATAGGGCTGTATATTAATTAATACATTGTTACTCACATTAGTTGGGTCTCTACGCTATTTCTATGTTTCAAGGTGCTTTATTTAACATTTCCAGTAGTTTGGAAAGCAATCCACTCCATGCTGATATTTGCAAAGTTTCGGTATAAAAAGCTCACTGTAGATATTGATACACATAAAGTAAAAAAAATGTATAATGTTTTCCCAATATCGTGAATGCTCTGACAGTTCTAAGTCCATTAGCCTGTTTTACATTATGTGCTTGCTATCAGCTTATCTTTATCTTTAATAGAAAGTGTTAAGTTCTTAGAGCATGCACAAAAATGCTGATATCATGATTGCCGACAATTCTATATGATGACATGGTTTTGCTAATGTTAATGGGTGCAGCCATTTCAATATGTCCCCTCACAGTGTAAGCTTGTTATTTACAAAATAGATGCTTAATGCCAGCATGAGAATCGAGCTGCAACATTTCCTGTCATGTGAGTTTAGTCTAACTGTAGGCTTATTGTCTCCAAAACCTGTTTCGTCTTGGAAATACGAGATAAAATCAATGGTCAAATGGTATAAAACACGCAGGATTTGACCATTGATTAGTAGAGGTCTTCGTGGTAGAACTATTGCCAGAGATCACTCCACACTGGCATGCCCCCTGCTCTCGCCAGAGAGCTGATTCCAGAAGCCATACAGAAGGTGGCCTTCACCTAAAGTACACATCCTTTTCTGTTGTAGAGCTCTGAAAAGGAATAGCTGCAGCCAGCTATTCAGAGAAATGCTGTGTGATCCATCCTATGAAAGTCGCAAGGCAGGTTATGCTTATTTAAAGGTTTAACTGAGGTATAGCATAGCGTTTAGAAATGGCATAAGGGCAAAGGTCTTCAAACTATTTTGCTGTAAGCCTCCCAAATAAAACATCAGAGCCTCTTTCCAAACCTTTACGGGAAGGATTGTGGAGCAGGATGGACAGGGCTGAGCACACTCCACGTATGAGGCCATTTCAGGGAGACTTTTTCTGTAGTTTATAATCCACAATAAAGGTTCCACTTGTAAAAGTGCAAGGTAATTAAACAACAACTTAAATTTACCAAACAATTCTGCTCCCCAGAACTGGGGTATTGTAAGCTAGCCGCCAAAGTGCAACCGCTGCACTAATGATAGCTTGTGCCCTGAGTAGCAAGCAATGTCCTCTTTCTCTTTCACCCCCTTTCCTATCATGCCAGATCATAACGCTAATCTCAATCAGGCTCGCCGTCCATTTATTTTTTGATTTTTATGTAGCACAGTCTTGGCCCAAGGGCATTGGAGCACTTTTTAAGAGCATCAGTTACTTTACCAAAGGTCCTATTTTTAACAATCAGGGAAATTAAGTGAGTTGCCCAGAATCACAGGACATTGAGCCAGAGCTAGGGCTTGAAACTGGTTCCTCAGTCAGTAGCACTCACCATTAGAACAAATCTCCTTCCTTTCAGAAAAACATAAGATCTCATGTGTTGCCCCCTTTTTGCAGCAAAGGTGTCTTCAGTCCCAATGCCAGCAAAAAAAATGAGTCTCATAGCCATTTTTAAAGAAAGACATAATTGTGATACAGTGTGCCCCTCAGACCACTGAAGCCCATTGTCACTGCACCTGCTTCACTGATGATAGTTACTGTCTTACTGAGTGGTCTGTCTCCTCTACCCTTTGTTAAAATCATGGGCTCTCATCTTGGCCCATTCTCCTCACTGCCATCTTTCTGAGGCCCAAAGTAAGGTGCCTTCTCTGCTTCAATTTCTCCAAGGCCCAAAGCAACATTCACACATTAAGGATTCACTGGACCCTAATGCAAGCAAGAAAGAATAGTGAAACATACATGGGATTTAGTTGGCCCCTTATACCACTGGGCCCTGGCACCAATGCACCTGCAGTAGAAATCATACCTACAGATAGGGTTGGATTGATCTTGTGGAATTTGACTCTGCAGAATTCCACAGAATTACATTAAAAACTGGGAGATTCTGCATAATCCCGCTAATGGGCAAAAATAGCCATATTGCACTGCTGTAATTTAGCACAGGAAAAACAATCTGTGCTGAAAAATCACTGCAAACAGCATCACATGATGTGCCAGAGGATGAAGCTACTTGAGCTGATTCTGCTGCCCTTCGAGTAGATTTCCTAGTCAAGCAGCAACTTTGTGACTGTGAATGGTCACGACCACCCGCATTAGAAAAATCTCGTCAGATATCCTCCCAGTGACTGGAAATCTTGTTAGGGGATGTCAAATCTCACATAAACTGACCAAGAAACCATTCTGGGGCTGCACATGAGAAAGAAAAATCAAGAATAATGCAAAGTTGCCAAATTTCCACCAATTCGGCTAGTGGAACCAAATATTTTACCCCCTCTACCTACAGCTTTGCAAAACAGACTGTCTGCTCTGCCCACTCCACTGGGTTACCACTCTTAGGCCTGAGACACAAAATAGGCTTTCTTCCCCTTTGTAAAAAAAAAAGGAATAATGCTCCACATCTCACCCTCCGCCTCCTGTCCCCCAACATTGCCTGGGCCTGTTCCATGCACAACAAGGGTGCCATAGGCCCTAATACTCCCTTTTCTGCAGTACGACAACTATAACTGGTGCACAGTGGCCACTCCCACCCCTGGCCCCGGTCCCACAGCACCTGCTGCACTAATGATAGTGATGGCTTCCAAAAAGTGACAAAGATTTGTTCTTGTGACCGGTAATGTAAGGTCGGTACCAGGTGAGTTCTGCAGGGTGTCCTTTTAATGGACACATAAATATGGTTTGAGGTTTAGTCTTATTACTAAATTATATACAGACACAAATAATAACTGACATTGTGACAGTGTTTTCTGTTACAGGCTGGGACCTTATAGCACTATAACTACACAGCCACTATTTCCCGCTGCACAATTAGGATTTATTTTTGTGACTGGCACACAGGGTTCTACATTGATTACATCAGCCAACTGAGGTTTCACAACCTCAAACAGTACATTTCTCACACATTAGTCTTACTTGCATGTATTATCTCCCTGCTCCCTGTTCCCTTTTTCAGCGAAAATCATCAAGAAAGCCATCTACAGCCAACTTGCAACCTTCATCAAAGACCACAACATCCTCAATGACTCCCAGTCTAGCTTCAGAAAAAAACCACAGCACCGAAACAGCCCACCTGGCTGCAACGGATGACCACCGCTCCCTGCTGGACAAGGAAGAGACTGCGGTCCTTGTCCTACTCGACCTCTCTGCGGCCTTCGACACGGTCTCCCACCACACCCTGATACGCAGACTTCACGAGGCCGGCATCCGAGACAAGGCCCTTGACTGGATCCGATATTTCCTCTCTGACAGAACTCAATGAGTAAGACTTCCCTCTTTCCTCTCAGACCCCACACCTATCACCTGCGAAGTTCCCAGGGATCCTCCCTGAGCCTCATGCTGTTTAACATCCACATTGCCCCACTAGTGGCCATTGTCAGAAATTACGGACTCAACATCGTCTCCTACACTGACCACACCTAATTCATCCTCTCCCTATCCAACAAACCCAACACAGCCAGACACAACTTCAGCAAAGGCATGGGAGCAGCCGCCAACTACATGAAAAGCAGCTACCTACAACTCAACGCAGACAAAACTGAAGTACTCATCATGGGCCCTCATCCCAATGCGTGGAATGATTCCTGGTGGCCCTCCACCCTTGGAAGCCCCTCAACCCCCACGAACCAAGCCCGCAACCTCAGAATCATCTTGGACTCCAAACTCAACATGGACTGTCAAAACAACTCAGCCACATCCAGCTGCTTCCACACCCTCCGCCTCCTACGCAAGACATTCAAATGGATCCCCCTCGAACACCGAAAAACCATCACACATGCCTTTGTTACCATCAGTCTGGACTACAGCAACGCGCTCTATGCCGGAATCAACAACAAACTCACAGCAAACAATAGAACATCCGGAACGTCGCCACCAGACTGGTCTTCGACCTATCCCAATACATCTCCAAGCACCTGCGCACACTACACTGGCTCTCCATAGAGAAAAGAATCACCTTCAAGAGCCTCATCTACACACACAAAGCCCTCCACAACACCGGACCAGCCTACCTCAACAGGTGACTCAATTTCCATGTACCCCACAGGACCCTATGCTCAGCCCAGCTCTCTCTCGCTGAAGTACCCCGCATCAGAAAAAAAAGAGCAGGGGGACGCTCATTCTCCTACCTTGCCACCACAGCCTGGAACGCCCTACCACCCCACCTGAGACAGACTACACCCCTCCTCAATTTCACGAAAAAGCTGAAGACATGGCTATTTGAAGACATGGATATTTGAGGAACCGCCGCACTGATGGACGCTCCACGCCACTCCGCCACACCCTCAGCACCTTGAGACCCTCATGGGTGAGTAGTAGCACTCAACAAACGCTGATTGATTGATTGCATGTTTAAATTAACATTTGTGTTTTGAATATTTGAGTATTTGAATATAAATGTGCGTCCCACTTGAAATGCAGCCATGAACCCCAAGAGGGCATGTCCAACAGTTTTAAGACCCCTGCATTAGGGTGTTAGGATGTCAGAAACTTGCAAACAATGTTAGGAGAGATTTATCTTGCTCTTGCTGAATGTTACATGTTTGATTGCTATTATTTTGCATTACATAGTTTATTCACTAGACCGAGGATTAAAAAAAAACATTTTAAACTATATGTCCCCATTTCTTAGTGCTATCTTTGACTATGTAATTCACAAACAAAAGATTGTTTGCATTGCCACTGTGTCCCTAAACTCATCTAGAAGGGCTGATAGTATACTGAAAACACTGCCTGAGTTTGGGGTCCAAGTGGCTTTCTATTTCAATGTTGATGCATTGAACCAAGTCTTTGCATTAGAGGGTTAGATAGTCTGTCCCTGCCTGCCTAGAAGCCGGTCATCCAGGTGAATCTGCAGCAACCATCTTGGCTCAAAGATAGGGCAGTTTATCACTAGAGACAGGGACACACGCCAGAATGACAACCTGGAGTCTAGAACTGCTCCAGGGAATTACCAACCAAAAAGGGAAAAAATAGAAGTCCAGAAAAAAACCTTCAAGCTGGGCCAGGCTGGAATCAAGGTTCATCAGAAAGCAGCAAGCTGAGGGTGAGTAGAACTAGACAATGCGGAAGTCCACAGAGACCAGAAGTGAGGACCGAAAAAACAGTTGTGACACAACTGACCTTAGAACAGAGTCCATTTATAGTGCGAAAAACTGGAAATTACCTAAGTAGGAAAAAAGGACTAGCTATCTTAGATGAGTATAAGGCTGGATCAAATAATGAGGGTATCTAACTTAATGTATTTGTAAGAAGAGAACAATCAGTGGATTTCATAAAATATTCTACAAACCCTTTATGATATTAGAAAACCTGCATGAGGCATATGTCAGGAGCTTGCAAGGACAAGCCCCACCGTTCATGTGTAAAGTCCAATTCAAGATGACAGTGGTGTAAGAACTACGTAGCATCACTAACACTGCCAAAACAAGTCACATGAAGCTGCTGCAACCAGCTCAGCCGAAAGGCCAGAAACTGCTGTGGCCCGTGCACCAAAGAAGACAGAAGCTGGCATGGGCTGTGCAGCAAAGAAGATTAAGGCCCTCATTATGCCCCTGCTGGTCATGGATAAAGTGGCGGTAATACCGTCAACAGGCCAGCGGTAATTACCGCCAAATTCTGACCATGGCAGAACGATCTCCGAAAGACAGCCAATGTACCACACGGACCGCCAGGGTGGAAACAATAGCCACCATGGCGGTAGCCACCTACAGCCAGGCAGAAGTCAATGTTCCACCCACCATATTACAACAACACAATCTGCCACCTTTTCCAGGGTGCCACCAACAACATCAAAAGCCTGGTGGATACACTGCACAGAAGTGAAAGGACTCACCATTGGAGACACAGGGAAGAACCACGCCGCCATGGAACCCAAACTGCATGTATTTCCAATGATATTCTACATTCTGCTCCACCACGAACACCAGCAGCGAAGACAACGGCGGTGAGTACAGCCGCCTAGCACACAAGGGGGGGGAATGAGAGTGACACACACGCACAACACACACCCCATACACAATAAAGCAAGTTAATCCCCCAAAATCGGCTGAATAATGCAAGGACAAAATTAATTTACCAAAGTGAGTGTAATAATATCAACACAGTAAAAAAATAAGAAGTTGGGTAATGTAACAGTGATTTACAAATGTACAGAACAAGCAACACAGCCCAGTCGTCAGTTCGCGTCGGCCAAATGGCCACAGGGCAAAGTCCAAGGCCCAACTTGTCACCTGCATCAACACGGAGAGAACACTGCAGGGGCATCAGTTGGCAAATAGGCAGGCACCTCAGGGGAATGGGGTGGGGAACCTCAGCAGGGAGTGGAAACAAGACCACTAGTTCTGGAGGTGGCAACATGCCGTGTGTTTGGTCCTGGGGAGTGCACGGCCACAGTCTCTCGAGTGGGTGGCTTGCCCACTGATTCTGGAGGGGGCAACATGCCCTGTGCTTGGTCCACAGTCTCTCGAGTGGGTAACTTGCCCACTGGCTCTGGAGTGGACAGGCCACACACCGGTCAATAGAGGCAGGATTACGTTGCGTCCACTGGCGGTGACGGCTGCACTGTGGTGGTGCTGGTGGTGGTGGTGGGAGGCTCCTGCGCATCCCATGCACCCTTGGGTGGATGCACTGTGGTGGAGCTGAAGGTGGTGGGGTGAGGCTCCTGCACATTCCCTGCACCCTCGGATGGATGCACAGCGATGGTTGTTGGTGTGGGCTCCGTGACATCTGCTAGTGCAGGCTTCTGCCACTTCTTGCCTGCTGGTGCAGGCTCCGTGCCCTTTTGGGTGGCAGGTGCAGGCTCCTTCCCCATCTTGCCTGCTGGGGCAGGTTCCTTGCCCTTTTGGGTGGCAGGTGCAGGCCCCTTGCCCTTCTTGCCTGCTGGTGCAGGCTCCTTCCCCTTTAGGCTGGCTGGTGCAGGCTCCTTCCCCTTCCTTAAATGTGGCCTGGATTCCTGTCCACCACAAGTAGGTGCAGATGGAACTGGGCCCATGGACTCTGTGGCTGAGGTGCGTGGCTGGGTTCGTGATACCCTGGCCATACGTGCAGGATGGGGGAGGGGTAGGGAAGAGGTCAATGGTGGATAGGAAAAGTTTCTTAAGGACATTGGGGGCAGGGAGAGGGAGAAGGAATGGGAGTGGGGGATGAGGAAGAGGTTGTTGGAGGTGTTTGTCTGCTGGACTTGGGTGCAAGTGCATGGGTTGTATGCTGTTGTGAGGTGGATGGCTGTTGGGTGTCTGAGTGCTTGTGTTTGTGTACTTTAGGAGGGGGTTGGACAGACACAGTGGGAGAGGACACAGCGGACGTGTGCATGGCTGTTGTGGAGGTGTCTGCCAGTGAGGTGTGTGCTCTGCTTGGTGTCGTGATGATGCTGGTATTGGATGATGATGTAGTGCATGCAGGTGTGAGTGAGGACGTGGCTTGGAGGGAGGTGGTGGAGGTGGAGGAGGAGGAGACAGTGGAAATAGTGGATGTTGTAGTGTCTGCAAATTAATGGTGTTTGTGTGAGTGCTAGTGGGATGAAGTGTGATGCTTGTGTTTGCCTGTGCCACTCTTGGGTGTTTTCTTGTGTGCACGCTCATCTGTATGTGTTGCGGTTGAGGAGAATGGGAAGTGGAAGTTGGAGGGGGGACGGTAGAAACATGGACAGTGGCTGCCATCAGAGAGGAGGCCAGTGCCTGAATCGATCTCTGTTGGGCCACCAATCCAGTGTGAATGCCCTCCAGGAATGCATTAGATTGTTGCATCTGGGCTGCCAGCCCCTGGATGGCATTCACAATGGTTGACTGACCTACAGAGATGGATCTCAGGAGGTTAATAGCCTCCTCACTCAGGACAGCGGGGCTCACTGGGTCAGGGCCTGAGGTGCCTGGGGCGAAGGAGATGCCCACCCTCCATGGTGAGCGGGCACAGACAACTCAATGAGAGGCTGGTGGGAGGGCACTGCTGGTACGGGGCGGATGTACCTGTAGCTGGGGTGGTCACAGAAGTGTCCGCCACCACCAGGGAACTTCCATCAGAGGAGGTGTCTGTGTCTGAAGTGTCCCCTCCAGTCCCTGCCGTGGTGCTCCCCTCACCCTCCGTCCCACTGGTGCCCTCAGCGTCGGTGGACTCTGCCTTCTGAGTCCTCTGGGATGCAGCTCCCTCCGTCTCGGTGCCTCTGCTCCTCCGCCAGATGATGCTAATGCACATAAGGACAGGATGACAAAACAAAAAAAGTGGGGAGATAGACAAAGGATACACTGGGTCAGTGGCTGCACCAACACCACCGGTGGTGTACATAGCACTCTCACACACAAGGAACATGCCTACCCGCTATGCATTGCACCACTGCTGATATCGCTAGCCAGCAAGGTATGAGGAGGGACCCACACATGGGACCCACGCAGCCCTGACCAGTAGTGGATGCTTACAAGCTAGGTAGGCAGGATTATTCCTTCAGGACCCTAGACACCAGAGGACCTATGCTGCTATATCAGGCCTGGACTAGGAGCACCCACTGACACACATTCACCACCCGGATGCCACCCCACCAGGCGTACGTTGTAATGATGGGCACTGTACTCACCCCCTTGTGGCTGCTGTGATGCCCTCAAGTGCCCATCCAGCTTTGGATAGGCCACCCACAGTATGCGGGCCATCAGGGGTGTCAGGGTTCGACAGACACCCCTTCCTCATTGGGAGGCCATCTCCAGGAGGGCCTCCACCTTCTTCCGAGCACAGCGTCTCTGATCCTCCCACAGTTTGCTACAGTGGGTGCTCTGCCTGCCATAGACCCCCACGGTCCGCACCTCCTTGGCAATTGCACGCCATATACCGTTCTTTTGATGGGCGCTGACCTGCAGAAGCAATACACACAGGACAATACCATAAGACAAACAGTCCAGCCTGTTACACATATGGCCCACCATACCTGTTCCCATCACCATTGACACACACATAGCCCAGCACACAAGCTGTACGTCGCAAAGAGGACATCCACCCCCCCTCGCACGAGGCCATCACACACACCACTCCATGCATTCATGCCACATGCATCGTGCCCACAGTGTAGTCAGCAGTTGGTCTGGAGGCCCATACAACAGTCCGTATTGGGGTAGGACCCCATCCACCAGTCTCCCCCAACTCCTCCGAAGTGAAACCTGGGGCCCTTTCCCTGGTCACATGGGCCATGGCAGGTTCCGGACTCAGGTCACAGCAGCACATGCAGTGTAGGTCCTCTCCTATGGACGGTCAGGTAGCAAGTGAGGAATCAGATAGAAAATGGTGGTCATGTCCGCGGCGGTGCATACCGTCACCGCCGGCGTAGATCAACATTGGCCACTGTACCCTATAGGGGTCAATATTAACCGATGAGGAGTTGCACAGTGGTTCCAGACCGCCTCCCGCCATGGCGCACAACGTCAGCAGATTTATTGCATTTCCACCTGTCCCTCCACACAGGACAGGCGGACCCCATTTAAGGGGGGGCAGCACTATGGATTCATGCTACATCACTGGATACATAGGCACAAAATGGACAAATCACACTGGCCCATTACAAGTTTACAGATTGAAAACTCCTGTTGTGGCTCAAATGTTCAGTTTGTGACAGCCTCCTCACTCTTGTGTCCCTTAGATACTTACCACTGCAGATGAATAGGAGATGGAGACATACCGTGTACAGACTCCTGGTGGACTTGGTAATACTGGAGGACAGGCACATTATCCTCACTAATAGACTGGACAGGGCCACAATAACAGATCTGTGTGCCCAATTGGAGCCAGACCTGATATCTGCTATCTGTCACCCCACTGGGATCCCCCCTCTTGTGCAAGTGCTATCAGTGCTCCATTTCCTGGCAACTGGTTCTTTCCAAGTGACAGTGGGCTTGGCAGCAGGAATGTCACAGCCAATGTTCTCATATGTGCTGACAAGAGTCTTGTCTGCCGTGATAAAACACATGTGCGCTACATTGTTTTCCCCCAGGTTGAGGATTTGGCCACAGTGAAGGGCGATTTTTATGCAATGGGACATATTCCCAACATTATTGGGGCGATCAATGGAACACATATTGCATTTGTCCCCCCCCCGCAGAATGATAGGTTTTCAGGAATCGTAAGAGTTTCCACTCCATGAATGTGCAGATTATGTGCTTGGCGGATCAGTACATTTCCCACATCAATGCTAAGTATCCTGGGTCAGTGCATGATGCCTTTGTCCTGATGAATAGCAGCATCCCAAATGTGATGGGCCAACTATAGAAGCACAGGGTGTGGCTAATAGGTCAGCCCTGGTTCCCATCCAGTAGATGTTGGTGTATGGGTATGGTGTGGGCCATATAGGATAGTGTGTGGCTAAATGTTGTCCCTCAATACTTGCAGGTGACTCTGTGTCAGGAATAAGGCCAATGCACGGTCCAAGTCCCGCCCCAATCTCCGCTGCGCGGCTCTGCCGCACTTTATGCGCACCACTTGTCATCCCCTCTTGTTCCAAAGGTGGCCATCAGCGTTGTCTGCCATGTGGCAAAGCTCATATAAAGCTGCAGGTTCAGGACATTGGTGGACAAGATGCACTTATCAGTGCTATTCCATGAAGGGACTATAATTCCCATGTTCTTAGAGGCAGCAGCCATCTTGGGGTGTGGCAGGCCTATAAAGCCCAGCCACACCCAAGCACGTTGCTCACTATTTTGAAGACTTCGATGCAGTCAGACCTCGTGGGGGTTTCTCCGAAGAAGAGCAGAGTTCCTGCATGGCAGAGTGACATCCAACCGAAGTATCCTTGTTTCCATGGTGAATTCAAAAACAAGTAGGTCATACTCGTAGCGGTAAGGCCTGGATGAATCCAATTTTGGAGGAAGTTGTTTCTTCCAGAAGTAAAGGGCCCCTTAGCACAACGGGCAAAGCGTTTTCAGTTTCCAGAGTACAGCGGCGTGACGATCAAAGGCGTTTCAGAGCACTGGTGTAAAGTGATCTTGGCACGGCAATTCAAACGGTTCAGTTCACAGATGTACAGCGCTTTTGGCACCACAATTCAAGTGATTCAGTCTACAGGTGTAAAGCGCTCTTGGCACGGCAATTCAAGCGCTTCAGTTCACAGATGTAAATCGCTCTTGGCACAGCAATTCAAGTGCTTCAGTTTACAGATGTAAAGTGCTCTTGGCACCGCAATCCAAGCGCTTCAGTTCACAGATGTAAAGCGCTCTTGGCATGGCAATTCAAGCGCTTCAGTTCACAGGTGAAAAGCACTTTAGGCACGGCAATTTCAGCACTTCAGTTCACAGGTGTAAAGCGCTCTTGGCATGACATTTCAAGCGCTTCAGTCCACAGGTGTAAAGCACTCTTGACACGGCAATTCAAGCGCTTCAGTTCACAGATGTAAAGCGCTCTAAGCACGGCAATTCAAGCGCTTCAGTTCACAGATGTAAAGCGCTCTTGGCACGGCAAATCAAGCGCTTCAGTTCATCGATGTAAAGTACTCTAGGCACGGCAATTCAAGCATTTTAATCCACAGGAGTAAAAGGTTCTTGACACAACAATCAAAGTGATTCAGGCCACGTGAGTAAAGCGCCCCCCTTAGCATAATGAGCGTAGCGCTTCAGGCAAGACAAGTAAAAGCGCTTCCTGGTATTATAAGTAAAGCGCTTCAAGTTCAATGAGTAAAAACTTTTCGGCCTTTATAGTTGTGAATGTGAAAGTATTTTTGGAGATAAGCAAATCATAGTTTTCATTGTTTTTTGGAAAGCATAATATGTAAAAAGCATATTTAATTCTTCTAGATTGTTTAGGTCATGATCAAAGGTTTATGTTATGAATGCATAGATGTTACAGGATTGATAGTCTGAGTATGATCATAGTCCAAAGCTCTTGCCATCTCTTGGTTCTGAGGTCATAGTTTGTTCTTGTTCCATGATTCAAAGAAGGGGCTTTGCCCTCATTTCAAAAGGGGTCTCCATCTGATATCACGGAGACGCATTTAGTCAAGAGTCTATTGATGAGTTACATTTTTATGAATGAGTAAGGGCATATTTGTTTCTTTTCAGATCTCTCTCCCTGCTGTTCCCTACCCTAGTTCCCTTTCCCCCGACTGGCTTCATCATAACTCTGTGCCATAATAGCTTTCTGAGTTGGTGATGCCGGAAGGTGAGCCTTTTGTTCAGCAACGTGCAGATCCCGAGGAAAGTATACTGTGAAACTCTGGTTACCCAAATCTATCATGGCCGCTGACCCCTGTGAGGAATGCCAGGACAAGGGCAGAAGAACGTGACAATGAGGCACATGGGTGAACCAGAAGGATCATTGAAAGCACCTTTGGCCTCCTGAAGGCCAGGTTCTGGTGCCTTCATCTAACAGGTGGATCCCTGTGCTACTCACCCAAGAAGGTCTGCCAAATAGTAGTGGCATGCTGCATGTTGCACAACCTGGCCCTGAGACACTATGGGGGTTATTCTAACTTTGGAGGAGGTGTTAATCCGTCCCAAAAGTGAAGGAAAAGTGACGGATTTACCACCAGCCGCATTACGAGTCCATTATATCCTATGGAACTCGTAATACGGCTGGTGGTATATCCGTCACTTTACCGTCACTTTTGGGACGGATTAACACTCCTCCAAAGTTAGAATAACCCCCTATGTCCTTTTTCTGCAGGAGGAGGAGCCTGGAGATGCCCGGGTGGCAGGAGTAAACCCTGTGGACAGTAAGGATGAGGAGGCAGAGGATGAGGATGAGGACAACAGTACATCAGTGTTTCGGCAACACTTCCAATGACACACAGGTAGGACAGTGTAACTTTACATTTCAGTGCCTTTGTTTGTAATCTGTGTGGCAATGGCATGCTAATATTTGCCACTTCTATGCCCACTTACGGTTCCTTCTGGCAATTCATTTTGCAGATGTTGGTGATTTGACATATACTCCTGGTGTGATCACAACAGCCAGCTACAGGTCATTAATCTATGCTCATTCTATGTACAGTTAAATTGCAGTGTTTATACCTGTTTCAATCAATACATATTTGATGTACATGACATAGTCCAAATGGATTTCTTTTAAAGGGTGTTTATTGAAGTGCTAACATATAGGGGGCAAGTGCAATGGGATGGGTTGATGATGGAGGAAAGTCCAGGGTATTGTTCCAGTCTGTTTGTAGCACAGGTGCATTGTCCAAGGGGATATAGGAAGGGGAGCAATGGCAGTTCAAGGTGGACAGGGTGACTGAGTGGGATACAAGGGTGACAGTCAGGAAAGTCTCATTTCCTGGCGGGGTCTTGGCAAGTGTCTCTGGCTTCTATCTAGATCGCAGGGAATCTTTGCGGGGTGGTTCACCTTCTGCAGGAGGAGGGGTGCTGGTGGCCTGTGAGTCCTGAGGCGGGGCCTCCTGGCCACTAGCTGTTCAGATGTCTGGCTAGTGGCAGGGGCCCACTGGTGTGAAACTGCCTCCCTCATAATGTTGGCCATGTCTGCTAACACCCCTGCCATGGAGCTCAGGGTGTTGTTGATGGCCTGCAAGTCCTCCCTGATCCCCTGGTATTGTCCCTCCTGCAGCCGCCTGTTCTCCTGCACGTTGTTCAGGATCTGGCCCATGGTGTCCTGGGAATGTTGATAGGCTCCCAGGATCTCGGCGAGTGCCTCCTGGAGAGTAGGTTCCCTGGGCCTGTCCTCCCCCTGGCGCACAGCAGTCCTCCCAGTTTGCCTGTTGGCCTCTGCCTCTGTCCCCTGAACCGTGTGCTCACTGCCACTGACCCCATGTCCCTAATTGTCTTGGGTGTGAGGTGTGGCCTGGGATCCCCGTAGAGGTGGACACACTGCTGATTGACGTGTCCTGGGGACAGAGGTGTGGGTACGCTGGGTGGGTGCTGTGGTGTTGTTTCCAGATGGGGGAGGCTATGTGGTGGTGTGTGACTGGGCCTGGGTAACCGGCTGACCAGTGGTCCCTAATGGGCCAGATAGGTCATCCAGATCCTGAAGACCAGAGTTTCTGTCATCACTGTGGGCCTCTTCAGTTTGGGGACTGGATAGTGCTGGCACCTCTTCTCCGGTGACATTGGCTGGGTTACCTGTGTGAATGTAAATGATGTGTTATGGTTAATATGTCTGACATATTGTACTACTATGGCTTCCCCTCTATGGTTGGATTTGTCCTGCCAGCTTTCACTTGTGTATGTTAGTGTATGGTGGGATTGTTAGTTCTCTCTGCTATGCATGCTTTAGTGATGAGTGTCCATGCAGGGCTATGAGGGGTTTCCAAGCATTGGTACAGCATGCAGGGCTTGGCATTGGGATGAGTGAGATGTGATGGTGGGTGTGTGGGATGTAGTGGAGTGATGGGGTGAGGGTGAGGGTATGTGATGTCATGCAGGTACGTGGGTGATAATAGTAGAGAGTTGACTTACCAGAGTCCAGTCCTCCTCCGAATCCGTCCAGGCCCTCAGGATACAGTATTGCGAAGGCTTGCTCCTTCCATGCTGTGAGTTGTGGGGGAGGAGGTGCGGGCCCACCACCAGTCCTCTGGATAGCGAGCTGGTGTCTTGCTGCAATGGAACGTACCTTTCCCCGTAGGTCGTTCCACCTCTTCCTGATGTCATGCCTAGTTCTGGGGTGCTGTCCCACGGCGTTAACCCTGTCCATGATTCTCCACCATAGCTCCATCTTCCTGGCTATTGATATCTGCTGCACTTGTGCTCCAAATAGCTGTGGCTCTACCCTGACAATTTCCTCCACCATGACCCTTAGCTCCTCCACTGTGAAACGGGGGTGTCTTTGTGGTGCCTTAGGTGTTATGTGAGGTGTGTTGCTGAGGGTATGTTGGGTAATGTGTTGGGGTGTGTGATGTGGAGTGCATGAGTGGTGTATAGGTGTGAGTAGTGTGTAGCTCTGGTTGTGTCAGTGGTCTTGGTGTCTCTCTGTTGGCAATGCTTTGTAGTCGTAAAGGGTTGTGGGTACTGTGGGTGTGTGTTTTATAGTGGTGTGGTGTGTGTATGAGTGTCAGGTGTGTGTTGTTTGAGTTGTCCAATGTGGTGTTGTTTTGTATGTGGGTGTCCATTGTGAGCACTGTGGTATGTACCGCCAATGGTTTACCACCATTGAATGTCCACCATGGTGATTCGTGGGTCATAGTGTGGTGGGCTTTGTTCTGTTGGCGTAACAGTGTGGGTTTTGATACCGTCACTTTATCACTGACCTTTGGACTTGCAGATTTGTGTATGTGGCTGAATTCTGTCAGATTGGTGTGTGTGTGTGTCATAATATGGAGAACGGATATCCGCTGCCACTGCGGTAAGTTGGCGGCCATCAGCGTGGCGGTAATTGGGATTTACTGCCAATGTCATAATGAGGGCCTCAATCTGCTGCAGGAGGCATGGCAAAGTGCTTAGGATCCATGGTAGAGGTAAGGAGGTAATCCGTGCACTACCAGTCTGGGGACACCCCTCGATTTTGTATCACCAACTTCACTGACAACTCTACGGGCCTGATTCACAAAGGTAAAGCTAGACTTTATGTCTGCGTTTAGAACAAAAGTCTAACTTTACAACTTTTCGATTTTCAGAAAGGTGATACAGGAATTGTATCTTTATGTCCGCCCTCGAGTGGAATCACCGAACTCAGGGCAGAATATTCGTACTTTTACATCTGCCTTCAGAGCAGAATCTCCAAACTTGGGGCTTCTGAGATTCTGCCCCAAGGGCAGATGTAAAAAATAGTACTCATATCATACCTTTCTGAATACCGCAAAGTCGTAAAGTTGGACTTTTGGCCTACAATTAGACCAAAAGTCGAACTTCACCTTTGTGATTTGGGCAGTAAGTGTTTAAGTACAACCACCCTGTCATTATGCCCACTGTTTTAAGACAGGGCAGTTATTTTATGGTGAGACTCAAAACAACCACTTCAGTCTGCGATCACTTTCTTCAATATGGACGGTCGTGAAAATAGTTATATATTGAACAAGTGACAGAGATAAAAGCGTAAAATCCAATAAGTTAACATAGCTCTTAATATAATGAGTAACATTTGCTGGTCAATCAAGATGAAATCTGTCATTTGCCAATCTTAACTGATACTTTATAAATTTTGTACAAAACCTCATATTGCTTGTCTTTCTTCTTTTGCAGCTCGTCCTCATCTTAGGTATCAGCCCTGTTGTATCAGCTTCTTCTATTAATTTGTCAGTACACATGTCAGCATCAAATACATCATTAAAGCTGCCAGTACCTCCTAAATGGCAGCCAGTATAGTTGGCAGAGACTGTATTGCTGTAGGAGGCCGGCCTGGCTTGTAGTGGGTACCAGAGGTACTCACACCTTGTGCCAGGTCCAGTTATCCCTTATTAGTGTAGAAGAGGTATTTAGGTAGCTATGGCAAAGCAGCTTAGGCTGGACTAGGAGACATGAAAAGCTCCTACTATACCACTGGTGTCATATGCACAATATCATAAGAAAACACAATACACAGAAGTACTAAAAATAAAGGTACTTTATTTTTATAACAATATGCCAAAAGTATCTCAATTAATACCCTCAGTATGAGGATAAGAAATATACACAAGGTATATCTACACAAACCAAAATTATGCAGATAATAGCAAAAGGAAGTAATGCAAGCAATGTAAAGTTACAGTAGATTGCAATAGGAGCACATAGGTATAGGGGCAACACAAACCATATACTCCAAAAGTGGAATGCAAACCACAAATGGACCCCAAACCTATGTGAGCTTGTAGAGGGTTGCTGTAAGAAAACAGTGAGGGTTAGAAAATAGCCCACCCCAAGACCCTGAAAGGTAGGTGTAAAGTGCACCTACTACCCCAGAGAGCACCGAAGTCGTGATATGGGGATTCTGCAGGAAGAACAAACACCAGCAATGCAACAACAGTGGATTTCCAGACCTGAGTACCTGTAAGACAAGGGGACCAAGTCCAAGAGTCGCGACAGTGTCGAGAGTGGGCAGGAGCCCAAGAAATGCCAGCTGAGGGTGCAAGGAAGCTGGCACCTGTTGGAAGAAGCTTGGTGTTCTACAAGAACGAAGAGGACTAGGAACTTCACCTTTGGATGATGGATGTCCCACATCGTGAAGAAGCTTGCAGAGGTTTTCCCACGCAGAAAGACCGCAAACAAGCCTTGCTAGCTGCAAGGGTTGCGGTTAGGGTTTTTGGATGCTGCTGTGGCCCAGGAGGGACCAGGATGTTGCCACTTGGATGAGGGTACAGAGGGGGTGCCCAGCAAGTAAGGGAGCCCTCACAGAAGCAGGCAGCACCCACAGACGTACCTGAACAGGCACTTAGAAGAAAAGTGAACCAGAGTCCACCCGAAGTCACAAAAGGGAGTCCCACGATGCCGGAAGACAACTCAGAAGGTTGTGCACTGCAGGTTAGAGTGTTGGGGAGTCAGGCTTGGCTGTGCATGAAGGAAATCCTGGAAGAGTGCACAGGAGCCGGAGCAGCTGCAAATCACGTGGTACCCAGCAATGCAGTCTTGCGTGGGGAGGCAAGGACTTACCTCCACCAAACTTGGACTGAAGAGTCACTGGACTGTGGGAGTCACTTGGACAGAGTTGCTGAGTTCCAGGGACCACGCTCGTTGTGCTGAGAGGGGACCCAGAGGACTGGTGATGCAGTCTTTTGTTGCCTGCGGTTGCAGTGGGAAGATTCCGTCGACCCACGGGAGATTTCTTCAGAGCTCCTGGTGCAGAAAGGAGGCAGGCTACCCCCAGAGCATACACCACCTGGAAACAGTCGAGAAAGCCGGCAGGATGAAGCGATACAAGGTTGTCTTGCTACTTTGTTGCGGTTTTGCAGGCGTCCTAAGCAGTCAGCGGTCTATCCTTTGGCAGAAGGTGATGAGGGAGATGCAGAGGAACTCTGGTGAGCTCTTGCATATGTTATCTGGTGAGATCCCCAAACCAGAGACCCTAAATAGCCAGAAAATGAGGTTTGGCTACCTAGGAAGGAGGATTGGCTACCAAGAGAGGTAATAGCCTATCAGAAGGAGCCTCTGACGTCACCTGCTGGCACTGACCACTCAGAACAGTCCATTGTGCCACAAACACCTTTGTATCCAAGATGGCAGAGGTCTGGGACACACTGTAGGAGCTCTGGGCACCTCCCCTGGGAGGTGCAGGTCAGGGGAGTGGTCACTCCCCTTTCCTTTGTCCAGTTTTGCGCCAGAGCAGGGCTGGGGGATCCCTGAACCCGTGAGGACTGGCTTATGCAGAGATGGGCACCATCTGTGCCCATCAAAGCATTTCCTGAGGCTGGGGGAGGCTACTCCTTCCCATCCTTCACATCTATTTCCAAAGGGAGAGGGTGTTACACCCTCTCTCAGAGGAAGTCCTTTGTTCTGCCTTCCTGGGCCAGGGCTCCCTGAACCCCAGGAGGGCAGAAACCTGTCTGAGGGGTGGCAGCAGCAGCAGCTGCAGTGGAGACCCCGGAAAGGCAGTTTGGCAGTACTTGGGTTCTGTGCTAGAGACACGGGGGATCATGGATTTGTCCCCCCAATGCCAGAATGGCATTGGGGTGACCATTCCATGATCTTAGACATGTTACATGGCCACATTCGGAGTTACCATTGTGACGCTGTACATAGGTAGTGACCTATGTACAGTGCACGCGTGTAATGGTGTCCCTGCACTCACAAAGTCCGGGGAATTTGCCCTGAATGATGTGGGGGCACCTTGGCTAGTGCCAGGGTGCCCTCACACTAAGTAAGTTTGCACCCAACCTTCACCAGGTGAAGGTTAGACATATAGGTGACTAATAAGTTACTTAAGTGCAGTGGTAAATGGCTGTGAAATAATGTGGACGTTATTTCACTCAGGCTGCACTGGCAGGCCTGTGTAAGAATTGTCAGAGCTCCCTATGGGTGGCAAAAGAAATGCTGCAGCCCACAGGGATCTCCTAGAACTCCAATACCCTGGGTACCTCAGTACCATACACTAGGGAATTATATGGGTGTACCAGTATGCCAATGTGAATTGGTAAATTTAGTCATTAGCCTGGTAGTAACAAATTTGGAAAGCAGAAAGAGCATAACCACGGAGGTTCTGGTTAGCAGAGCCTCAGTGAGACAGTTAGGCATCACACAGGGAACACATACGGGGCACATACTTATGAGCACTGGGGCCCTGCCTGGCAGGGTCCCAGTGACACATAGACTAAGACAACATATATACAGTGAAATATGGGGGTAACAAATATGGGGGTAACATGCCAGGCAAGATGGTATTTTCCTACAATTGTATTTTGGATATGTTTTGAAATGTCTGGTTCCTTTTGATGTCCGGCAAAATGCGTATATTGAAAGTTGATGCTCTGTGCTCTTTATGATGCTTTTCGCTATCTGTATGTGATCTCAATGTGACTTAATTGTTTCTGCACTTTTATCCCATTTAGCAGCTACAAAGGTTGCATGCCCTTAAAGGGCCTCCCTTGTCAGTGTAAGCACAGGTATAAACCACTCTAAATACCATATAATAGTTGTTTGTCCTTTAATCAACTTTATTATAACAACAAAGTTCTGCATATATAACCGAACTTCTACATTTTTTATAGCATACGTTTTAGTCATGCCAATTTCCATGATAGCAAGGGTAGTGTTCGAGACATCTTTACCGAACGTGATGGAAGTTAAATAGATTTTACTTTAGGGGTTATTACAAAATAACTCTGCATTAGGACTCCTTATTTTATAGTTTATTAGCCATTTATGGCTAATCTTACAGATGATGATAAGAAGTGGTTGGATGGTTATTTGCTATACTACACATCCTTCATTGCCCTGCTGTCAATTTTTATTTTGGCGGCTCATAGCATTAGCTTGCCTAGTTAGGCATATATCTAAGAAAGTATTATCTTCTGCAGTCACTTGGATAAGATGACTCAGTTTACCCACTTCCATCAATTTATTTTGTTTTTTTCCTATTTATTTGAGATAGTACCAATTTGAACATGGTTTCAGACTCATTAAACTGATCACATATTTCCCACTTTCTTAATTTCTTCTTTCAACCCTTTTGCCTGGGATGCTCAAGCAATTATAATCGACCCACCTCCTAAAATGTTTGACAAATTGTCTGGGATCAAGACCTGCCTAATAGGTAACTGCTTCATCAACTGCAATTGATTCTTTTCCCAGGGACGGTTCCTTAATAATAGCGGAGGAGAGTCGCCCCCCCTGCTCACTCAAGTTGTGACAAATAAAATGATAATAAAATAATTTTATAGCATGAGAGCTTCGTCTGGATTGGGAGCCTCAATGACTGCAGAGGAGACAGGAGCAACGGAAGCGGACGGGATTGGGAGCAGCAGACAGGTACGTTTTTCATTTTTCTATTTTTAAACCCCGCGCCACCACCCTTGATTGGCAGCAGCCGCCACTGTCATTTCCTAACCTCAAGCAAAACTTGAAATACAGTTGTACAATTGGGACCATGCCTACATTCTCTTTAATATCATCACAAAAACAATGTAATGTGCCTATACCTCCATTTATAATCAATGAGGTCTTTCTGATTTACTTTCATTTATTTACTTAATGTTTGATTGCATGATGCTCTTTTTTGTAACATCGTAATTTGTACATCTATTTTTGTTGATTGGTAGTGTAATGCTTCTGAAATTACTTCCAGTGAAACCATCATTGACTCTATGGTTCCACTTTCGGAAACCCGGTGACTTAGCTTCCGTTTCCTCTTTCAGCCAAGACTTATTCAAACTTTCTATTGGCTTTTCATATTTTAGAATATATAAGTGGTCAGGGTCCTCGCTTTCCTTTACAGTCTTCGAGTTGGAGGTTATCATCTCTTTTCACTTGTTGAAGGTGGGAATATAGTGGCTCATTACTCTTATGGAAGCCTCGCAGCTGTTCATGTAATTAAACATTTGCCCCATTAACATTTATGAGATCACCAATCAACTGGCTTCATTGGTATTCTGTGCTAGTAGGGGTTAAAATAAGTAGTTTTGCTTCTCATACTCGATTAGTTGTTGACTGAACACCACAAACAGGGGACAATTTTTCTAGGAAGTTGTGTTCTCAGCACAAGCTTCCAGGCTAGTTAAAGCTAGCACTGTACTGTATTCACTATGATGTATTTGTGCCTCTATTACTGTAGTATTTGCAATATCTTCTGTGTGTTCAGGGTGATGTTCTGTTAAGAACTTTTGCTTGCTGTGCCTGAGGTGGTTTGGGAGGTTCAGCTTAGTAGTCCCAGGCTACCGATGAGACAAGTTTGATGCTGAGCATGGGTTGTGTTAAAAAAAGGGCCATTTTCATTTTTTATCTTGTGGTTCACATGTACACAAAGTGCTATTATATTAAAAACAAAGAACAAAGGCAGACCAGAGTTTCTGTCTCTGTCCCCTGTCAGTCAGCATGTCAGTGAATAACTTGTCGCGCGTTGCATGCTGATGTGTTGCTGACGCCCCACGTACTTGGTTTTCCTTATGTAGGCTGAGGGGTCGCGCCCCAGCAGCAAGGGAGGCAAGATGAAGAGCTGCGCTGGCTCTTCTCTACGCTTCCATCTTATCACTACCTTCAAAAACAATAAGCACTCACTTGAATAGACCACAATGTGCACAAGTAAAAATAAACAATGATCTGCATTCTCATGCTAACTTATGTATTTGGTTGAGTTGTGGTCTGGGTGGCAGCAGCAAGTGAGGCTAGATGAAGCAATGTCCCTGCTACTTTCTACAGTGCATGCTCTCTTTGTGGCTTCACAATTAATAAACAGTCTCTTAAATTGTTCACACTATGCACAAGGAGATCAGTGAGATAAATAAAGAGGTTAAACCACTATATCAAATAAAGGCTGATTACTTTAATAGCTTCATCAAACTAGTCCTGTAACTAGGACTCCAAATACAAAGGTACTTGGAGTCAAATGTACTAATATCTAGTCCAAAATACTGGTTGCAATGTGCAGCCAGTGTTTTTGCGACCAGTAAAGATTTTTAAGAAACAACTTATGTTATGTGCTAATAGGTGGGTTGCTAAAAATCTAAATCACAGTGAGTCGGGCACCAACCTACCTCATACATATTAATAAGGTAGGTCACATTCAAGGGATGGTAGTCATCTGCGGTCAGTGGACCACCTTGTCTGGGAATGCTTTTTAATAAAGCAAACTCTTTTTTTAATTCAGCCCATTTTCCTTAAAGAAAATAGGATGATATTTTAAAAAAGGTAACTTTATTTAAGTTTTGTTTGTTGAAGAGGAGGCAGTGACCCTGTTGACCACTTCTGCATTCACAAAGGATCCCTTCACTTTTACAATTGTGTTACCACCTTTGAAATGTTGGTAAAATATCAGTCTTTTACTACCAAATTTTGATCACAAAACACTGATACACCAGAATGGTGATTCAGTTTTTGGAAGGGATGCCCACAGCATGCCCTTTCTAGATACTGAATCAGTATCCATTAGGTATCACATTTCAGGAGTTGGATGCACTAAGCATTTTAATGGCTGTAAACGCTGAATCAGATTTTAGGTGAAACTCTCGCTTTTAACAACTTGAACTTCCGGAACAATGTGCAAAAAATGCTGCCAGATTGGTAACGCTGTCCGTCAGACATCCCCTCCATAGATGGGGTCATCAGGGTAAATAACATATTGCTTTAATCTCGTAAGGGTGGCAATTGTGAATCCGCCTGTAAGAAAAGGAAGAATAAAACGCAAGTGCCAAAGTAAAACAAAGAAAAGAAGTTCAATCAGATTTGTAAAGGGCACAATTTACAAATCCGTCACATATTTTTCTAGTCTGGGATTTACGGATTAGCCTGTGGTGCTTAGGCGGCTTCTTTGTAATAAAACCTTGAGCCTCGCGGCAGAGCCGGCCTTGGGAAAAGAGAAGGAGGGGGCAGGCCGGGGGTCTCCCGCCCAGGCCCCCGGCTCCAATCCCTGCCTTTCATTCTCCCTGCCTTGTTTCGATGCAGGCGGACCCATTAATCAGGGCATTATCTGCCCATGGAGAAGGAGTCAGCGCTGTATTGGATTCTTGTCAAGAATAAATGATTTAGTTTGTGGGATAGTGTGGAAAGGATTTTGTGTGGTATTACACCGTCTAATAAATGAAGCAGGCGAGATCAATCGCTTTCCTGCGGTGTGTTCAACAGGCTGACTGAAATATGTGAAATATGCCCCCTTCGATCTCCCCACCGCTCTCCACTCTCATATTGTTCTATCCATGTTGTTGGCCCGTGGCTCCCAACAAGAACTCCTCATCAGTTAGTTAACGAAATGAGGGGGGTCTGTGTCATACACACCCCTCGCCGACCTCTCCTCTTGCGCCATTGCATGGCGTCATTACTTGTTTATTTTCTTTCGATTTCTCTTTCATAGTTGGCATTATTTTGCTTTAGTTCCCCGTTGGTTTATCTTCATGTTTTATTAGATTGATATTTGTCACTGACAATCCGAGGCCACGAAAAACCACAATCGCACAATATAGCATCGAACTCTTGAAATGGGAATGTATTGAAAGATAGAAATCACAAACCGTCTGGGGTCTTCTTATCGCTCTACTATCATTACCTTTTCGAGTCCGGAAAGACCTAACAATAAGGTCATTCGGTGCTGTTACATTTTCAAAAAACATGATACATGATAAAAAACAAACAGGAACTTCAAAAGTTAGAACAGGCTTTTCCAAGTAGTTCGTGAGCTACTGGTAGCTCACAAGGATACTTGTGTGTAGCTCTCCTGTGTGCAGTCCAGCTTACTAACTTAGACACTTCTGCGTGGTTGAATTAATGTATATAAATTGGTTGCATTCTAAATTATATTTACAGATGATACTTGAGTGATAAATCATGCATCTATGGACAGAAGTAATATTACAATTATTAACTTGAAGTTAGGGGTATTGCAGCTACAGCTATTATTTTGTCCCATGTAGAGGGGTTCCAAATTGCAAAGCATTTTGAAACTTACAGCTGGCAACATGTCTGATGCGCTGACTGATCACAGCTCACAGGAATGTAGCTAATTTTGCACTTGGTGGTCACTAATGTAATATCGTCTGATGCAGTAACTATTCCTATGTTAATATTAGTAACTTTGGATGATTTTCAATGAACATAAGTAACTCTTCTTGCTGTAATGGTTGGAGACACTTGGATTACAGAAATCAATTCCACATTTCCATTTTGTGTTGTGGATGTTCCAATAATATCAATTTTTACCAGCTTGTAAAATGTAAAGCCAATGTTGCTCACAATTGTGCAAGGAAAGCGAGGATCACTTCTCTGTAGCTTTTAATGACAAACCTTGAGCAGTCGTTCATGAGTTCTAATCATGTGGCCCTGCGCTGCTGCATCAAGCCTGTACACACAAAAAATGCTTGTTCCAAAGTTCAAGCATCTATTTGGACTCAGAAGCTACACAAAGGTTTGAGATATTTTTAGGTTTCACCTAGAGAGCACATGCCCTGCCATTGAGCATAAACCTTGCACAGCTTCCTGTTTGCGGCCAGTGTTCTTACACTGGCCATGTGCAGCTCCAGGTAATTTTATCTTACTTGTTGCACTGCACTCTATAAGAGTGCATGGCTGTTGGACCTGTCCAACTCTGCAAGGTCATCCCCAAACGTTTTTCCTTCCTCCTCCTATTTTTGCTGAAATTGTCTTTGCTGGCCTTAGGATTCTATGCACTACACCACTGCTGACCAGTGCTAAAGTGTTTGTGCTCTCTCCTTAAAACATGGTAGACCTGGCCTATATCCAATAGGCATATTTAATTTACTTATTAGTCCCTAGTAAAGTGGTACGGTATGTACCCAATGCCTGTAAAGTAAATGCCACTAATGGGCCTGCAGCACTGACTGTGCCTCCCATTTAAATAGCCACTTAAACATGTTTAAGGCCCGCCATTGCGGAGTCTGTGTGTGCAGTTTTTAACTGCCAGTTTAACCTGGCAAAGTAAAAATGTTACCAATGCAAACCTTCCTTTTTCATACATATATGTCACCTCCAGGGTAGGCCCATGACAACCCACACAACTGTGTGCAATGTATGTAAAAAGTAGGACATGTACTTTTAAGTTCGTAATGAAAAACTCTTAAAATTTAACTACTGCAAGGCTTTTCTCTCCCATAGGATAACATTGGAGTTGCTATTATAACATTATATAAGTGTAATTTCCAAATGGAAAGAGAGAATTCCTTCGGGTTTTTGGTGTCTCAGGAGTCACAATTTAAAATCTAATTTATGTGGAGTTCAGACTTTCAATTGCAATTCTGAAAATTACACTTTTAGAAAGTTGGCATTGTTTTGCCTTAGGCATTTGGTGCCTTTAGTCTGTCACATGACTGGGTGTAGTTGGCATTTGGGCGTTGTGTATTTCTCCTAGGCAGCCACACACAATGGGAACTTAGGTGTGTCTTGATGGGCTGTCTGCAGCAGGATGGGAGCAGGACACGCCTTACTTACACCGGAATAGGCTGTGTCCTGTCCACACACAAAGGGATTAACTACTCTGTATTGTCACTCTTGCAACCTTGGGGCCAGGGTAGGGGAAGCAGGAAATTCCTTGCACTTCAAAGCCACTGTCTAGACATTTCTCCTACCTTTCAGAACTCAGGCACCACTCCACTAGTTCATTACTGGACCTGTTGAAGGATTCTTAGAGGAATGCCTTCTACCGTGACCTGCTGTGCACTCTGCCAGACTGCTGTTGTACTTGTAAGGACTGTACTGCTGCCTGGATTCTGCCTTGAGCCTCCTGAGGCCAGCCCTTCTGTTGAGCCCTGCATCTACACCTGCACAAAAGACTACCAGAAGTGTATCCAAGGGCTACTTTGCTGGCCTCCAGTTCAGAGCCACAGGGACATAACAGGCTCCCACCATGTTGAGCGTGGACACAGCCTGAGTGAGTCCTGAACCTCCAATAGGTCCCTATCTATTTCTGGACCCTTGGTTGTGGTGATAAAGGTGCCAAGTTGGCCATTTTCAAAAACGGAGGACTTAGACACAATTTGGCTAAAAAGTGTACTTAGAAGCAGGAGGAGACTGGAAACAATATGCTTGCCTATCCACCCGAGGTGCATCGCCAGCCGTATTGACTTTGCAGCTTCTCCTGCCACATTCTTCTCTGCAGCAGCAAATCCGTTTCAGCGATCCTTCACGAAGGGGATATCTGACCTCGTGGAACTGCCTTTGGCTACAACCTCTGCTATTTTCTGCTGGAGATTTTTGACTTCCATTTCGGCAACTAAGTCTGAAGGTAAAAATCTTCACCACAGCTTCACTCCATTGTCACCAGATGATGACAATCCCTTCTTGAACACTCCTGCATCCTTGCCCAACTGAACATCTACCTTCACAGACAGTTTTCTCAAAAATATTTCCAAGTACGAAGGTAAGCGCTGACCGGGCATAATCCACGTCTTCTATCTGAACCATGCTCCATCACGGTCGACCTTTACATTTGACTTTGACCTGGTCTTGTGCGACCAAATATCCGCGGTTGGCGCTTTGATCTTTTAGATGCTATTTTGAACCTTGTATTTCAAAAACCCATGACTGGTCCTACTGACTGGATTTCTGTCATTTTGTTGTCAAATAATTTATTACAGTCTACTTTTCTTAGTTGGTTTGGGATTTTTCTTGCATTGTGTTTTCACTTTATTACTGTTTGTGTGCTGCATAAATAGTTTACACATTGCTTCTGAGTTAAGGCCGAATGCTTTTTGTGCCAAACTACCCAGGGTTAAGCACAGATTAATTTAGTGACTTTTTGTGGTTCACCTTGCAAGGGATTGTGGGTATTGCCTGACCAGGGCTCACATCACAGTCAACCAATAACCCAATTTCTCACAATAGCACTGTATGGTCTCCCCCGCCCCACCCTCCTCACGCTGTCCTGTGTAGCTGCTCCTGCCCCTGTCCCCCGCAGCACATTTGTGAAGGCTCCTCCTACTTCCTCCTCCTGTTTGTTTTCCCCACACCCTCCTGCTGTCCCTTGTTTATTCCCACCCACCATCCTGCCCTCCTCACACTGTCTGTTGTTTTCCTCACCCCCGCCTCCCTTTGCCCGTTTTTTGTTTCCCAACCCCCTGCCCTTCCACATACTGCTTGCTTATTTACGTTCATTTTTATTTTTTTGGGAGGAGCAGTGAGGCAACAGAGTTACACTGTGCTGTAAAAGGCAATCCTTTCCTCTTTTACCTTTGGTTTCACATCTGTCTAATTTTTAGGCCTTTTAAAGCACCGTCTACAGCAACCAACAATAGAAACGTCCATGGAAAGGTTCTTGGCACTTGTTTCAACAGACGTAAGAGTACCATGCATATTCTCATTTTAAGACATTAGTGTGAAATCTGACCCGTCAACCTTCTTTATTGCCACCCATGAAACATTGATTAGAAATCCCCTTCCCACTGTCTCCGTTGTTAGAAAATGGGTCATTAGTTAGGTGGCCCGCACAAGTAATGGGTCCACATTTGTCCTCCACTGTGAACGAAACACCCCTTTGTAGTGCTTGACTCTCACAGGGCAGTGAAGCAGGGAACTCCAAGGCCTACTCAAGGGAGGAGGTGTGGGCTAGTAATCATCATTCACAAGTACACAATTATAACACTCAATAAATGATTATCCAGTCTGTGCTGTTTCTTTTGAAAAAGGAAAAAAGTTAATTTATTACACAGACATTACTCAATACTATGCAACAATTTACAAATATACAAAAGTTGATGTAAATACTTCTGGTTGACATTGCCTAATTATTTTCGCCTTTCCCAAAAAAGGTTTAAACCAACAAAACACATGTCCAAAACATTCACTTGTATTCCAATGCTATATCATAGTATTTTTTGCCTCTAAACAGTGTAGCGCCATAATTTGGCGCACAAGCCCCGGTATTCCCTACGCCTCCCCAGCCCTTTCCAAGGACTCTAACAGGGCCTTAGTGCCAGCTAGCGCCATTCCATAAATATGGCCGGGGTCATGGAATGGTGCTAGCCGGCGCTATACTTTTTGCCGCAAACCTACGGTAACACAGGTTTGCGGCAAAAAATATAAATCTGCCCCTTAGTTTCTCTTAGGGGTGTGACATTCCGTGTGTAGATTTCCTTCCTATAGGTGCTGCTTGGGGAGCTCACCCATGGCTGCTCTCACTGGATTTTCTTTGTTTTTTCCCAAGCCACCTTGCGCCACACTCTTGTGGAGGTGCCCGGTCCCACCCGGGCACCTTGTATTGCTCTACATTGCGGGACAGCCTCTTCAGCTCTTGCGCAAGCTGTCTGAGCTGGCTACCTGAGAGTGCAGCCGTGGGAGCTGACAGCCATGTTCTGTTCTGCCCGATGCGCCTTCCGCTCCTGGCTTTCCCACTCAACATGGGCGCAGGGAGCTGGGAAGGCTGACAGCACAGGGGAATGTGCAATGGCACTCCCTCCCTTGTCCAGTGACATCAGGGCCCAGGGATGGGGTCCAGGGCCCCTCCTTACTTATTGGGGGAGCATAACAGCACTCCCATCAACACACAGATCTTCCTTGGGCCCAGGGACGGGGTCCTGGGCCCCCCTTCCTGATCTGGCAGAGTAGCACAATGATGCTTCTTAGCTCTCTGCAATTTTTCTTTAAAATCTTCTCCACAGGGAAACTGCAGCAGCACTTCCCCACATTCTTCCTGCTCTGGGGGCAGCCTCTGGGTCCTGACTCAACTCAGAGTTGAGTTGAGAAACAACGGTGGAGCCCTACGTGCTTTGTTGCAGGGCCTGTAAAGGTCAAAGTTCACCATATCTTTAACTAGCCATAACTCAGTTTGTTGGGACCATTTTAATGACCTTGGTGTTGTTTTGCTCCTGGTGGTGAGCCCTTGCCACCTGGAGCACTTTCTTAAGGCCTCCTGGCCTCCAACATGCCCTACTTTGTAGCAACAGGTCTCTCTGGCTCCTTGTCCAAGCCTTTCACCATATGTTCTTCTGGACCTCTCCTCTTCGTGGAGAGCCCAGTCTGTCCTCCAACTGGTCCTGGGGTCAATCAGAAGCAGAGTCCTTAATTAAGTGGGCAGTCAGGGGGTTCTTCATCCCAAGTGCCCATGGCGGCAGCCTCCAGTCCCAATGTTCTGCCGAAAGCACATCCAAGACAGAGCTCTCTCTCCTGCGCAGGACATTCTAAGTGGGGGCGGCCAGTGTCCAGCAAGGCTGTGCCTCTGGCCTAACTTGATGTGCCACATCACCTCTTCATCCCTGTCCCAAGCTCCCTGCACAGTCTTTTGGGAAAGCTCAAAATGGCTTCACCCAGGCGTAACTTGCCACTTGTGCTCTAGGGGACTCAGCTCCACCCCTCACTGACTTCACTGCCAGGGCCTTCCGCAGCAAATCTTCATAGAAATTCCCCTCTGATTTGACTCCAGAGGTCTGGTATATGAAGTTGGCTCTGTATATAGTATCTCAAAGTGAGAGATAGTGTGCACAGAGTCCAAGAGTTCCCCTTAGAAGTTGATAGTGGCAAAATTAGATAATACTATTGCTCTATTTTATGGTAGTGTGGTCGAGCAGTAGGCTTATCAGGGGGTAGTGTTAAGCATTTGTTGTACACACTCGGGCAATAAATGAGAACACACACTCAAAGACCTAACTTCAGGCCAATAGGTTTTCTGTAGAAAAATAGTCTTTTCTTTATTTATTTTAGAACCCCAAGATTCAGAATACAAGTGAGTACATAAATTGTAAGGTACCTGGCATAGGTAAGTATGGAACTTTGAAGTAAAACAGTAAGGTACACAGTTTTGGCAAAAATGGCAAATAGCTATTTTAAAAGTGGAAACTGCAAAAATCAACAGTTCCTGGGGGAGGTAAGTAATGGTTAGTTTTTCAGGTAAGTAAAGCACTTACAAGTTCAGTCTCTGGGGCATAGGCAGCCCACCGTTGGCCAATGGCTACTGTCCTTGAGGGTGGCTATACCCTCTTTGTGACTCCTCCCTGTGTAATAATCCTATTTGGGGGAATCCTCCAAAACAACATGGGGGATTTCCTAAGGCAGGGGTCACCTCAGCTCCTCAGGACACCTAAGGGGCTGTCCTGGCTGGAGGATGACTCCTCCTTGTTTTCCTCAATAATTCCTCCGGCCTTGCCACCAAAAAGTGGGGGCTGTGTACGGGAGGAAGGCAGCTCCACTAGCCTGGTGTTACAGATCTTGCAGGGGGAGGTGTGAAGCTCCTCCACCCAGTACAGGCTTTGTTGCGGGCCACAGAGTAATGTTATGAGATATTATGTAACATTATGTGATATTTGTATGTGGAATTTTGGCATCATTGCGACAAATTGAGTTAATATGAAAAGAGAGTAGGCAGCACCAAGAACACCCTATCTTAGAAGGGTTGTTGCTTTCTTCATAATGTTATACACAACGTAACCAGCTCATTTATGCTCTATTTCAGTTAAGAAGTCATAAAAGGGACATATGTTATTGAACTGTCTACTGTTTTAATTGGGGGGATTTGTTACTCTCAAGATGACAAGGCACTGATGGTTGTCGCAAATATGTCTCAGTTGCCACACTTTCTTACTGATAAAGGTGAGATTATCTTGCCTAGGAAAAGGTGGAAGCAATTGTGTGACTTTTAGTTACTGGCAGTTGGAAGGGAAAAGCACTCCGCATTAAGAAAACAAATTATTTGTTGCATAATTTAGGAATTGAAGGTAGAAATGTGTATACGAGTTTGAACAAGATTCTTTTTGGTCAAGGTGAGGGTGAGCTGGACCATTTGTATGATATGTCTATGATGATGCTTTAGATGCATTTTGACACATAGATTAATATTGTTCTTGAAAGGCATACATTCTTACAAGGGTGCAAGGGAACCATGAAAAAAATGGTAGTTAGGTATCATCCTGAAAGACCTTGGAACATGTGTGATTTTGGGCAACTTACTGACTCTTTAGTTAGAGATCAAATTGTCAAGTGTACCAATAATATTAAGATTCAGGAGAACTTTCTCACAAAAATCCTTTATTTAAAAGAGGCCATGGCTGTAGTAGAGGGCATGGAGAATACCAGTATGTGGGTGCGTGAGGTGAGAGAGGAGAAAGGAAAAGACACACATGAAATGGACAGAACTGTTCAATACATTAAAGCATAATGTAAGAGTACAGACAAAGATGTCAACAGGATTTTGGTAGGGGTGTGCAAAAGTTTCTGCTGGCAGAGTTTGCAGATTTTTGGCCACTCTGCATTATGAATGTAATGCAGAGTACCGGCCAAATTCCTCACTCTGCTGCATGGCTGAGTTTTTCCTCACACACCGCTCAGCAATGGTATGTTGGTGAGTGAGTGTGAGAATTGGCATACCCTAGCGTGTGGTAGGAGGGCATTCGGCAAGGTATACCTAAAACAGGCTGTTGCAGACAGTTGTGACTGCTTGCGTTGGAAAAGCTTCCTAATCTACTTGAGCTCAAGGAACTCCACAGAGTCTCACTGAGTTTTTATGCAATTCCATGGAATTTTGTGGAGTGAAACCCCGTGAGTTCCACCCACCCCTGGATCCTAAGAGGTCTTCCAATGGAGAGAATACAAATCCTGGCAAGAGTTTTCTTCTGAAAGGTTTTAGATGTGGCAGTGAAGGACATCTTTTCAAAAGTCCCAGGTGTTTTGAAAAGTATGCCACTTCTAAGAAATGTGGTAAGAAAGGGCATTATGCTTGTGTGTGTTGTGGGGCTAAAACACAAGGTGTGAACTTCTTAGAGGCTGAAAATACATTTATTTGGAGTGTGAAGGATGATAGATTGGTTGATGGAGATCCCTTGGAGATGCCAGATTGTGAAATTGTGGTAGGTGGGAAAAAATATCTCTGCTCGCCAACTCCAGGTCAGCTTATTTCATGGTGGGTGGCAAGAAGGCAAAATTGATCTATGTGCTCCAGAGATCAATCCAGTGGATTGTGGTGGCATGAAGCTAGATATCCTTGGATATTCTGTCATGAGGATCCAGTTTTCTGACCGCAAGATCATGGAGAAGGTGTATGTAGTCAGGAAATGTGACAATCTGTCAGGCTGAAATCATCAGAGGAACATAGGAATAACTAATTCCCAAATCTCAGGAAAAAGTGTTGTTACTGTCTGCAGAAGGGATGCCTCATGATGTGTGCTCTAATTTTCTTAAAGTATTTGGAATTGAGATGGGAATTTAGGGCATAACATTGTCCTGACGAATGGTGGAGTACCATTTGTGTCAAAGGTGAGGAAGGTCCCTAATTTGATGTTGTATTCTCTTAAATGAGAACTAAACAAATTGTTGGCGCTGCAAGAGATTGAAAAAATAGAGTGCTAAGAGTGGCTTGCCATGGTTTTGGTTTCAAAGGATGGTGGAAAAGAAATTAGGCTGTGTGTCTATCTAATTGGATTGAATAAACACATTTCCGTTGATAAACAGCCTTTATTAAATATTACTGAGACATTGTGTAGGAGGCTGGCCTGGCTTGTAGTGGGTACCAGAGGTACTTACACCTTGTGCCAGGTCCAGTTATCCCTTATTAGTGTAGAAGAGGTGTTTCTAGCAGCTTAGGCTGATAGAAGGTAGCTATGGCAAAGCAGCTCAGGTTGAGCTAGGAGACATGTAAGGCTCCTACTATACCACTGGTGTCAAATGCACAATATCATAAGAAAACACAATACACAGAAGTACTAAAAATAAAGGTACTTTATTTTTATGACAATATGCCAAAAGTATCTCAGTGAGTACCCTCAGTATGAGGATAAGTTATATACACAAGATATATGTACACAAACCAAAATTATGCAGATTATAGCAAAAGGAAGTAATGCAAGCAATGTAAAGTTACAGTAGATTGCAATGGGAGCACATAGGTATAGGGGCAACACAAACCATATACTCCAAAAGTGGAATGTGAAACACGAATGGACCCCAAACCTATGTGAGCTTGTAGAGGGTCGCTGGGACTGTAAGAAAACAGTGAGGGTTAGAAAAATAGCCCACCCCAAGACTCTGAAAGGTAGGTGTAAAGTGCACCTACTATCCCCAGAGAGCACAGAAGTCGTGATAGGGGGATTCTGCAGGAAGAACTAACACCAGCAATGCAACAACAGTGGATTTCCAGACCTGAGTACCTGTAAGACAAGGGGACCAAGTCCAATAGTCGCGACAGTGTCGAGAGTGGGCAGGAGCCCAGGAAATGCCATCTGAGGGTGCAAGAAAGCTGCCACCTGTTGGAAGAAGCTTGGAGTTCTGCAAGAAAGAAGAGGACTAGGAACTTCCCCTTTGGAGGATGGATGTCCCACGTCGTGCTGAAGCTTGCAGAGGACTGCATACAAGCCTTGCTAGCTGCAAGGGTTGCGTTTAGGTTTTTTAGATTCTCTTGTGGCCCAGGAGGGACCAGGATGTCGCCACTTGGATGAGGAGACAGAGGGGGCGCCCAGCAACGTAGGGAGCCCTCACAAAAGCAGGCAGCACCCGCAGAAGTACCTGAACAGGCACTTAGAAGAAAAGTGAACCGGAATCCACCCGAAGTCACAAAAGGGAGTCCCACGACGCCGGAGGACAGCTCAGAAGGTTGTGCACTGCAGGTTAGAGTGTCGGGGACCCAGGCTTGGCTGTCCATGAAGGAAATCCTGGAAGAGTGCACAGGAGCCGGAGCAGCTGCAAATCACGTGGTACCCAGCAATGCAGGCTAGTGTGGGGAGGCAAGGACTTACCTTCACCAAACTTGGACTGAAGAGTCACTGGACTGTGGGAGTCACTTGGACAGAGTTGCTGAGTTCCAGGGACCACGCGTGTCATGCTGAGAGGGGACCCAGAGGACTGGTGATGCAGTATTTTGTTGCCTGTGGTTGCAGGGGGAAGATTCCGTCGACCCACGGGAGATTTCTTCAGAGCTCCTGGTGCAGAGAGGAGGTAGGCTACCCCCAGAGCATGCACCACCTGGAAAAAGTCGAGAAAGCCGGCAGGATGAAGCGATACAAGGTTGCTAGTCGTCGTCTTGCTACTTTGTTGCGGTTTTGCAGGCGTCCTGAGCAGTCAGCGGTCGATCCTTTGGCAGAAGGTGAAGAGGGAGATGCAGAGGAACTCTGGTGAGCTCTTGCATTCGTTATCTGGTGAGATCCCCAAAGCAGAGACCCTAAATAGCCAGAAAAGGAGGTTTGGCTACCTAGGAAGGAGGATTGGCTACCAAGAGAGGTAAGAGCCTATCAGAAGGAGCTTCTGACATCACCTGCTGGCACTGGCCACTCAGAGCAGTCCAGTGTGCCACAGACACCTCTGTTTCCAAGATGGCAGAGGTCTGGGACACACTGGAGGAGCCCTGGGCACCTCCCCTGGGAGGTGCAGGTCAGGGGAGTGGTCACTCCCCTTTCCTTTGTCCAGTTTCGCGCCAGAGCAGGGCTGGGGGATCCCTGAACCGGTGTAGACTGGCTTATGCAGAGATGGGCACCATCTGTGCCCATCAAAGCATTTCCAGAGGCTGGGGGAGGCTACTCCTCCCCAGCCTTCACACCTATTTCCAAAGGGAGAGGGTGTTACACCCTCTCTCAGAGGAAGTCCTTTGTTCTGCCTTCCTGGGCCAGGGCTGCCTGGACCCCAGGAGGGCAGAAACCTGTCTGAGGGGTTGGCAGCAGCAGCAGCTGCAGTGGAGACCCCGGAAAGGCAGTTTGGCAGTACCCGGGTTCTGTGCTAGAGACCCAGGGAATCATGGAATTGTCAGAATGGCATTGGATTGACAATTCCATGATCTTAGACATGTTACATGGCCATGTTCGGAGTTACCATTGTGACGCTGTGCACAGGTAGTGACCTATGTACAGTGCACGCGTGTAATGGTGTCCCCGCACTCACAAAGTCCGGGGAATTTGCCCTGAACGATGTGGGGGCACCTTGGCTAGTGCCAGGGTGCCCACACACTAAGTAACTTTGCACCCAACCTTCACCAGGTGAAGGTTAGACATATAGGTGACTTATAAGTTTCTTAAGTGCAGTGGTAAATGGCTGTGAAATAACGTGGACGTTATTTCACTCAGGCTGCACTGGCAGGCCTATGTAAGAATTGTCAGAGCTCCCTATGGGTGGCAAAAGAAATGCTGCAGCCCATAGGGATCTCCTGGAACCCCAATACCCTGGGTACTTCAGTACCATATACTAGGGAATTATATGGGTGTACCAGTATGCCAATGTGAATTGGTAAATTTAGTCACTAGCCTGTTAGTGACAAATTTGGAAAGCAGAGAGAGCATAACCACTGAGGTTCTGGTTAGCAGAGCCTCAGTGAGACAGTTAGGCATCACACAGGGAACACATACATATAGGCCACAAACTTATGAGCACTGGGGTCCTGGCTAGCAGGGTCCAAGTGACACATAACAAACATACTGGCAACATAGGGTTTTCACTATGAGCACTGGGCCTTGGCTAGCAGGATCCCAGTGAGACAGTGAAAACACCCTGACATATACTCACAAACAGGCCAAAAGTGGGGGTAACAAGGCTAGAAAAAAAAGCAAAATGATTCAGGGTCATGGATCTAGCCTATGCATACCATCACATTTATCTTCACACTGAATGTAGGCACCTGACATCATTTGGAACACCTACAAAGGCATATTGGTTTATTTGCATACTTTTGGGACTGGCGTCAGTTGCTGCCTGTATTCAGAGGGTAGAAAAGAAAGTCTTGGAGGGTCTATCAAAGGTGTTATTTTGGTGTATGGCAACTATCAATTGGCACAGGATGAAATATTAAGAACAGTGGATTTGGAGTGTGAGGGATGATGGATTGGATGATGGAGATCCCTT
Source organism: Pleurodeles waltl (assembly GCF_031143425.1). Classification (NCBI taxonomy): domain Eukaryota; kingdom Metazoa; phylum Chordata; class Amphibia; order Caudata; family Salamandridae; genus Pleurodeles; species Pleurodeles waltl. The sequence goes on along the minus strand of NC_090446.1, from coordinate 991,124,480 downwards.
AGAGATGATAGAGCGTGTAATTGTGGTAGATGGGAAAAAAATATCTATTCTTGCCAACTCCAGGTCAACTTATATTATGGTGGGTGGCAAGATGGCAAAAGTAATCAATTTCTACCAGATATCAATCCAGTGGGTTGTGGTGGCATGAAGGTAGATATCCTTGGATATTCTGTCATGAGGATCCAGTTTTCTGATTGCAAGACAATATTGAAGGTGTATATAGCAAGGAGCATGTTGTAATGCTGAAAGCACCTCAATACTGCTTGTCTGGTAAAAATAAGCTTTACTATGAACAAGACGGATCCACGCAGTCTGTCCCCACCAGCCAGCCGCTTCAGCTGACCTTGTGTGGAATTTCTCAGTGGAACCTCATTAAAAGATTCTTACTTATGTGCTCTTTAACATTCCTTTAAAAAACAGGATATAACACATTTCCCATCTTTTGCAAAAATAAATAAAATAAAAATAAAAGAATGAATACACACAACATATTGTTATAAAAACAACAATAATGCCCACTAAATCTGACACAACCTTTTATAAGATAAAAGAAATTACTTGTATGTACATATACATTTCAATTACATTACAAAATCTTTCAAATACCCAGGAATCTTGTGATTTCTTTGAGTTCTCCTTGGTTCCATTGTTATATTCCCAGGAACTGTGTTCGTTTGTTCCCTTTGTCTGTTTCCACACACTCTTTCTTTCCCACACACACTCTCTTCTCCATAAATATTTGGATTTCCTTCTCTAACATTTGTATGTAAAAATGCTTTGTAATCCATTAACATATAACTACTACACCTATCTTCCTCTTTGACATTTACAGAATTTGCATTACTTTACCACGCCACTTTCCTTTCTCCCTGTTTTTTAATACTATGAAGAACCAATGCACTTCCTTTACATTGAAAGGACCTCAACGTTTTCTCCAAATTCCCTGACAACCTGCTCATTTTAGTCTTGACATAATCTACTTTCTGAATTATTCTGTACTTATTTACATCACTAACCAGAGTAATACTACCACTGTCTTGAACTTCCTTATCAACACCCAACCTAGAATTCAAAAGATTTCTCATCTGTGCCAGGACAATTCTTGTCCCAGCTTTCTTTCCTCTCATTACTTCGAAAGGCACCTTCCCTGTTACACCATTCTTGGTCATACATAATTCCCATACTAGATTTGACAATGTGGACTTAATGCCATTTGTCACTGCCATCTGAACTGCACCTTTTACCATGCGGTTAGCCCTTTCAACAATACCATTAGCCTTCAGATTGTAAAGACAAGTACGAGAGACTAGTACAGGAGTGTTTGACACCTGTTTTATTCAAATAATTCCTCATCTCCTCAGACACTAATTGTGTTCCATTATCAGTCATAATTCTATTAGGGTACCCTTCTTCTTTAAAAATTTCTTCCATGGCTCTTATCGTATGTCTGGTGGTAATCTCTCTAAGAAACTTCACAACAAGCCATTTCGAGTGAACATCCACTATGACTAAAGCAAATTTCAACTCTCCTCTCATGCTCTCCCTAGTGAACCAATGAAGTCCATGGACACACTATGCCACACCCTCCCGGAATCTTCAATGTCACCACCAAATGTTTGATTGCCCACCTTTTATCTCTTCTTGCTGTCCTTACATTTTCTATAGTTCTCAACCCATTCCTCCACATCTACATCCATTCGTGGCCACCAAAAAGACTCTCTCAACCTTCTTTTTGTCAAAGTTTGTCCTAAATGTCCCTCATGTGTTAACTTAAATGTCATATGCAAACCAGTTGGGGGATTTAATGTATCTCTTCTCATTAGTACTTCATTCTCAACAGTTGACCACTCATCCAGCACTTTTAAATATGGACAAACTGGTGCACTAACAGAACTTTCTCTTTTACCACCACTTTTTTAACAAAGATGCCACTTCTATTAAAGTAACATCCTCCTTCATCCTTAGGTGCCACTCTTCTCGAGATACTGGACCTTGTACTCATTCAAAAATATCTTCTATACTTCTCCCTCACACTTTTCCAGGTTTGCTTTGTCCATTTCTTGCCACTCTACAGCCATGCTTGAATATTGCGCCATCCTGGAATATATTCTACAGTATACGTATATTCTTGGAGACAAGAGGCTAATCTTTCTTGCTTCACCTGGTGTCAATACTTTGACCAAAGGCTTATCATGGGCACATCCCAAATGTACGTGTGAAAATATTTCAACCCCCATGCTGCAGCTAAAGCCTCTCTTTCGATAACAGAGTAATTTCTTTCACTAGGGGTGAGAGACCTTTACACAAATGCCACCGTTATTTCCCCCCCAGTTTTAGATTGAGACAAAACCGCCCCCACTCCCACAGCACTAGCATCCACTGTAATTACAGTTTAGGTCTTATCTCAAATGAGGCAAAAGCTTTAGCACTATACAGTTAATCCTTAATGGCATTAAAGCTCATCATCTGTTCCTCACCCTAGACAAAATTATTTTTTAACAGCTTTCTTAAGTTTTCTGTTTTGTCTGGAAAGGATTGGTTTAATTTTGAGTAATACTCTATAAGACCCATAAACAATCTTAATTGGCCCATATTACTTGGAGCAGGGGCATCTTTAATAGCTTTTAACAAGTATTTATTTGGGTTTACCCCCTCTTTTGAGAGAGTATATCTTAGATAGTCAATTTCTTTAATTAAAAATTTACATTTTGGTTTTTTGATTGTTAATTCTGCAGCCATGAGTCTACCTAATACCTGTTTCAATGCAACATTATGGCTTTCTATGGTTTCTCCAAACACCAAGATATCATGCTGAAAAAATATAACATTGCTTACATCCTTGAAAATGTCAGCCATCAATCTTTGAAATACACTCACGGCTGATGATAACACTTAAGACATTCTGTTGAATTGAAATATACCGTCAGAAGTTATGAAAGCCATGAGTTTTTTAAAAATCTTGGTGTAGTTTGATTTGATGATACGCACTCTTCAGATCAAGTTTACTGAAAAAGCACCCTCCTTTAAGAAATATGACCATTTAATTGATACTTGGTAACGGGAAATTATCAGTTACTATATTGTGGTTCACACTACTCAAATCTACACAAAATCACAAATTGCCATCTGATTTTTTTGTAATAACAACTGGAGAAAAACATTCAGAACTTTTCACGGGCTCAATAATCTCCTTGGACATCATATCATTAATCATTTTGTTCACTTCTTCTGTAACTACTGCTAGTACTTTCCTTAGAGTATCTTGTACAGGCACCACATCTTTCTTTAGTATTATTTTGTGTACATAGCCTTTCAATTCACCAAGGTTCTCAGAAAACACATCTTTTGCTCCCTCGATGATCTCCTCAGCAGTCATGTCTTCAACTACCATAATCTGGTTAGGAGTTCTAGGGTTAATGACAATAAGAAGATCATACTGATGTTGCCAATCTAAGATTGGAGGTCCAGATTCTACCACATACATTTTCCCTTCCATGGACTTATCCTGAAATTCTATTTTCGCTACCATGTACCCTATTATGTCAATTTTCTCGCCTTGGTAACCGCCAAGAGTTATCTCCTTAGGCAATTAGCAAACTTCAGCCCATTCACGTCTTAACATGCTCTTAGGTATAATAGTATATAAGGATCCTGAATCAACCATGAGTTGTACAACTTTCTCTTTGATCACGAAATTCACTTTTGTTCTAACTATTCTTCCTGTGATGGTGTGTGAATCTTCCACATACAAAGTTCTATCTTCTCCATTGTACCCTTCACAATTACCAAAATTATGTTCGTCCTGTATCATTTCCACCTTCAATTGCAGAGATGCTCTACATACCCTTGCAAAATGTCCTTTACGTCCACATTTCTTGCAATCTTTTCCCATAGCAATACATCCTTTGAAATCTGCATTGTGAGAACTGCTGCCACATCTGAAACATGCTTTGCCATTGGGCCTGTAGCCACTCGTTGACTTGTTTACTAGACTGAGACAAGTGGTAGGTGCAATCGCAGAGGATTCTTCTTTTTTTTACAAATGTAACATCATTGCTACATGCTTCTTTTTTTCCCATTTCCTTCATGTAAATTTCTGATTGATCCACCACCCTAGCAATTTCTATAGCATCTTTAAGCTTTTGGTTCTTCATTGCCCATAACCTTTCCTTTCTCTTCTTGCTTTTGCATTGAACAATAAGTTGTCACGTATTAGTTCATCAGTCATCTCACCAAACTGACATTTAGTAGACAATTTTCTCAATCTAGATACAAAATCATCAATAGATTCATCCATTGTCTGTGGTTGTGTGTATAATTTGCATCTACAGATTACTACATTAGTATCCTTCGTAATTCTTTTTTTTAATCCTAATTTTGCTTCCATGTAGACATCTTCAATCTGAGTTCCATCTTTATTGGTGATGAATGGTAAGTATTTAAACACATGTTGACCTTCTGTTCCCAATACACTCAATAAAATTGCTTTTTTATGCATAGGTCTGAAGCTTTGACCATCTAGTGCCTCAAGATAGTTCTCAAACACATCAATCCACTCCTCCCATTCAATTGGTGGCATACCAACATCTTACAAAAACCCTGGTGGTTGAATTATAGCTGAGTTATTCATATATTTTATTTTTGTTGAGAAAGTAGGTTGTATTTATGAACATTTTATTATTGCAATTTCCCTTCCTGAAGCAAGAATTCTATCTATTCGTAATACTGTAATATGCTTGAAGTCAGTCCTTTCTCAATTTTGATTGTACTCACAGGTTGTTCTTTTACTATGTTGATTGTTTCTACAGAGAGTATGAAGAGTTCACACAGTAAGGAGTCAAAAATACTTTTTACATTGCAAGTAGGCATTAAAACAAGGAGACATATTGGAACAGCGTAATGAAGGTACCGCTGGATATGTTTATTTTTATGTTTTTATTCTTCTCTTCTGAACGTCAGCACGCTTTGCTGTTGTGAAATGTAATGTTGCCACAGTTACCGATGGTGCACGTTTGTATCAGCGCGAGTGCAGGCCACAACAAGAGCACACGCATATACAATTTTACTGGCTGATTCATGTCTGTAAAATCACCATTCCCTTCTTGTTGAGAAAGTAATTTATAGAACACAAATCTTCACTTTCTTGTTGTAGAAGTGGAGGTAGAAATTTCCGCTACTTGTATTCCGTTTTCTATGCAATTATTGTAGGTTCTTGGACCGCAAGCCGTCTTCTGGGCTGATCGGGTGAATCGTTGCCAGTTCAAACGTTGCAATGCTGAAAGCCCTTCAATACCTCTTCTTGGGTGACAATAAGCTTTATTATGAACAAGACGGCTCAACGCAGTCCTTCCCCACCAGTGAGCCATTTCAACTGACCTTGTGTTGAATTTCTCTGTGGAACCTCATTACAAGATTCTTAGGGCCGGATGTAGGAAAAAAACAAATCGCGACTTGCAATTTGCGAGTCCGTGCGACTCGCAGATTGCAACTCGCAATTTGGTATGCAGAAAGGTGTCTCAGACACCTTCTGCAACTCGCAATGGGGTCCCAAAGACCCACCTCATTAATATTAATGAGGTGGGTCACATTTTGCGACCCCATTGCGAGTATGGGCACTCACGGGGATGGTGGCCTGCTGGAGTCAGCAGACCACCATGTCCGTGACTGCTTTTTAATAAAGCAGTTTTTTTTTTTTCTATCTGCAGCCCGTTTTCCTTAAAGGAAAACGAGCTGTACTTAGAAAAAAAAACGAAACCTTTAGTTTCGGTATTTTTCAGAGCAGGCAGTGGTCCATAGGACCACTACCTGCTCTGAAAAATTATTTTTGTTTCCATTCACAAAGGGAAAGGGGTCCCATGGGGACCCCTTCCCGTTTGTGACTGGGTTACCATCCACTTCAAGTGGATGGTAACTGCGATTTCATTTGCGACCGCTTTCGCTGTCGCAAATGAAATTGAATAGCATTGCGAGTCGGAAATAGGAAGGGAACACCCCTTCCTATTTGCGAGTCGGAAATGCATTTTGCGAGTCGGATCCGACTCGCAAAATGCATTTCTGCATAGCAAAGAGGCTTTTGCGCCTCACAAACAGCGTTTTTCGCTGTTTGCGAGGCACAAACACTTTGCTACATCTGGCCCTTACTTATGAGCTCTTTAACATTCCTTAAAGAAAAACAGGATATGACAGAGCAGTGACAATCTGTCAGGTTGGAAGCATCAGAGGGACATAAGAATAACTCTAATTCCCAACTCTCTGAAAAAGTGTTGTTACTGTCTGCAGAAGGGATGTCTGATGAGTTTGCTCTAATTTTCCTAAAGTATTTGGAAGTGAGGTAGGAGGTAGAACTAGTCATAAAAAAATAAAATGTACATTTTGAGTAACATCTGCAACCTATCTAGGGCATATTATTTCCATTGAGAGAATAAGTCCAAAGTTAGACCTGGAAAATAGCATAGTTGAGGCACCTACATCAGAGAATAAAGATCAGGTGTGTTCCTTCCTGTGATTAGCAGAATTTTGTTCAAAGTTTATTCCAAATTTTGCCTGTTTGTCTCAGCCGTTAAAATATTTGCTAAAGAAAGGTTTCAAGTTTGATTGGACTATGGAATGCAATATAGCATTTGCAACTATCAAGAGGAACATTGGAAGTTTCCCTACACTTGGATATTTTAATGCTTGCAAAGAACCATGTGGTCAACAGATGGTAGTATCAGGGGTTTAGGTGCAGTATTATCTTAGTTGGTTGATGGCAGATTGAGTGGTGGCTTTGCTTCACACTCATTGAAATGTGCTGAGAAGCGGTATTCCATTACAGAGTGAGAGGAATTGGCCGTGTTTTGGGCCATTCTCTATTTCAAATGTTTTCTATGGGGTATACCATTTACTGTTAAATCTGGTCGTCACCCACTTTATCAAACATTTACTTCTAGAGAGGTGGAATATTTGTCTCCCAGCATCAAATGATGGATATGGAGGATTGTCAGATTACAATTTTGGTGTATAATACGTATCAAGACCTAAGAATGGTATTCCTGACTGCTTTTCGAAACTGCCTATCAACAAAGATGGTGGGAATTGTGACATCACATTAGTTGGATGTGTGTGTGAATTTGCAGTTGATGACAAAGAATGGTCTGACACCGGTTCAAAGAATACAGATTTCTTATTTTAAAAGAGTTGATTGAATGTTGGCCACATGGTATGAGTGTTCCGTGTGGTCCTCCCCAGTGATCTAAAGGAAACTTGACCAACCTCACTCATAAGGGCATTTGGGGAGAAATATGACTAAAATTAGGCTATGGGAGTGGTATTGGTGGCCTGGGATGGATCGTCAAACAGAACTTGTTGAAAAATTGCTGGCAGTGTGCTAATAATGATAAATGCAGGAAAACATGAACTGCTCCATTGTCCCAGATTTAAATTCAATTGGAACCTTGACCAAGTTGCGTTTGGACATCGCAGGCCTTTTTTAAGGAATGGCCCATGATGAGCTGTATGATTAGTTATTGGTTAATTACACCTCTAAATTGGTGGACACCAAATATGTGACTTCAGTTAGCATTAAGACTGTGATTGAATTTCTCAAAGAGGAGTTTTCCTGGAAAGGTATTCCCAAGTATCTAATCATAGACAATGGGGTGCAATACGTTTCTCTATAAATGTGTGATCAAGGAACCATCAATTGTACATGTTAAAACAGCTCTTCATTCACTTCATCATATGGCTTGGCAAAAAAGTATGAACATGATGATGAAGAGTTGTGCTCAGAGAGCAATTCTTAGAAAGAACTCTCTAAAACAATGTGTTGAGAGAGATGTGGTGGGCTCACTGTAACAAGCCTAATAAGGTTACCTTGATGTTACCTTGATGTCACCTCTTGCCTCATTCAGAGGTAGGAAGCTTCATGATAACCTCAATCCTGCATGGTTGAATTTGAGTGTTGGGAGGAGTGATGTGCATAATTCTAAAGATGATCTGAGGTCACACTAAGAAAAGTATAAAGTCCACTTTGATGTCAAGAATTTTGTATGTGACTGTGTATGGAAATTTGGGGACAACGTTTTGTTAAAAAAACTGGAATGCTGAGAAAAGGTTGTTCCAAGTTTATGGGTGCTTTTATTGTTTTTGGGGAGAAGAAAAATGTTGTGGTATTGGAGTCTGGAGATGTATGGAATATGTACCAGTAGATAAAAGTTGAGGACAAGTCAGACTCATGTGACAATATTTCAGTGGGAGATAATCCAGTTATCAATCTGGACAACAGTTGTGAGCGCCCCACTTAGAGACCAAGGGCCAATCCTGTTTTGCACAATGATTATGTGACTGAGTTAAACCACTGTTCCCAGCAATTAGTAATGTTATAGTATCTTTGCTTTTTTGTTGTGTTTTTTTCTTCCTTTTCTTACCCTGCATATTATTCGCTATTCAGCAATTTTATTGTGTGTGTGTTTTGTAGTTATAAATATTATATGGGTGGGAGGTGTGTTGTGGCTTAGGCTAGTCTGCTATTGAAATTTTACTGTGTCACCTGTGACAGCATACAACTCAGTATAATCATTATGTTCTGAGGTTTGAATATTGGTCAGATAGTTGATGTTCTGATGCTGCTGATGTGAGTTGGTGGTTTGTTGCAGTGAATAAGGAATAAACCTAAACATAAACCCTTTCTGTGTGTCTTCTGTTACCTCCTTGTTGCAATAGACCACATTTAATGCAAAGTATCTATAAGACATCATCTCACATACTGCTCACAACAGTGTTGAGTTTGTCAAAATATAAATGTCATGGCCCAAGGTTTTCCACTGCAGCTGGTGCCACCTGAAGCTCTTGACACTGCTGCTGCATGGCAGTGCCAGAAGTACCATCTAACCATCACACTTAAACATGTGTGGCATTTTTTTATATTTCAGGTCACCCAAACTGTATGGGTGGCATGGAAGTGCAAGTTTTATATATTTTTTAAATATATTTAATTGCTAAATAACCATGCTGTGGTAAAAAAAATATAGGCTGAGAGCACCACTATGTGTGTGTACTTTTATATATAAGTGCCAGGGCACCAGCAAACACCAGCAGAAATTAAGCATTGCTCCTGAAGTGCTTCTTGTTCACTAATGGACATGGTTTGCATCATATTGCAGGTAACACCAAAGTCTTTTAGTCTCTTAAATGGTGGACTTAATGACCATGAACATTTTTCCATTGATGTTGGTGAAGGTCATAGGTGTTTGAAGTTTACTGGCGTTAAGATGGTAGTTTGGGACACTAGTGGAATGGACTTGAATGTGCAATGAAGAAGTAAATGGCTTGGCATTCTCAGACCAGTGTGCGGATGCTTCAATGACTTTTTTTTTTCAAATATAATCCATTTACAGCCTCTGCCTTGAGAAAATTTGCAAACATGATCAATTGGTGTTTTTCTAGACCCTGAGGGAAGTTAATTTGAAGCTCCCCAAGAGCACTTAGGGGCTAATCAAAGGGGTTTTTATGTTTTTTTTTTAATCCTGAATTGACACCCAGTTCCTGTTTCTTAATTTGATTTAGGGCTGCAGGTGGAGACAAGGAGAGGGTCCAGAGCAATTGTTCAAAAACTCAGTACCCTTACATCGATTTCTTGTCAAGGAGAGGACATTTTCCTCTCTTTGAGGACACCATAAATGACTTAAAATGTCAACACCTTGAGTGCAAAGTTAAGAACATTTACATGTAGGGCTTGCTCCACAGAATTTGGGTGGTTTCTATGCATTGGTTTACAATTACATTGTGTGTGGCCACAGCTGAAATATTTTTGTATGGTTCTTAGCCATGGATATATCTTGATAAACAAGCCATGTTAAGTAGTATATCAGCATCTAGCTGTCTAGCCAATAACTAACAGCTGCCTGGATTTCAAATGCATTGAGACCTGAAGCTTGGCGAACATTGGTGAAGGATTTCTATGTTTAAACTGCAGGCTTGAGGTCACGATAGCAGCGCTTTGTATGTTTTACCTGCACAGCACTTGAACTGTGCTTGCAAAATCTCTTGTAAACAAAAAAAGCTTAAAACAGGCTTAGAGCATGCACATTATTTGTTTCTAGTGCCATTTGTTGGTTTCAACATCACTTCCGTTTTCTTGCTTCTTATTGGTCAGCATCTGCTGCTCATCTCTGGCTTCATCCTGAAGCTTTTGGTATTTGCCCTGGCATGGATCACGGATCAAGTATAGCTTCCTATCTTTGGTCAGTGTCCTTCCACTAGCCATAGGCTTCTACAGGTCCTTTTTTTATTTACTTCATGCACTTTTATAAAAGTGCATGTTTCGCCAGTCTGTCCCCCCTCTCACCATTGTCCGTGTTTTTGCTTGTTCTCAGCACACCCCCGGCCCTCTCTCATGTTACTTGCCTCCCTGCCCTCCTACCAATGTCCTTGCTCTTTTTAAAAAAAAATTCAGCTTTATATTGCACAAACCCGAAGGTACTGGAGCACTTTTACAGGAGTGACAGTTACAGTGCACAAGGTCAGAGTCATTAATTTTCTTACGCAAGGAGTGATTACATGATTTGCCCAGAATCACTGAATGTTGAGCCAATGCTGAGACTCAAGCTGGATCCACGGTTGTCAGCAGCTCTGGTGTTAACACCACATCCTGTGGCCCTCCCTCAGGTTGCTTGCCCTCCCCGCAGTCCTCCATATTGCAGCCTACCCCTGTAACAAAAATTGGCAAAGCCGATAGGTTTTGTCTATGGGAAGCCTATTGGTTTTGTCAAAGTTTATTTTGGCATGTTGCATAGCAGCACAGGCTGCAGTGCAATATAGCTTAAAGTAAAGAAAAAAAACGCTATGATGCGGCCAGTGTTGACCGCGTCATAGTGATATGTATTTCTTTACTTAAAACCATGCAGCACAGCAGCCGGCACTACTGTGCAACATGTCTTAAAAACATTAACAAAGAGAAATGCTATTTGGATTTGCTAATTTGTTTGGACATGTTGCACAGTAGCCCACGCTGCAGAGCAACATGTCTAAAACACATTCACCAGGCAAAATGTCTCCTATGTGGCTAACTTCACCATTTTCACTCTTCTTATCTGGAAAATGGGAATTTCAATGTTGTTTCACTTTCTCTAAATACCTTATGTAGCCACCACTACTCCTCACTCTCTACCACAAGGCTTCAAGAAAACTGTGGGATGAACTAGAATGCTTCCTGCAACAAAAGCACATACTTCTCAACCATGAGTCCTCACGGTTCTATATATCATCCCAAGTGCCTTCCTTTCCCAAACACAACGGATTGCAACCCAGAGATACCAGATTGCAGTTCACCAACTCATGTACACAGGTAAAATAAATTCCACCCCCTCTGCTGATGCCCCTTCACCCCTTCCACCCTCTTTACTTTCAATGTTCTATTGGGTTCTATTGGGCGTAGTGCTAGTTAAACATGGTTTAATTTACCATTACGTTACTTTGATCCATTCAGTAGAAGTTTATTTTGATGTAACTTCTACATGCATCAACTCAGCAAGCTACCCCCTCTAAAAGAAAATTTCTTCCTCGCACCCCCACTATTGGTCATTTGGTAAGAGGCAGTTCAACAGTACATGCTTATAGGCAGTGGAGTAAGGTTGACTTGCAAGAGGCCAACAAACTTGTTAATGATCTTTTGTCAGACGCTGCTTGCCCAGACTTCTCTGGTGCCTACACTGAAGACCTCTTTCAGGTCATGAGATTATTAGCAGACAGAGCTGCCCATATTGTATTGTCTAGAGGGAATGGCAGATACTAGCATTAACAGATGGTTTTCTGTTGAACTCATAGAGGGAAGCTTGATGTTTACACTAAAAGATAGGACTTGGCAGAGAGAAAATGTTGTAGATGGGGAGGTAGAATACAAAAACTACCTAGAAGATTATAAAACCTGAATAATTTCATTGCCTCTTAACTGCAGTTTTTATCTAATATCTCCAAAGACCTGTTTAAAGTTGCTAAGGAACAACTTCACCTGCACATAGCTCATTTAGATGGTCCCTGTACCAGAAATTTAGTGATGATTTGTCTGATTTTGTTCTCCTCCCAAATTATCAGAGCTAGATGAGCACATTGATTATCCCTCTAAGGGTTCTGAAATATAAGGTTTGTCCCCGTCGTTGGTCAACATCCTAGACCTTCCACTGATGAGCTTAAACAAAGTGACTGTTATTCTGTATAGCCTCATAGATGATCTTTGCCCAATGAGCACCCTTAAAGGACTTCATCCTGTAATAGGGAGACCACAAATCAGGACAGGCACCTCTGCAACTCAGACAGACATAATAACCATTGTGTTGAAAACAATCAAATCTGGCCTTAAACCCTTGGAGTTGAACAATTATAATTTCATTACACAGCTCCATCTGGTAAAGATTATGTAAAAACACCTAACAAACTAACTGTTTAGATGTGCTAGAAATATGAAAACTGCTACATCAAGGACATGTGTGGTGTTGTCAAAGGAAAAGCACAGAACAGCAATGGGTCCACCAAAATGAAGAATAGCATGGAAGGATTCTCTTTCTCGACCTTCCAGCTTCATTGATGTTCAATATGCTCAACAATGGCATCCTGTTGGATTGCCTCAAGTCGCTGACTTATTCGAACAAGCCCAATCATAGTTTACCTTGTTTCTTACAAATTGCTCACAATCAGGAGCTCTCCCTCGTTTTCAGTCCCAGAATACCTCACTGTTGTGCAGCTTCTCTCAAGGCACAGCTCAATCATCATTTTCATTTTACTTCTACATCCATTTATGGTGTGGTGTGATAGTCTTCTTTGAGTTCAAAACATTTTCATATGCTAATAATGTAAAGCTGCTGCTTAGAATTGATCATGTTCCATCAGTTCAATTGGGGTGCTGTACAACTGCTTTGTGGGCATTCTGCATTTGGCAGAGGTGCTAATAATAGGTGTGAGATTTGGTATGTTGTCTGGTGACCTATGCCATCACAGATAGGCCCCCAGGCTATTGTGTGGGTCCAAGTGAAGGATTTGGGAGTTATTTTCAAGCAGGAACTATGCTTTCCCCCAAAGTTCAAAAAGTGTGGTCCACTGGATTTACCTGGGTAAAAGATGCTGAACAAAATCTGTACTTGTAGTCCTGCAGAGACCCAAAGCCCGGAATCCGCCAAAATCTAGACACCCACACAAGTCCGCCACACCAAAGGTCAGTGATAAACTGGCGATAACAAAACCTCCACCGTCACGCCAACAGGAATACACCCACACTATCACGACCCACAAATCCACGCGGTGGTCTTTCAACCGAGGTAAACCATTGGCGGTACACACTGCCGTGCTCAAAATACACACACATTTACAAAACACAGCCACATTGGACAATTCGAAATACACAAACCTGATACACATACACACACCACTACCACACACTCACACCACTATAAAACACACACCCACATCACCCACAAACCCCTATGACAAAAACTGAGAAAGAAGCACAGAGAGAGACACCACCCTCTACAAACGAGCATCCACAGGCACTCAACACCATCACTCACATATCTTCCACGCACCTCACACAACACACCTCTAAATATCACCCCACACATCACAACACACACCACCCCACATATCACCCACACCACCCCATGGCACGACAAAGACACCCCAAGTTCTCTGAGGAGGAGCTCAGTGTCACGGTGGAGGAAATCATCCGGGTAGAGCCACAGCTATTCGGATCACAGGTGCAGCACACCTCCATAGCTAGGAAGATGGAGCTATGGGGAAGAACCGTGGACAGGGTCAACGCAGTGGGACAGCACCCAAGAACACGGGATGACATCAGGAAGAGGTGGAACGACCTACGGGGGAAGGTGTGTTTCGTGGCCTCAAGACACCACATCGCGGTACAGAGGACTGGCGGCGGACCCCCACCACCTCCCCCACAACTAACAATATGGGAGGAGCAGGTCTTGGCTATACTGCATCCTGAGGGCCTCGCTGGAGTAGCTGGGGGAATGGACTCTGGTAAGACAAATCTTTACTACCTTATCCCCCACCCTACCTGCATTCCATCACATACCCCCACCCTCACCCCATCACTCCAACTCCTCACACATGTCCCAATATCCCAAACCACACATCCCAAACCCAAGCCCTGCAGCAACACCAAAGCATGGACACCCATCACCAAAGCATGGCCACTGCACATACCCATACACCCGCTAAACCATTATCACACAAGGTCCTACACAGGAATGCAAGCACTGGGGTACATGGTCATCCACCCATTGCACACCATGGCACACACAGATGCAATAATCATGCTTTTACACCCCTGCAGGACCCCTACCCAACGTCACCAGACAGGAGGGTCCAGATATGTCCACTCTACCCACAGAAGAGGCCCACAGTGATGACAGCAGCTCTGTCCAACTGGATCCAGATGACCAGCCCGGCCCATCTGGGACCTCGGGACAGTCGGTTCCCCTCACACTTGCACAAGCCACTACAGACCTTCTCCCCTCTGGAAACACCAGCACAGCACCCACCCAGTGGGCCCATCCCTCTGTCCCCAGGACACGTCAATCAGCAGTGTGTCCACCACTACAGGGAACCCAGGCTAACCCACCACCCCAACAACACCAGGGACCTGGGGGCAGTGGCAGTGGGCGCATGGTTTAGGGGACAGAGGCCCAGGAACACAGGGGAACTGGGAGGTCTGCTGTGCGACAGGGGGAGGACAGGCCCAGGGAACCCACTCTCCACGAGGCCCTCTCCAACATCATGGGAGCCTACCACCATTCCCAGGAGACAATGGCAACGGTACTGGCCAAGTTTCAGGAGACCCAGCGGCTGCAGGAGAAACAGTATTTGGGCTTCAGGGAGGAACTTAAATCCATCAATTCCACCCTGGGCACCATTGTAGGGATGCTGAAGGAACTCGTCAATACCAGGAGGGACACTGTGGCACAACAAGGTGCCCCTGACACTAGCCTGGACGATGAACTGCCCACCACCTCCGCCGGCGCTAGTGGACAGGAGGCACCGCCACATGACCACCACACCAGCACCCCACCCCTTGCAGAGGGAGAACCACCCCGCAAACGGTCCCTGAGATCCAGGACAAAGACAGAGAACGATGCCAAGATCCCCGCCAAGAAATGAGACCACCCTGATTGTCATCCTTTTGTCCCACCTTGTCACCCTGTCCATTCTTAAACTGCCCCAGCTTCACTTCCCCCTTTGGACAATGCACCTGGACAATTCCCCCTTTGGACAATGCACCTGTGAGACTAATAGACTGGACTCTGCCATGGACATTCTTCCACCATCACCCCTCACCATTTTACAACCTCCTCTAATATTGAGCACTTAAATAAACACCCTTAAAGCACAAAACAATCAGGAGTCTGTCTGTGATTTCGAAATTGTGTATTAGCAATTACAGTGTCAAAATGCTCATTCAAATGTAATGTCAACATAACTATGTCACACTGCTATACTCCATGAGGAAACCAAGCAGATGTCACACAGTGGGACCCACATCTGTGAAATCGTAAGGGAAAGTGACAACTCAGTGACCATACACTGGGTGAAAATGACAGACAGTAGAGAGGTAGTACATTTAAATCAGATATAGCAGGCAGTGTTGTCTTCTTACCTGTGTCTCACTGGAAGTATTGCAGGATCACCGTGTACCTGTTGTCGATGTCCTCTTCTTCTGCTTCCTCGTCTTCACTGTCCACAGGCTCCACAGCTGCCACATCACCTCATCCGGACCATCCTCCTGCAGAAAAGGCACCTGTCGTCGCAAATCAAAGTTGTGAAGCATACAGCAGGCCACAATGATCTGGCATACCTTCTTTGGTGAGTAGAATAGGGAACCAGCTGTCACATGGTGGCACCAGAACCTGGCCTTCAGGAGGCCGAAGGTCCACTCTATAATCCTCCTAGTCCGTCCATGGGCCTCACTGTAGCGTTCCTCTGCCCTTGTCCTGGGATTCTTCACTGGAGTCAGTAGCCATGACAGGTTGGGGTAACCAGAGTCACCTGCAAATGGCGAGGGACAACTGTTGGACATACACAAACGCATAGGGACATCCACAGACCCAGACAACTATTCCCACTGTATTGGGTCCATGTGCTAATCCTAATAGCCACACCCAGTGCCACTGGAGTTGCCCCATCACATAAGGGATGCTGCTATTCCTCAGGATGTAAGCATCATGCACTGAGCCAGGGAATTTGGCATTAACATGGGAGATGTACTGGTCTGCCAAACACACCATCTGTACATTCATGGAATGGTAACTCTTCCGGTTTCTGTACACCTGTTCACTCCTGTGGGGGGGTACCAAGGCCACATGTGTCCCATCAATGGCACCTATGATGTTGGGGATATGTCCCAGGGCATAGAAATCACCTTTCACTGTAGGCAAATCCTCCACCTGAGTTTCAGCAGGGCAGACAACACTCTAGAGAACACGTTGGAAAACATAGGCTGGGACATCCCTGATGCTATGGCCACTGTAGTTTGAAAAGACCCTCTTGCTAGTAAAGGGAGTACTGACAGCACCTGCACTTGAGGGGGTATTCCTGTGGGATGGCGGATAGCTGACATCAGGTCTGGCTCCAACTGGGCACACAGTTCATCGATTGTGGCTCGATCAAGCCTGTAGGTGATGATCACATGTCGCTCCTCCATTGTCGACCGGTCCACCAGTGGTCTGTACACCAGAGGATGCTGCCATCTCCTCACATGCCCCTGCGGACGGTGCCTTTGGAGGAGAACAGCGAGCAGAGAGTCAACCAACTCTGAGGTACGTAGACACAGCTTACTCTGAAAATATTAGCAATTCGAAATTAGCCTGTATGAGTGTTTAGGCAAGGCCTACATATGTGTGACGCAGTCAAAAATAATGCCATGTGGGCCCATGAAATGGCGGCTGCCTGACCTGTAAAGTGGGACAAGGCGATATGAGGTAACTGCGCTGGCGTTGTACACCATCGCGGTAGGCGGTAGAAGACCGCGGCGCAATTCTGCATTGGTTAACATTGGACCCTATGGGTCCCAGGAGCCAATGACGATGTACAACGGCGGTGACGGTATGCACCACCGCGGACGTGACCGCCATTTTCTCTCTGTTTAATCACTTGATACCTGATCTTCGACAGGAGAGGACCTGCACTGCAAGTGCTGCTGTGACCTCAGTCTGGAAGAGACAATGGCTCGTGTGTCTGGGGAAAGGGCCCCTGCCTTCAGCACGGAGGAGTTGGAGAAACTCGTGATGGGGTCCTCCCCCAGTACACGCTACTCTACGGTCCTCCAGACAAACAGGTAAGTACACTGTGAGCATGCTGTATGGGCAATGCCTGTGTGGAGTGGTGTGGATGAAAGATAGGGGGGGAGAATGAGGCGTGCATGGAAAGACAGTGAGTGCATGTGCGTAATGGCAAGGGTAGGGATGCGGGCCAATGACTGTGACGGTGCGGGTGGTAAGATCTTCTCCTTTTCCCATGTACTATTCCTGTAGGTCAGTGCCCACCAGAAGAAGGACATTTGGCGTGCCATCGCCAAGGAAGTCCGGACCCTGGGGGTCTACCACAGACGGAGCACTACTGCCGGAAAAGATGAGAGGACATTCGCCGCCGGAGCAAGAGGTCGGCGGAGGCCCAGCTGGGGATGGCCTCCCAACGTGGGAGGGGTGCCCGTCCCACCATGACCCCCCTGATGTTCAGGATCCTGGCGGTGGCGTACCCAGATTTGGATGGGCGCTTGAGGGCATCACAGCAGCAACAAGGGGTTGAGTACACTCTCATTCTGCTGATTCAGCTTGCATTGGAGGTGTCTGGCTGGGGAAGGTGGGCTGTGGGTTCCCCTAGACCAGGGTGAGTTTAGTAGACAAGGACCCTACTTAAGTCAGGCCCTGTGGCACCCCACCCCACCCCACCTGTGTACAGTTCCAACTACACCTAGTCAGGCTCCTGTGACATCCATGTGTGCAGAAATCGCCCATAGCCTTGTAACCCATGTCCTTGTGTTGAAGTAAGCCTCAGCAAGGCCTACTAGTGCAAGGGGTTCACCTTTCTCTGCACAAAGTCCTCAGACCATGTAGGAAGAAGTTGGCACAGAAACTGAAATAAAAGACAAAGTTTATCAACCTCATGAGGTGGTACTACAGTTCAAACAGCACCCTTCGGTAATGTTTGAAGTAGCACACTGAACTGAGAGAGCATGGACCTTTTATACCCACGCAGGGGCTAAAAGGAGGTGGTACAATTATAGAAGCAAGACTTGCATACATGCAAGGTCATGTGGAAATGCCCAGTCGACAGGTAGGAGGGGCTGACAGTTTTCAAGGACTGACAGCTGCAGACCTTACTGAGCATGTGCGAAAGTGGGAGATGCTAAATATAACTTGTCACTAGGCAGACTTTCAAGAGTAGTTAACAGAAAGGTAGGACAGAGCACATGGTGAGCACATGGCAGCATGTGGCAAAGAAAATGGCTGCCATGAATACAAAATGGATTCCACGAAATGTTCACAATAGTTACTAAATACAAGATGTCTTCTGCTAATGCTTAATCTAATCGCTGCTAAACTACAACACTTGGGATTGAATAGTGGACTCCAAGTGCGCGGCGTAGTGCAGGGGGATTCTGTGTCTGTCGTGTCCGCGAACGGTAGCAGTATTGCATGCACTCAACATGTCTTTCTTCTGTCTCCCCCCCCCCTTTTTGTGGTCTCCCTGTTCTTGTGTGCATTAGCATCATCAGGTGGAGGAGCAGTGGCAATGGAGCAGGAGGGAGCTGCATCCCACATGGCCCTGGAGGGCGAAACTATGGAGTCTGAAGTCACCAGTGGGACTGAGGGTGAGGGGAGCTCCACGGCGGGGACAGGAGCTGACACCATCGATACGGACTCCTCCTCTGATGGGAACTCCCTTGTGGTGGCGGGCCCATCTGTGCCCCTTGCATCTACAGGTACAGCCGCCACCCCCCCTACCAGCACCGCCCTAACAGCAGCCCCTCAGCTTTTGCCCCATGCCCGCTCACCCAGGAGGGTGGGTATCACATTCGCCCCAGGCACCTCAGGCCCTGCCCCAGTCACCCCTGCTGCCCTCAGTGAGGAGGCCATTGACCTCCTCAGGTCCCTCACTGTTGGGCAGTCTACCATTTTGAATGCCATCCAGGATGTAGAGAGGCAGTTGCAACAAACCAATGCATACCTGGAGGGCATTCACTCTGGTCAGGCAGCCCTTCAATGAGCATTTCAGACTCTGGCCTCAGCACTGATGGCAGCATTTGTCCCTGCCTCTAGCCTCCCCCCTCCACCTTCCTCCACCCAGACTCACACCCCTGTACCTCACCCTATCCCAAGCACACCATCAGACCAGCATGCACACACCTCAAAACACAAGGGAAGCTCTGGCAAACATAAGCACCACACATCCCACAGGCACTCACGCAAGCATCAGACCCATGCAGACACACCAACATACACTGCCTCCACTGTGTCATCCTCCTCCTTGTCTCCCTCCTCCCTCCCTGTCTCGTCTCCACTCAAACTTGCATGCACTATATCCTCAGCCACTAAGTCCATCACCAGCACACCCACCACCACACCCCGCTCACGTGCAGTCACCACCCCCACTACCATTCACACGTCCCCTGTGTCCTCTCCCAGTGTGTCTGTGAGGCCACCTCCCAAGGTACAAAAACGCAGCCACACACCCACCCAACAGCCATCCACCTCACGACAGCCTTCAGCCCATGCACCTTCACCCAAAGTCAGCAAAAGTACACCTCCTACAACCACTACCTCTTCCTCCACTCCCAAACCCCCTCCAGCTACCCGTCACAGTGTTCCGAAGAAACTTTTCCTGGCCAAACTTGACCTCTTTCCCTCACCTCCCCCACCCCTTCAGTCTCCTAGGGCCCGACTCTCCAGGTCCCAATCTAGCACCTCAGCCACAACATCGGCGAGACCAGTGGTGCCAGTAGTCACCGGGTTATGGAGTGCACCAGGCAGCAGAGCAGCCAGTGTGGCAAGGAGCCAGAGTACTGACAGTCCCCCACTTGTCAAGCATAAAAAGTTGGCCAGTGCCCGGCGGGAGAGGGGAAAGAAATCAGCCACCAATGCGCTCCCAGGGGTACAGTTGGGAGTGTGGAGACAGCTGCGACACCATCCAAGCTGGGGAAGGGGCACATTAAAACCGGTAAGTCTGGGAAGATCAGCACGGCGGACAAGACCGCCAGCAGCCCTGCTGCCCAGGACAAGACCGCCAGAAGCCCCGCTGCCCAAGACAGGACCGAGCTGCAGCAGCCCCGCTGCCCAAGACAGGACCGCCAGCAGCCCCGCTGCCCAAGACAGGACTGCCAGCAGCAGCCCCACTGCTCAGGACAAGACTGCCAGCAGCCCCGCTGCCCAAGAGAGGACCGCCAGCAGCAGCCCCGCTGCCCAGGACAAGACCGCCAGCAGCCCTGCTGCCCAAGAGAGGACCGCCCAGACCGCCAGCAGCCCCGCTGCCCAAGAGAGGACCAGCAGCAGCAGCCCTGCTGCCCAAGACAGGACCGCCAGCAGCCCCGCTGCCCAAGAGAGGACCGCCAGCAGCAGCCCCGCTGCCCAAGACAGGACCGCCAGCAGCATCCCCGCTGCCCAAGACAGGACCTCCAGCAGCAGCCCCGCTGCCCAGAACAAGACCGCCAGCACCACCGCAGGACAGTGAGCTCCAATGATTACTACGCTACTGAGGCCGCCACGGGCAGGATGAAGTACTCTGGGCACCAACCCCCCTCCAGAACCAGTGGAGATTCACATCTACTACCTCAGTCCTTGGCAGGATGAAGCACTCTGGGCACAAAGCCCCCCCCAGAACCAGTGGAGATTCACATCCACTACCTCAGTCCTTGGCAGGATGAAGCACTCTGGGCACCAAGCCCCCTCCAGAACCAGTGGAGAAAAGCATCCACTACCTCAGTCCTTGGCAGGATGAAGCACTCTGGGCAGCAAGCCCCCTCCAGAACCAGTGGAGATTCACATCCACTACCTCAGTCCTTGGCACGATGAAGCACTCTGGGCACCAAGCCCCCTCCAGAACGAGTGGAGATTCATATCCAATACCTCAGTCCTTGGCACGATGAAGCACTCTGGGCACAAAGCCCCCTCCAGAACCAGTGGAGACTGTTATCCACTTGAGAGACTGTGGCTTTGCACTCCCCAGGATTGAACAGTGGGCAACCCACCCACTGTTATCCACTTGAGAGACTGTGGCTTTGCACTCCCCAGGATTGAACAGTGGGCAAACCACCCACTGTAGAGACTTGAGAGACTGTGGCTTTGCACTCCCCAGGATACATCAATGGGCATGGACCCCCCTCGTGGATCTGGCGTCGTGCACTCATCCGGCTGAGGTACCCCTGTTAGGGTTTGTACACGGCAAAGAGCATGTCCCCTCTCACTGCACTAGTGGGTTCTGTAATAGCTCCCTTTTAAACTTACTATTGAAAGCCTTTCTTGTTATCTCACCTTCCCCCCCCCCAGGCTTCTGTGTATGTTGTTTAATGTGCTGTTTTGTTTACACATTGGGCCTTGCTTTTACCAAGGCTTCTTTAAAATACTCCTCCCTAGGCCATGTGTTAATCCAACTCATTTGCATAATAACTGAAACTCTGCACACCTTTCAAGAACATGTGCAGCATGTGAGGACCACACCCAGCTCTTCAAACCACACCCAGCTCTGCACACCTTCCAAGAACATGTGCAGCATGTGAGGACCACACCCAGCCCTGTCTATAAAAGGCATCCCCCGAGCCTCACCCAGTGCTTGTGCTCGTCTACCTCCCGCTTACCTGAGAACAGATCCCTCGGCGCTGGCACTCCTGCTCTTTACAGAATTTCATTGACTTCAATGGGCGCAGCTTCTGGCTCTTCCTTCTTCCGGTTTCCGGTTCCTCCTTGCTTCAGCCTCTCTCCTATGAGTAACCTGCAAAAGAGAAAGAAGACAAGGTTAGACTGATCAGTATCTCTTGCCAGCAACAAGTAAGTGCAAAACCTTTTATTACCTGAAAGAACTTTGACAACAATTTCTGGATTCCTGTATAGACAATTTGAAACGAAATACCTTCCACGAACATTGTGATTCAAACTCTTTGTTACAAGAATATTTTGCAGAACTTTGTGAAGCCAACATTGTTTTTTCTCATGGAACTTTTAAGAATCGAACAGTGGAAACTATTAACAGCAAGGCAAACAGTAAATCAAGGACTTGCACAAATTACATGCTGTATTTTGATGTAAAAGTACAGTATTTGTTTTATAAAAGATTCTGGAAATATGGGAAAAGTGAGTCTGCTATTGGGAATTTAGGCTTTAGTTATATTATGATGAATGTTTGATATTGGTAATTCTGATAACGGTATTTGTTTAATGTTTTAGAAGCTTTACAGTAATAGAAAACACATCCCAGAGCAGTAACACATTCCAAACCTGGAAACTAGAGACCAGGATCCAAGAGGTACTTTTAGAAGAGAATTTCTAATAAATAAAGGGATAGTCAGGAGCCCATTTAGAAATAGGTTGCACTTATCTGTTCTTTGTTTATGTTTCATTAGGCACCAGTTTCTACAGAAGTCAGAAAGGGCCGCAGATTTGTGCAGCACTTTAACACTGGAAACGCAAGAACGGTGTTGTCTCTCTTTTTTATTTTATCCACTTCCCCCCTTCCCTTGAGCTTCTGTTCTTAGTGCACTGTTTTAAAAACTAGTGTGCTGGAACAAGCAGTTTCAGGGTGGGGTCGGATTGTCTTCAACCTCCATCAGAACTGAACAAGAACTCAGGTGAGCTGGGCTTTGACAACCCCCCCTCCTTATCTTCCCCCTGAGGTGCCTGTTTTATTTCTATCTGATGCCCCTGCAGTGTTCTCTCCGTCTTGTTCGGGTATTGAGTGTGGGCCTCGCCCATGCCTTTTGGGCCCAGTGGTCCACGGACTATGATGGTGGAATCCCTTGGACTTGTGTTCTTGGTGTATATAATTGTTCATAGTGTAAATGTGTATATATGTAAATATTTTTGATTCATGTATTTGAATATATTACAATCATTCGACTCATTTCCTTTTGTCCTTGCATTCTTCCAGGGTGGTTGGGGGGTGTAACTGTGATGTATCAATATGTATTGCTGTGTGTGTTGTCGTGGGTGAGGGTGGGGGTGGGGGTGTTGCGTGTTGTGTGTGTGTGTCACTGTTTTTTCCCTCCCCCTCCCCTATGTCATAGGTGCAGTACTCACCGTGGTCTTCACTGCCGGCATTCGCGCTCCTGGTAGAGGAGCAGGAAGATAAAGGCAGGTAGAATTTGGAGTTCCAGCTCCATGGCGTCCTGGTTCCTCATGGGGTGTGTAGAGGTGAGCGTTTTCCCTTCCAAGTCCTGTTTCCGCCGTGTTTTTGTTCGCAGTGAATCCGCCCCAGAAAAGGTGGCGGATTGGCCTCTCATGAAACTGTGGGCGGTACATTGTGTTCCGCCTGTCTGCTGGCGGTTACCGCCGCGGTGTTTGTTTGTACCGCCGTGGTGGTCGGAGTGTTAAAGTGGCTGTCTATGTTGCCAGTTTCCGCCACGGTCGTAATTCCTTTTTTTTTTTCGCCGGCCTGTTGGCGGTTTTACCGCCGCTTTAACACCGACCGCCAGGGTTGTAATGACCACCAAAATGTTTTATTTGAAAGTTGACTAGGAATAGGAGCCCAGTGATTGTCCAAAAGATGTTGAGGTCCTCAGAGTCATCAGTTGTTAAGTCAAGAAGATAATTGCCCTATTTTCAGGCAATTTGGGAAGATGCCTTGTTGAAATAAGAAGTTAGTAACATTAGACCAATGCAGATAGCACTCATCTCTTTCACTAATATGGCAAGATGTGTGTAGGAAGTGATAGGATCGTTTAATCTCGAAGATGAAATTTCATATTTCCATCCTAGACATATCCCTGAAGCAAGGCCAGTTGTTGGAGGATTTCTTGGCAACACTGGCATAGCAATTGGTCTTAGATTCAGATAGGAAAACGTCATTCCTTTTGATCTTGGCATTTGTTAGAACTGATGTCTCAAGTTGGCAGTGGTTTGCACCCTGTCCAAGTAGGGACCCTCACTCAAGTCAGGGTAAGAGACTAATACAGCTAAGATAGCCCCTGCTCACCCCCTTGGTAGCTTGGCTCAAGGAGTCAGGCTTATCCCAGAGGCAATGTATAAAGTACTTGTGCACATACACACACACACTCAGTAACACAGACAACACAGTTAAAACACCACAAAAATATTCCACATCAATTTAGAAAAATAGCCAATATGTATTGAGTAAACAAGACCAAAACAACAAAAATCCAACATACACAAGTAAAGATACACATTTTCAAATTTTAAATCCTAGTATAGCGTGTTGAAGCACAATAGCTCCAACTGGGGCTATCATATCATCTTAAGGGAGTCACTTTCAATAGTCTGATGCTACTCACAAGGGAGTGCGAGCTGGTCACGGAGTGCATGAACTCCGGGTACAGTACCTTGGAAAATGATGAGGAAACAAAGTTGTTGAATGGAGTTGGGCAGGTATCCCTGGAGTTGGAGCGGTGTTGGTTCATTACTGCTACCGGGTAAGTGAAGTGTGAGTTCCTTACTGCTAGGAAGGGAAGATGAGGCATTGGTTCCTTATAGTTGCAGGGCAGGTGATGCGGCGTCGGTGGTGAAGCATTGATTCCTTACGACACAGCTGGGGTCGATGAACCCAGATCATCAAGATGTGAGGTGTCATGATCACATCACTGGGTCACAGGTGCTGCAGTGGAGTAGGAGTCGGGTGTCACAGATGTCATTGACACAGCACTCCGGACTCATGCTGTGGCAGGGTTTCCGAGTTGTTGCGGCAGTGTAGGGCCAGTGTTGCAGGTCTACAGTTGTTGTCCTCAGCAGAGACCATGGCTCCAGTGCAGGCAGCGGTACAGTCAGAAAGTCGATTCCAAAGTCGACCTACAGTTGTTGTCCTTAGTTTTTTCTTAGTTGCACCAGAGATGACTTCCGAGGGCCCAGGAACTGGAATTGGCACCACTTGGCAAGTCAGGACTTTCAGAAAGAGAGCCCAGGCACTGGCAGGTGAAGTCTTTGATGGCCCTGACACTTCTTAACAGGAGGCAAGCTCAGTTCAAGCCCTTGGAGAATTTTGGAAAGCATGATGTAGAAAGCTAAGTCCAGTCCTTTCACTCCCAAGACAGAAGCAGCAAGCAACAGTCCAGCACAACAAAGCAACAGGCAGAGTGGCAGATATCCTGCTGCTCTCCGATGTTCTCCTCTGGCATCTCTCTCTGCAGGACACATTGGCACCTTTCCTGGTTGTCTTTCCTCTCTTTTATGTTGTTATTCTGGGCTTCGGGCTTTTGGTGCTTCTACTTTCGGGTCATGTGTTTCCTCCACCTCTGTCATCCCCGTGATTGGTTTTTACAGGTGAGTTGCCCCACGTTGTTCTCCCTGTTGGGACAAGTCTTTAGTTATCTGTTGTTTCTGTGTGCGGGCTCTAATCTCTCTGTTTCCCTCCTTCAGGGGCTGTTCCTTTCCACCGGACAGCAGACATCTCTTCCCTGATTTAGGTAAGGAGTACGGTCAGGTGGGTACTTTTTCACAAGCATTCAGCTCTTCTTCCTGGCAGAATGTTCTCAGTCCTGAAGAGTTCTAATTATGCAGGTCAGAGGTCTAGTACTTGTACCCCTTTCTGTTTTTGAAGTAGGCAGACTTCAAAAAGAAGTATTTGTAATATACAAGACCCTGCCTTTCTCTGCCATGGCCCCAGACACACTCCATGAGAATGGAGACTGCTTTGTGTGAGGACAGGCACAGCCCTTTTCAGGTGCTAGTGTCAGCTCCTACCACGACTCTAGCTCAGGAAGAACCATCAGCCTGGTGATGAGTCATCAGGATATGCAGGGCACACCTCAGCTGTCTTTGTGTTACTCTCTAGAGGTAATGCACAAACAGCCCAACTGTCATCCTGACCCAGATGTGTATTCCTCTGACAGACAGAGGCACAGAATGGTTAAGCAAGAAAATGCCCACTTTCTCAAATAAGCATTTTCAAACCTACACTTCAAAACCAACTTCACCAAAAGATGTATTTTTACTTTGTGAGTTCAAAGACCACAAACTCCATATTTCTATCTGCTCTCAATGGTAAATTACATTTAAAAGATATTTCAAGGTAATCCCCATGTTACCTCATGGGAGAGATAGGCCTAGCTATAGTGAAAAACGAACTTAGCAGTATTTCACTATCAGGACATGTAACACACACCAGTACATGTCCTGCCTTTTAAATACACTACACCCTGCCCATGGGGCTGGCCTGGGCCTACCTTAGGGCGACTTACATGTAGTAAAAAGGAAGGTTTGGGCCTGGCAAGTGGGGGGCACAATCAGCAT
The DNA here is from genome assembly GCF_031143425.1 of Pleurodeles waltl. NCBI lineage: Eukaryota > Metazoa > Chordata > Amphibia > Caudata > Salamandridae > Pleurodeles > Pleurodeles waltl. The sequence goes on along the minus strand of NC_090446.1, from coordinate 991,098,051 downwards.
TTTATTTGCAGGCCCTGGGTACACATGGGGCACTAAACTAGGAACTTACTAGTAAATCAAATATGTCAATAATGGATACACCAATACAATTTAGACAGAGAGAATTTGCACTTTAGCACTGGTCAGAGGAGGTAAAGTGCCCAGAGTCCTAAGAGCAGCAAAAACGAAATTCAGCATAGGATCAAAAACAGGAGGTCAGGAGTAAAAAGACAGGGCAAACCACGCTAAGAGCTGGCAGGTCTAACAGCTTTGGAGAAGAATGCAAATTGCTCCCATTTCTTTAGTTCCAAAACTTCAAGAGCAATTTAAGGCTTTGACTCTGCCTTGACGATTTCAAAGATCTTTCTAGCTTTGTTTGGAGCCCATCATTCAATCTGTGATCTAATGGATAGTGTTGTGCATCAAAGACCCGCTTTTTGTAGGATATTCTGGCACCCCGAAGAATTTCTAGCTTATACCTGGAGGGGTTTTGTTGCCAGGAACTTTCACTTGGTCTGAGGATTTTCGTTTCTTCCTTGAGTTCCTTATTGTAAAGTGAGTGCGTTCTTTAACCTTAACCTTTTTCTCTGAGATTCGCTACGTAATCCATGATTGTTGTCAAAGTGTGGTTAGCTGTTATGTTGATATCACATAAGCCTATGGAGAGTAGAAGTTTGTTTGTTAGTCATGTCTCCAGGATGACTGACGTTTCTGGTGTCTGTTTGTGTTAATCAAGGGCTATGGATTTGGAGAAGGAAAGTTGGTAGTTGGTCTTGATAGGATCAGTCAACATAAGTGAGATCAGCAGTGTGTATAAGTTCATTACCAGCAATCAAAAGATCCAGCATGGCCCATTAATGAACGTATAATTAAGAGAGTGTTTGTCAGGTCATTTTTGGACAGGAATCAGAAGAAAGTTAGAAGATTGTTGTCTTTTGGATCTGTCCAATGCAGGTTGAGGTGGGCCACACATATGTGGTGATGGTTAGAAAGTATAAGTTGGGATATAATGAAGTCAATACATTGTTCTTCAAATAAGTTGTTGGACTCTGGAGTGTACTAATGATGATAAATGTAGCATATTTTCCTCCAATGTGTTTGACGTCTACTGTAAGGCACAGAAAGTTTGAGTGAGGCTCTGTGACAATTAGTTAACGGGTGATGAATTTTATACAAGTGATCCCAACTTCTCCACTATTTTTGCCTACCCTTTAAGGGCATATCATAATATAGATTGCAGGACTAGAAAGTCCATGACCGACAGAGAGGCTTATTTGAGCGAGGCTTCCATCAGGATCATAAGATTCACCCATGGCTAGGATACAATTGGTAATCTGGACTTTATGTTTGCAGGAGGCCTACAGTTGTGGAGTACACATCGCAAGGTGGTTGTAGTAGTCCTTTAGTGATACTTAAAAATGGAGTTGAAACCATTAGAATTTCTACAGGGTTTTTTATGCTCGCCTGCGAGGCTGGAGGCCTGCGCGTATACAGACCCCCTCCACACACGGATAGGTTTAGCCTCAATAGAGCATGTAATGCATTATCATTTTTTCTATCTGATGGGAAGATGTTAAACTGAGGGGCAGAGTTCTTGTTGAGAGAGGACTGCCAGTCTGTTGGAAGAGAGGCAATTACTTCAGGGTCAAGCAGTGGAGGCGTTCTATGAGGGCGAGTGAGAGGGGAGTAGGGTTTGGGTATAGGTTTATGGCCACGGGAGCAGAACCTCAATATATTAGTAATTAGAGCTTTCATTTCCAAAGAAAGAGGCTTTATAGACTCCATTATGGGAATAATATTTACGTATAGGTTACACAAGGTATGTGTATAAGGAAATAGGCAAATACCGCTGGAATAGCATTCAAGGGAGGATGGATAGGCCACATTGCCAATGCACATAACAGATGAGGCAAGGTGGTTTTTGGTGGAAGGAGGAGAGTAGAAGAGGTGTTGTAGGCTTGGATGAGGGGGGAGAAAAAAGGGGATTCTGGGGTGTGTGCCAGAGGGATTGGTGGTTGTAATAGCCTGAGGATGGCAATATGAGTCAAGAGGTCACAAGCATAAGCGGCGGTGATCTAGAGGTAGTTCGTTCCTCCCACAGAGAAAGCATCAGGACGACTAGTCCAAGGAGAAAGGTATCTGAAATAGCTTGTAGAAATTGGCCCACCCAGAGGTGAAGTGCTATTTGAATCATCACACACAGCACCCCAGGAATTGGCTGTCACACCTTTAAAAGTTGTTATCAGATGCTTGCATCTACAGACTTACATAGAGAGGTGGGTTTTGATGGATGTAGAGGGTAATAGAAGGTCTTTGAAATGGCGTATCTTATACATCCTAGTAATCTTCAGAACTTGTTTGAAGGTGGTGATCCAAGGTGAGGTATTCTTGGAGAAGAATTGGAGGTCAGTTTTTGACACCCCATTTTGTGTTTATAGCTATAGTCAAGGACTAGAGTTTCACACTTGTTCTGAAGGACTGTTTATTTGAAATTTGTAGCAGCATTCTTGGAAAGGTTTGTGGGAATTCAAAGAGATTTCAGTAACGTGGTTAAGAGACTAAGGGGGTTATTCCAACTTTGGAGGAAGTGGTAATCGGTCCCAAAAGTGACGGTAAAGTGACGGATATACCACCTGCCGTATTACGAGTCCATTATATCCTATGGAACTCGTAATACGGCTGGTGGTAAATCTGTCACATTTGGGACGGATTACCACCTCCTCCAAAGTTGGAATAACCCCCTAAGACTAAGGGCCTGATTTAGAGTTTGGCAGAAGAGTTACTCCATCAGAACCATGACAGATATCCCATCCATCGAATTATGATTCCCATAGGATATAATGGGATTGTAATACAGCAGACGGGATAACCGCCATGTGTATGATGAAGTAACCCCATCCATCAAACTCCAAATCAGGCCCTCAGTTATTGTGATATACTTATCATACCACAGTAGACTGGAGAATCAACATAAGCCAGAGGCCCTCAACAACAGTTGGTATTAGCTCCTAGATCAATTAGTTGCTTGGGTAGTCATCAGAAGGGGGCTGCCTTCTATAGTCTAAGTGCAGGTGGTCAGACATACAGTGATGATTGAAGGGTAGTAGTAGAGTCATACAAAGCAGAAAGGTAGTTAGGGGTGGAAATATTACAATAGCTAAACAATAAGACTATAATAACTAAGAAACTGGCACCAGTGGTCAGGACTAACAGAGGCAGCAGTCCCTCATGCAGTAAATCACAGTGGTTGGTCATAGTGTTATAGCAGTATGCCAAAGGGGCAGCAAACTTGAACAGTTGTATCAATGGAAAACAGGTATACTTAAATGACTCCTGTGAGTTTAAGGTCTGTCCTAGGAGGTAAGTAGAGATAAAGGCCCTCATTACAACCCTGGCGGTCGGTGTTAAAGCGGCGGTAATACTGCCAACAGGGCGAAAAAAAATAGGATTACGACCGTGGCGGAAACCGCCAACATAGACAGCCACTTTAACACTCCGACCGCCACGTCGGTACAAACAAACAGCACGGCGGTAACCGCCAACAGACAGGCGGAAGACAATGTACCGCCCATCCTATCACAACACGGCTATCCGCCACCTTTTCGGGGGCGGAACCAATGCGAATAAAAACATGGCGGAAACAGTACACAGAAGGGAAAACACTCACCTCTCCACACCCCACGAGGAACCAGGACACCATGGAGCCCAAGTTACAGATACTGCCGGTGATGGTCTTCCTGCTCCTCTATCAGGAGCTCCAACGATGGCGGCGACGACCACGGTGAGTACTGCACCTACAACACAGGAGGGGGAAGGGAAAAGAGAGTGACACATACACGCAACACACAACACCCACACCCCCACCCTCACCCACAACACCATACACACAAATACATGCTGCAACATTACATATACACTCTCCTACCCCCCCCCCTGGAAGAACGCAAGGACAAAAGGAAATGATTTGAACAAATGTAATCATGTGAAATCTCATTATCAAAAACTGAAATCCAGTATATACAATTATGTACACCATATACACAAGTCTAGATAGTGCCCCAATCATTGTCCATGGACCACTGGGCCCAAAATGCATGGGCGAGGCCCACACATGACACCTGACTCCAAACGGAGAGAACACTGGAGGTGCATCACATAGAAAGGGGGGCACCTCAGCCTGATGAATGCACAACGCCACTGCTACACGAGGGGACTCCATGCTGACTGCTTTATCCTGGGGAGTGCAAAGCCACAGTCTCTCAAGTCTTTTCAGTGGGGGGTTTGCCCACTGCTCTATCCTGGGGAGTGCAAAGCCACAGTCTCTCAAGTCTCTCCAATGGGTGGTTTGCCCACTGCTCTATCATGGGAAGTGCAAAGCCACAGTCTTTCAAGTCTCTCCAGTGGGTGGTTTGCCCACTGCTTTATCCTGGGGAGTGGAAAGCCACAGTCTCTCAAGTGGATAACAGTCTCCACTGGTTCTGGAGGGGGCTTTGTGTCCAGAGTGCTTCATCCTGCCAAGGACTGAGGTAGTGGATGCCTTTCTCCACTGGTTCTAGAGGGGGCTTTGTGCCCAGAGTGCTTCATCCTGCCAAGGACTGAGGTAGTGGATGTGAATCTCTACTGGTTCTGGAGGGGGCTTGGTGCCCAGAGTGCTTCATCCTGCCAAGGGCTGAGGTAGTGGATGCCTTTCTCCACTGGTTCTGGAGGGGGCTTTGCGCACAGAGTGCTTCATCCTGCCAAGGACTGAGGTAGTGGATGCCTTACTCCACTGGTTCTGGAGGGTGCTTGGTGCCCAGAGTGCTCCACATGCATTGTGGCTGGAACTAAACACTCGCCTGGGTGTGTGTACCATGAGATTGCCGAGGTACAGATAGCATGATTGGCCATAGAGGCAGAGACATACCCCACACTGTTGCGGCTTCGCATTCCATATGCAGGTGACAACTGTGATGACAGTGATGCTTCATGGAAGCTGCCCAGGGTCCACGAAAACACCACCAGCCTCGGACGACTGACCACTGGGGATGGTAGCCATGTCTGCGGTTGTGCCACTGTCTGAGGTTGTGGCGGGGCCTCTGGCAGTGCATTCGGCGGTGTCAGTCGTGTCGGTGCTTGCGGCGGTGTCAGTCGCGGCGGTGCTGACTGCGGGCTCTGTGACGGCGGTACTGGCTGCGGGCTCTGTGGCGGCGGTGCTGGCTGCGGGCTCTGTGGCGGCAGTGCTGGCGGTGGGGTCTGTGGTGGTGCAGGTGGCTGTGTACTCCGCCGTACAGGTTGGCGTCGACGTGGACAGAAGGTGGGACACTGGTCCCTCAGTCGGTGCCACCATGCCCTCTCCTGACCTGTCCTTCAGTTTTTGGCTCTTCCCCACCTTTGATGGTGGCGCAGCTGTCTTGCCACTATCCCCTTTTGTTTTCCCTGACCCCTTGGTGGCAGGCGTTTTCGGCTTTTCCCTCCAGGTTGTGGGCACCTTTTTTACCTTGGCAGGTGGCGGAATGTCCTTGCCCTCGCTCTGTGGCACACTGGCAGCCCTGATCGTTGGCGCACTCCAATACCCCGCAGTTGCTGGCACCATTGTGCCTGGGGATGTGGTGGCTGAGGTGCTGGGATGGGACCTGGAAAGCCTGGCCCTAGGAGAATGACGGGGGGTGAGGTGTAGGGAAGAGGTCAATATTAAAAAGTTTTTTTGACACACTGGGACGGGTAGATTTAGGGGGTTTGGGAGTGGAGGAAGAGGTAGTGGTTGTAGGAGGTGTACGTCTGCTGAATTTGGATGAAGGTGCATGGGCTGGAGGCTGTTGTGAGGTGGATGGCTGTTGGGTGGGTGTGTGCCTGCGTTTGTGTACTTAGGGAGGAGGGCTCACTGACACACTGGGGGAGGACACAGGGGATGTGTGAATGGTAGTGGGGGTGGTGAGTGCACGTGAGCGGTGTGTGGTGATGGGCATGCTGGTGATGGAGGTAGTGGCTGAAGATGTAGTGCATGCAGGTGTGAGTGGAGACGAGACTGGGAGGTAGGAGGGAGACATGGAGGAGGGGGACACAGTGGAGGCAGTGGATGTTGGTATGTGTGCATGGGTATGATGCTTTTGTGAGTGCCTGTGGGATGTGTGGTGCTTCTGTTTGTCTGAGCCACCCCTGTGTGTTGATGTGTGTGCATGCTGGTCTGATGGTGTACTTGGGATAGGCTGAGGTACTGGGGATTGGGTCTGGGTGGAGGAAGTTGGAGGGGGGGGCTGGACACAGGGACAATGGCTGCCATCAGTGCTGAGGCCAGAGCCTGAAATACTCTCTGTTGGGCTGCCTGGCCAGAATGAATGCCCTCCAGGTATGCATTTGTTTTGTTCCAAATGCCTCTCAACACCCTGGATGGCATTCAGAATGGTAGACTGCCCAACAGTGAGGGATCTCAAGAGGTCAATAGCCTCCTCACTGAGGGCAGCAGGGCTGACTGGGGCAGGGCCTGAGGTGCCTGGGGCGAAGGAGATCCCCACCCTCTTGGGTGAGCAGGCACGGGACACATGCTGAGGGGCTGCTGGGAGGGCGGTGCTGGTAGGGGGGTGACGGCTGTACCTGTTGATGGGGGGGCAGAGAGGTGCCTGCCACCGCAAGGGAGCTCCCATCAGAGGAGGAGTCGCTGTCACTGCTGTCAGCTCCTGTGGATCTCCCCTCGCCCTCCGTCCCACTGGTAGCTTCAGACTCCGTTGGATCGCCCTCCAGGGCCAAGTGGGATGCAGCTCCCTCCTGCTCCGGTGCCACTGCTCCTCCGCCTGATGATGCTATTGCACACAAGAACAGGGAGAGCACAAAAGGGGGGGGGAGACAGAAGAAAGACATGTTCAGTGCATGCAACACCACTACAGTTGGCGGACACTACAGACACAGCAGCCTTCTGCACTATGCCATGCACTTATAGTTCCTAGATTAAACACATGCCCATGGGGTACAAGGCCTAAGCCCGATTGCTGCACACATGGAAGTCACAGGAGCCTGACTAGGTGTAGATGGCACTAACCCCTAGTGGATTGGGGTGCCACTGAGCCTGCCTCACAAGGGACCTTGTCTATCAAGATCGCCCTGGCCTAGGGGAACCCACTGCCCACCTCCCCCACCCAGACACCTCGTAATGCGCGCAGAGTCAGCTGAATGAGAGTGCACTCACCCCCTTGTGGCTGCTGTGATGCCCTCAAGCGCCCATCCAACTCCAGATAAGCCACCGCCAGGATCCGGAACATCAGGGGGGTCATGGTGCGACGGGCACCCCTCCCACGTTGGGAGGCTATTCCCCAGCTGGACAACCGCCATCTTCTTTCTCCAGCGGCGAAGGTCCTCCCATCTTTTACAGCAGTGGGTGCCCCATCTGTGGTGGATCCCCAGGGTCCAGACGTCCTTGGCGATGGCACACCAAATATCCTTCTTCTGGTGGGCGCTGACCTAGAGGAATTGTTCAGGGAAAAGGAAAATCTTACTCATTGGCCCACGTTCCCACACTTGCCCTGACGCACATACACTCAACGTCCGCACATGCAGGCCTCAGTCCCCCCCCCCATTTATCTTCCTTCTACACCACTCCAAACAGATATAGCCCATGCAGCATGCTCACAGTGTACTCACCTGTTTGTCTGGAGGACCATACAGTTGTGTGTACTGGGGGAGGACCCCATCTACTAGTTTTGCCAACTCCTCCGAAGTGAAGGCAGGGGCCCTTTCCCCAGACACATGAGCCATCGTCGCTTCCAGACTGAGGTCACAGCAGCACTTGCAGTGTAGGTCCTCTCCCGCTGAAGGTCAGGTATCAAGTGAGTGAACAGACAGAAAATGGCGGTCACGTCTGCGGCGGTGCGTACCGTCACCGCCGGCAAACATCGTCATTGGCTCCTCTGACCCATAGGGTCCAATGTTAACCAATGCAGGATTGCGCCGCGGTCTTCGACCTCCTACCGCGATGGTGTACAACGCCAGCGCAGTTACCTCATATCCCCTTGTCCCATCTTACAGGTCAGGCAGCCGCCATTTCAGGGGGGCACATGGCATTAATATTAACTGCGTCACACCAATGTAGGCCTTGAATACACACTGTAACAGGCACATTGCGGATTGTAAATGTGTGTAAATAACATTTTGCGATACCTCAGTGTTGGCTGACTCTCTGCTCGCTGTTCTCGTCCATAGGGCACGTCTGCTGGGGCAGGTGATGAGATGGCGGCATCCTCCGGTGTACAGACCACTGGTGGACCTGTCGACAATGGAAGAGAGACACGTAATAGTTACCTACAGACTTGATCGGGCAACAATCCATGAACTGTGTGCCCAGCTGGAGCCAGACCTGATGTCAGCTATCTGCCATCCCACAGGAATCACCCCTCTAGTGCAGGTCCTGTCAATACTCCATTTCCTGGCAAGTGGTTCCTTTCAAACAACAGTGGCCATTGCATCAGGGATGTCCCAGCCAATGTTCTCTAACATGTTGTCCAGAGTGTTGTCTGCCCTGCTGAAACACATGCGTAGCTACATCGTGTTCCCTCAGGTGGAGGTTTTGCCCACAGTGAAAGGTGACTTCTATGCCCTGGGACATATCCCCAACATCAGAGGTGCCATTGATGGGACACATGTGGCTTGGTACAACCCGCAGGAGTGAACAGGTGTACACAAACAGGAAGAGCTACCATTCGATGAATGTGCAGATGGTGTGTTTGGCCGACCAGTACATCTCCCATGTGAATGCCAAATTTCCTGGCTCAGTGCATGACGCTTACATTCTGAGGAATAGCAGCATCCCTTATGTGATGGGGCAAATCCAGAGGCACCGTGTGTGGCTAATAGGTGAGGACAAGGACCCTATACAGTGTAAATAGTTGTTTGGGTATGGGGTTGTCCTTAGGGGTTGGTGTGTGTCTAACAGTTGTCCCTCGACATTTGCAGGTGATTCTGGTTACCCCAACCTGTCATGGCTACTGACCCCAGTGAGAAATCCCAGGACAAGGGCAGAGGAACGCTACAATAAGGCTCTTGGGCGAACTAGGAGGATGATAGAAAGGACCTTCGGCCTTCTGAAGGCCAGGTTCCGGTGCCTCCATATAACAGGTGGTTCTCTCTACCACTCACCAAAGAAGGTGTGCCAGATCATCGTGGCCTGCTGTATGCTGCACAACCTGGCTTTGCGAAGGCAGGTGCCTTTTCTGCAGGACGGTGGTCCAGCTGGTGGTCTTGTGGCAGCTGTGGAGCCTGTGGACAGTGAAGAAGAGGAAGCAGAAGAAGAGGATATCGACAACAGAAACAGCATTATCATGCAATACTTCCAGTAAGACACAGGTAAGAATATGTCACTGCCTCCCACATCTCATACTATTGTTGGAGCTAGCATAAGTCTGTCATTGTCACTCAGTGTATGGACCCTGACTTGTCACTTTGCCTTTCCATTTCACAGATATGGGTCCCACTTTGTGCCCTCTGCTATATTTCCTCTAGCCCTACAGCTGTGTTACATCGGCATGTGGACAATTAAATTGGCATTGCTATATTCCATGGTTATTGCAATTACACATTTGTGAAAGCACAGACTCACTCCAGATTGTTTTGTGATTGAAGTGTGTTTATTTTTGTGCAAATAAGTGGAGGGGGTTGTAAAATGGGTAGGGGGGATAGTGGAGGAATGTCCATGTCAGAGTCCAGTCTATTTTTTTGACAAGTGGATTGTCCAAAGGGGCATAGGAAGTGGAGCAATGGCAGTTGAAGGATGGACAGGGTGACAAAGTGGGACAGAAGGGTGACATTCAGTGGGGTCTCATTTCCTTGTGGGGGTCTTGGCAATGTTCTCTGTCTTGTTCCTGGATCTCAGGGACCGTTTGCGGGGTGGTTCTCCATCTGCAGGGGGTGGGGTGCTGGTGTCGTGCTCCTGTGGCGGTGCCTCCTGTCCACTTGTGCCGGCGGGGTGGTGGGCTGTTCATCATCCAGGCTAGTGTCAGGAGCCCCTTGTTGTGCCACAGTGTCCCTCCTGGTGTTGACAAGGTCTGGCAGCACCCCTACAATGGTGACCAGGGTGTTTTTAATGGACTTCAGGTCCTCCCCCATCCCCAGATAGTGTTCCTCCTGCAGCCGCTGGGTCTCCTGAAACTTGGCCAGTACCATTGCCATTGTCTCTTGGGAATGATGCTAAGCCCCCATGATGTTGAAGAGGGCCTTGTGGAGAGTGGGTTCCCTGGGCCTGTCCTCCCCCTGTCACAAAGCAGTCCTCCCAGTTTCCCTGTTTTTCTGAGCCTCTGTCCCCTGAACCGTGTGCCCACTGCCATTGCCCCCAGGCCCCTGATTGTCTTGGGTTAGTGGGTTTGCCTGGGTTCCCTGTAGTGGTGGACACACTGCTGATTGACGTGTCCTGGGTACAGAGGGATGGGCCCACTGGGTAGGTGCTGTGCTGGTGTTTCCTGAGGGGGGAGGGTCTGTGGTGGCTTGTGCCAGTGTCAGGGGAACCAACTGTCCCGAGGTCCCTGATGGGCCAGGCTGGTCATCTTGATCCAGTTGTGCAGAGATGCTGTCATCACTGTGGGTCTCTTCTGTGGGGGGACTGGACATGTCTGGTACCTCCTGTCCGGTGACGTTGGGTTGGGGTCCTGCAGGGATGTAAAGGCATGATTATTGCATTTGTGTGTGCCATCGTGTGCAATGGGTGAGTGACCCTGTACTCCAGTGCTTGCATTCTTGTCTTGGTCCTCGTGTGATATTTGTTTTGGGGTCTGTGTGGGACATGCTTTGGTGATGGGTGTCCATGCTTTGGTGTTGCATGCAGGGCTTGGTGTTGGGATGGGTGGGTTGTGATAGTGGGGCATATGTGAGGTGTTGGAGTGATGGGGGTGAGGGTGGGAGTATGTGATGGCATGCAGGTAGGGTAGGGGATATAATACTAAAGCTTTGACTTACCAGAGTCGAGTCCTCCTGCTACTCCTGCAAGGCCCTCAGGATGCAGTATTGCCAAGACTTGCTCCTCCCATGTTGTTAGTTGTGGGGGAGGAGGTGGGGGTCCACCGCTAGTCCTCTGTACAGCAATCTGGTGTCTGGAGACCACGAAACGCACCTTCCCCCGTAGATCGTTCCACCTCTCCTGATGTCATCCCGTGTTCTGGGGTGCTGTCCCACTGCGTTGACCCTGTTGACTATTCTGCGCCATAGCTCCATCTTCCTTGCAATGGAGGTGTGCTGCACCTGTGATCCGAATAGCTGTGGCTCTACCCGGACGATTTCCTCCACCATGACCCTGAGCTCCTCCTCAGAGAACCTGGAGTGTCGTTGAGGTGCCATGATGTGGGGTGGGTGATGTGTGAGGTGGTGTGTGTTGTGATGTGTTAGGGGATGTGTTGTAGTGTGTTGTTTGAGGTGAGTGGATGTTGTGTAAGTAATGGTGTTGTGTCTCTGTGGATGCTGGCGTTGTTTCTGGTGGTGTCTCTCTCTGGCGTGGTATCAAAATTTTGGTGTGGGTGTGGTGTGTGTATGTGTGTCAGGTGTGTGTATTTCGATTTGTCCTATGTGGTTGTGTTTTGTAAATGTGTGTGTATTTTGAGCACGGCGGTGTGTACCGGCAATGGAATACCGTGGTTGAAAGTCCGCCACGTGGATTCGTGATAGTGTGGGCATATTCCTGTTGGCGTGACGGTGGAGGTTTTGTTATCGCCAGTTTATCACTGACCTTTGGTGTGGCAGACTTGTGTGGGTGTCTGGATTATGGCGGATTCCGAGCTGTGGGTCGTAATAGCTGTAGCGGAATTCCGCTGGCGCATTGGTATGTTGGCGGTCTTCTGCACGGCGGTAAGCGGCATTTACCGCCAGGTTTGTAATGAGGGCCAACGTGTGCAAAGTAATTTAAAATGAGATGTCTGCCCAGTAAGCCAATGCACAACTAGCTTCACATTGAGCTGCAAACTATTCTAATTCACTGTGTGCTGCCATTTGTAAAATTGAAAGGCAATCAGGTGTCCTAAATATTTTGACGTGGGTATACTTAATAACTTCCCTCACTTTCAAATCCAAATAAAATCTGATTATTCATATTCCATCATAACAATTACCTATAATACTTAATTGTTGTCATCCAAGTGGGTTATATTTTCCATCAGAAATAGAGAAACTGCACGTTTTCTTTCCCAAGTAGGCTGCACTAAGATTAACATTAAAATAAGTAATGTTTCTTTTATTCACCGGAATACCTATAACACATTTAGACTGATAATTAAAGGGTGTTTGTGTATCACAATCATTTTACAATAGGCCTCTGGGTTTTTGTGTAAATGTTTGCTTCATAATTATTATTCTGGGAAACAAACAGAAAACAGAATCCTATAAAACCCATGTAGATTGTGGCATTTTGAAAGGTAATGTTTAATACCATAACATTTCAAATGTTTAATTATCTGTTCTTTTGTCTTTTTCCATCATCAATTACTTCCATTTACTGTTCCACCCCTGAATTCTTATCACCCTTTTATACGCTTCCGGGGTATTATTAGTAGAGAAATACTACATTGTTATTTTGGAGGATCCCTGTCACCTGTCGTCTATGGTTGCAGGTAGTCAGTCTCCTGCGGGTCTATCTACCCTTCACAAAAGGGAAATAGAATGGTGACAACAAAGATTGCGCTTGGGAGAGGGTACAGAGCCTGTCCCTGGTGAGGTGGAAGCGTTCCTTGTTGACACTGCCTGCAAGGTAGAAAGAGACGCTTCTGAAAAGATTATCTTCAACAGAGAAGGAGAGGTGGATAGTGTGCTGTAACATGGGGCTGGTAGGATGAGAGCATGCAAGAAACAGAGGGCGGACTTTAGTGAATGATAAGAGGGATAGTGCAGCCTTTTCAGAGAAGTGGAGGTAGGTGAATAACGAGAGTGGGGTGATTGAACTGAGTGGAATGGGGAGCTACAGTTACATAGAGAGTTGCAAATGGGATGGGAACTGGATGACTCACTCCACCTTCCAATGGAGGCTATTATTTCTGGTTGAGTTTGTAAAAGAGAAGGCTTCAAGCTCCCTAGAGAGAAGGTGCTAAGGAGGGGATCAATGGACCAGGAAACCGAGAAATTATAATACATTATCTCTGGGGACATTAGGTAGGATAATTAAGTCCCAGCCACAGGAGAATTTGCCCCTTGGGGCAAATGAAAAGTAATGATTGAGGAAGAGCAAGCAAGGTGACCAAAGAACCTGCTATTCAGGAGAAATTATGAGTTGATGTAAGGTCAAATATGGATGACCAATTCAGCCACCCAAGAATGTGGAATGCACTGCAGAGGAGGGTAGAAGGAATGGGTCACTAGCACCCTCATAACATACGCTCTAATTAGGAGTGAGGAGGTAAGCAGTTCATGTCCAAGGTGTGTGAGGACGAGAAAAGAAAGGGGTTCCCAAGAATTAGCAAAATGTATTGTAGATAGGAGAAAGCCTTGTGTCTTCCGTAGGAACTAGACAGTTATGGGTATGAAAGAATAGTGTTAAGAAACGTGTTGCCATCTCGAGGTTGGCAATGTGGACTGGGTGGTGGAGGGAGTGAGTAAGCAGCTCCCAGGGCACATGCCAGCATTGCGACTGGAGCCGGGAATGGGAGTGCAGCATCCCTCAAAAGCTTCCATTCTGCTCGAACCAGCTGAAACAAACGAAACGAGTATTATTGAGCAATTTTGCAATGAAATGAGATGAACTTTTACTTGTTTTTTTCACCCGAATATTCTGTGGTGTGAGAAAGAAGGACGTTGTAAAGCTTTCAAGTCATGCCTCCATAATATAAATTAGTTCTTCACTAGTGAGTCAAGCCAAAACTAATAAAAACGAGTATTGGCAAAATCAGGTGGGGTAAAGGAGAAGAGTTTTTAAATAGATTGAGTGAAAACAAAACATTAAGAATGTTTCCCAATTTAGGTGTTCTGAGTAAATTGAGTTTTGGTGAGCTTAGAAGGAATGCCAACAGAATAAGAAGGGGTATGCATACTTGCCAATGTTATGTTCCAAAAAATAGGTATGCTCCCAAAAATTAGGTAGGATTGTTCAGGTCAGTAATTACAGACTGGTATAAGAATGGCATCATAGGAAATGACATTACAGAAATGGCATCACGTGATATGTTTCTCAGCTAAATCTAAATATCTGCATGGGATTTCGGCGAATTGACCTAAGAAATTACAGGAATAGCTCACTAGCTTCTTTCCACAGACAGAGCGCCATATGGAACACTAAAGCCTGCCACATTTGCAAAACTACTGCAAATAGTGCATGCCCCTGATCACAAAGCTATAGGGTATCAAGCAGTACCATGTCAGGAAAATCATAGGAATTAGTCTGCGCCTATTTATAAACCATATTGACTGGCACATGCAGGAGTGCATTTTAGACTGCAACTCATGCTTAGGCAAAACGGATTTACATCTTCAAATCACTACAGAAGGCACAGTCCTGAAGTGGGTAATTATCACACCCAAGGAGCAGACATTTGTTCAAAACCAATTCGCCTTCCACAGTGTCTGTTGTTTATGGTGCCTGTTTTGCATTGTTAATTATAGCAAGTAACACTTAAAACATGATTGGGCTGCTGAAGGGTTTTCAGCATTGCTATTGTGCCACATTCATAACAATCTATATTGTACCATAAAACGTGGTCGTCCACAGGCACATAATTCCTGTGCCTGCGACTATAGAGCCCAGAAGCAGACCTCTTTTGCTCACATCTACTATATTAGTGTGGCTTTTCTCAGCAGTCAGGTGTGACCTGCGCAGTTTGGAGCTACTGATCTCCTACAATTAAGTTCTACAGGCTGTGCATGATGGAAGGTATTTTTTCGAGTGTCTGAAGCCCCACCCCACTCATCAGCACATGTGGGATATCTCTCGGACTTTGTGGTCAGGACCAGGTGGACCTTATTTCTGATTTCCTGTCCAGGTCGGATTTTGAGAGGCAAGGGATTCCAAGGGCTAGTATTCCAATCATGCAGACTTTACATCGTCTTTACATATTGTGAATGAACCCACTCGAACTCAACATGTAGAGCTCCAGGAATATTAAATTATTAAATGAATTCATTTGATGCATATCAGACAATTGGGTTCATATCAAACTCCTTCAGTTAGTCTTGTTAGTTAACAGCATGTGCTTGCTTCAGCCCTTAAGTGGAACTACAAGTCCCAAAATGCAATTTGCTCATGGCTAAAAAGCCAGGTCTGGTTTAATGCGTTACGATTGATATGTGTCCAGTTGGCAGCAACGATGATGTATAAAGAGCCACACTTTCACCCTGTCCTTAAATTAGAGTTGTTATGTGGGGGATGGTGAAAAGCTCTCAGATGTTTTCTGGCGTAAATTTAATTGAGTGTGTGGGGGGGAGTTCAGCTGTCTTTTCTCTCTTAACACAATGTACACTGGGAAGTCTTTGGAGGCAACAGATGTGGTCCTGAAAACACCTTTATTTTTTATTTTTTTTTTTCTTGAACAGCTTTCTAAATCAGTTGCTTGATAAACTGCCTGGGGCACCCACCAACATCCTGCAGTGTCGCTTTAATCAGGATAGGAAAACGAGACCTCTTAATGTACACCAGGAAAACCACATGACTGTGTCAAAGAATAAATTAAGACTATTTCAAAAGAACCGGCCTTTCGATCTATTTGTGGATCTTTGGCTTTATGCTAAATTTGGTGGTACCCATATGAGGTCTCAAACTTGGAAAGGGTCATGGAAAGAATACATATTGCAATTGGTGGGTCCTAGAGCTGGAATCATGATGGCTTGGTAGCAGGGGCAGGAACAGAGTTTGGGATAGGAGGAATGCAAATGTGGAGCCTTTCCCTCTTCTGATAGGTCATTTTCTCCCATGTTAAATGTACCTAGACGCAGTACTTACCGGTTTTAAGTACTCAGTATTTGATGATGCTTTGTCTGGGTGAGCAGTTCCTCAAAAACACAATTCCAACCTTGATGCAAATAATAACATGTTTATAAAGTGTCTGAATTCACAATGTTTTGTCACTTAATAAATGTACACAGAACAATTATAATTATACATTTCAATTAGGGCCAGCGTTTCAACGAAAAAGGCTCAATTTACATGGTGTTTTTTACACTGTATCCCTTCCATACATAAAACAATTCACACCAACACAGCGTGACAAGAACCCAGCCGGGAGGATGGAAATCATGTGTGCTTAAGGAGTCAAAATATTCGTATCCAGTAGTAAAAGATCCTTGCACCTGGGAGTAAGCGCCAAAGCCATAAGAGACAGAGTACAGCCACACCCTCACATGGGGTCTCTTGTACAAAGCCTGCAAAACCTGAGATTCGAAAGTTTACAGAGTTTGCGATCAGAAAAGGGCTTTTCTTTATGTACTAGAACACTTTTACGAACCAGATAGTTATTTCTAACTCTTAAGATGAGTTTTGCGATCCTTTAGGAATCGCAAAAAGGAAGGGGGCGTTAAAGTGGAGTCCCCCTCCTATTACGGATTCCAGAAGCAATATATCAATGGTTTACGGCTGCAATTGGGGTCGTAAATCATTAATGAGTTACCAACCCCATAGTTAGTGTGGTAACTGACTCACAAAGGAGAAGGCATCCTATTTGAGGGAATTAAGTTGGTGGCCTTGGAGAAAGAAGGCTCCCCCTAAAGTTTTCCGAAATGGAAAACCTTTAGGAACGCATGCTGCTATAATAAAAAACATTTCTTGTGCTCCGTTTTTTGGAAAGCAGTCACTGGGATGGTGGTCTGCTGTCCTATGCAGTACACATTTCTGCAATTGCACCCAATCACAGGGATTTGCAACTTGTGGCCTGAGTAATCAGTACTAATTAGTAAGCCTGGGCAGAGTTGCGCTACCTAGAACTCTGAGAAGTGGCAAAAAAACTTGTGCCGTGCTACATGGAGTTCCGCTAGCAGGTGGAGTTCATTGTTGCACCCGTTCAAGTTGCATTTGATGTCACACGCAACGTGAAGTGTGCACTTGCGTTCCAAATCTCACATGAATGGCACCACACCGGTTTGCAAGGGTGCGGCCATCTTGTTTTTGACTCTGTTTATGGCATTGGGACTTCTACTTCAATCTGTCCTCAATATTTGTAATCCTCTACCCCATACTTCATCTACCCATATTTTTTTCTTTATTGTATTAGCGTTTCTTTTTGTGTCTCAATATTTTTACACTCCACCTCCCCTCCATGCTGGCAAAAGGGGCAGGCCTGGAAGTGAGCACCCCCTGCAGGAGCATCAGCAGTGCTGGGCTAGGGTGCGCTAGTTGGTGAAGGATGCCACCAAGGTCCAGCACACCAACCCAGCAGCTGATGCACCGCTGGGGGGATATAATCGACCACAAGCAGGACCTGTTCAACCTGCTAGGCGTGATGATTCCGGGCTCAGTGAGTATTATATTTTTTATTGTGTTTATGTTCTACAGTGCTAACTTTTTTCCCGAATAGCATGTGGCTTCAACTTAGAGGTAAGTTACATTTAGTTTATGTTAGAATATTATTTATTATGTGATCCAGTTAGAACTAGACAGGTGCTTGGTGCTACATCATTGATTTTTATACTCGTAGGTAGGCACTCACTTTGGGTGATTATTTAAGAAGCCATTGCAACGCAGACTCCTTGGTCTGCCCCTCTATTATGTGAAGCTTTTGGTTGGCTTGGCTACCTAGCATTTCTAACGCTCCA
Source organism: Pleurodeles waltl (assembly GCF_031143425.1). Taxonomy (NCBI): domain Eukaryota; kingdom Metazoa; phylum Chordata; class Amphibia; order Caudata; family Salamandridae; genus Pleurodeles; species Pleurodeles waltl. The sequence continues at coordinate 991,080,405 of NC_090446.1, read as the reverse complement.
ACAAAATGCCCAGAGTGATATTTTTGACAGGAGATACTACAGTGCTAATCAAACTGTAACGATTGTGGTTGCTTTTTATAGCCAAACCATCTACCAGTGGACTAAGGGGAGACGGCTCAAGTTCGACTGCTGCAAGAGCGAATGGAGCAGGAGGAGACATGGGGCAGGGACAGGCACTGGTGAGACAAATTGCGTGCTTATTAACACTTACTCTTACTGATTAGCTATAAGGGCGTTTTTGTGATCAGATTTGTGAACCTCCTCCAATACAGCTACAGTGGTGGTTGGGTTACTTATCGGCTCTTCTATCTGCAACTCAGCAAAAGAACACATAATGTATGATAACACGATGGCTTGATGGAAACGGGAAAGAACAGAAGGTTAAAAGAAAAAGGATGGGTGAAAAGAGTGAAAGGAAAGGATGCATAGGTGGATGAAAAAGGATGCATCGGTGAGTATTGGGTAACTAGATGGATGGGTGAAAGGATGATTGAGAGAAAGGGTGGATATTTTGGGCACTATTTGGATGGATGAAGGATTGTGAATTTGGGTGGAAGACTGGATGAGAGAATTTAAAGGTTAAATGATGGTGGCTCTGGGTGTGTGTCTAGGGGAAGAATGAAAGGACGATTGAATAATTGCTTGTTTGAATAAAGAAGGGAGCTCCTCTTTTGTAGATAGATCTGTGACGCTCCTCTATTCCTCTATAGCGAAAGCTCTACCTACCTGCCTAATCCATCTAACTTACCCTGCAATAGAGAAGTGAAGTTTCTTTACTTTCCTTACTGCCAAGCGAATCAATTTGTTGGAAAGAATTTGTGATGGTGGGCAAGACCAATGAGTAATGTGGGACTAGTAAGTGCCCGATATGATTCCAAGTCTGGCGTAGGGGATACTCTGTGACGAACGTTCCAAATAAAATCTATATAGCCCATTCCTTTCCCTGTAATGCAGTGCATCTTTTCCCCCTCCATTTACTTGTAGGCAGACAGGAAAATATATCCACATTTTATACATGACATGTGTGATGTAACTTATATTTATTCATCTGCCTCTTTGGAGTCAAGGTATAAACTAAATTAAGTGAATGGCATGTGTGGAAGAGTAAGGCCATTGGAATTAAAGATAGATAATTGTCTGCTACAGTTGCCTGAGCTACAGACAGTAGCAACATACTTGAAGCGCTGGCTAGCATGCCTCCAATAGTTTGGCACAACAACTTGTAGTCCATAGTGCATAATTCCTTACTCATCAGAATGAGAGGAAATTATTTTTTATTTTTCTACTAAATGTGTCTAATTAGTTACTAGAAAAGCCATTAAAAGAAAAAAAAGTGAAATCATCAGCTTTTTAATCTGCTTATTCTGCCTTAATTCTTTTCTACTAGTCACTTCTTATGTCAGGCATGTGTAGGTAAACAAATAAAATATTGGCCCTGTGACTCTACTAAATATAAATAATAATCACATCAAATTCCATCATCCCTAGGGGACCAGCAAAGTAGTGCTACTGTGCCACTCACTATCTATCATGTTTACAATTTGTCTTTTGTCATTATTCTTTTTCTCGATATAGCTACTCCCGCCCAACAACCACAGCCAACTAGGTAGGAGATAGCAGCTCATCTGGGGCAGCAGAGTCTAGGAAGCATTCGAGCAGAGTGCCAGTGCCTGGTGACCCTGGAGGAGGAAGAGGCTGAAACAGCTGCCTTGGACCCAGGACCCAGCAGAAGAGCACACCGGTCCCCAGCCTCCCGGCCACTACATCACCAGGGTCACCACCAGCAGTCAGGGTCCCTGACTGCACCTGCTGCTCTACCCTCCCGCTCCATCAAGGCATTTCAAAGATGCATTCTGCAGTGGATGGATCGTTTGGAGAGCTGACTCACCAGGATAGAGCAGAGCATCGTCCAGCTCAGGAACCATTTAAACAGTGCCCTTTTCTAAGCTCTTTCTTAATTTTTTGTTTTGGTGGGAGGGACTTTTTTGTGGGTGGAGATGGTGGGGAGGGAGTTGGGATAGACTTCGAGTTTGGACTTTTCGTTGGGCTTTTTGGGGAGACGTGAGTAGTTATTCTCGGGAGGGGTGGGACTGTTGTGGGTGGAGAGGGAGGGATTTATATTTGTAAAGAATAAAGGAGATATTTGTTTTTTACTTCATTTGCGTCTCAAATCTTTAATTTGATGTTTTAGACTTTGAGTTTGCAGTCTGTTATTTTTAATCTGCTAAACAAAGTGTATGTCATTGACTTAGACCCTTCCTTTATTGCCCTCTGCAACTATTATTGACCACTAGGGGATGATTGCACTTGCATATTTTGCCCTCAAAAACCCAGTACACACAGACAACATATTATTCAGTAGAAGTTAAATACTAACTAAACAAGTTCACTTCAATCCATAGTACTTCTCCTACCTGAATAGATGAAGTGAGGGAGTCGTCTTCTTACTGCTGGGTTTTCCCAAGATGGCATCTTAAGGGGGTGGTAGGTAGGTAGTAATAGTAGTAGAATGCAATATACTAACGGAAGACAGAGCTTGACAGAAAGTGCCACTCCCATCTGTGCGAACTCCAACTACAGGATTAATGAAAGGGTTAATCATCACTGTCAACTCGATTGAAAGAAAGAGGAGAGTTAGTGGGTCATCATCATATATTATAACTGAAGGAAGGCTGAGACTAGACTACCACAATGACAGTATTTTCAGACAGCAAAGAGGGAGACCTGCTATAATAATAAAATATGGGAATATCAATTTCATCTGAGCAATGGTGGGACGCAATGGTATAATAAAACTAAACTTAGGGACTGAGATCATGGAGCCAGAAGTGGGCTCAGACTCAAGATTGTTTGGATCAGGTTAAGCATTTACCAAACACACACACACAAAGCATGAATGAAGATGTTGATGGGGCTGGTATGGAATATTGACAGGTAATAGATGGTAGATGGTCATGCAGTGAGTTGGTGTTGATTACTGGCTTTCACCACATCTGCCCCAGCAAGTGTGTGATTCATTTATGGCATACAATTAGGTCACACCTCAATGAATCACACAGTCCGGAGGAAGAGGGTTAGGGGCTCATTGAATGTCGCTGAGCAGCACACCATCATCAATCTGTTGTGGAATGAAACAAAGAGATCAGTAAGAAAGTATGACACAGTTCAGTAAATTCATTGGAAACAGTCCTTCTGCCCCAGAGTGACCCCAGATAGTATATCATAAGTGTTATGTCTTCTAGTTTTGAAATATGTAAAATTGAATGTAACTTACCCAGTTCTAAAAATAATGATTGTTTAAAGGAAAATTATATTGTATTGCCAAATTGGGTGATGCATCTCCATTACTCTTGGAATGTCTGTCACTCTGGTGCCTGTCTGAACCTGTCTGGTAGGCAAGCTGGAGTCTTGAGCTTTGCAAGTTTTGTTTGTGAACAAGAAGACTAGGAGAAGGCCTGTTTATTGAAAACAAACAGTAGCTGTGTTATAGAGTAAAGTAAAAGGAAAAAAGAAAGCAAGATAATTTTCATGAGGAGTCAGGAGGACTCAGGAGTGTACCAAGATGACTCAGAGACAGAGCAAGAACATAAGAAGAGTTTCACGTTTGAGCTAGCAATGCAGCAGCCATATACTCAGCATCATTTCCAAATCAACACACCTCTCTCCAGTTAGAGTTGAAAACATTCTCCTTTCTTGCTTTGAGGCAGTCTCAAGGCAGTCCTTCCATCTTCCTCCTCCCGATTCAGAGTAACTCCGTCCAGTCCCAAACCGAGCAAGGTAGACATGGGAAGTACACTACTGTTGAAGAACAAATAGATAAACATAACTAGAGTACTTTTTTCTCTAGATTTGCGTTTTGTAAGTAAAGTGGCTGGGTTGTTACGAGGAACCAGAAAAAGGAGTAGACTCTGCAAGTAAATTTCACTACTTTTGAAAGGCTATTCATTTTTAGGAAAAAGGGATCACTCATCAGCCCCAAAACATTGCAAATCATTACAAACAAGTTCACAGTTTTGTTGAACTCACTCCCTCACTATCAGACACTCCATACACCAGCTATCACTCACAAATTCACAATCACAATCAACCAACATACCCGCACTCATTGATGCAATAGTTTCTTAGTTAAGGTAGTTGAACAAAATATCTCCAATTATACATTGGCCCTGGCAGTCTTTTAAACAATAATCGTCTACAGCAATCCTGCTAGGTGATGTATAGGATAGGCAATGGCATATGATGGTGGCAGGCAGCATTTCCAATGTCCTGAATGGTATGTGGGGGCTTCTTCACTGCACATGGGTCTAACTCCAATCCGGGCTTGAATGTGACCACATGAACAATGATGGGGCAGCATAAATCTGACACAAACATAATGCCGCATAAGCATTTATTTTAAACAAAGAAAGATAAAAAGAAGCAGAATGAGAAATAATAAAAAAGGTTCTGTGGTGGCACTGGCATATTCCATCTGGAAATAGAGGTTGGCCTCAAACTCTGGTAGTTCACCCAGAAGTTGGTCGGCTAACAGGCTTGATTCGGACCAATCATCCTATTTCTCCTCCTGTGGTGTTTCAGGAATGGTGTAATTAGGTGTTTGAAATGCTGGTTCATTTTGATCATAGTCAATATCTCTACGTTTTAAGGAGAGAAACTAGTCCTTCTCACTGTAACAACTGCACCAACTACACTGAACACACGTTCAGCAGACACACTGGGTACAGGACAAGCCAGAATCTCTATTGCCAGTCTGCTAAGCTCTGCCATTGGCACATCATCTTCCCTTACCAACACACTAATGGGTTTTGTTTCACATATTCCTCTTGCTGGTCATCCAGATACTCCTGGAACATCCTCTGAATGGTCATTGGTGCTGTCTCCTGCTTGACAGCTTCTTCCTTCACCTCTGCACTGGACTTAAGAACTGCCACTTGAAACCAAGCCAGTGAAGAGGTTGGGTCAGATTCTTCTGTTGCTGTTGTTGCCGATTTTCTTGTTGATGGGGTTGGCAGATGTGGGACAAGACTGCCCTCTCTGGAAGTTGAAGGCAGCACCCCAGAACTGCAGAGGGGGACTCTAAGTTCCTACCACTCTTCTTCCAGTTCTCCTGCTCATTCAACAATCCACTTCTTGAAGTGTGAAATATCCCTTTCAGAAAAAGGAATGATAGCAAGAAGATTTTTTTTGTAGCGTGGATCAAGTAGGTTTGCACAGATGAACTCTTTAGATGAGATGATGTCATTTTGCAGCCTTGCATTACAAGTCAAGTGATAGCTTAGGTTAGTAACCAGAGCATGCACTTGTGGGTTTTCGTTTGCACCTCCAAATGTGCACCTTTCAGACACCTTCTTTTGCTGCTCCTGTAGCAGATGCAACAACGGGTTAGCTGGGGCCATTGTACTGCCCTCCTTGCTAACTTCCCTCGTGAAAACCTCAAAAGGGAGCAGGATCTGGGTGAGGCATTTGACTAAGTCCCATTTGTCCGCATCCATTGTCATAGCTCTCCCAATTGCATCAGCTGTTTGTACTGCTCAAACAGACATTGCAACATATAATAAGTTGTGTCCCAACATGTTGGCACCTTCTGTATCAGGGCTTTAACTGGTACTCTATTATGACGCTGAATAATCCGCAACACTTTCCGGGCTTTAAAAGAATGGCTGAAATGAGTGCAGATATGTCTGCAGGTGGTCAGTATGTTGCTGACTGTGTCTCCTTTTGTAAGAAAGTCTTGCACAACCAGGTTGATACAGTGCACCAAACACAGGACCATGAAATAGCCACCGTCTGCCATGGCCTTAACTATGTTACTGCCATTATCCATGGCAACAAATCCAACTTGGAGACCTCTAGGTCATAGCCATTCAGACACCTTGCTATCAAATCCCTCCAACATGTTAGCAGCTGTGTGTGACTTCTCCATGGCGAACATAGCTACTATTGCATGCTGCTAAACCCTCTTCAAAACGTCTTTAGGGCCAAGACCTGTAGAAAGCTTTAGCTCTACCCCCAGGAAAGAGAGCCAGTGAGCAGTGATGCACATCTAATCAGTTGCCTGACATCTGGTCCACATGTCTGTCCTTAGGTGGATAGTGTGGACAACACTTTGCTGCAAAGCTTGTCCAACCAGTTGCAGCACATCATGATGCACTGCTGGAACAGCAACTCTGGCAAAATAAGTCTGGCTTGAAACCTTCCATTTCGGGCAGAGGGCTGCCACAAATTCTAAGAATCCCACTCTTTCCACAAAGAAAAAGGGAGGAGGACCAGAGCTAACATTTTTGCAGGCTTGCCATTGTACAATCATGCCATTGGGTGGTTGCAGTCATATGGGCCCTCCTGCCAAAACATGCCTGTAATTATAGCCTGGATGGATTTCTTTTTTGTGGGGCCACTGATGCAGGCAACCTTTCAGATGTAATTTGTGTCAGACTTGATCTGCATCGTGGTGGTACAGTCAGCATATGCTGAGGTGTCTCTGTCTGACTCCGAGTATTCCTGTGCCATTGTGAGGTCCCTGAGGCTGGTAAATCTGGCGCACTGCTGGGGACAAGGCTGGTTTGCATAAGGATGATGTGACCCTCTTCTTCTTCACCTTCCACCGTGATTTGACCAGGTTTTGCTGATATTTACTGGCACTCCTCACCTTCATCACTAGGACCACGTTGAGCCGTTTGTTTAAGGTGCTGCTTCAACCGGATTGCATGATGTTTTTACATATGGGTCGCCTGACCTGATGTACCATAATGTGAGTGAGGATTACTTCGACGAACACTTGTGTAACAAATGAAGCATATGGCAATCTTCTCCTCCTGTGTGCTAATCTTAAAAAGTCCCTAACTGGGGAGGAGTACTTTCTTATTGGGCTACTGCCAATGCCTGAGGAAGAACTGGATGTAGGTGGTCATGGGTGTGTCGGTTGCCTCTCTGCAGTGCACTCAGTGTACTGAGGTAGGTGTTGGTGCAGGTCTCTGCTGGGGCCTTAAAAGTATGGAAGCTGGTGGTGCACATCCTTCGGAGTAGGTTGAATAGTAATGTGGGACTACTCTGTGCCAGCTTCTACAATTACTGCGTCGTTATCATCCTCTTCCATGAGTCTAAGGCTTTTTGGAACATTTCTTTTCCCTTGCCTCTCCTGGCATCTCCCGGACTCTGCCGGAGTTCACTCTATGTCCCTATCATCATCATTAGAAGTGGTGCTTGGAGAAGATTGTGGAGTAGTACCTTTCCTTTTTCTTGTTCGAGATCTGGGACCCCTTGATTCTGAAAGAGGAGGTTCTTGCCCGACAGAAAGCTCAACTCCTGTTCTGCTCCAACTTTGGGAAGATCTGGCTGTGGCTGCTGTCCAGTTTGCTCTGTTTTCTGAACTGATTGGGTGCTACATTGTGAAAGAAACAAATGCAATTCAATGTCACTGCTCGCTGGGGTCACCATGATTGCAGTGGCTGCCTCACTGACAGACATCGTCTTGGGATTGGGTTTGGGTGGTGCTGTTGTTGATGCAGGAGTGCCCCCAAGTGTTTCACAGAGGCCAGTGTGGCAGCAGGCACACATCTCCCGACAAAGGTTGTGGTTGGCACTCCACTGATAGAAACTGCTTCTTCTCACTGGCCACTTTCTTGGGAGCAACTTTCTTTGGGGCCATCTTAACTAGCTCTAGATTGGCAGCGATAGTAAGATGCACAAGCAAAAATATTTGGTGCCTGTGGACCAAAGTAACTGAAGGGCCTTCTCTTTGGCAGTACTGCGGGTGACACCTATAAACAAATAAGCAAGAAAAACATGTAGTTAAGGAAATATGGCATATCATTGTTGCATCAGGTTGAAAATAGTGCAGAGAAATGCAATCTTAGTGCGGTTAATTACTTATGAAATATACCTTGTATTTATTGTAAAGGCAAACCACACCACTAGACCATTAACAAATGACCTTATAAATCAGACAGCACAACAGGCAGAGCTAGCTCTTTGCTTTATTTACATCTGTTTTTAGGAGACGCCTAGGGTATTCAGAGAGAAATGGAATAATCCTATACATCAAACAACCTATGGTGGGAAGGTTGTCCAGGGGAAATTGTTTGGTGGATGGATGGATGGATGGAGGAATGGAATAGATTGGATGGATGGATCAAGGTAAAATGCAGAATAAAATATACATTTTAATTAAAATAAAAACTTGTAAAAAAAAGTTAAAATATCAAAATAAAAGCAACAACAAGGCACAAGGAGGAAGCATGGAGAACAAAGAACACATGCAAGCATATGGCAAGGGGCACTAGCTACATGGAAAAAATGGCTGCCAGCCACATGGTCAAACAACAACAAGAAGGAGCAAGGAGAACAAAGAAGAACCCATGCAAGCCTATGGCAAAGGGACACTGGCTGCTTGCGCAAAATTGCTGCCAGCCACATGATCAAACAACAACAACAAGGAGCAAGGAGGCACAACAAAAAAGAACACATGCAAGGCCTATGGCAAAGGATACTGGCTGGATGGAGAAAATGGCTGCCAGCCACATGGTCAAATAATAACAATAAGGAGCAAGGAGGAAACATGGAGAACAAAGAACACATGCAAGCCTCTGACAAGGATCACTGGCTGCATGGACAAAATGGTTGCCAGCCAGCCACCTGGTCAAACAACAACAGCAAGGAGCAAGCCAAAGAAAGAAGAACTCATGCAAGCCTATGGCAAAGGAACACTGACTGTATGCACAAAATGTCTTCCAGCCACATGGTCAAACAACATCAACAAGTGGCAAGGAGGCATGGCAATCAAAGAATACATGCAAAACTATGGCAAAGGGCACTGGCTGGATGGACAAAATGGATGTCAGTCAGCCCCATGGTCAAACAACAACAGCAGGGAGCATGGAGGAAGCATGAGAACAAATAGCACATTCAAGCCTATGGCAAAGGACACTGGCTGTATAAACTAAATGGCTGCCAGACAGCCAAATGGTCAAACAACAAGTACAAAGAGCAAGGAGAATAAGGAAGAACACATGGAAGCCTCTGGCAAAGGGACCCTGGCTGAATGTGCAAAATGGCAGCCAGCCACATGGTCAAACAACAAGGAGAAAGGAGGCATGACAAACAAAGAACACTCGCAAGCCTATCACAAAGGACCCTGTCTGGATGGACAAAATGTCTGCCAGCCACATGTTCAAACTACATCCTCCTACTCCTTCAAATATTACTACCCCACAACATATACACATTTTGAAAAATAATGAAATGGAAACATAGCCAACATTTTAAATTAAAGTTAATCCAATGCCATCCCAGTCCTAAAAGAAGTTTTAAAAACATATACCATTGAAACATTTATTTGATGCACTGATGACTACTAGTACTGGCCTGGGACGACTGGCTTAATGATACTTTGGAAATCTAGGCCACATACTAAAATTATATTGCAAATAGAAACATGTAGAAAAGGTAGTGAGCTGTGCAACAATCTTCTTTTTACAAAAGGTAAAAAATCAATGAACTGCATATTAAATAATAACTAGGCCCATACTTAAACTCCAGGCCACTCGCCACTGTACATTTTTTAAACAAATTAAAGTACAACGAACTGCTGGTGCACACCCAAGCAAGCAAACAACACCACCCTTATTCAATATAGTTTTAGAACTTACTTGTGTGATGATTTCACAACAACAAAGTCCTTAACTCCAAAAGTATATCCAGGAGACAAAGAGAGTGATTCTTCCACCTCGAAATCCAAGTGAAAAGAGACCAGGGGATAGACAAAGCATTGGGAGGAGCCTTCTGGACAAGAACAGGAAGTTGGAGTCTTTGACACATTCCTTTCTATTTGAAAAAAAGGCTTCTATATCTGAAAAACAAATTGCAGGGTCCATTGGAGACAAAATTTAGTCAAAAAAGCTCTTCTAGGTTCTGGAGTAGAAAATCTACTTCAGAAGTGGGTTTGTGCTTACAAGCAGCCCGTTTTGGCCACTGGTGTGGATGGAACAAACGCAAGAGAAAGCGAGGTCTCGCACAAGCTCGCTAGTGGCCCAGGAGATTCGTCACAATCGTGAGGGAGCACCAAAACCCAATCTCACAAGCACAAACTAACTCTGCCCCATGGCGGAGAGTGGATTTCAGGACCCCCACGCTACTTCGTGTAGCCCTGAATGCCCGAATTCTGCAAACTCCGCCGAAGGAGCGGAGTTCTACACACAGGCCTAATCATTAGTCAGGTCGTCCTATGATCCCAAATTATTTGGTACAGTGTGAAGGACTTATACTATTACATAGGTCGGTACGCAAAATACTATTCCATTTGCAAAAAGTTGTTGCACAGTTTCCTACCATAGGTTTTGTGAATGGAATGACAGTACAAGATGCCCATAGTTTTTCCATGGCTGGATACACCAGAGCAACTATCTGCTTCGCTACTTGCATTTGTGACCCTCAAACAGACTCTCTCAGGTTGTGTGCGTCTCATGAGCTCCTCGAAAATGGGCCTTAATTAAAGATAAATAAAAACCCTCAAGAATCTTTAGAAATGCCAGACAAGCAGTAAACTACAATTTAAGATTATGAAAAATTACAGCATTGCAAAATAAGAGAACTCATTTAGTTAAAACTACATCTTAAGAGTATGCTGCAGAGGCAGCGCTGTCCTGGTTGCTATATTAATGAAATCCTCTAGGCTCAAGAAGTAGAGGTTTGAAGTCCTGAAGAAGTAGAGTATGCCCACATTGGCTATCTTGAGAAGACTATGGCATTTTGTTTATGTGAATAAAAAAAAAAAAAAATGTTCTTAACAAAAAACAATGAAAAAAGATACATTCTCTACAGTGCCTTAAAGCACTACAGAGAACTTACACATTGCCTAGGCCCTGATTACCAGTTGGTCAGTATATTTTGACCTGTGTGTAAGCAGGGGTCGTAGTTAGATTTTTTGAGTTTTTAACTTTATTGGATGTGTTAAATACCTCAACCTTCATTAAATTTTAAAAGGGGAAAACATGCAGTCATTACCATATCATGCAGATTTTGGTGCGTTAAACACCAAAATCCTCTTGTCATTCCACACCAACTCTTAATATTTGTTATTTATGACACTTTAAGCTACCCTGTGGTCAGGTGAGATAAATAAACTCATAGTTAGAGCCTTACTGTTGTTATAATTCTATGTTTAACATTTAGGCCTCGATTAGGAGTTGCACAGTAATGCAATCGTGCAAGTTCTGCAAATGGATTTTATTTGTCCAAGCGGAATTTAAATCACACTTGCGTAGTTCTCATAACTTTGGAAATTGTGCATTACATGTCACATTAAATTTCTAAAATTATGCTATTACATCACATGGCATAATTGTGCTGTAGTTTGTGACTAAATTATAGGGCAGTGAAACAATGAGGCAATTACCCTCTAACCCTTATGACCAGGGTAATAAAATGCATGTAGAATGAAAGGTCAAAAAAAGGGGGAAGTAACCTAGACTTCCGCGGTAAAATAGATAACTTAAGAAATCTCCGTGTACAAATAATGTAACATCAAAAGAAATGTATTACATCATACATTTCTTTTACCACGTTATTCCAGAAATCTGCATGTACATTTCTTTTAAACATGTCATTCTGTATATCCAAATTGCATTCATCTAGATAGGTGCTCCTATTAAAAACAGTGAAGGTGCTGAGGTGAGTGAAGGTGATATATACAGTACTGTATGTGCAAGAAGTGGTCAGAAGAAAATTATGGAATTGCAGTGGCTCCTGTGGTCCAGGAAGCCCTGAAGTCTCACAAATATTTTTTTGTATTCGTATAATCCACTCTTTAGGTTATGTCGAAGTTTCGACCCTGAATTGGAGGTAAATCAAGGGGGGGGTCATCATCGGGACAACAACATTTTGACTGGTAGCACCTAAGGGTAGTATGAATCACTAAATTAGTCGGGGATTGATTAATCTTTGTGTAACAGAAAAATCAGTGGTTTAGGGAACAAAACTCACCTAGAAACTAGTGTGCGAAAAAACATCTGGTGGTAAATGGCATCTACAGAAAATGTGGATGTCCCAGGGTCAGGAGGTCCCCATGGGGGGGGGTCACAATACCATGGAGCGCCAATAGTATATAGGGCTCAAGTGGTCTGAAAGCAAGGGAAAGTATTCAATAAATCTCTGAGTAGGGATAATGTGATCTGTCCATAAGGAAACTTATATGCACTTACAGATATAATGCTGGTCCCAGGATTACTTGCTGGCCAAATTACCAGGAGCGCCAGAATCATCGGGGGCTCAGGGTATCTATAACACAGGAGGGTTAAATGCAAAGTGAGGGCGGTCATCAAGGCGAAATAGGGATAAATAATAAACCCACACAGAGTGTCCTACTTACTTATTGCTGGTGTCACAACCAACTAGCAGGCATGCGTTGTGCAATCGGGACCTTGGTCCAAAATTATTTGAAGATTGCTCAGAGCGTACACGATGTATTGTGTAACGTGAAGCCGCCGCACGTCTTGTGTGCGATTCATATAGGCAATGCTGCGCCTCCATTTTGGAGCAAGCATAAAAGGTGGTAATTGGTTTCAGTATCGACCAATCACGGGGCTTAATCTAACGGGGCTGTGTGAGAAGCCAGCTTCCAGCGGACCATAAAGGGAAGGTTCCCTTTCTGGTCCGTTCAATTAATGTGGCCGCGCAAACAGAATTGTTTCGTGGGCCGATAAAGAGACTCTGCGTGCCAGCACCAGGGAAGGTGCCGAGACCCAGTGGGTGGAGACCCCGTGTAAGACCCCCGTCTGTATTCGAACTGGGTCGCACTGGATTCATTATGTGCGCTGAATCGTGAAATATAAAATAACATAAAATAAATTAAAAACAAAGAAAGTACATTGACGTATGTCACCATCTCATCTCCGGAGAGATGTCGACGGATGGTGGTGCAGAATTGAACATACACATTATTAAGCAGTACGGTGATAATCACCAAGATAACAATGGTCAGTGTTATTACTGGCAGTTATACAAATAAACAAATATACAATTGCCATGTGGGCTCATATGTCCATGTATGTCAGGTGGTACAGATGTTGATAATACAATGTGGTGTGCCACATGGGAACATTCATACAGTAAGTCTTTAATCGTAGAGACAATATACGTAGAACAAAGTACGCAGTTCTATTATACATTTCTAGATCAGGCAAAAGTATCTGTCTGCCGGGGATAGACATAGGCCCGGATCTAAAGTGGCTGGACAGCATATGTATATGTGTTTCTGTTGGTATATACCTCACAGGGCAGAGTTCCGCCAATCTTCAATTGTGTTGAGACCTTTTCTGATAGTGCCACATTTCTCTATCCAAAATAATTCTCATTTGGATAGGATGTACTCTTTGTTCCCACCCCTTGGTCCCAAGGAGATTTGTTCAACTATCTGCCATTTAATCTCTTCACATTTATGTTGTAGTGTTTCAAAATGTTCAACTAGTGGCGCTCCTTGCTTTTTACACTTGTTCCTGCTTTTGCGTAGGATTCTGCACTTAGCCTTTTGTGTAGTCTGTCCTATATATAACAGTCCGCAGGGGCACCAGATGACATAGATGACGTCATGTGTATTGCAGTTGGTAAATTTTGGTAGAGTGAATGTATAGTTATTGTGACTAAATTCTGTGGTGTTGAAAGTAATTTTGCAAGCTGTGCCGTTGCCGCATTTATAGTGACCTACTACGGCTGGTAAATCCCATAGTCTGTATGCATTTCTTTTAGGTACCTGTGGGAGGGGTGCACTGGTGAGGGTGTCCTTGAGATTCCTCCCTTTTTTAAAGGAGAAAAGCGGGACTTCCTGTGTATGCAGATGTTCCTTGATCAATGGCCAATATTGTAAGATTATCTTCCGAATGTGATTACTGGCTGGATTAATGTGGTGACACACGCCAGCCTGTTCTTCACTGGTTTGGGTTGTTTAGGTTCTAGGAGAGCCTCTCTGTGATTAAACTAAGCGCGCTTCCTAGCGCTTTTTACTAACCTTTTGGGGTAACCCCTTTCAGTCAGTCTATTGATCAAGATGTCAGATTCCTTAAAATAATCAATCTTCTTTGTGCAGTTTCTCCTAATTCGGAGGAACTGTCCAAATGGGAGGTTATCTCTCAGCCCTCTCGGGTGATGACTCGAGTAGTGCAGAAAGGTATTTCCATCTGTGGGCTTACGATATAGTGTAACATATAGTTTGGCATTCTCCACTCCTATTTTGAAGTCCAAAAAAGGAATGTTATTTTTGCTGGATTCAATGGTGAACTGAATGTCCTTGGATTTGTCATTCAACTATGAGTGGAAATCATGTAGTTGGATGGAGGAGCCATGCCAAATCAATAGTATGTCATCAATGTATCTGGACCATTTTCTTAAGTGGCCTAGAAAAGGGTTAGCCTGATTGAAACTGTACTGGTTTTGGTATTCGGCCATTTAAAGGTTTGCTAGATTTGGCGCAAAAGTAGCTCCCATGGCCACTCCCTTGGTTTGAAAATAAAATTTGTTATCAAACATAAAGTAGTTCTTGCCCATGGCTATTTCCATCATGGAAATAAGAAACCATGTGGGTACTTGTGTGGGTTGGATACAGGAGTCTAGTATCTTAGTCAGTATTGTGAGAGCATGGCCTTGGGGAATATTGGTGTACAATGATTGTATATCCATCATTCATCTTCTCTTCTTTTCCCCTTGAGGTACCACCCTGTGACCAGAGATAGAATTATGGTCCACGACCCCCTCCAACCTGAAGAGTACCAAGAAACAATTCCTCAATGTTCGGTAAAATTCAACTCATTTCAGAGAAGAACTACAAAATATGTTTGAGGTGTATAGAATCAATGGCACAGAATCAGTTATTACGATTGGTGGTGCTGAGTAAGGAGAGAGAAAGACAGAAGGAGAAAAAGCCAGGACTGAGAGTGGCCACTTGAAATGATGAAACATTGAGCGCAGCAAAGGATGCATTATTCAATGCAGATGTGAATGTATGCCCAGTGAAAACTGATAGGACTTAAATTGCAACTAAAATAATGGCGAGGAATCCGCTGATTATAAGGGCAGGCTTAAGGATGTGTTTGAAAAGGTATTCAGGCACAGCCTGTTGGTCAGTCATGGTTCAGAAAGCTGGACATTCTGCTTTGTGTAAGTGTTAGGAATCTATTAATGACAATCTGCATGGGATTGCAGACTAAGAAGTTAGTTGAACTGGTGACAGAGGCAAATCATTATATGGTCCTACAAGAGAAAAAGGGAGAAATGCTGGGTCAAAATTATTGTTCTGAAAACTGCAAACTATGTAGATGATAGTCAAGGGGATGGGCCTGGAGCCCTCCAAACTGGGGGCAGAAGGGGCGCGCAGGAAGGTGGGAGAGTTAAGAGAGGGAACTGAATGGCTGTGGGAGAGCCGGTGGGTAGGACATTCTTGTTTTGCTTGCTCTCTGCTGGATATTTGGAAATTAGACCACCCCAATTAGTCTGGGTACCATGAAGTTCCTCAAAACTCTTACCCTGAATTATATGACATCCCCAGAGGTTCTGACTGTGTTATATGTACCCTAATCCAAGTGGATCAGAAGGACACTTATGTGAAATGTAATAGTGATGGTAAATGTATTGTTTGCCTTATTGACATGGGTGCCAGTCCCTTGATTGTGAAACCTCTGAATTTCACTCTTTACCTCTTTCAGGCATTTCTATAGACTCAGCCAGCATTTCCAACCAATGAGTACCCCATTATATTAGTGATCCTGTATCCACATCTGTATGACACATAAGCAATATGCATTTCTTTTTAACTTTGCTCGCCCCCCCCTCCCAATACATTTTTTGGCAGGGACATGTTATGCAAGCTCAAATGCACTGCATTTTGTACTTGGAAGGGGTGTTGTTTAATATACCTCCACAACAACAAAACCAGGTATTTGTATTATTTTTCCAGTGTTTTTATTGAGTTTAACAAATTATAGGCACATGAATGTTGAATAATGCTGTATATTCAGTGTCAAAAGTGAAACAGGAGACGATTGAGAACCCTCGAAGTACAGGCACCCAGAAAGGCAAAAATTATGCAATATTAAGTAAAATGCTTTCAAAAAGGAGCAATGTGGTGGGAAGGGGTTATTCAAGTAGGATTATGTAGGGGCAGGTAGAAGAAGGGGAAGAGGGAGATGGGAAAGAAGATGATGAAGGTATACCATCCTACTTAACAAAGACTATCATTATGTCTCCCTACAAAGACTGATGCTCGAAGGAAGGTAGTGATGGATTACTGAAATCCTCAAAAAAGAAAATGTCTGTCTGCTCAATCTGTTCTAGTATAACCATCACAGATGATGTTGCCATTACTTAGAGAGTCAGGGAATGCAAAAGCAAGAAGTGTAACATCACAGAGGCAGGGTAACATGCATGCATACCACCCGGCAGGTCCCCATTGTAGTAAATTACCAGAGGGATATAGTGATTAGCCCCGCGTCACTAGATTATCCCATATGCAGAAAGGGGCCCCATGTTTCTGTGAATTTCTGCAATTGGTATTTAAGTTTATAAATGAATATTTCATGAGCTGCAGTTTCTGCAATGGCCTTGTGGTGGGGATGGTGTAAGTTTCCATTTGCACAAAATGCATATTTTGGCAGCCATTAAGGAGGTGTTGAGCCAGCGTTTAGTATGGGTATTCAAATCCTAAAATAGCCTGGGAAGTCATGGGTTTCAGCCATGGCCAAAGAAGGTGCCCTCAATATAGTACTGGTTTAAGTCAGTGCGTCCCACCTGGAGGACCAGGACAGTTGGATAACTGGCCAGGACCACAGGATATGTGGCATGTTCCCTCAAGGTTGATCACATCTACAGCAATTTAATGACATGGTAAGATTTGCTTTGTGAAGTTTTTGAGGGGACCTGTACCATTAATGTACAGGTTTTAAGAAGGTGAATTTCAATCTGGCTTCTCTTATACTTTTGTTGTGGGTTTGCATTAGACCGCCCCATTCTTCGTCTCTGTTTTCTTTGCGTAAGATTATTTTTCACTTGGACTTCAGTGCCATCATTGTTGGTTTTGAGTAGAAATTTCCTATTAGAGTTTCATTGAGTCATTTAATCAGCTTCCTGTTGCCTTTGTATTGAATCAGAAATCCATGTAATGAGGATGTAGTGAGAGCATGAGTTTGTTTGACTATTTTACAGGTAATTAAGTGCCTCAGTTAGTTATATCTCTAGTCTTCAGTATTGGTTTTCGTGCAGATCAAAGTCATGCTGGAGTTGAGTAAACAGGTCTCCCATTTTCTTATGGCCACCTTTCCAGCCATTTGTCAAGCTGAGAAGAATAGGTATTTGAGGGCCTTAAGTGTCATTGTGACCCCAATAGAGTATATGAGGTCAAACTGTGCTTTTTAATGCAGGAGTCTTTTGGAATCCAGTCCGGAATGTTGAGGTCCTTTGTATAGTCATTTGTGATAGCTTTGTGAAGGCTGGTGTGCTGCAAGATAGAGTAACATGTTGGGTAGGCACAGTCCTCCAGATGTCGTGGTAGCATGAAGTTTAGCTGCAGTGATCCTAGGTTATGTTCCTCCCCAGATATATCATTTTATGGAGTTCTCCATATCCTGTAACTGTGATAACAGTGTTTTCAAGGGAATAATGCCAAAAGCATAGTTAAACCCTGAGGCTACTACCATTTTACCTGTCTATATTGGGAGAGGTCTCTGCTTACTAGTCTCTAGTTATTTGAGCTGATCCGGAATCCATGAACAGGAAGCCATGAATTGAGTCTTTAGTTGTTGAGTCTGCCATGAGCATGGCTTTGCACTTTGACCAGTATATCTTGTTGCTGGAAAAACTAGAGAGGGATGTGATTGTGTCTATTAAGTAGGTCACTGAATTTTCCAGCACGGATAGGAAACATTAGCAAAATATGAAATTCCGAATGGTCTAATAGTGTAGGAATTACACAGAGAGAACCAGGTTCATGTAGAAGTAGACCTACAAGGAAGACTGGCTTGTAGATTATTCATCAAGACTGGATTGAAGCAGAGATGTTTGTCAGCCCCACCCTTATTTTAATTTTTTTCAACTGATTCGCCCATAATTTTAGCTGTGACAAATAGTTTTAGCCTAAAAATGAATGGCTTTCACATCTTGTGACTTTTTGTATGCTGGTGGCCTTGCCATCACGAATGGGACAGCAATTGCTTTCCAGAGGAAACTAAAGGAGTTTTACAAATATTGTGTTGTGGGTTCTTCTTAGAGACTGGATTGGTCACCCTTGTTTTAGCATTAGGCCCGTAGCCTGTGCCTTTTGCACATAAACATGTTTTTATTCATTTCATATTTGCACAGCCAGAATTTGCTATCCTGAAATACGGTGCACTATAGGGTTCAGCATAATGACAAAATCGGAAAAAGGGACTTCAGGGAAGGGAAGAGGAAGGGGGAGGGGAGGGTGGAGAGATAAGGGAGGAGGGAAAGGGGGACATGCAGTGTACATGATACTGCAAACCATTAACAGATGTAAGAATATGAAAATGCTAAAATCCCTCTCTGCAGGGAGGAAAGGTCCAAGGTGTCCTTCAAGGTGGGCAAAGTTCCAATGTGTCAGTTAGGAGGGAGAATGGGTGCAGGCAGTAGGTGTACAGGGGGAGAATATTAAGTAGGAGTAAGAAGCGTCCAGGCCGATGGGTGAAAATGTCTAGTGGTGTGTTAGCAAGGGGGGGCGTAGGGGGCATGCAAGCCGGAAACAAAGTTGGTGACGTATGTGGGTGTATAGAAATATGGTAGAAACGTGATAGGCCAGAGGAAGGATGGAACGTTCAACATTCAGGTGGGACTGAAGGAGGAAGGGGAGTTATAAAGGTTGGGGGAGAGGAAGGGAAGGGTGGTACAAAGACATAGAAACACTGTGACAGACAGGAATAGAGGGCAAGGTGGAAGAGGAAGGATAAGAAGGAAGAAAATATGGAAGGGGGATAATGCAGGATTGAGGTTCCAGAGGGAGAGGTGGGGAGGTGGTGAATGGGTAGAACATGTCGGGGAGGCAAGTGGGGCATCAGGGTCCCTGCATTGTTTCTCGACACCCTGGTAATGGGGAGTGCGAAGCGTGCCATGAGCTAAGAGCTATCACCAAGAAATGGCTTGCTTGTTGTTTTTACATTTTAGTCAGCTATTTAATTCTGAGAAGACATAGTTGCCAGCGCTGCACATTTTATCAGCCAGTTGTAAACATTTCACTTTGTGCCCTGCTCAAGCCTGTCATGTTCAGTACATGATATTCTAACTCCCTTTGCCACTCCAGGAGCTCAGGAGTCAGTCAATTTCTAGACATATTATCATGTCAAGCCTGTTCTATAACACTGCAGGATTTAATATATATATACCACATGGGTCTAAGGGGAGCAGAGGGCATTCCAGTCATGGCCATCTGGCGATGAACACCATTCCATTGACAGCTTCGCTGATCCTGGCGCTGACTCTTCAGCCACCCTGGAGAATTACCATCCTTCCCAGAGGATTGTCATCCAGACAACAGGCAGACCCTTGCCAGCCATTTCAGGTATGGGGTTCTTCCCAGAGACCGGGAGAGCCAGAAGGGGTACGACTATTATGCTCTCAGATTTTAGACATAGGGTGTAGGTATGTAGGAATCTTTAGGCTTTTTGGATCATACAAATACGGTAGGGTTGTTTATCTTCACACTAATCGTAATGATGAACACTGTTCTTTGTTTCACCTTCCTCATTATTGCAGCTCATGCTTTTTAAAATAGGATGCAATTGTTTCAATAATTGCATGGAAATCCATTTGAATTTCTCCTTCTGACCTGGCTTAAGTGAGTTTATGACCATCTGAGCAAAAGGGGTATATCTGTTCAATACAATTTCCTTGAGGAGTCAGTGGCTCTCATTACAAGTTTGGTGGTAACTACCACCAACCGCAGTGGAGTCTGCCGTTAAAAGACCAGCGTGGACACGGGAAACTTACTGCCGTAATACGACCCCAAAGGCAAACTCCTCCAGAAAAGAGCAAGGTATCCGACCCCCCCAAGCCGAACGACGGCGGGAAACAGGCTGTACAGAATCCGCCACCGCCATGGCAAAAATAAACTGCCTTCCCAATTACGAATGACAGATCAGCACAGCGGTCATGCAACGGCGGTACGCCACTGGCGGTGCGGACCACCACGGCCATGTAATGGACTCACCAACAACAACACTTCGCATTGGTTATTTTGAAAACCCCACACCTGAGACACATACATACCCTTCACTTACCCACATACACCACTATAAAACACACACCCACAACACCCACAATCCCTAGCTATGCCTACTTGCTGCCAACTGGAAAGGGACACCACAAACTCAAGTCAAGTTTTTGCACACCCCACACGTCACATATAACTCACAAACACACAACCACACATCCCACAACTGCACCTTCAAAAATCATTACACCTGTCACCAACTCACTCACACACTCCACTACCCCAAACAACACCACCACATCACAGCAACAATCTCCCCACAAGACCCACTATGGCACCCCCTAAGGGAGTTGCAGACCATGGTAGACAAAATCATCAGGGTGGAGCCACAGCTGTTCGGTTCACACGTCCAGCAGAAATCCATTGCCAGGAAGATGGAGCTATGGCAGAGGATCATCAGCAGGGTGAATGCAGTGGGAATCCATCAGCGCACAAGGCACGACATCAGGAAAAGGTGGAACGACCTGCAATGGAAGGTCCAGTCCATGGCATCACAACACCAGATTGCCATCCAGAGGACTGGCGGTGGTCCCCCGCCATCTCCCCCTGAGTTGACCAAGTGGGTGGAGATGGTCATAGCTATCCTGCATCCTGAGGGTGTCACTAGACTCACTGGAGGACTGGACTCTGGTAAGTCATTGACACACCCCTCCCACCACCTGCACCCGAAAGGCATGTTATCCCCTCCCCCTGTACTGAACCCAAGGCACCCTATCCCATATCCATCACACCCCATCAACCACCCACACCCATCCCCTGCATGCCCCCGCAGCCCACTAACACCTACCCAACCAATGTGCACACAACCACCGGTCCCTGCATGTAATGCTTGAATCACAACAAGTCCCACAATGCATCACCCATCCCACTAATTCTATGCACTGCACCCATCCCAATGGAAGTCCTGCATGCAGTTGTATGGGGATGTAAGCACAAGAAACTGGTGGCAGATGCTGACAGGAACATGGCAATGACAGGACAGAGGACAGAAACAGAAGAAAACACATGCCACTGCTAATGTCTGCAAGCAATGCACATGTGCAATGTTCACCATCGACAACTAACTGATTGCCATCGCCATATCCCGTGAAGCTCTTGAACAGTACTGCCACCCAGCTAATGCACAGTAAAACACTCTGCAGGACACACAATCAATTTGTTGTTTTTACTCCACATGTACTACTGCTCATGGCAGTTGCCAGGAGGTGCCAGAAACTGCCCGTCCCTCAGCAGAAGAAGGCCCCAGTGATGACAGTACAGCGGGATGTGTGGATCTGGACAACCACCCTGGCCCATTGGGAACCTCTGGTCAGTCACCCTCCAGGAGCCCCACCCAGCCCACCAGTCAGACCCCCACTACTCAGCCACCACCAGCAGCTGTGGCCCAATGCCCCCAAACCAGGGTCCCTGGGTGAGGCACTGTGTGCCCACCTGTACAGGGACCGGAGTCACCCCCCGTCACCAGGCAAGACAATGAATGTCCTTATGCAAGTAGGAGTGGGCACTCTGTGACAGGGTCACAATCACAGGGGGCCCGGGCCAGTGGAAGGGCATCTGTGGGAAAAGTGGGGAGCCAAACCAGGGTAGTGACTGCCCAGGAGGCCATTTCCTAAATCCTGGCAGCATACCAGTACTCTCAGGACCGGATGACCCACCCTGTCCACTTTGCAGGAGATTCAGAGGCTGCAGAGTGAATACCATGAGGAGGCCATGGAGCAATGGCAGGTCCACAATGCCACCATGGGCTCCATCAAAGGGATGCCTCAGGACATGATGTAGTGCTGTGTGAGATCTCCTTCCACATGCAGGCCTCGTCCACAAGACACATGACACCCCAGCCCTCCACATCTGCTGCTGGTAGTGGACTGGTAGCTCTGCCATGGGACTCAGAGGACACCAGCACCCCTTCCTCTGCTGCCCAAGAACCCCCTCGCAAATGTGGCTGACCAACCAGTCATACCTCAGACATTAAAACCATGACCAAACCCACTGGCAGGAAGTGATCCTTTCTTGAACTGACTCCCTTGTGTGCCATTGACACACCTTGTTGACTATCTACTGTCCGTGCTCCATTTCCCAATGCCCCCATGGGCCCTGGACCTGTGCTACCAACAGCTGTGAACACCAAAATGACTATTTCGTCCACCATCTGCCCACTCCCTTGTTCTTCCCCACCCCTTATTTTGTTGCACTTAATAAACATTGTACATTCACACCCAATGTATTTGTCCTTTATTCATAATGCATGCATATGATGAATCACTTTCTCAATGTAAAATGTTGACACAGAACCAGAAATTGGCTAAGGCGAATGTCTGCAGGCATGTAACATTCCAAATCTGAGAAATGGTTTCCTGACACTTGCACTAGGAATGTCCTAATCCTCCTTGTACACGGCATGGCAAAGGGTATCCCATCATAGAAAGACCTGTGAGGAACAGATATGTAGCATACATTTAGGTACAGTTTGTTCAATGACACATGTACCTGCCATGTGCCCAAAGTTGGACATCATTGCCAGAGTACTGTCACTTCTTGACTGACCAATATTACCATTTGTTAGTTGTACTACACACCAGTTATGAACTCAAATTTGCAGCTTGGCAGATTAGTACACCTGTGTGGCCATCTACTTCAGCTGAGGTGACCTCCACCCACATTGTGAGGGACACTAGGTTGGTGTGCAAGTACTGAGGAGATGTGGTGTCACAAAAACTGGCCCACACCCTCTATGCACGCATTATGCTCTACAGTCCATACATGTGAAGGCAGGAAACACATCAGGAAAACAAAACGTCTGTGTGTGAACTACCTTTGGGAGTCATCAAACACATGAAGCAGTAAAGGCTATGTGACAGAACACACATTGCACCACACACACATTACTGTGTCTCCAGCACTGGTTGTACATTCTTACAATTGCACACACATCTACAGAGGCAAAGTTGTAGGAAATATTATGAAAAATGTACCTTCAACTCATTGGAAGTATAGCTGAATGAGCTGAGTTCTGGAGTTCACATCATCCTCCCCTTCTTCATCGCTGTCCTTTGTCCCCTCAGCTGCCACCAGTGGATCAGGTCATTCCCCCTCTTCCAGTAGAGGTACATGTCTCCTTAGTGCCAAGTTGTGAAACATACAGCAGGCCACGATGATTTGGCAAACCTTATTTGGAGAGTAGCACAGATCCACCTGACAAATGCAGGCACCGGAATCTTGCATTCAGTAGGCCGAAAGTCCTTTCAATGACTTTTCTTGTCCTGCCATGTGTCTCATTGTAGCAAATGTCACCACCTGACCTGGGATACCAGGACAGGTTTGGATAGCCAGAATCACCTGGGAAGAATGGGAATACATAGCACATGTCACCATTGTGTACAGGGTAAAGAGTAAGAAAGGCAGGTTGGCAGCTAGTGCACTCTCACATTTCACTCACCCACAACCCAGACTCTCTCTCTTTGTAGTTGTGCCATTAGGTGTGGGACACTGCTGTTCCTCAAAATGTAAGGGTCATGCACAGATCCAGGGAATTTGGCAATCACTTGGGAGATGTACTAGCCAGCAAGACACACCACCTGTACATTAATGGAGTGATAACTTTTCCTATTCCTGTACACTTGTTCATTTGCCCTGGGAGGAATCAAGGGAATATGAGTGCTATCTATGGCCCTAATCACATGTGGAATGCGTGCAAAGGCATAGAAATCAGTTTTCACAGTGGGCAAGCCACCAGTTTGGGGAAATTTGATGTAGCTGTGGAGGTGATTCAGCAAGGCAGTGAGAACATTCCTTATGATGTTACTGAACTCTGGCTGTGACACACCTGCTGCTAAGGCGACTGTCGCCTGAAATGACATACTGGCCAAACAATTTAGCACAGATAGTACCTGTACAGTAGGGGGAATAGCATAGGGATTACATAGAGCTGGCAGTAGATTTGGCTCCAATTGGGCACATAGTTCATGTACGCTCATCCGGTTCAGACGGTAGGTCAGTATGATGTCTCGTTCCTCCATGGTTGCCAGGTCAACTAGGGGCCATTACACCGTTGCATTCCTCAGCCTCTGCATGGGTTGGTACCTAGGAAGGGTCAACACACATATGTCACCACACCAACACATTACGGATGATGTCAACACACACACAACTGCAAAAACGTGGCCCCTCCTTCTCTGTTTTCTTGCATCAGTGTGTGATCCGCATTATCAGGCAACGGAGCAGAGGCACCAGCGAGTGGGGATGCTGCAGCCCACGGGGACCCAGGAGGCACGATTGTATCCTATGTCAACATGCGTGTGATAAGCCTACATTAATGTGTATTCATATGTGTCTCCCATGCAGGTAAGCACCCAACAGAAGAAGGGGTTATGGTGAGCCATCGCCAAGGATGCGCAGATCCCAGGGGTCTATAGCCGGTGGAGTACCCACTGCAGGAAACGGTGGGAGGACCAGAGGCGCTGGGCCCGGAAGACCACAGAGGCCCAGCTGGGGATGGCCTCCCAGTGAGGGAGGGGTGCATATTGGACCCTGCCCCCCCCCCAATGGCCCACATACTGGCGGTGGCCTATCCAGCCTTGGATGGCACTTATAGGCATCACAGCAGCCACAAGGTTCTCACACTGTCCTGCATGGCAACTGTATTGGGGGGATCGTAGGCAATGTGGAGAAAGGATGCTGTTACAGTGACTCATAGGTGTCAGGGTATGCAGACATTCAGCTTCTTGACTGGATTATGTTACCTTGTTGTACCCAGGTAAGGTGAAATTGGGTAGTACAGTCAGTTAGGTAGTGTTCCTGTTGTATTGCTGAGTGACGTAATGGTGCTCAAAACATCTGATCATTATATGGATATCTCAGTTGGAGTTGCAGGACATGTACAATTAATTTTTAGGGCACCACTGTCAGTGTAGTGTACTCCAAAGAGGCAGGTGTAATCCCTATCAGTGGTATATTCCTATTGTGCAAAGGCTATGGTAAGGTGAGGTCTGAGACTGATGTGTACTGCATGTGTGCCTACCTGCATCATAGTTGAGTTGCTCACGGACTGCATCCCTTTTCTTTGTCTACCCCCTCCTTCTCTGTTTTCTTGCATCAGTGTGTGATCCGCATTATCAGGCAACGGAGCTGAGGCACCAGCGAGTGGAGATGCTGCAGCCCATGGGGACCCAGGAGGCACAGTCCACTGATGGAAAGGGAACCAGTGGATTGGAGGGTGAGGGGAGCACCACAGGAAGCCTACTACCACTGCAACATCAGACTCTGATTCCTCCTCCGATGGCAACTCCGTGGTGGTGGTGGACCCCTCTGGGATCACCCCAGCGACATCTTCGACTGCCACCCCCACACGGGCACCACACTCCCAGTAGCCCCCCACGAGTTGCCGTGACTGCTCACCCAGGAGGGTGGGTGTCTCCTTTGCTGCAGGCACCTCAGCCCCTGCCCCAGTCAGCCCTACTGCCCTCAATCAGGAGGCTATTGACCTCCTGAGAACCATCTCTGTGGGTCAGACAACCATTGTGAATGCCATACAGGGGCTGGCATCCCAGACGTAGCAAACCAGTACCTACCTGGAAGACATTCACGGTGCCTTGTCTGGCCTCCAGAGATCGTTTAAGGCTCTGGCCTCCTCTTTGACGGCAGCCAGTGTCCCAGGTACCTCTGTCCCCTCTCCAACCACCTGTGACCCATCCAGCACTTCTCACCCATCCCAAGCACACAAGCAAAACAGCATGCACATAGAACAACCTACACGCCACACAAGGACACACACAGGCACCACAAGTCACACCACAGGCAAGCACACACTCAGCATACAGATGCAAACACAACAACAGCCACGTCCTCCACAGTCTCCCCCACCCCTTCCTCCCTTACAGTGACCTAACAGCAGTCACCCAGACATGCACCCCAGACACAACACCCACACTCACCACAACAACCATAACAGACACCTGCAGCACACACATCATACATGCAGACACCACCACAACTTACATTCACACAACCTGTTTGTCCTCTCCCACCCTTTTTCACCCACCTCCTCTCAAAACATGGAAACACACCCATTCAGGCACCCCACATAAATCCACCACACACAAGCAGACTGAGGACCCATCTGCATCCACATCCAGCACACCTACGTGACCACTCCCTCTACCTCTACTCTCATGCCTGTTTCCACATCCCCTTCCCGTGCTCCTAAAAAACATTTCCTTTCCCACGTTGACCTGTTTGAACATCCTGGCCCACCCCGTCTTGTTCCAGTGGCTTCCCCAAACCCAGTACCTCCGCTTCAGAATCCTCCCTAGACCTTCCTTCCAGTTCCCATGTCCTTTCCCCCTCCAAGAAAACAACTGTCAAGAAGCCTGATCCCGCTCCCACCCACCTATCTAAACCCACACCCCCTTCATCAAAAGCTAAGGCCAAGCCCCCTCCCAAGCAGAAGCCCAAGCCCCCCTTTCTAAACTGAAGCCCAATCCCCCCCTCCCAAGCCAGAACCAAGCTCCCTCTTCCTAACCTGATCCCCACCACCGACCCCTCCCCCTGCCCCCTGAGGTGCCTGCCCCATTGATGCCCCTGCCCTGTGGAGACCATGGTCGTGTCAGGAGTCAAGCTGGGGCCTTGTTGGGACTGTTTGGCCGCATTGGTCATGGACCTCAGAACTGTCCAATGGGCCCATTTGTACATTGTTCCAGTTTCCCCTTTTGTTTTGAACAATAATACATCTGGCCAACTTGCACAGTTGGTGTACTTTGTTCAAGTTGCCCTGCATTTGACCATGGCTGCCTCGTGTGCACAAGTATGTGCATTGTTGTCCCCATCTGTGCAACTGTACTGTGCTTGTGTGGGAACATCACTTCTATTTTTCACTTTTGTCCCGTCTGTATTTGTGTGTGCAATGGTGTTTGTGTGGTGATGGGTTTGGAAGTTGGTGTGGATAGTATGTGTGTGGGCAATTGAGTGTGATGTGTGTTCAGTTGTGCATGGTGTGGGTGGAGTGAGTGGTATGGACAATGGCGTAATGGTGTGGTAACAGTAGGTGTGTGGATGGCACATGTGTTTGTGTACCGTATATGTGTCTGGTATGCCGTCCTCTGCCTAGTGTCTGTGTCAGCTGTGGTTTTGTGATCAGTTTGTGTGTGACAGGGTTTCAAGTGTAGTGACGTGTTTACAGCTGGTGTTATTTGGTATGTGAGTGTCGTGTGTGTAGGGCGTGGTATGTGTGCTGGTTGCGCGTGATGGTAATGTGAATACTCGTGGGCATGTGTGTGTGTGTGGGTGTGTATGTGTGTGTAAATGGGTAGGTGTGTTGTGGGTGTGTTTATGTGTGGGCATGGCAGTCAGTGTTGGGTGTGTGTGTGGCGTATGGGTGTGTAATTGTCCCCTTCCCTCCCTTGCATCCTAGGCGGGGTACTCACTGTTGTCATCTTCATCGGCGCAGTATGTCCTTGAGGTGGATTTCAAGTACCAGCATCAGGAAGATCTCCAGTTCGCGCTCCATGTCGTCAGCGGCCTCCTCTGTGTCCCTACGGTGAGCGTTTCCTTAAATACTGTTCCTTTCTGCCAGGCTTTGAGTGGAAGTTTGCAACCCAGAAATCGTGGCGGTGTGCTGATCCTTAATACAGTGAGTGGTATGGCGCTTTCTGCCACACTGTAGATGGCATCTGCTGTCGGCGGCGGTCGGTCCGCACTGGCAGTACAGGGTGTGTATTGGCCAGACTCATAATAAGGGCCAAAGTGTCATGTGTAAGTTGCCACAAATTACCTTTTTTTAGGATTGGGTGAGGCACTGCGGGTTAGCCAGAAGTCAGGTCGACAGCTTCCAGACGGTATGGGACCGAGTCAATCACCCACACTTGGTGGTGCTGGGTCTTAAAAACACACAGGGGTCATTTTGACCTCGGCGGTCTTTTGTCAAGACCGCCGAGGGACCGCCGTGCTGAAGACCGCCAGTGGTGGCGGTTTTCTGCTCAGCATATTATGACTGTTGGCAGCCCTCCGTCCTTTTTCGGACGGAGAGCCGCCAACAGCCATACTGGCAGTCGGCGGGGAAGTGGAGGTTGCTCCACCTCCACGGCCACGTCAACAGAACACCGCCCACCGAATCACGTCCTGTGATTCGGCGTGGCGGTGTTCTGTTGACGGTGTGGTGTCGGTGGAGCAGCTCCCATGGATCCCGTCCCCTCCCGGAGGATCAACGGACCAGGTAAATTGATTGTCCGTTATGGGAGGGGGTGGGGGGGGTTGTGTGTTGTGTGCGTGCATGGGAGTGTGCGTGTGTGTATGTAGAGGGGGTGTGTGAGTGCGTGTATGCTTGCGGGGGTGTTGTGTGTTTGGGAATGAGTGCGTGTATGTCTGTAGGTATGTCTGTATGGATGTGTGCGTGTAAGTTTGAATGTGGATGTGCGTATCTGACTGTGTGTGTGGATGTTGGCATGTATGTCGGTGTGTGTGCGTGTATGTGTGTCATTGGTGCCTGCGTGCGTGTTGGGTGTGAATAAGTGATGTGATGTTGGGGGTAGGGTTGGGGAGGGGGGTCCTGCCACCTTTGGGGGGTGGCAGGGGTGGTGGGGGGTGTAGGGGAGGGAGTCAGGGTTGGGGGGTGGGGTTGGGGAGACCCCTATCAGTGCCAGGGAAGGAATTCCCTGGCAATGATAGTGCTTACCGCCATGGATTTCATGGCAGGTCCAAACCGCATGAAATCCATGGCGGTCAGCCGGGTCCAAATACCGCCAGCGGTATAGTGACAACCGCTGGGCTGGAGACCCTGGTCTCCAGCCCAGCGGTCGTCTCCTCCCTGGCGGGCGGAACGGAGAAGCGGCGGATGACCATGACGGTAACCGCCATGGTCATAATTGCTAAAATTTGACCGCCAGCCTGTTGGCGGTCTTACCGCCGCTTCTCCGCCGTCCGCCAGGGTCATAATGACCCCCACAGTCTTATTATTAGAATAGGAACCATAGGACAATTGATTCAAGAACAGAAACCGATAATAGACATGGATAAAACCAAAGTTCTGGTACTTGGAAAAGGAAATCAAAAGTACAAATGATATTTAGATAATTCTGAACTAAATGTAGATGAAAGTTACAAATATTTAGGGATGTGGTTTTGGATTAATTTGCAAAGCACACTTTCTTCCATATGCATTCATAAACAAATCAATAAAGAATATGCTGAGCTGTCTCTCAGACCTATTCGATCAGTGTACCGTGCTATGATTTGCCCTTAATTGTAATGTTGTGATAAATTACATTGACTAAGTGGCAAACTTGATTCAAGAGGGCAGATTTAAAAAAAAGCTTTTGATTCTCTACCATCCTCTGCCGTGATCCAAGCTATAAAAATTAAATCTGATCAAACTAACTGTAGTAATTTGGCTTGCACTGATGTGATTAGATTTTTGAGTCACATTGGAAATGGTATAATCCAAAAAGTTGATTCATACTCTGTTTCAAATTAAGATAATGTACAGTGAATTGAGATGGACACAAAATGTCAGAAAGGATTTCGGCATGATATGCAAATGGATATCAGTAAAAGCAAGAACTAACTTACAAGTAAGGATATCCAAAATTGTGCTACAAGTGCTAACTAAGTCTTGCGCTAGAGAAAATGATCTAAGTTATTTAAACTGTAAAGTTTCTACTCAGTGTCTGGGACCCACCTGACAAACTAATGAGACGTTGCCGTATATTGATGCCCTACCAAATCGAGTTTAAAGATTTGCAGTTTTAAAATTCAGACTTTGGGTGAATACAGTCCTTTCATGTTCTTCTGCGAAAGCTGTGCTTTGAGATAGGAATAGAAATTTCACTTGCGGTGTAAATTTAAGTTATAATACCTTACATATTTTATTATATTGTTTGTGGGTTTTTTCAGCATGAAAAGCACTTTTAAGACCAATATTGATGAAGTATGGTGTATTAGTTTGTTGTCAGTCTGCTGCATTTGTGTGGATATGAGGTATTTAGATGTGACCTGTACACTAGGGTGATATTTATTAGCAGGGAAGTAATTTTTAAAGAGGTTTTAACAATTGGATTGTAATGCTCATGTACTGTAGGGATCTGCACTACAGGATGATATTGATTATTTCTAAAACTGTATTTGTTTTTAAACAACTTTTAGTGATTGGTTTTAATATTTTATATATTGATTTTGTATAAGTGTATTTGGAATATTTATGACCAAGGTCCAAGTAAATAAATATTTTTTTTACTGACTGAAATATGATCCTTAATCCACTAGCAGCTGTAAGGATACCCTTAATGTCTCTAACTTGTTTGATTGAGATCTCCATAAGCTCAAAAGACTACATGAACAGTGGGGACAACCATGTCTGGTGCCCTTCTAAATGGGGACTGAATCAGAGACAACGCATTTGCCCTGTACCACAGCTGTAGAGGTACAGTGCAGGCATTTTACCATGGTGAGAAAGTCTGAGTCAGTGCCCATCTGCTTCATCAGATATTCCCACTCGACTCTACTGAAAGCCTTTTCAGCTTTTAGGGAGAGGACCAGCCTCTCACTCGAGTCAGGAAAGTATGTGTAGTAATTTTCTGAGATGGTTGTGAGAGGATCATCTGGGGACAAAGCAAGCTCAGTTTTTGTGAATGAGTGTTGGTATGACTTTCTGGAGTCGTTGCACCAGAATCTTCGTTAGGATTTTATTATCTCAATTCAGAAGCAAACTAGAACAGTACTTACAACAGATCAGTGGATCATTCTCAGACTTTGGAATAAGGTAAGCAGGGCCTTGCTGAATTCCGACCTGACAGACTGGGAGTCCAGCATTTTTTTACAGCCCTTCCCCAGAAGAGGGAAATCATGGGGTTTTCCCCATGGATAGGAGTTTAAGGGCCTCAGCAATTTCAGCATCTGCAATCTCACCCTATAAGGAGGTTCAATATCTGAATGGGGAGTCACAGATAAGTAAGCAATAGAATGTGTAAATGGATGTGGTTTCCAAGGATGGACTTGTGTACAGAGATGCATACAATTATGCAAACTCTTTATTCATCTTGGGGGAAGGGGTTAATGGGGTTCGTACTAGCCAATAGATTGCGGGGATGTACATTGCTAACAATCTGACAGCTTTTTCTCTATTCTCATAATGTTGACTTATTATATGTGACAGGTTCTGTCATGAGTGTATAAAGTGTGTCAAGCACATTCTTCTTGTGAGCTAATGTCCTTGGTTGAACATCCGAAGGCTGTTGCTGGTAAGACTGATAGAGAATGTCAATCTCTTTCTCCAAAGTGTCCCATTTCTCTATATCTGCTTTTTGCCTGGTTGTTGCATCCCTTATCATCAGACTTTGTATATATGACTTTTCATCTACCCATAATAGTTGCAGAGATTTGACTAAATGCTCATTGAGTAGAAGATAATCTTGAAATTCATCCATTAGTTTATTTTTCCCCCCCAGTAATTTGTAGTTTTCTCCTTGTAGAATTTTAAATCTATTGATAAGGATATTGGTACACGATCAGCTGGTACTCCCATTTCAATGATGCAAATGTGGACTTTCATTATCATGGTGTTAATTGACAGGAAGTAGAATATTCTCATTTCTGTGCCATGAACGCATGAGAGGACAGTGTACTCTCTGGACAATGGATGAAGTAAGAGCCAGGGGTCTACAGAAGATGCTCACTTGGTATATCTCATAATAGGCATCTGTAAGTGGAGCTTTTGATGTTTCAGCTTCCAGATCAGTACAGAATAGGATCAAGCATTGTATTCTAGTCCTCTTCAATGAGTTAGACTTGAATGCTTACAGTAAGCAGATAATGGAGCTGCAGGAGAAAATCTTGCTTCTTAGTATAGACTGATTCAATTATAAAGCTACTGCTTTGTACTGTAATTTTGACAAAGTCATATCTCCCATTTGGTTCTACCCATGTTTTGAGGATTTCCACTGGAAGGCGTTTGTGTATTAAGATTGCTACTCCACATTTCTTGCAGGAGTTGGGGTTTGGAGGAGAAGTATCCTGTGCACCAGCTGAAGCTGAGTCATATACCACTCTTCCAAACCATTGTGTTTTTCAGATCCTTGTTGGGAGAGATGGGTCTCCAGGAAGAGTATCATAACTAGTTTTTTAGTAGCGAAAAACATGAGCATCTTCTTGCGCTTAATGTAACTCGAGAATCCATTGATATAGAGACCATACAGTTAATGCTGTGGCACCACTAATTGTAAGGGTAATATCAAACCAACCAAGTGTAGAGCATAATAAAATAGCAGATATGATCAAAGTGATCAAACAAGTTGGTCTTACTACTGCCTACAATCAATTAGAAAATGTAGGTCAACATTTAATATCACTTTGTCAGACTTTAGACTGGCGCGTCAGGTAAAATGAGTTGTCAGAGTTTCTCTGTATGAAGGCAATAGTCAATTTGAAGGAGGATGTACTGAAATGTGTGTAGAGGAATGTCATTGTGGGGAGGGCAATGTTGCCCTAAGTGTTGTTTATTGACTTGCACAGATTTTATTCCTTAGGCCTGAGGAGCAACCTTGACTTATCTTGTTCCCTGGGGGGG
Organism: Pleurodeles waltl; assembly: GCF_031143425.1. Classification (NCBI taxonomy): domain Eukaryota; kingdom Metazoa; phylum Chordata; class Amphibia; order Caudata; family Salamandridae; genus Pleurodeles; species Pleurodeles waltl. The sequence goes on along the minus strand of NC_090446.1, from coordinate 991,047,601 downwards.
TAATTTCTCCAAGTTATAGGGTTATTCTGAGGCTCTGTGGTGTCCTTGGTCCTTGAAGAAGGTGTTTGGGAATGGCTGTACAACTTCATTGTGCTTTTGGAGATGTGGGTAAGTATCTTCTGACTGGTCTTCTATGATTTGTTGAAGGTTGTTGAAGCTACAAAATTCTACAGTGACACCATCCACAGAGATAATATATGGTCACAGGGTCAAGGTGGCTGTATCCTGTGCCCTGCTCCTTAAGTAGAGGGCATAAATCTAGAAAATATTTTCAAATAATATTGATCTCAGAGGAAAAATCAACTGTAAAAGAAAGTGTGTTACAATTGTAGAGGAAAGGGCCGTATTTGTGCATATGCTGAAGTTGTGGCACACAATCAATAATTGAGTCGGGAGGTTAGGATTGGCTGACATCATTGGCAGAACCTGTAGGCCCATTGGAGTTATAGAGGCAGATAGAAGCCATTGACAGTATTTGGGTATCCACTGTGTAAGCAATTTAAGCATGCCATTACCATCATGGGATTCTGGCACACCACAAATTCTAATATTGTCTCTGCATGCTCGGTCTTCCATTTCCATGATCTTTCTCTTTAGGCTCCATAGTTCATCACTCCAATCTGGCATTGCATGTAGTTTGGTTTCAATGTCATCTCTCCTGAGTTCCATTGAGTCTTGAATGTAGCCAGTTCGCTATGCAGAGATTTGAATTCCTTAGTGATGCCCATTCTATGCTGGTCGATGTTCTCTGATGGTGTATTAGATGTTGGCTGTACCCATCTATTTAGATTGATGCAGGGGTTGGAAAAAAGGTGCTGTGATAAGGCCTTATAGGTGCCTGGCCTTGGCCGAGTACTTATCAATGCATTTAGGCTGCTGGTGCACCCCCAGGAAACAAGTCAAGGATTAGCACTCAGAGGCCCATTAAATGCACTCCAGACATAATTTGCAGAAAGTTTAGGACTGGTGGCAGGGGTTAAGGCCCATATTTATACTCCCTTTGCGCCGGATTATCATCATTTTTTACGCTAATCCGGTGCAAACTTAACACCATATTTATATTTTGACGCTAGGCCCGTCTAGCGTCAACATTTCAGAGTGTGCGTAATTTTCTGGATACGTGAAACCGCCTTGCGTCAATGAGATGCAAGGTAGGCGTTCCCATCCCAAAAATGACTGAAACACCTGTGCGCCATATTTATCCAACCGGGCAAAAATGACGCACGGATGGGAAGCAAGCCCGGAAAATGACACAAATTTTGATTTGCGTCAAATTTTAACGCCTGAGTCAGGGCAGGTGTTAAAATGGGGCAAACACACCACTACTTAAGGAAAACTCACACAAGCAACATCATTGCTCAAGAAGGACGACATGGAGGTGCTACTCATGCAGCATGCCAGAAGACGCAGAGCACAGGACCAACAGCAGCAGCTACCACCACACCAACGTGGATCCCAAAGACAATGCAGAAGGCAGTAGAGGCTATTCAGGACCAGGACAACCCTCCTGGGCTTCAGGGAACATTATATCATCCAGAGGTACAGACTCAACTGGCAAGCCATACAGCAGCTGCTGCGCCAAATTGAGCCACAGTAAGTAGCCAGCTTGCAGACACCCCACATTATTCCACCGGAGACCTAGCTGCTAGCTGTCCTGCACATGATGGCAAGTGGCTCCTTTCAAACTACTGGTGCCCTGGTTGCTGGGGTCTCACAGCCCTCATTCTCCGCCTTCCTTCCCAAGGTACTTGATGCCATCATCTCCCTCACACCCCACCACATCAGCTTCCCCAACACACAGCAGAAGCACCAGGAGCAATATCAGGTGCTCTCGTGTCACCACCAAATTAAGCTCACATTTTTTGGAAGCTAACCATGGTCCCGACGATTTGTGGTGTATCGTTCTACAGGTGCCAAAACACAATAACAATGATCCTATTTATCTATTTAGAACAGAACAACGTTGGGTTTTCAGACTCAAGACAAATAGCGAGGGGCTGAATGATGAGATTCCTTGGTGCACTCTGTCACCATAACTGGGCTGTAACCTATTGTTTTTAACTGACATGACAACTATTGGCATTGTGCAATGTGCTTTACCTATTGGACCAATGTTTTCATGTTCCCTTATTATCCACATCGGTTTGCAGTTACATGCTTGTTTTGCTATTATTTCTATATCCCTTCAGGGACTACTCTTATGTTCATCATTCACTATTTGAGCTCAAAACTCTCTTTTTTCACTACATAATGACCACAAAAGTATTTTGTAGTATACATTTATATTTCCACTACCAAGATGGCCTCCATCAATGTTCTATGTGGGAACCCATCTTCGGTGTTTCTTCCCTACCACCAAGATGGCTGCTACCTAATTTTTAATGGACCCTTATTTAGAACGTCCCTACCAGTAAGATGGCCGCCGTTTCACATGAGGCGAGTCCATTTTCGATCTCTACTACCTGCATCGGACTGGACCAATCACGGAGCTTTTCCGGTTTAGACGCGAGTGTTCGTGCCTCAATTACCGAGTATTTCAAGCTCTCCGACGCGCTGGGTGATTGTCTCCAGGCGCGTGGTTAAGGGCAGGTTTACCAAGGGACCACGGACAGGTTTAAGTAAGTCCTCTATTTACATGCTGTCCTCTTGACAAATGCATTGTTGTTTTGACACTGACTACACCTTTTTCTAAAGTTGTTGGTTTCTTTAAGACAAATTCTTCACTTGCACAACTATCCACCATATGTTTTATATAGGGGTCTGTCAGTGATCAGCTCTTTTACTGGAGGTCTTGATGAGACTATCTTCCACCTTCCTTAGTGTCAGTACATATTAGATATGAGTGGCAGATGAACTAAGTAACTGTTTATGTATATTGTTCTTCTTTCTAAGAAGTAACCTGTCAATGTGTATTTAATCCATGAATTACTATACTGTTTTTTACACCTAGTAATTCTTCTTTGGTTTGAGGCTTGCGCGTTCCTATGATGCCTATTCTCTACTTTGGGATGGTAAGCCTATTTTGTCATTTCCGTTTGTGCCCACACTTGGGACCTGGGTTTACTGCGTTTGTATCACCCTCTGCGTCTCGCACAACTTAATCACTAATGAACTTCTATGTTCTCACTTTCATGCAGGGTGACTGATTGACCAATCGACGTTGACGAATAGTCCTCACTCAGTAAGTGACCCCTCAGCACTTATTATTGCATATATAAATAGGAGAAGTAATTGTTATGGTCCTGATGAAGCGTCATGGGATCATTTTTTGACCGACGAGACGCGAAACATGTTGACCAGATTGCGTTAGGATTAGGTACACTACCTTTTTCCTTTTTGTGGAGTGCAGTGGGACATTATTCCCGCATCCACTCCCCCTGTTTCTTTTTTAATCTTGGCCTGAACCTTTCCCTGATTCATTAAATAATGATGCTTAAGGCTCGGAGCCAATTTTAATTTACTTGTCTCTCCTACATTCTTTCCAACAGTCAGTATTCATTTCAGACTTAACTGTATCTACTATACAATCTTCGGTATAGTACCACCGCCATAACTGGGGTGGTCCGCCAGACATTGCAGCACCGGTCTGACGAGGAGACTACCCAGTGATAAAGCTTGGCATCCTAGTGGATGTTTGAGGGCTCTCCTGAAACCACTGACTCTTCTCAACCCTGCATGTGTGTATTAATTGGAACAGTGTACTATTTCTATTTATACGCACCAGGAGACCAAACAGGGGTTTTATTAAATTAATGGCTTCCCGCACGTGCTTGGTGCCATTGACTGCACACATGTCCAAATTGTGCCACTTGCTGCAACGGAGCACCTATACCGCAACAGAAAGCACACCCACTCCATCAATGTGCAGGTCATTGTTGATCACCAGAGATTGTTCACCAACATCATGGCAAAGTATCCTGGGAGTTTACATGATTCCTTCATCTTCAGCCACAGCACCATCAATCGGCTATCCAGGATGGACGATATGGCAATGGCCTCCTTGTTGGTAAATCCAGAAACCTAGTAAAATACACACAGTACAGCAACCCTGTAGGACACACAAGACATACACCAGTACATTGACACGTGGGCAGGAAGACACTGTGGTGTGACACTAGTAGTTATGTTTGATATTCTGACCCAATGGGATTCACACCTATGGACAAATGACGGCTGCGAATAACAATAGATGCCACTCTGAGCCACAAGGGACCAATTTAAAAACAACCAGGGGCAATGACAGGGCCTTAACTGGCAGTACAACTTGGAAGATTAACCATTCAATATCACATAAAGGCCACAGTCAATCCCACACCCTTGAAAGCAATACGTCATGTGTAAGGGGTGTGCAGTGTGTGTTGCTGCAGGTCAAACACCATGAGACACATAGCATGAAGACGCTGACTCAAATGAAGGTGACATGGAATTATTGAGGCAGTACCAACGTCCCACATCACTCCTGGGGTGACATTGCCAGCTAGCAATAAGGAAGTAGACTGTGCAATGAAAACATGTTGATGTGACACTAATGCAAAGAGCACACTGCTACACATACTGAAAGAGACAGTTCTCCATCTACATAATAGATGTACAGGGAGATGGACCTTCCTACACTAAAACATTCACCCCCTGGGAAAAGATCTGGTTATTTGCTGAACAAGAGTAAATGCCAAATATTGGTGAATGAATCAGTAGATTTTAAGGACGAGCGGGTGCTGACACAGGTACAATATTTAGGTGTTAAACTTACAGCAAACCTTGACGAAGTGGTGAAAATAAACATGGGCCCAATTTTAACAAAGACTAGGAAAGATCTCGCTCGCATTAACAATCTACACTTGTCACTCATAGGACGCTGTAATGTGATAAAAATGGTGTTTCTACCCAAAGTACTCTATCTCTTTAGAACAATCCCCCTAGAGATTGGGCAAGATTGGTTCAAATTAACAGAGGGATTGGTTAATAGCTTCATTTGGTCCTATACAAAGCCGCGCCGGGCTTTCCATTATATGACTCTCCCAAGAGAGCAAGGGGGGTGGGCACTTCCCAATTTTAAACTTTATTATCTGGCAGCAGTGCTTCAGTATGCACAGATACTTTATGTTACGGATAGACCCGGGCAAGATGCTCTCCCTTCGATATACACCCTGATTCTGGGCAAAGAAGCAGACGCAGTCTTCCTGCGGATTCTGGAACCCAGCTACTATAAAAAGGTTAAATTTAAGGTAATTTATGCTGCATTTAAGGCATGGACCCAGGTTAAGCGTAAGATAGGTATAGGACGAATCTGCCACTACACTCCCTTGTGGATTACCCCCACGCTTCCAGCAATATTTAAAGACCACTATTGCTTGAGGTGGAGTAATCGGGGTATTCACAAAGTCGGGGACTTGTTTCACTCTGGCAGCCACCTCAAATCATTTGAGGAACTGAGTGCGGAATTAGCGTTGGAAAAAATAGACTTTTTTAAATTTTTGCAGATTAGAGCCTTTTTACTAACTAGCATGACCGAAGGTTGGCACACGGATAAGATTAAGCTAATGGAAGTCTCACGACACCCCACTAGCTGCGGTATTAAAAACCTGTATCCATTGCTTTTAAATGCTATGCAAGATGACCTGGCGTCATTGGTTAAAAAATGGGAAGCACGGGTTGGAGCTAAAGAGACAGAGGTTTGTGAGTCTATGGAAATGGCACGGACTGTTTTAGTGTCTGCTGGCCCGCAAGCTCAACATTTTATGGTATTGTACAATTTATATTATACACCTGCTAAGATTGCGAGCTGGGGCAAAACGGCAGGAATTATGTGTCCGCGATGCGGTTGACCGAAAGCAGATCTCTGTCATATGTTCTTTCAATGTGTAAAACTGGGAAGTTTGATTACTGGGATATCCGATATATTGAAGAAAATCTTGAAACAGACTATCTATCTGACACCTCAAATGGTTTTACTGGGAGTTGATCATTCAGTCTGCAATAGTCGAGATAGATACTTTCTGTTCATAGCAATGTCAGTATTTCGGAACTGCATAGCATCTCTGTGGCGTGATGTTGATCCCCCACGGTTCAATCAATGGTTTTCACAACTCTTATCTATGTATCACCTGGAGAATAGCCTGTTTGAACTAAAAGGAGCAGCGGCCTGTAAAAGATTCACTAGAGCTTGGGCAGCTTTCTCCGTATGGCTCTTGGGCCCGAGAATGTGCCGACTAAATAAGTAAATTTATGAGATCCCTAAGAGTAGAAACTATTATCATTGACTCTTGTTTAGAATGTTTGCTTCACCTGTACGACAATATTGATGTATTTACGCTTCTTTTTTTTTTTCCTCTTTATTATTGCAAACATGTAACCCGCTGCGTGTCCTTAAAAAATAAAATTAAAAAAATTAAAAAAACATTCACCCCCCCAACCAATTTAGCCAGCTCACCTGGAGCAAGTTCAGTAGTGCAGGTGCACGGTTGCACATGAGCCAACTGGGTGAGGGAACAAAAACAGGTTTGCATAGAACTAGTCACACATGGGATAATTGTGCATTGTCAATACTGAACACTTCAGTGCTGCCAACTTATGGAGATGTGTTGTGCATTGTCACCCAGCCAAATCAAAGGGCCTCACTGTTGCATTTCACCTGCAATAACATATGTCTAATTGGATGGGATGTCCAGGCCATGTAGTGCAACCATGTCACCACTACAGTGGAATCTATTGTGTCTGTGGAAGTATCATGTCACCTCCAGTGAATGCACACGGACACATCTTTCTCACTACAAAACGCATGGGAGATACACACTGAACTGCATGTTTCTAAATATAGCAGAGATATTAGGTCAATTAGCCAAACACCAGTTTTGCTAGTCAAACAACCCAATGCAGAAAGAACCTCACAGAAGCCTAGGATCCCACACAATACCACAAACACATATGAGTCACAGATGACACAAGATAACAACTGCCATGCAAAGTGACATTTCCGGTACAACCAACAACAAAATACTTAACCTAATTTTCTCTTTCATCTGATCAGGGTTACGGGATCCAGCCATGGATCATGACCCCATATGCCAACCCAAGCACAGCAGCAGAGTGTGCCTATAATGAGGCACATCAGAGGACACGCACCATAGTTGAACGGACTTTTGGCATCCTGAAGTCCAGATTCAGGTGCCTGGACATCACCGGAGGCAGCCTCCTATATTCCCCAGAAATGGTCTGCAAGATCATTTTGACCTGTGCCATCCTGAACAACATTTGTGTTAGGAGGAACATTCCCCTATATGAACCTGAACAACAACTGCCTAAAGAGGAGGAGGAGGAGGATGCTGTCTGGGAAAATGAGGGGGAACATCCCAACACAGCTCCAGGAATGCGTTGCAGACAACATATAGTCAAAACTTTTTTCCAGCAATAGTCACTATCACCACTTTGTTACGATATGGAATTAAACAGCTCACTTTATCACTCAGACATGCTCTGTGTAATTATTTATGCATCACATGATCTCTAGGAATCTTAATCAGAGTATTTCCTCATGGAGCATTGCAGAAAGACAAATTTGCATACTTCAGATGCCACATCACATTTGATGGGTATGAATGTACAGCAAACATCACACACAGTTTTTATGAAATACATCCTGTCTATTTCACATTTAAAGGGTAATTTAATAGGATCACAGCTGTGAGACACATCCATGTTACCAACATGGTCCATTGCAACATATGACACCCAACTAAGACACAATACATGCCCTGCGCAGTCCATCCCAGGTAATAAGTCCAGTCACTGCCATGTATTAAGTCTCTGCCCACCCGTCTCTAGGGGACGCTGTAATGGACTATCTGTACCTTGGGAATCATCATCTACACTCACTCAGAGTCCCATTCAGACTCCTATGTGCTTTCCTTTTCAGTAAGGCATGCCATAGTTCTACTTCATTAGCATGCATGGACTTCAGGTCCCATAATGCACTGTCTGGTAGACGATAACACCTGTAATCTGCTGTCCATTGCTTCCCCTGGGAAAAGTCCAGTTGGCCCCTTATACTGCATTCTCACCTCCATGACTTGTGAGAGACTGAAGCTGCACACACCGGTGAGACAGCTTGGGTGACAAGTGGAGCATCAGTATTGTAAATGGATAGCATGAGTGTCCTAAATTTTACAAGCATTGCTCACAAGACATGCCCAGCACAGTCCATCCCAGGTAATAAGTCCTGCCACTGCCATGTATTAAGTCTCTGCCCACCCTTCTCTAGGGGGTGCTGCAAATTGACTATCTGTACCCTGGGAATCATTATCTACACTCACCCAGACTCCCATTCTGACTCCTGTGTGCTTCCCTTTTCGGTATGGCATGCCATACTTCTACTTCATCAGCCTGCATGGACTTCAGGTCCCATAAATCACTGCCTGGTAGTTGGTAAGACCTGTAATCTGCTGTCCATTGCTTCCCATGGGAAAAGTCCGGTTTGCCCCTTATACTGGATTCTCAACTCCAGGACTTGTGAGAGACTGAAGCTGCACACACCTGTGAGCACTCTCATGCAGCCCAGCCATTTGACTCTGCCCTGCCCCTTCTGCTGCCTGGAACTGCTTAGAAGCTGCCATTCCCTGAAGCTCCTTGTTGTGCATTGGGGAACAATTCATTTGTGTTTCAGAGCCCTTGTTGGATTGTGTTACAGTGCTGAGTACACCTGAAACTTCTCTTTGTTTCCACAGTGTTGTTCCTGCTTGTTCCAGTCAGTCTCTGCTCACTGTTTTTCTGCCTTGTTCAAGTTTGTTCCTGACAGAGCCTGCATCCTGTTTGTCAGACTGGTTCCAGTCTTTGTGTTAACCAGAGCCATTCCCTGTGGCTACATTTGCCTCATAGTTGGTTTCCACGCCCTCCGTTTCCTCTTGGAATATTGTGTCTGGTAAGTCTATGACCAGTCCTCAACTGTACAGAATAGTCTAATTTGTTTTCCTATTTTTTTTGTGCCGGGACATGTTTTCCAGTGGGCGAATCCAGCCCCCATCCTTTGTCTGGTTTTGCATGTATTCATTAGTGCTAAACAGTGACAGTGTGCTATGGCTGTATTCCTGGATTTGGTACTGTACCTCCAGCACAACAAACAAGGGCTGCTAGTGTGTATGTAAGGTCAATACAAGTTTGTGCCCTGATGGTCCAGACACAGATTCCCTTCTGCCGCCACCTTTCAATGGGACTTGTGTGGTGACTAGCTGTGAGATTAATCTGCACAGAGGCACTGATGTTCCCTGTTGCTGTGGGAAGTTCAGAGCCCTACCCTGTGTACAAATGTAGTGATGAAACCTGCCTGTTTGTCTATTACTGATCCACAATGTATTTTACCACAACAAGGCTTCTTTGTCATCACCTTTCTGAAATTTCTGCTGTACCATAGCTGCTCTATCCCCTTGTATGCCGTTAGCTGATCTTTAGCTTTAGGTTAAATCTGCTTTGAAGGATACACAGTTAATTCAAGGGTTGGCTCCACAGACTCCTGACTAGACCTGCACGTAACTGTTACACCATGGAGGCCAATACTGACACAGGGTACACATGCCAACACACTTGAACTGGACACTTTTGTGCAATTAACCACTGGAAATATGTGAAGACATGCAGCATGGTCTGCTGGTCCATGACAGCCACAGGAGGAACATAGGTCATTTACATTAGTCAAACTGTGATGTACATAACGATGTTATGATTGGATTTGAGACTCTGGCCCATATCTATACTTTTTTTGTGCCACATTTGCGCCATTTCTTAACGCAAAAGCGGAGCAAACGTGCAAAATATAATTCTATTTTGTGAGTTTGCGCCACTTTTGCATCAAGAAATGAGGCAAATGCGGCGCAAAAAATGTATAAATATGGGCCTCTGTGTCACAAACACTGTACCTACCTAGCATGTTCAAATGCCTGACTCATGGGTAGTATGCCCACAAGTGACTATGAAGTGGTAGCCAACATTTCATGAGATGTGAGGGTTAACATATCTGACATAGCCCTCAGCACCCGATCTGATCTTTCCTGTTTATTGTCTGTAATGGGAAATGTATTGTCCCCAATGTCAAGCAAGTACACACAGCATAAGAGGCAACAGATATTACAAACACATATCATGACTGATGTAACTCATTGATTGGCATCTGATGGTGATACCCGTTTGTGACACATTCATACATGAACATTACGCCAAATGTTTTGCATGCTGTTCCCACACAGGCTCACAAATAATTTTAACAGTCAATTTACACACAAAAAACACAGGCCATGAATCATTTTTTTTGTAGCATAGCCTTGCTATCCACTATTGATGCAACACCTGCGCAAACTAGAAAAATCCATTCTAATTTCCAAAGTTTGTGCTGCTGTTGCGTCAGTTAAAAGAGCTAATCATGCACAACGATAAAAGTATTATGGGCCGCAGTAGTATGGCCTGCCACATGTGCCCAAACACATTGAAAACACACTGCAGGTGATACCATCCTATCTTTGTCTAGTTATAGGCTGCATGCATGTTAAAATTTGAAAAATGAAGCAAACACAGTTTAAGACAAAGCAAGCGTGTCAAAAAATTACGCTAATGCACATTATACAACAATGGGTCCCTAGCGTTAATTCCACCAGTGCACCCCAGGCATGCGGATATCCATTGAAAATGTATTGATCCATGAATGCATGGGATTTTGATGTAATGCGTTAAAAGGTTTTGACGCAAACTCCGTAAGGGTCAAAAACTTACAGCCATGACACAAAACGGGCCGCAAATGAGACAATAAGTGCTGTAATAGGATATCCTGTTGACAGAAATGGTACAGTGGGTGTACTTTCACTTTCACTTTGCAGTCTGTGATTATACTAGACTGTGTGGCTGTGTTTTGAATTGTCTCTCTGTGGATTTTGTGATTTTGTCTCCTGTGTGATCTACATATTGTCTTTTGGTGTTTGGTGTCTTTTGTATCCTGTGTAAGTGTATTTGTGTCATTAATTGTATTTAGATTATATTTGTACTGTTGAGAGTCTGTTTGTGGGTAGTATTAGTTGGGGTAGTTTTGGGCTGTCTTTGGGTTAGATAAGTTTCCTTTCTCTACCTCCTTTCCCTGTTTTCCCCTCTTTACTTTTGAATTATTGTTTTGGTGTGATGTTAGGAAGGCCACAGCTGGGGGGCATGGGTGAGGAGGAGCTAGGGGCATTTGTGTGGCTGGTGTGCCACTACCTCCCCCTGATGTTGGAGGCTGGGGGCTGTGTGATACAGGGGTATCACATGGAGGCAAGACGGCTGAGGTGGTCAAAGGTGCTGTTTCACCTGAGGCGGATTTTCAATGCCCAATGTAATGATCACCAGCTGAAGCATCACTGGACTGAGCTGGTGGCCCGAGAGCATTACCTGCTGGACCACCTGGGTGTGGAGATTGGTGGCCCTGTTGGTGAGTACCAAATTGACTAATGTGTACAGTACAATGCTCTGGAGTGACAGTAGCATATGTTGTGACATGCTGCATGCAATGTTTGTGGACATGTGGAATGCAAATTGAACAAACTGTGAGTGTACCAGGAATGGGATGTATTACACATGCTAATAAATGGTAACAATGCAGTCCACAGTTTTGTGGAACCATGTCCGAACAGTATTCAGGGCCATACATACCAAGCTCTTCTAAACCTTCACTATTATCTTAAGCCCATATGTCTATTTTGTTTGCGCTGCATTTGCATAATTTCTGGACGCAAAAGTAGCGCACACTTGCTACATTCAAATTTCTTTTGCTAATTTGTGCAGCTGTTGCGTCAACAAATGAAGCAAATGCGGCACAAAAAAAATTAGACATCTGGGCCTAAGTTCACTGTTTGTGTGTTTACGTCAGGACAAATAATCATTCATATGGCCAAACCCAAATGGGCCATTTTGCTACCAGATTGCATTATCACAAAACAGGGTTATCTCGTGGCATTTCGAAGTAGGCATTGAAATCCCATCATTGAGTAGCAGGGCCCAATGACATTTTTTGCTTGGGCACAATTGCCAGGACTGAGCTATTGCAGTTACCATCTGTGTCAAATTGGTGCTAACCAATTTTCGAAAGTGAAAGGGTCAGCATGGGATCTCTGCTCTTTGTGAATGCATGGTCACAAACTATTTTTGAACATGATGTTGTGCAAGGGACCACTGACTGCTTCCATAATACTATTTTTAGCATACAGTGTCAGTTCGGGGGCACTACCTCTGATCACCCAACTTGCTAGTTGTAAGTTGCTGACTCTGGCAATGTGTGATTCACAATACCTGATATAGGTACGCATGGCCCAGGGTGACATATTTCAGGTGCAACGACTACACCTGTGCCCATGCATTCTGTCAACAATGATCAACTAAAACACTGTCAACATACATAATTTTGCAGTTTTGATACAGAAAAGTAGCCAATCCATGTTTAGCATAACTTTGTCATCAATTAACACACAGTATCAGTACCATCATGCTGTCATAGGGGGCATATACGGCTTAGGGTACACTGCCAATGTGGCATATGTAAGCTACATACAACACTGGCACACCTATTATGGACCACTGAAAGCACAATATTTCCTGAAAGCAAATTAACCCACATGACCATCTCACAGTTACTCATTGTCCCTTGATGCATAAGCCACAGTACCTGAGCCACAGGTATTGCAGTGCACCAGAAATGTGTCATTGCATTGTCTCCCAATTACAAAAGATGAAATGGAGTACCATCTGGAATGTATTATCCACAAAATTGAGTAATCATGTTTGGCACCACATGATTGTTAGGGCCAGTGCATGTGTGCATATGTGTGTCTATCACTCACTGGAGTGACAGTGTCAATGCATGTTTTCAGTGGTATGTCTGTTGGGGTGTCTACATGCCTGATATGCAGCTCTATCATATAAAATGTCACATACATTGATTTGTTGTTCCGACGTTTGTACAGTGAGCAGACATTGAGCACATATCACCCTTCCATGTTTTAGAGGTCGAACAGCCCTCTACACCATAGGTGAAGTGGCTCGATTTGAGGACCCAGACGTATCCAGTAAGTGTGAAAATGTTTGCAGCTCTTGTGTGATTGACTCCTGTGTGTTGGACTCATTGCAAGATATGATGAGCTGGCACATGATCTGATATGTGACTTGACAGGAGGTTGACAAAGTGTTCCATGGAAGAGTTAGACATTCACTGGCAGAGAGACATATATTGGGAGTCGAGTGCTGCGCAATAGGCATCAGCAGGTGAACAAGGTGATTTGTAGCCACATGTATGCCAAAAATTGATTTGGAGGTGGCCAGTGTCATCATTTAGTCAGTAAGTCATATCCTAATTCACACAAAACAGTGATGCATCAGTTTTACACACAAACCTGTGCATCACTGTTAAGTAATGAACATGTAGGACTGTATCTGTGACTATCCCACAGCATCTAGCCCCACATGTTGTATTCCATTTATGTGGCACTTGAGTGATATGTTATAGGCATGCATGCAGGTCAAGGCCAGATGGGTGCTTGCATCAATGTGGTTGATTTAGGAAATGTGTCAGTGAGACCTGATGTTGATAGTTGTCCCCAAATAGAAACTTGAATGTAGATGTGATTGTCCAATGGTTGGCTCACTCCTAGTTGGCAGGCCTCCTTACCTGTGTCACACTGACTAAATCCATGTACAGCTGAACAAAGCTTCATGGTTGTCCTTGATGGTTGAAAATATGTATTGCATGCCCCTCCCCCCTGAGGCACAGGGTTAGGGGGAGAAAATATATGCAGCTAGGTGTGATGGTCACAGTATAGATGACAGACATGTAATTCAAGCATTCATGTGTGCCGAACTACAATGCTCCCTTTTGATTACCAACTGCATACCATCCTGCCAGTTCCATATACAAATCACAGGTCTTGTGTGCCTTGAATTTGGTCCAGAAGATAGGGATTAGTTGGCCTGGCACATGTTGAGTACTTGCAGCATTTATTATGTGACCAATAGCACTATATATATGCACAGATCAGTTAATTAAGTACACACCTTATTGGGCAGTGCTGTGCTGTTAGATAGTTGTTGAGTAGGCTGCGTTGGCATGTCATTTCTCAGGGACATTCTATCATCTGTACTGTGATTTGGACTGCATGCGCTATTTGTGAGGAAGTGTTAGATTATCATCTGTACATGAATCACACAATGATGTCACTAATGTTTGCCTGTCTCTATTTTTACAGCTGCCCACATGAATGCACAGGAAATCCGTGAATTTCAGAGGCGGGCAGTGCGGTACAGACACATCCTTGATGTGGAGGCTAAGAACCGCAAGATGGCTAGGCGGTATTGTCATGAGAGAGCCACAGGTGCATGGAGGGCTTTTAGCCAAGGGGGGGGCAGTATTGGCCACAACAGCCACCACCACACCAACTACAAGCACAGTGGACACTGAAATGACAGCCACTACAGCTGAACCTTCAACCTCATCAGCACAAGGCCCAACATCAGCACCATCTGCACCACCACCTCCAACCGCAGAGCCAGCATTTGCAACATCAAGTGCACACAGACCACCACAGCTGGAGTAATAGACATGGCAGCATTGCGCCACCTCCTACGTGACATGCAATGTATGATGAGGCGCATGGACAGTCTACAGCAGGAGGTGGTCCGCAACAGCAGGAGACTGTGATCGATTTAAAAAAAAAAATACTGAGGAGGGCAAATCTTTGAGTTTATTGTTCCTCACACCTAATTCCGTCCCTTCCCTCCTCTTTCCTCATACTGTTTTTTAGTGGGTTTAGGGGGCTTAGAGATAGGTTAGAGTAGGCTGTTAGTTTAGTTAGGATAAGTGGGTTGGTGGTGGGGGGAATTATATTATTATATGTTGGTTTGTGGGTGGGTGGGAGGTGTTTGATGTTGGGGTTTATCTGTATTTTAAAAAAAATACAAAAAAAATATATTTGTTTAGGATTAGTTAGTATGTGTTTAGTTAGTATATGTTGTCCTACATGTGTCCCGTCATATAAGGGGGTGAGGGCGCTTAGGTTTAGAGTGTTTGGTTACATGGGTAAGTAAATTTAGCTTGGGGTAGTTAGGGCCAGTTGTGGGTAATGTATAGTTAGGATAGGTTAGGTTAGTTTAGATGTTTGACATAGTTTAAGTTTCCTTTCATACATATTTAATAAAGTTTTATGTACTCCTTTACAGTATGTGTCATGTGCCTTTGCATGAGTGTACAGTGTCAAATTTGTGTTTGCCTGTGTGTTCCATCCTGCATCCACATCCCATTCTTCACATGGTTATTCTCACTTCCAAATGATCTGTCACATTGGCAGCTACAACAAAGCTACTTCTCTATGCATCTGCCATCCATTGAACCCACCACTCTAGGTAACTATGGTTCCCAATGTATTGTAAAGGTTGGTGTGATTTTAAAGCTGTCATTGTTTGTGTCCTATGTTGGAATCTTGGGCACTGTGGGACGTCTGCCTGCAGCCTGATGTTCATGTGAACTCTGATAAACTGAGTGGTGTCATAATCTTATAAAGTTCAGTATACATAAATCAGACCTATGATTTATTACATTGTACTCCCAGGTGACGTTATTATCCAAACACTCGTACACATCCATTCCAGCTGTATGGTGTGTGTCTGGGATTAAGGTTTAGAGTCATATGTCACATACACAATGATTGTCTTGCAGGGGATGTGGGCAGCATTGAGTTTCATCTTGTAGATACTTTGGGCCTGACATATACATTTATACACAGCATTATACTGTTTGTGATGCTTTACCTTCAGAAATAAGCCAAAGGCAGCACAGATGATAAAATCCAGACCGTTGTGCATAGATATCAGCCCACATTCTTTCTACTCTATTAGATTGACATTCTGTGGCCATTGACATGTCACATGCATCGCACATCTCCTGCACAGTTGATGTGTCACATTACACAGAGACAAAGTGGTTGTGTAGGTGATGTTTATTTTAAAGTGCGGTGGTGAAATATTTACATAGTCCAGGATTGTAAGTCCATTAGTGTGACGCATTCTATTGTGATGCAACACAAGTGCAATGGTGAGGGACATGTCAATGGACATTCTGTGATGGAGTGTAATTCAGTGCAGAGGAACATGAATTGCCAATTAGGTAGTGAGAGACATTTGCAGTCCATAGTGGTAAGGTAAACAGTGTGTTGGAGAACAGTGCATGTTACCAACTATAGCAAGACTGGCATGTTATCAAGCACAGGACATAGGAAAATCACTGCCCATGTGGCATGGACTGGTGCTACCGAGTACCCCTATGGGTGAAGGTGATATGTTCCACGTTTTCATCTTCTGAAGTGTGTGTAGTCTCCTCTGCTCTTGGTGGTGGTGGGTTTGAGGGGGCAACACACACTTCAGTGTTTGAAGAAGTGGACTCTGAATTCCTGGTAGCTGCCAACTGTGGGGCTATTAAGGGCATAACTGCAGCAAGGAGGAGGTGCTGGTTATTGAGTATAGCAGCTACATCGCTGTGGTAGGCGGCCAAGTCGTCCCTGAGGGGCTCATGATTGTAGTCATGCATGCAGTGAAATGTTTGGGATGGCAGGTATTGTGGCAACTCCCTAACTGCTGTGGTGAAGTCCCTCACACACTGTTGTAGTCCTTGCAGTAGGGATTATTGGACTTGTATGGCTGCTGACTGTTCTGCTGATGTCATCATGCACATGCGCATCCCCTCAAGGCTGGCTGCTATATTTTGCATCCCCACCCGCACCTCCTTGGCCAGCTCCCACTGTACTCTCACTACTGTGCTCTCAAAGGTGGTCCCAGTGTCATCAGAGTCCTCAGCTGTGTTTGTGGGTCCTCTGTGATGGCTGCTACATATTGCTTCTCCTTGCGACTGAAGATGGGGTCTGGAGGGTTCCCAGGACATCTTGGAGGGTTTCCTGGCTAATGGTTGTCACCTTGTCATCTATGTCATCAGGGTAGTCCAGGACAGGCATATCTACAGGAGAGCCATCGTCCTCTGCAATTAGATATTGAACAATTAGTGTGTCTGTGTTGTGGCAGTTGTAATGTGACGTCACTGACTTCCTATTAGTGGAACATTGTAATATTGGTTCCTGTTCATTGTTCCTGTCATTAATATTAGCATTCTCACAGGCCTATGCCCCACCTGCATGTCACATGTAGTGTGGGCAGTTTGGGGAATTGTCTGCGTCAAATCCTCCATGTGTAGGTTCTGTCCAAATAGTGTGTTGCCACCTTCTTGTCCTACTCACCCCTCCCTCTACTTCCATTAGCATGGTGAGGCCTTGTAATGCCTGTGGGTGTTCTGATGCCACTTGCACCACACATACCAATATGGGACTGACCCAGTCTATGATATTTCACATACACCTATACATTGCTGAGACCTAGTAACAGTCTTGGATTTATTGTAAAATGTACCCAGGCGTCACCTTAGAACATGGTAGCTGGCCGGTCACATCCAGCCTGCCACCCCCAGACACAAGTCTGCAACCCTGGGGTGAGGGTCTCTGCCCTCTGGGTTTCAGAACAAAGCCCTTCCTGGGTGGAGACGCCAACTCCCCCACCCTCAGGAATGTGCACTTCCTGCCGGCAAGCTTCAAAGGACTCCCCCACCCTTTAACTCAACCCCCAAGCCTGCTCATAACAACAGATGGCCGCCTGGTTGCTAACCACCACTTTTGGCGGGAGCAACAGCAGGAAAACTAAACAAAGGACAGGAGGAGTGGCCCCCACCTAGCAAGCACCACCCCTAAGGTGTTGCATGTGTGGTGACCTCTCCATTTAATTATTCTTCATCTTGGATGGAAGGAAAATAGCCAATCAGGTGTAGGGAAGTGACCTCTGCCTACCCAAAGTGGTCACTTTGAGGGTGTAGCCACCCTAAGGTAAATGGCAAATTGGCCACTACCAGGTTCCCCCTAAAACAGCCACTAAATACAGTATTTAGTGGCCATCCATAGACCAAGAGCTCAGATTTCACAGACAGAAGAAGACCGAGCACAAAGACGATCCAAGGCATGAGAACTATGGGCAAAGGCGCCAAACCCTGCCTGCTGCACCCAGGACTCAACAATATCAGCTGAGGAGCTGCTGAACAACTGGAAAAATTCTAAAGAACCCCAGAGGACCTCCAGGACTTGCAAATTGCCAGAGCACTCCCTCCAGAGTGGAGGTAATACTCTAAATCAACAAGGAACCAACACACCAGTGAGGTCCACTTCACTGAATGGATGCTAACTCCTGAAGCAGATGCTGCAGCGGGACCAAACCTCACACCAAAGACCACAAATACAAACCCTGCCAATGTGCCATGTTTTGTGGCACTGTGCTCTCCAGAAGCTGAACAACACCAATACAATGGGTGTTGGTCACCTGACTTTGGACAACCCAAAAACCAGCCCATGTGGGACTGTAAAAGAACCAGAAGGAAGCCCCAGTTGAGGGTGTCTTCAGAAACAACCTAGACCCCTCACCAGAGTGCCCCAGTTGTCCAACAATGGACCCTTGAGCTGACCTACCTCCTTCTTCTGAGGGCATCCTTGTGTCTAGCTCCTGGCTCAAGAATTCTCTATGCATCTGGCCGTCATTTGCCCTGCACTGAAGATCCAGCTGTGCTCTAAGGGTCCCCCACCCTTTCAGACCGCGAAACTCCCCCCATTATTCCCCTTTAAACTTACCTGTGCAGTGCTTTTCCAAGTGGTCCCTGGCAGTGGCCCTGCACCAACTCCAGAGACTTTTTCCCACTGCTCCTGCAGGAAGCGGGAGCCACCCAAACCTCTCTACCTGGCACAGTGTGCCCACCCATGGCCTCGACCACCCTGCAAGAGAACTTGGTAAACCTACTGTCTGATTTTATACGCATTTTTAAAGGTTATCCTCCAGTGACTCCTATGGTGCATAATTACACACAAAAAGACAATTTTTATTCAGCTTCAAAAATTCATATCTCGAAAAATACTTAACCAATTAGGATGATCTTGGTCTTAAAAGTTTCATAAATATCTGAAGTATTTTTATAAAGTTATATAAATCTTATTCCTTTGTATGTGTGAGATGGAAGTGGCCTCTTCTTTCTGGGTATGGGATCTCTATGTGGGTCTTTTCTCCTATCTTTGCTGCTGATCTGAGCATCTGGTTTGTGGTGGGATACATCCTTGCCACAAAATTAGAACTGATTCCAAGACAGAACTGTACTGAATATTCCCTTGTGCAGAGCTGCTAATTCTTCCTATTGCTGAATTTGCTCACACATGCCTTTTGATGTGGGGGATTTCATTCCTTTAATCTGAGTACCCATCAATTATGATGACACGTACCTTTATCTGTTCCACTGTGGGAAAAACTGCCAGAGTGTGTCAAAATCTTCCCCATTTCCTATTTAAACATTGAAAAGTTTACCATTGTTTGATCCGTAGCATGCTAGCTGTGACTCATCCTGCAATAACTGAGCAAGAATTTATTTTTGAGCACTGAGAAGCAAATGTCTCCAGTATTTGTGTTGGATATAGCGGGATTTAATACTGGAGTGGAGAATAATCCCTTTGAATTACCTCCTTTTAAGGACTGTTTTTCTCATGGACTGCTGTTTCATAAGCACCCCTCACAAGGAGGTCATGCATAATTCATTGGTGGGCCACGAGCCTTCCCATAGCTGCTTCTAGATTGTTCTGATATTAGGTATACAGAATAAGTCATTCCACTATAAAGCATTTTGATGATCATCACTTAAAACAGAGGCTCGGAGCATGGTTGTTTCAACTACATTAGATTCTTATCTGCTTTCATTCCCATAGGAGAAATACCTAAATGTACTGCAGTAGCATTGGGATTAGTGACAGAACAACTAGATGCATATGACAAAATGTTAATTCAAAATAGAATGGCACTAGATTATCTCTTGGTGGACAAAGGGTGGGAGTCTGTGTTATTGTAAGCACTGTATGTTACACCCATTTCCCATCACTTCCCTTAGGATACATGAACAGTTAGAGAGTGCCAGAAAACTTCATGAGGAACAGTGTGGGCTGGACCTAAGCTTCAAAGGCTTCTGGACATGGGTGGGTGGAGTCGTCGGACCCTAAGGAATGAAAATATTTGAGTCAGTCATTGCAATAATTTTAATTGTGGTTGCTCTATATCTAAGAATAAAAATATTATTGCACATCACCCAACACGCATGAAAAATAAAAACACTAAAAATACGTTTACGCTTTCTGTTTCTGAGGATCATGATGCAAGTGACAATGAAGCTGTAAAAAAGGAAGTGACAAGACTCTTGTCTATTGAACTGTTGTTGAGAATTGTTCCTCCCTGAAAGGGGTGGGGATTGTGAACAGATTATCATGTATTCATGTTTACTACAGTGTTAATGTTTTAATTATACACACACGCCCCCATTGTGTAGACATATATTTTATAATCAAAGAGGGATGTTGTTTCGTATCCTTTAGCCTCAAATATGCTTGATAAATTTCATGGCTCTTATATGCCCAGAAGCCATTTTATTCATAGTAGTTAATTTGCACATCTCTGCAAAGCATAACCTTGTTTCCAGTATTGGCAACTGGAAGTGGGGTTTGGAAGAATAATGACCTCAGTATAGTATTCATGAATGATATCTTCTCCCCAGGGATGTCTTGACTTTCTCCAGAAGATCCTGCTCATTAGATATGTCTTTACTAACTGTAACAGGTTTCTGACAGATGAACAGGTTCCGTAAACTTGGATTGAGGAAATACAAGTATAAACTGTCAAAATTCTATGTATTTTAGCAGCAGGCTCCAACTGACCCTTCTCTAGGACAGCTCTGGCCAATTGAAATAGCAACTGTTTTTTTAAATATTTGTTGTGCTGCTTACTATTTTGCAACAAGAACAAGTTAGATTGTCGTGTTCCCAATAGCAAGGTTGCATTTATTTTCTCAAGCACAATAGTAAAGTGATGTATCTTGCACACGTGCAAGCAATGATGTGTAACACTCTATATGACATGTGTATATAGGCCCATATTTATGAAAAATGCCACACAACTGTGCTAAAACAGTTGTGCGTCATTTTTTTTAACGCTGGCTAACACCAGTCCTTAAAGCCATCTGTGCTCCATATTTATGAAATGACTCACAATGGCATTGAGAAATCACTAGCATCACAAAAAAGGCACAAGCCAGTGGGGCATGGAGTTAGGTGAAATGGCGCCAGTAGGTCAGAAATAACGTTAGACTGGTTAGCAGCAAAACATCTGCCGCTAATCAGCCTAGCATCATTTTTTGATGCACAAACAGCCACAAAATGACTACTGTCTAAGTATGGACAGGAGCCATTACCACCACAAGGGACCAGTGCCCCCTGAGCAAGCCCTACATACCCAGTGCTAGACAGGGGGCAAAAGGTACACCACACACATACACACTTACCTGCAACTTACCTGGGATGGGCTTCCTCCTCCTGTAGTGTCCCTGTGGTGTGGGTGGTGGTGTTGCTGGGGCTCAGGGTGGGTATCTTTGTGTCCATTCCATGGTGTTTCCCCACGGAAATGGGCCTACCTGCACTTTAACACGTGGTCTGACCAGGCGTTAAATAATGGTGCTAAGCGGGCTACGCGCCATTATTAAGGCCCGCCTCCTACCTGCGCGTCGTTTCTGCACCGTGAGTCAAATATTGCGCTGGGGTGCTAGCATAATTTTTAGGACGGGAACGCCTACCTTGCATCTCATTGACCAAGGAGGGTTTGTGCATCCTAAAAATGGCACTAACTTCAACAATTTGCATGCTAGACAGGTCTAGCGTCAAAATATTAATGTGGAGTTTTAAATAAATGGCCCTAACATGACGCTAAGCTTCCATAAATATGTGCCTTAGTTTGTCCCTATGTGAGTAAGTCTATGTTGACTTAAATCTTAGCAGGGTTGCAGAAACAATAACTTCAAGACAGTTCTTATCAGTCGTATGCATCAGTGCTTATGATGTTATTTAGAGTTTGTAACTTACTTAGACATATTCAAGACAAATTACACTTGCCATAAAGTGCAATAAATTGCAGGGGATTGTGAGAGGCAGCAGTAGACTAGGAAGTGAAGAAAAGAAAATCCTACAAAGAATATTACCATCAATGTTAATTCAAGATAATTGACAGTGCAACCTTATGGATGTCTTCCAAAGCAGTCCAAGAAGATGGGGAGCACTTACTATGCTCTAATTTTTTAGAAAACATAGTGGCTCAGATCCCAACGAAAGATGTGGTAAAAAGGAAACTATACACTGTGGTGTAATTTGGGAATGGGGTACACGGGAAGCATAAATGTCTTGTAGTGTATTTCAACTATATAAAAATTGTAAGTTAGAAATGTTGCCGCTAACCAGCCTAACGTCATTTCTGACCCACTCGCGCCATCCCCCACTGGCTAGCATCTTGTTTTGTTTATGCCGGCCATTCCTTAGCACCATCGTGCGTCATTTCATAAATACGGTGCACAGATGGCGTTAAGGAATGGCGTTAGCCGGCATTAAAAAAAAAATGATGCACTACTGTGTTAGCACAGTTGTGCGCCATTATTGGTAAATATGGGCCTAAATCTTCTACAGTGATCCTCTTGGAGAGACACTCACAATCTGTACAACGTTGTGGCATGTGTGAACACAGGAGGCACGTTAAAAACTGAGGGGCATATTTAAGAGCCCCTAGTGCCACCGGAGCTTCACTCTTAGTGAAGCTCCGGTGGTGCTATGCACTGCACCGTATTTACAAGGTGGTGTTAAGCCACTTTTTGTGGCTTTACGCCACCTTGTAAATACGGCCCCTTCACACGCAGCACTTTGCGTGGAAGGGGCGTGCAATGGGTGTTGCTGTGGGCGTGCCACAGCAACACCCATTGAATTTTGACACTGCCCCAGATTTACACATTTTCGTAAACCTGAGGCAGCGCCAAACTCTAGCACCACCAATGGGGTGGCGTTAGCAGGACGCAACAAGGAGAAATGCTTTAATGTCTCTTCATTTTTTGCTCTTTCTATGTGTGCAGCACACATAGAAAGAGCAAATAGCCATTTAAGATTGTTTTTATGGATTAAGGTGTTCCTTCCTGCACAAAAACAATATCCCCCTCAACGCAGCCATCCGTGCACATTGGCGCAAGGGTTGCAGCATTGACGTACGGCAGCAAATTCAGCGCCAGCACAGGGGGAACACAGGGGTGTGCTGTATTCTATTAAATACGGAGCATCCCTGCGTTGTGGAAATGACGGTGTGCAATGCTGCCAAATTTGGCGCAACGACGCGCACAGTCATTTTCCCATTAGTCTGGCCCCTAATCTCTACAGCCTGAATTGTTTTATTTATTTTTTCTTTTGGTTTTAGCAAGTAGCAAGGGTTTCTAGGTCTCCTCTGTAAAAGTTCTAGGTAATAGATTATCTAATGCAAATCATGTTCTCTGTTGAAGCCGCACTTTTATTTTGTATAGCAAAATGGAATTAAATACACACTTTCTTGATACAGAAAGTCAGATTGTAAGGATAATAAACAGTTTCATAGCATCGGGCGCAAGGTACGTTGCTTGCCTACATTTTCAGATTAACATTGTGTTTCAACATTCTGTTTCACTTTTCCATACGTATATATCATGTCTATAGGTTGTTTGAATTTTAATATCTGCTTGATTGCCATTTGTATGCAAATATTTCTTATTATTGCCCTTCAGCTTACTGGTAAAGAAAGTTTTCACTATGGGCAAACTATGGATTTGCTATCGATAAGGTTATCTGATACCACTGGTAGGTATTGTGATTAGAAACAGTCAACCTAATTCCCAACTCACTCAGGTGCAAAACCGACGGATTATTCTAGGCTCATGACCATTCCTACTCAGAGCACATAAAATATATACATTTTTGACTTCGCACAGGGGGCGTGACCTGAGGCTGATGGAGCAGCACGCGTAAAGCGGAGCTCCCGGCAGCCTCTGATCTTCGCATAAACATAATGACTCTCCGGCCCCGGTGATCGCCAGGAAAGATCCGAGGCATGCGGTGGAGCCCCTGGAGCACTGTTTGATGCAAGCCAAGAGAGAACTGGCCGGCTTCGAGCAGACGGACGGCCCAGTCGCCGGAGCAGAGCCGCTGGGCAAAATGACGGCTTCGTGAAGACGCAGCAGCTGAGCCTGAGGTGCGGGCCGGGAATACGAGGATCGCCCAGCCCCGATACAGCAGAAATGGACTGGGGCATAAAGGAATCGCCTGGCGTCTGCGCCCAGCTCCGTGACAGCCTGACGAGTGTGCGGTAAGGAGTGGAGGAGGGGCGTGCCCGCTGCGGGGCCCGGACCCGTGCCGCGGCTCGCAGCAGAGACCACAGCAGCATGAAAGGGCCCGGAGGCCCCCCACCCGACTCCCTCCCCCGGAGGAAGGGAGAAAAATAAGCTGCCAGTCCCTGGTCGAGAGGAGAGCTGCAGACCGGCGGCCCTTTGGGCGGCGCTGAGCCCGGGCGCGGTAATCGGTGAAGGCTCGGGAAGCTGCGGCTGCACCCTCCTCCGAAAGACAGGCGAGGACGGTAGAGGCGGTGCGGCGCCGGATGAGCAGATAGGAGCGGGCGACTGCGGGACGCAACCCGGCCCCTCCCCCCCACCGGTGAATGACCCGATTCTGGAACCCGGGGCCTGGATCATGAGGTGGTCCCTGCGCAAGCAGCCTAGAGGTGCAAGGACGAGATCTGGCGCCCTAAAGGACTCCCACACACCGATTTTAAGTAAGGAGGGCTACACCAGCAGCGACTCATCCTGGCAAGGCGAAAGAGAGCTCAAAATAGGAGGGGGGGAGAGGAAAATAAAAAAAGAAAGAGGAAATCTGACCTGAGGGAGCAGCCAAGGCAGAGGCAGAGCTGCGTCCAGCCCTGAGAAGAAAGTGCAACTGCTAGAAATGAGCAAACCCAAGAAGCGAGAAGGCCCAGGAGAGTACAATATCTCGCAAAGAGAAGGGTAGCTGGTGAGGCCGATAAGGGAACCACCCTGGAGACCCTGCTACAGGCAATTCAAGCATCCAGAGAATCTGCAGATCTGACGCTCCTAAGAGACGACCACAGACGACTAACCGACAGAGTGGTGGCCAACGAAATGTCACTAGAACACCTCACCCCAGAATGCAAGACAATCGCCAAAACCGTGACCTCTCTGACTTCCAGGATTAAAATACTCGAGACACGCGCTGAAAATAGAGCATGGAGAAGCAACTTATGCCTGGTGGGCCTCCCTGAAAAGTGGGAACTAGATGCACCGGATATGGAGTCATACTTAGAGCAGTGGATACGCAAAGAGGTAGCACCGGAGGGCCTATCACAATATTTCACAATAGAGCGAGCTCACAGAGTACCTGCGAGACCTCCTCCTCCTCGTGCTAGACCGCGCCCAATTGTAGCGAAGCTGCTACATTTTAAAGACCGAGACTTCATCCTGTCACAAGCAAGGAAAAAAGGGGAGATCACGATGGAAGGACAGCGAATAATGATCTTCCCGGACTTCACCAAAGACACCCAGAAACAAAGAGCCACTTTCATGGAGGTTAAGCGGCGACTTAGAGAGCGCGGCATTCAATATTCCATGCTGTTCCCGGCCAAACTAAAGATTATTACAAACAATGAAACACCCTTTTTCACGACACCGCAACAAGCGCGGGAATGGCTAGATAGGCTGGGGCCGACAGAGAGAGAGCACAAAGAAGGAGCAACCAAAAAACACAGAGAGCCCCCCCCCCCGGCGGAGGGGGAAACACATTACGGACATGGCTCTGCCACACAACCAGACTTTGCGGAAAAGACCGGATGCGGTGAAGGCCGTGGCATCCTTGGCCCTGGAGACCTCCCCTATATGCAGGACAGCCAAGAGTTTCACTGACTGGCAAAGGGATTGGGGACTGATGGACTCCTGGAGACATCTCCACCCGCAAGAAAGGGACTACTCTTTATATTCACCCATGCATCACTTACACGTTCCACTAGATGCTATCCTAACCTCCCCGGATGTAAATTGCACGGTACGCAGTGCGGAATACCTATGCCATACAATATCTGACCACAATCCGCTACTGATCACTTTAGACTGGCGAAGGGAACGGCCCCTCATACCAGACTGGCGACTTAATGTAGAGTCCTTAGAGGATAGTGCTTTCCAGCAAACCATCCGAGATGCAATTAAATCATTTTTTACGCACAATGCAGGCTCAACTTCCTCCCGAGCACAGGAATTGGAGGCGTTCCAGGTGACTATCAGGGGCCAATGTATGGCCGGAATACTGGGGGTTAAGAGGTCAATGGAGGAGAAACTTGATAGACATGAGACGACATTGAGGACCTTGGAGCGCAATAGACCAGATAACCCAGACTTGGTCCCTAGCATATCCGAGACTAAGAGCAAAATAGCAAACTCCCTGGAAAAACTCAGATGCTTTGACTATAAGAAATATATCAGTAGACAACACACAGAAGGAGACAGAGCGGGGGCCTTACTGGCCTGGCTGGCTTCTCCACCGAGACAATAGTCGCTTGTGATGGAGACAGAGAACACAGAGGGAAGATTATACAGCCATGGGGAAATCAATACTAGCTTCGCCGAATACTATGCAGCACTCTATGCTCCTCCTACAGCACCCCTAGAGTCCGACGGGTTGAGACGCCTGGAAAATATCCGGCTTCAAACCCTGGGAGGTGATGTCCAACAAAAACTAAGGGAGGTGATAACCACCCGGGAGGTGACAGTTGCGGTGGAGACAATGGCCAGAGGGAAAATACCAGGAGCATATGGGTTACCAGCAGAATTTTTTAAGGTATATGCGGACCTTCTGGCACCACGACTCAGTGACATATATGAAGAGGCGTTCGAGACCGGTAATCTACCCAGCTCCACAAACTAAGCCATTGTTGTCTCATTGCCAAAACAGGACTGCCCGTCCACAGATGTGCGATCATACCGTCCTCTATCCATGTTGAAAATTGGATTATAAAATATTGAGTTATATCCTCGCCACCAGGTTATTGCCCCACATGGAAAAACTGATCCACCCCGACCAAACCGGCTTTTTTCCCAACCATAGTACAGCCATTAACATCAGAAGACTGATTGGAGTAATGCACTCAGGCTCCCCAAATCTCACCACAGCTGCAATATTGGTGGTGGATATTGAGAAAGCGTTCAATAGCTTTAGATGGGATTACCTGGAGGTAGTGATGAAGAAGATGGGTTTGGGTCCGGGGTCCCTTACATGATCGAAGCTGTTATATACCTCACCCACAGCATGAGTTCACACAGGTCGAACAATATCGAGCTCATATAAAATGGGGAGGGGCACCAGGCAAGGATGCTCGCTGTCACCATTGCTGTTCGCCATCGCAGTTGAGCCTCTAGCACTGTTGGCCAGAGCCGAGGAACAGTATGAAGGCCTAACCATAGAGGATAGGACGTACCAGAACGCATTATATGCAGACGACATGATATTATTCTTGAGAGATCCAAACAGGGATCTGCCTAGAGTCCTGACCCTGTTGGAATGGTTTGGGGATGTCTTGGGGCTCTGCATTAATTGGCAGAAATCCCTCCTCTTCCCGCTGCAGAAAGGGACCCCCCCCGGATCACAACCGTCCGGAATCTGGGATGGTCCTCAACCTCGTTCTGATATCTGGGCATCAATATATACCATGTTCTGAGGGACCTTTTAGAGGGTAACATGAATAGTGCAATACGGAAATTAAGAACAGATGCCCAATTCCGGAATACACTGCTGCTATCGGTAATCGGTCAAGTAGCTCTGGTAAAAATGGTGGCACTGCCGAGACTGCTATACGGCTTCTCGACCTTGCCTGTATTGATTCCCCGATCATCATTCAGGGAAATTGACTCCATCCTTACTAGCCATATCTGGGGGGCGGGACGCCACAGATTAGCCCTGCACAAACTCCAGCGACCAACAGCGGAAGGTGGACTGGCAGCCCCAGACATGGTATTATACTTTCTAGCAGGCCAGCTCAAGTGGCTGGCTAAAGAATGGCATGTAGCGACAGCAGTAGAGGCAGGGGAACCTCTGAAGGAGAAATCGGTAACAACCCTTGCAGGGATACTCCTAGCACATGAGGGAAAGAGGGAGTCGAGGCCGCACGACCTTCAGGTCATAAGCACATGTTGGAGGCGTAGCCTACAACGCACACGAACCAAATCCCCATACTCACCGAATATCCCACTGAAGTGCCTGGCCCTGCTCCCTGCAGGGAGTTCCATAGTGGGGATCACAAAACAAGGGACGTATGGTGTTACCATGGTGGGGGAGCTCTTCTGAGACAGAGAGCTCATGACATACACAGACATGATGACACACTACGGAGTACCACCGGGGATGTTCCTCATGCACAGATTGTTAACAGCATTAATACAACGACATTGGAACAGGGACTAAGGGAACCCCCTACACACGCTGGATGCCATGTCATCTGTACAATAGGGGGAGACAAAAAGGTGGTATTGACAATTTACAAAACACTACAAACAGATACGCTAGCCCCTCTCGAAACTCTAAAAACCCTTTGGCAGGCAGACATTGAGTAGCACATAGATGACAAACGCTGGGGAAACATCACAACCCAGGTTTACAAAGTATCCAGGAACACCCGTTTCAAACTGATAAATATATACATATATCACAGAGCATACCTTAGCCCTGCAAAAATAGCGTCAATGTATAACAACACTAACAATGCATGCCCTAGATGCGCAGAGCAAAAGGCAGACCTTATACACATGTTATGGAAATGTGGAGAGTTAAAACAATACTGGAAAGAGGTAATACACGATATTATGACAGTGATAAATAGGAAGCTGGGAACTACCCCTGCAGTGGCATTGTTGGGAGGCTTTCCCAGACCTCACTCGAAGAAAGCAACAACTAAATATGTGGCCTTAGCATTGATCCTAGCAAAAAGGGAAATTACAATGCACTTGAAAGACCCCAAAGGCCCACAAACATTTAGATGGCGGGACACATTAATCAAGTGGGCTGAAGCTGAGGGAGAGGCGCTACACCAGGAGATGGCAAGAGGGGCCGGGAGCGTGGAGGGGGTGCAGCAATGGGACAGCCTACTAGACCGCTTAAAAAACCCAACAATTGACTCCCAGGAACAAAGTGCATCCCAGGAGGAGTCAGGCTCAGCTGAGAACAGCGTTACCAGCTCGCAAAGAGACTAGCACCATACCACACAATTAATGGGACTAATTCAGGGTGGCAATGACCGGGAGGAAGGAGCATCAGGATCCGAGCCGAAATAGAAGTACGGGGAGGGCGGAGGGCGTTGAGGGATAAGTAGTTATTTGAATGTTTGTTGATAAAATGACAATAAAAATATATCTAAAAAAAATGTTCGACTTCGGACTTAGTAAATATTAGCTGCATTTCTAAGCAAATATTTAAAGTAGGGTCAGAGCCAACTGATATATTTCCACTATAATTGTATGTAGGAATGTAAAAAGAGCTTGATTCAATATAATAATTTCTGTTCCATAGAGACGTTTGGGAACAACCTTTGCCTCACAGCGTGGAGTAATAGGAAAGTGTAGTGATATAATTCAACATGTTGAACCTCGTGAGGCCCCTAAAAATTATAATTGCCCTTTGCCCTCACGTGGCTCTCAACCTTCGTCTAAAACCCACATACATTTTGCAAAGGCATATTTAATACATATTCATCGAATGAGTTCAACCGCTCTTGGGGGCATGTTTGAGGCTGCAATCTGAAGGATTCTTAATGAAAACTGCACCAATTTTGGGGAGTTTGTGCCTTACACAATAGTAAGTTTGTGAAGGCTACACCAGTTATATCAAATAGAAAAATTGTAGCACATTGTAACAACCTGCTCTGGATCTCAAGCAAAGAAGTCCTGCATTTGTGCCCATTTACCTTAATTTGTTCTAAAATAAATATCTGTCAAATGTACCAACACAACATCCTCCTGAAGCAGTCACGAGTGGGAAGACACAGATCAACAACTGCCTTAATTGGTTGAATGGAGGTCTCATATATAGCAAGGATTGACCCGAGGATTTAACCCAGTCAATATGTACTAGAATTCATTTTGAAAAGATCCTTGCCCATGTATCGAGCAAAAATAATAATCTAAACTTAGCCAATCCCCGTCTTTGAGCCTTGTCTGTGTGTGATGATTATCGTAACTCGTTTCTAGAAGTTCAAACTCACATCAGACTTTACAAAGGGTTCAATCGGCTTCACATTCTTCTTAATGGGTCTAAATGGATTACAAAAGAGAACAAAAAACTGCAACTTCTTAAGAAATGGGGTCTCAGTTTATTGGTTTACTGCTATCAATTCTATACAATTTGTGGGACACGGTATCAATCGACGTTATTTAGGGGTCGCCAGAGGTCGCAGCTGCCCCTTGCGACCACTGGCACTGCCTTTGTGACACCTGACCTCAGAGGTGGTAAAATCGATGCTAAAACACAGCTTCAACTCTCGGTTGGGGCTCCACTCTGCCGAATAATGTAGATTTTCCTAGTATTATGACGGAAAGTCTTAATAAGACACAGAGGCGAGTATTATGCGTTTCTTTTCTTACTTTAATTAAATAGCAGCAGTCAAGAAACATACTACAATTCCCAGAAGGCTAAACAACAAGAGCCAATGGGAATCAAAACGTAGTCATAACAGTGTACACCAATCACATGCATACTAGGGTATTATGACATCACTTGACTGCGAACAGCCCTCTTTTCTTGCGAGAGAGTCAATTAGAATTAAACAATGGAACTATAGAGAACAAAATAAGAATTGCCATAATAAAAGACAAAACATGAGAACAATAGTTCAAAATCCAAGGTAACCACGACGGATCCTGGTAGGTTACTCCTGTGGAAGGTCCAGCTTTGAACGGAGCCAAGGAAGTTTGTAGGGTAGAAATCCAAGCCGAAGGAGGAGGCTTAAGTGGAAGATTGAGTGATGGCCAATGGCGCTAGAGAAAGAAAGAAACAAAGTTAATGAAAGTGGAGGGATAATACTTGCCTCCGTGTCTTTAATAAAATTAAGACTTTCCGTCATAATACTAGGAAAATCTACATTTTATGGCAAGACCGGAGGCTCCTATTATGCGAGTTTAAAGCATATTAGTTATATTCAGAGAAACATTATCAATAGGGTTACAATAAAAAACTTTGAATACGTTGTCATTAGACCAGTCTGCAGATTTAAGAATGTCTTCTAAACGGCAGCCTGTCCAAAACGCCTTAGAAGCCATTACCCCTCTAGAAGAGTGAGCCCCAAACATAGATGTATCTATGCCCGCCAAAGACATCAACCAACGAACCCACCGGGCCAGAGTAGCGGCCAAAACGGGAGAGTGAGGTTTCCTAAGTGAAATTAGTAATTGGGAATGAGAAGAGGATCTTAAATCTGCAGTCTTCAATTCATACGCTTTCAAACATTGTCCCACACATAGTTTCGGATAGTCAGGAAAATAAGGATAAAAAACTGAGGATAAATTAGTTTTCGTTCGACGAACCACAGTAAACATGACCCCAGAAGGAGTAAACTGACGGTTAGATATATCTAGAGCTCTAACATCTGCAAGACGTATAATAGAGACAAGGCACAATAACATAATTAGCTTTGCAGATAACATTTTTAGAGAAAGCATGAGATTATCAGGCTAAGACAATAGAAATTTTAAAACAATAGAAACATCCCATAACCGACTGTATTTAGGTAAAGGAGGATTAGAAAACTTTACTCCCTTTAGTAAACGGCAGATCAAAGGATGTTCTCCCACAGGTTTCCCATTCACTAGGGAATGATTGGCCGAAATAGCTGATCTATAAAGGTTGATAGTACGGAAGGCTTTGCCTTTACTGGCTTCGGCTGCTAGAAAATTGAGAATAAAAATCAAATCTGCTGAAAAGGAATCAATTTGTTTTCCCAAACACCAGCTGTGCCAAATAGACCAGGCTGATGAATAAGCCTTTTTTGTACCTGGGGCCCAAGACTGAGAGATATATCGGGAAGCTTCTGCTGAAATGCTCGGGATAAATTGGGATTGCCCGAGACTTTCCATGCCGAGAGGGTTAGCAAATTGTCCAGTATAAGAGGGTGAGAATGACCTAGAGGGTTGAGCAATAGGTTCGGGAAGGAAGGAATCAGGACCGGGAAATCTATTGATAATTCCAAAAGAGCTGGGAACCAGGTTTGAGACTGCCAGAAGGGAGTTATGAGAATTATAGTGGCTTGTTGGCGTCTGAGATGGGCCAGCACCCTGCTGATCATGAGGAAAGGGGGAAATGCATAATTGAGGGAAGGGGACCAGTCCTGGAAGAAAGCATCT
Organism: Pleurodeles waltl; assembly: GCF_031143425.1. Classification (NCBI taxonomy): domain Eukaryota; kingdom Metazoa; phylum Chordata; class Amphibia; order Caudata; family Salamandridae; genus Pleurodeles; species Pleurodeles waltl. Next base: position 991,015,230 of record NC_090446.1, on the reverse strand, counting down.
GATGCTAAAGCCAATGGATCTAGACGCCAGCTGTAAAATAGAGGAAGCTGGGAATTGAGACGTGAGGCAAAAAGATCTATTACTAGGGGACCCCATTTGTCTTGAATGGATTGGAAAATTGAAATGTGGAGTTTCCAGTCGCTTGAATCTCGCAGATGACGAGAGTGCCAATCTGCCACCGAATTGAGAGACCCCGGAAGATATTCTGCATGAACCGAAATGTGGTTTAAAAGGCAGAATTCCCAAAACTCCTTGGCTAATTCCGTCAGCGGTTTGGATTTTGTGCCTCCAAGATGATTGATATAGCGAACGGCTGATATGTTGTCCATTCTGAGGAGAATGGCGCAGCGCACTCTGTTTTTTGCAAGGCTTCTGATTGCAAAGGAGCCGGCAAGCATCTCTAAACAATTTATATGCATTTTGGACTCCTCTAACGACCATGTGCCTCCAGTTGAGATTGGTCCACATCGGGCCCCCCATCCTGATTGGCTTGCATCTGATTCTAATACTAGATCTGGGGCTGATGCAAAGATAGTCCTTCCGTTCCAAGCATCTAAATGGTCTATCCACCATTGAAGCTCTGTGCGAGAATCGACGTCTAGAGGGATAATATCTGCGTACGAGAGACCCTTCCCTAAGTGACAGATTTTTAACCTTTGAAGGGCCCTGTAATGGAGAGGACCTGGGAATATGGCTTGAATTGAAGAGGAGTGTAGACCCACAATTCGCGCTAACGTTCTTAGTGATATCTGAGAACTGCGAAGGACTTGTAGAATTTCCGACTTTATGGTCTTGATCTTTGCGGAAGGGAGCCTCAGGGTGGCCGAAATTGAATCTATTTGGAATCCTAAGAATTCTATAACTTGAGAGGGAATTAGAATGGATTTTTCTCTGTTTATGATGAAGCCTAGTTCTGATAGCAGGGAACGCGTGAGAGATAGATGAGAGAGGAGGGACTGTCTCATTATTAAAATATCGTCGAGATAGATGATGAGTCTGACACCTTGCGCCCTGAGAAAAGCTACCACAGGTTTCATGAGTTTGGTGAAACACCATGGGGCTGATGAGAGACCGAAGGGTAGAGAGGTAAAATGAAAAAACTGGTTTAACCACTGAAATTGGAGAAACTTCCTGAAATGAGAATGGATTGGGACCACTAGATACGCATCTTGAAGATCCAGTCGAACAATCCAATCCCGTTGCAGAAGAGTATCTCTGAGATGGAGAATACTTTCCATCTTGAAATGATGGTAGACTACAAAATGGTTGAAATACTTGAGGTTTATCACAGGGCGCATCTTTTTGTTTTTCTTTTGAACAAGAAAAATTGAGCTGGTAAAACCTGTTGGATCGGGAAGGATAGGAACAATGGCTTGTTTTTGCAATAGAGATTGCACTTCCAAAGTTATGAGAGAAGCCATGTCCGAGGAAAAGCGAGGAAGAGGGGGTAACTGAGTCTGAATAGGAGTTGTGTAAAGTTATATGGAATAACCCTGAATAGTGTTGAGAATCCACGGGTCTGCCGTGATTTCTGACCACTTTGGAAGGAAAAAACAGAGATGCCCTCCTATGGGAATGGAAGAAGAAACATGACTTACTTGGTTGGGGAGAAGGTCTGGAGTTCCTGAAGCCTCTGGAGCGGAAGGCCCTGCTTCTTTGGGGATAAAACTGCGGTCTATATTCCTGGTAGGATGCGTTATGATATCCTCTGGAACCTTGATTGTGGTATGCACGGCCGGCAAAGCGGTTCCTTCCTCTGCCAGCCCTTGCAAAAACACGCTGTGAAAACATCTTTTTCATCGATTGTTGAGCCTTGTCCAGTGAAGTAAAGGTTGTTACATACTTGCTTAACTCTTTGATGAAGGACTCTCCAAACAGTGCACCATCTGTTTGAGAGTTAGATTGGACAGTCGCCAAGTTGACTAACTTAGAGTCAAGTTTCAAAAGGAGACCCTTGCGTCTTTCATGTGTAAGGGCGGAATTCGCATTACCTAAAAGGCAAAAGGTACGTTGAACCCATAAAGTGAGTTCCTCGGGATCAATGAAGGAACCATCTATTCTGGCCGCTTCCGCAATGTCAAAAATACGGGTTAGCGGCCCCATAACATCCAGCAATTTATCTTGGCAAGAGGCCCACGCTTTATCCACCCCTTTGCGTGGATCCTTGCCCATTTTTGTAAAAAATGTTAAAAGAGGTTGGTCAATAGAGGGAGTAGCGGATAAATTATGGGACAGGGAGGGGCGGGGGCACTCAGATTTCAATTTCGCCCTGGTTTGTTTGTCCAAGGGTGTAGGAAAGTACCATCTTGCATGGCATGTTACCCCCATTTTTCACTGTATATATGTTGTTTTAGTTGTATGTGTCACTGGGACCCTGGTAACCCAGGGCCCCAGTGCTCATAAGTGTGCCTGAATGTGTTACCTGTGTAGTGACTAACTGTCTCACTGAGGCTCTGCTAATCAGAACCTCAGTGGTTATGCTCTCTCATTTCTTTCCAAATTGTCACTAACAGGCTAGTGACCATTTTTACCAATTTACATTGGCTTACTGGAACACCCTTATAATTCCCTAGTATATGGTACTGAGGTACCCAGGGTATTGGGGTTCCAGGAGATCCCTATGGGCTGCAGCATTTCTTTTGCCACCCATAGGGAGCTCTGACAATTCTTACACAGGCCTGCCACTGCAGCCTGAGTGAAATAACGTCCACGTTATTTCACAGCCATTTTACACTGCACTTAAGTAACTTATAAGTCACCTATATGTCTAACCTTTACCTGGTAAAGGTTAGGTGCAAAGTTACTTAGTGGGAGGGCACCCTGGCACGAGCCAAGGTGCCCCCACATTGTTCAGAGCCAATTCCCTGAACTTTGTGAGTGCGGGGACACCATTACACGCGTGCACTACATATAGGTCACTACCTATATGTAGCTTCACAATGGTAACTCCGAATATGGCCATGTAACATGTCTATGATCATGGAATTGCCCCCTCTATGCCATCCTGGCATAGTTGGCACAATCCCATGATCCCAGTGGTCTGTAGCACAGACCCTGGGACTGCCAAACTGCCCTTCCTGGGGTTTCACTGCAGCTGCTGCTGCCAACCCCTCAGACAGGCATCTGCCCTCCTGGGGTCCAGCCAGGCCTGGCCCAGGATGGCAGAACAAAGAACTTCCTCTGAGAGAGGGTGTGACACCCTCTCCCTTTGGAAAATGGTGTGAAGGCAGGGGAGGAGTAGCCTCCCCCAGCCTCTGGAAATGCTTTGTTGGGCACAGATGTGCCCAATTCTGCATAAGCCAGTCTACACCGGTTCAGGGGACCCCTTAGCCCTGCTCTGGCACGAAACTGGACAAAGGAAAGGGGAGTGACCACTCCCCTGACCTGCACCTCCCCTGGGAGGTGTCCAGAGCTCCTCCAGTGTGCTCCAGACCTCTGCCATCTTGGAAACAGAGGTGCTGCTGGCACACTGGACTGCTCTGAGTGGCCAGTGCCACCAGGTGACGTCAGAGACTCCTTGTGATAGGCTCCTTCAGGTGTTGCTAGCCTATCCTCTCTCCTAGGTAGCCAAACCCTCTTTTCTGGCTATTTAGGGTCTCTGTCTCTGGGGAAACTTTAGATAACGAATGCAAGAGCTCATCCGAGTTCCTCTGCATCTCTCTCTTCACCTTCTGCCAAGGAATCGACTGCTGACCGCGCTGGAAGCCTGCAAACCTGCAACATAGTAGCAAAGATGACTACTGCAACTCTGTAACGCTGATCCTGCCGCCTTCTCGACTGTTTTCCTGCTTGTGCATGCTGTGGGGGTAGTCTGCCTCCTCTCTGCACCAGAAGCTCCGAAGAAATCTCCCGTGGGTCGACGGAATCTTCCCCCTGCAACCGCAGGCACCAAAAAGCTGCATTACCGGTCCCTTGGGTCTCCTCTCAGCCCGACGAGCGAGGTCCCTCGAATCCAGCGACTCTGTCCAAGTGACCCCCACAGTCCAGTGACTCTTCAGTCCAAGTTTGGTGGAGGTAAGTCCTTGTCTCACCTCGCTGGGCTGCATTGCTGGGAACCGCGACTTTGCAGCTATTCCGGCCCCTGTGCACTTCCGGCAGAAATCCTTTGTGCACAGCCAAGCTTGGGCCCACAGCACTCTAACCTGCATTGCACGACTTTCTAAGTTGGTCTCCGGCGACGTGGGACTCCTTTGTGTAACTTCGGCGAGCACCGTTTCACGCATCCTTGTAGTGCCTGTTTCTGGCCCTTTTCCGGGTGCTACTGGCTTTTGAGAGGGCTCCTTGTCTTGCTCGATGTCCCCTCTCTCTGCTGGTCCAATTTGCGACCTCCTGGTCCCTCCTGGGCCTCAGCAGCGTCCAAAAACGCTAACCGCACAATTTGCTGCTAGCAAGGCTTGTTGGCGTTCTTTCGGCGGGAAAACACTTCTGCACGACTCTCCACGGCGAGAGGGATCCGTCCACCAAAGGGGAAGTCTCTAGCCCTTTTCGTTCCTGCAGAAACCTCAGCTTCTTCTGTCCAGTAGAAGCTTCTTTGCACCCGCAGCTGGCATTTCCTGGGCATCTGCCCATCTCCGACTTGCTTGTGACTTTTGGACTTGGTCCCCTTGTTCCACAGGTACCCTAGATTGGAAATCCACAGTTGTTGCATTGCTGGTTTGTGTCTTTCCTGCATTTTTCCTCTAACACGACTTCTTTGTCCTTAGGGGAACTTTAGTGCACTTTGCACTCACTTTTCAGGGTCTTGGGGAGGGTTATTTTTCTAACTCTCACTATTTTCTAATAGTCCCAGCGACCCTCTACAAGGTCACATAGGTTTGGGGTCCATTCGTGGTTCGCATTCCACTTTTGGAGTATATGGTTTGTGTTGCCCCTATCCCTATGTTTCCCCATTGCATCCTATTGTAACTATACATTGTTTGCACTGTTTTCTAAGACTATACTGCATATTTTTGCTATTGTGTTTATATATCTTGTGTATATTTCCTATCCTCTCACTGAGGGTACACTATGAGATACTTTGGCATATTGTCATAAAAATAAAGTACCTTTATTTTTAGTATAACTGTGTATTGTGTTTTCTTATGATATTGTGCATATGACACTAGGTGGTACTGTGGTAGCTTCACACGTCTCCTAGTTCAGCCTAAGCTGCTCTGCTAAGCTACCATTATCTATCAGCCTAAGCTGCTAGACACCCTATACACTAATAAGGGATAACTGGGCCTGGTGCAAGGTGCAAGTACCCCTTGGTACTCACTACAAGCCAGTCCAGCCTCCTACATTGGTTGTGCAGCGGTGGGATAAGTGCTTTGAGACTACTTACCACTCTTGTCATTGTTCTTTTCATAAGAGAAAAATATACAAAACAAGGTCAGTGTATATACACATAGCCAAAAAAGTTTTGCATTTCCTCTTTTCACTCTTTTCTAAGTGCTGAAAAGTACTTCTAACTTTCTAAAAAGTTTTAAAAGTTTTTTTCTCTGTCTTTCTAAAAAGCTCTGACAAACTTTTTATCTTTTACTATCACTTTAACTCTCTCTAAAAATGTCTGGCACAGGCCAAAATGTTGATCTGTCCAAACTTGCATATGATCACCTTAGCTGGAAAGGAGCAAGGAATCTCTGCATAGAGAGAGGTTTGAGTGTAGGGAAGAATCCTTCCTTAGAACTGTTAATTAACATGCTTAGAGTACAGGATAAGGCCATAAGTGCCCAATCTGTTGAAAAAGTAGCTAATGGTTCTCAATCTGATCCAGGGACTCCCCCAGGAAAAGATTCAGGAAAGAAACTTCCTAGCCTGCCCATTACTAGACAGTCTAGCATAGTTGGTAATGATGATGAGCCACACCATATAAATAGTGTTGTCTCACATCATAGCAAAAGCATTTATTCTCACCATACTGGTAGTGATGTTTCTGTTAACCAAGCTGTTAGGGTGGCTTCTGTAAGGGACAGGTCTCCTTCTGTCCATTCTCACCATACTTCTGTTTCAAGGCATGTCCCTCCCACCCACCCTGATGACAGATTGTTAGAAAGGGAGCTCAATAGATTGAGAGTGGAACAAACCAGACTGAAACTTAAGAAGCAACAGCTGGATTTGGATAGACAGACTTTAGAAGTAGAGAAGGAGAGACAGAAACTGGGTTTAGAAACCCATGGTGGCAGCAGCAGTGTTCCCCATAGTCATCCTGCAAAAGAGCATGATTCCAGGAATCTGCATAAGATAGTTCCCCCTTATAAGGAGGGGGATGACATTAACAAGTGGTTTGCTGCACTTGAGAGGGCCTGTGTTGTACAGGATGTCCCTCAAAGGCAGTGGGCTGCTATCCTATGGCTATCATTTAGTGGAAAATGTAGGGATAGGCTCCTTACTGTGAAAGAAAATGATGCTAATAATTTCCAAGTTCTTAAGAATGCACTCCTGGATGATTATGGCTTAACCACTGAACAGTACAGGATAAAGTTCAGAGAGACCAAAAAGGAGTCTTCACAAGACTGGGTTGATTTCATTGACCATTCAGTGAAGGCCTTGGAGGGGTGGTTACATGGCAGTAAAGTTACTGATTATGACAGCCTGTATAACTTGATCCTGAGAGAGCATATTCTTAATAATTGTGTGTCTGATTTGTTGCACCAGTACTTGGTGGACTCTGATCTGACCTCTCCCCAAGAATTGGGAAAGAAGGCAGACAAATGGGTCAGAACAAGGGTGAACAGAAAAGTTCATACAGGGGGTGACAAAGATGGCAACAAAAAGAAGGATGGTAAGTCTTCTGACAAGGGTGGGGACAAATCTAAAAATGAGTCTTCATCAGGCCCACAAAAACACTCTGGTGGGGGTGGTGGGCCCAAATCCTCTTTTAATCAGAACAAGGAAAAGAAACCATGGTGCTATTTATGTAAAATAAAAGGCCATTGGACAACAGATCCCAGTTGTCCAAAGAAAGGCACCAAGCCTCCTACCACTACAACCCCTACTGCTACACCTAGGGGGTCATTCTGACCTCGGCGGTAAAATGCCCTTACCGCCGGTCATAAGACCGCCATAACACCGCCGCGGCCAACCGCCACGGTCATTCTGACCCACAACGGCCAAACCTCCAAAAATCCGTCCTCCACTGCAGCCCGCCACATCGGCGGGCAGCGATAAACTGGAGATGACCAAACCTCCACCGTCACGCCAACAGAAATACGCCCATGCCATTACGACCCACGAATCCACACGGCGGTCATTCAAACGCGGTATTCCATTGGCGGTACACACCGCCGCGGTCAGAATACACACACATCACCAAAACACAGCCACATTGGACAATTTGAAATACACACACCTGATACACATACACACACCACTCCCACACAATCAACCAACTATAAAACACACACCCACATGACCCACAAACCCCTGCGACCATAATTACTGAGAGAAGGAGAGAGAGACACAGCAGACAATCCATAGCAAGACACACTGAGGCACACTACACCATCACACACACCACATAGTAGCACAAAGGACCACACACCAACATACTCATCATCACATACACCACCCCACACCTCACCCACACCACCCCATGGCACCCCAAAGGCACCCACGCTTTTCGGACCAAGAACTCCGGGTCATGGTGGAGGAAATCCTAAGAGTGGAACCCCAGCTCTTCGGCTCGCAGGTGCAGCACACCAGTATAGCCAGGAAGGCGGAGCTATGGCAGCGGATCGTGGACAGGGTCAACGCGGTGGGACAGCATCCCAGGAATAGGGAGGACATCCGCAAAAGATGGAACGACCTACGGGGGAAGGTCCGATCGATGGTCTCCAGGCACAACATCGCGGTCCAGAAGACTGGCGGCGGACCCCCACCCACCCCTCCCGAATTTACATCGTGGGAGCAAGAGGTCTTGACCATCCTGCATCCTCAGGGCCTCGCTGGAGTAGCCGGAAGAATGGACTCTGGTAAGTCCCATCTCAACTACTATATCCCCCCCACCCCACCAGCATGCCAACCCACACCCCCACCCTTACCCCCAACCCCCCAACACATATCCTCCCTGACAATGTCTCACCAGCACAACCCACCCATCCCAACACCAACTCCTGCATGCCAACACAAATCATGGGCACCCATCACCTATGCATGACCACTGCACTAACCCCTCCCCCCCACTAAATACCCTCACAACACCTCCCTCAAGGGAATGCCTGCACTGGGGAACAAGGGCACCCATAACACGCACGCTATTGCACACACAGAAACAATAACCAAACTCTCTTACCCCATGCAGGACCCGAACGACAACACACCAGCCAGGAGGGTCCAGAAGTGTCCATCCCACCACCGGAACAGGCCCACACTGAGGATAGCAGCTCTGTCGACAGTGAACCTGATGACCAGCCCGGACCATCGGGGACCTCTGGGCAGTCGGTTCCCCTCAGGCAGCTACAGGCCACACCAGACCCGACCCCCTCTGCCGACACCAGCACAGCTCCCACCCAGCGGGCCCATGCCTCTGTCTCTAGGACAGCTCAATCAGCGGTGTGTCCACCACTACAGGGCACCCAGGCTAACCCAACACCCCAACAACAACAGGGACCTGGGGGCAGTGGGAGCGGGCACACCGGCCAGGGGACAGAGGCCGGGGGAAACCGGGCAGCTCGGAGGGCTGCTGTGCGACAGGGGGGGGAGGAGAGGCCCAGGGAACCCACTTTCCAAGAGGCCCTCACCACCATCATGGCAGCCTACCACCACTCCCAAGAAACGATGGCGAGGGTACTGGCCTGGTTCACTGAGATCCAGGCACAGCAGGAAGAACGCTACATGGGGTTCAGGGAGGAGCTGAGAATCATCGGGACCGCAATGGGGACCATCGTCCTGGCCCTCCACAGGATAGAGGACGCGTTGCGGGACCATGGTGCACCACACAGGGCCCCTGTCACTAGGCCGGACCAGGAACAGCCTACCACCTCCGCCGGCGCTAGTGGACAGGAGGTCCCAACACCTCGACAGCCCCCCAGAACCCCACCTCCTGCTGAAGAACAACCACCCCGTAAGAGGAGCCTGAGACCAAAGAAAAAGACAGAGTAGGATGTCAAGACCCCCGCCAGCAGGACATACCCCCTGAACTCTTCCCACTGTCCCACATTGCCACCCTGTCCAACCATGAACTGCCTATGCTCCATCCTTCCCCAGGCAAAAGAACAATGCACCTGTGAGACTGAGAACTGGACTCTGCCATGGATATTCCTCCACCCCCACCCATCACCCTTAGAATCACATGTACCGATATCTAGCACTGTAAATAAATCACATTTTGCACAATAATCTGTTTTGAGTCATGCTGTCTTATTAACAAATGTATTACATATTACTGTTCAATTTCTGTTCTGTCAATTAGTCATGACAACATACCAATGTCAATACGCTGTATTTCATGGGCGAACCAAGCAGAAGTCAGGTACTGAGTCAGACAGCACTGAGAAGGGAAGGGAAAGGCAAAAATTACTGAAAAACATCTGTGGGGAACTACAGAAAGTACAGATGCAGGAGGCTAGAAGCAATTGGGAAATGACGTGGGTGATTCTTACCTGGGTGTCACTGGAAATACTGTTGTATCACTCTATCCCTATTGTCTGTGTCGTCCTCTGAGTCTTCCTCCTCTTCACTCTCCACAGGCTCCACGGCTTCTACAACACCACCATCTGGACCATCCTCCTGCAGGAAAGGCACCTGTCGTCGCAAAGCCAGGTTGTGAAGCATACAGCAGGCCACGATGATATGGCACACCTTCTTTGGTGAGTACATTAGGGATCCACCAGTCATATGCAGGCACCTAAACCTGGCCTTCAGGAGTCCAAAGGTTCGCTCAATCACCCTCCTAGTACGCCCATGGGCCTCATTGTAGCGTTCCTCTGCCCTTGTCCGGGGATTCCTTACTGGGGTCAGTAGCCACGGCAGGTTGGGGTAACCAGAGTCACCTATTAGCCACACACGTTGTCTCTGTAGCTGCTCCATCACATAGGGGATGCTGCTATTTCGCATCACATACGCGTCATGCACTGACCCTGGGAACTTGGCATTTACATGGGAGATGTACTGGTCAGCCAAACAGACCACCTGGACATTCATCGAATGATAATTTTTTCTGTTTCGGAACACCTGCTCATCGTCTTTTGGGGGTACCAAAGCCACATGGGTCCCATCAATGGCACCAATGATGTTGGGGATGTGTCCAAGGGCATAGAAATCACCCTTCACTGTAGGCAAGTCACCCTCCTCGGGGAAAATGATGTAGCTCCGCATGAGTTTCATCAGGGCAGACAACACTCTGCTCAAAATCTTAGAAAACGTAGGCTGAGACATTCCAGATGACATGGCCACTGTGGTCTGGAATGACCCACTGGCCAAAAAATGGAGGACTGACAAAACCTGCACCAGAGGGGGAATCCCTGTGGGTTGGCGGATGGGGGACATCAGGGCTGGCTCCAGCTGGGCACACAGTTCATGGATAGTGGCACGGTCAAGTCTGTATCGAAGTATTATATGGCGTTCTTCCATTGTCGACAGGTCCACCAGCGGTCGGTACACGCGAGGATGCCTCCTTCTCATCGCAAGTCCCAGCGGACGGTGCCTAGGAAGGACAACATGGAGCACAGAGTCAGCCAAAACACAGGTACGTACAGACAGCTTGCACAGTTAAAGAATGGCAATGGGTTGAAAGGCGTGTATGTGTGGCAATGCAAGGCCTAGGCCTGTGTGTCGCAGTCAAAATTAAGCCATGTGGGCCCTTGAAATGGCGGCTGCCTGACCTGTGAAGTGGGACAATGGGATGTGAGGTCAATGCGCTGGCGGGGCACACCGTGGCGGTAGGCGGTCGCAGACCGCGGCGCAAAGCCGCATTGGTTAACATTGAAGCCTATGGGTTTCAGGAGCCAATAACGAAGTGCGCCGGCGGTCGCGGTACGCACCGCCGCGGTACGCACCGCCGCGGACGTGACCGCCATTTTCTATCTGCTTAATCACTCGAGACCTGATCATCCACAGGAGAGGACCTATACTGCAAGTGCTGCTGTGACCTCGGTCTGGAAGATACAATGGCTGCTGCGACTGGGGAAAGGGCCCCTGCCTTCACGTCTGAAGAGTTGGACAAGCTCGTGGATGGGGTCCTCCCCCAGTATGCGCTACTCTACGGTCCTCCAGACCAACAAGTGAGTACACCGGGTGCTAATGGAATGGGCTATGCCTGTGTGGATTGGGGTGGATGTAAGTTGGTGGGGTGGGGGCGAATGAGGAGTGCAACGCCCGACAGATGAGAGCATGTGCCATATGGCAAAGTGGGTGGGGGGGGGGGCAATTACATCTAACATGCAGGTCATTGATGAGTTCCTCCTTTCCACCCTGTACATGTCTAATAGGTCAGCGCCCATCAGAAGATCGACATTTGGCATGCCATCGCCAAGGAAGTCCGGACCTTGGGGGTCCACAACAGACGGGGCACCCACTGCCGCAAGAGGTGGGAGGACATCCGCCGCGGAACAAGGAAGACCGCAGAAACACTGCTGGGGATGGCCTCCCAACCTAGGAGGGGTGCCAGTCGCACCATGACCCCCCTGATGTCCCGGATCCTGGCGGTGGCCTACCCTGAATTGGATGGGCGCTTTAAGACATCACAGCAGACACAAGGGGGTGAGTATCAGCACATTCTCCTATCTTTCTGCGCAGTGGAGGCGTCTGGGTGGGGGAGGAGGGCTGTGGGTGACATTAGGCCAGGGCGCTTTCTGTAGTGTAGTCCTCTCCCTTAGGCATGGCCCTGTGCCCCCGGCCCCCACCTCGGTAGGGTGACAAGTACAGCCATTGAAGGTCCAGCATCTCCCATGTGCGCGTTTGACGTCTCTTGGCCTGTTGTCTTAGTCAGTAGTACTGAGTAGTGTACCCCGAATGCGCGGCTTAGTGCATTAGGCACCTGTGTCTGTCCTCTCCGCCAACGGTGTTGACATTGCATGCACTCAACCTGGTCTTCTTTTTTCTCCCCCCACCCTTTCTCTTCATCTTCTTGTGCATGTGTGCATTAGCATCATCAGGCGGAGGAGATATGGCATCGGAGCACGAGGGAGCTGCAGGACACAAGGCCCCGGTGGGCCCAGGAACAGACACCGAGGGCACCAGTGATCCGGAGGGCGAGGGGAGCACCACGACGGGGACCGCTGGTGAGAGCAGCGAAAGCAACACGTCCTCGGATGGGAGCTCCCTAGGGGTGGCGGCAACATCCGTGCCCCCCGCCTCTACAGGTACAGCCGCCACCCAGCGCACCAGCCCCGCCCTCCCAGCAGCCCCTCAGTCTTCGCTCCGTGCCAGTTCGCCCAGGAAGGCGCGCGTCTCCTTCGCCCCAGGCACCTCAGCCCCTGCCCCTGTTGCCCCTGTTGCCCTCAGTGCGGAGCTCATTGACCTGGTAAGGACGCTCATTGTTGGGCAGACGACCCTTTTGAATGCCATCCAGGGTGTGGAAAGGGAGGTGCAACAGAGCAATGCGTACCTGGAGAGCATTCATTCGGGTCAGGCTGCCCATCAACGAGCGTTCACTGCTCTGGCCTCAGCACTGACGGCAGCCATTGTCCCTGTTTCCAGCCTCCCTCTTCTGACTGCCTCCAGCCTGTCTCTGTCTCCTGTTCCTCAGCCTATCCCATCCACACCATCAGACCAGCCTGCACACACCTCAACACCCAAGAGCAGCTCATCCAAACACAAGCACCACAGATCCCGCAAACACTCACCCGCGCAACACCCAGATGCAGACATGCCAACAGCCACTGCCACCCCTGTGTCCCCCTCCTCCTCGTCTCCCTCCTCCCTCCCTGTGACGTCTACACTCACACCTGCATGCACCCCAACATCAGCCAGTGCTTCCATCACCACCTCACCCTCCAGTACAGTCCACACTCGTGCAGTCACCACCCCCACTGCCATGTACACGTCCCCTGTGTCCTCTCCCACTGTGTCTGTCACCCCCTCTTCCAAGACACACAAACGCAGGCAGCCACCCACCCAACAGCCATCCACCTCACGACAGCCTACAGCACCAGCACCTTCACCCAATGACAGCACACCTGACTCTCCTACAACCACCTCCTCTACCTCCACTTCCATCTCCACTTCTCCTACCCTTTACCTTGGCCCTAAAAAACCTTTCCTGGCTAACCTTAACCTCTTTCCCCCCGATGACCTCCCCCATCCATCTTCAAAGAGTCCCAAGAGCACCGCAGCCACCACCAGCCCAGCTTCGGGTGTCACTGTTGTGCCTGGGTTCTGGAGCCCACCCTTTGCCAGCAGTGACACATCGAGCTACAGCAAGGACACGTCCAGCCCCCCCCCCGGCAAGAGGACCCGCAAAACCAAGGACCGCCGTGCGAGGACCGACAGGGCTGCCCCCAAGGAGCAATGTGCGGCCACTTCACCACCCACACCATCTGGGGGAGGCAAGGGCCCGAGAGCCCCATCAAAGGAGCGGAAGGGCAGCAGGAGCGCGGAGAAGGTGGACCCCACATGCCACATCCCAGCTGGGAAGGAGGACACTAAGGAGGCCAGGAGTCCGTCCCCAAGGGTCCAGAAACGTCACGGTCCGAGGGCGACTGAGCAGGGAGTCGAGGCCAGGTCTGGCTCCCTTGACCTGCTGGATGAGCACCGCTGAACAGGGCCCGCGGTGCAGAAGAGCACCGCTGAACAGGGCCCCGCCGTGGAGAAGAGCACCGCTGAACAGGGCCCGCGGTGCAGAAGAGCACCGCTGAACAGGGCCCCGCCGTGGAGATAGGCACCGCTGAACAGGGCCCGCGGTGCAGAAGAGCACCGCTGAACAGGGCCCCGCCGTGGAGATAGGCACCGCTGAACAGGGCCCGCGGTGGAGAAGAGCACCGCTGAACAGGGCCCGCGGTGCAGAAGAGCACCGCTGAACAGGGCCCCGCCGTGGAGAAGAGCACCGCTGAACAGGGCCCGCCGTGTAGAAGAGCACCGCTGAACAGGGCCCGCCGTGGAGAAGAGCACCGCTGAACAGGGCCCGCGGTGCAGAAGAGCACCGCTGAACAGGGCCCCGCCGTGGAGATAGGCACCGCTGAACAGGGCCCGCGGTGGAGAAGAGCACCGCTGAACAGGGCCCCGCCGTGGAGATAGGCAGCGCTGAACAGGGCCCGCGGTGGAGAAGAGCACCGCTGAACAGTGCCCGCCGTGGAGAAGAGCACCGCTGAACAGGGCCCCGCCGTCTCAAGCACCTCTCCGCTGGGCACCGCCGTCTCAAGCACCGCTCCGCTGGGCCCTTCTTCTCAAGCACCGCTCCGCTGGGCCCCGCCGTCTCAAGCACCGCTCCGCTGGGCCCTTCTTCTCAAGTACCGCTCCGCTGGGCCCCGCCGTCTCAAGCAACGCTCCGCTGGGCCCTTCTTCTCAAGCACCGCTCCGCTGGGCCCTTCTTCTCAAGCACCGCTCCGCTGGGCCCTTCTTCTCAAGCACCGCTCCGCTGGGCCCCGCCGTCTCAAGCACCGCTCCGCTGGGCCCTTCTTCTCAAGCACCGCTCCGCTGGGCCCCGCCGTCTCAAGCACCGCTCCGCTGGGCCCTTCTTCTCAAGCACCGCTCCGCTGGGCCCTTCTTCTCAAGCACCGCTCCGCTGGGCCCCGCCGTCTCAAGCACCGCTCCGCTGGGCCCCGCTGTCTCAAGCACCGCTCCGCTGGGCTCCGCCGTCTCAAGCACCGCTCCGCTGGGCCCTTCTTCTCAAGCACCGCTCCGCTGGGCCCTTCTTCTCAAGCACCGCTCCGCTGGGCCCTTCCTCTCAAGCACCGCTCCGCTGGGCACCGCCGTCGCAAGCACCGTTTATGGTTCACTGTGCCCACCATGCCTCCTCCTTGACCAGTGGAGACTGTCATCCACCTGATGGACTGTGGCTTTGCACTCCCCAGGATGGTCCAGTGGGCAGCCCACCCACTGTAGAGACATTGAGAGACTGTGGCTTTGCACTCCCCAGGATGGCCCAGTGGGCAGCCCACCCACTGTAGAGACATTGAGAGACTGTGGCTTTGCACTCCCCAGGATGGCCCAGTGGGCAGCCCACCCACTGTAGATACATTGAGAGACTGTGGCTTTGCACTCCCCAGGATGGCCCAGTGGGCAGCCCACCCACTGTAGAGACATTGAGAGACTGTGGCTTTGCACTCCCCAGGATGGCCCAGTGGGCAGCCCACCCACTGTAGAGACATTGAGAGACTGTGGCTTTGCACTCCCCAGGATGGTCCAGTGGGCAATCCACCCACTGCAGAGACTTGAGAGACTGTGGCTTTGCACTCCCCAGGATGGTCCAGTGGGCAATCCACCCACTGCAGAGACTTGAGAGACTGTGGCTTTGCACTCCCCAGGATGGTCCAGTGGGCATGGTGGCTCCTCGTGGATCTGGCGTCGTGGACTCATGTGGCTGTGGTGCCCCCCCCTTCCCTTCCCCCTGAGGTGCCTGTAGTTTTTACATCTGATGCCCCTGCAGTGTTCTCTCCAAAGGACTCAGGTCTCCTGTGTGGGCTTTGCCCTTGTTTCTCAAGACTTTGGCCCACGGACATGCTGAAATCGTAGGTTGTGCAGGACTTGGTACTTCAGTTATACACTGATGTGTGTGTCATTAGTTTTGTTGTGGATATCTTTCATGGTTGTACGCTAATTTTCTGGAGCTTTTTGGTACATAAATATTTATTCAAAATATGATTATGTCCTAGCATTTTTCAGGGGTGTTTGGGTGGTGTCACTGTGACTTGGTGCGCTGCATTGGTGAGTACATAGTTGGGGGGGGGGTCGCATATGTGTGTGGCCGTAACCTTTCGTCCTCCCCCTCCCGTGTGTCGTAGGTGCAGTACTCACCGTTGTCGTCTGCGCCGGACTTCGTACTCGTGGTAGATGAGAAGGTAGACGAGAGCAGGTAGGATGTTTAATTCGGGTTCCATGCTGTCCTCCTTCCTCCTGGAGTGCGTAGTGGTGAGCGTTTTCCCGTCCGTAGTCTGTTTCCGCCGTGTTTTTATCGGCGGTGCTCCCGCCCCGGAAAAGGTGGCGGATTGGTGAGTTGGAATAGTGTGGGCGGTACATTGTCTGCCGCCTGTCTGTTGGCGGTGACCGCCGCGCTGTTTGTTTGTACCGCCGTGGCGGTCGGAGTGTTAAGGTGGCTGTCTGTGTTGGCGGTTCCCGCCAGGCTCAGAATCCCATATTTTTTACCGCCAGCCTGTTGGCGGGTTGGCCGCCGCTTTAACACCGACCGCCAGGGTTAGAATCACCCCCCTAGTGTCCCTACTAATAGCAGTGGTGGTGGGAGCAAACCTACTAATAGCCAATCCAAGGGAGTAGCTGGGCTCACTATTGGTAACTTAGTTGGGGTTGGCCTTGTTAGGGAGGCCACAGAGGCTGTGTTAGTCTCTGAGGGGGCTATTGATTTAGCCCCCTTAGTTGCTTGTCCCCTTAATATGGATAAGTACAAGCAGCTACCCCTAATAAATGGTGTTGAGGTTCAGGCCTACAGGGACACTGGAGCCAGTGTGACTATGGTCATAGAGAAACTGGTCCACCCTGAACAACACCTACTTGGTCACCAGTACCAAGTAACCGATGCTCACAACAACACACTTAGCCACCCCATGGCTGTTGTAAATCTCAACTGGGGGGGGGTTACTGGTCCAAAGAAAGTTGTGGTAGCTTCAGATTTACCTGTAGACTGTCTATTAGGGAATGATTTGGAGACATCAGCTTGGTCAGATGTGGAGTTGGAGGCCCATGCAGCAATGCTGGGCATCCCAGGGCATATTTTTGCTTTGACAAGGGCTCAGGCCAAAAAGCAAAAAGGACAGGGAAGCTTGGATCCTGGAACAATGGACCAAGTGCTCCCTAAAGCTAGGGCTAGTAGAAGCAAACCACTTCCTACTATCCCTCCCTCTACAGTGGATTCTACTTCTGAGGAAGAAGAATTCCCTCCCTGTGCAGAACCTACACCAGAGGAGCTGGAAGCAGACACTGCTGAGCTTTTGGGTGAAGGGGGGCCTGCCAGAGAGGAGCTGAGTGTGGCACAGCAAACCTTTCCCACATTAGAGGGTCTCAGACAGCAAGCTGTCAAACAGGCTAATGGGGATGTCAGTGACTCTCACAGAGTTTACTGAGAGGACATCCTCTTGTACACTGAGCATAGGGATCCTAAACCTGGAGCTGCCAGGAGATTAGTGATTCCTCAGGAGAACAGAAAGTTCCTCCTAACACTGGCACATGACATTCCCCTAGCTGGGCACCTGGGTCAAATGAAAACTTGGGACAGACTGGTTCCATTGTTTCATTGGCCTAGGATGTCTGAGGACACAAAGGAATTGTGTAAGTCCTGTGAAACCTGTCAAGCCAGTGGCAAGACAGGTGGCACCCCAAAGGCACCCCTTATTCCACTGCCTGTGGTTGGGGTTCCCTTTGAAAGGGTAGGGGTTGACATAGTTGGCCCCCTTGACCCTCCTACTGCTTCAGGCAATAGGTTTATCTTGGTGGTAGTGGACCATACCACAAGATATCCTGAAGCTATTCCTTTAAGGACCACTACAGCACCTGCAGTGGCAAAGGCCCTCCTGGGAATATTTTCCAGGGTGGGCTTCCAAAAGGAAGTAGTATCAGACAGGGGAAGCAATTTCATGTCTGCATACTTAAAGGCCATGTGGAAGGAGTGTGGTGTAACGTACAAGTTCACAACACCCTATCATCCACAAACAAATGGACTGGTGGAGAGATTTAATAAAACTCTCAAAGGCATGATTATGGGTCTCCCTGAAAAACTCCGCAGGAGATGGGATATCCTACTACCATGCCTCCTTTTTGCCTACAGGGAGGTACCCCAGAAAGGAGTGGGCTTCAGCCCCTTTGAACTTCTTTTTGGACACCCTGTTAGGGGTCCACTCACACTTGTAAAGGAGGGTTGGGAACAACCTTTAAAAGCTCCTAAACAGGATATTGTGGATTATGTACTTGGCCTCAGATCAAGGATGGCTGAGTACATGAAAAAGGCCAGTAAAAACCTTCAGGCCAGCCAAGAGCTCCAGAAGCAATGGCATGATCAGAAGGCTGTTTTGGCTCAGTACCAACCAGGGCAGAAAGTGTGGGTCTTGGAGCCTGTGGCCCCAAGAGCACTCCAAGATAAATGGAGTGGTCCCCACACAATTGTTGAAAAGAAGGGAGAAGTCACCTATTTAGTTGACTTAGGCACTGCCAGGAGTCCCCTTAGGGTGCTCCATGTCAACCGCCTGAAACCCTACTATGACAGGGCTGATCTCACCCTGCTCATGGCAACTGATGAGGGACAGGAAGAAGACAGTGATCCTCTACCTGATCTCTTCTCTTCCACAGAACAAGATGCTCTTGTGGAAGGTGTAGTTTTGGCTGATTGTCTGACTGCTGAGCAGAAAGATAATTGCATAAATCTCCTAGATCAATTCTCTGAACTCTTCTCTACTGTGCCAGGTACCACTTCTTGGTGTGAGCACACTATAGATACTGGAGACAGTTTACCTGTCAAAAGTAAGATCTATAGGCAGCCTGACCATGTCAGGGACTGCATAAAGCAAGAGGTCCAGAAAATGTTAGAACTAGGAGTAGTTGAGCACTCTGACAGTCCATGGGCTTCTCCTGTGGTACTGGTACCAAAACCCCATTCCAAAGATGGAAAGAAGGAAATGCGGTTTTGTGTAGACTATAGAGGTCTCAACTTGGTAACCAAAACTGATGCTCACCCTATACCCAGGGCAGAT
Source organism: Pleurodeles waltl (assembly GCF_031143425.1). NCBI lineage: Eukaryota > Metazoa > Chordata > Amphibia > Caudata > Salamandridae > Pleurodeles > Pleurodeles waltl. Next base: position 990,996,457 of record NC_090446.1, on the reverse strand, counting down.
GAGCTCATAGATACACTGGCATCTGCCAAGTATCTAAGCACTTTTGATTTGACTGCAGGGTATTGGCAGATCAAATTATCAGAAGATGCTAAACCTAAGACTGCATTTTCTACCATTGGAGGACATTACCAGTTTACTGTAATGCCTTTTGGTTTGAAAAATGCACCTGCCACTTTTCAGAGGTTGGTGAACACAGTCCTGCAAGGGCTGGAAGCTTTCAGTGCAACATATTTGGACGATATAGCTGTCTTTAGCTCCAGCTGGGATGATCACCTGGTCCACCTATGGAAAGTTTTGGAGGCCCTGCAAAAGGCAGGCCTCACTATCAAGGCTTCAAAGTGCCAGATAGGGCAGGGTAAGGTGGTTTATCTGGGACACCTTGTTGGTGGGGAACAGATTGCACCACTTCAGGGGAAAATCCAAACAATTATTGATTGGGTTCCCCCTACCACTCAGACTCAGGTGAGAGCCTTCCTAGGCCTCACTGGGTATTACAGAAGGTTCATTAAGAACTATGGCTCCATTGCAGCCCCTCTTAATGACCTCACATCCAAGAAAATGCCTAAAAAGGTATTATGGACAGCAAACTGTCAGAAAGCTTTTGAGGAGCTGAAGCAGGCCATGTGCTCTGCACCTGTCCTGAAAAGCCCTTGTTACTCTAAAATATTCTATGTCCAAGCTGATGCATCTGAATTAGGAGTAGGGGCAGTCCTATCACAACTTAATTCTGAGGGCCAGGATCAACCTGTTGCTTTTATTAGTAGAAGGTTGACCCCTAGAGAAAAGCGTTGGTCTGCCATTGAGAGGGAGGCCTTTGCTGTGGTCTGGGCTCTGAAGGAGTTGAGGCCATACCTGTTTGGCACTCACTTCATTGTTCAGACAGACCACAAACCTCTACTTTGGCTAAAACAAATGAAAGGTGAAAATCCTAAATTGTTGAGGTGGTCCATATCCCTACAGGGAATGGACTATACAGTGGAACATAGACCTGGGAGTAGCCACTCCAATGCAGATGGACTCTCCAGATATTTCCACTTAGACAATGAAGACTCATCAGGTCATGGCTAGTCTTATTGTCCTTCGTTTGGGGGGGGGTTGTGTAGGAAAGTACCATCTTGCCTGGCATGTTACCCCCATTTTTCACTGTATATATGTTGTTTTAGTTGTATGTGTCACTGGGACCCTGGTAACCCAGGGCCCCAGTGCTCATAAGTGTGCCTGAATGTGTTACCTGTGTAGTGACTAACTGTCTCACTGAGGCTCTGCTAATCAGAACCTCAGTGGTTATGCTCTCTCATTTCTTTCCAAATTGTCACTAACAGGCTAGTGACCATTTTTACCAATTTACATTGGCTTACTGGAACACCCTTATAATTCCCTAGTATATGGTACTGAGGTACCCAGGGTATTGGGGTTCCAGGAGATCCCTATGGGCTGCAGCATTTCTTTTGCCACCCATAGGGAGCTCTGACAATTCTTACACAGGCCTGCCACTGCAGCCTGAGTGAAATAACGTCCACGTTATTTCACAGCCATTTTACACTGCACTTAAGTAACTTATAAGTCACCTATATGTCTAACCTTTACCTGGTAAAGGTTAGGTGCAAAGTTACTTAGTGGGAGGGCACCCTGGCACTGGCCAAGGTGCCCCCACATTGTTCAGAGCCAATTCCCTGAACTTTGTGAGTGCGGGGACACCATTACACGCGTGCACTACATATAGGTCACTACCTATATGTAGCTTCACAATGGTAACTCCGAATATGGCCATGTAACATGTCTATGATCATGGAATTGCCCCCTCTATGCCATCCTGGCATAGTTGGCACAATCCCATGATCCCAGTGGTCTGTAGCACAGACCCTGGGACTGCCAAACTGCCCTTCCTGGGGTTTCACTGCAGCTGCTGCTGCTGCCAACCCCTCAGACAGGCATCTGCCCTCCTGGGGTCCAGCCAGGCCTGGCCCAGGATGGCAGAACAAAGAACTTCCTCTGAGAGAGGGTGTGACACCCTCTCCCTTTTGAAAATGGTGTGAAGGCAGGGGAGGAGTAGCCTCCCCCAGCCTCTGGAAATGCTTTGTTGGGCACAGATGTGCCCAATTCTGCATAAGCCAGTCTACACCGGTTCAGGGGACCCCTTAGCCCTGCTCTGGCGTGAAACTGGACAAAGGAAAGGGGAGTGACCACTCCCCTGACCTGCACCTCCCCTGGGAGGTGTCCAGAGCTCCTCCAGTGTGCTCCAGACCTCTGCCATCTTGGAAACAGAGGTGCTGCTGGCACACTGGACTGCTCTGAGTGGCCAGTGCCACCAGGTGACGTCAGAGACTCCTTGTGATAGGCTCCTTCAGGTGTTGCTAGCCTATCCTCTCGCCTAGGTAGCCAAACCCTCTTTTCTGGCTATTTAGGGTCTCTGTCTCTGGGGAAACTTTAGATAACGAATGCAAGAGCTCATCCGAGTTCCTCTGCATCTCTCTCTTCACCTTCTGCCAAGGAATCGACTTCTGACCGCGCTGGAAGCCTGCAAACCTGCAACATAGTAGCAAAGACGACTACTGCAACTCTGTAACGCTGATCCTGCCGCCTTCTCGACTGTTTTCCTGCTTGTGCATGCTGTGGGGGTAGTCTGCCTCAACTCTGCACCAGAAGCTCCGAAGAAATATCCCGTGGGTCGACGGAATCTTCCCCCTGCAACCGCAGGCACCAAAAAGCTGCATTACCGGTCCCTTGGGTCTCCTCTCAGCCCAACGAGCGAGGTCCCTCGAATCCAGCGACTCTGTCCAAGTGACCCCCACAGTCCAGTGACTCTTCAGTCCAAGTTTGGTGGAGGTAAGTCCTTGCCTCACCTCGCTGGGCTGCATTGCTGGGAACCGCGACTTTGCAGCCACTCCGGCCCCTGTGCACTTCCGGGGGAAATCCTTTGTGCACAGCCAAGCCTGGGCCCACGGCACTCTAACCTGCATTGCACGACTTTCTAAGTTGGTCTCCGGCGACGTGGGACTCCTTTGTGCAACTTCGGTGAGCACTGTTTCACGCATCTTCTTAGTGCCTGTTTCTGGCACTTCTCCGGGTGCTACCAGCTTCAGAGAGGGCTCCTTGTCTTGCTCGACGTCCCCTCTCTCTGATGGTCCAATTTGCGACCTCCTGGTCTCTCCTGGGCCTCAGCAGCGTCCAAAAACGCTAACCGCACGATTTGCAGCTAGCAAGGCTTTTTGGCATTCTTTCGGCGGGAAAACACTTTTGCACAACTCTCCACGGCGAGCGGTATCCGTCCACCAAAGGGGAAGTCTCTAGCCCTTTTCGTTCCTGCAGAAACCTCAGCTTCTTCTGTCCAGTAGAAGCTTCTTTGCACCCGCAGCTGGCATTTCCTGGGCATCTGCCCATCTCCGACTTGCTTGTGACTTTTGGACTTGGTCCCCTTGTTCCACAGGTACCCTAGATTGGAAATCCACAGTTGTTGCATTGCTGGTTTGTGTCTTTCCTGCATTATTCCTCTAACACGACTTCTTTGTCCTTAGGGGAACTTTAGTGCACTTTGCACTCACTTTTCAGGGTCTTGGGGAGGGTTATTTTTCTAACTCTCACTATTTTCTAATAGTCCCAGCGACCCTCTACAAGGTCACATAGGTTTGGGGTCCATTCGTGGTTCGCATTCCACTTTTGGAGTATATGGTTTGTGTTGCCCCTATCCCTATGTTTCCCCATTGCATCCTATTGTAACTATACATTGTTTGCACTGTTTTCTAAGACTATACTGCATATTTTTGCTATTGTGTATATATATCTTGTGTATATTTCCTATCCTCTCACTGAGGGTACACTCTGAGATACTTTGGCATATTGTCATAAAAATAAAGTACCTTTATTTTTAGTATAACTGTGTATTGTGTTTTCTTATGATATTGTGCATATGACACTAGGTGGTACTGTGGTAGCTTCACACGTCTCCTAGTTCAGCCTAAGCTGCTCTGCTAAGCTACCATTATCTATCAGCCTAAGCTGCTAGACACCCTATACACTAATAAGGGATAACTGGGCCTGGTGCAAGGTGCAAGTACCCCTTGGTACTCACTACAAGCCAGTCCAGCCTCCTACATTGGTTGTGCAGCGGTGGGATAAGTGCTTTGAGACTACTTACCACTCTTGTCATTGTACTTTTCATAAGAGAAAAATATACAAAACAAGGTCAGTGTATATACATATAGCCAAAAAAGTTTTGCATTTCCTCTTTTCACTCTTTTCTAAGTGCTGAAAAGTACTTCTAACTTTCTAAAAAGTTTTAAAAGTTTTTTTCTCTGTCTTTCTAAAAAGCTCTGACAAACTTTTTATCTTTTACCATCACTTTAACTCTCTCTAAAAATGTCTGGCACAGGCCAAAATGTTGATCTGTCCAAACTTGCATATGATCACCTTAGCTGGAAAGGAGCAAGGAATCTCTGCATAGAGAGAGGTTTGAGTGTAGGGAAGAATCCTTCCTTAGAACTGTTAATTAACATGCTTAGAGTACAGGATAAGGCCATAAGTGCCCAATCTGTTGAAAAAGTAGCTAATGGTTCTCAATCTGATCCAGGGACTCCCCCAGGAAAAGATTCAGGAAAGAAACTTCCTAGCCTGCCCATTACTAGACAGTCTAGCATAGTTGGTAATGATGATGAGCCACATCATATAAATAGTGTTGTCTCACATCATAGCAAAAGCATTTATTCTCACCATACTGGTAGTGATGTTTCTGTTAACCAAGCTGTTAGGGTGGCTTCTGTAAGGGACAGGTCTCCTTCTGTCCATTCTCACCATACTTCTGTTTCAAGGCATGTCCCTCCCACCCACCCAGATGACAGATTGTAGAAAGGGAGCTCAATAGATTGAGAGTGGAACAAACCAGACTGAAGCTTAAGAAGCAACAGCTGGATTTGGATAGACAGACTTTAGAAGTAGAGAAGGAGAGACAGAAACTGGGTTTAGAAACCCATGGTGGCAGCAGCAGTGTTCCCCATAGTCATCCTGCAAAAGAGCATGATTCCAGGAATCTGCATAAGATAGTTCCCCCTTATAAGGAGGGGGATGACATTAACAAGTGGTTTGCTGCACTTGAGAGGGCCTGTGTTGTACAGGATGTCCCTCAAAGGCAGTGGGCTGCTATCCTATGGCTATCATTTAGTGGAAAAGGTAGGGATAGGCTCCTTACTGTGAAAGAAAATGATGCTAATAATTTCCAAGTTCTTAAGAATGCACTCCTGGATGGTTATGGCTTAACCACTGAACAGTACAGGATAAAGTTCAGAGAGACCAAAAAGAAGTCTTCACAAGACTGGGTTGATTTCATTGACCATTCAGTGAAGGCCTTGGAGGGGTGGTTACATGGCAGTAAAGTTACTGATTATGACAGCCTGTATAACTTGATCCTGAGAGAGCATATTCTTAATAATTGTGTATCTGATTTGTTGCACCAGTACTTGGTGGACTCTGATCTGACCTCTCCCCAAGAATTGGGAAAGAAGGCAGACAAATGGGTCAGAACAAGGGTGAACAGAAAAGTTCATACAGGGGGTGACAAAGATGGCAACAAAAAGAAGGATGGTAAGTCTTCTGACAAGGGTGGGGACAAATCTAAAAATGAGTCTTCATCAGGCCCACAAAAACACTCTGGTGGGGGTGGTGGGCCCAAATCCTCTTTTAATCAGAACAAGGAAAAGAAACCATGGTGCTATTTATGTAAAATAAAAGGCCATTGGACAACAGATCCCAGTTGTCCAAAGAAAGGCACCAAGCCTCCTACCACTACAACCCCTACTGCTACACCTAGTGTCCCTACTAATAGCAGTGGTGGTGGGAGCAAACCTACTAATAGCCAATCCAAGGGAGTAGCTGGGCTCACTATTGGTAACTTAGTTGGGGTTGGCCTTGTTAGGGAGGCCACAGAGGCTGTGTTAGTCTCTGAGGGGGCTATTGATTTAGCCACCTTAGTTGCTTGTCCCCTTAATATGGATAAGTACAAGCAGCTACCCCTAATAAATGGTGTTGAGGTTCAGGCCTACAGGGACACTGGAGCCAGTGTGACTATGGTCATAGAGAAACTGGTCCACCCTGAACAACACCTACTTGGTCACCAGTACCAAGTAACCGATGCTCACAACAACACACTTAGCCACCCCATGGCTGTTGTAAATCTCAACTGGGGGGGGGGGTTACTGGTCCAAAGAAAGTTGTGGTAGCTTCAGATTTACCTGTAGACTGTCTATTAGGGAATGATTTGGAGACATCAGCTTGGTCAGATGTGGAGTTGGAGGCCCATGCAGCAATGCTGGGCATCCCAGGGCATATTTTTGCTTTGACAAGGGCTCAGGCCAAAAAGCAAAAAGGACAGGGAAGCTTGGATCCTGGAACAATGGACCAAGTGCTCCCTAAAGCTAGGGCTAGTAGAAGCAAACCACTTCCTACTATCCCTCCCTCTACAGTGGATTCTACTTCTGAGCAAGAAGAATTCCCTCCCTGTGCAGAACCTACACCAGAGGAGCTGGAAGCAGACACTGCTGAGCTTTTGGGTGAAGGGGGGCCTGCCAGAGAGGAGCTGAGTGTGGCACAGCAAACCTGTCCCACATTAGAGGGTCTCAGACAGCAAGCTGTCAAACAGGCTAATGGGGATGTCAGTGACTCTCACAGAGTTTACTGGGAGGACAACCTCTTGTACACTGAGCATAGGGATCCTAAACCTGGAGCTGCCAGGAGATTAGTGATTCCTCAGGAGTACAGAAAGTTCCTCCTAACACTGGCACATGACATTCCCCTAGCTGGGCACCTGGGTCAAATGAAAACTTGGGACAGACTGGTTCCATTGTTTCATTGGCCTAGGATGTCTGAGGACACAAAGGAATTTTGTAAGTCCTGTGAAACCTGTCAAGCCAGTGGCAAGACAGGTGGCACCCCAAAGGCACCCCTTATTCCACTGCCTGTGGTTGGGGTTCCCTTTGAAAGGGTAGGGGTTGACATAGTTGGCCCCCTTGACCCTCCTACTGCTTCAGGCAATAGGTTTATCTTGGTGATAGTGGACCATGCCACAAGATATCCTGAAGCTATTCCTTTAAGGACTACTACAGCACCTGCAGTGGCAAAGGCCCTCCTGGGAATATTTTCCAGGGTGGGCTTCCCAAAGGAAGTAGTATCAGACAGGGGAAGCAATTTCATGTCTGCATACTTAAAGGCCATGTGGAAGGAGTGTGGTGTAATGTACAAGTTCACAACACCCTATCATCCACAAACAAATGGACTGGTGGAGAGATTTAATAAAACTCTCAAAGGCATGATTATGGGTCTCCCTGAAAAACTCCGCAGGAGATGGGATATCCTACTACCATGCCTCCTTTTTGCCTACAGGGAGGTACCCCAGAAAGGAGTGGGCTTCAGCCCCTTTGAACTTCTTTTTGGACACCCTGTTAGGGGTCCACTCACACTTGTAAAGGAGGGTTGGGAACAACCTTTAAAAGCTCCTAAACAGGATATTGTGGATTATGTACTTGGCCTCAGATCAAGGATGGCTGAGTACATGAAAAAGGCCAGTAAAAACCTTCAGGCCAGCCAAGAGCTCCAGAAGCAATGGCATGATCAGAAGGCTTTTTTGGTTCAGTACCAACCAGGGCAGAAAGTGTGGGTCTTGGAGCCTGTGGCCCCAAGAGCACTCCAAGATAAATGGAGTGGTCCCCACACAATTGTTGAAAAGAAGGGAGAAGTCACCTATTTAGTTGACTTAGGCACTGCCAGGAGTCCCCTTAGGGTGCTCCATGTCAACCGCCTGAAACCCTACTATGACAGGGCTGATCTCACCCTGCTCATGGCAACTGATGAGGGACAGGAAGAAGACAGTGATCCTCTACCTGATCTCTTCTCTTCCACAGAACAAGATGCTCTTGTGGAAGGTGTAGTTTTGGCTGATTGTCTGACTGCTGAGCAGAAAGATAATTGCATAAATCTCCTAGATCAATTCTCTGAACTCTTCTCTACTGTGCCAGGTACCACTTCTTGGTGTGAGCACACTATAGATACTGGAGACAGTTTACCTGTCAAAAGTAAGATCTATAGGCAGCCTGACCATGTCAGGGACTGCATAAAGCAAGAGGTCCAGAAAATGTTAGAACTAGGAGTAGTTGAGCACTCTGACAGTCCATGGGCTTCTCCTGTGGTACTGGTACCAAAACCCCATTCCAAAGATGGAAAGAAGGAAATGCGGTTTTGTGTAGACTATAGAGGTCTCAACTTGGTAACCAAAACTGATGCTCACCCTATACCCAGGGCAGATGAGCTCATAGATACACTGGCATCTGCCAAGTATCTAAGCACTTTTGATTTGACTGCAGGGTATTGGCAGATCAAATTATCAGAAGATGCTAAACCTAAGACTGCATTTTCTACCATTGGAGGACATTACCAGTTTACTGTAATGCCTTTTGGTTTGAAAAATGCACCTGCCACTTTTCAGAGGTTGGTGAACACAGTCCTGCAAGGGCTGGAAGCTTTCAGTGCAGCATATTTGGACGATATAGCTGTCTTTAGCTCCAGCTGGGATGATCACCTGGTCCACCTATGGAAAGTTTTGGAGGCCCTGCAAAAGGCAGGCCTCACTATCAAGGCTTCAAAGTGCCAGATAGGGCAGGGTAAGGTGGTTTATCTGGGACACCTTGTTGGTGGGGAACAGATTGCACCACTTCAGGGGAAAATCCAAACAATTATTGATTGGGTTCCCCCTACCACTCAGACTCAGGTGAGAGCCTTCCTAGGCCTCACTGGGTATTACAGAAGGTTCATTAAGAACTATGGCTCCATTGCAGCCCATCTTAATGACCTCACATCCAAGAAAATGCCTAAAAAGGTATTATGGACAGCAAACTGTCAGAAAGCTTTTGAGGAGCTGAAGCAGGCCATGTGCTCTGCACCTGTCCTGAAAAGCCCTTGTTACTCTAAAAAATTCTATGTCCAAGCTGATGCATCTGAATTAGGAGTAGGGGCAGTCCTATCACAACTTAATTCTGAGGGCCAGGATCAACCTGTTGCTTTTATTAGTAGAAGGTTGACCCCTAGAGAAAAGCGTTGGTCTGCCATTGAGAGGGAGGCCTTTGCTGTGGTCTGGGCTCTGAAGGAGTTGAGGCCATACCTGTTTGGCACTCACTTCATTGTTCAGACAGACCACAAACCTCTACTTTGGCTAAAACAAATGAAAGGTGAAAATCCTAAATTGTTGAGGTGGTCCATATCCCTACAGGGAATGGACTATACAGTGGAACATAGACCTGGGAGTAGCCACTCCAATGCAGATGGACTCTCCAGATATTTCCACTTAGACAATGAAGACTCATCAGGTCATGGCTAGTCTTATTGTCCTTCGTTTGGGGGGGGTTGTGTAGGAAAGTACCATCTTGCCTGGCATGTTACCCCCATTTTTCACTGTATATATGTTGTTTTAGTTGTATGTGTCACTGGGACCCTGGTAACCCAGGGCCCCAGTGCTCATAAGTGTGCCTGAATGTGTTACCTGTGTAGTGACTAACTGTCTCACTGAGGCTCTGCTAATCAGAACCTCAGTGGTTATGCTCTCTCCTTTCTTTCCACATTGTCACTAACAGGCTAGTGACCATTTTTACCAATTTACATTGGCTTACTGGAACACCCTTATAATTCCCTAGTATATGGTACTGAGGTACCCAGGGTATTGGGGTTCCAGGAGATCCCTATGGGCTGCAGCATTTCTTTTGCCACCCATAGGGAGCTCTGACAATTCTTACACAGGCCTGCCACTGCAGCCTGAGTGAAATAACGTCCACGTTATTTCACAGCCATTTTACACTGCACTTAAGTAACTTATAAGTCACCTATATGTCTAACCTTTACCTGGTAAAGGTTAGGTGCAAAGTTACTTAGTGGGAGGGCACCCTGGCACTAGCCAAGGTGCCCCCACATTGTTCAGAGCCAATTCCCTGAACTTTGTGAGTGCGGGGATACCATTACACGCGTGCACTACATATAGGTCACTACCTATATGTAGCTTCACAATGGTAACTCCGAATATGGCCATGTAACATGTCTATGATCATGGAATTGCCCCCTCTATGCCATCCTGGCAGAGTTGGCACAATCCCATGATCCCAGTGGTCTGTAGCACAGACCCTGGGACTGCCAAACTGCCCTTCCTGGGGTTTCACTGCAGCTGCTGCTGCTGCCAACCCCTCAGACAGGCATCTGCCCTCCTGGGGTCCAGCCAGGCCTGGCCCAGGATGGCAGAACAAAGAACTTCCTCTGAGAGAGGGTGTGACACCCTCTCCCTTTGGAAAATGGTGTGAAGGCAGGGGAGGAGTAGCCTCCCCCAGCCTCTGGAAATGCTTTGTTGGGCACAGATGTGCCCAATTCTGCATAAGCCAGTCTACACCGGTTCAGGGGACCCCTTAGCCCTGCTCTGGAGCGAAACTGGACAAAGGAAAGGGGAGTGACCACTCCCCTGACCTGCACCTCCCCTGGGAGGTGTCCAGAGCTCCTCCAGTGTGCTCCAGACCTCTGCCATCTTGGAAACAGAGGTGCTGCTGGCACACTGGACTGCTCTGAGTGGCCAGTGCCACCAGGTGACGTCAGAGACTCCTTGTGATAGGCTCCTTCAGGTGTTGCTAGCCTATCCTCTCGCCTAGGTAGCCAAACCCTCTTTTCTGGCTATTTAGGGTCTCTGTCTCTGGGGAAACTTTAGATAACGAATGCAAGAGCTCATCTGAGTTCCTCTGCATCTCTCTCTTCACCTTCTGCCAAGGAATCGACTGCTGACCGCGCTGGAAGCCTGCAAACCTGCAACATAGTAGCAAAGACGACTACTGCAACTCTGTAACGCTGATCCTGCCGCCTTCTCGACTGTTTTCCTGCTTGTGCATGCTGTGGGGGTAGTCTGCCTCCTCTCTGCACCAGAAGCTCCGAAGAAATCTCCCGTGGGTCGACGGAATCTTCCCCCTGCAACCGCAGGCACCAAAAAGCTGCATTACCGGTCCCTTGGGTCTCCTCTCAGCCCGACGAGCGAGGTCCCTGGAATCCAGCGACTCTGTCCAAGTGACCCCCACAGTCCAGTGACTCTTCAGTCCAAGTTTGGTGGAGGTAAGTCCTTGCCTCACCTCGCTGGGCTGCATTGCTGGGAACTGCGACTTTGCAGCTACTCCGGCCCCTGTGCACTTCCGGCGGAAATCCTTTGTGCACAGCCAAGCCTGGGCCCACGGCACTCTAACCTGCATTGCACGACTTTCTAAGTTGGTCTCCGGCGACGTGGGACTCCTTTGTGCAACTTCGGCAAGCACCATTTCACGCATCCTTGTAGTGCCTGTTTCTGGCACTTCTCCGGGTGCTACCGGCTTCAGAGAGGGCTCCTTGTCTTGCTCGACGTCCCCTCTCTCTGCTGGTCCAATTTGCGACCTCCTGGTCCCTCCTGGGCCTCAGCAGCGTCCAAAAACGCTAACCGCACGATTTGCAGCTAACAAGGCTTGTTGGCATTCTTTCGGCGGGAAATCACTTCTGCACGATTTTCCACGGCAAGCGGGATCTTTCCACCAAACGGGAAGTCTCTAGCCCTTTTCGTTCCTGCAGAAACCTCAGCTTCTTCTGTCCAGTAGAAGCTTCTTTGCACCCGCAGCTGGCATTTCCTGGGCATCTGCCCATCTCCGACTTGCTTGTGACTTTTGGACTTGGTCCCCTTGTTCCACAGGTACCCTAGATTGGAAATCCACAGTTGTTGCATTGCTGGTTTGTGTCTTTCCTGCATTATTCCTCTAACACGACTTCTTTGTCCTTTGGGGAACTTTAGTGCACTTTGCACTCACTTTTCAGGGTCTTGGGGAGGGTTATTTTTCTAACTCTCACTATTTTCTAATAGTCCCAGCGACCCTCTACAAGGTCACATAGGTTTGGGGTCCATTCGTGGTTCGCATTCCACTTTTGGAGTATATGGTTTGTGTTGCCCCTATCCCTATGTTTCCCCATTGCATCCTATTGTAACTATACATTGTTTGCACTGTTTTCTAAGACTATACTGCATATTTTTGCTATTGTGTTTATATATCTTGTGTATATTTCCTATCCTCTCACTGAGGGTACACTCTGAGATACTTTGGCATATTATCATAAAAATAAAGTACCTTTATTTTTAGTATAACTGTGTATTGTGTTTTCTTATGATATTGTGCATATGACACTAGGTGGTACTGTGGTAGCTTCACACGTCTCCTAGTTCAGCCTAAGCTGCTCTGCTAAGCTACCATTATCTATCAGCCTAAGCTGCTAGACACCCTATACACTAATAAGGGATAACTGGGCGTGGTGCAAGGTGCAAGTACCCCTTGGTACTCACTACAAGCCAGTCCAGCCTCCTACATTGGTTGTGCAGCGGTGGGATAAGTGCTTTGAGACTACTTACCACTCTTGTCATTGTACTTTTCATAAGAGAAAAATATACAAAACAAGGTCAGTGTATATACACATAGCCAAAAAAGTTTTGCATTTCCTCTTTTCACTCTTTTCTATGTGCTGAAAAGTACTTCTAACTTTCTAAAAAGTTTAAAACGTTTTTTTCTCTGTCTTTCTAAAAAGCTCTGACAAACTTTTTATCTTTTACTATCACTTTAACTCTCTCTAAAAATGTCTGGCACAGGCCAAAATGTTGATCTGTCCAAACTTGCATATGATCACCTTAGCTGGAAAGGAGCAAGGAATCTCTGCATAGAGAGAGGTTTGAGTGTAGGGAAGAATCCTTCCTTAGAACTGTTAATTTACATGCTTAGAGTACAGGATAAGGCCATAAGTGCCCAATCTGTTGAAAAAGTAGCTAATGGTTCTCAATCTGATCCAGGGACTCCCCCAGGAAAAGATTCAGGAAAGAAACTTCCTAGCCTGCCCATTACTAGACAGTCTAGCATAGTTGGTAATGATGATGAGCCACACCATATACATAGTGTTGTCTCACATCATAGCAAAAGCATTTATTCTCACCATACTGGTAGTGATGTTTCTGTTAACCAAGCTGTTAGGGTGGCTTCTGTAAGGGACAGGTCTCCTTCTGTCCATTCTCACCATACTTCTGTTTCAAGGCATGTCCCTCCCACCCACCCTGATGACAGATTGTTAGAAAGGGAGCTCAATAGATTGAGAGTGGAACAAACCAGACTGAAGCTTAAGAAGCAACAGCTGGATTTGGATAGACAGACTTTAGAAGTAGAGAAGGAGAGACAGAAACTGGGTTTAGAAACCCATGGTGGCAGCAGCAGTGTTCCCCATAGTCATCCTGCAAAAGAGCATGATTCCAGGAATCTGCATAAGATAGTTCCCCCTTATAAGGAGGGGGATGACATTAACAAGTGGTTTGCTGCACTTGAGAGGGCCTGTGTTGTACAGAATGTCCCTCAAAGGCAGTGGGCTGCTATCCTATGGCTATCATTTAGTGGAAAAGGTAGGGATAGGCTCCTTACTGTGAAAGAAAATGATGCTAATAATTTCCAAGTTCTTAAGAATGCACTCCTGGATGGTTATGGCTTAACCACTGAACAGTACAGGATAAAGTTCAGAGAGACCAAAAAGGAGTCTTCACAAGACTGGGTTGATTTCATTGACCATTCAGTGAAGGCCTTGGAGGGGTGGTTACATGGCAATAAAGTTACTGATTATGACAGCCTGTATAACTTGATCCTGAGAGAGCATATTCTTAATAATTGTGTGTCTGATTTGTTGCACCAGTACTTGGTGGACTCTGATCTGACCTCTCCCCAAGAATTGGGAAAGAAGGCAGACAAATGGGTCAGAACAAGGGTGAACAGAAAAGTTCATACAGGGGGTGACAAAGATGGCAACAAAAAGAAGGATGGTAAGTCTTCTGACAAGGGTGGGGACAAATCTAAAAATGAGTCTTCATCAGGCCCACAAAAACACTCTGGTGGGGGTGGTGGGCCCAAATCCTCTTTTAATCAGAACAAGGAAAAGAAACCATGGTGCTATTTATGTAAAATAAAAGGCCATTGGACAACAGATCCCAGTTGTCCAAAGAAAGGCACCAAGCCTCCTACCACTACAACCCCTACTGCTACACCTAGTGTCCCTACTAATAGCAGTGGTGGTGGGAGCAAACCTACTAATAGCCAATCCAAGGGAGTAGCTGGGCTCACTATTGGTAACTTAGTTGGGGTTGGCCTTGTTAGGGAGGCCACAGAGGCTGTGTTAGTCTCTGAGGGGGCTATTGATTTAGCCACCTTAGTTGCTTGTCCCCTTAATATGGATAAGTACAAGCAGCTACCCCTAATAAATGGTGTTGAGGTTCAGGCCTACAGGGACACTGGAGCCAGTGTGACTATGGTCATAGAGAAACTGGTCCACCCTGAACAACACCTACTTGGTCACCAGTACCAAGTAACTGATGCTCACAACAACACACTTAGCCACCCCATGGCTGTTGTAAATCTCAACTGGGGGGGGGGTTACTGGTCCAAAGAAAGTTGTGGTAGCTTCAGATTTACCTGTAGACTGTCTATTAGGGAATGATTTGGAGACATCAGCTTGGTCAGATGTGGAGTTGGAGGCCCATGCAGCAATGCTGGGCATCCCAGGGCATATTTTTGCTTTGACAAGGGCTCAGGCCAAAAAGCAAAAAGGACAGGGAAGCTTGGATCCTGGAACAATGGACCAAGTGCTCCCTAAAGCTAGGGCTAGTAGAAGCAAACCACTTCCTACTATCCCTCCCTCTACAGTGGATTCTACTTCTGAGGAAGAAGAATTCCCTCCCTGTGCAGAACCTACACCAGAGGAGCTGGAAGCAGACACTGCTGAGCTTTTGGGTGAAGGGGGGCCTGCCAGAGAGGAGCTGAGTGTGGCACAGCAAACCTGTCCCACATTAGAGGGTCTCAGACAGCAAGCTGTCAAACAGGCTAATGGGGATGTCAGTGACTCTCACAGAGTTTACTGGGAGGACAACCTCTTGTACACTGAGCATAGGGATCCTAAACCTGGAGCTGCCAGGAGATTAGTGATTCCTCAGGAGTACAGAAAGTTCCTCCTAACACTGGCACATGACATTCCCCTAGCTGGGCACCTGGGTCAAATGAAAACTTGGGACAGACTGGTTCCATTGTTTCATTGGCCTAGGATGTCTGAGGACACAAAGGAATTTTGTAAGTCCTGTGAAACCTGTAACGCTGATCCTGCCGCCTTCTCGACTGTTTTCCTGCTTGTGCATGCTGTGGGGGTAGTCTGCCTCCTCTCTGCACCAGAAGCTCCGAAGAAATCTCCCGTGGGTCGACGGAATCTTCCCCCTGCAACCGCAGGCACCAAAAAGCTGCATTACCGGTCCCTTGGGTCTCCTCTCAGCCCGACGAGCGAGGTCCCTCGAATCCAGCGACTCTGTCAAAGTAACCCCCACAGTCCAGTGACTCTTCAGTCCATGTTTGGTGGAGGTAAGTCCTTGCCTCACCTCGCTGGGCTGCATTGCTGGGAACCGCGACTTTGCAGCTACTCCGGCCCCTGTGCACTTCCGGCGGAAATCCTTTGTGCACAGCCAAGCCTGGGCCCACGGCACTCTAACCTGCATTGCACGACTTTCTAAGTTGATCTCCGGCGACGTGGGACTCCTTTGTGCAACTTCGGCGAGCACCGTTTCACGCATCCTTGTAGTGCCAGTTTCTGGCACTTCTCTGGGTGCTACCGGCTTCAGAGAGGGCTCCTTGTCTTGCTCGACGTCCCCTCTCTCTGCTGGTCCAATTTGCGACCTCCTGGTCCCTCCTGGGCCTCAGCAGCATCCAAAAACGCTAACCGCACGATTTGCCGCTAGCAAGGCTTGTTGGCATTCTTTCGGCGGGAAAACACTTCTGCACGACTCTCCACGGCAAGAGGGATCGGTCCACCAAAGGGGAAGTCTCTAGCCCTTTTCGTTCTTGCAGAAACCTCAGCTTCTTCTGTCCAGTAGAAGCTTCTTTGCACCCGCAGCTGGCATTTCCTGGGCATCTGCCCATCTCCGACTTGCTTGTGACTTTTGGACTTGGTCCCCTTGTTCCACAGGTACCCTAGATTGGAAATCCACAGTTGTTGCATTGCTGGTTTGTGTCTTTCCTGCATTATTCCTCTAACACGACTTCTTTGTCCTTAGGGGAACTTTAGTGCACTTTGCACTCACTTTTCAGGGTCTTGGGGAGGGTTATTTTTCTAACTCTCACTATTTTCTAATAGTCCCAGCGACCCTCTACAAGGTCACATAGGTTTGGGGTCCATTCGTGGTTCGCATTCCACTTTTGGAGTATATGGTTTGTGTTGCCCCTATCCCTATGTTTCCCCATTGCATCCTATTGTAACTATACATTGTTTGCACTGTTTTCTAAGACTATACTGCATATTTTTGCTATTGTGTTTATATATCTTGTGTATATTTCCTATCCTCTCACTGAGGGTACACTCTGAGATACTTTGGCATATTGTCATAAAAATAAAGTACCTTTTTTTTTAGTATAACTGTGTATTGTGTTTTCTTATGATATTGTGCATATGACACTAGGTGGTACTGTGGTAGCTTCACACGTCTCCTAGTTCAGCCTAAGCTGCTCTGCTAAGCTACCATTATCTATCAGCCTAAGCTGCTAGACACCCTATACATTAATAAGGGATAACTGGGCCTGGTGCAAGGTGCAAGTACCCCTTGGTACTCACTACAAGCCAGTCCAGCCTCCTACATTGGTTGTGCAGCGGTGGGATAAGTGCTTTGAGACTACTTACCACTCTTGTCATTGTACTTTTCATAAGAGAAAAATATACAAAACAAGGTCAGTGTATATACACATAGCCAAAAAAGTTTTGCATTTCCTCTTTTCACTCTTTTCTAAGTGCTGAAAAGTACTTCTAACTTTCTAAAAAGTTTAAAAAGTTTTTTTCTCTGTCTTTCTAAAAAGCTCTGACAAACTTTTTATCTTTTACTATCACTTTAACTCTCTCTAAAAATGTCTGGCACAGGCCAAAATGTTGATCTGTCCAAACTTGCATATGATCACCTTAGCTGGAAAGTAGCAAGGAATCTCTGCATAGAGAGAGGTTTGAGTGTAGGGAAGAATCCTTCCTTAGAACTGTTAATTAACATGCTTAGAGTACAGGATAAGGCCATAAGTGCCCAATCTGTTGAAAAAGTAGCTAATGGTTCTCAATCTGATCCAGGGACTCCCCCAGGAAAAGATTCAGGAAAGAAACTTCCTAGCCTGCCCATTACTAGACAGTCTAGCATAGTTGGTAATGATGATGAGCCACACCATATACATAGTGTTGTCTCACATCATAGCAAAAGCATTTATTCTCACCATACTGGTAGTGATGTTTCTGTTAACCAAGCTGTTAGGGTGGCTTCTGTAAGGGACAGGTCTCCTTCTGTCCATTCTCACCATACTTCTGTTTCAAGGCATGTCCCTCCCACCCACCCTGATGACAGATTGTTAGAAAGGGAGCTCAATAGATTGAGAGTGGAACAAACCAGACTGAAGCTTAAGAAGCAACAGCTGGATTTGGATAGACAGACTTTAGAAGTAGAGAAGGAGAGACAGAAACTGGGTTTAGAAACCCATGGTGGCAGCAGCAGTGTTCCCCATAGTCATCCTGCAAAAGAGCATGGTTCCAGGAATCTGCATAAGATAGTTCCCCCTTATAAGGAGGGGGATGACATTAACAAGTGGTTTGCTGCACTTGAGAGGGCCTGTGTTGTACAGGATGTCCCTCAAAGGCAGTGGGCTGCTATCCTATGGCTATCATTTAGTGGAAAAGGTAGGGATAGGCTCCTTACTGTGAAAGAAAATGATGCTAATAATTTCCAAGTTCTTAAGAATGCACTCCTGTATGGTTATGGCTTAACCACTGAACAGTACAGGATAAAGTTCAGAGAGACCAAAAAGGAGTCTTCACAAGACTGGGTTGATTTCATTGACCATTCAGTGAAGGCCTTGGAGGGGTGGTTACATGGCAATAAAGTTACTGATTATGACAGCCTGTATAACTTGATCCTGAGAGAGCATATTCTTAATAATTGTGTGTCTGATTTGTTGCACCAGTACTTGGTGGACTCTGATCTGACCTCTCCCCAAGAATTGGGAAAGAAGGCAGACAAATGGGTCAGAACAAGGGTGAACAGAAAAGTTCATACAGGGGGTGAC
Organism: Pleurodeles waltl; assembly: GCF_031143425.1. Taxonomy (NCBI): domain Eukaryota; kingdom Metazoa; phylum Chordata; class Amphibia; order Caudata; family Salamandridae; genus Pleurodeles; species Pleurodeles waltl. The sequence continues at coordinate 990,978,293 of NC_090446.1, read as the reverse complement.
AAAGATGGCAACAAAAAGAAGGATGGTAAGTCTTCTGACAAGGGTGGGGACAAATCTAAAAATGAGTCTTCATCAGGCCCACAAAAACACTCTGGTGGGGGTGGTGGGCCCAAATCCTCTTTTAATCAGAACAAGGAAAAGAAACCATGGTGCTATTTATGTAAAATAAAAGGCCATTGGACAACAGATCCCAGTTGTCCAAAGAAAGGCACCAAGCCTCCTACCACTACAACCCCTACTGCTACACCTAGTGTCCCTACTAATAGCAGTGGTGGTGGGAGCAAACCTACTAATAGCCAATCCAAGGGAGTAGCTGGGCTCACTATTGGTAACTTAGTTGGGGTTGGCCTTGTTAGGGAGGCCACAGAGGCTGTGTTAGTCTCTGAGGGGGCTATTGATTTAGCCACCTTAGTTGCTTGTCCCCTTAATATGGATAAGTACAAGCAGCTACCCCTAATAAATGGTGTTGAGGTTCAGGCCTACAGGGACACTGGAGCCAGTGTGACTATGGTCATAGAGAAACTGGTCCACCCTGAACAACACCTACTTGGTCACCAGTACCAAGTAACTGATGCTCACAACAACACACTTAGCCACCCCATGGCTGTTGTAAATCTCAACTGGGGGGGGGTTACTGGTCCAAAGAAAGTTGTGGTAGCTTCAGATTTACCTGTAGACTGTCTATTAGGGAATGATTTGGAGACATCAGCTTGGTCAGATGTGGAGTTGGAGGCCCATGCAGCAATGCTGGGCATCCCAGGGCATATTTTTGCTTTGACAAGGGCTCAGGCCAAAAAGCAAAAAGGACAGGGAAGCTTGGATCCTGGAACAATGGACCAAGTGCTCCCTAAAGCTAGGGCTAGTAGAAGCAAACCACTTCCTACTATCCCTCCCTCTACAGTGGATTCTACTTCTGAGGAAGAAGAATTCCCTCCCTGTGCAGAACCTACACCAGAGGAGCTGGAAGCAGACACTGCTGAGCTTTTGGGTGAAGGGGGGCCTGCCAGAGAGGAGCTGAGTGTGGCACAGCAAACCTGTCCCACATTAGAGGGTCTCAGACAGCAAGCTGTCAAACAGGCTAATGGGGATGTCAGTGACTCTCACAGAGTTTACTGGGAGGACAACCTCTTGTACACTGAGCATAGGGATCCTAAACCTGGAGCTGCCAGGAGATTAGTGATTCCTCAGGAGTACAGAAAGTTCCTCCTAACACTGGCACATGACATTCCCCTAGCTGGGCACCTGGGTCAAATGAAAACTTGGGACAGACTGGTTCCATTGTTTCATTGGCCTAGGATGTCTGAGGACACAAAGGAATTTTGTAAGTCCTGTGAAACCTGTAACGCTGATCCTGCCGCCTTCTCGACTGTTTTCCTGCTTGTGCATGCTGTGGGGGTAGTCTGCCTCCTCTCTGCACCAGAAGCTCCGAAGAAATCTCCCGTGGGTCGACGGAATCGTCCCCCTGCAACCGCAGGCACCAAAAAGCTGCATTACCGGTCCCTTGGGTGTCCTCTCAGCCCAACGAGCGAGGTCCCTCGAATCCAGCGACTCTGTCCAAGTGACCCCCCACAGTCCAGTGACTCTTCAGTCCAAGTTTGGTGGAGGTAAGTCCTTGCCTCACCTCGCTGGGCTGCATTGCTGGGAACCGCGACTTTGCAGCTACTCCGGCCCCTGTGCACTTCCGGTGGAAATCCTTTGTGCACAGCCAAGCCTGGGCCCACGGCACTCTAACCTGCATTGCACGACTTTCTAAGTTGGTCTCCGGCGACGTGGGACTCCTTTGTGCAACTTCGGCGAGCACCGTTTCACGCATCCTCGTAGTGCCTGTTTCTGGCACTTCTCCGGGTGCTACCGGCTTCAGAGAGGGCTCCTTGTCTTGCTCGACGTCCCTTCTCTCCGCTGGTCCAATTTGCGACCTCCTGGTCTCTCCTGGGCCTCAGCAGCATCCAAAAACGCTAACCGCACGATTTGCAGCTAGCAAAGCTTGTTGGCATTCTTTCGGCAGGAAAACACTTCTGCACGACTCTCCACGGCGAGAGAGATCCGTCCACCAAAGGGGAAGTCTCTAGCCCTTTTCGTTCCTGCAGAAACCTCAGCTTCTTCTGTCCAGTAGAAGCTTCTTTGCACCCGCAGCTGGCATTTCCTGGGCATCTGCCCATCTCCGACTTGCTTGTGACTTTTGGACATGGTCCCCTTGTTCCACAGGTACCCTAGATTGGAAATCCACAGTTGTTGCATTGCTGGTTTGTGTCTTTCCTGCATTATTCCTCTAACACGACTTCTTTGTCCTTAGGGGAACTTTAGTGCACTTTGCACTCACTTTTCAGGGTCTTGGGGAGGGTTATTTTTCTAACTCTCACTATTTTCTAATAGTCCCAGCGACCCTCTACAAGGTCACATAGGTTTGGGGTCCATTCGTGGTTCGCATTCCACTTTTGGAGTATATGGTTTGTGTTGCCCCTATCCCTATGTTTCCCCATTGCATCCTATTGTAACTATACATTGTTTGCACTGTTTTCTAAGACTATACTGCATATTTTTGCTATTGTGTTTATATATCTTGTGTATATTTCCTATCCTCTCACTGAGGGTACACTCTGAGATACTTTGGCATATTATCATAAAAATAAAGTACCTTTATATTTAGTATAACTGTGTATTGTGTTTTCTTATGATATTGTGCATATGACACTAGGTGGTACTGTGGTAGCTTCACACGTCTCCTAGTTCAGCCTAAGCTGCTCTGCTAAGCTACCATTATCTATCAGCCTAAGCTGCTAGACACCCTATACACTAATAAGGGATAACTGGGCCTGGTGCAAGGTGCAAGTACCCCTTGGTACTCACTACAAGCCAGTCCAGCCTCCTACATTGGTTGTGCAGCGGTGGGATAAGTGCTTTGAGACTACTTACCACTCTTGTCATTGTACTTTTCATAAGAGAAAAATATACAAAACAAGGTCAGTGTATATACACATAGCCAAAAAAGTTTTGCATTTCCTCTTTTCACTCTTTTCTAAGTGCTGAAAAGTACTTCTAACTTTCTAAAAAGTTTAAAAAGTTTTTTTCTCTGTCTTTCTAAAAAGCTCTGACAAACTTTTTATCTTTTACTATCACTTTAACTCTCTCTAAAAATGTCTGGCACAGGCCAAAATGTTGATCTGTCCAAACTTGCATATGATCACCTTAGCTGGAAAGGAGCAAGGAATCTCTGCATAGAGAGAGGTTTGAGTGTAGGGAAGAATCCTTCCTTAGAACTGTTAATTAACATGCTTAGAGTACAGGATAAGGCCATAAGTGCCCAATCTGTTGAAAAAGTAGCTAATGGTTCTCAATCTGATCCAGGGACTCCCCCAGGAAAAGATTCAGGAAAGAAACTTCCTAGCCTGCCCATTACTAGACAGTCTAACATAGTTGGTAATGATGATGAGCCACACCATATACATAGTGTTGTCTCACATCATAGCAAAAGCATTTATTCTCACCATACTGGTAGTGATGTTTCTGTTAACCAAGCTGTTAGGGTGGCTTCTGTAAGGGACAGGTCTCCTTCTGTCCATTCTCACCATACTTCTGTTTCAAGGCATGTCCCTCCCACCCACCCTGATGACAGATTGTTAGAAAGGGAGCTCAATAGATTGAGAGTGGAACAAACCAGACTGAAGCTTAAGAAGCAACAGCTGGATTTGGATAGACAGACTTTAGAAGTAGAGAAGGAGAGACAGAAACTGGGTTTAGAAACCCATGGTGGCAGCAGCAGTGTTCCCCATAGTCATCCTGCAAAAGAGCATGATTCCAGGAATCTGCATAAGATAGTTCCCCCTTATAAGGAGGGGGATGACATTAACAAGTGGTTTGCTGCACTTGAGAGGGCCTGTGTTGTACAGGATGTCCCTCAAAGGCAGTGGGCTGCTATCCTATGGCTATCATTTAGTGGAAAAGGTAGGGATAGGCTCCTTACTGTGAAAGAAAATGATGCTAATAATTTCCAAGTTCTTAAGAATGCACTCCTGGATGGTTATGGCTTAACCACTGAACAGTACAGGATAAAGTTCAGAGAGAGCAAAAAGGAGTCTTCACAAGACTGGGTTGATTTCATTGACCATTCAGTGAAGGCCTTGGAGGGGTGGTTACATGGCAGTAAAGTTACTGATTATGACAGCCTGTATAACTTGATCCTGAGAGAGCATATTCTTAATAATTGTGTGTCTGATTTGTTGCACCAGTACTTGGTGGACTCTGATCTGACCTCTTCCCAAGAATTGGGAAAGAAGGCAGACAAATGGGTCAGAACAAGGGTGAACAGAAAAGTTCATACAGGGGGTGACAAAGATGGCAACAAAAAGAAGGATGGTAAGTCTTCTGACAAGGGTGGGGACAAATCTAAAAATGAGTCTTCATCAGGCCCACAAAAACACTCTGGTGGGGGTGGTGGGCCCAAATCCTCTTTTAATCAGAACAAGGAAAAGAAACCATGGTGCTATTTATGTAAAATAAAAGGCCATTGGACAACAGATCCCAGTTGTCCAAAGAAAGGCACCAAGCCTCCTACCACTACAACCCCTACTGCTACACCTAGTGTCCCTACTAATAGCAGTGGTGGTGGGAGCAAACCTACTAATAGCCAATCCAAGGGAGTAGCTGGGCTCACTATTGGTAACTTAGTTGGGGTTGGCCTTGTTAGGGAGGCCACAGAGGCTGTGTTAGTCTCTGAGGGGGCTATTGATTTAGCCACCTTAGTTGCTTGTCCCCTTAATATGGATAAGTACAAGCAGCTACCCCTAATAAATGGTGTTGAGGTTCAGGCCTACAGGGACACTGGAGCCAGTGTGACTATGGTCATAGAGAAACTGGTCCACCCTGAACAACACCTACTTGGTCACCAGTACCAAGTAACTGATGCTCACAACAACACACTTAGCCACCCCATGGCTGTTGTAAATCTCAACTGGGGGGGGGTTACTGGTCCAAAGAAAGTTGTGGTAGCTTCAGATTTACCTGTAGACTGTCTATTAGGGAATGATTTGGAGACATCAGCTTGGTCAGATGTGGAGTTGGAGGCCCATGCAGCAATGCTGGGCATCCCAGGGCATATTTTTGCTTTGACAAGGGCTCAGGCCAAAAAGCAAAAAGGACAGGGAAGCTTGGATCCTGGAACAATGGACCAAGTGCTCCCTAAAGCTAGGGCTAGTAGAAGCAAACCACTTCCTACTATCCCTCCCTCTACAGTGGATTCTACTTCTGAGGAAGAAGAATTCCCTCCCTGTGCAGAACCTACACCAGAGGAGCTGGAAGCAGACACTGCTGAGCTTTTGGGTGAAGGGGGGCCTGCCAGAGAGGAGCTGAGTGTGGCACAGCAAACCTGTCCCACATTAGAGGGTCTCAGACAGCAAGCTGTCAAACAGGCTAATGGGGATGTCAGTGACTCTCACAGAGTTTACTGGGAGGACAACCTCTTGTACACTGAGCATAGGGATCCTAAACCTGGAGCTGCCAGGAGATTAGTGATTCCTCAGGAGTACAGAAAGTTCCTCCTAACACTGGCACATGACATTCCCCTAGCTGGGCACCTGGGTCAAATGAAAACTTGGGACAGACTGGTTCCATTGTTTCATTGGCCTAGGATGTCTGAGGACACAAAGGAATTTTGTAAGTCCTGTGAAACCTGTAACGCTGATCCTGCCGCCTTCTCGACTGTTTTCCTGCTTGTGCATGCTGTGGGGGTAGTCTGCCTCCTCTCTGCACCAGAAGCTCCGAAGAAATCTCCCGTGGGTCGACGGAATCGTCCCCCTGCAACCGCAGGCACCAAAAAGCTGCATTACCGGTCCCTTGGGTGTCCTCTCAGCCCAACGAGCGAGGTCCCTCGAATCCAGCGACTCTGTCCAAGTGACCCCCCACAGTCCAGTGACTCTTCAGTCCAAGTTTGGTGGAGGTAAGTCCTTGCCTCACCTCGCTGGGCTGCATTGCTGGGAACCGCGACTTTGCAGCTACTCCGGCCCCTGTGCACTTCCGGTGGAAATCCTTTGTGCACAGCCAAGCCTGGGCCCACGGCACTCTAACCTGCATTGCACGACTTTCTAAGTTGGTCTCCGGCGACGTGGGACTCCTTTGTGCAACTTCGGCGAGCACCGTTTCACGCATCCTCGTAGTGCCTGTTTCTGGCACTTCTCCGGGTGCTACCGGCTTCAGAGAGGGCTCCTTGTCTTGCTCGACGTCCCTTCTCTCCGCTGGTCCAATTTGCGACCTCCTGGTCTCTCCTGGGCCTCAGCAGCATCCAAAAACGCTAACCGCACGATTTGCAGCTAGCAAAGCTTGTTGGCATTCTTTCGGCAGGAAAACACTTCTGCACGACTCTCCACGGCGAGAGAGATCCGTCCACCAAAGGGGAAGTCTCTAGCCCTTTTCGTTCCTGCAGAAACCTCAGCTTCTTCTGTCCAGTAGAAGCTTCTTTGCACCCGCAGCTGGCATTTCCTGGGCATCTGCCCATCTCCGACTTGCTTGTGACTTTTGGACATGGTCCCCTTGTTCCACAGGTACCCTAGATTGGAAATCCACAGTTGTTGCATTGCTGGTTTGTGTCTTTCCTGCATTATTCCTCTAACACGACTTCTTTGTCCTTAGGGGAACTTTAGTGCACTTTGCACTCACTTTTCAGGGTCTTGGGGAGGGTTATTTTTCTAACTCTCACTATTTTCTAATAGTCCCAGCGACCCTCTACAAGGTCACATAGGTTTGGGGTCCATTCGTGGTTCGCATTCCACTTTTGGAGTATATGGTTTGTGTTGCCCCTATCCCTATGTTTCCCCATTGCATCCTATTGTAACTATACATTGTTTGCACTGTTTTCTAAGACTATACTGCATATTTTTGCTATTGTGTTTATATATCTTGTGTATATTTCCTATCCTCTCACTGAGGGTACACTCTGAGATACTTTGGCATATTATCATAAAAATAAAGTACCTTTATATTTAGTATAACTGTGTATTGTGTTTTCTTATGATATTGTGCATATGACACTAGGTGGTACTGTGGTAGCTTCACACGTCTCCTAGTTCAGCCTAAGCTGCTCTGCTAAGCTACCATTATCTATCAGCCTAAGCTGCTAGACACCCTATACACTAATAAGGGATAACTGGGCCTGGTGCAAGGTGCAAGTACCCCTTGGTACTCACTACAAGCCAGTCCAGCCTCCTACATTGGTTGTGCAGCGGTGGGATAAGTGCTTTGAGACTACTTACCACTCTTGTCATTGTACTTTTCATAAGAGAAAAATATACAAAACAAGGTCAGTGTATATACACATAGCCAAAAAAGTTTTGCATTTCCTCTTTTCACTCTTTTCTAAGTGCTGAAAAGTACTTCTAACTTTCTAAAAAGTTTAAAAAGTTTTTTTCTCTGTCTTTCTAAAAAGCTCTGACAAACTTTTTATCTTTTACTATCACTTTAACTCTCTCTAAAAATGTCTGGCACAGGCCAAAATGTTGATCTGTCCAAACTTGCATATGATCACCTTAGCTGGAAAGGAGCAAGGAATCTCTGCATAGAGAGAGGTTTGAGTGTAGGGAAGAATCCTTCCTTAGAACTGTTAATTAACATGCTTAGAGTACAGGATAAGGCCATAAGTGCCCAATCTGTTGAAAAAGTAGCTAATGGTTCTCAATCTGATCCAGGGACTCCCCCAGGAAAAGATTCAGGAAAGAAACTTCCTAGCCTGCCCATTACTAGACAGTCTAACATAGTTGGTAATGATGATGAGCCACACCATATACATAGTGTTGTCTCACATCATAGCAAAAGCATTTATTCTCACCATACTGGTAGTGATGTTTCTGTTAACCAAGCTGTTAGGGTGGCTTCTGTAAGGGACAGGTCTCCTTCTGTCCATTCTCACCATACTTCTGTTTCAAGGCATGTCCCTCCCACCCACCCTGATGACAGATTGTTAGAAAGGGAGCTCAATAGATTGAGAGTGGAACAAACCAGACTGAAGCTTAAGAAGCAACAGCTGGATTTGGATAGACAGACTTTAGAAGTAGAGAAGGAGAGACAGAAACTGGGTTTAGAAACCCATGGTGGCAGCAGCAGTGTTCCCCATAGTCATCCTGCAAAAGAGCATGATTCCAGGAATCTGCATAAGATAGTTCCCCCTTATAAGGAGGGGGATGACATTAACAAGTGGTTTGCTGCACTTGAGAGGGCCTGTGTTGTACAGGATGTCCCTCAAAGGCAGTGGGCTGCTATCCTATGGCTATCATTTAGTGGAAAAGGTAGGGATAGGCTCCTTACTGTGAAAGAAAATGATGCTAATAATTTCCAAGTTCTTAAGAATGCACTCCTGGATGGTTATGGCTTAACCACTGAACAGTACAGGATAAAGTTCAGAGAGAGCAAAAAGGAGTCTTCACAAGACTGGGTTGATTTCATTGACCATTCAGTGAAGGCCTTGGAGGGGTGGTTACATGGCAGTAAAGTTACTGATTATGACAGCCTGTATAACTTGATCCTGAGAGAGCATATTCTTAATAATTGTGTGTCTGATTTGTTGCACCAGTACTTGGTGGACTCTGATCTGACCTCTTCCCAAGAATTGGGAAAGAAGGCAGACAAATGGGTCAGAACAAGGGTGAACAGAAAAGTTCATACAGGGGGTGACAAAGATGGCAACAAAAAGAAGGATGGTAAGTCTTCTGACAAGGGTGGGGACAAATCTAAAAATGAGTCTTCATCAGGCCCACAAAAACACTCTGGTGGGGGTGGTGGGCCCAAATCCTCTTTTAATCAGAACAAGGAAAAGAAACCATGGTGCTATTTATGTAAAATAAAATGCCATTGGACAACAGATCCCAGTTGTCCAAAGAAAGGCACCAAGCCTCCTACCAGTACAACCCCTACTGCTACACCTAGTGTCCCTACTAATAGCAGTGGTGGTGGGAGCAAACCTACTAATAGCCAATCCAAGGGAGTAGCTGGGCTCACTATTGGTAACTTAGTTGGGGTTGGCCTTGTTAGGGAGGCCACAGAGGCTGTGTTAGTCTCTGAGTTGGCTATTGATTTAGCCACCTTAGTTGCTTGTCCCCTTAATATGGATAAGTACAAGCAGCTACCCCTAATAAATGGTGTTGAGGTTCAGGCCTACAGGGACACTGGAGCCAGTGTGACTATGGTCATAGAGAAACTGGTCCACCCTGAACAACACCTACTTGGTCACCAGTACCAAGTAACCGATGCTCACAACAACACACTTAGCCACCCCATGGCTGTTGTAAATCTCAACTGGGGGGGGGTTACTGGTCCAAAGAAAGTTGTGGTAGCTTCAGATTTACCTGTAGACTGTCTATTAGGGAATGATTTGGAGACATCAGCTTGGTCAGATGTGGAGTTGGAGGCCCATGCAGCAATGCTGGGCATCCCAGGGCATATTTTTGCTTTGACAAGGGCTCAGGCCAAAAAGCAAAAAGGACAGGGAAGCTTGGATCCTGGAACAATGGACCAAGTGCTCCCTAAAGCTAGGGCTAGTAGAAGCAAACCACTTCCTACTATCCCTCCCTCTACAGTGGATTCTACTTCTGAGGAAGAAGAATTCCCTCCCTGTGCAGAACCTACACCAGAGGAGCTGGAAGCAGACACTGCTGAGCTTTTGGGTGAAGGGGGGCCTGCTAGAGAGGAGCTGAGTGTGGCACAGCAAACCCGTCCCACATTAGAGGGTCTCAGACAGCAAGCTGTCAAACAGGCTAATGGGGATGTCAGTGACTCTCACAGAGTTTACTGGGAGGACAACCTCTTGTACACTGAGCATAGGGATCCTAAACCTGGAGCTGCCAGGAGATTAGTGATTCCTCAGGAGAACAGAAAGTTCCTCCTAACACTGGCACATGACATTCCCCTAGCTGGGCACCTGGGTCAAATGAAAACTTGGGACAGACTGGTTCCATTGTTTCATTGGCCTAGGATGTCTGGGGACACAAAGGAATTTTGTAAGTCCTGTGAAACCTGTCAAGCCAGTGGCAAGACAGGTGGCACCCCAAAGGCACCCCTTATTCCACTGCCTGTGGTTGGGGTTCCCTTTGAAAGGGTAGGGGTTGACATAGTTGGCCCCCTTGACCCTCCTACTGCTTCAGGCAATAGGTTTATCTTGGTGGTAGTGGACCATGCCACAAGATATCCTGAAGCTATTCCTTTAAGGACCACTACAGCACCTGCAGTGGCAAAGGCCCTCCTGGGAATATTTTCCAGGGTGGGCTTCCCAAAGGAAGTAGTATCAGACAGGGGAAGCAATTTCATGTCTGCATACTTAAAGGCCATGTGGAAGGAGTGTGGTGTAATGTACAAGTTCACAACACCCTATCATCCACAAACAAATGGACTGGTGGAGAGATTTAATAAAACTCTCAAAGGCATGATTATGGGTCTCCCTGAAAAACTCTGCAGGAGATGGGATATCCTACTACCATGCCTCCTTTTTGCCTACAGGGAGGTACCCCAGAAAGGAGTGGGCTTCAGCCCCTTTGAACTTCTTTTTGGACCCCCTGTTAGGGGTCCACTCACACTTGTAAAGGAGGGTTGGGAACAACCTTTAAAAGCTCCTAAACAGGATATTGTGGATTATGTACTTGGCCTCAGATCAAGGATGGCTGAGTACATGAAAAAGGCCAGTAAAAACCTTCAGGCCAGCCAAGAGCTCCAGAAGCAATGGCATGATCAGAAGGCTTTTTTGGTTCAGTACCAACCAGGGCAGAAAGTGTGGGTCTTGGAGCCTGTGGCCCCAAGAGCACTCCAAGATAAATGGAGTGGTCCCCACACAATTGTTGAAAAGAAGGGAGAAGTCACCTATTTAGTTGACTTAGGCACTGCCAGGAGTCCCCTTAGGGTGCTCCATGTCAACCGCCTGAAACCCTACTATGACAGGGCTGATCTCACCCTGCTCATGGCAACTGATGAGGGACAGGAAGAAGACAGTGATCCTCTTCCTGATCTCTTCTCTTCCACAGAACAAGATGCTCTTGTGGAAGGTGTAGTTTTGGCTGATTGTCTGACTGCTGAGCAGAAAGATAATTGCATAAATCTCCTAGATCAATTCTCTGAACTCTTCTCTACTGTGCCAGGTACCACTTCTTGGTGTGAGCACACTATAGATACTGGAGACAGTTTACCTGTCAAAAGTAAGATCTATAGGCAGCCTGACCATGTCAGGGACTGCATAAAGCAAAAGGTCCAGAAAATGTTAGAACTAGGAGTAGTTGAGCACTCTGACAGTCCATGGGCTTCTCCTGTGGTACTGGTACCAAAACCCCATTCCAAAGATGGAAAGAAGGAAATGCGGTTTTGTGTAGACTATAGAGGTCTCAACTTGGTAACCAAAACTGATGCTCACCCTATACCCAGGGCAGATGAGCTCATAGATACACTGGCATCTGCCAAGTATCTAAGAACTTTTGATTTGACTGCAGGGTATTGGCAGATCAAATTATCAGAAGATGCTAAACCTAAGACTGCATTTTCTACCATTGGAGGACATTACCAGTTTACTGTAATGCCTTTTGGTTTGAAAAATGCACCTGCCACTTTTCAGAGGTTGGTGAACACAGTCCTGCAAGGGCTGGAAGCTTTCAGTGCAACATATTTGGACGATATAGCTGTCTTTAGCTCCAGCTGGGATGATCACCTGGTCCACCTATGGAAAGTTTTGGAGGCCCTGCAAAAGGCAGGCCTCACTATCAAGGCTTCAAAGTGCCAGATAGGGCAGGGTAAGGTGGTTTATCTGGGACACCTTGTTGGTGGGGAACAGATTGCACCACTTCAGGGGAAAATCCAAACAATTATTGATTGGGTTCCCCCTACCACTCAGACTCAGGTGAGAGCCTTCCTAGGCCTCACTGGGTATTACAGAAGGTTCATTAAGAACTATGGCTCCATTGCAGCCCCTCTTAATGACCTCACATCCAAGAAAATGCCTAAAAAGGTATTATGGACAGCAAACTGTCAGAAAGCTTTTGAGGAGCTGAAGCAGGCCATGTGCTCTGCACCTGTCCTGAAAAGCCCTTGTTACTCTAAAAAATTCTATGTCCAAGCTGATGCATCTGAATTAGGAGTAGGGGCAGTCCTATCACAACTTAATTCTGAGGGCCAGGATCAACCTGTTGCTTTTATTAGTAGAAGGTTGACCCCTAGAGAAAAGCGTTGGTCTGCCATTGAGAGGGAGGCCTTTGCTGTGGTCTGGGCTCTGAAGGAGTTGAGGCCATACCTGTTTGGCACTCACTTCATTGTTCAGACAGACCACGAACCTCTACTTTGGCTAAAACAAATGAAAGGTGAAAATCCTAAATTGTTGAGGTGGTCCATATCCCTACAGGGAATGGACTATACAGTGGAACATAGACCTGGGAGTAGCCACTCCAATGCAGATGGACTCTCCAGATATTTCCACTTAGACAATGAAGACTCATCAGGTCATGGCTAGTCTTATTGTCCTTCGTTTGGGGGGGGGGTTGTGTAGGAAAGTACCATCTTGCCTGGCATGTTACCCCCATTTTTCACTGTATATATGTTGTTTTAGTTGTATGTGTCACTGGGACCCTGGTAACCCAGGGCCCCAGTGCTCATAAGTGTGCCTGAATGTGTTACCTGTGTAGTGACTAACTGTCTCACTGAGGCTCTGCTAATCAGAACCTCAGTGGTTATGCTCTCTCATTTCTTTCCAAATTGTCACTAACAGGCTAGTGACCATTTTTACCAATTTACATTGGCTTACTGGAACACCCTTATAATTCCCTAGTATATGGTACTGAGGTACCCAGGGTATTGGGGTTCCAGGAGATCCCTATGGGCTGCAGCTTTTCTTTTGCCACCCATAGGGAGCTCTGACAATTCTTACACAGGCCTGCCACTGCAGCCTGAGAGAAATAACGTCCACGATATTTCACAGCCATTTTACACTGCACTTTAGTAACTTATAAGTCACCTATATGTCTAACCTTTACCTGGTAAAGGTTAGGTGCAAAGTTACTTAGTGGGAGGGCACCCTGGCACTGGCCAAGGTGCCCCCACATTGTTCAGAGCCAATTCCCTGAACTTTGTGAGTGCGGGGACACCATTACACGCGTGCACTACATATAGGTCACTACCTATATGTAGCTTCACAATGGTAACTCCGAATATGGCCATGTAACATGTCTATGATCATGGAATTGCCCCCTCTATGCCATCCTGGCATAGTTGGCACAATCCCATGATCCCAGTGGTCTGTAGCACAGACCCTGGGACTGCCAAACTGCCCTTCCTGGGGTTTCACTGCAGCTGCTGCTGCTGCCAACCCCTCAGACAGGCATCTGCCCTCCTGGGGTCCAGCCAGGCCTGGCCCAGGATGGCAGAACAAAGAACTTCCTCTGAGAGAGGGTGTGACACCCTCTCCCTTTGGAAAATGGTGTGAAGGCAGGGGAGGAGTAGCCTCCCCCAGCCTCTGGAAATGCTTTGTTGGGCACAGATGTGCCCAATTCTGCATAAGCCAGTCTACACCGGTTCAGGGGACCCCTTAGCCCTGCTCTGGCGCGAAACTGGACAAAGGAAAGGGGAGTGACCACTCCCCTGACCTGCACCTCTCCTGGGAGGTGTCCAGAGCTCCTCCAGTGTGCTCCAGACCTCTGCCATCTTGGAAACAGAGGTGCTGCTGGCACACTGGACTGCTCTGAGTGGCCAGTGCCACCAGGTGACGTCAGAGACTCCTTGTGATAGGCTCCTTCAGGTGTTGCTAGCCTATCCTCTCTCCCAGGTAGCCAAACCCTCTTTTCTGGCTATTTAGGGTCTCTGTCTCTGGGGAAACTTTAGATAACGAATGCAAGAGCTCATCCGAGTTCCTCTGCATCTCTCTCTTCACCTTCTGCCAAGGAATCGACTGCTGACCGCGCTGGAAGCCTGCAAACCTGCAACATAGTAGCAAAGACGACTACTGCAACTCTGTAACGCTGATCCTGCCGCCTTCTCGACTGTTTTCCTGCTTGTGCATGTTGTGGGGGTAGTCTGCCTCCTCTCTGCACCAGAAGCTCCGAAGAAATCTCCCGTGGGTCGACGGAATCTTCCCCCTGCAACCGCAGGCACCAAAAAGCTGCATTACCGGTCCCTTGGGTCTCCTCTCAGCCCGACGAGCGAGGTCCCTCGAATCCAGTGACTCTGTCCAAGTGACCCCCACAGTCCAGTGACTCTTCAGTCCAAGTTTGGTGGAGGTAAGTCCTTGCCTCACCTCGCTGGTTTGCATTGCTGGGAACCGCGACTTTGCAGCTACTCTGGCCCCTGTGCACTTCCGGCGGAAATCCTTTGTGCACAGCCAAGCCTGGGCCCACGGCATTCTAACCTGCATTGCACGACTTTCTAAGTTGGTCTCCGGCGACGTGGGACTCCTTTGTGCAATTTCGGCAAGCACCGTTTCACACATCCTTGTAGTGCCTGTTTCTGGCACTTCTCCGGGTGCTACCGGCTTCAGAGAGGGCTCCTTGTCTTGCTCGATGTCCCTTCTCTCTGCTGGTCCAATTTGCGACCTTCTGGTCTCTCCTGAGCCTCAGCAGCGTCCAAAAACGCTAACCGCACGATTTGCAGCTAGCAAGGCTTGTTGGCGTTTTTTCGGCGGGAAAACACTTCTGCACGACTCTCCACGGCGAGATGAATGCGTCCACCAAAGGGGAAGTCTCTAGCCCTTTTCGTTCCTGCAGAAACCTCAGCTTCTTCTGTCCAGTAGAAGCTTCTTTGCACCCGCAGCTGGCATTTCCTGGGCATCTGCCCATCTCCGACTTGCTTGTGACTTTTGGACTTGGTCCCCTTGTTCCACAGGTACCCTAGATTGGAAATCCACAGTTGTTGCATTGCTGGTTTGTGTCTTTCCTGCATTATTCCTCTAACACGACTTCTTTGTCCTTAGGGGAACTTTAGTGCACTTTGCACTCACTTTTCAGGGTCTTGGGGAGGGTTATTTTTCTAACTCTCACTATTTTCTAATAGTCCCAGCGACCCTCTACAAGGTCACATAGGTTTGGGGTCCATTCGTGGTTCGCATTCCACTTTTGGAGTATATGGTTTGTGTTGCCCCTATCCCTATGTTTCCCCATTGCATCCTATTGTAACTATACATTGTTTGCACTGTTTTCTAAGACTATACTGCATATTTTTGCTATTGTGTATATATATCTTGTGTATATTTCCTATCCTCTCACTGAGGGTACACTCTGAGATACTTTGGCATATTGTCATAAAAATAAAGTACCTTTATTTTTAGTATAACTGTGTATTGTGTTTTCTTATGATATTGTGCATATGACACTAGGTGGTACTGTGGTAGCTTCACACGTCTCCTAGTTCAGCCTAAGCTGGTCTGCTAAGCTACCATTATCTATCAGCCTAAGCTGCTAGACACCCTATACACTAATAAGGGATAACTGGGCCTGGTGCAAGGTGCAAGTACCCCTTGGTACTCACTACAAGCCAGTCCAGCCTCCTACAAAGGGGCAATTAATTTTTGCAGAGACATATTGTGCCACATGGTCAGCGGGAACCCACTCAGTGGAGTTGGGGTGAAGTATATTGGAAGGGTCAAACATTGGGAAACCCTCAGGGTCCAGGAGCGTGGAGGTTTGAAGGGAGGACAACTTGGTCTTTTTGGGAGGTGGAGGAGAAAAATTACCATTGTCTGTATCATTCGAGACACTGGAATCGGAGTCCAGATCCGACAAATCGTCATCCGTATCAGGGATGGATGAAATCATCAGAGGAGGAATAATATTCTTTGCTTTAGATTTATGTTTTAAATTTGGTTTCCCAATGTCCATATTTTTATACTCCTTGGTGGGAGCCTTTTGAGGAACCGCGTCCTCTGCCGCATGTGAGGAAACCTCACTTCACTTTTGCGCCAATTTTATTTTTATTTTTTAGGATTTTTAGTAGGGGAAAGGCGCTGACTGCATTCCCCCGCAGCCTGGGCCGACATAGTCCTAGAAATCATATCAGAGAATGAATGTTCTAGTTTTTTTGAAATTTTTTGTATGGAGGAAGAAACTGCCTGTTGGACAGATGATTTGATGAAGGCAGAGAGTTCTCGTCTAATATCCTCAACATCATGTGAGGGGGAATTATCTGAATTCATAATGTTAAAGGAACTGGGCAGAGAGGGGTTAAAATCAAGGAAAAGGACAAATTGTGGGCGTTGCCAAGCTGAAAACACAGCTACGAGGCAAAGGAGGGAGGCAGAAGGAATCAGAGACCCGAAAACGTCAAGCCGGTAATGTGGAAGGAAAACCCTGCAATTTCCTGAGAGACGCGATGAGCAGCGTGTCTAAAAATAGCTTCTGAGCCTCAGGGGAGCAGAGCTTGGCCGAGCGCCCGGTGTTTCCTCAAGCGCGAGCAGAATAACTGCCGCCTGAGGAAAAAAACGGGTACATGGCCGGAGAGCGTGTGGGGAGCCGCGCACTAGGAAAAAACGGTCAGAATTGCGGCTCGCGAGCCGAGAGGCTGTCAATGAATGCGGCAACCTGCCGTCTAGGAAGCTACAAGGAAATAGCGTTAAACGAACGCGTTTGCAAAGCGCAAGAAGAAAAACCAAGTAAAGTTTAACAATAAAGGTTAATAATAATAAACCCACAACATTACAACACTCAAATATGTGGGGAAAGATAAAAGGGTACTTATCTTGACTGCGAGCAGCAAGAAAAGAGGGCTGTTCGCAGTCAAGTGATGTCATAATACCCTAGTATGCATGTGATTGGTGTACACTGTTATGACTACGTTTTGATTCCCATTGGCTGTTGTTGTTTCGCCTTCTGGGAATTGGAGTATGTTTCTTGACTGCTGCTATTTAATTAAAGTAAGAAAAGAAACGCATAATAGGAGCCTCCGGCCTTGCCATAAAATAGCACATTTATTCAATACCAGTGTAATAAAAGTGGTGTACAATTAGCTGCAAAAGGCCTTCCCTAGCAGCTGAGGGAAGTAAAACATGTTTTAAATTTAGGTAGTGTGCGCCCTTCTAGGTGAGACTGTGTTTAGGAGTGAATGTGTGTGCATGTGCAATTATGTGTGTGTGAGAGAAAATGAAGGTAAACTGTCCTTTAATGTCATTTTCCCTACCCCTGGCATTTTGGTGAATTTACGTCCATGATGGTATCTCATAGTGGAATGTGAAACGACAAAGCAAAAGTGTGTCTGTGTGTGTAGTATCTGGTGACAAAGAAAAAGATTAGTAGGCAAAAGAGGAAGGCCTTTTTGGTAATCAGCAGACTTTCTTTATATGTGTGGAGAGATTTGAACTCATTGCTTATTCCTTCTCTGACATTACCCTGAGATCGCTTTCTGATACACAGCAAGGGAGAAGGAAGACCACATGAGGCAGTCTAAACATTTGTAGGACAATGCACACAATGCTTCATTTCTCTTTAACTTGTTTCTAAGTCAACTTGCCCATAAGGAGGTCCACTAGTCCACATCTCTACGGGCTTCAAGTGCTGACCAATACTAACATTTATCAGTACGCTAAAAGGGTTTTTGAAGTCCACATTATTACCAAGGTATCAGTGAATGTGAATGTGAATCGCTAAGGCATGTTTTCTTCAATGTGTTTCTTTAGGAAGCAATGTACAAGAACTGTTTGTGTTTTTAGTATAAATAATTTTAAAATATGTTTTCACTGTTTGTAACTAAGGAAGCATGTCGCAATAAGTATGATCTAGGCAACAAATTATATTATTTATGTTGAAACAAAATGGTGATGTACAGATTGAGAAAGCCAAGTCACTGCCAAAACACGTTCTGTTTCCTTGTGACGGTTCTGTCTGATTGAAAATTGGTGGTAGAAGTGTACACACATATATATATTCAGTGCAAAATCCAAAGGTTACAGAGACGTTGTAGTTTGATTCACATTTTACACACATAAAACCATAGAAAGTCAGTAGTTATACTTCTGTTAAGAAACTATAACTTGTGGCATAAAGTTACTTTAGAACACAAGTTTTCATTTCTTCATGCCCTAAGGTAACTATAACTCTCGCCCTCACCATGTACTGTTTTTTTTGTCAAAAATGGTCCTGCAAATATTGCTTTGATATTATCAATGATGTTATTGAAGATGTTATGAGTGCCTTGATTTGGAAGGTAATTAGCAGTGCATGGTGAGAGCACGAGTTATAGTTACCTTACGGCAAGAGTTATAGTTACTTGAGGTAACTATAACTGGTGAATTTCTATGATTTTGTATGTTTAAATTGGGAGACTAACTATAAAGTTCCTGTAACCTTTGTTTTTTTGAGTGAATATCTATGTTTAAAAAAAAATCTATTTCCCAACTATAATGTCCCTGTTTTACAGTACATTTCTGAATTTCTATGTTTTTTTTAAATACATAGTAGTTTTCATTACTATACGTTAATCCAACCACAGTGCACAGAGGCAGTTGGCCACAGGGCCTGGCCTGTGGCCAGGCCCTTAAGCCAGCCCCCTAAAAGCACCCAACGCCTTTGCCAATGCACAACAGATGTTGCCCACAAGGCCTGGTCTGCAGCCAGACCCTTCAGCCATCTCCCCTAACTACCCAAACCCATACTATGCACTATCCTTTGACCGTGCGCAGCGGGAATTGTCTGTAGACTCTCTGGGTGTGAGAATAGGTATGAGAGGATGTATCTGGGGGTAAGAGTGGCTGTGTGAGTGTCTATCTGGGTGTGAGAGTGCATACATCAGTGTTTTAGTGGGTGCGTCAGTGTGTGCATGGGTCCATGAGTGGGTGTATGAAGGTTTCAGTGTGCCTGCGAGTTGGTGCGTGAGAGTCTGAGTGGGCCTGTGGGTGAGCTTTACTATCTGAGTGGGTGGGTGCACAAGGGTCTGAGTGGGTCTGTGAATGGGTGCATGAGTGTCTGAGTGGGTCTGGGAGTCGGTGCATAAGTGTCTGAGTGGATGTGTGAGTGGGAGAAAGATTGAAAGAGAGAGAGAGTAAGAAAGTGAGAGGAAGAGGGATAGAGATAGAGAGTTTTTTAGGCTTTGATGTATGATATACTTGAATGAGATATTTCTGCACAATTTGAAAAGAAAAATTTATTTGTCCTTTAAAAACAGCAACATCACCTTTCAGTAAGAACATTTACGCTTCAAAAAAACATAAAGAGGGAAACGACTCCGGCTGCACTTGAACCCTCAATGTGAAGGTCTGTGACCTTCACACTTGAGCAATTCATTTTTAAAAATATTTTTTTAGCCCTTAATGGGCTACCTGGGGCAGCAGAGGAAGCTTCAAGGCCTCCCCCGTGGCCCCTGACTATTCTTTTTATTTATTTATTGCATGCCCTTTAAGAGCTATATGGGACCATGGGGTGCCTCAAGGCCTCCCCCACGTTTCCATTGCTCTAACAGCCAATGAGCTGCTTTAAGTAGCATCTCCCTGGTTGCTGAAGCAAAGCTTTCATCTCAGTTACCTTTATGCATAGCTGCGTGTCAGAAAACAGAGTGTTTGCTGTGACTTGGCTGCAGCTGCAGAGCTGCAGCCAAGCCACAGCAAAAGGCTATGTCCCAGGGATGGGCACCCCGGGACATAGCAGGAGCTGATCCTGTGGGGCAGCGGGTTCCCAAGACCATGAATGGGTCCTTGAGGGGTGCTGTGCAGCCCCTATTCATTAAGTACAGCCCCGGGGAGGTGGTGGTCCACGGGGTCACACTTGGTCCACAACGGGCCCCTTTTCTATTTTTTTCAGGTTACCCCGGGGAGATGGTGGTCCCTGGGGCAGTGGGGGGGCTACCAGCTTCCCTGCAAACAGTGAGCTCAATGCCCTCGGGAGGTGGTGGTCCCCCGGGCTGTAGGGGATGCCGACGGGCCTCCCACATTCCGATAATCAATTTAGCACCGGGGAGGTGATGGTCCTCAGGGTACAGGAGGACATGCAGCCCCCGCACATACTTTCTGCTTCGCCCCGGGGAGGTGGCTATCCCCAGGGCTATGGGGGGCAGGCAGTCCTCCCACACTCCAATAAAAGAATTCCCCTGGGACTTGGCCCACCCGGGGGCTTAAAAAAGACTAGCAGCGGAGTCTGTGCTGCATTTTTTTTTAATTTCTGTTGGATCTGCTGTGAATTGCGGTGAAAATTTAAGAAAAAAAGTTTTTTTAGTTCTGTGGGACCACTAGAGGTCAGGGGTCAGGGTGTCTGTAGCCTGTCCCCTTTTCCTTTTTCTTACATTTTTTTTCTGGGACTCAGTTGCCGAGTCCC